>NC_059075.1:30256820-31506820 GCF_020497125.1 Mauremys mutica
TTCTTTATAACCCCCTTACTCATCTGTGCAGGCATGAAGCAGGGCCCAGAGAAAATAACCGCCTAGAAATCCCTGAGGCTTTGTTTTGTAGTGATTAGTTGGACTTTTTTTTCTTTAAACTGTATCATTGAACAGGTAACTACACAATATTTATGTGTATGGCCACTTTTGGTAAAAAGGGTTTATTAAACATTTTTGATCTCTGTTTTCCTTTGTTGCCAGACTTCTCATCCATGTGTGACCAGCTTTGATCTTGAAGAAAATTATGCTGGAAGCACATTTCGCCTAGATACCTTAACACCATAAGTGGAGTAGCAACAAATTGCAGATATTATCTTGCTGATTTCCCAGCTAAGTACCGTAGGTGTGCTGTTTTAAGAGGCATTCGGAAAAGCAGAGCTTATGATGCTTTATACTAACAATGCTTTCCATATCAAAACACACTCTGCAATCTCCTCTTTGTTGATGTGTTCACAGATTACACCATTTTCTGACAAATAGTTATTTAATAGTTTTGCCTAATAGAAAAATCAGTGAGACACTGACAGAAAATAAACATGGAGGATTCCTCTGACTGTAGATGTGTGTACTCTTTCACTTGACTCTCTTTTCAGCAAGCTCCAAAGGTGATGGCTCAGTAGGTGACCATTTCGTATCATAAACAGGCTATTTTGTGAATAATTAATATGAAGTCCCAATACAATCAGAATTTTTAAGGAGGTTAACAAAAGTGAGATTTATAAAAAAAGGAATGGGTTAGCAAAAACTGTCTGCAGTGTTTCACCAACAGATATTACCTCACCTAGCCAGTCTCTCTCAGCAAAAACTGAGCTGGTCAAAGTTTCCATATCTTGATTTTTCAGTTTTCAAGAATGAAAACTGAGATTTCTTTGGCACAACCAAACAAAGGTAGGACATAAAAAACCACTAACCTTGTCCCTTCCCTGTGTTCCAACCAGCTATAGAGTGGGTTGAAATTTTTGAATTTGTCTGATTTTTTTTTTAAATTTACTAGTTTAATAGACAGTATTTTTTACCAAACTATTGGTCCTGTGGTTATGGTGGTAGCAGGGCCGCCTAGTGGATTCAGGTCCTGGGGTCTTCGGCGGCGGGTCCTGGGGCGGAAGGACCCCCCGCCGCCAAATTGCCGACAAGACCTGCCCCAGGACCCACAGCCGAAGTGCCGGAAGGACCCCCGCCGCGGGTCTTCAGGTCCCGGAGCCGAAGGACCCCCCACCAGCCGAATTGACGACGACGACCCGGAGCGGAAGAAGCTCTGGGGGCCCGGGCCCCGCGAGAGTTTTCTGGGGCCCCCGGAGCGAGCGAAGGACCCTGGTCCAGGGGCCCCGAAAAACTCTCGTGGGGGCCCCTGTGGGGCCCGGGGCCTGGGGCAAATTGCCCCTCTTGTCCCGTCCCCCCCCCCCCCCCCGGGCAGCCCTGGGTGGTAGCTTGGGACTTTGTAGAAGAGGGTACAATTCCCTGCTCCACCAGACTTGAATGTCCTTTGGCAAGTCACTTAGGCTCCCTGAGTATGTCTACCCTGCAATCAGCACCAGAAGCTGGGCCTGTAGCAGCTGAGTCAGGTTCACAGGGCTCAGGCTAAGGGGATGTTTAATTGCAGTGTAAATGTTTGGGTTCAGGCTACAGGCCAAGCTGTAGGCATGACACCCCCCTCACCCTGCAAAAAGCCTATGGAGGAGAGGGGAATATTCCTTTCCCATCTGCACACAAGGTGTGCTGATTCTCAAACTGCAGTTCTCTGAGTGCTGCATGTTACTATGCTAAATGGGCCAGGTAGTATTAAAGTTAGGTCCTGGTTATAAAAATGATTTTCTTTTCAAAAGGATGGCTTTCCCAGTTTCAGAGCAATTTGCGTGGACCTCCTCTTTCTCAAAATATCAATTGAAAAACAGTAAAAAGTTATTTGCTTTCCTAATCTCTTTGGGGCCCTGATTTAGGAAAGGACTTTAAATCCTTTTGACTTCAATTGGATTTGATAAGCACATGTTTTATTAAGTGTTTTCCTGAATAAGGGCCTTAATTTTGTTATGAACTCAAGTTGGCAATGGATTTTCCACCATATTCCTTAAAAACAGCCACAGATGTAGAATTATAATAATTAAGCTATTTTAGATCATTTAAAGAGGTTGCAAAAAAAATGTACTAATACTAGTCCTGTCACTTGGAAACTTGTGCAGTTGGACTCATGGTAACTAGGGAAACCTGATTCTACAGGCGGAGGGACAGGAAAAATACCGTAGTACCCACAAAAGCAACATTTTACAAAAAACACATATTACACTGCAGTGTAGCATGAAGGCTTTATTAGCATTTGTTTGGGATGACCTACATTGCTCATGCATGTATTCCCAAAACTGAGCAAACTCTTGCTAATAAAGCCTAATTAACATTGCACACCATCATAGATCATAATGTTAATTAGGCTTTATTAGCAAGAGTTTTGCAGTTTTGGGACTACATATATGAGTAATGCTGGTCATCCCAAACAAATGCTAATAAAGCCTTAACATTGTACATCCTCACAGATCATATAATTACATATACACACACATACACACGCACATTATTGACAATGATAAAGTAAAACACTTTGTAGGGACAGATTTTGCCCTTTTGATATAAAAGCATTTACTGTCACAATTCCCCCATCCTTAAAGGATTCAGATTTAACCATTGCCCATTTACCATACAAGCTAAAGCATGAAACGGTCCACCTCTGTGTGCTTGGATAGGAGATCCATAGGACCTAATCCAAAGCCTACTGAAGTCAGTAGAAAATTTACTTTTGGATTTCATCTGATTTATGGATCAGACCCACGATAAAGCTCACTGAACCTAGACCTCTCACATGAATCTGCACAGAAATGATGTATCGCTAATTCCACCAGCTCCAGTTTTATTTTCAGTACAACCACTTACTATCCATGTCTGTTCTACTTTCCTAGTATAGCTGATCTTTTTCATCTCTTCCACCAACAATGTGGTTCATTTGCCATTTGAAACACGAAGACCATGTGAGCTCATCTTGTAGAAGGCATCGATTCTACAATATGCAGAGTCCTGTTATGTACCAAGAGTAATAGGGGTAAAACTTAATATTTTATTTAGAATTGAAATTAGTATTGACAAAGCCAGACTTTCTGTATACTAGCTAACCAATCTAAAGATACATTAAAGAAACTACTGAAATAATTCAATAGAAAGCATCACTGCGTGTGTGTTTCATTCTGATATCCATTTTGACTGTAATGAAACTGAATGCCTCTTCTCTAACTGAATTTTGTGTGTGCTTATCAGAAGAAAGTCTGGGTGTTCCAGTCCCTACTCTCACATCATGCTAAGGTTCGGAGTATCCCGGACTATGGTAGGTCTGATCAAAATTTTTCTGTTGAAACTGTTTTTTCAATGGAAAAATTGGGTTTTTGAAAATGAAAAATTTTTAAACAATTTTTAAAAGGTGTTTGCTTTCCACAGAATATTTCAGGATGTTTTTTTAATTAAAAAAAAATGAAAATCTAACATATCTGGATTGAAATGCTGTCTCAGTGCCTCCTGGGAGATGTAGCTGGGATGTCTCATGCAGGGGCAGCTCTAGGAATTTTGCCGCCCCAAGCACAGCAGGCAGGTGTGCCTGTGGGAGGTCCGCCGAAGCCGCGGGACCAGCAGACCCTCTGCAGGCAAGCTGCTGAGGGCAGCCTGCCTGCTGCCCTCGTGGCGCCGGCAGAGTGCCCCCCGCGCTTGCCGCCCCAAGTTTGGCGTGCTGGGGCCTGGAGCCGCCGCTGGTCTCATGCTCCCATTCCCCTTGATGGGCCAGGCTCCCCTGCTGGACTTCCATCTCCGATGATGCACTGCGGCCATGTGACCGATGTGACAAATTGCCTTCCTTCACCAAGAGGGGAGACTATGGTGCATCATGGCAGATGCAGTCAGACCAAGGAGCTGGGCCTACAGAGAAGACTGGAAGATTTTATCAAAAATAATTCAATTTTTGATTTTTCACTGAAATATCAAAATATTTTGCAGGAGGAAATAAAAAAAAAAGAACTTTGACCAGCTCTACTATAGTAGCTATCAGAGCACGACCATTTCAATGAACAGGTACTGCACCAGGGCCCAGTAAGGTTGGGATGAGACTTACGGAGAACAATGAAGTACTGCAGGAAATTAAGGGTTCAGAAGAAAAAGGTGCCATAATAGCACTAACCCAGTCCCTTATCATGGTGGTCAAACCCTTCCATACATAGTCCAGAACAAGCACTGTCTCAATATGACTCCTCCAGTTATCAAAACACACACAACTTAAGGACAAAATTCATCAACACTACTAATCCCTTTCCCCAAACTTCTTGGATGTTCTCATGGTTCATACTTTATATAACAATAAATAGTGTTCTAGTTTCAAAAATCTGTCCTCCCACTACAGCTAATAAATAAAAAGTGAATAAAGGAAAGGCCCAGTAAAGCTAGACATTGTTGTCATTTATTTTATGAGACAGAGATGGATAGCTGCAGCAATACAAATGAGTCAGCTAAGCTGTCTTCAATAAAACCACATATGAGTTCCTCCAAAATAATATTTATAGTGTGAAGGCTCCTCAGTCAAGAAGGATGGGTGAAAACATAAGATTGAAAGAAGGAGTAAAATGCAAACAAATATACTCCATCACCAAATCAGCAGAAAAGCCTGGAGAGATTTAAATGTCTTTATACACATCCTCGTTTTATTCCTTTGCAAAACACATGGACCACATTTTTCAGACATGTTTAATTGAGAACCCAAAATCACTAACAGGGCTGAATTTCAGAAGGGCATGTGTTCAGTAATTCTGAAAAATCAGACCCTGAAAAAGGTGCCTCATGTTGGGCTCCCAAACACCAAACAATAAATATTGTTTCTTAAATAAAACATTACCTTTGAACTAATACACTGTGGAATTTGGAAGCCTCCTTGATAGTAGTGTGTATACAGGGATCACTGGTTGATTAATTGCAATTATTAGTCTTTTAGAGCAGTAACTATTGCTCTGTAGAGCTACAGAGCTTTCAAACAGTATGTTGTGCGGCATACTTTTTAGTAGTTTTGTACTGTTAGGATCTAGCTGCAAAAAAATAAACAATCAATTTTTACCCTTTCCAAAAGCAGAGATTTGAACCCCCATCTTCTACATACCAATTGAATGCCATAGTTACTGTGCAACAGAGTCAGTCTCTAGCTTGCTCTGTTTGGAGCAATGAATATTTATACAAAGTGGAACAGTTTCAGCAGGAGAAACTGAGACACACACCCCAGGTTACCACATAACCTGGTGGTCAGTGAACTCACTTGGAATGGGGAAGACTCAGCTTCAAGTCCCTGCTCTAAGTCAGACAGCAGGAAGTGGACCTTGGAGCTCTCCCATCCCAGGTGAGTGCCCTATCCAACAGGATGGATGCCTAAAGACAGACTCCTGCCCAAAAAGTTGTCAAAAAATTCTTGACCTGCTTTCGCTCAGCTCCTGGTCTGTCTTTTGTAGGGGTGCTGTGCTGCCCCCTCCACATCTTGGTGGCCTCCATACAGCTGTAGGATCTGACAGGTATCAGGTCTTAGATGTGCTTGCCAGTGGGACCCAATCCTGTAGGCATGCTCAGGATCAGTCATGCCTATAGGATCAGGCCCTGATGGTGAGCTAGTGTTCCCCCACCTAGTTTGAGAATCCTGCTTTGGAGCTACTTAAGCTTCAGCTTGTGTTTGGGCTCTGATCAGCTTAATAGCTATGGAGCAGCACTGGGACTTAGGCAGCTTTGTGAACGTTGACTGGTGGAGACTTAAGCATCTACAGATTAGGGAGCAACTGAGTGGTAGTTTTGAAAATGTCAGTGATCCCTAAACGTTGGCCTTAGATACCTAAAGAGTCAATGGGTCACCTACGTAACTTTGTGAATCTGGCCTTCAAATGCCAAAGACACTTTTGAAAATTAGCCATCTAAATCAGTTGGTCTGAGTGTAGCAATGGCCACATACCTTTAACAATCTGGGTCTGAGTGCCTGACAATCTGGGTCTGAGTGCCTGACATTCTTTATTGTATTCATCCTCAGATGGGGAGCTGAAGCAGAGAGACTAGAGGCCATATTTTTAAAGGTATTTTGGTATCTAAACATACAGACAGTGGGATTTTCTGAAGTGTCCAGGGGCCTAACTCCAACAGAAGTTAGTAGGATTTTCTGAAGTGCCTAATTCCCTAGGTACTTTTGACGATCCCACTAGATGTCTAATCTGTAGACACCAAAATACCTGACCTTAAGGGACTTGCACAATGTCACACAGGTAGACCACGGAAGAGGGGAGAAACCTACACCTCCTAAACGAGCGCCTTAATCCTGTGACAATCCTTCTCCTATGGATGCCTACAGAGAAGACTACCCTGTCATATAGAAGGACATCACTCTTCACGGCCCCAGCTACAGTACCTGGGTTATTTATTTTATACTGTAGTGAGGCCGGATGGCCTCCCAAGCACCCGCAGTGGGAGGGCCCCTGCACTGAGCCCTGTGGGCAGAGCTAGGGCCTAATTGCCCCTCCCCTAAGAAGTGGGAGGGAGGGGCAGGAAGTATAAAAGGCAGCCCAGAAAGCTCAGTGGGGAAACAACCACCAGAGAGACCAGATGCCTCCTGCGGTGGAGGGTGCCAAGAGAGCAGAGGACTGGCCTGGGCCGCCGGGGCCACTAACTGATTCAGACCTGGAGGAAGCAGACAACTGGCCCAGACTGCCCAGACAGTCGTCAGACCTGACCCTGGAGGGAGAAGACGACTGGCCCGGACCACCAATGGACCAAAGACCCCCAAAGACTTGCTTGTGGTCCCGGAAGCCGCTGTCAACCTCGACCCCTCCTCATGGCAACAGGTACACCAAGAAAGGGAGTATGGAAGTGGCCCAGGGGTAGCAGACCGTGGTCTGGCCACAATGCTGACAGAGGGCGAGTCAGTGTGTTGCGGCGTGGATCCCTGCTGACCCAGTGACAAAGCGCGTTGTCACTGCTAGGGCCCTGGGCTGGGACACAGTGGAGTGGATGGGCCTGTGCCGCCCCCCCCCCCCGCCACCCCAACCCAAGGGTGGCAGTCTAACCCCTCTCCCAGGCCACAGGCCTGAGCTTCAGACTCTTTGTTGCCCTACCTTGATCCAGGGCTGGGGCCAACTGACCGTTTGTTTCCCGTCCAGCCTGAGCACAGGCCTGGGCCCCAGCTGCAAGTGGAGACCGCCTTGTTCCCCATGGCGGCTGACATATCAGTGACGTAGTGAGGCAGGGTGGCCTCCCAAGGACCCAGAGTGAGAGGGCCCCCACACTGAGCCACTACATATGCAATGTAATATTCATCTATCTTTGCTCATTCACTAATAAGGCATGTCATGAACTGAATGAGCAGGAAAGATATTTATTGCAAAACAAGAATTTCCATAGTTCCCAGCCTGCTCCTCTAGATCTTGCCATTTGAAACCTGAGCTTTCTCCTCCTATCTCTAGTCATAGTTTTCCTAAAGAACTATATTCTGCCTTCTGCTTCTCTATTCTAGCCCAACAATGTGTTGGGTTTAATGTGGAAGATTCTGTAGTGAAGGCAACTCATCCACTCCAATGTGAACTGCTTCCTTGCAAAGGACGACAGTGCTGCTCCTCACTAACTTCAAAGGGAAGTACTGAGGGCAGAGCCAGTGTACTCCTTCCATTACACACTTTCACCCACCCTTTGAAATCATTTTTCTGAGCTCTTGTCCAAAGATCTGACTGTTGTACAAACAAATTGATGTTTGCCTTTCACCTCAAGATGTTCTTGGGGGAGGAAGCAAGAGAGAGAGTTCCCTCCTCCCTGACCTCCCACATCAAAGAAGTCATTTTAGATTTTATTTTTGGTTCGTTCTGCTGTTTAATCTGCTGACTAAGCCATGCGTAATGCTACTGTTCATTCCTCCAGGCATGACAGAGCTGAGATATCTGATTCATACTTATGTTATTAGATGCATACCATGCTACAGAAAGGATACACAGAACTCCCAAAGCATGCCGACATCTTCTCCGTATGATCCCAGAGCCAGAATTTTAGAAGGCCGGAGAGAGAAAGACCAACTCTATAGGCCAGTGGTTAGGGCAGTCACCTGGGAGACCCAGGTTCCACTCCACTGTGACAATATTGTATACAAAGTGGAAAAAACTTCAACAGAAGAGACAGAGCACCGTTCCCCCCCGAAAACCCTGGGCACATATGGGAGGTAGGAGACCTGGTTCAAGTCCTCCACATCAGGCAGAGAAGGGAACTGAACCAGGATCTTCTGCCACCAAAAGTCATCCCTTAAGATTCACTGTATTTCTACTTGAGACACCACAAGATTGTTTGGAAGCAATTGCTTGCTTCAACTACAACAGTTTTGAAATATTCTTCACCTCCATATATACCCCCTCCCCTTAAATATTCCTCCCTTTCTAAGCTCTTTGACTTTGGGACATTTAAATATTTTAACTATAAAATTGGACACATTGGTATTTAAGCTATAAATTTGGTTGAGTGAGTCTCTACACCTGATTGCAGACCTAAATGATTTAGGAGCAGAATGGAAATTCATTATCCATTAAAATGAAAAATGAACTTCCCTGGTTACTTCTTCAAGATATGTCCATTTTTCTTCTATGACAAAAAAATGGTTACAGATAATTTAGGAATAATTTAAGAGGAAACTTTAAATTTCTCTTTTATAGGACACTTTGGTAACATGAATTAAGAATTATGTCTCTGAATGCCAAATCTAGGACTATTTCTCTCTGTGGAATTAAGATCTTAATACTTTGCCTTTCATCTGAATTACACAATATTCTTTAGATCCAACAGCACAAAATTCCAGCCTTCCCTAAATAACCTGGGGCTTGTTAACACAAATCCGTCAAGTCACAAATCCTTCCTCATCTCCCCCAAATGCTGCATTTTTAAAGGTCATTAGGTGGTCAGTTAACTTATCAGAAGTATGGATCATGCAAATGCAAAGTGGGCATCATATGTGATTGGGAGTTTATTTTTGCTCTCTATGTCCTATCTTCTAAAGATGTACTGCTTCTTGTGCACAATTGGGCCAGATCCTTAGGTGGTGTAAGCCAGGCTAGCGCCACTGGATTTATACTTGTTGAGGAACTGGCTCATTGTGAAGACACCAGGCTACAGTGATAGCAGCCAACATCAATATTTTGTTGCATGAGGCTGACAGACAGATAGCTAAATAAGCAGTAACTCTTCAGGAATTTGAGAAAATAAAAAATAATTCAAACCTCCCCAGTTTTAAGCCACAAGAATGCTGCATGAATAGTGAAAAGGTTTATTTACATAATTTATTCCATTAAGTGTTGTCCCTTGATCATATTTTCACAGCTTCACCAGAGGAGCCACAGGGATGAAGGTATTTGACTCTGCTGGGGAAGATCTTGCAGATCTTGCCGTGCTTCTAGTGATTGTTAGACTTACCTTTATCTGAAAGACATTAGCATTCAACCTGTCATGCTCCATTCAGTTTGACAAGTAACACCTGGTGAGAACAACTTAAAAAAAATCTATGAAACAGTGATCTACTGTAAAGTATGCTCCTCTTATTGGTTAGACATTGACTACATGATAGGTTGTTTCATCTAGTAGGAGAAGTCCACTACTGCATTCCCTACCCATGCACAACTCCCAGCCAACAGTAGCTGAGAAAGGGCTGCTGAGACAAGATTTTTTTTTTAAGAAAAAACATCAGACATTGATCCTTGTCCCAAATCTGCAAGGTACTTAAGTAGGTTCCTAACCATAAAGCCAATGGAACCAAACTCTTGCTTAAAGTTAGGCACATGCTTGAAGCCACAATTTAAGAAAATGCTTAAATGCATGGTAACTTTAAGCACATGCTTAAGTCCTATTGCTTTAAGTCTAATTGGACTCCATGGAACTTAAATACTTGCTTAATTTTAAGCACGTGCTTAAATACTGTCCTGTATAGAAATGCTTTCCCAGGTCAGGGACATTAAGAGTGCATGTAGGGCCTCACCTATGAGGCACTGAGCACCCTTAGCTCCCAAAAAGTTAGTGGGAGTGAAGGGTGCTCCTCACAGGATCAGCCCTTAACGGTGGTTTTGTCTATTAAATAAACACTTATAATTAATGCTGTAGATACTGTAGAATGTAAGATACTGCTTTTGTTCCTTTTAATAAAAAAATGCTGTCTTACCACAGGGACCCTGTCAAAATCCTATAACACTCAGGTGTTCATCCCTTTAGAAATAATTCTAGGAGCTATTTGACAGCAGAATTAATTCTTCTCTTTTTTTTTAATTACTATTCACAATCTATTCATTGTTTGAAACACTCAACATAATACCCTACCAGGCCCCCATATTGATATAGCAACTGCCTCTTTTTAAAAAAAAAAAATTGAAGCTCATAGAGCAAGTTCCATTTTTTCAGCATGCAGGTAACTATGGCCGTGTCTACACTACAGGGAAAAGTCAATCTAAACTATGCAATTTGCATTACGTGAATAGCGTAACTCAAGTCGCCATAGCTTATATCTACTTATCGCAGGGTTTACACTACGTGACATTGACGGGAGACAGGAGAGTGATCTGTGGTCAATTTAGCAGGTCTTCAGTAGACCCGCTAAATCGATCACCAATGCATCGATCCCCCAATAAGTGTAAACGAAGCCCTATGTGTATTTTGTGACAGGGTCAGGCCAGATGGCTACAGGAGAGTGATAGAAGGCAGATATATTAGCCCCACATTAAGCAGGTCCCTTTTCCCTGGGTAAGATAACAGGGCCAGTTCCAGAACAATCAGGAACTTTCTGGAACAAATTAAGGCAGGCAGGATAATTAGGACACCTGGAGCCAATTAAGAAGCTGCTAGAATCAATTAAGACAGGCAGGCTAATCAGGGCAACTGGTTTAAAAAGGACCTCACTTCAGTCAGTGAGGGGCGTGTGTGAGAAGCTGGGAGCAAGAGGTGCAAGGAGCTGAGAGTGAGTAGGCATACTGCTGGAGGACTGTGAAGTACACGCGTTACCAGACACCAGGAGGAAGGTCCTGTGGTGAGGATAAAGAAGGTGTTGGGAGGAGGCCATGGGGAAGTAGCCCAGGGAGTTGTAGCTGTCACACAGCTGTTACAGGAGATACTATAGACAGCTGCAATCCACAGGGCCCTGGGCTGGAACCGGAGTAGAGGGCGGGCCCGGGTTCCCCCCATCCCCTCAACTCCCTATTTGATATAAGAGGAGTTGATCTGGACTGGGGACCCCACCAGAGGGGAAGGTCTCTGGCCTGTCCCCTGACCCATTAGGTGGGCCAGCAGAGACTGCGGGGATTGTTCTCCTTTTCCCCATGCTGGCCAGTGATGAGGTTAGCCAGGTGAACAAAAAGATCCAAACTGAGGTCTGCCGTGAACCTCTGAGGCGAGCAAATCCGCCAGAAAGCGCAGAGCCCACCAAGGCACTTTATCACAGTTTACACCAATGCCTGGCCTGTGCCCTCAGTCTGGGAAGTACAAATGTTGAGAAGCCACTTTTTTGGTGTGAGAGGCAGCAACATAGGAGATAGCTGAATTTTTACTTGTGATAAGCAGCAGGAATAATACATTGCATTTCTATCGCACCTTTCACCTGAAGATCTCAAAGGACTTTCCAAATGAATAGTCCACAAACACCCATGTGATATAGGTGTTATTTACTATAGGCCTCAGACAGGTAAAAGGCAAAATGACTTGCCCAAAGACACACTGAGTGAGAGGCATAATAAAAATAAAATATAACAAATAATATTCTATCAACTTTTTAGAAAGATTTCAGGAGCCATTTGCAACCAGGGCTTTCATTAAAGTAGGGGATTAAAAAGACAGCGGTTTTAAATCATAGGATTTAGGAGCCCTAGTCATGGACCAGGACCCTAGCGTGATAGGTGCTGGAAAAAAACATCAAATAAAAACATGGTCTCTGCCCCAATCTATGTATTAGACAAGAGGCACCAGCTGGAGACAGAAAGATTGAGGAGTACAAGGAAACAATGAGACAGTATTGGTCTGCATGACAGGCAGAGGTCTGAGCATATCAGCAGCCTAACCGTTAAAGATTTTTGTAGTCATCACAGCAAAGGAGAGTTTTAAGGAGGGCTTTGAAGGTGGATAATGAGGTAGCTGTGCAGATATTTATAGCAAACTACTCACAAGCACGAGGGACAGCCTGGAGAAAACATGAAGGTGGTTTTTTGAAAATTTAACAAGCAGAAGATGGAAGCTGGCACCATGGGCCAATGAGAAGCAGGAGTTAGCAAATGAGAGGTTATTAATGTCATCTGTTCCCACTCTTTAAGGGCCGTGAAAATGAGCAGCTTATGTCTGATACAATAAAGAATGCATCCACACAGTGGCTCCCCAAAGAGAAGGGTGGCATGGGCTAGAAAAATGATCTCTGCAGCAGCATTGTGAATGGGTGAAAGTGGGACAAAATGGATTTGTCAAGGCCAGAGAGAAGGATGTCGCAGTATTCAAGATCCAAGATGAGAACTTGGACAAGAGTTTTAGCTGTGTGGACCAACAGGAAAGGCCTTATCTTAGAGCTGTCACGCAGAAAGAATTAGCAAGATTTAGACATAGTCTCGATGTGAGGACACAGAGAGGTCCAAGTTGAAAATGACACCCAGGTTACAGGCCTGAGTAACAGGCTAGGACAGTGGTGGTGTCCACAGTGATCAAGAAAGGGAGATAAAGAGGAGGATGGGGGTGAGGGGGGATATTAGAAGCTCTGGTTTTGCCATGTTGAGCTTGAACTGTGAGAGAGAGGCCAAGATTTTAGTTTGGACAGAAGAAGGCAGGTTGGGAGTAAAAGCAGTAGATCTGTGAGTAATCAGCATACAGATGGTAACTGAATGAGTGTTCGTGGATGAGATTTCCCAGAGACAAGGCATAGAGGGAGGAGAGAAGGGGATGAAGGACAGAGCCTTGTGGAACCCTCTGAGAAAGTTAAAAGGGATGCGGAGGATCCTCTGAAAGACACACAAAAGGAACAATTGGAGAGGCAGGAGAAAAAGCAGGAGGGGACAGAGTTACAGAAGCCAAAAGGAGGAGCAGTCTTCAGAAAGATGCCAGACAAGTGA
Organism: Mauremys mutica; assembly: GCF_020497125.1. Taxonomy (NCBI): domain Eukaryota; kingdom Metazoa; phylum Chordata; order Testudines; family Geoemydidae; genus Mauremys; species Mauremys mutica. Next base: position 30,269,975 of record NC_059075.1, read on the forward strand.
AAAATTAATCTCACCACCTAACAAAACCCAACAACTCTCAAAGAGATTATTCTCCTAAAAATCAATATGAATATATCTACAGTATAGAAGTGAAGACAAATAAGTTTTGTATGAATCATTTCACCTCAAGAGATGCCACTTATCCTATCCTCAGCTCTGCATGTGAGGTTTACGCTAATCAGCTTTTTCTAAAGTGTAACTCCAGTGTCACTTCAGTAGTTATTACACAACACTGAGAAATACTGATCTACAAAAGGCTACCCAATTCTGCTTTCAAAACACAACTGTTCAATAGATTTTCCCCCAAAAGATGACTGAATTTTTAAATCATAAATAATTTGTTGAACAAAAGTTCCAGCAAAAATAGAATGAGATACTGAACAACATGTCCTGGGACAAGATATTTGACAGATGGCATTAGTCTTTGGCAATCCTTACAAAATGGATTTTAAAGATTTTTATCAGTTAATTCCTTGGCGTAATAGGATTTCTCATTATTTTATTGATGTCTTTCCCTTTTTGAATACTGGTGTGTGAAAATTATTGGGGGGGGGCGGGGAGTCATGTTTTCTTTTCTTTTGGAGCTTTGCTTGAAACAAGTCAAAAAAGACCTGGATTATTTTCTCATATAACATGGTCCATGTAGTTCTACAACCAATACTACTGAAACTCTACTACTGTTTTTTCAGTAGTGAAGCTGGCTGGCATTGTAAACAGTGTCTGAAGCAACAAGCCTAGAATTTAAGCCTTTTCAAATCATATGAAAATCTTTTGGCTAACAGCAGTTTCCTAACCAAAAGGTCAAGGCATGCTTTCAGTCAAAGAGCACATGTATTCACATACCCATGGTCTTAAGGCAGAATCAAAACACAGTGTAACTCTGGTTAATCTCATAATTGCAAGAGGCTTTTATCCGTGGCTGTTAAATAATAAGATCCAAGTTGCCTCTTCAGTTTAAACATAGAAAATCTCCATGCAACCAAAATAGCAGGTCAGTGAAGGGTCTGCTATACCACTTACATAAACAATGAGAATTTGATGGAAATTATCTTTCAAACAATTACTATAGTTTTCGCAGCATGTAGTCATTGTAATGACAACTGTAAAGGTTTAATGGGACTAGCATCTATTTAATATACGTATTATTTAAATAAAAAAGTACCCATTTGAGTGTATAGGGATGGAAATATAAGGAGCTAAAAATAAAAAAGGGGGCAGAGCACTAAGCTGAATGACACAGGAAAAAAACAAACATATATAACTTCAGTTGATTTCTACAAGCTGGTTCATGTTTATATTCTGTCTAGATCAGAATCTGAAACATGCTCCATGTAGGTTTTCATCTTGCATTTTTTGTGCATCCAAAACTTTCAGTGACTTCACGGAATGCCCCACAAGGTCTTCATTTTGCTTAACTGCAGACCCTGACTGCAGTACAGTAGTAATAACAGCACTACAAAGATGCTTTTCATATTTTAAAATGTCCCAGTCTAGTTTGATATTGTTTGTAATAGAGCCTAAAGGAGTTAACAAACTAGATGGATTTGGGCATCTAAGACTGGCATTTCCAAGGAACCTAAGTCTTCATAACAGCCCCATTTAACAGTCGGTGCTGGAGTCAAGATGTTTGCCAGAAGGTGGGAATGGGAGACAGGGAATGGATCACTTGATTCCTGTTCTGTTCATTCCCTGTGGGGCACCTAGCATTAGCTACTGTCGAAAAACAGGATACTGGGCTAGATGGACCTTTGGTCTGACCCAGTATGGCCATTCTTATGTTCTTACCAGAGTTCAGAAGTTCCTGGCTCCAGAACCTGTGCTTAAAGCACTGAACCACACCCCATACAGAACTGTCTCTGAGGTTACTTGTTATGTGCCATACAATCCACATTAAGGCACAAACACCTAACAGACATTCTAAGGCCCCACCTAATGGATTTAGCAAAAATAACCGTGTTTAAATACAGCCATGACACATTTGTAGCCCATGATTGTAATGTAACCTGGTTCCCTTCACTAATTAAACCAGAGCATGCAGACTAGTCTGAAAAACTGTTCCCTAACATGGCTGTAGAAAACTCTTTTTTTGATGTCCAAAAAGAAGCCATGTTATAAAACAGCAGGCCCTCAATCATGCTATTTGAAGGGAGAAATTCTTCTCTCAAAGCTATATGGCAGTCTTCCTCAACTTTAATTTTCTGACCTCCTTACTAGTTTTGTGATGCAGAAAGACAACAGATCCACCGAGTGACTCAAGGAGGTAAATTTTAAGCATATAGGTAGCAACTTTTTCTTTAACAAATAAGTAATGCTCCCAGCCCCATTTCCGTCCTATTTCCTCTCCCATAACTGAAGAATGAGTGAAGCTGGGCAAAAAAAAATTCAGAATGTGAAGATTTCAGAATTACAGAGATTTCAGAATTTGAAGAATTTGAAGATTTTTCCAACCTAAAAAGGGCCACAGTTTTCAGGTGACTTCATAAAAGTTTTCCCCATATCTCCAACCAGCTGAGAGCACAGTCTCACTGATTTCAGTGGGAGCTGATCCACAACAGCTTCTAGAAGCATTCAGTACCTTGTAGGACCACGCCCATGATGGGATGAATCTGAGTGTAGCCCATGCTCCTCCTGGGTGTGGTGCTCTGTCCCCTCTAGTGGCACAGAGACCACTTTGGGATTAATGAGTCTGCTACAGCCACAGCTAAGAGCCGTGCAGTAGAGGCTCATGCATTTAGCTCCAGGTTTGATCCTGCCCACCAACAACCAGGGTCTGTCAGTGTACCATGAGCACAACACTTGTCTTTTCCAATCTACTTCACATCTCTTTTCCTATCCCTGTGGGCATGAATGGGAGAGACAGTTGCTAAACAGAGTGAGCTTTTCCAAATAGGAATACAGCAGACTTTAATTATTCTCTAGCCACTTTGTGCCTCCTCAAAACAAACTAGAGAGGAAACCCACAAAAACTTATCTGTATTGTTTTGTAAACAAAGTTCTAAATAATCCTTTCAACCGAAGTCATCTGTGTTGTGTCACTTCAAACATCCTTTACTTTTTACTATTAGTTTTGTTCCTACTGGTGAATCCCAGTAACACATCAGAAAGCCATTTTTTGTCAGCCTTGGGTCCACCCAGTAGAGTTATACTGTATACAGCAAGTAAAATTCAATCAGGTTGCTTCATTTCTGTTTCATGACCTATGGTGTCTTGCTGAGACAGCAACTGAGTCTTGTCCTTTATCTAAGTAGCACTTACTAAGGCCTTGTCTACATGATACAATTTTGTCAACAAAAAAGTCAGCTTTCGTCGATAAAACAGTGGAGGTGTACACACTGCAATGCTGCTTCTGCCGACAAAATAAAACCACCTCTATGAGAGGCATAGAGCTTTTTGTGGCAAAGTAACATCGACAAAATGTCAGTGACCCCAGCGTGGCAGAATTTACAATATTGTCCCTAGTCACCTGCAGTGATCCCCTTAAAATACTACCTAGACCCTTTCCCCCATCTTGAACGCCCAAACCCCCGACCCAGGCCGAACTCACCATGTTTAGGGTATTCGCCAAGGTGTGTGCTTTCCAAAGGACAGAGAGAAAGTGATTTGTATGTTAAAAAGAGGACAAGATGTATTTTATTATAATGATTCAATGCTGTGCATGAGTTAACAATCATGCTTCTGTGTATTGTTTCTTGTGCTTTTGCAAATGTGGCCTTCAGCAGAACACACCCTACACACTGGCAGAGTGCCTCTGTCAGATAAGGAAGCAGCCAAGGTAGAGCAAGGAGGACATGTTCTGAAGGGTGCTCCAATCCTCAGAGGATTGGAGGCGGGGGGGAGAAGAAGAAGAACACAGGGAGTGGAGAGAGACCGTGAAGGAAAAGTTTAAAATTGAAAGGCAGAATAGAAAGTAGAGTAAGGAATGCATTGTAAAGGGCCTGAACCACATGATAAAAGTGATGGAGGAGATGTTGAAGTCCCTAATCAGACTCCAGGCAGAACACATGCATGCTCATACCTCCCCTGCCCCCCTGCAGCTGATACAAAACTGCTTTCCATGCCCTCCCCAAACTCCTCTCACACACTCCTTGCAAAATTCCCAGAATGTCTCGGTACCCCATTCACTCCACCCCTTTGGACAGTTTCCAAAATTATAGCTGGAATTACACACAGCTATGAGAGCCCTGCACTCTCATCTCCCTTCCCACCAAGCCTTGTGTGTTGTTAATTGGTATTTAATAAAAACAAACTCTCTGAAAGATAAGCAATCTTTATTTGTCTGCTACACATGGTTGCTGCTGCTGGTAGTAACACATAATGTCAGTTTGATCATTTGCTGACTGCAAATCCCAGTCAGGAATCATCACAATTTTCATGCAAGGCAGCAAGTTAACAAAGCATGGCAGAGTGCTGTATAGGAAAACAACACATTACTGATGCTCGTTGTCAAAATGTTGCTTCAAAGCCTCCCTAATTCAAATAGCACCCCCCATTGTGCCCCTCTAACCACCTTGGTACTGGCTGCTCAAATTCAGCAGCCAGGTGATCTGCCTCCGCACTCCACCCTGGGGAAAACTTTTCACCCTTAGCTTCACAAATATTATGACCATGGGAATATTTTCCTCATTTTTAGGTCTAACCTGCCATAAAGGCAGCACCAGCATGCTTTTAATCTTCCAAAGGCACATTCTACAGTCATTCTGCATCTACTCAACCTATTGTTGAAGTACTCCTTGCTGCTGTCCAGGTTTCTTGTAAGGCTTCATGAGCCATGGGAGCAAGGGGTATGTTGGGTCTCCCAGGATCATTTTGGGCATTTCAACATCCCCCTCTGGAGTTTTCAAGCATGTTCCTGAATATGCTTGCATCATACACCTTCCAGGACTGCCCTGTGTTGATGTCAGTGAAACGCCTATGGTGATCCACAAGTGCCTGCAATACCATAGAGAAGTACCCTATTGATGTACTCTGTCGCAAGATGATCCAGGGCCAAAATTGGGATATGCATGCCATCTATTGCCCCGCCGCAGTTCAGGAATCCCATTGCCACAAAGCCATCCAATATTTCATGCACATTACCAAGAGTAACAGTCCTTCTTATCAGGATGCAATTAATAGCCCTGCACACTTGCGTTACCGCAGTCCCAACAGTCCACTTCCCAACTCCAAACTGATTTGCGACCGACTGGTTACAGTCAGGAGTCGCCAGCTTCCAGACTGTGATCACCACATACCTCTCCATCAAGAGGATAGCTCTCATTTTGGTGTCCTTGCACCGCAGTACTGGGGCGAGCTCTGCACACAGTTCCAGGAAGGTGGCTTTCCGCATCCAAATGTTCTGCGGCCACTGCTCATCTTCCCAGACCTGCATAATAATGTGATCCCACCACTCAGTGCTTGTTTCCTGAGCCTAAAAGCAATGGTCCACTGTGTTCAACTGCTCCAGGAAGGCCAAAAGTAATCTGGTGTTGTTTCTTTCCATGGCACACAGCAGGTCAGGCAACTCTGATTCCTGTTCAGATTGGGTACCCATGATATACTGCATGAGCATCTGCAAAGTGCTCATAACAGCAGAGAGCAGTGTGGGATCCATCCTTTCAGACAAATGGTGAGCACACTGTAAACAGGGGCCATTGAAAAATGCCACAAAATGCAGTCAGAAGCCCATGGAATGCTCGAACGGAAAGTACTGCATCATAGGACATTGAGCTTGCACCCATGATGCACTGCGATCCACTCTGCCTTCCCACCACTCCTAGCTGCAGAAAGGAGGTGAGTAACAAAGTGGGCTAGCTACCCACAATGCACAGCTCTCTCTGTTGATGCTAGAGCACCAACTGTGGATGCACTCAGCCAATAGAAGAAGTGTTGTGCAAACATACACAAGTGATATAATTATACCAGTTTTTGACTGTCAGCTCAACTTGCATTGACAAAATTCTGTAGACAATGCCTAAATCTTAGTTGCCCTGGGTCAGTGGTTCTCAACCTATTTACCATTGTGGGCCGCATATGCAACCCATAATGTGTTATGTGGACTGCATCCAATACTACCTATATGGCCCTCAGGATGTCACATGGGCTGCCGTTCTGTGCTGACCGGGCCACAGGTTGAGAACCACTGCCTCGGTATACACAGACTAAAGCAGTTCTGGAGGTGATGCCAGATAGTTTTTCCAAATAAGAATTCCTTCTTCACAAACTGTTATATCAGACACCCCCAGCTGATCAAATAACTATACTAAACCCACAGAAAATTAATAAGCCTAATCAACTCTCTGTAATAAATATGGACTTGAGAGATGCACTAATACAATGGAACCCTCTCGGGGTAGGTCTTTATTGTGCAGTTAACCCAGGTGATTAGCACCCAGGTCTCAGCATCTCCACCAAAAAGTCCTATGCACATTAGTGAGTCCTCACTCTTTCTGCACTCCCTTCTATGTGGGTGGGAGTATCCATGTCTTTTTTTGTGCTGAGATGCTATAAGATTTACAGTCCATTGTGTCAATTGCAGGCAAACCTGTCTTTCCTTCAGGGGCAATAGTGGGAGGAGCACCGGAGGACTATCAACACTTGTGTAATTTTGCCTGTGTCCTCACTGCAAAGTGGACAGGTTCCAGCCAGAGTTAAATCAGAGCCTGGCTGCTAATCCACTCTCCCACTGGAATAAGCTCCAAACCCAGGTCACAGGTGTGACAGGTTCCCCCCTGGGGTGCCACCTGGACCTGGGGTACCACTGATCCCCCCTGACACACCAGTCTGGGCTCCCTTCTCCAATGTACTGCTGTGACAAGCTGCCAAGCCCTCCAGGCTTCAGCCAGTACTTTCACCAGCATACATACAGGTAGGGACACACCCAGTTGCAGTACATGCAGACAGGCTCTTTAACCAGACCCTCCATGGGAAGGCTTCAGCTAGGGCACCTCCCAGTTCCTAAGGCACACACGCTCTCTGGAGTATAAACCCAAAATTATACCATCATGCACTGCATAGGGAATGGTACAGCATAAGCTCATAAAATTCACCCCTCTCTCAATGTGAAGAGAAATATGCAACAGCTTTCTGCCCCTGAATTATGATTTCCAAGCACTGGTTTTAGATGAAGCAAAAACAAATATACTAACTACAAAAGATAGATTTTAAGTGATTATAAGGGATAGCAAACAGATCAAAGCAGATTACCTAGCAAATAAACAAAACACAAACTAAGCTTAATACACTAAATAGATTGGATATGAATCGCAGATTCTCACCGTAGGTGATGATACAAGCAGGTTGCAGCCTCGTAAGGGGCAAGCTGCACTTGCTTACAGCTTGCAATCCCCAGGTGTTCCATTCACAGGCTAAAACTCTCTTTAGCCTGGGTCCAGCACTTCCCCCAGGTCAGTGTTTGTTCCTCAGGTGTTTCCAGGAGTCTTCTTGGGTGGGGTGTCAGTGAAGAACCAAGATGATGTCACTCTCCTGCCTTAGGTAGCTTTTGCATATGGTGGGAACCCTTTGTTTCAAAACCTGATTCCCACGCAGTCAGTGGAAAAATATTGACATCCCAAGATGGAGTCCAGCACCAGGTGACCTGTCATGTGTCCCTGTTGTGTCACAGCAGCCATTACTTGGAGGCTGTCTGTAGCATCCTCAGGAAGGCTCCCCGGGTGGGAGATAACCTTCTCCTAAGGCCTACTGTTTCTTCTTAATGGCTCATTAAACTGAATGGGCCCTTCCCAGCCAGCTATCTAGACTGAGAGCATTTTGCCTAGTGGGTGTTGCCCAGGTGTAACTACATTTTGAAATACAAATACACAGTCAATATTCATAAATTCAGATACAAAAATGATACATGCATACAAATAGGATAATCATATTCAGTAAACCATAACATTTCCAATGACACCTCACATGACTCATCTTGCATAAAATATGTTATGATTATGACATAATAATAATATCACTGAAGAATATGGGGTGCAGTGTCACAACAGGTTTTTCTGTGTGGGTGGTAGAGGGGTTTGGGCTAAAACCAATGTAGGAGCCTGGGTTAACTGTGTGGCGAAGATCTACCCTAGAAGGCCATATCTTCACTCTTCTGAGGAGCAGCTATATTTAAGCCAGCCAGGTACCTCTTCACATCCCACTGGGAACAACTGTGGAAATGTAGTCATTCAGGGATTCTGCTTCACTCCTGCCTACGTTATAGATCTCTTCTTCCTCTCAGCCAGAGCAGAGGAGGAGCGGGAGGTGATAATCACTTTGGATGCAGCACTAAAAAACCTATATGGTAAAAGATAATTGCTGCACTCCTCAGGGAACAGCTTGAAACTTCACTTTATAAACTATGAGCTTCAAAAGAATAAAAGTTTTTAAGTGCAGTGGAGCAGTTCTGGACTTTCACTCCACTTTACTGTGACTTCCTAAACACACTGAAAATACACGTATGTATTACAAATAATTTCATATTTGTAGTGCCAGCAGGATCAGTGCACCATTCTGCTAGGTGCTGTAAAAATCATGTAAAAAGACATTGCTTACATTCTAGTTAGAAATGTGCATTAGGGGAGCAAGAAAAGAGGATGTGACCGGTGGGGGGAGGGGAGGATGTGGGTAACAGTAGATCTCACAGCTGATATGGACTTGCTATGAATACAGCTTGATAAAAAAATCCCTAGCTTTGCCACAGACCTGGGCAAGTCATTTTACCTTTGTTTCCCTTCCTACCCTTTGACTTGTCTGTTTAAATTGCACACTCTTTGGAACACGGACTGTCTATGTATTTGGACAGCCCCTGGGGCAATGGAGCCCGCAATCTCAGTTGGGCCTCTATATGCTACTGTTGTTTTAATAATAAAATACTAATAATGTGACTGCCTCTCAAACCATCCAACATTCACTGGCTGATTTCTTGAAAGAATCATGACAGGAGTGGTTTGTGAGAGCAGATTTGGAGGAGCAGAGAACAGCTACTTTCCAGATTAGTTCAGGGAGGACATTCTGTCCATGAGGGAAACAGAAGAGGATCTATGGATATTCAAATCTGGTATTACTGGCAGAGTGGAGGAATGAGCAAGGGACATATACAAGAGCCCAGAGCAGATAAGTATGGAGGGAAAGACTTGGCATTGAAGTGTAATAGCATAGCTTGAATTTTATGCAGTGGCAAATGGAGTCAGTGGAGGGATTCAAAAAGGGGGTATGACATGATCAGATTGACAGACAAGGAAGATCTTAGTTGATTCCACCAAAAATATTATCTAGGATGACACAATGCTCATCCCAGAATAATTACATTCAGAAAACTAAACTATAAGCAAATTCTCAACATCCAACTCCAGGGAGTATGTCTACACTAGGAAATTAGGTTGAATTTATAGAAGTCAATCTTTAGAAAGCGATTTTATACAGTCAATTGTGTATGTCCCCACTAAGCACAGTAGGTCGGCGGAGTGTGTCCACAATATCGTGGCTAGCATTGACTCACGGAGTGGTGCACTGTGGGTAGTTATCCAGTTCCCGCAGTCTCCGCCGCCCATTGGAATTCTGGGTTAAGCTCCCAATGCCTGATGGGGCAAAAACATTGTTGCGGGTGGTTTTGGGTACATGTCGTCAGTCGCCCCTCCCTCCGTGAAAGCAATGGCAGACAATCATTTCGCGTCTTTTTTCCGTGCAGATGCCATACCACAGCAAGCATGGAGCCTGCTCAGCTCAGCTCACGGTCACCACTGCTGTTGTGTCCTGGATGCTGCTGGCAGAAGACGGTGCAGTAGGTCTGCAAACCATCGTCATCCATCGCTTCTGCTGCAACTCTGCTCTCCTGCTGTTGTAAATGAGCTCAATCTCAACTGAGTAACTGATGACTGAGCTCAATAGAGTAAATGAGCTCAGTCATCCACCGCTTCCACTGCAACTCTTCTCTCCTGGTGCCATAAATCCACCTTGCAGGTCCTCTAATCGTTCGGTATAAATATCTATTCTCGTGGCATCCGTTGTCATCCACTGCGTCCGCTGCAACTCTGCTCTCCTGCAGACGCCATACCATGGCAAGCATGGAGCCCGACCAGCACACCGCTGCTGTTGTGAGCATTGTTATCCTGCAGTGTGTGCAGAACCTGCAAAAGCAGGCAAGGAGGCGACGACAGCGCAATCATGATAGTGATGAGGACATGGACACAGACTTCTCTCAAAGCACGGGCCCTGGCAATTTGGACATCATGGTGGTAATGGGGCAGGTTCATGCCATGGAATGCTGATTCTGGGCCCAGGAAACAAGCACAGACTGGTGGGACCGCATAGTGTTGCAGGTCTAGGATGATTCCCAGTGGCTGCGAAACTTTCGCATGCATAAGGGCACTTTCATTGGAACTTTGTGACTTGCTTTCCCCTGCCCTGAAGCGCAAGAAAACCCAGGTGAGAGCAGCCCTCACAGTTCACAAGTGAGTGGCAATAGCCCTCTGGAAGCTTGCAACGCCAGACAGCTACCGGTCAGTCGGGAATCAATTTAGAGTGGGTAAATCGACTGTGAGGGCTTCTGTGATCCAAGTAGCCAATGCAATCGCTGAGCTGCTGCTATCAAGGGTAATGACTCTGGGAAATGTGCAGGTCATAGTGGATGGCTTTGCTGCAACGGGATTCCCTAACTGTGGTGGGGCGATAGACGGAACATATATCCCTATCTTGGGACTGGACCACCTTGGCAGCCAGTACATAAACCGCAAGGGGTACTTTTCAATGGTGCTGCAAGCACTGGTGGATCACAAGGGACATTTCACTGACATCAACATGGGATGGCCGGGAAAAGTACATGACGCTTGCACCTTCAGGAACACTGGTCTGTCTGAACAGCTGCAGGAAGGGATTTACTTCCCAGACCAGAAAATAACTGTTGGGGATGTTGAAATGCCTATAGTTATCCTTGGGGACCCAGCCTAGCTCTCAATGCCATGGCTCATGAAGCCATACACGGGCACCCTGGACAGTAGTAAGGAGCTGTTCAACTATAGGCTAAGCAAGTGCAGAATGGTGGCAGAATGTGCATTTGGACATTTAAAAGCATGCTGGCACAGTTGACTGACTCGCTTAGACCTCAACGAGACCAATATTCCCATTGTTATTGCTGCTTGCTGTGTGCTCCACAATATCTGCGAGAGTAAGGGGGAGACGTTTATGGTGGGGTGGGAGGTTGAAGCAAATTGTCTGGCCACTGATTACGCACAGCCCGACACCAGGGCGGTTAGAAGATCACAGCAGAGCACACTGCGCATCACAGAAGCTTTGAAAACCAGTTTCATAACTGGCCAGGCTACGGTGTGACAGTTCTGTTTGTTTCTCCTTGATGAAAACCTGCCCCCTTGGTTCACTCTACTTCCCTGTAAGCCAACCACTCTCCCCCGCTTGCAGAGGCAATAAAGTCATTATTGTTTCAAAATCATGCATTCTTTATTAATTCATCACACAACTAGGGGGATAACTTCCAAGGTAGGCCGGGAGGAGGGAAGCACCAGGTGAGGTGGTAGATGAGGGGAGGAGGGAAGGACAAGGCCACACTGCACTCCAAAACTTATTGAATGACAGCCTTCTGTTGCTTGGGCAGTCCTCTGGGGTGAAGTGGTTAGGTGCACAGAGGGCCCCCCCACCGCGTTCTTGGGCGTCTGGGTGAGGAGGCTATGGAACATGGGGAGGAGGGTGGGCACAGGGGCTGCAGCAGCAGTCTGTGCTCCTGCTGCCTTTCCTGCAGCTCCACTAGACACTGGAGCATATCAGTTTGATCCCCCAGTAGCCTCAGCATTGCATCTTGCCTCCTCTCATCTTGCTCCCACTACCTCTCATCTTGCTCCCGCCACCTCTCATCTCGCTCATCCCTCCTGTCCTCGCATTCATTTTCTGCTTTTCTAGACTCGGACATTGTTTGCCTCCACGCATTCTGCTGAGCTCTTTCAGTGTAGGAGGACTGCATGAGCTCAGAGAACTTTTCATCGCAAGTGCGTTTTTTTCGCCTTCTTATCTGTGCTAGCCTCTGGGATGGAGATGATAGGGGGAGGGTTGAAACATTTTCAGCTGCGTGAGGAGAAAAAAAGGAGAGTAGTATTTAAAAAGACACATTTTAGAGAACAATGGGTAGACTCTTTCAGAGTGAACCAAGTTGTTAACATTACATAGCACGTGTGCTTTAGTGTGCAAGGTCGCATTTTGCCTCTTAGTTGAGGGCCTGCTGGTTTGGTGTGAGACATCACACACGCAGGGCTGAGCAACAGAATTTGGCTTGTAGGCAGCCATGGAAAGCCACAGTCTTTCAGCTTCTTCAATCTTCATAACATGGGAATGGTTTCAAACAGCAGCACCCTCCTTTCCCATACCAAGCACCCGTTGGATTGGCCATTTAAAAGGAGGGGCTGTACTGGCCACAAATGTATCCCAAGTCTTCAAGGCAAATTAATCATTAAACATGCTTGCTTTTAAACTATGCATTATATTTACAAAGGTACACTCAACAGAGGTCCCTTCTCCGGCTTCATGGTCCATGAGCCCGCCTTGGGAGGGTTGGGAGCGTATTGGCTCCAGGGTGATAAACAGTTCCTGGCTGTCAGGGAGAATGGTTTCTCCGCTTGCGTGCTGTGTGCTATCCTCATCCTCCTCCACCTCCTCATCTTCCTCGTCCCCAAAATCCTCATCCCTGTTGCATGAGACTCCCCCCTTGCAGGTGTCCACAGACAGGGGTGTGGTAGTGGTAGGGCCTCCCCTAGAATGGCATGCAGCTCATCATAGAAGCGGCATGTCTGGGGATCTGACCCAGAGCAGCCATTTGCCTCTTTGGTAGGCTTGCCTGAGCAACTTAATTTTCATGCAGCACTGCTGCAGTCCCTGTTGTAGCCTCTGTCCATCATGCCCTTGAAGATTTTTTCAAATATTTTGGCATTTCATCTTTTGGAACGGAGTTCTGATAGCATAGATTCGTCTCCCCAAACAGCAATCAGATCCAGTACCTCCCGTATGGTCCATGCTGGTGCTCTTTTGCGATTCTGGGACTGCATGGTCACCTGTGCTGATGAGCTCGTCACGTTGGCCAAACAGGATATGAAATTCAAAAGTTCCTGGGGCTTTTGCTGTGTACCTGGCTAGTGCATCTGAGTTGAAAGTGCTGTCCAGAGCGGTCACAATGGAGCACTCTCAGATAGCTCCCGGAGGCCAATACCATCAAATTGCATCCACATTACCCCAAATTCGACCCAGCGATGTCGACTTCAGCACTAATCCCCTTGTCGGGGAGGAGTACTGAAATCGATTTTAAGAGCCCTGTAAGTTGACAAAAATGGCTTCATTGTGTGGACAGGTGCAGAGTTAAATCGATCTAACACTGTTAAATTCGACCTAAACTCATAGTGTAGACCAGGGCTAAGGGGCAGCTCCTCACCTGGTATAAATCATCATAGCTTTAGTGATTTCAAGGGAGCTATAACAGTTTACACCAGCTGAGGTCTGCCCCTAAAGAAACTTATGGGACCATAAAATCCTCTTAGAGATTCAGTATTTCAAGTTAGAAAAACATCATAAAGTTCAAAGCTCAAACTGAATCACAAAAACTTAAAAATCCATTCCTCCTCCCATACTGTTCTTGTACTGCTAAGCTTCCAAAGTTAAAAAAATGTTCCACTTTCTACATTTTTCATAACTTGTCCCTTTGAACTATGCCTATTTGGAAACTCAGGTCACTCTTCAAAATAACTGGTTTCCCTGCAGCCACACATACTTCATTTCACCATTCAGTTGTTTTAAAGTACTTATTTCAATCCCTCGTCCCACTGAACAAGGGTCTACACCACAGTTGGCACCTTGTTGGCTTCAGAAGGAGGCCAATGATTGAATGGGTGTGGAGGCACATTGGCAGGACACTGGTGGGAGGACAGCACTGGCTGTTTGTGCTGCACCAGCTCTCTGGATAAACTGAGGACTTCACTCTCCCGGGCTATTAATGTAGTACCTGTCACCAGCACTAAGTTCATGCAAAAAGTTATAAAAAGTTTAAATAAATGTGCTCTTACGCACACACCTCATTGCTTCTACCTAGAGAGTCCACCCCACTGTACTCACATGTCAATGGACCTACAGCAGGGATGAATTCAGTCCTGTTTAAGGCCACAATGCACAGTCGCTGACTTGTATTTTTCCTGGTGGGTGCTCCGTCCCCTACTCTGTCCCTTCCCTCAAGGCTCCACCCTCAGTCCACCTTTTCCCGCCCCTGCTCCACCCTTTCCCCCAAGGCCCTGCCCTCACATGGGCTCTTCCCACCCCACTCTGCTTCCTCCCCCCAAGGCCCTGCCCTATTCCATCCCCCTCCCCCAGCCCCACTGCCCCACCACTCCTTCCTCCTTGACCCTCCTCCCCCGAGCACCTCCTGCCCACTGAACAGCTGATCAGGGGGCCAACTCCGAGGCTCAAATAAATTTGTTAGTCTCTAAGGTGCCACAAGTACTCCTCATTCTTGTGGCTGGTGGGTGATGAGTGCCCCCTATTTCCACCCAAGGGGTGCTTGAGCCCCAGAGCACCCACAGAGTCAGTGCCTCTGCCATAATGTTGCTCACTATAATGTCTTCAGTGTTTGCTAACTTTAAAGAAAAAGGAATCGATCACTCTTTAATGCCTTAAAGTTTGCTTCCCTGTTTTAATAGCAGTGATGCCACTTTTACTGCCGACACCTTCATGGAATACTTTTGGCTTGGAGAGTGGGCAGCCATGTCTATTTCTGAGACAATTCATTGACACATTCACAAATACAGTAAAAGCAATAGAAATAGGATGTTTAGTTTATTAGCTTCAGTGACCGCGAATCAAGTCCAGGCTTTCAGATGCCGGCATTTTACTTTATTGCCTTTTAAAATGCCTCTTCCATGAGCCAAACTTTACCAATATTTCAAATGTGTTGGTGTATTTTTGTTGGGCAAATAGAGGGGAACAGATACCTTGCATCAATTTTTAAAAATGGAGCCATTTTAAAGTCTTTTCTTCAACTGAGTCTAGTTGTCAGTGGAACTTATCCATACATGTTTGAAAGCATGAAGATTTTTCTACTTTTCTCTTTCCCAAAGTCCAAACCAGCCTTAAAATATACCAGTAGTTTCAAGTTTCCTGGTTCACCATTCTGCCCTCTCCAGCTCTCTGTTTGCCTCCACTGGCTTCCTCCTTCTCCACAGCGCACGTCTAGGATTCACCTTTAAAGTTCTTCATGTTTTAACCTCTCCCCACCTATCATATCTATTACCTTATTGCACTGCTGACCCCCACCTCCACCCTGCCAAGGATACTAGTGTCAGTTGTCCGCCATCCCTTATATGGGGAAAGGGGGAGGGGAGGGGGAAGAGATATTCAAAATGCAGTCAAATTCTGTAAAACCATCATTTGGATTCCCTCCCAAAGACTTACCGTATATACTCGATCATAAGCTGGTTCATTTATAAGTCGACACCCTCCCGCCCCCCCCAAGATTGATAAGTAAAAATGGAAAAAAAGTTATGACCCATTCGTAAGCCGACCTATAATTCAGGGGTCAGCAAACTTTGGCTCCCAGGCCATCAGGATAAGCTGCTGGTGGGCCGAGATGGTTTGTTTACCTTGAGCGTCCGCAGGCACGGAGGTAAACTTAAGTAAACAAAGTGTCCCGGTGCTTACCCTGATGGGCCGGGACAGCAACTGGTGGGGAAATTTTTTTGGGGGGAGAAGCTGAGGGTCAGGGGAGTAACTCCTGTGACTACCCCCCCATGACCCCACCCCTAGTCCGGGACCCCCATGCTCCCCATCCCATCCCTTCCCACCTTATCTGGGGAGGGCCAGGGGAGGATGTCTCTGGCCTGGCTGGAGCTGCTCCTGCAGGCTGGGCAGCGCAGCCGCAGCCTGCTCTGGGGAGCGGGGCTGAGCAGCACGGCTGCAGCCTGCCAGCCCCGGAGCTGCAGATGCTTTGGAGACTGGGGGGAGAGCAGCGTGGCCAGAAGTGGAGAGACTCTGGCCCTGCCTCTTCCCTTCTGTCTCTGCTGGCTGCGCTGCCTCTCCTTGCCCCCTCTGTTGGGGGGGAGGGGCTGTGTCCCACCTCTCCCTCTCTATACCCGTTCATAAGCCAACCCCCTTCTCTGATCCATCCCTTTTTTACTAAAAAAAATTCGGCTTATGAACAAATAGGGTGACCAGACGTCCCGATTTTATCGGGACTGTCCCAATATTTACTTGTTTGTCCCGCGTCCCAAACGATGTTCGGTCAGGATGTAAATTGTCCCGATATTTTGCCCTCCGGCGCACAGGCAGAGGGGGCTCACACCCTCCTGCCCCAACTCTACCCTGGCCCTGCCCCGACTCCGCCCCTCCCTCCCCCATTGGATCCCTCCCCAAATCCCCACCGTGGCCCCGCCCCCCCAGCCCCACCCCATCACTGCCCCTCACTGCCCTATTGGATCACTTCCCAAATCCCGGCCCTGGCCCTGCCTCTTCCCCAAGCACACCGCATTCCTCCTCCTCACCCCTCCCTCCCAGGCTTGCGCAAATCAGCTGTATGGTGGCACAAGCGCTGGAGGGATGGAGAAGAAGCCGGATGCGGCAGCCAGCTATTTTTTTTTTTTTGCTTTTGTTTTTTTTTTCTCCGCCACCAGAAAGTTTCATAAAAGAAGCTGATTCCCTCCTGATCTATTGAGAGTTCACACAGTAACTGCATAAAGTTTGTGTGTCTTATCCAGCCCAAGTGAGCCTTCATGCTTACTGGCCTTCAGAAGCTCTACAAGCTCTATGGTCTACCAAGCCACAAAGGTTTCTTTCAATTTCCTGTGGCATGAACATTAGGCATTTCAAAGCTGTAAGACCTGAATCTGAGATACCGTCTAGCTTGTTTCCATTGGGCACTTCAGAATGATATTGAAAAAAAATCAGGGATCTCTGTACAAGTAAGGACAGATTCTTCCCTGGCTAAAGAGAGATCTTTAAAGGGACCGCACTGTCATCCACAGCACTTTCTGGGGATTTTAACAATTGAGACAATCTATTTTTAGGGAGCATTTCCTTTCCAATTACCCCTCTATCTAGATAGCCTAATCTTATCCAAGGAAAGATAAGAAAAAAGGGATTTAATGACAGACACTAGGAGAATCAGGACAAGCAAGCAAGCCAGCCAAACAAGACTGGAAAGTACAGCACTTAAATATAATACACAGGGTAGGATCAGGGCCATCACAAACCAGAGCCACCTATTTAAAATCAAAGAATGGTTACAATGTTTTAAAATCTATCAAGCAATCCAACATCTCATAAATACTTTGTCCTATGCTGACCTCTGAAGCATGGATAAACATTTATGATGTCTTTTCAACCCCAATTTTCAAGAACAGTGGAGCAAAGTATGACTGTAACTATGCATGATACAGAAAGATGGGAGCATTTTCCATCATGATTGCAACACCTGGCTATGTATCAGGGATAATAGTAATGGCAAAGGTGGGTAAAAAGTACAAAAGTCAGTAGTGCAAATAGGAAGTATGTATAAGGCCAGTAGATGTAAATATGGCCTTTCTACCAACAGAAAAGTGTCTAGAATTTCCATGTGGATTTAGTGTAGGAGGAATCAGTAAGAGCCTAGCTAAACAGCAACACTAGAGGAGAAAAGTATATCCAAAATACACACATGCACACACAGTTTCTAATGAAGACTGAGATTTTCAAAGCTACTTAAGGAGATTTGGATGCCCGTTTTATTAACATTAATTTTGAGAAATCTCAGCACAGGAGTCCAGTCCTGTCCCATTGAAGCCGGTGGGTATTTTGCTGGGGCCCTAAAACAGAGGTTTTTGTTTGTTTGTTTTTAAGGGATGGTCCTATAAGTAAGGTGTTAGGCTGAGACTCAGGAGACCTAGGTTCAAATCCATGCTCTGCCACAGATTTTATATGTGACCATGTCACTTATGTAGTCTCTGTTTCTCATCAGCAAAATACGGATAACAGTACCAACCTATCTTACAGGAGTATTGTGAGGTGCTCACATACATGGCGATGCAGCCATATGAACCTAAATATTAGGGTACATCCACACTACCCGCTGGATTGGCAGGTAGCGATTGATCTATCATATATAGACATGATAAATTGATCCCTGCCGCACTCCCCGTCAACTCCAGAACTCCACCAGGGCGAGAGGCGGAAGTGGAGTCGACAGAGGAGCCGCGGCCATCGATCCCGCGCCGTGAGGACGGGAGGTAAGTCGAAATAAGATACATCGACTTCAGCTACGCTATTCTCGTAGCTGAAGTTGCGTATCTTACATCGACACCCCCCCAAACCCAGTGTAGACCAGCCCTTAGAGCTGGACTCAAACTGCACAGTTTACATCTCAATCCATAGTTAGAGTTCTAGGGTATTCAAAGCTGGAACTTTGGTTCAGACCATTAGAGAGAGTGAGAGCATCCACCCACAAAATTCAGATTTGGTTCTGAACTTCCCCAGATTTTGGGATCTGTGATTTTGATTCAGGATCATTTCCAATTTAAACAGAGACTTACCTTTTAAGGATGACGTTATTCATAGAATATGTTCGATACCATAGAAAAATTAACAGTATGTGATCATGAGTCACATGAAATAGTGATTGTATCATGTAATACTTTTACATAGTTCAACAATAGAAGTATATATATTGAATGACATTTATTTGTTTCGTCTGTTTTTGCTTACAGTGTTACTAAATGCCAGGTTTAGATAGATATGTAGTTACTGTGCGTTTAACTACCTCCTGCAGTCTAGGCACCTAGACCTGGGAAATGGATAAGTTACCCTGGAGTTCATCTTGTGATCTCGCTCTCAAGGGAACCCTGCTGGCAGGTTGTGCCAAAATGCAGAGAGCTCTGTTTCACTGCTTTTTAATGTTTCAGGCATCAGTTTCAATAGAACATTGGGAAGAAAACAGCTTAGGCAGGTGATTGGTTATTCCTAGAATTCTAGCTCAGATTCAGATTAAGCACTTTGCAAAAATTATTTCACAAGAAGAAGAAAAAAACATGAACAAGACATTTCTGCCCTTACAACTTCAATGGCATCTTCCTCCTGCCAGCTCTTGTAACACACCCATCAATAAGCCTGACATAACAATGACAATGTCAGAACCTAATTCTAGGAGTAAATTCTGATTGGCTCCCAAGTTCCCTAAACAAGAATAATCTGCCATTAAATGTTTGTCAGTTGCCCTCAACAAGTCCACTAAAAATGCATTTAAATCACAGATCCCGCTCCCCTAGGAAACAGAAAAAAAACATCCAAGTGAGATCCCAATCCACAGAGTTCAGCACTCAGCATTTACGGAGTCAAGAGAGAGGCCAGAGACTATTTTTTACAAGACAAGAAGATGACAACTAGCAACTGGAATAAGTTTTGTGCTTGCTGGTTAATAAATCTTCCTGCAGCACGTGTATAGAGAGAGTTGCTCTCTCCATCTAAGAATTTGTATCTGAAACCAAGGCCTCTTGAGCATTACCTTGTTTTCAGTGTCTTTTAGCCCGAGACTAAGATTAAAGTCTGCCAAATTACTGGCTGGGACTTTGGGAGTTTAAAGGATGTGACTAAAGTAACATTTAAAGTCAAAACTTGCATACTGTTGATAAATCAATGGTATTAGTGTGGTTGTTCATTTTCTATGCCTCAGAGCAGGAAAGCTGGAGTAGTTATGAAAGAAAAGGAGCATCTGCAGAGCATAATACAGGTTTTTGTATTACAATAGTGAGATAAGAGCCCTACTCTGTAGGCACTGTACAGAGACAATGAGAGGCACCTCAGGCCTTGATGAGCTCACTATTTAGATTGTCTTATAATGAAAGCATGGAGGAAAAAAATTATCCCCATTTTACAGATGAGGAACTAAGGATATATATTCAATGACTTAATCAAGGCTACACAGGGAGTGGCTGATCTGAGAAGTGAACCCAGACCTCCTGAATCAGAGTCTTAAACATAAGAATGTCCTTTGTCTATTCAAAAATACTGTTCACACTGATTTTAAAGAAATACTGTGTTTAAGCATGGTTGTAATAGTGAATCATGTTACAGCTTTTACATTAAAATGCTAAACAAAACCTTTCAAAATTTAGTCATCATTTGGGCACTCCAGTTGCAAACTGGGAATGTGATCTAGACTAGACTGTTACAGCTTTATAAAAAAAAATACCTTTAAAAGCTACTGGGTGAAAAGGGGAGGTATATTTTACAGGCAAAGGAGTAATATTTACATCAGCATGATGTATAGTGTCACTGAAGTATTAAAATGGCTGTGAGAATTAAAATTAAAATACCTAGCTCTCATCTAGTGCTTTAAAGAACATATTCTTACTATATCTTGAGAAAGGTGTATTTATCCTGGTATAGTGTTTATTAAATGAGGCTAATGGAGATGGGTGCTATATAAAAAAAAAGTTTGTGAATGCACAATAAAAAAGGGCTCTCTTCCTAGCAAAATGTTTGGGAACAATCCTGCTGCCACTAGAGTGAATGAGAACATAATTAACTTCTGTGGGAACAGGATGGGGCTCTCATTGCGTTAAGTACAATATACTAACAAAATCTGTAGTTTCTTTACAATTTACAGTATTCCTCACAAGTCTAAAGCTTGAATAATTAAGTGTAAAAAAAAAAGAAAATGTGCAAATCTGAAATAAATGGTGAGCCCCTGAGCCATCCTTCATCTGTACCCATTTATATCCATAGGAGTGGCACACTGAGCCAGATCCTCAGTTGGTGTAAATCAACATAGCTCATCAACTGTACAGGGAGGGGTCTCTAGACAAAGAGTCACAACTTCCATTTCAAAGCAGCCCACCAATTAGTTTGAGATGAGTACGAACAGCAATTTATTCTAATATATGTATTATTCTTAATCCATGGCAAATTATTTAAGTGTTCTCCTATTCAACGCAGTTATTAGTGGAGAATATTTTCTGTGTTGGAAGCAATGCAAATCAATTGCTCCAATATTCTAATGATTCAGCTGAGTCACATGACTGGATGTTGCTGTGTGTCTTCCACTTAGAAACATTCTAATCACTCCCCACTTGTAATTGCTCTCAAAATGTTACTCAGAGTTCTGGAGAAAACGGAGATCGTGGGAGCATTTTGAAACAAGAGGCTCTGTGGCATCAGGAGTCGAGAATCTGTAAGTCAGTCATGATGGGCAGATGGCACTGTGAGCTACTGTGACCACTGGCAGATGGCAATAAGAATTTGGATAAGGCAAAAAAGGTGGTTGTAAATGGATTAGAACCATGAAGATACTAATGAAGACCATTCCTTTCTGATGGTTTTCTTACTACCTTGAGGTTCAATCACCCCATCCTATGGAAAGCTACAGAGGAGTAGCAATAATGCACCTTTTCAAAGCAGGTTGTTTGATGGGTGGGAGTTACTCCACTTGGAATAAGCAGAGAGTTCAGTCTCCAGCATCCTTGCAAGATTTTCTTGAAGCCTGAGCCATCCACATAGGAGCCCTAGGCCTGGCTCTGTAGCTTCCCAATACCCAATTTCTTGGCTTTTTTGGAGTTTTGTTGGCCAGATAATGCCTTTTATGAGATATTCCTGGGGCAGCTGATAACTCCCACCCATCAAACAACCTGCTTTGAAAAATCATAAGTTTCAGTGTTTCAGACACTTAAAACTGAAATTTCATGGTGTTGTAACCGTGGGGATCCCAACCAAAAAGGGGGTCATTGGAAGGGTCACAAGGTTATTGTAGGGGGATTGCTACCCTTACTTCTGCACTGTTGCTGGCAGTGGTGCAGCCTTCTGAGCTGGGCAGCCGGAGAGCAATGGCTGCTGGCCGGGTGCCCAGCTCTAAAGGCAGCACTGCCACCAGCAATAGTGCAGAAGTGAGGGTGGCATGGTGTGGGGAGAGGACAGGGTCAGCCATACGGATGGTCAATGTGGGCAACCACCCAGGGTGCCATGGTTGGGGGGGGCAGTGTGCATGGTCCACCCTCACACATGCACAGCCAGCCCAAAGCCCCTTTAGCCCTCCAAGCGCCAGGATGCTGGGCCCAGAGCCAGGGAGGGGCAGGGCTGGGGGTTCCCTGGCCGAGGGTTCCTAGTGTATGCCAGGCTCCAGCTGCTGATCCTGGCTGAGCTGGTGAGGAATGAGACGTCCTCTCCCCATGCAGGGGCTGCTCCCGGGGCCGGGTCAGACCCACTTCCAGGAACCTCCCCCAGCTGCAGGAAGGTCTGCCATTGCTGGCTGGAGCCCAGCTGTGAAGGCAGTGTCGCCACCAGCAGCAGTGCAGAAATAAAGGTGGCATGGTTTGGTACTACCACCTTTACTTCTGCGTTGCTGCTGGCTGCGCCACTGCCTTCAGAGCGAGGCTCCCAGCCAGCATCCGCCACTCTCCAGCTACCCAGCTCTGAAGGTAGCACAGAAGTAAAGGTGGCAATACCGCAACCCCCCTACAATAGCCTTATGACCGCTCCCCTCACAGCCCTCTTTTGAGTTGGCACCCCCAGTTTGAGAAATGCTGGTCTCCCTCGTGAAGTCTGTATAGCAATGGTCCCCAACGTGGTGCCGGGGCGTCTATGTGTGCCCGTGTACTGGCTGGCAGACAAGCATCTGCCGAAATGCTGCCAAAAAGCAGTGTCATCAAGAGGTGTCGCCGCCAAAATGCCACTGAAAAGCGGCGTCACCAAGAAGCGTCGCCGCCGAAATGCCGCTGACTTTTGGCGGCATTTTGGCGGCGACGCCTCTTGATGTTGCCGCTTCTCGGCAGCATTTCAGCAGATACTTGCTGGCCACGGTCCTCGGTGGCTCGTCGTCCAGCGCTCGCCACCCGGAAAAGGCTGGGGACCACTGCTGTATAGTATAGAATAAAAGTATACAAAAGACCAGATTTCACGGATGTGAATTTGGTAGGGCACTAGCAATTACAATTACTGGTTTTGTCACAAACTTTGTGTGACCATGGACAGGATCCTTAACCTCTCTGTGATCCAGTGCTCATATTTGCAACAGGGATCGTACTTATTGGGTATCTCACAGAGATGATGTTAGTGTTACATGCTCACTCTTTTGTAGGAGTCTGTGGTCTATATTGCTTTGCCTTATAAAGCTTCAGGCCTCACATTCCAGCCTTTAAAACAGACAGGAGCAGCAGCAATAGAAAATCTCACAGGCTCTAGAAGTTATCAGCTAACAATAATCACTTCAAAGCTCCTAGGTTCTTAAGACATCTTTCCTCTCTAGCTACAAACATCACACTTTCACAGAGGGAGCCTTATATCTAGACCAGGGGTCGGCAACCTTTCAGAAGTGCTGTGCCGAGTCTTCATTTATTCACTCTAATTTAAGGTTTCACGTGCTAGTAATACATTTTAACATTTTTAGAAGGTCTCTTTCTATAAGTCTATAATATATAACTAAACTATTGTTGTATGTAAAGTAAATAAGGTTTTTTAAATGTTTAAGAAGCTTCATTAAAATTAAATTAAAACGCAGAGCCTCCCGGACCGGTGGCCAGGACCTGGGCAGTGTGACTGCCACTGAAAATCAACTCAAGTGCCGCCTTCGGCACACATGCCATAGGTTGCCTACCCCTGATCTAGACACTCCCTTGGTCTCTCTTCTTGTCACCCTACGGTGCACTAGAGATAAGTTATACACAAACTGTAGAAGAGGAAGTGACTCAAAAACACTGCTGCTATCTTCCTGTGATATGATTTGGTAAATTGATTTAAATATTAACTTTAGGTAACACCTTGTTTAAAAAAATCTGACTTAAGCAGCATTGCCAGATCTTGTTATTTTATCATGAGTCTCACAATATTTGGTGTTTTTCTTAAAGCTCCAGCTCCTGGAGGCATGTGACTGAGAATTTCAGCTTTTACTTTTTTTTTTTAAAGTGTAAGTTTTCCAGCCTTCATAGTTGTGGAGAACAGCTTGAAAATGTGACCCAAGGGCACCTTAAAGGTTCAAAAAAATCAAGAGAGAAATACATGGAGGGTGGAGAATTAGTTTAAAAATCTTTCATGATTTTGGGGGGTTGTTTCATGATTTTTGAATTCCTGGGCTTGTCAGCACTGCTCAAGTCATTCCTCCCCTCCTTGCTATACATAGGATATGGAACATGATTTCCCCCATATGTGTATATATAATCTCCAGAGTAAGGAAATGAACTCCCATGTCATCCCAGAAAGTAATTCCCATTAATACTGAAGACTTTTACAGAGAATCCCTTTGATCCATTTCCTGGAATATTGTACGCCTCAGTTGGCTCAGCACTGTCGACATGTATGCACGTACATATGGGCAGACACTCATAGTAATGCATTATGCTCATAACATACACATGAGTAAGAAATTTGACTATTCATCAGGAATAGCCAAAAGATATCTGTTTTGCTCTTCTATATGAAGAACTTTTAAAGTGAAGTCAACTGTCACCGTTTTACATGTGCAAATATACCACAGACTTCTTTGCACATATTGAATACCCAATTAGAAACTCTGGATCATCAACATAGATAGAAAGGTGTGTGTCCTACTGACACTGGTTAAACCTCTTTCACTTCACCCTTAAAAATGCACATGGCCAGTAGTGATGCTAGCCCTATGGAAAGGTGCATTAGTGCTTCAATAGATACCCAACTGAAGAAGGGGTTGCATGACTCCCAACCCCTCTAGTTAATGGAGGCTGGTAGTATTATGGAATTAATGCCATCAGCTTTTGAGAGAGGGTGCATCTAATGGCTGATCAACGAGCAGCGTTGCAGTTGATGAAACTTCCTTCCTCCACCCCACCATGAACCACAAAGGGAGGGATGATAATGGGAAGACAGATGGGAGGGTGAGAGCACTGGAGGTCCAAACTCACATCAGGCAGTATCTTCTGTCACTCCACACAATCACTATCATGGCCAGGACTGATAGGGTGAGGCAGAGTGAATGCTTAAATGCCCCCGTTCTTCCTCCTTCTTCACAGACAGCAATTCTGACATTAGTGGAAGCTAAGAACCTGAACAGATAGCTCAGTGCAACATTAAACTTACAGAAATTGATTCAATGGTACTGTAAACCCAAATAAGCATTTCAGTCTTGTAACCTTTACTATCCACGGTTTAATAAAAAAGTGCACCATTACTACCAACACAACATACATAGCAGCAACAAGACAGAGACAATGACCAAAAAGGAAAGAAAATGTGTGAGATCCAGCCTCCAAGACAAGCCTCATGAGGACTCAGACACAGTTTTATGTCTGAACATTACCTTTTAGCTTCAGTAGATAAAACCTTTGAGTTGCTTAGCAGTATCACCAATTACTTTGCTCATAAACCTTTTTTCTACATGGCACAGTCTTCCCCCCCACCACCACCCATGTTTGACACTTTTATATTCACAGTGACACATTACTGCAGCTTGGGCTATGACTGCACAATATGGTAGATCTCAACAGCTTACAAAATACCAGAAAGCTTTTGGGTTTTACCTGGCGCTGTACAGTTCTTTTCTTCATGTGTCACATTATGTGAGGCCATCAATCTTCTATTCCTCCATATTTCTGACAAAACATTTTTGTCTGTAATAGTGGATTCTTGTCCTATATTAAATGCAAAAGTGTTTGTCAGCATTGTTATCCATATCTTCTTAATTGGACTATATATATCCACCCAACAAGAACACTGAGAAACTAAGTTAGATGTTGAAATCTTCAGATACACATATATACACGCACACGTAAAATGTTGTATATTGTTTCCTCGAAAAAATCACATGCACACTTTTTCCAGCTACTTTTTATTTAACAGCTTAATAAGTCAAGTGTATCTATTGTAAGGAGCTGACCCAGACAGCACTAGAACATTTTGGCAACTATATCTATCCAGATTTTGTAGGTGATTGGTTAAGACAGAAAGACAGACATAAATAAATCAATAAATCAATAAATCTCAGATCCTTCATACCTTAATGGGGCAAAATTCCCATTAAAATGTTTGCCTAAGCAAGTATTGCAAGATCAGAATTTGTTAAATTTATCTCAACACAGCATGTAAGAAGCATTGTGCATAGCTTAAAAGTGCGTACCTTCCACCAACAGAAGTTGGTCTAATAAAAGATACTGCCTCGAGTACCTTTTCTCTCTCATATCCTGGGACCAACACAGCTACAACAACAAAGTAAACAGTTTTGCTAATGGAAGTGACGTAATTATAACCAAGGACAGAAAAGACCTTTTTAAGTTCATCATTTTCATCATGACCCTACATGCTTATAGTGAACGATTTATACCAGAAGTTGCTCAGGGTCTGATCCTGTAATTCTTACTCAGACACAATTTATCTTCAGTGGTGTGACACAGATACACCTCTTGAGTGCCTCCCAGCAGCTGGGTGTGGTACTGCACTTTTCCTGCTCCCGGTGCCCCCTGTAGGTTGCTGACCTTGCTAGGTAGGTCTTCAAAAAGGATTTGCCTTCCTCAGGCTCTTCCCAAAGAGGAACTCCCTTTGTTCCTCCCTCCTCCCCTCTACTGAGCTCTCCACTCTATTTAAGGCCTAGCTCCACCTCTTCTAAAATTTTGTTCTGAACTGCCGCCCCCTGGAAGGTCAACAGTCTGTGCCTTTACCAGGGCACAAGCTTCATCGCTTTGACTTTTTTTTGTAGCTGGCACACTTCCAGGTGCAACTGATCCTTTCCCCAGAGTGCCCCCTGCACTTCCTTTCAGAATCTCTCCACTATAGAGTGCAACCTTCACACAATCTCCTTTGTTTCTTGGACCTCAGCTACACGTGTTCCCAAGATTACAAAGAGTCAGCCTTCTCTGTCGCCTCTGTATTCACCTCAACTTCAACCTACTTCCTCTCTGTGGTAACAACCTTATTCCCCAACTTCTACCCATTTCCTACTGTGCAGGCCTTTTGAGTAGGTATATTCTCTACTGCCATCAGCGCTACACCCCCTTTGCCTGTAACTATTGCTTTTGCACTGTGGGTTACCCCTATTCTTTCTTGCTCACCCATCCACTGTCACTCCTTTGACTATTCCTGGTTTGCCTGATTTTTGGGGTCTCCTTTTCCTCTTGTTGCCACTCATTTCTCTATAAAGGCAATGTCATTTTCAATGCCCTGCCACCCTGGAGGCAAAACATACCACACTGCCCCAGCTTTGACAACTGGCAGAGTATCCCTTGAGGCCCTTTCAGTACCCTGTTGCCCAGTCACTCTTGCTATCATGGTTCATATAGGGGTAGATCCTCCTAATACGCCCAAATTGACCACAGGCAGAGTATGTCCTCAACTGGGCCTCATGCCTCTTCATCAGCCCTGGAGGAGTTTCTATGGCTCTTACCAGCAACTCAATCTTTTTCCCCCGTTTGCCCAAGAGCAAGCCTTTCTGAAATGTCCCATCTGTCCACAACCATAACATCTCCTTGGCTAGGCCTCAGGCCTCCAGCCCACTAGATCCTTCTTGTCTTTCCAGGATCAGTAGCCATTGCTGCGTCTTCCCTGCAGGATCCATAACAGGCACTGCTGCTGCTCCTCTAGCCAGGCTAGCCACTGTTGTAGGTCCTGCCACACCTCCTGCCATTCTCTGTGAGCCTCACTGAGCTGCTGAAGCAACACCAAGATTTGTTTCATGGCCACAGACCTCCCCAGAAACAGGTGTAAGAATTTTGGTGTCCCCGTCTGTCATGGCTGCTGGGATTCTTGTTACCCTTCAGCTAGCACCTACTGAGTTTCAGCAGAGCTGTGCTGATGCTAGGTTAGAACTCTTCAATTCTCCATTGTGCCCTTATTTCAGGGTGTGGTTCCAAAGTTCCCACTTCCAGTACCAAGTTGTGATGGGGACACTCACTCTTGAGTGCCTCCTTGTAGCTGGGTGTGGTACTGCACTATTTTTCCTGCTCCTGGCACCCGCTGTCACAGTCAAAAAAGGACTGAACCTCTTCCAAGAGATCAACATTTTATCTGCACTCACCAGGGTCTTCAGACCCATCTCTGGGCACTTTAAATCCCACCCTTCTCAGGGCTTAAGGCACTTAGCTAGTGGCCAGTGGGGAACCCAGCCCATCCACTACTCCAGGTCTCAACCCAGGGACCCTATAAACAGAAGCCATGTGTTGCTGCCTCCACTTCACTGTTGCTATTCCCTGGGCCTCTTCCCACATTGCCCCTTTCTCCTCATCCTTAGCTCAGGGCTGAAATTCTCAGATCCCCTTCACTGAATGCCAGTGCCACCAGAACCCATCTTGAGGTTCTCTGTCAAGCTCCAGTGACCAGCAAGGAGCACCATTCCTTGATCCGATGGTCCTAGTCAGGAACTGGCCTCTTCAGGCCCTGCAGCTCCTTTTATCTAAGCCTGCTGGGCTTTGATTGGCTATTTTATGCAGCCTGTCTAGAGAGGCCTGGAGGACCCACCTTTGCTGTTCCTTTCCTGGAGTGGGTGTGGTAGGACCACATAGCTTCCACCAGGGGCCACCAAAGGTCTTGTGTACCCCATCACAAGTGGGCATTATGCCTGAGTAAGGACTGAAAAAATCTGGCCCTAAAGTTAGTTTGGTCAGTGCCATTGCCAAAATGTTCTACTGCTGCAACAATTACAGCGAACTGAGAACTAATGACAGTGTTTATGTGATGATTTGTTACCAATTAATCAGCTAAAAACAGTACCTGACCCAGCTTTTCCCTGGTTAGTCAGGGTCTCCCCTCTGTGTCTGGAGAGCTTATATAGCAATTTCTGCTCTGGTTTCTCAGGGTCTTCTCTCTCAGGCCTTTCTGCCTGGAGAGGGTAGGCTGAACTTGTGGGTAACAGTTGAAATGTAAAGTGTAGCTTTCATGATACACTTGATCATGCATACCAAGATTTTGTGACCAAAAAAAATCAGTTCTGAGAAAGCTTATTTGCATCCAAAAACTCATGATCAAATCACATTGCAGTTAGTTATTTTCACAAACCAGTGCAACAAAAATCAAAACTAGGTATGATAAATTGTTCAAAATGTGGAAAACCGTAGTTTTTTAGACAAGACAGAATAATTGCCAAAAATCTGAAGCCAATAACACGCTTATAAGAGTGTAGAGTACTAACTTCTTTCACTAATGGCTTGTCATCACAGATCAGTATCAAGTGTAACCAGCAACAGTTTGAACAGGAGAGTGTTATAAAGCATTAAAACTTCCACTGGAATTGTTTTTAAATAAAGATTTTAGCTCCAACTTTAAGAGAATAAAGGCCCTGATCTGCTCTTGCAGGACCTTGATTGTATTAAATTAAAGCTAGAGCTAAAATCTGTGTTTAAAAAATAATTCCAGTGGAAGTTTGATGGGTGCATCCCTGCACCTGTGCAGTGCCCCACTAACTTCATTGGGTCTCCACAGGTGTAGAGCAGTCTGAAAATTGAGAACCTGCAGAACTGAGACCCAAAGTTACATTTTTAAAGCACAAACTGTGTGATCAGGGGGAAAAAACGAGCAAACTAAGGAGAATGAAATGCATTCCAGGATCATAATGTATAAATGCAGCAATTCATAATGTCCTAATTTAAAAATACTTGTACAGATGTAACAGACTAATTTAAAACATATAAAATGTTTAAACAATATCAGACTCTCAATATTATTTGTCCTAAAATCGGTTCAATCAGTATGGTAGTCTGGGGAAAAATGACGTAGTTTTAGATTATATCCAGATATCCAATACCTTATCTTGGTCTTTTTAAAATTCTGCAAGTGGTCAAGTGGCTAGAGAAACAATGGAAGTCACCATTCCTGCATTCTACTTCAGGCTCAAGTACTGTATGACTTTGTGCAGTGCATGTAATTCCTGTGGCTGGGTTTCCTCATCTGTAAAATGATCTTAATATTTATGCCCCTCAGAGGGATGCTTTCAGAAGTGCTTTGGGATCCTTGAATGAAAGGTGCTAGAGAAATGCAAGGTATTGTTACATATGATTTGTGAGGAGGAGCCAGACCTCTCACCCTCTCCTTAACTGCAAGCGAAGTTGTTCAGTAAAAGGGAGCCAAGTCATGAACTGTGAAATGCTCCTACGGAGAAGGCAGCTAGCTAAAAGGTGTGGTTATCTGAGCACTGTTTTGCTTTAATCCCACTGGGCATTAAGCATCATTATCCAGGCAAACTCACCCAGTTGCGGGCGCGGGGACTGTCACTTTTTACTGACAGATAGGGCTGGGGGCAGCTGAACAGCTTAGTGCCTCCTCCTCACCAGGAGCCAGGACCCAGCCAGCCCATCCTTCCTGACCTACCTGCAGCCTCCCTGCTTTACAAACATGTTTGTTGCCGGAGTTAATAACGATACACAAGCCAGGAGCTACCGTGCCCCCTGACAATGAGCTAGGCTGGCAGGGGCAGCGTGCAAACAGCGAGCCCCCCACCCTGGTGCACAGCCAGGCACTGCCCCAAGCCAGCCCCGACATCCCTGGCTGCCCAGCGGCCTGTACCCTGCTCACCCCCGCGGCCACCTACCTAGCTTGGAGAGCAGGCTGGACATGCACCACACGAAGAAGAGGATGGCGCAGATGAAGCCCAGCTGCGGCAGCAGCATCTCTCGCCGCTTGCGAACTTTCCTCAGCTTGAAGTGCATGGGCTGCGGGGCGGCGAGGGGCGGCCCTTCCAGCCCCATCGGAGCCAGCGGAGGGAGGACGCGGGTGGGCAGAGGGCGAAGAAGCCCCAGGAGACCAGTGGGGTTCACTTAGCGGCACCCCCTGCGGCGGGCTTCATCCCGAGGCGGCGGAACGCGCAGGGAGCGGGCAGCGGGAGAGCGCCAGGCAGCCGCGCCAGGGCTGGGGGAGAGGCGCAGGTGGGAGGCGTGCGGGGGGGGGGCGCAGAGACGCTGCCGGGGTCTCTCGAGCTGTCAAGGGGAGGGCTGAGCCCGGCGCCCCGCTCCCACCATGGCTGGGCTGTGCGGGGAGCAGCAGCGCCTGGACTCCCGGCCCCGCAGATGCTCCTCTCACTGGCAGGTGCGAGTGGCGCCGGGTGGCGAGCTCAGTGCAGCCGCTCGGCTCCCGCGGGCAGCCCGCGCAGCATCCTCCAGTCCCGGTTAAAGTTCATCCTCCGGCCGCCGCTGCGGGAGGGGCGCGGGTTCCCGGGTGCAGGCTCGGCGGTCCCGCTCCAGCTCGGGGCTGAGCCAGCAGAGCCGCCTCCCGCGGGGTGACAACCGCGCCCGTCCCTCCCCGGCTGCTCTCCCAGGCAACTTTCTCGCCGCTCCTCGAGCCCCCCGGGCAAAGCGCATGTGCCGGAGCCCCGGCCTCCCTCGGCCCCTCCCGCCTTCGCTCTGCCCTCCCCGCTCCCCCCTCCGCGCCGGGGGATTAACTGGCCAAATTAATCCGCTCCCCTAAATGGCGCAGGAATTATCCACTCGCCGGCTAGCACTTGGCATCGCCGGGCGCGCGGGGACGGGAGGCCCCGGGGAGCAGGCAGGAGCACGTGCCGCTGCGGAGCCAGCCTCTCTCCCGCCTCCCGGGCTCGGCCAGGGAGCCGCTTGCCCTTGCCAAGCGAGTGCTGCAGCCGGGGGCAGGGGTGCGGGTGAAAGGCAGCCCGTCCTCGGAGCT
Organism: Mauremys mutica; assembly: GCF_020497125.1. Lineage (NCBI taxonomy): Eukaryota > Metazoa > Chordata > Testudines > Geoemydidae > Mauremys > Mauremys mutica. The sequence continues at coordinate 30,301,505 of NC_059075.1, forward strand.
GGGGGCAAGCCACAACGGAGCTCCCGGCGGGCTCCAAGCGCTCCCAGGCTGCGGGGGACGCACGGGCATCTGGCCCGTCTCTGGCACTTAGGGACGTCGCTGACCCAGCCCCAGGGATATTATTTCCTGTTCTCTCTAAGAATAGGTCACACAGTCAGGCTCTCTGCCAGCCCTACCATTGCTCTGAGATAGGCAGTTGGATTTCCTACCTTAGCTTCCCCATCAGTAGGACGGGTGTCACACAGGGCTTCATTCTTAATGTGTAGCAAGTGCTTTGAGATCCTCCGGTGAATGATGCTATACAGGGAAAGGGAAAGGGAACGGATTATTCTACACAGTGAAAACCAGATGAAGGTTATTATTTGCATTACAGTGGTTCCCACAGGCACAGGGAAATTCAGTGGGAGTTGGGTGCCTGTCTTGTTTAGGATCCTTTGAAAATTCCAGTTTAAAAATTCAGATGCATTTCTTTTTGGACCAGGCATTGTACATTTTTTTCTTATTACTATACATGATTTGCCATCCACAGGGCATGAGAACATATTTGGAACAGCAGACTGAACTGAATAAACCATTTTATAAAACAGGCATTATTCCTAGACTGTTCCAAAATGGAATTCTTCTCTTAAAATCTTTTATCACCCAATTTCCACTAACAACATGAAACACCTTCTAAAAGGATTTGTACTTATTTTCTATGCAAAATAGTTATTTTCAACTTTATAGAAATACAACTCAAAAATATCTCCCCCAATCCCAAGGAGGCACAATGAAACAAAATGGCAAACAGCCATCGCAGACCATGACAACAGCACCAGGGTTAAAGCCCCTGCTATTTTTTACCATTCTTAGGGTCTGTATTGGATATTTTAGGTCTTTATCCTGTTTGTGGTCTCATCATCACCTTGGGTTTGGTCCTGCTTTGAGCAGGGGGTTGGACTAGATGACCTCCTGAGGTCCCTTCCAACCCTGAGATTCTATGATTCTATGTATATCTGTGCAGGTGCTGTTCTACCACTGGAGCCAGGCTATTTTCATTATGTATCAGAGACAAATTATTCCTAAGGATTTTTGCATCTGTTTTCTGGTGCTGAGGTGTCTATAGCCTCCCCTTCAAGTCAGAGTAACATTCTGCTCACCAGATGTGAGAAGGTGCTTTTAAATCCCCATCCCTCATCTTTCCCTGCTTGTTGTTTTGTACTGTGGTTTAACATCAGGTGGGGTATAGACAGAAGAAGAGATGGCTGGAAGTGGCCTGGATTGTGATCTTCTATGCAAGGATTTTAGACAGAGGTACAAAAGAGCTGTGATCAAGGATAAGATGTTTTGTGTTCATTATCTTCTTCACTCGGAAGATTGGTCAGACCTAAGGGTTTCTGATGGGCGGTCTCCTCCTGCTTAGGTTTCTGATGAGAAAACCTATGGTTGATTAGGGTTTCCTGCAGGTTCAACACTTGCCCAGCTTGGTTTCTTAGAGAAAGGCAGGGGATGGGATGGGATGGGTGGTGGTGGTGGTGGGCAATGATACTACTGTTGATGGGTATTAGTGAGAAGAGGATGCTGACCATCCTTAATCATACCCAGAAACATCTCTTGGTGTTGGAGTACCATTCCTAGACACTTCATAATGCCTCAGTGTGTGACAAAGACCCAACACAGAAGTCACTAAAATAGTGGTAGTCCAAGAACCTGAAAATCAGATGCAATTAATTCCTTAATACAAATAACATTTTCTGTCACTCCAGATCAGTGCCATAGCATTCCTGATACAAACAATTCAGAATATTAAGACAGATAATAGCAGGTTTGTGTGGGACTAAGTAAATCTGGGTCCAAAGATGAGGTTATGAAACACATATGCTACCATGAGTGCATTCTACACATGCTTCAGTTTTAAAAAAAAAGCAAAGAATTGAAGTATTGTTGGAAGTCTCTTGGTTTCACCCAACATGTGAGGGATTTTCATGAATGCTGTCAGGTCTTATGAAAATCACAAGGATCAAGTCAAAGCACATGGTTAGTTACCAGCATGCAAGTATGATATCTCCTTTTTTACTCAGATTGTTTTATTTTTAGCTGTCCATTAAAGAGTTCTGTTTTATAGGTAAAGCCTAGTAACTATAGAAACCCAAGGGGTAGCCCCTTGGGGAGGATCATAAGGAGAAAGAAATGAGAAGAGATCTTTGTGAGTCACTTCCACAAAAGAAACCAACTAACGGTCAAAACAATCCTCAGAGTTATCAGGGTGGGAAAGAGGGTGGGCATGGAGCAGTTCAAAGCTAGGGCTATATTAATCTCCTGGGCTCCCAGTAAACACTAGACATACACACTTCCAATTAGCATTTATATCAAAGTCCAAGATCAAAGGACAGTCACAGAATTGTGCTTGAACATTTAACTTTCAGATCAGAATCCTGATTTACACCTGCTTCAGTTCTGCATAAAAAGTACCAAAGAAGCTCTGCAAAGTGCAGATCCAGGTTTCAAACCCCTGCAAGTTTGGGGTTGTTGTACCTGGGGTTTTGCTTTTAGCACATTATAATAATTAAGATCCAGATCTTGACTGAAATCCCGAAACTCTTCTCTGGCCAAAGATGAGGGTGTTCACAGTCAGGGGTCTAGTTTGGGCCCTCTCCTGATATGTTAAATCCATGTTGCACAGATATAAATCATTATACAAGGTGTAAAGCAGTGGAGAATCAAGCTCTTTATGAGAGAGCGTGCACCAGAGCAGTCTACATTTAAAGTTTGTCATCTTAATTTAAAGAAACAATTATTGCTGTCTTATTGGTCTAGTGTTTTTAAAATGTAGCAAGCCTTGACAGTACAGACATCCCATGAAACAGGAGACTTTCCGCATAATTTTCTGAACAGTGTCTGAACCGCAAATGGGTTCTATATTTCAAAATGTTCAATATCGCCAATATAATCAAATGTGTTTTTCAGCAGAGATCCAGGAATTCCCGCATATACACACACAAAAAGAGTCACATATCTAAAACTAGAGGGACCAGAGAATCAAAGCAAGATACACAGGAATTTTTTTTTAAGAAGTACTTGTCACCTTGAACTAAAAGAGCAATATTAAATCCGACCCTCTTTGCCTATCAGCATGGTATTTTAACTCTCTCTCACCTAAGTCCCAAGCTAAAATGGCTCATTAGAGAATACGGCTAATGCTAGCTTCAACCTATCACCTCCAAGTTTCACTGTTAGTATTTCATCTTTAGCACAACTGGTATTTCATACTGAACAACAGCCAAACGGCTTTGAATTAAGGAGCTGCCTCGGAGGACATCCATGAAAGCAGCACTTCTGAGGAGAAAATATTGACACTGATGATAGTCAAAAGGAAGCATAGCAGTAAGACTACTGGGAATTCCCTGAGGAATCCCAGTTAAAAGCCCTGAGGAATAGGAAGAGTAGCAGCACAGGAGAATATCCAGTAGCCTGAGGAGTTATAATTTAGCCATGAAGACTGTGCCAGTACAGCAGAGCCGGTGTAGCTGAAGTTGCATCAGCTGAGAATCCCTGAGGAACAGGAAGCGATCACTTAATGTGGGCCTCCAACTAACCCAACAGCCTAGGGAAAGCCGGCATTTCCGGCTGGCACACATGGGAGTCAATGCCAGTGCACTCAAGTTGAAGAGATAGTGTCAGAGAAAAGTCAACAATGCCAGTGCCAAAACCAGACCAGAGGAACCTCCAGTAAACCATAAACAATCCAGCAGAGGGGATATGGAGGTGGCAAGAGACAGAAGAGTCTTCTACCTCAATGCTGAAAGTGGCTGTAAGGTGATCAACCTCCTGGTGCTTGCTGTGCAAGAACCTGATTTCAGTCCTGCTACTAATCATGTCTGTCCAGAGGTAACAATTCTGAGCATACTTGGGGTTCTATAACTGTAAAGGAAACAAGTGCTGATATGAGATGATGAAAAGGAGCCTAGTGACAAAAGCCATGTATGTAATAACGTTTTACGGTTGAACTTTAACCTAGATCATCATGTCTCTGCCAAATGCCCCCAGCCCTCTCAGCAGTAGTGAAAGGTGTTGGAAAGTGATGGGCTGGCTATCCTCAAGACAGCGGCTGGCTATATCAGAATGTCCTATTGAATGCCTCAAAGGCAGAAGTCCTCCTTGATGAAAAGTTCTTTTTCTGTCTCCTCTTGCTCACTCCGCTTAGCTCAGACCTTTGCTTTGCTCTCAAGACCTGAAATCACTCAACCTGGAATGAGAACTTACACATTGAGAAAGTGACTCAAACACTATCTGCTGAATATGGACATCGTTATACTTTACCTGGACAGTCGTCATGCTTTGAATCTCTTGCTGTCCCAACTACTGCAATTTCCTCTTTTACAGTCTGGGCTGGAGTGAAGCCAATTCATACTTTTGGCGAGCACTCCTCATTGCAGTCCCAGTTACCTAGCTGCTATGGATTTTGTGCAGAGCCTACAGTTGGGGCTCCACTGAACAGCAATGGGATCCTCCCTCACCCCACAAAGGGGTTGGAAGCAGGGGATACTCAGACCTTACAACTTGATAAACAGTCCCATACAAAACTGGGATGTAAAACTGAGCGGGGGGGGGACGAAGGCAGACAACAGCTGATTCTCTTTTCACTTATTCCACCACCTCATCTGCCTCCTTTGCCTAGCACTGCATGGGGCAGATATTCACAGAGGCCACAGAAGCAGAGGATGTGGGAATCTGCATGAGTATAGTGAGGGTCAGCCACCCACTATCACTCATGAAGGAAGAGCTGAGTGTTTCCCTTTAGGAGTGAATGAGGAGAGATTCATGGTAGCACTAGGCTCAGCTCCTCTTTCCCTCTTTCCCACAAGACTTCAGCCACTATATATTTGGGTGGGGGAGATTGTGCTTAAGCCCACTCACAAGCCTCTGATTAGAACTACACCATTATATAGTTTTCCTAAATCCCTATATTGTAAGGCCTCTGAGTCAGCAAAGCACTTAACCAAATGGGTGGACTTACACACGCTTAAAGTTAAACATGTGCCTAAGTGCTTTACTAAACTGAGGCCTAAATTGCTGGGGATCCAGAAACATGGCAAAGCCAGAATGCTCTCTCTGCATGCAGAAATCATCAGTAATATAACAATTCTATCCCTCTGTTATCTTCACTAGCTTCCTATCCTAGTCATTATTATTTGCACAGTTTTTACAATGCTCTGTGGACTTTCTTCTCCATTCCTCTCTGACTTTATATCCACCTTTCTTTTCTGCCTGCTTCTCTGTTTCCCCAGTCTTAATTTCCTCTGTGTGGCTTCTGTCAAGGAGGATGACAGGGTTCTTATAGGGGTCACCCCCTCTGCTGCACTGCTGTGGTCGCAACGTCTAGTAGCAGCAAGTGTCCACAGACCTGCCCTTCCCTTCAGGGCAGCTAAGCCTAGTGGCAAGTGTCCACAGAGCCTAGAGTTGCCACCCATCCGGCTTTTACCCAGACAGTCTGTTTTTTGGCTTCTGTGTCTGGGTGCCATATTAAGGTTAGCAGGTGGCCGGTTTTCAGGCACCTGGCAACCCTAAATGGCACCCAAACCACAAGTCCAGTTACCATTGGGCAGAGGGAGGCACCAGGTTGTTACCCCATACCAGAACCTGCTCAGCCAGGGCTGCCTCCTCCCTACAGGCAGGCTCCTTGAGACAATCCAGCGTGCAACAGGGGGAGAGGAGCAAGTGATGGGTACCGGGCCTCGAGGGATGAGACAGAGCAATTAGAAAAGTGGCAACCCTAACAGAGACACCATTCCCTTCAGGGCAGCTAGGCGCAGTGGCAAGCAGTGCTGTAACAAGGGCGAGGTGAATGAGGGACTTGCCTCGGGCACGCAAAGCTGAGGGGCGCAGAAAAAGATGACGTAAGTGCTTTTGTCTGCAGAGACAACAACCGTCATTCGAGTAATTGTGTTCTAGTATTCCCAGTGAGCACACGCTTATTATATATTAGGACTTCTCAGATCCACTTAAGACCCACCAAACAGTGAGTGCCTTTGTTTATCATTCCTTATTTCTTATGGAGATGACAGACTGAGAATCTGTGATCTCTATAATATATTAATTTTGTTTAATGTTTAGACAAATGTAATACATTTATTTATGTATTTTTAATTTTTATTCCAGTCTATTGAACAAGACCCTGCATTATGAATAGTATGAATTCTAAACATCCGAATGGGGCAGAGTACCATAAATGACTAAAACATGCTACAGCAGAAAATGAAAAAATGTCAATGACAATGGGGAAATGGCTAGTGAAAAATGCATCAAACGATGGGAATACATCAATAGCTGATGTCTCTGATGACGTTAAGTTCAGCACTACTATCTAATAGTAACAATGAGAATTATACAACTTCAGAAATTATTGTTGCTATCGACCAGCAATTGGATCATAAGGTTACAATTTCACCTTCAGTATCAATTACTGACAATGATGAGACACTTGACATCTTCGATATCATGACTAAAACTAATGTGAATGGCCGCGATCAGCAACATAATTCCTCTGCAAGGCGAATCATTGAAATAAATTTTAACGATCCACCATCCTGGCCCTGTATAAACGATAAAATAAGATGCCACCTTATTGAACATGGACCTGACCAGGGAAAATATGCAGATTTCTGTGAATCAACATCGGAAGATGGAAGAAAATTTTCAGGAGACTGTTTTTTTAAAAAGCTTTTTAATGGTGAAACCATAGAGCATAATTGGCTTATTTACTCGGAAACCAGTAAGTCCATTTTTTGTTTTCCATGCATGTTATTCGATCAGTGCTTTACCAAACTAATATTGCAAATCAGAAGGTAGGATTTAATGATTGGAAAAATTTAAACCGTGTTGTGGAACATGAAAATTCAACCAATCATCGTGAAAATTTCTGTAAATGGAAATCCTTACAAAAGAGATTACTAAGCGGAGAATGTGCCGATGATGCACTACAAAAAGCTATTGAAACTGATAAACAAAAATGGAGACAAATTCTAAAAATAATTCTTGATGCCGTGATGTTTTGCGCCAAAAACAATTTACCACTTAGAGGATTGTGTAGCAGTATAGAAAACCCTAATTCGGGAATATTTCTTAATCTATTGGAATTTATAAATCATTATGATGTTCAACTAAAACAGCATATCGTAGCTCACAAAAAAGGTTCAGAGAGTTATTTTTCACCGGCTATACAAAATGAATTTATTGGCTTACTAGCAAACCAAGTTCATAATGAAATTATATCCAAAATAAAAAAGCTAAATATTATTCTATCCTTCTGGACTGCACATCAGACATATCTCATCGAGAGCAAATGTCCCAGATTATGAGATACGTGAGAATCGATAACGGAATTGTATCTATAGCAGAAAGTTTCATAGACTTTATTGAAACCAAAGAAAAAATGGGAAGTGGATTAGCCAAAGAAATAATAAAGAAGCTCGAAAATGATGGGCTTGATCTTCAAAATGTGAGAGGCCAAGGCTATGATAATGATGCAAATATGTCAGGTGTGTATAAAGGCATCAAAGCTGTCATTTTGCAAAAAAATAGATTAGCGAATTTTGTACCATGTTCAGCCCACTGTCTAAATTTAGTCAGAATACGTGTTGCTTCCATAAATTCTACTATGGTTTCATTCTTTGCCACTGTACAAAAGTTATACACATTTTTTTTCTCATTCAACCAGTTGCTGGGATATTTTAATGGGTATGTTAAAAGTATCATTAAAAGGTCATGCTGATATTAGATGGTCATCAAGAGCTAATGCAATGAAGCCTTAAATTCACAGATTACAGAAGTGACCAAGGCTCTAAAAAATGTCGCTGTTTCATTGAAATGTCCAGAAGCAGTATCAACAGTTAATAGCCTTCTGAAAAAATTAATTATGAATTTTTGTGCACGTTATCCATATGGTGCAATATCCTAACTCATATTGACAAAATGAATAAAGCCCTACAAGCAGAAGGCATCACTGTTTCTCAGGCTTGTAAAATGGTCAACGGATTACGAAATATTTTACAAGAGATGCGTGAAAGCAATAACGATATGGTCAATATTTTTACAGACTGTAAAAAAACAGCTGAAAATATAGGAATACCGGCAGAATTTATTGAATCCAGAAAGCGAAAAGTAAAAAGGCAGCAACTTTATGACTGTGCAGACGTATCTTCTAATTTATCAGCTGAACAATCTTTCAAAGTACAAATAAAAACCATATTTGACACCATAATAGTTGAGTTAAATTGGAGATATGAAACTTTAAATGAGATATCTTCTGATTTTGATTTTCTTTTGGGTGATTCGCTTGTTAAAATGGACATTACTAATCTTCAAAAAGCAGCAGTGGATTTAAGTCTCAAATATGACAGCAATTTGAATGTCTCAGAATTCTCGTCAGAGATTCAGAGTTTCAGGGCCGGTGCAACCATTTAGGTGACCTAGGCGGTTGCCTAGGACACTGGGATTTGGGGGGCACCATTTTCTTCGGCAGCGACCGCAACAGCCGGATCTTCAGCCGCCCCAGTCGCCGCCGGCATTTAGGTGGAGGGAGCTGGGGCAGGGGAGCGAGGGGAGGGCCACCTGCAGCAAGTGGGGGGGGGCGGCACGCAGGGGAACTCCCCGCCCCAGCTCACCCCTGCCCCGCCTCCTCCTCGAGAACGCCGTGGCTGCTTCACTTCTCGCGCCTCCCAGGCTTGTGGCGCCAATCAGCTTAGGCACCGCAAGCCTGGGAAGCGGGAGAAGTGAAGCAGCCACGGCGTGCTCGGGGTGCTCATGAGCGGAGCAGGGGTGAGCTGGGGCGGGGGGCGTGCCTCAGGGTGGATGGTGGGGGGTGGGGAGCTGCTGCAAAGGGGGCACCTCAGGGCAGAGGGGGGGAGCTGCCGCGGGGGGCGGGTGCCTCAGGGCGGGGGTGCGGGGGAGGCGCAAGGTGGAAGTTTCGCCTAGGGCGCGAAACATCCTTGCACCGGCCCTGCAGAGTTTTAAACATCAGGCATTAGCATTGTTTCCAAACGTTTCATGCGCAAGTAGTTTGGATCCTCTCTAGTTAATTCATGAATAAAATTTGGCCGAATCTGATCCAAATTTAGAAATTGCATTAAGAATATTTCTCTGCTTGCCAGTAACTGTGGCTTCTTGTGAAAGAAGCTTCAGTAAGCTCAAATTAATTAAAAACTACCTTCAAGCAACCACGGGTCAGGAGAGATTAACAAATACGTCCATCTTGTCAATAGAACATGAAGTAGCGAAAAATATTAATTTTGATGCAATTATCGATGAATCTGCCTCATTAAAAGCACGAAAAGTACAATTTTGAAAAATAATCATTAATCGTATCTGATATGGTTCTACAGCTAAATTTTATTTGTGATTATTTAAATAGTACGTTACATGCACTATGATGCACACCTTATATGTATTAGTTGATTTCATATGTAGAACTTATGATTAAAATAAATAAACATTCTATTATCGTTATTATTATTGTTATTTACATATTTTTCTTTTTTTTACAAAGTAACTACTATGAAATTATATGGAGTGGGGAGGGCGCAATTTTATATTCTTGCCTTGGGTGCAAAAATAGCTAGTTTACTTATGCTCTGGTGGCAAGTATCCCCGGCTGTTGTGCCTAGTACTGATAGTCCCCAGCTGTAGTGCCTAGGCGTAGGTGCGGGGAGGGGTAGGGTACTACTTTCCCTGGGTTGCAACCCAGGGCCCTTTGAAACCACTCACCCCCAGAGGAGGGCTCAGGTCCCTATGTCTCCCGGGATGTCCCCTGTGTCGCTTCCTACCCTTAGACCTGCCTTGGGCATCTCCTCAGCTGGCAACGGCTCAGTGTCCCCTTCATTCCCTGCAGTCAACTGGTTCTTTGCAGCACAGTCAGGGTCCCCAGCCTCGGCAGTCTGGAATCTTGGCAGTTCTTCTGCAGAATCCTGCAGTGCACATCTGGTCTCCTCCTCTGCCAGGCCAGACTGAGATAAACTGCTTTCTTTTATACGTTCCCTCCTCTGGGCGCATGCCCAGCATGGCATGGGGGCATGGCCTCTTGGGACCAAAGTAGCTGGTTAACCCTTGCCTGACCAGTGCAGGGTTGGTACACCCTGTCACAGCTCCCAGCAGTTATGTTCCCCTCCTCTTGGTCATGTAGAGCCAGTGTAAATCTTTCATTTGCAGCACACGCTGTAACTGGAACACCTTCCCTCTGAAGCCATTTCTCTTCAACTCTCCCTTCCAGACCTACATTTCTATGATTCTATGACTTGTTGACATAATGCTGAACTCAATCAATCTTTGTATACACTGACCCATCAGTCATGGTCTTTAAAAAAAATTTCCAATCTGATCCTAACCTTTCAAAGAAAGGATGTTGTACAGGAAAATACATTACATTACAGTGAACAGGATTTGTAGCTGAAATTCACTGAAATTCATCTTGGTTAATGCAGAGTAATCACAATGTTCCCCTGGCTTTCAAAAGTGTCCAGGATATCCAGGTTCCATTTGGCTAATCTAAACTGTCTATTTTCTTCAGGTAGCAGGAGGGATATGCAATTGCGGTGAGTTACTCACTAGCCTACTGTAGCAGTAGTAGTAAGAATGAGTGTGGCTGTTGCTTACCTGCCCTGTTTGACTCACCTCTCCTTCTTTTTACTGATTTCATTTAAATATTTAAATGCTGAAATATTCAAGCCACAGACTGTTTACATTTCACTTCACCAGAAGGAAGCGAAGTTTGAAAAGTGTTACCATGGAAACAATGGAGTGAGGCGGCAGCTAAATATGAAAGGAAGTCACCCAATATTAAACATACAGAGATGTTTCAGGGTAACTTGAAATGAAAAACTAATCTTATTAGTTGGGCCACTGCAGAGCATCCATTTATCCTTATTACTTCATTACAAGAAACAACATGAGGCCTCCTCTTCAGTCTAGTGTAACAAAGTAAAAACATTTCCCATATGAAAAGCCATCATTAATTAAGTCAAACCCTACATACGAGATGGTATATTCTTGGAGGATAAATGGCAGATGTGGGCAGGGCCTAATTCAAACTGGTTGGTCTACACTGATGCTGGCTATTGGTACATCAACTTTTAATTGATGTTTTTGTGACTGATTCTTTACTTAAAATTGATGGAAGGGGAATATGCTTATAAAATGAATGCACATATCTATCCGTGCTACTATACTAAGGGGAGGTTGTGGTGGGTGCTCTGACAGACCATGGGGCTGGGAGTCAAGAAGTCCTGAGTTCTAATCCTTCCACTGACATGTTGTGTGGCCTTGGGCAAGTCTCTTCATCAGTTTTTCCAAACCTTACCCCTCCTTTCCCATCCATCAGTCTGTAAAATGGGGATAATGTGTATTCACTTACATCCCAGAGGTATGGTATCATGAGGCCTAGTTAATGTTTGTTCGGGGCTTTGAACACTTAAAACTCAGTTCTGATTTAATTTACAGAGGTGTAAATCAGAAGTAACCCAGCTGACATCAGTGGAGTCACACTGGGGTAAACAAATGCAGAATCAGGCATGTAAAGTATTTTTAAGGGCCAGAGCCTATACTTCTCAAGCAAACCAAGCTCCCATTGACAGTAGGGAGTTTTGCACACATGAGCTCTGAATTATTGCACTGCAAGACATTTTTCAACGTTTCAGCAGTTTGGGGCAAAAAGAAGATTAGCATGTAGAAGTATGAAGCTAGACACACAGTGCCTCTTCCAATGATACAAATGAGCACACAGAGTCATGCTGCTGTGAAGTGGATTTGAAATCATCCTTGTGGATAAATATAAAATTGTACCTTTGTCAATCTATCACCACATATCCTGAAATTCCAGAATCACTTCTTTCAAGCATGGGTGGGAATAACCTCCTGCTACAGTCAGTGCTCACGTCACAGAAGGATTTCCAACATCTCTAGAGAAAATACACAAGCTGTAGCTTTGCTGAATTTTATTTTTTCTATTGTGAAGGCAAGGGAAAATAATCCAATTTGCGAACAGCATAGATTATTAAAATTAAAGTATAATTAGCCAGGCTACAATAGAATTTGAAGAGCAACTAGCAAAAGACACAAAAACTAACAGCAATTTTTTTTAAGTACCTCAGAAGCAGGAAAGCTGCCAAACAATCAGTGGGACCACTGGATGATCAAGCAGCTAAAAGAGCACTCAAAGAAGACAAGGCTGTTGCGGAGGAGCAAAATGAATTCTTTGCATCACTCTTCATTGCAGAGGATGTGAGAGAGATCCTCATACATGAGCCACTCTTTTTAGGTGACAAATCTGAAGAACTGTCCCTGCCTGACTTGTCATTTGTAATGTCAATTTTAAAAAAACTTCAGAGGTAATCCTGGCAATTACAGGCCAGTTAGCCTAATTTCAGTACCAGGCAAATTGGTTAAAATTATACCAAAGAACTGAATTATCAGACACGTAGATGAACACAATATGTTGGGGAAGACTCAATATGGCTTTTGTAAAGGGAAAGCATGCCTCACCAATCTATCAGAATTTTTTGAGGGAGTCAGCAAGCATGTGGACAAGGGTGATCCAGTTGATATAGTGTACTTGGACTTTCAGAAAGCCTTTGACAAAGTCCCACACCAAAGGCAAAGTAAATAATCCTGGGATAAGAGGGAAGGTCCTCTCATGGATCACTGTCTGGTTAAAGGATAGGAAACAAATGGTCAGTTTGCACAATAGAGAGAGGTAAATAGCAAGGCCCCCCAAGTATCTGTACTGGGTCCGGTGTTGTTCAACATATTCATAAATGATCTGAGGTGAACAGTGAGGTGGCAAAATTTGCAGATGATACAGAACTGCTAAAGATAGTTAAGTCCAAAGCTGACTGCAAAGAATTACAAATGGATCTCCCATAACTGGATGATTGGGGAAAAAATGGCAGATGAAATTCAATGTTGATAAGTGCAAAGTAATGCACATTGGAAAACAATCCCAATATATGCGAAATGATGGAGTCTAAATTAGCTATTACCACTCAGGAAAGGGATCTTAGAATCATTGAAGACAGGTCTCTGAAAACATCCTCACAATGTGCAGCAGCATTCAAAAAAAGCTAACAATGTCAGGAACCATTAGGAAAGGGATACATAATAAGACAGAAAATATCATAATACCACTATAAAAATCCATGGTATGCCCACACCTTGAATATTGTGTACAGTTCTAGTCATCCATCTCACAAAAGATATTAGAATTGGAAAGTTACAGAGAAAGGCAACAAAAATGATTAGGGATATGGAGCAGACTCCATATGAGGAGAGATGAAAAAAATTGGGACTGTTCGGCTTAGAACAGAGACAACTAAGGGGCATATGATAGAGGTTTATAAAATTATGAACGGTGTGGAGAAAGTGAATAGGGAACTGCTATTTACCCCTTCACAAGAATCAGCAGTCATCCAATGAAATTAATAGGTAGCAAGTTTAAAACAAATATAAAGCAGTACTTCTTCGCACAATGCACACTCGAGCTCGGAACTCTTTGCCAGGAAATGTTGTGAAGTATAACTGGATTCTAAAAAGAATTAGGCAAGTTCACGAAGGATAGGTCCATCAATGGCTAGTAGCCAAGATGGTCAGGGATCCAACCCCATGCTGTGGGTGTCCCTAAACAACTTGACTGCTAGAAGCTGGGACTGGGTGACAGGGGATGGATCACTCGATAATTGCCCTGTTCTGTTCATTCCCTCTGAGGCACCTGGCATTGGCCACTGTCAGAAGACAGGACACTGGGCTAGATGGACCACTGGTCTGACCCAGTATGGTCATTCTTACATTCTTGTGATTAATGGTTAGAGCTGAGTGTAGGGAAAGGTGGGGGACTCAGGACTAATTACACAATGTCATAGATGCACTAACCCCACCACAAAATATGTAAACCCTTTGGAGAGGGGCTGTGATGGGGTGTCCACCTCACACAAGGCCTGAAGGGGTAAAAGTGCCTAGATGGACAATTAAGCACTGAGGCTGCACCTGGAGCAGGAGCCAGAGAGCAAGGACTAATTAGGGACCAGGCGCAGTTGGACAGGAACAGGAGGGGCCTGTATGAAGCCTAGGAGCTGAGAGCAGAAGGGGGCTGCAGTCACTCTCAGGGTGAGGTAAAGCAAGGTAGGAAATAGCCCAGTGATAATGCACTAAGGTTTAGGACTGTGCAGATCTTGACTGCTGGTCACTGGTGTGGCTAGGATACTGCACGAAACGGACCTCGGGAATGATCCAGTCTGGCAGTTCCCATATTCCTTTTTGTTTGCTTTAGTTGCTGAGTTCTTGGCCTCATAAAGGTCTATACAAATGCATGTTTTCCATCTCTGGCTTTGCATAACATTTTACTTTATGCTACAATGCTGATAGAAGGGCCTATGGATATTTGCCCGTGCAGCAGTAATTGAAATGATATCTATAGCATTACCTACCTTGATTTTATAAAGCTGCATTTGTTTTATAAGGCCACATGATTTCACCAGTTTCCTCCAGATTTTCAGTTCTGCTTCTAACCTTCCCTCCTTCCTGTGCTTTAAGACAGATAAAATCATACATCAGAAGAGCACAAGGCAGTAGAAAAGGTGTGTTCACTGCACTGCCCCCGGTTTCAAAAGGTTTATACATGTAAATATGCTCTCTTCAGTGTGGGGGTGCACAGCAGAGCAATTTAGGGGCCAAAGTCTCCAAAAGCCGTTGACAAGAAGACTGCCCAGCACACTGCTCCCACACACTGTGGAAGGCCCCCTATGCAGGGCTGGCGTTAGATTCACTGGGACAGAAACTAAGGAGTGGGCTCCCATGGAAGGTGTGTGCGAAAGTCTCTGGGGGTGGAGCCAGCGCTGGGTGCCTGACCCACAGGCTGGGTGGCTCACTGAGGTGAGTCAGGGGTGGAGGCGGCACTCCCTCTCTGAGCCCCACTGCCCAAGGATGAAGCATGTAACTTAGCTTTGTGGGGGCCCCTGTGGCATGGGGGCCCCAGGCAATTGCCCTGCTTGCCACCCCCTAGTGCCAACCCTGCCCCTTTGCGAGCTCCCTGCAGGGAAGGCTCAGTGAGAGTTTGGAGCTGGAGCCAGAGAGCAGCTACTCTGTCTAGTACGCTTTTTCCCAGCCCTCTCCCCCCACACCCCGATTTCCTGTTGGAAACCTGTATGGAATGTAATGCTGCCAAAACAGTGTGAACTTCTGCTTTGCACCTGCGCCTCCCTCAGAGTGAAGGGTGTGACGTTGCACTCCATATGATTTTATGAAAATATGCTAATGAGTGTGAATATAATGTAACTGGAATATGCTTCATGCAAAAGGTCTCTTGTAAGGTATCATTACAAAACTTATAATCTACTGAGTGTGGTCATCCTATTTGTATAAATGTATCACTGTTGTATCTGAAACTAGAAATATGAAATATAACTCTGAGGGCCTATTGTAATTATGCAAAGTGTGGGCCATTAATGGTGGTTTGGAATCTTGATGGCTCCCATCAACTAGGACAGTTGGTTGTAAATGGCTCTGTTTACTTGCAAGCCTTCCTGTGAGTCAGGCCAGGAAGAATGAAGGCGTGGGGTCTCACAGGACATGTGACCATGTCACCCGGTACTGGAATCCATCTTAAACCTGGTGCTTTACCATTTAGAAGAGGGGTGGGGACCCAGAGGGACAAAAGATTCCCGCCTTGTGCCAAAGCTATAAAAGGGGGTGGAACAGAACAAAGGAGGCTGCAGTCATGAGAAATCCCCTAGTTACCACCTGGAGCTAACAAGAACTGCACCAGGAGAAAGGATTGGGCCCAGACTAGGAAGGAGTCTAGTCTGTGAAAGAAGCTTATTGGAACATCTCTGAGGGTGAGATTTTATCTGTAATCAGTTTCTTAATGTATTAGGCTTAGACTTGCGTGTTTTGTTTTATTTTGCTTGGTAACTTACTTTGTTCTGTCTGTTATTACTTGGAACCACTTAAATCCTACTTTTTAGACTTAATAAAATCACTTTTGCTTATTAATTAACCCAGAGTAAGTAATTAATACCTGGGGGAGCAAACAGCTGTGAACATCTCTCTATCAGTGTTATAGAGGATGGACAATTTATGAGTTTACTCTGATGCATCCGACGAAGTGGGTATTCACCCACAAAAGCTCATGCTCCAATACGTCTGTTAGCCTATAAAGTGCCACAGGACTCTTTGCTGTCTACTTACTGTTTCTTTCAGCCATTACTAGTCAGCTGATTTCTTGTAGGCAGGCATCACAAAAGGATATCTTGAGCCGATATTGAAAAGATGAGCAAGTAGTACCCTTCTGGATCAGTTTAGGAAGGGTGCGCCGCATGTAAGAGGTGGCATGGAAGAAAGCATGAAAACAGTGGTGGAAGAAAGGGACAAACTACTGAGGGCATCCCTGGATATGTCCATCCCTGTTTTTTAGGCTTACAGTCTATGAACGTATGAGTTTATATAGCCAGAAGGGACCACTGTGATAAACTTATAACACAGGCCATAGGACTTCCCTGAATTAATTCCTGTATGAACTAGAGCATTTTCTTTAGAAAAACATCCAATCTTAATTTAAGAATTTCCAGTGATGTAGAATCCACTATATCATTTGGTAAATTGTTCCAATGGTTAATTACCCCCACTGTTAACAATTTGCACCTTATTACTCACTGCCTGTCTGTGAAAAAGCACGTACTCAACACAGCACATAGTATAAAGGACTGCACATCTCATGAATTCATCTCTGTGCTTTACTCAAGCATTTTAAGCCTTACAATTACAAAAGAAGGTTTAAAAAGAAGTCAATATCAAGATAGGCTTCACCGGAAAGCATTTGACAATACATTCATAGGTAATGGGCCAGGATTCTACTCTCATCCAGTAAAGTCAACAGTGTAACTAAAGAGAATCTGGCACCATGATGTTTGTCTTACCCTGATAACTTTCACCCTTTTCTAACAGAGCAATTCCCTATATAAAGATTTCCATTCCCCTAGAATTAAATAGTTTGTTTTTGGAGGTAGATTTTCCCCACTCCTCCACAATATTTGCTTCATTTATTAGCTAAACAAAAGCAGAGGTTTAATGAAAGTAAAGTTTCAGAGATTCAAAAACCTAAAAGAAATAGAAGTCACAAAAGGGGCAAGACTAGCTAGAACTAAAAGAAAGATGGAGCCCATAAGGACAATATAATTTGGATACAGAGTTCTTTAATTCTATCATAAGAATAGACATACTGAGTCAGACCCATGGCCCATCAAGCCCTGTATCCTGTCTTCCAACAGTGGCCAGTGCCAGATACTTCAGAGGCAGTGAACAGAACAGGACAATTTATCAAGCAATCCAACCCCTGTCATCCAGTCTCAGCTTCTAGCAGTCAAAAGTTTAGGGGCACCCAGAGCATGGGGTTGTGTCCCTGACCATCTTGGCCAATAGCCGTTGATGAACCTATCCGCCAAGAATTTATGTAATTCTTTTTTTAACCCAGTTATAATTTTGGGTTCTAATTCTAATATATTTAAATGGGAAAATTGTGCTTAATACATAAATGCAGTATTACTCCAATAATCTTTTAGATTAGCTTCTGAAATGGACTAGATTTTTAAAACAAGGAAGAGAAACAAAGACCAAACTGGGACACTTACGACATGAGTCTGTGTGTTAGTAGCAGCCTTGAGGGAATGTATTAATTCCCCTGAAAACCAGCCCTCATTTATATTGTGTACTACTAATTAACACAGCAACTGCAATGCATAAGGGGAACTTCAATCTACTCCACTGAAGCTGCTTACACAAACAATCAGAGAGGTGATGTCTTCTTTCTGAACGCATCTCAGTTTGTGTTACAGTTCCCCATATCATGTAATGTCCTTGTGTTAAGCAACAGAAAGACACTGCAAGAAAGATACAGAAAAAGGCTAAGAAATTTAGCATCTTACTGTAAATAACATTCATCAGTGCAGAAAATAATTGACAAATCTTTAAGTTCCAGGACACAAATATCAAGTAAGCACTTTACTTATACGGTACCCGTATTAGGTATATGGGAATATGGATTGTGCAGTTACAAAGTGAAAACAGGACAACATTTGTCTGCTAAGTAAACCACTATTCAAACTGCAAGCACATCACTTTTTTAAACATCCAGCACCACAGCACCAAGGAATCTGAAGCCATTACATTTTGATTATGTATTGTGTTCTACAAACGTTTTGCTTTTGAGTAAATATACATGATTACTAGTTGGAAACATTTTGGAGTGATCATAGTACTGTTTGACTTTTTGCAATGTTCCATAGTATTCACACCTTACCTGATATCACCTGAAATAGGCATATTTCCCCTCAGACAAGCAGTGTCAGTCCTAGGAGCAGGTAATTAGGGCAGTTGCCCTAGGTGCCAACTTCTAGGGGTGGCAAATCAACATTTGGGGGGCAGGCACCAAATTGGGGGAGGGTGTAATTTTTTTGCTCAGCCATTTGGAGCAGGGGCACAGAAAATATTTCCCACCCTGGATGACAAAACACCTAGGGCTGGCCATGTAAACAAACAGCAGAGCTGCAAAAATATCACTAGTGTCTGTCTATGTTCTCTCATTGGCCTAAACAGATGATACCAGCAGGAGTCTCAGTGGCTAGATGCTGGCCTGGGACTCAGAATGTTCAGTGTTCAAACACAGAAAGGGAGAGCACCACAAGAGTTTAACATTCCGGCTTTATTCCTTTATCCAAATATACTGTCTCCTCCAGCACTTCCTGAGAGTGGATTTCTCTATCCGTAATTATATCATAGGTTCCCTACGGGGGATGTTATGACAGCTAGCTCCCCTTTTGTCATATTTGAGATACCAAAATTAAACATTAATACCATACCTGCTTATATACCTAACATTCTATTCTATTCTATTCCCACAAAGCCTATATCACATGTATATATACAGGCATAAACACTACATCATTTTTGTTTTTGTTTGTTTGTTTGTTTTTAAAGAGTTGGTGGTAGCTCAACTTGCTTGGCAAGTAAGGTATTTTCCTCTGGGCTTAGGAAGGTTGTTCTTTCATGTCTTAGTATTGTAGAAAGTCTTGTGTATACTTTGCAGGTGGTTTGATGTGGGAGCAAGTGCAAGTCTTTCTTGTGACGACAGAAGACAGCCTTGTACTTGGTGCTTCTGATGGAGTTGTGTTTTGAGAGTCTGTTTTAATATCCATCTGCCATTCATCAGATGTTCCTTCCACGTCCTGCTGATCACATCTCAGTAGAGTGCGTATTTCACCATCCTCGACCTCCAGGTTTATCTTGTGTTTGTAGCAATAAATGCCCATCCGCCCCTACGTTATGTGAACTAGGATTTATCTGTCCAACACATAGAGCTTGCACTTGAAATCATGATTTGTCCTGAGGAGACAGTTTGAGCCTGACAGGATCTCTCAGTTGTAATTCCAGGATGTCTTTATCTTGTTGGTCACAGCAGGCTTTGTCATATGCATGCCTCTCTTCCTTTTTTGTCCTTTACTCCTTCCATCACAGCTAGGGCTATAGGCACTAAGGGACACATGCATCTTGTCATCAAGCATTGTACTGACCTCCTATTAAGGCCTTCTGTGGGTATGTTTCTACATTCTAGAATGGCTTGCCATATGTTTTCTTTGCTTTTTGAAGCTTTCTGAGGTCCAGTCTTAGCAATTTTCAATGCCAATTTAGCTTTGCCATGTGACTGGCTGTGGTATGGTGATGATGTGATATGATTGAATTCCCATTTCCTGGTAAATTGTTCCGACTTCCTGAAAGTAAACTGGGGTCCATTGTCTGAAATTACACAGCATGCCCACCGAAACGCTTTATTGGTTTGTCTGTGACGGTCCCCGCAGTGGTGTCTGGCAGTTCATCTGGTTCCCAGAAGACTAAATAGTAGCCTACATTAATGAGTCAGTTTGCAGTGAAAAGGTCCATTCCTATTTTGATCCAAGGTTTGTCGGGAATGCTGTATATTTTCTTTGTCTCTTCTTGCTGCTTGGCCTACATTTCCCCACATATATCACAACTTCTCACCAGATCACAGATATCCTTGGTCATATTTGACCAGATTATAGTGCTTCGGCCTTTCCAGAGCCATGCTGCTATCCCAGAATGGCTACAACATATTGAGAGAATTTCTGTTCTCAAGGATCTGGGTATTATGATTCAATTGCTTTTATATATGATGCTCTCTTGTACACTCAGCTGGCTTCGATAATTCCAGTATTCTTGGGAGTCAGGTGGGGCTTCCCCGTGGGTTTCTGGCCATCCTGACAGAATGATGGGCATGAGCACTTGTAAATCTTTGTCTTGTATAGTTTGTTCTCTGATTCTTCCTAGTCCCTGCCCTGAGGCTGGTGCATAACTGGCTTAGTTAATGCTGTCTATGTATGTCTCCATTTTCTGCATTACTATCAGGTTGAGGATCTCATATTTTTATTCAGCATTTTCATACTGCAGGATTACTCTGGATAAGAAGTCAGCTATGTTCATCTCAGTCTCTTTTTTATAGTGTACACCTAGTGCTGTAGCACTGGAGTTTCAGTAACACGGGCTAAGGTTGTTTTGGGGCATTAGCAGTGGCTTTTTAAGAAATGCTCTTTAGTCATTTTTGGTCACGTTCTATTTAAATAGTTTCCCATCCTTAGACATACTCGTCAAACGTATCACAAGCAAACCTATTGCAAGATATTCTTCTTTAATTCAGAAGTATTTTTGTTCCATTGGTGATGGTGATCTTGATGTGAAAACACCTGATGTACCAAGCCGGTCTCACTGGAATCACGTTGTACAGTTGCCTCTTCATGCATATCATATTTCAATTTTGCTTTGCTTGGTTGCAATTTTATTTTTTTCTATTGCATAACGCTGAGGAAGTCTTCTCTTCCTACAACATTCACTGATGTTCTGGCTTCACTTCTTCCTCCACACCTTCTTGAGCGGCTAGCCCAGATTGTAGTCTGTGCTACTGTGGCTTCACTGTTATTGACACCTGAGCTAGCTCGATCCAAGCTACTGATATGTCCACATGTACTGCAATCACACCTCTGATTGCAGTGTAGACATACCTATACTGTCCTCTCATCACAGACTTCCTGCAAGTAGAGTTCCTGCACACAATCATAGTACAGCTTCCTCTACTAGGTAATACAGAAGATCAGAGTTCAAAAGTCCCTGTAGCTCTGCTACAGACTTCCTGTGTGATCCTGGGCAAGTCACCTAGCCCCATCTGTAAAATGGAACTAAGAGTACTTCTGTACCTCACCAGGGTGTTGTGAGGTAACTGTTGTAAAGATTATGAGATGCTCATATAATATGGTAACAGGGCCGTAAGGATCAAAGATGCATAGATACCAATATCTGCTAGCTGTGCCAGAAACAGGAGTAATCTATATTGGGATAGGTGCATAAGGTCAGAGAAATCTTACACACAGGTCAATGTGCCCTGTCCCTGAACTCCCCTCTGTGGTTCTAAGCAGAGATCTCTGGATTTGAATGGGATCCAGAACAGAGGCAGAAAAAGTTCTCCTAGGGGTTTCCCAGTTAGGCCATGCAGACCCCAAGTCAGATTTTAGCACTCTATTATAAATACAAAATAATGGTACCCTTTAACCTTAAGCAATGTGACATTATATAAAATGGAACATCTCTGCAAATAGGGTATGGAATGCTCTCTCATTTAGACCAACAAGGAGTGGTTGGGGTTAACAGTCTAATGACTCAATGTTGAATTGAGAGCTACCCCTGAATTAGCCTCTCAAAATGGAATAGCATGCATTCAGTGAGTTACCTTGTAGTGAGGTGGTGTGGCCTCCTTCTGAGCCAAAGGAGAAGGAACACCCTCCTTGCCCAAGTGGGTGGAGCCAGGTTGGCCTCATCCTTCCCACCAGAAATACGCAACCGGGACAGGAAGTATAAAGAGTGGGGCCTCCTGCTCAGTTGGAACTGGGGCACTGAAGGAGGCAGATGGATCCTGCTTACTCCCTGCATCTGACCCTGCTGCTGAGCCCAGTGATGCCCTGCCTGCTGGGGAACTTGCTTCTGCCATGGACCTGCCGGGACTGCCATGGGCCACCTACCCAGAAGAGCTGGAGGATGCCCCACTGACCCAGGTACACCCCAAGGGAAGGGGAGGGGAAGAAGTGATCCAGGGATAGCCAACCTTAGTCTGGCTATAGCTCTTCATGAGGCACGGTCAGCGTGTTGTGGTTGGGATCCCCGCTGACCCAGTGGTGGACCACTCTTAGGGCCCTGGGTTGGGATCTGGTAGAGTAGGGTGGCCAGACCCCACCTGCCACCCCACGCCCGGGGTGGCAGCCTCCTCGCACCAGGTCCAGTGGCCATCCACCAGAGCTAGAATGCCTGACCTCTGGCCCCTGGGGTTTGCTCTGTCTCTGCAGCCAGAGACCAGAGCTCATTGACTGCTGGGTTTGCTCTGTCTCTGCAGCCAGAGACCAAAGCTTATTGACTATGGTGTTAGCTCTAATCTCCTGACGCAGAGACAGAGCAAACTGACCACTGGCCTTTGCCCTGTCTCTGCAACCAGAGACCAGGGCTAATTGATTACTGGGTTTGCCCTGTCTCTGCACCAAGAGGCCAGGGTTAATTGACTACTGGGGTTTTTTCTGGCCCTGCTAAAAGAGCCTACAGCTAATTGCCTGCTGGCTTTGCCCTGTCTCTGTATCAAGGGACCAGGGTTAATTGACTACTGGGTGTGCTGCCAGAGGCCAGAGCTGAGTGACTCTTGGCTGTGTCCTGTCTCTGCACCAAGAGGCCAGGGCTAATTGACTATTGGGGTTTTCTCTGGTCCTGCTAAAAGAGCCCAGAGCTAATTGCCTACTGGCTTTGCCTAGTCTCTGTATCAAGGGACCAGGGCTAATTGACTACTGGGTTTGCCTTGTCTCTGCATCAAGAGACCAGGGCCAATTGACCATGGTGTTTACACAGTCCCTTCTTGAAGAGCCCTAGGACTCTTGACTGTTCAGCCCTTGCCTTGGGGCAGGGGCATATGGGCTCTGAGGAGAACCTGTTTCCGCCTGCGGGCCGAAGCTAATTGCCTACCTGGGAATTCAATCCCATTAGGCAAATTGGGATACTAACACCTAAATGCTAATTCCCCCCAAATACTAGGCCAGGATCCCAATGGCATAGTGAGGCGGTGTAGCCTCCCTCTGACCCAGAGGGAGCGGAACAACCACCACCCAACTACGTACCTACAACTTCTGCCCTAAGGTACCTTAACTGGGATACTCTTGTTCTCCCAACCATGCGCTAAAACAGATGTGTCCGCATTGGGATAACCACAAAAAGTAATGGTTGGTTTCCCCCATAGAGGAAAAAAATACAGTTATTCACACTGAAAAACCAAGTGTAGCTGTGCAACATTTCATCTTTCATGTACTAGCTGGGATAAACAATGTACAGGAGCCTCCTGAAAGGCCTAGTCCAGTGGTTGTCAACTTGTGGTCCATGGGCCCCTGGGGTTCTGCAGACTATGTCTAAGGGGTCTGTGAAAGGTTGTCATTACCATAGAACAGTGTTTTTCAACCTGTGGTTGGCAGACCTTTGGGGGTCCACAGACTATGTCTAAAATTTCCAAAGGGGCCTGCACCTCCATTCAAAAATTTGTAGGGGTCCACCAATGAAAAAAGGTTGAAAACCACTGGCTTAGTCAATAGACAGTCCTCCATCTGCTGGTGGTTTTGCATATAGTATTTACTCGGATCTAAAAATAAAACCCAGAGCTTAGGCAGAGCCAGTGGGAGTTGTGACAATCTCTGGCGAACTGTTAGGCCTCCTAGGAAACTGTGAATGGGCTACCTCTAACCAGTTAGGTAGTTTTGACATGCAATACTGTATTATTTGTCATTTAATAAGTCAGCCAAGTACAGCTTCGTGCAAGTTACTGACATTTTTTAGGAACAAAACAGCCTCCATTTTGTTTAATGGTTTCATAGTGCCTTGTAGGAGAGAACAAAACAAAACTGGGCATGGACTATAGCCATGTAATGTCGTTTTTTGTGATATGAGGCCTGTGTCTCAGTGATGTGACAGGCTGGCCATTCCTTTTTGTCTACCAAGGTATGTGGCACGGCCAGCTTGAGATGGCCATTTCCAGTCATTTAGGAACATGCCACACAACAGCAGATGTGAACATAAGGGCTCTAACTCCATTATTACTAAGCTGTGCAAATTTGCATAGTGGATCAAATCCTCTGCTGCAGCAAAAGCCCATTCAGCACAGATGACAGAGTGGCTGAAAGCCACCAGTGCACTCACAATCCTGGGGCTCTCTGAGTGCTAGGCAGGTCACTGGAAGCCTGAAGCCTTCTCTAATTGGCACTGGCTTCTAACAGCCCCATGGCACTGTTCCAGCCATCCAGAATCAGCCACGCATAGAGACAACCCTGGCCAGACCTCCTGTGTGCTGGCCAGAAGGAAGGTGACATGGGGCTGCTGTAATGACTTCTAAGGATCTCCCAGCACTTAGGGCATCCTCCTAGAGCATTCTAAGCTGCCGTTAGAACTGTTTTGCTTTGCTCCAGTGGAGTGGAACTGGAGAACCTAGGCCAGTAAGTGAGATTGCTATGTTATGCAGTACAGTTGGGAAAGTTGCCATTTTGGTTCAGGAAAGCAATGTACTCTCAGCCTCCTGGCAATATCCCTTAAGAGATGCTCAGAAATACTCATGCTAAAAATCTCCCCGGTTAGATCCTACTAGGTTTCTGTTTCTTTTTTCTACTTCACTGTATATATTTTCTTGCTCTGGGAATGTAATGAGGACAGAAAAGGCAACACTGGATTTCCCTTGATTTTAAAAAGGAACATTTGTACCCTGTGTCCTAAGCAGGCTCGATATTACCATGGTGAGTGCAGCATAAGTACTAAGCAAGGTAGAGACCGTACTGAGAACTCTTTAAAAGCATACATAATGACATGGCTTTTACCTAAGATGTGGGCATTACACCTACAAAATGTTTTAGTCAAAGGTAGAATTAGTCATGACACAGTAAAATAGAACTAATCCTCTGAAGAGAGAAACTAAATGTTCAGTGCTCTCACCAAGCAGCATCTACAAAACAGATATTTATATATTCACAGCCAAATAGCTGTATCAGCTGGAGATTGCACAGGCATCATAAGGCCACTAATAGGAAATAAACCATCAAAAAAAGTTACACAAAGATGTATACCCATGCACTTCTCTATAACGATAGTTTCCTACTGACAATGGCTTCTTCATAAGTTCCAGACAGTTGCTTCATTGAGATCATTGACTGTAAAGAACCTTTGTCCTTCTTTAACTTTGATGCAGAAATTAATTAGTCCGTAGGTCTTGGTAATAACAGGCCAGGGAAACTGATGTTTGCATGTCCCACTGACTTCCACAATAAGCCGTACAGCCATCAGTAAATCTACCAAGAGTAGGAGAGTATCTGGGGAGTCAGCTGTATATTTTTATAGGATTTCTGTCTATTAAAAGCTCCATATGACTTTTTTCAGAGGTGGAAAAAAGGGCTTATGCAATAAAAAGTCTATTTTGATTTCAGTTCTATGTTTTCTCTAAGTGGCTTTTAACCACAATGCAACAGTAGGTGGATGCTGGGAGCACAAGGAAACAGACAGTATTTTCAGTGGTCTCAGCATACCAGCTGCCTAAGCTACTATAACTAACGTCTACTTGCAGAACTATGGGCCCCAGTCCTGCAAGGAGGTCTGTGTGGTTGGTCCCCTGCATCTATATGGTACCCAACTAAACTCGATGGGGCTCTGCCCCTGGGGAGTTCCTTTCTGAATCAAGCCCTTAGAATGGGCAAGAAGGCTCTGACTGTGGGAGTCCGATTTTTTTTTTAAGTGGTACATTAGTTTAAATTGACTTTGGAATCAGTTCATAGGAGCTTACACATTTAGGGGGGAATTGTTTATTTACCAAACCCATTGCTACCACACTTCAAAGGCATTGCATGAAATGGGATGGTGGGAAGAGGGTTCTGGTGCACAGATAGCTCACTGTGCTACTGCTCTGCCAATCCACGGAGAGGCAAACCTGGTTTCCTCTCAGCAGTTTCCAAGGCCTCACCCCTTCCTTCCAGTGCAAGGTCAGGAACCCTACTGCTAGAGGAGAGAATGAGAAGAGAGTTCTGGGATGTGAACCTGGCAGAGTTTTCAGTCAGCCATTCCTCCCTTCCCAAGGCATTACCACAAGAGGGCGCAATGATTTGTATTATGGTAGCTCCTAGACACCCGTTAGGAGTGCCACATATTCACAAGATCGGTGCTACTCCCCAACTTGGAACAGTCTCTTGGAGGAACCCCATTGATATGCCAGACCCCCAAAGGGTGTCACTCTTCCTTCAGGGTAGGCCATGCTGCCTCACTGCCTCCTGAGACTGAACCTCTGGGGCTTCAGCACTCCTACTACATACCGAGCTCTGTTCAGAAAGTCCAGCCAAGATAGACTCCTGGTGGAGACTTGTCCAGTCTTCAGGGATTAATGCACCTCACCAAGTGACACTCAAGCAGCACTTTCAAAACAGCAGAGTTTGTTAGTCCACTGGAACACAGCCTAGGAAGTTCTTAAGTTAAGAGAAAGGTAGGTTAAAGCATAGCCCATTCTGGTTATTCCAGAGCAATCCACCAGCCAAGGTGTAGTGAACTCCATTTGCCAGCTCTCTCTCTCTCTGACTTCCTCCTTTAGTCAGTTCCCAGGCGAGAGAACCTCCAGCTTCTTCTAGAAGCCAGCCCTTATTCCCCCACCTCACACCTCCCAGAGCTGGGGTCTCTGCTCTGCTTCCCTGCTGAGAGGCAAATAAATCCTCCTCCCTCTGGGTCATTGGTTTGATTGCCAAGTGTCAATGTCCTGGTGATTGGTTTTCCACTGATATGGGTCAGCCTAGGCCAGTCTTCCTTAATGGCCCAATCAGTCCACTCAAACAGCTATGAAACACACATACTTCTATGTCTCTTACCTGCCCTGAGAGCAACACAGTTCTTTTTCCCCCATTGAGTACCCATGCAAAGTATAGGGGAAACAGAGGTACACATAGGATTCATAAAAATATTACATACAATTCCCACTTCGTCTCACTGTTCAAATCCCATGTTCCTAATGTTTGTGTTACTTTGAAAGTTAAAATGCCCCAATTTAGCTAATATGAATTGAGTTTGTCAGCATCATACAGCCATTAAATCTGAAGCACCTTCATTTTGGCAGGCTTTCTGTATCTTTGCAATATGGACATTAGTGAACTGTAACTGGGGAAACCATTGCAGCTCTGGTGTTTTATGCGTAAGAGAAGAGTGGCTAGATTGAGAAGGCCTCCAGTATAGAGCTGGTTCAATATATCCATATACTCTTCAACCTCACAGAATGAGAAATCCCCAAAGACTTCAAAATATTCCCTGAGACTGGCAAAGTCTTTTAAATTGAATGGAGATGATTTATTTTTACCTGTGATGAAATGGCAGCAGGTGTCTGGAGACTGAAACATCAAGTTACCAAAATAACCTATGAAGAGTGGGAAGAATTTATTTACAAGACTTGAGTAAATAATATTTTGCACTTTGAGAGCAGCTTTCAAAGCACTTTGCAAACATCAATTTAAGACTCATAACATCAATGTAACAATTCTTACATACCAATTGTGCAGACAGGTAGGACAGAGAGGTTGGGTGGCTTGGGCAAGATCACATAGTGAGGTAGAGCTTGCAGTAGAACCAAGGATTTCTGACCCCTCCCCCCCAGTCCTTGGCTCTGTCCAGCTGCCCACGTATCTCTCCCAAATGAAGTTATAGTTCACAAGCAACACTGCACATCCTCTTCACCTACCACAAGGCTTCTCCAGAGTAGAAGCTTCATGAAGAATTTGGCACAGATGAATTTTGAGAGTCACTGGCAAAAGATCTCATTTTTTTTGTTTTCTTGTTCTTTTACTAGTTTGTTCAGAGGACGTAGAGGCAGAAGGAGGAATGGACAATGGACCCCTGGCATTGCCAGGAAGGTATCACAACTTCCAGAATATTGGGGCAAGGCGAACCATCTCAGGACTATTTATTGCAAAGATAACAGGTAAATTAGAGCACATCTACTTAATGATTGAAGGTTGGAAGGTATCCTACCAATGACAATTTTTGGGTGGCTTTGGGTAGCAGGTTCATACACAAGGGATTATTTTAGGAGATAGGACAGGACTGGTCTTCTCACATTGGCATCATGCTGCTCTTCTGCTTGATAGTTCTTGAGTGACAGTGGACACAACAGTAATAAAATTGCTCAAGGTCACAGAGAGGAGTTAGCAGAACTGAGAATAGAACCCAGGAGTCATACCTTTCTGTTCCACTCTCACCTTTAGGATACACCCCTGCCTTTCTGATGTGCACCGTTTCGGTAACTCTGACTACAGAGCTGTCTATGGCATGACAGCTTTTGGCAGCAATTTTCACAGCCTTCCTCAATCTCTCTTCTTGTCCCAGGTGTAACAAGACGAGATGGTGCTTAGAGAAAAATAGTTGTAAGTTCTTATTTACTAGGAACTGCCACCTGAACTCAACAGTAGCAGAGCAGAAAAAAAAATATTGTAGCTCTAGCAGGGAGGTTTATTTGTAGTCTTCTAGTTAGACAGACATAAGAAGCGACTCTGTATTTATACAGTTACAAGATGCAGAACATATCCTGTCTGCAACAGTGTTTCCTGTTAGAGCATGCTAATACCCTCCTCCCTCCCCCTAAAAATAAACCCTGGCAAAACCAGCAACAAGTTGTAGACACGTTTCCCTTACACTAGATGCTTACACTAGAGCATCTATTAGCAGCAATGCTAAGCTGCTTTCCAGCCTTGGATACTGCCCTCTAGCCTTGTTTACAGGTATCCCAGGACTTTATAAAAATGTAGATGTGGTCTATTTTCATCCTCCCCCTCCTCCTTCTTGTCGTAGTTATTTCATTCCAGATAGGATGCTACCCAAATGATCACATTTTAGACCATGATGTATTTAGATCAGAACAATAAGGGGAAGAAACAAGTAGCAGCTTCATAGTGCTGATATTGGATTGCAACAGAAGACGGGGGGAAATAAAGGAGAGAAGTTATACATTTAATACAAGCATATTAGCATACAGGGAGACTTAATATAAAGCACTGAAATAAGAAATAACTTGTTTGATCTGTGTTATTTAATAAAGGAAGGTTACATATCATAAGGCGAAAATGCTTTAGTTTTGTTGGAGGGGATGGCGTGGGAGGAGGACAGAACAGAGGTCAGTGATTTTGTAGAGGATAAAAAGGTACTGGAGAAAGAAGTGTAGGTACCTTAACTTGAAAGCTGTGCTGTAGGTGTTACATGAGACCTCCTAGCCTAAGCAGGATTTGTGTGCAATGTATAGTCTTTGATGTTTCTTCAGAACACTTAGTCAAGGGCAGTGACCGTTGTAAACCTCTTAAATTTCAAGTGCTATTTTTATGGCCTCTTTATGATTGGAGAAGCCTCACTTAAAAGATTACAGGGGTTACTTTGTGTCTTTGTAGCCAGATGCATTCCAGTAAAGGTTAGATTGATCCAAAGTCAACTGTTATCTTTAGCTTACATCAGTGATTGTTCCCAAAACCTCTGCTCCAGGACTGTCGCTGGGGAATGTACACCTACGGTAACCCACAGTCTGGCTTCTCAGCAAGACTAGCAATATCAAATGCAAGAGTCATATCGCTGACATTTCTAGGAGGACAGGAACCCTCCTGAAAGCAGAATCCAATTATCAGCATCCAGCTGATCATCTTAAGGGTGATTCGCTGATATGGCTTCGGTGTTTGCGACTTTTTTAACGAAGTTATTTAAATAGGGGAAAAAATCTTTGCTCATATCTTTTTAAGTACAGTTGCCTCATTCTCCAACCAAAAGAAATCAGTCTAGGTGTGAACTGTTTGGACAAACAAGACCAAAGCCAAGAAACATGTTAAAATACTCATTCAGTTAGTCAATGCAAATTATAGTAGAAATCCTATAGAGATGCCTTGTCATTAACACCGGAGAGCCATGTTACTTATGGTAGTAGTAAACATCAGAAAATGAGTAATGATTGATTATGCTGTTATTGCCTAACTCTGCCTTGGAAAATGCACTCCTAGAATGTATTTTGAAAAAACCTGTTCAAGGAATATCGGTGGCATGGCTTAATTCCTACACTGTAATAAACACCTTAATGTTTGTGTGCCCCACTGCTCTCTGTTAGATCAAATCACAACAGCTCATTGTGCACTTTGTATACCAGCGCCTGTACTGCTATCAACTAACTGAGTTTCAAGGAGCTTTTGGACAAGAATGATCTGAGATCTATTCTCCCACCGTTGTTTTGATGTTGCAATAGATATGGAGTGTAACAAGACAAACGTGAAGTCCTAGGTGTCAAGAGACATGTGTTTATGTAACCTGTATTACAGACACCCACACTTATTCACATGTGGCAATTACACCGATTTCTAAAGCATTCTTTATAATGTAGGTGGCTACTTCAGCCTCTACAGATGTCAGTAAAATGACCCAGCTGCTATATTCCAATTCAAAGGAAATTCATTTTATTTAGGAAGAGAATTGCACCAGGAGACTTTTGACATATTAGGTTGATTGCAGCAAGGCCATTCAAAACTAAAGTTGAAGCTGCTGCAACATCCTTAGTTCATAGTAAAACAGTGGCAGAAGTTATGACAGCACCAATCTAGCATCAGTAACAGCCCATTTGTGGGGCTGAAACTTGCGACATCTGAACTAGCACAGCCAAAATCCTGCTCAGCACTTTGAAAGTTAGCTGTTTGGGCTCAATCCAGCTCATTTAAAAATCAATGGAAAGACACCCATCCACCCCACTTTGATTAGAGTGAAGTTGGATTGGGCCCTTCCTGGTTATTAAAGATCTTTTTCCACATTTAGTTTTCTTGTTTTCAAATCTTCCACATCAGTACATGAGACCTGAGTGAGGCCGTTCCAATCTCTGTGGTAAATATCTAATTAGGATGTTTCTAAACTGTGTATTATTGACTTTAGAGACTGTATTTTGGGTCAATACATAATTAGGTAGGCGATTTGCCCAAGAGATGGAGTGTTTCCAGCCTCTCAGTTAAATGTATAATTAGTCAGGTTTTAAAGACCGTATATTATTTCTCATATTGAGGGTGGGAGTTATTAAATAAAAACTATAATGTGGTGCATAGCACTCAGACCAACAGGCTATAACAACAGCATTCTGGCCTGTTGCTTCAGTATATATATTTTTAAGTACACTCCAGAGTAGATAAGAATCTCCCCGTGAGGGTACTTATATGTTTACACTTTATGTATGCAATAGAAGTGTGTACAGCACAGAGCGTGCTTTCCTGAAATTCTTAATAGTGAACAGGCTGTGTCACTACCTCACTCCCAACACAGCCCACATACTCTGAGGGTCCTCTTCCTGGGGGTAACTTTATTAGCAACTCATGAACATCACAGTATCAATATTGCCAACCCCAAGCATTCTCAAAAATCATGAAATTGGTTAATCGTGTTTTTTTTAAAATAATGGAGTGCTTTTTGTGTGGCTTCTGGTTAGAGGTTTTAGAGAACACTTAGGTCACATTTTGAAGCTTTTTCTCTGCAACCATGAGTACTAAACATTTTTAAATGAAAACTGAGATTCTCATGAATCTAGATCAGGAGATGGGGTTTGAAGAAACATTATGTTTATGGAAAAAGCACAGAAGTTAGGTAAAAACAAAATCCTCTTGCTCAAAGGTTGCAACATAACATTAGGTTATTTCTTGGAGTCCAGAATGATTACACACAAGAACTCAAAACCAGAAAGAGACAAAGCAGGCTGCTCCCAAAGGCAGTGAGCTGCAACTCACTCACCTGTCTTTAAGCTGGCTCTTTCCAGACTGCTGCTAGGCCCTGAGTGCATATGTCACTACAGAGCCCTCTAGCTTGCAAGCAGGACCAGGAAACTGTGTCCCCACACTCTTAAAGTGGTAGCTCACAATTCTAACAGAGTCCTCAGTACAGTAAGTATCATGAGACTTGAGATAAAATTGTGGAAGTTGGTAAAACACTACAACATAAAATTATTATACTTTCTACTTCAGCTTGGCTGCCCTAGGATATCTCCTTTGCATTTTCTCTCTCTTAGCTCAATAATTGTATGCAGGGTCTTTGAACAAATTTTGAAAGAGAAAGTAGTTAAGGACACAGAGGTTAATGGTAATTGGGATAAAATACAACAGGGTTTTAAAAAAGGTAGATCATGCCAGACCAACCTTCTTTGAGAAGAAAACTGATTTTTTTAGACAAAGGAAATGCCGTACACCTAATCTACCTAGATTTCAGTAAGGCATTTGATATAGTTCCACATGGGAAATTGTTTGTTAGTTAAATTGGAGAAGATGGGGATTAATATGAGAATTGAAAGGTGGATAAGGAACTGGTTAAAGGGGACATTACAACGGGTCATACTGAAAGATGAACTGTCAGGCTGGAGAGAGGCTACTAGTGGAGTTCGTCAGGAACGAGTTTGGGGACCAATCTTATTTAACATTTTTATTACTGACTGATGGGTCTAGCACCGCAGCGCCCCTTGTGGCAGGGGAGAGTGGGGTACCAGGGCCTCACCTCTCAGATTTCCCCACCTGCCTTCTTTAAGGGCATCCCAATGGGGGCCTAATGGCAGGTTCCCACGTGCTCGCCCCGAGTATCAGGGCAGCATGGCCCAATGGCCAGAGTCCATACAACTTGTCCCAGGTATCAGGCCAGTGTGGCCCAATGGCCAGAGTCTGTCTTTCCCCCTCTCAGGTGGGGAAGTGTCACCTAATGGTCAGAGAAGTAGGGGGACCCAGTCCCACCTTCTCCACCAGGCCCCGACCCAGGGCTCCCCTATTGGCAGGGTTCCTCTTGCTGTTGGCTCAGCGGGGATCCGCCCACAACACACCAAGTGTCAGTGCTGCTATAACGCAGCTTGTTCCTAAGGTTCCCCTGGGTCACTTCCTACCCTCAACGTCGTATTCTCCCCTCTGGGGCGGGGGAAGGGGGTTTACCGGTCCATATCCCTCTGTTGGGTCCTCTGTCTGGGATGCAGGGTACGTGCCGGCCGGGCTGGATCTTGGCGCGTGGGCTGTTCCTCCTCAGGAGCTGGCTGTGTGCGTCCTCCTCCGGTGGTCAGCCCTGACTGAGCAGTTTTGCAGGCTTTTATACCTAGCCTCCAGTTGGAGCATGCCCAGCAGGACTTCCGGGGCAGGGCTTCCTCTGCTGAGAAGGAAGGGTTAACCCCCGCGGCACCAGTGCGGGGCCGCTCTGCCCCGTCACACTGCTCTTGGCACAAAAAGTAGGAGTGGGCTAATAAAATTTGCTGACGACACAAAGTTCGGAGGTGTTCCCAGTACCAAGGAGGACCGGAATATCATACAAGATCTGAAGGACCTTGAAAGCTGAAATAATAGAAATGGGATGAAATTTAATAATGCAAAGTGCAAGGTCATGCACCTAGGGACTAACAACAAGCAGGGCCAGCTCTAGGCACCAGCGCTCCAAGCATGTGCTTGGGGCGGCACTTTCTAAGGGGCAGCACTCCGGCTCCTTTTTTTTTTTTTTTTGCTTGGGGCGCAAAAAGCTGGGAGCTGGCCCTGAACGGAGGTGAGCTGCAGTGGTGGGGAGTGCGGGGAGGACCGCAGGAAGTAACCCGGGGGCGGGGGGCAGAGGAACCGCTCCTCCCCAGCTCACCTCCGCTCCACTGCCACCTGCTCCCCTGAGCATGCTGCCGCTCTGCTTCTCCTCCCTCCCTTCCAGGCTTGCTGCACGAAACAGCTGTTTTGCGGCAAGCCTGGGAGGGAGAGGGGAGAAGCGGAGCGGCAGCGGCGCGCTCAGGGAAACAGGTGGAGGGGAGGGGAGCTGCGGCGGTGGGGGGCATGGGGAGGGCCACAGGAAGTAACCCTTGGGGGGGGGCAGAGGAACCGCTCCCCCCCAGCTCACCTCCGCTCCACTGCCACCTGCTTCCCCGAACACGCTTCCACTTCTCCCCCCTCGGGAGAGGGAGGAGGGGAAATGCGGCACACCTGGGGGGCTGTGGGGGGAGGGGATTTGAGGTGGGGCCAGGGAGGCGTGGGAAATTTTTTTTGCTTGGGGCGGCAAAAAACTTGGAGCCAGCCCTGACAACAAGATTTTTTTGCTATAAGATGGGAATATATCAGTTGGAAGTGACAGAGGAGGAGAAAGACCTGGGTGTATTGGTTGGTCACAAGATGACTATGAGCCACCAATGTGAAGCGGCCGTGAAAAAGGCTAATCCAGTTCTAGAATGCCTCAGGTGAGATATTTCCAGTAGAGACAGGGAAGTGCTAGCATATTAATTATGATTACCATTATACAACCACTGGTGAGATCTCGTCTGGAATACTGTGTGCAATTCTGGTCTCCCATATTTAAAAAGATGAATTCGAAGTGGAACAGGTGCAGAGGAGACTCAAAGAGCATGGCTTGTTTAGCCTAGCCAAAAGAAGGTTGAGGGGAGATATGATACATCAAAGGGATAAATACCAGGGAAGGAGAGGAGTTATTTAAACTAAGCGCCAATGTGGACACGAGAACAAATGAATATAAACTGGCCATCAACAAATTCAGGCTTGAAATTAGGTGAATGTTTCTAACCATCAGAGGAGTGAAGTTCTGCAACAGCCTTCTAAGGAGAGCAGTGGGGGCAAAAAACCTAACTGGCTTGAAGTCTAAGCTTGATAAGTTTATGGAGGGGCTGGTATGATGCGACTGCCTACAATGGCATACAACAAATATCTCCAACGGCCAGTGATGGGACACTCGTGGGGGAGAACTCTGAGTAACTACAGAGAATTCTTTCCCAGGTGTCTGGCTGATGGGTCCTGCACACATGTTCAGGGTGTAAACTGATCACCATATTTGGGTCGGGAATGAGTTTTCCCCCAGGTCAGATTGGCAGAGACCTGGGGCGGGGGTTCACCTCCTCTGCAGCATGAGGCATAGGTCACTTGCATGTTTAAACCAGTGCAGGGTTTCTCAAACTTCACTGCATTGCAATCCCCTTCTGACAACAAGGGGGAGGAATAGCTCAGTGGTTTGAGCATTGGCCTGCTAAACCCACGGTTGTAAGCTCAATCCTTCAGAGGGCCATTTAGGGATCTGGGGCAAAAATCTGTCTGGGGATTGGTCCTGCTTTGAGTAGGGGGTTGGACTATATGACCTCCTGAGGTCCTGTCCAATCCTGATATTCTATAACAACAATTACTACAGGACCAGCCAAGAGCTTCAGCCCCAGACAGGGGACCTGTAACCTGAGCCTCGCTGCCTGGGCAGTGGGGCTCAAGCTTCAGCCCAGGAAGTGGGGCTCAGATTTTGGCTCAGGCCCCAGCAAGTCTAAACCAGCCCTGGTGACCCCATTTTAATGGGGTCGTGACCCACTTTGGGTCCTGACCCACAGTTTGACAACCACTGAACTAATATAAATGGTGGCCTTGGAATCTATATGTTGTGCAGCAGAAGTGATGCAGCATATCTCAGAGGGACCCACACTGTCAGGGTGACTTGAGTCCTGCCTGTTTCCCTTCATCGCAGATAAAATACATTGAGATGGAGAGTTGTACTTGTTCTTTACAAGAGCAGTGTGCAGAGTTCTGCCCTGTGTCAGTCCATGCTCATCAGCAGGAAGGGGAGAAATCCTGCTAATATGAAAAATTGAACTGTACATTTCTATATTGCTAAAACCAATGACTATTTTTCCCACGGTGATGCTTTATGGTGCCAGTGCCTTTGCCTTGTGCATTTATTTTGCTTTTCTCTCCCTTTGTATTCCTGTTCCCCTTGGCAGGTTGGTGAGTGTCAGAAATAGCTTGGGGGGTGGGGGGGACAGGCAAAAGCCATCACTGCAAGCTGTCTCCCTCTCAGAGGTAATGCTAATACAATTGCCTGCCATTACCCAGCTACTTGGAGTTTCAGCTCAGTAGTGCAATTTAAACAGTAAATTAAGTTGTTGAACTACAGGATCTTTCTCACTCACAGCAGTCTCCTCTGGGAGAAAGACTTCGTGTCCTAACCGCTCTACCAATAGATCTATATTCCCTGCCTGGAGCATATTTAACACCAGACACTCAGAGCTGGCTGGGGTTTTGTATTTCCAAGAAATGGCAGAGTTCCAGAATGGAGCCCTCGTATTTGAGAGCTCTCCACAAAACCAGCAAGTATATAGCAAGAACCAAGGCCCAGGCTTGATTGCTTATTAATGAAGCCAGGGCCTGATGCAGCAGGCCTTCCTGTGAATGGAGCACCACTGAAGTTGTTGGGATTCGTGGTGCATGTAAGGTATATGTTGTTGGACTGGATCCCTGGTGCTCTGTTTCAATCTAATGAGGTGGGATGGAGGTCACCCAGGGAAGCTGCAGACACACTTTGCAAGCAGGGGTGGCTCTAGGAATTTGGCCGCCCCAAGCACGCCGGTCCCGCGGCTCCGGGGGACCTCTTGCAGACGTGCATGCGGATGATCCGCTGCTCCCGCGGCTCCAGTGGAGCATCCGCAGGCACGCCTGCGGGAGGTCCACCGGAGCCGTGGGACCAGCAGACCCTCCGCAGTCATGCCTGCAGGAGGTCCACCGGGTCCGCTTTCTCCGGTGGACCTCCCACAGGCATGACTGCGGAAGGTCTGCCGGAGCCGCCTGCCTCCCTGCCGGCAAAATGCCGCCCCAAGTGCGCGCTTGGCGCGCTGGGGTCTAGAGACGGCCCTGTTTGCAAGGAAGGGCCAGCAGTCACAGTCTGGTAGCAGTGGAGACTTGAGGATAAGCTTTCATTTAGTCAAAACACTTTCTCTGTAGCTCATTAAACTGATTTCGATTGGCTGATCAACCTTGTTGGTCTGGTTTCAAGATCAGTTAAAAAAATAGTGAGTATGAGGCTTAAACAACAGAGCTGAATGAAAGCCTAACCCCTGCCTTTCATTATCCTGATGCGTGGCTCAGAATAACATTTTAAACAAAGGCTCACAAACAAACATTTCACCGAGATTCAATAAAATTAGTTGCGGCAACTATTAAGAGAATGTATTTACGACATCCTTGTTCTGTTCTATTCAGCTTCTTAGACCACATGCATCCCCATGGTATCTCTAGTGCTTAGAGATACCATGGGGATGGGCATGATCTAAGAACCTGAACAGACTAGAACAGAACACCAAAGAGTCAAGATGCCTGGTTTCTTCTACCTTCTGCACTGACTTGTAGTGTGACTTTGGCCAATTGACCCAGCGCTTGATTCAAAGGCCATGTAAGTAAATGGAAAGACTCCTAGTGACTTCGACAGATTTGGGGTCAGGCTGCTACAGCCAGTTTTTTAAAAGCGGCCACTGATTTGGGGCACCCTTTGAAAGACTGAAATGCGGAGCACCCACAGCTCCATTAATGCTTGGACAATCCTCATCAGCTCTGAAAATCAGATCCTAGGTATCTCAAATTGGGCATCCAGAATTAGTGGACACCTGTGATCATTTTGGCCATAACATGAGTGACGCAGTTTGCCATCTGTAAAATGATTAGATTAACACTTCCTGAGCAAGGTTGTAATAAGGTTTATTAATATTTTCAAAGTTGTTGTGGAAAAATTGACCACACCGTTGATTTGGGGTCAGACACAGCCTGAAGCCCCTTTATTAGGATACAAATATGCATATAGGGAAGGTCAGCATGGCCCCACGCAAAAGAGAGGGGGGAATAGCTGCCTTGTCTTTAACAGATTTTCACCAAGCTTATAAAGGCTAAAATCACAAAGCATAATTACACATCACACACATTATACTTTATTAACACCTTATTTGGCATACTTTCTTACTTTTAGTGAGCCTATCACTGCTCCTCACCATCTAGGGTTTTTCCTGTTATTGTCCCAAATGAGGTTTTCGTTGGTAGTCTGCCTGCCTTTAAGACCCCTCCTTTGCGGTTGCATTGGATAAGGCTCTTGTCGCATTCTAGCTGAGCTTCCCTCAGTTCCCCTTTCTCTGGTTTCTTCATCACCACCCCCCCCTCATGCCCCTTATACAGACAAACAAGTTTTGCAGAAGTTAACCTTTGTTCTATATAGCAATTGGGTTTTGCTAACAGGCCTGGGCCTGAAAGGCAGGGGTTAGGATGCAGTCTGCTTCTGACCCTATGGGTGGGGGTCTGGCAGCTAACTCAGCTTGGGGCAAGCGGGACACAGTCTGGGGCAAGCGGGACTCCTTAAAATCCCTATCAAAGTGCTTTGAGATTCTTGGATAAATGGAACCATACATGTGCAAAGCATAGGCTTTGACTCCATGGGTGCTCCAGGTCTCAAGCACCCATGGAAAAAAATAGGGAGTGCACAGCACCCACAAGCAATAGTGGTTCCTAGCATCCCCTGAGTTTTGTACCTGAGATCTGATCACAGGGCATGCCCTAGCTCCAGACGGACCATGAGTGTGGAATGTGATAAGCTCTGTGCTGCTAACACAGCACAGAATGGAGAGAAATAAACAGTGGTTTCCCCCAGGTGCCCGTACTGGGACCAGTTCTGTTCAATATATTCATAAATGATCTGGAAAAGGGGGTAAACAGTGTGCTGGCAAAAATTACAACTGATACAAAATTACTCAAGATAGTTAAGTCCAAAACTGACTGCACAATATTACAACAAAAGGATCTCACTTAACTGGGTGACTTGACAGCAAAATGGTATATGAAATTCAATGTTAAATGCAAAGTAATGCACATGGCAAAATATAATCTCAACGATACTGTAGTGAGGCGGCCTGGCTCCCAGCTGCACCTGAGAGGGCCGAGCCAGAACAGCCGCCAAAGTGGACGGAGTCACCACCGCCTGTCCCCTCCCCCCGGAAGTCAAGGGGCGGGACAGGAAGTATAAAGGCCCAGCCCCAACGCTCAGTTGCTGCCTGGCCGCTGGAGAGGACAGATGCTGGTGCCCGAGCTCCTGCTGGACTGAGCCCGCTACCTTGAGGAGGACTGGCCGAGCCTGCCCCGAGCCCGCTACCCTGAGGAGGACTGGCCGAGCCTTCCCCGAGTCCGGTACCCTGAGGAGGACTGGCCGAGCCTGCCCCGCTCCTGCTACCCAGAGGAGGAGTTGAGCCCACCCGTGCACCCGTATCCTGAGGAGCCGATGCTGGTGGACCCCCCTGCCGAAGCCATGATGACACAGGTACCAGTGGAGGGGGAGATTGGAAGTGGTCCGGGGATAGCCAACCCCAGTCTGGCTGCAGCAGACCCTGAGCCTATGTCAGTGTGTTGCGGCCAGGATCCCCACTGACGGCAGCGGATCCACGCCGCTGCTAGGGCCCCGGGCTGGGACTCAGTGGAGTGGGTGGGCCTGCGTCCCCCCCCTGCCAGCCCCCTCACGGGTGGCAGTCTCCCCCTCACCCCAACGCTCAGGTGTAGAAGCCTGGACTTACCAGTTGCTGCCCTGCCCTGAGCTAGGGCTTGGGCTTTACAAACTGGAACTCCTGCTCAGCCCTGCCTGAGGGTCTGAGCCCTGTGCCTGTGTTGCTGCCCCGCCCTGAGCTCGGGCGTGGACTTTACAGACTTGAACTGGTTGGTTGCTCAGCCCCTGCCTGAGGGTCTGAGCCCAGAACTACTGGTTGTTGCCCTGCCCTGACCTAGGGCGTGGACTTTAATACTGAACTGCTTACTCAGCCTCCTGTAGTGAGGCGGCCTGGTTCCCAGGCGCCCCAAAGGCGAAGAGCGACCCCTCACCCGACAAGGGGACCCGTACACGGACCCTTACACGTACATACAAAATGATGGGGTCTAAATTAGCTGTTACCAGTCAAGAAAGAGATCTTGGAGTCATATGCTCCCAGAGTACTGCAAATTTATAAGAATCTTTCTCACTGTGCCTGTATCATTCTGAACTGCGGAACACTCATTCTCCAGCTTCAGAAGATTTAAAAATTATCTCCAGTCATCAATGGGACAGACGTAACTGAAAAATGTAGCTGTCCTTAATGTGCATGAAGACCGTATCAGGGAACTAGATGTAAATAAGATTGCTGACAGTTACCCAGAAAGCTACAGTGAGACATAATGTCTTTAAACTGGGATGTTAGTGAAGACAGCTTGTAGGAGTTTGCAATGATTTTAATATACTGTAATTCATGATGATGTAATTATGTAGTTCATAACAATTGAATCAGATAGTAAAGATACCAAAGATAGACACATATTCAATAACTAGAATATGAAAAAAGTGTATAAATATGCTGAAAATGGCCTCTCCTACCCCAAAAATGTCAAACTCCCTCCTCCCCCCACCCAAAACACACACATCTCTTCATAGCGCACCCACCAGCAAAAACAAAAGTCAGCACCTATCATAGAATACCAGGGCTGGAAGAGGCCTCAGGAGACCATCTAGTCCAACCCCCTGCTCAAAGCAGGACCCATCCTCAGATCCCTAAATGGCCCCCTCAAAGATTGAACTCATAATCCTGGGTTTAGCAGGCCAATGCTCAAACCACCGAGCTATCCCTCCCCCCTATGATGCAAAGTAGTATTATATATTGGGTAAGGATTAAATGCCATGAAACAGATATTTGCAGAGACTACTCAGAGAGAAGTGAAAAAAATCACACTGGACATTTAACCATTTGCACAAAATGATAGATTGTGATAAAGGAAACAAGGAATGATGAGCAACTGTTAGCTAAATAATTTTAATCTCAGTGCCTCACTTCACCATTTGTATAACTGAGATGATAATGCTTCCCTACTGTACTGTGGTGGGGTGAGGATAGTCATTAATGCTTGTGAAGTGCTCATATCCAGGATTTAAAGATAAATGATTATTCTTTTACTTATAAATAAAAATAGGGGCAAGTTATGAATATACTCTACTGATTAGCAAGTGATTAAAAAGTGGAACTGTCATGCCATTTTTTTCATGTTTTAAGGAGAGAATTCTAACACTCAGTAAATGGTACATTCTGCCTTTTGACATTTAATTACTATACTAGCCCAAGGAGCAGCAAGTCAAATCTCATATGGAGACTTGCCAGACAGATTTTGTGTGTGTGTGTGTGTGTGTGTGCTGACAACTGACACATATAAGGTAATAACAGAAGTCTTCAGCAAAGCAAGAGAGGCAGAAAAGAAGAGATAAACATTGCTAGCATGCATCTCCTGGGAGAAGCTACAGAATCTGTAATATGATTGAACAAAGTTCACTGAAATCAATCCTGCACTTCACTCTCTTGTTAAAGTCAGTTTGTGGTTTACCCAATTTAGGCAGTGGTCTTATCTGTCCAGGTACCAGGTAAAGATGCCTTGGAACTGAATTATCAGCAGACACGGTGTGACTCAAGGCACTCCTGGGCTCAAACCAGTACTGAGACCTTGATCAGGCATAAGAAAGCAAAAATGGGTTTATTTGGTTCTTATGGTCTTCAAGCAGGGGACCATCTGCCACAGACCTATGCAGCAGCAGCAGCAAGCGAGGCACAGATTGCAAACAATCGTCTCTGATGCAGCCTGCCTTCCTTCAGGGAGGCCCTGGCAGGTAGCAGTCTCTCAAGGACGTAACAAGTAGGAAAAAAGTCCTATGCCAGGCCCACCTTCCCTCCGGGAAGCTCTCCAGCAGTCCCTCACGGAGTTTCTGTTGCCAGCCTGGCTGTGCACAGAGTGAATACTGAAGGGCTGCTCTCGTTCTGTCTGATTCTTTGATTGTTTCTGTCTGTTGCATAACTAATTTTGCAAGATTTAAATCAACTAAGGTGGTGGAGTCTGATTGGTTAAAGAATTGTTTCATAATGGGCTAGGATTGGTGGAAAAATACTGTTTTGTAGGACTTTACTTTAAAATGATTGTTACGGTACAACTAAGCAGGACTCAAGTTTAACTATATAAACCAAAGGGAAGTTCTAACTCCAGGACACAGCCAAAGACAGCTACCAGATCTCAACACGCTGCCAATCATACCACGCAGAAGCTGGAGGAGCCCTGGACGACCTGAGCCGGACTGGCCACCAGGAAAAGTTCCACTGCCTTATTGGGAGTGGTGAGCATTGTATGCTTAGAGTGTGTATTCTGTTTTGGTAACTTAATAAACAGAGGTTAAGGATATTACTATGTGAAGCTCTTTCACTGGTAAAAGGCCCCGCAAACATGCAGAAGATTACGCCCTCAGCCCTAAGAACTGGGTGAGGGTAGGTGCCTTTCACCTGGAGTCCTAGGAACTGGGAAAGGGCGGGGTGCCTAAATTAATTGGATTACACCTTGAGCCCATGGAAGGGTAAAGATGGCGTTCCCTAGATTGCGCAAGTAACAGTAGGCATGATGACAATACATTTATTTATATAATGCTTTATAGCATGAAAGTACTTTCAAACATCAATGAATTGAGCCTCCCCATGACCATGAGAGGCAGGTGAAACGTGACCCCATTTCGCAGATAGGGAATCTGAGATACAGAGAGGCTCAGTGGCTTAGATAACTAGGATGTGTTAGTGATAGCCTTAAGAAAAGGTAGCCATCTTTGCTCATGGCAGAGCACTAAATATTCCTGGAGAGCAGGGCACCATTTGCCACAATCAAACTGTGCACAGAAACTGAAAACAAAGTTTTCAGTAAGATTCTTGTGCAAAGATGTCAGAGTGGCTGAACTCAATGTTTGTTGCTCTTCTGATTAGGCTTAATCATCAGGGGCTGGTTAGTTATTTTTTTGTGATTACACTGGTCTACAATTTTTGAGAAGTCGTCTGCTTCAGAGATAAAATGTTCTATTTATTATGTATTTTGATGTGCTGAATTCAAATATGACAATTAAAACAACTGATTGGCTACTGTTTCTAAGATATTTAAGTTTTTACATTTTATGTCTATGTATATTGTGTAGATAGTAGAGTTTTAATCATAAATTGTAAACCTAGGTCTTTTCATGTGTTTATGGTTGCTTTACATGATAATATTTCACCTGTCCTGTTTATGTAGCACTTTAAAAATCAGCAAAAGGGTTATATAAATAAAATTTATTATGAAACAAAAGGCAAAAAACTATTATGTACATAGTTCAGTCCTATTCAGTGTCTACTCGGCGCTTCTTGGCTTGTCTCTTGTATTCATTAAATGGAGCATCTCTTGTCACTGTCCAGCAATAGTCTGCAAGCATTGATGGGCTCCATTTGCCCTGATAGCGTTTCTCCATTGTTGCAATATCCTGGTGAAATCGCTCGCCATGCTCGTCGCTCACTGCTCCGCAGTTCGGTGGAAAAAAAATCTAGATGAGAGTGCAAAAAATGTATCTTTAGTGACATGTTGCAACCAAGGCTTTTGTATGCCTTGAGGAGGTTTTCCACCAACAACCTGTAGTTGTCTGCCTTGTTGTTTCCGAGAAAATTTATTGCCACTAACTGGAAGGCTTTCCATGCCGTCTTTTCCTTGCCACGCAGTGCATGGTCAAATGCATCATCTCGAAGAAGTTCACGAATCTGAGGACCAACAAAGACACCTTCCTTTATCTTAGCTTCACTTAACCTTGGAAATTTTCCACAGAGGTACTTGAAAGCTGCTTGTGTTTTGTCAATGGCCTTGACAAAGTTCTTCATCAGACCCAGCTTGATGTGTAAGGGTGGTAACAAAATCTTCCTTGATTCAACAAGTGGTGGATGCTGAACACTTTTCCTCCCAGGCTCCAATGACTGTCGGAGTGGCCAATCTTTCTTGATGTAGTGGGAATCTCTTGCACGACTATCCCATTCACAGAGAAAACAGCAGTACTTTGTGTATCCAGTCTGCAGACCAAGCAAGAGAGCAACAACCTTCAAATCGCCACAAAGCTGCC
Organism: Mauremys mutica; assembly: GCF_020497125.1. Classification (NCBI taxonomy): domain Eukaryota; kingdom Metazoa; phylum Chordata; order Testudines; family Geoemydidae; genus Mauremys; species Mauremys mutica. Next base: position 30,345,347 of record NC_059075.1, read on the forward strand.
ACTGATGTTGGTCATAGTTTATGCACCTCAAAAGTTGTTTCATGTTGTCATAGGTTTCCTTTATATGGACTGCATGACCAACTGGAATTGATGGCAAAACATTGCCATTATGCAGTAAAACAGCTTTAAGACTCATCTTCGATGAATCAATGAACAGTCTCCACTCATCTGGATCGTGAACGATGTTGAGGGCTGCCATCACACCATCAATGTTGTTGCAGGCTACAAGATCACCTTCCATGAAGAAGAATGGGACAAGATCCTTTTGACGGTCACGGAACATGGAAACCCTAACATCACCTGCCAGGAGATTCCACTGCTGTAGTCTGGAGCCCAACAGCTCTGCTTTACTCTTGGGTAGTTCCAAATCCCTGACAAGGTCATTCAGTTCACCTTGTGTCATGAGGTGTGGTTCAGAGGAGGAGAATGGGAGAAAATGTGGGTCCTGTGACATTGATGGTTCAGGACCAGAAGTTTCATCCTCTTCCTCGTCTGACTCAAGTGAGAATGATTCTGGTGCATCAGGAACCAGCAGTCCTTCTCCGTGGGGTACTGGGCGTATAGCTGATGGAATGTTTGGATAATGCACAGTCCACTTTTTCTTCTTTGACACACCTTTCCCAACTGGAGGCACCATGCAGAAGTAACAATTGCTGGTATGATCTGTTGGCTCTCTCCAAATCATTGGCACAGCAAAAGGCATAGATTTCCTTTTCCTGTTCAACCACTGGCGAAGATTTGTTGCACAAGTGTTGCAGCATATGTGTGGGGCCTACCTCTTGTCCTGATCTCCAATTTTGCAGCCAAAATAAAGGTGATAGGCTTTCTTAACCATAGTGGTTATACTGCGCTTTTGTGATGCAAAAGTCACTTCACCACAAACATAGCAGAAGTTATCTGCACTGTTCACACAAGTACGAGGCATCTCTGCTCACTTTGGCTAAACAGAAATGTGTCCCTTTGCAAAATCAAACACTGACAAATAAGAGAGCACGACACTGTATGATTTCTAGAGCTGATATAGGGCAATTTGTTCAGCAGAGTGATGTAAGCTTCGTTATGATTGCATCATCCATGACTTCTAGGAATAACATGATGCAATTCATATCATGTATGACGCAATACCAGCTTCAGATTGCATCATTCATTTTTTTGCCTAAAAAGCAAGTACTGTCCAAACCCAGTCATAGATTTATTCATAGATCCAGTCAAAGATGTATTTTAGTCATTTCTGGTTTAAATTGAGATCCCTTCCCTTTATAACTCACTTATCCTCTGCTATTCCCAAGTCAAGGGTCGTATATACTGACCCAATAGCATATCTTGAAAACTAGAGCCAATCAACAATTTTAAGCATCATCTTCGTTCTCAGTGACCCAGAATTAGTAAAGTTAGACTACATTTATTTCAGAAGCATTTTGCCTGTAGAGCAGTGTTATTTGTGCCTCATACAAGGATTTTGTGTTTAGAACATGTGTAGGGAGCCATTCTGCTGAAAGGAAAGAGGCAAAATGTTGAATGCTTCAAGGGATATTTGTGCAGATTACAAGGGTTTTCTGGCCTCTGGAGAACCCAAGAATAGATAGTTTCACAAAGTGCAATTTAAAAGTTAATCCAGACACACCACAATTGGCATCTGGAGCTCTGACTATTGCCTCCTGTATTAATTACGCTACAGGCCAGATCCCTGTGACTCAAGGTGAATTCTCATAAAACAGACACTTGGTACTTCAGCTAATAGACTCTACAGTCACCAATTAAACTGGATTTACTAATTTGGAACAAAGAAGTAAGGTGGGGGAGGACCCTGAGGAAGCATTACAAGCATGTGTTGTGCTCTCCTATTCAGACTCACATCAGGGCAAGATGATATGCAATTAAGGCTTAACCATCAAATAAGGCTATTTTGGGACTTTTCAAACCCTTGTTTGTACCTGTGACTGAAGAACCTCTTAATGCCAACTGGCAGGGGGATACAGAAATCTCATGAGTTTGGCGTGTACATTGTAATTCACCAAAGACTCTTATGGGAGGTCTCAAATGAAAGCTAGTGCCACACTGGTCAGCAATATCTTGTATGTATAGATATTATATAAGGAGTTACGTATATATACTGAAAATATGTATTGACCAGCAAAGGTGAAAAACAGGTTTTCCTCCTGTCAGAAGGTATGAAAAGTGAATCTCTCTGTTGCGATGTAAATTAAGCATGGTAAACTAACATAATGGGTGAACATTATGGGTGAATGGTGAAGAATGGGTGAAGAAATGTGAAATCAACTGGAAAGGAACACACAGAAGAAAACAAGCCATGGGAGGTTATCCTGTCTATGAGTAAAGACAGCAAACTTTGGGGGAATATCTAGAAGAAAAAGAAGACACCCCTTCATCCTGCACCTAGGAAGTAAATGGGCAGCATTGTGATACGTTCCCCCTGGGGTGCCACCTGGAACTGGGGTACCACTGAGCCCCCCTGACACACCAGCCTGAGCTCCCTTCTACACTGTACTGCTGTGACAAGCTGCCAAGCCCTCCAAGCTTCAGCCTGCACTTTCACCAGCATACATACAGGTAGGGACACACCCAGCTGCAGTACATGCAGACAGGCTCTTTAACCAGCCCCTGCATGGGAAGGCTTCAGCTAGGGCACCTCCCAGTTCCTAAGGCACACCCCCCCTACAGTATAAACCCAAAATTATACCACCTTGAGCTGCACAGGGAACTGTGCAGCGTAAGCTCATAAAATTCACCCCTCCCTCTAATGTGGAGAGGAATATGCAACAGGTTTCTGCCCCAAGTTATGATTTCCAAGGTTTTAGATTAAGCAAAAACAAATGTATTAACTACAAAAGATAGATTTGTAAGTGATTATAAGTAGGGTCCTACCAAATTCACGGCCATGAAAAACACATCACAGACTGTGAAGTCTGGTCTCTTGTGTGCTTTCATCCCATACTACACAAATTTCATGGAGGAGACCAGTGTTTCTCAAATTGGGGGTCCTGACCCAAAAGGGAGTTGCAGGGGCATCATAAGGTTATTTTAGAGGGGTTGCAGTATTGCCACCCTTACTTCTGTGCTACTGTCTTCAGAGCTGGGTGGCTGGAGAGTGGCAGCTGCTGACTGAGGGCCCAGCTCTGAAGACAGCAGCGCAGATGCAAATACCATACCAAGCCATAAGGATGCAAATACCATACCAAGCCATCCTTACTTCTGCGCTGCTGCTGGCGGCGGCTCTGCCTTCAGAGCTGGGCTCCCAGCCAGCAGCCACAGCTCTTCAGCTGCCCAGCTCTGAAGGCAGCACTGCCGCCAGCAGCTGCGCAGAAGTAAGGTAGCAGTACCGAGACCCCCTGCTACAATAACCTTGCAACCCCCTCCCAACTTCTTTTTGGGTCAGGACCCCTACAATTACACTACCATGAAATTTCAGATTTAAATAGCTGAAATCATGAAATTTACAATTTTAAAAATCCCATGACCATGACATTAACCAAATGGACCATGAATTTGGTAGGGCCCTAATTATAAGGGACAGCAAACAGATCAAAGCAGATTACCGAGCAAATAAACAAAAAAAATGCAAACTAAGCTTAATACACTAAATAGATTGAATATGAAAAGCAGATCTTCACCCTAGGTGGTGATACAAGCAGGCTGCAGATCTTAAGGGGCAAGCTGCACTTGCTTACAGCTTGCACTCCCCAGGTGTTTCATTCACAGGCTAAAAATCTCTTTAGCCTGGGTCCAGCATTTCCCCCAGGTCAGTCTTTGTTCCTCAGGTGTTTCCAGGAGTCTTCTTGGGTGGGGTGTCAGTGAAGAACCAAGATGATGTCATTCCCTTGCCTTATTATATGCCTTATATATGTGCCTTTTGCATATGGCGGGAACCCTTTGTTTCAAAGTTTGGTTCTCACACTAGTCAGTGGAAAATAACTGACATCCCAAGATGGAGTCCAGCACCAGGTGACCTGGTCACATGTCTCTGTAGTGTCACAGCAGCCATCACTCAGAATTTGATCCCGACCCTTAGAATGACAGACTGATAACCATAAAGTCTGAGGTGACTATGGATTTGCTACATTGGTGAGAGAAGCAAGTTGTGAAATCCTAGGTGCTTGATAATAAGCTGTGTCCACCTAGGAAAGTATGAATGGGAATGGAATTAGAGCTGCTCAGCTGTGGGTTTGTCTACATTGGAGCTGGAGGTATAATTGCCAGCTTGGGTAGACATACCTGCGCTAGCTCTGATCAAGCTAATGCACTAAAAATAGCAGTGTAGCCACAACTGCATGGGTAGCCTGACAGGGTAACTGTCACAAGTGCATACTGAGGGTCTCGGACAGGATCATACTTGGGGTAGCTAACCTGTCCTGCCACACATGCAGCCAGGGCTTATGCTGCTATTTTTAGGGTGCTAGCTCTGATCAAGCTAGCACAGTATGTCTACCCAAGCTGGAAATTACAGCTCCAACTCAAGTGTCAACATAACCGAAGTATCACAGGCCTATCCCATTGACTAGTAAAAGGTATTTTCCCCTATGTAATAGAGATCTGTGCTTTTAGAACAGCAGGATCTGGTGGCGGGTTTAAGTTCCAAGTGGGCATGGTGTGCATCACAGAGACAATCTTAAGTCCTACATGACTGTTGATTGGTTACAATCTTTTCCAACCTCTCTGTTATGATTTGCTAATGTTTGTAGAATGTCTTGAATTCCCTGGAAGGTGCTATTGAAATGGAAAGCATAACTAAGAATGAAATTTCATTCTCTATGTGGTAATGAAAACGGATTTCACCATATAGTCATGCATTTCTGAACAGATTTTTTTTTTTTAGCGTTGTGCGAAAGGCTTGCAAAAATATTGAAAACCCACAAATACTGGCTGAATTCCTGTCTCATTACAATCTTGAGACTCAGCTCTGGTTCATCAGAAGGTTGCTGAAACAGTTGAGGGAACTTAGCTATGTTAAATCACACAAAAGTCAGTTTCAACTGGCTTCTGTGTACAACCAAGTGGCACTGTAAGGTTTTGGCTTGGATGTTTTGTGTTTACATGACCCTCAAAATGCAAAGTGAAACAGAGGAGAGGGGAACCCTTGCAAAACAAGAGCAATGAGAAAGTTTGTGTAACAAACTGGCAAAGTGTGACCAACTAGATAACAGTCTACTACTGCTACTGGTGTTAACTCCTGAGGTCCAAGTGGTAAAGGCCTGTGCTGCAGTGTTGGAAACTGCAAGTTCATGCCCTTTTGATGAAGAGAAGTTGTTACAGCTGTGTGATTTCTTGTGACCTGAAACCACTGGGTATCATAGATTGTACACACACAATATTTTTATTTGAGATTTGTCATTGGAGGTGCTGCTCACAATGCAGAGGCCAAACACAGATATACTCACCTTCCTGATAAGGATTCAGGGTAGCCTCAGAAGCACTTCCTGAACTAAGTACTGTAATTAAGGTTTCAGAGTAGCAGCCGTGTTAGTCTGTATCCGCAAAAAGTACAGGAGCACTTGTGATCTCTAAGGTACCACAAGTACTCCTGTTCTTTTTACTATAGTTAAAACTATCCTAGAGAGCATGCAAAACACTCTGTACTGTACTGCTACATTATAAACACTGCTCTATTTGTATTTTATTTCTAAAATTAAAAAGTAAAAATACTAACAACTTGCTGGTAATACAGAATAAGAGGCTTAAGAAAGGCACAATCAGGTCAAATTTGGCCCCAAATTCATGGTTTTGCAGAAATCAAACTTACAAAACTTAAAATTGATGGAAATATTTGTGAGGCTTTTATACTGATAGAAACAAGCAAACAGTCCCCTACAATGCTTACAGTCCAAGCATTGGAACTTTGTTCTAATTGTTACTGTAATATTGGGGCTGGTAAAAATTTAAAAATGTAGGAATTTCCTGTTTTCTGTCCTACTCCAATGCTAAGTACTCTGGAAAAACAGATCCTAGGCATCTCAGGTTAGGTGCCCACAATTAGTGGATACTTTCGACCTTAATCTCTCTCTGTGCCCTACTTGTAAAATGGAGATAACACCACCCCCTCATCTCATGGGGAGTTGTGACAATAAATTAATCAATATTTGTGAAACACCTGGATACTTCAGTGATGAGCATGATAGAAAAGCCAGTGAGGAAGTTAATAATTCAGAGCAGGGTTTGAATGGTGGGCAGTCAATAATGCATGGAGTCATACATTGAACAATGAGGATAAAACAAAATATTGAATAGCGTCTCATGCAATGAGCACTGTCCATGCTGTGCATTGAACGGGGGGGGGGGTCATATAGAAAAAAGTGTGTGATCATGTAATTAAAAACAGGAGTACTTGTGGCACCTTAAAGACTAACAAATTTATTTTAGCATGAGCTTTCGTGAGCTAAAGCTCACTTCTTCGGATGCATAGAATGGAACACACAGACAGGAGATATTTATACATACAGAGAACATGAAAAGGTGGAAGTATGCATACCAACAGGCAGAGTCTAATCAATTGAGATGAGCTATCGTTAGCAGGAGGAAAAAAAAAACTTTTTGAAGTGATAATTAAGATGGCCCATAGAAGGTGTGAGGAGAACTTAACATAGGGAAATAGATTCAATTGGTGTAATGACCCAACCATTCCCAGTCTTTGTTTAAACCACAGTTAATTGTATCTAGTTTGCATATTAATTCAAGTTCAGCAGTCTCTCTTTGGAGTCTGTTTTTGAAGTTTTTTTGTTGCAAAATTAACTGTGGTTTAAACAAAGACTGGGAATGGTTGGGTCATTACACCAATTGAATCTATTTCCCTATGTTAAGTTCTCCTCACACCTTCTATGGGCCATCTTAATTATCACTTCAAAAAGTTTTTTTTTTTCCTCCTGCTAACGATAGCTCATCTCAATTGATTAGACTCTGCCTGTTGGTATGCATACTTCCACCTTTTCATGTTCTCTGTATGTATAAATATCTCCTGTCTGTGTGTTCCATTCTATGCATCCGAAGAAGTGAGCTTTAGCTCACGAAAGCTCATGCTAAAATAAATTTGTTAGTCTTTAAGGTGCCACAAGTACTCCTGTTTTTTTTTTTTTTTTGCGGATACAGACTAACACGGCTGCTACTCTGAAACATGTAATTAAAGATCATCTCATAATGCATATGTGCAAGAGGGCCAAATTAAAGTTGATGGGCAACCTTAATTCCAGCATTTCCTAACTTTTGAGTGCTTGACTTTGCAACCTCAGTAATGTTCTTCTAATGCAGTATTTTGATGTGTAGTTATGTATTATTTATGTAGGGCCTTCTGTGCTTTGCTAGTGCATGAGGCCCTAAAAGTCAAATTGACAAAAAATGGGCTATTTAAAAAAAAAAAAGAGAAACTGACTAGTTTTTTATATTGGCTAAACTAAGGAATGCAAAAGATAACTAGCAAAAAGTAAATTAGAGTTTGTAATTTCTTGTCATTTCAATAATCTGAAGTGTTATTGGCAATATCAACAAGGAAGGTTTTAAAAATACTTGACACTGTCCTCTTGATAAACTCAGTGAATGAAGTTTGCAAAAAGTTCCGAGTAAACACTTTCTACTTTAGTTCATGCCCACATGAAAGCAAAGCTCAGTGAATTGCCCTGTTACAATGTGTCTCCAGTTTCTTTCTTCGTTCGGTGTCCTCTTCAGAGAACAGAAAGGAAGATATTGGTATGAACAATGAATAATGTGTGTAAATTCCCTGCAGTTTTTTTGACATTGTCTTACAAAGAGGTTTCTGGAAAAGATTATAAATCTTTTCAGAGGTCACTCAATCTAACTGGGGGATCAGGTGGTTCATGGCACCAATAACAATTACTGATGCATTGCAGTGTTTGAGAGGGTGTTTTGGGGTGTGTTTCTTTTTGATGCTCACAACAGATTAAAGAGGTTTCTTTTTCTCTCCAGTGAAGCTATCAAGCCGTTCCTTTAATTACCATAAGTAACTCATTATTTATTAAGAGAAGCACCAAGCTATGAATTTTGTTCCAGAATACAAGCAGTGATAGGAATATAAAATGAGTTTTCTGGGTGTCCAGTTCAGGATCTATTAATCTCTTCCCAGATTGGCTGCAGAAAAGTTCCTGTTTGAGATTAGCATTGCATGAGCTCAGCTACTGAAATTCTCACAATCCTCAGAAAAGAAACTGTTCTGTTTCTCAGGCATAAAGTGCTACATATGCCCTTTCAGACTAGATGATGTACTCTGAGGAAAACAGCAAGTTAGCAAAGAACATATATAAAGTGTCCACGCGAGAGAATGCAGTATATGACTGTCATTTCCTAAGCACCTATGGGCCAGATCCTGGGCCCAGTATGGTACCTTAAGAGAGCAGCTGAGAATTTTTCACTCCATGAGGGAATCTCCAGCTAGTGTTGAGAAGGCAAATCCAGCCCTATGGCATCTCTCCATAGCAGGCGTAAAAGGCCTATTGGGAAGACTGGAGAAAGGGACATAGCCTAGCTGGTGTGAGAGCCCCTTATGTGCTGTTACGAGCTGGTGCAAATTAGAGTAGCACTGAGACTGCTCTAACTTATGCCAGAAGTTCCCAGCATCTCTTGGGAATCACAAAAGTGTTGCTTTGCCGCACCCCATCTTCAGTTCCTGTACACAGCGCAACTCAGCCAGATGTGGGATGGGTCCGTATACCTTGCATCATCTCACAGACCTGCTCCCTAACAACCAGGCAGGTTTCCTTTACTCAGAGGTAAAGTCCCCAGTAAACAGAATAGTAGCTACATACAGCACAGAAAGGTTGGCTGGTCTGGTCTGATTACTAGTAACTGCCAGCACAGAAATATTTCCTGAGAAGCTACAATTCTCTGGAAATGTTGGAGAGGATGATCATTCCCTTGCTGAGAGTTCCAGTTAAGAAGGGAGTATTATTAATGATCAGAATGTTGGCCAATTCTAAAGAATGTGTTTCCTTTCCCTGAAACACACGTAACGACATCCTAGACGTTGCAAGAGAACAATGGGATGCCAAGACTTCAGGCCAGAGGCCATTTTTCTTATTGTATCTTGATTGCAGTTGTATTTTGAAGCTGGAAAGGCAGTGTGGTCTCATGGTAAGAGCAGGGGACGGAGGGTCAAAATGCAAAGGTGTGGAGGCAGTGAAACAGAGGTTGAAGCTTGTAAGACTGAGGTTTGTAGCAGCCCAAGCTCTAGTGTGAATTAGAGCACACATTTGTGAAAAGGAGCCTGTAACCTCACTTGGTACATCTGAGGTCTAAGGTGCCCATCCTTCAAATTGCTCTGCCTGGGAAGGTCTCTTTTTCTACAGTGCTATGTAAGCCTAAGGTCGGTGGGACCTGAGTCAGCTGACCCATGTCAAAAAACCCTAAGCTTGAGCATCTGCATTGCATTTTAACCCTAGGTTAAGGATTTTCTGATCCATTCTCGAACCAAGAGCTCTGACATCCATATTGCAGCACACAGGCCAGAGTCAAAGTAACCACATCCCAGAGCCCCTAGCAAACTCCCTGCCGCACAAAAGGAGGTCCCTCTTGTCCTAGGACATGCCCTGCATGTTACCAGGAAGCAGCTCACTTTGCAAAAGGCTTGATCAGTTTGCTCTCTATTGCAAAGCCAGGAGGCTCTCTGAATGTGTGCTTGCAGATTGGTGATCGGAAGAGAATGAGTTAACACTAACTTGAAAAATGGGAGGTGACTTCCATTTTCAGTAGAATGATTTGCAGATTGTTGGGATAGAGAGGACTAAGGAAGTTGTCCCATGTAATTGTGGGATACCTCCAGATGATTCACAGGACCTGAGTCAAGCGGGGCTGCATCTACAGTGCACAGCAATAAGGCTTGGACCCTGGGTCTCGGCTTAACTTGAGTTCTGACCCTCCAGCCCTGCAGGGTCCTGGGACCGAGCCCTGGGTTAGCACAATTGCGGTGTAGACACAAGGGGAACGGGTTAGCCTTGAGCTCTGGCTCAGGCATGGGCTTACAGGGCAGTGTAGACATATCTTTTGAGTCCAGTGGGGCTCTGTATGGGCATATAGGTCTGCCCATATAGAACAGTTTGCCAGATTGGGCTCTAAAATCTGACAAATCAAGACAAGTGCCCATCAAGATTCAAATTGGGGCTGGTCAAAAATTTCCATCAATGTTTTTATGATGGAAAATTGGGTTTTCAACTAAATGAACATTTTTCATAGTAGGTGTGTGCTTTCCTCTATGATTTTTTTCCTTTAGAAAACAAAAAAATGGCCAAAAACTGATTTTTTCCCCCGTTTTCAAGTGCAAGTTCTTAGTTGCCAAATATATATATATATTTCTTAAACCACGCACACAACACTGATGCAGGAAAAGAACCCTTTTCCAACCAGCTGTAGATGTAACTCACTGCCCCTGAAGACTTCAGATACTGTTTCACTTCCCTTCATCCCCTTTCTCTCTGCTGCTAAGACAGACATGAACACTTTTAGATTATTTCTGTTGGGCTCTCTCTATTTACTATCTGCTTCATTGGAGAAGAGAAACATCTGCAATAAAAATAATAATAATAATAATGGGAGATAGAGGCAGAAGGAAAAATACTCAGACCCAAAATGACTTAAATGCTATCTCTGATGTCAATAGTCATCCTTGCTAACTGTTCCTAGGCAATCAAGTTATTGGCAGCTACTAAAATCCTGGCTTTCAAGGATGCTTGGTGCATGTGTGTAACTATTTCTGAGAACTACACAGGCATATTGGCAACAGATACATCTTTAGACAGTGCAATAAGCTTCAATGTCTTTTCCAATTGCCTTTGTGCAAATGAAGCTTGACCTGCAATAAAGATGACTTCAAATCCATAGTGGTTTAAAATATGAATTAAATGTACAAGCACCGATAGAGGGACGGAAAATCTGTGGTTCAGGTGACAAGACATATATATGGCAATTACTTAATTGCTCTGGAGAGCTCTACTGAGAGTTTGGAAAAGCACAGAGATAAACTGCTCGGTAGCCCTTTTTCTGTCCATGAAAGAAAAAAAAAATCCTGACAACCAGTTGCACATGAAACACAGCACAAATCCCATGATTTTTATTTGTGGCCAGCCCCGCTTCCTGCCTCACCACATTAGCTGTTGCCACCACTCACTGTTTGAGGTCTAACTTAGATGTTAAGTCACCTAAGGGCAGGTCCTTGTATTCTTATGCTTCTGTGACACACCTTACACATCCCACTGGACTGTAAAAAAAGACACAGCCTATTTCTCAATGTCACAACTCTAGAAGGCCATTGATGCCCCTGATCAGACTCTTAAAAAAAAACCCCAAAAAACAACAACAACCCTGAACAGTCTTTACATATCCACACTGAGTTTTACATAAGAATCAGTGTATGCTGGGACAGGACACACAGGGCCCAATTTTTCTCTCGGTTACATGTGAGTAAGCCCATTGATGGGGATGCAACTTAAGAATTTGTATCATGGAGATGAAGACCATGACTCTGTGCTGATTTATCCAGGTGGATCTGTGCACCTGAGCAGAACATCACTGGTTTCAATAGCACTCCATGCAGAGATCCCCCATAAAGGTCTCAGTACAAGTTTAGGGCCATATTCAGTTTTCGCATAACTGTCCTGCCAGACGAACACACCTATTGACTCCTTATGTAAGCACTTAGGCCTTGTCTACACTACAAGACTATTTCGAATCTACTTAAGTCGAATTTGTGGATTCGACCTTATGAAGTCGAATTTGTGTATCCACAGTAAATACACTAATTCGAATGTCTGAGTCCACAGTAACGGGGCTGGCGTCGACTTTGGAAGCGGTGCACTGTGGGAAGCTATCCCACAGTTCCCGCAGTCCCCGCTGCCCATTGGAATGCTGGGTAGAGCCCCCAATGCCTGCTGGGGGAAAAATGTGTCGAGGGTGGTTTTGGGTAACTGTCATCACTGAACCGTCAATCACGCCCTCCCTCCCTGAAAGCTCCGGCGGGAAATCTGTTCGCGCCCTTCTCTTGTCAGTTACAGTGCGTACGCCACAGCACTGCGAGCATGGAGCCCGCTGCGATCATCGCTGCACTTATGGCCGTTGTCAACTCCTCGCACCTTATCATCCACCTCTTCCACAGTCAGCTGCTGAGAAATCGGGCGAGGAGGCTCCGTCAGCGCGGTGAGGACAGGAAGTCACAGAGTGGCGCAGACCTCTCACAAAGCAGGGTACGCTGCGCCGTGGAGATCATGGTGGCAATGGGTCAAGTTCATGGTGTGGAACGGCGATTCTGGGCCCGGGAAGCAAGCACGGACTGGTGGGACCGCATAGTGCTGCAGGTCTGGGATGAATCACAGTGGCTGCGAAACTTCAGGATGCGTAAGGGCACTTTCCTTGAACTCTGTGACTTGCTGTCCCCTGCCCTGAAGCGCCAGGACACCCGGATGCGAGCAGCCCTGAGTGTGCAGAAGCGAGTGGCCATAGCCCTCTGGAAACTTGCAACGCCAGACAGCTACCGGTCAGTAGCGAACCACTTTGGCGTCGGCAAATCTACCGTGGGGGTTGCTGTGATTGAAGTAGCCCACGCAATCGTTGAGCAACTTCTCTCAAAGGTAGTGACTCTGGGAAACGTCCAGGACATCATAGATGGCTTCGCCGCGATGGGATTCCCAAACTGCGGTGGGGCTATAGATGGGACTCACATCCCTATCCTGGCACTAGCCCACCAGGCCAGCGAGTACATTAACCGAAAGGGCTACTTTTCTATGGTGCTGCAAGCACTGGTAGACCATAGGGGACGTTTTACCAACATCTTCGTTGGGTGAGCGGGCAAGGTTCATGACATGCGTGTGTTCAGGAACTCTGGTCTGTTTAGACGCCTCCAGGCAGGTACTTTCTTCCCGGACCACAAAGTAACGGTTGGGGATGTGCAGATGCCTACAGTGATCCTCGGGGACCCAGCCTACCCGCTAATGCCCTGGCTCATGAAGCCCTATACAGGCGCCTTGGACAGAGAGAAGGAACTCTTCAACTACCGGCTGAGCAAGTGCAGAATGGTGGTGGAGTGTGCTTTCGGACGTCTCAAGGGGAGATGGCGGAGCTTACTGACTCGCTCGGACATCAGCGAAAAGAATATCCCCGTAGTTATTGCTGCTTGCTGTGTGCTCCACAATCTCTGTGAGAGCAAGGGCGAGACCTTTTTGTCCGGATGGGAGGTTGAGGCAAATCGCCTGGCTGCAGTTTACGCTCAGCCAGACACCCGTGCCAAGAGAATATCCCAGCGGGAAGCGCTGTGTATCCGGGAGGCTTTGAAAGCTAGTTTCCTCGGAGAGCAGGGTAACCTATGACTCTCCACTTGCTTTCAAGAGAAACTGACCCTGGGCCTGTGTCTGTATGTGTCGATTTCGATCTGCGGTTACATACCCCGTTCTCCAAGTTTCCCCCACTTCCAAAGCACGTTTTAAATCAAATTAATTGTTACACTCATTATTAATAAATCTTTGTTTTACTTTGCATTTCTGTTCAGTTGCTGAAACATGGACGCATACTGTGCTGGGCACGGTGTGCACTGATGTACAGACCGCTTGTTCCATAGAGGAATGACATCCTCCTGCTCCTACATAGGTCTCTGGGGGGGGGGGACGGTTGCAAGTGGTTGTGCATCAAGGGGAGGGATTGCAGGAAGGGGTGGGTTTGCAGGAAGGGGCGAGTGGTGCCTTCTTTGGATAGGGGTTTGGATGACGGCAGTGGGCTGCGGGTTTGGGCGTAGGAAGGGGTGAGGGGTGTGGGGGAAGGGTGAGTATCTGTCCGTGGATGAGGGCTCTTGCTGGGGCTCAGGGCAGCGGAGAGGCTCGTTGCTACAGTGGAAGTGCATGGTAAGGGCAGCGTGCCTTAACATTAAGGGGGTGGCAGGCGCTAGGACCCTGGACAAGCATACACATCACAGAATGACACGGGGCAGCATACACCACACAGAGTGACCCTGGTGCCTACTGACTGCAGTGTGTGTGTGCCCTGCAGTTGATCATGCCCCCAAGTCTGTACCCTGGTAATGTGGGCTATATCGTGCAATTATAAATCCCCTCCCCCCCCATACAAAAAAAATCCTCTGACACGAAAGACGTGACCGAAACAGTGAATAACAGCAAACAGCTTTTAATAATCTAATACACAGTGAGGGGATGAAACTTGGATTTGGGACTGGGTGAGCCTGTAAGGGAAGCACTTCTACAAATGTATAGCGTGAGAGGTGTGTGGTACATTAGCGCTATGCAGTGGTGCAGTGACAGTTCTCACGGCCCCTACCACCACTCCGTCTTGTACTTTTGGGTGAGGGGGGGGCAGGACTTCTTGGCGGGGGAGGGCGGTTGCAGATACACTGCAGGGGGGCTCTGTCCTCCTGCCTGCGGTCCTGCAGAACATCAACAAGGCGCCGGAGCGTGTCCATTTGCTCCCTCATTAGCCCAAGCAGCGTTTGAGTCACCTGCTGGTCTTCCTGCCGCCACCTATCCTCCCGTTCGATGTGTGTGCGATGCTGTTGACATAGGGTCTCCCTCCACTGTGTCTGCTCTGCCGCCTCGGCTCTGGAGCATGCCATCAGTTCCGCGAACATCTCGTCCCGAGTCTTTTTCTTTCGCCGCCTAATCTGCGCCAGCCTCTGCGAGGGGGATGCCGGGGCAGTCCGGGAAAGAGCCGAAGCTGTGTGATGGGAAAAGTAACTGATTTCCTTGAACAGATACATGTTTGCGAACAGTGAACACAGTCTAGTCAGTTTCTCTGAACAAGACCATACAGGGCAACAAGTCTCACGAGATCTCGGGCCAAGTTCGAGATTTCGGAATACGCTCTCATTGGCTGCGGCATTGCACAGGAGAGCGGACAAGTGAGGAGAGACAGCTGAATCCGTCTAGCAGACAGTCCTGGTAAGCCTTACAGTACATTCTGCTTATCAGTTAATGGATAGCTGTGCCCTCCCGCTAAAGGCAACCTGGAAATCATATACTCTGACCCTTTTCCAGCCACTCCCGCCAGTGCACGGGAAAGATCAATGTATGCTTTTCCTATGTGGCCTACAACACGTGGCTGTTAAGCGAGGGTCATTGTTATGCAAAGTAAAAGTCAACCATTCACAACAGTAACAATACACTAATTGCCCTAATTAGATGCAGCATTTCATGAACGAGATCACCCTGATGCGGGTCCCTCGGAGTCACAAAGAGCGGATGCTAAGGGAAGCCCTGCAGAGACCAGGACCATATGCGGCCATGCTTGTGGAGGCGATGATTCCCATCTACATAAGGATGTCCTGGCGCGGAAGAGTGTGCTTCCACGGAGCACCCAACAAGGCACCTCTCCCCAGGAACCTCCTGCGGAGGCTTTTCGAGGACCTAAATGAGACCTTTCTTGAATTGTCCCTGGAGGATTATTGTTCAATCCCTATATGTGTGGACCTACTTTTCATATAGTTTTTCATTGAAAATTTTATATATAGTATTTCTATTTTTTTATACCTGTTTTATAAAAAATAAATGTTTACATGTTTCTAGCACTTACCGCCTGATCCTTCCCCTGATTCAGAGTCCGGGTTAACGGCCGGGGAGGGTTGGTAGGGGATCTCTGTGAGGGTGATGAAGAGATCCTGGCTGTCAGGGAAAGCGGTTTTGTGTTCGCTGTCGCCTGCGCCGTCCTCCACAGACCCTTCCTCATCTTCCCCATCGGTGAACATCGAGGAGGAACTGTCCAGGTTCACTATGCCATCCACTGAGTCCACGGTCACTGGTGGGGCAGTGGTGGCAGACCCACCTAGAATGGCATGCAGTGCCTCGTAGAAGCGGCATGTCTGGGGCTGGGCTCCGGAGCGTCCGTTTGCCGCTCTGACTTTTTGGTAGCCTTGTCTCAGGTCCTTGATTTTCACGCGGCACTGCATTGCATCCCGGCTGTATCCTTTCTCTATCATTGCTTTGGAGACCTTCTCGAAGGTCTTTGCATTCCGCTTGCTGGAGCGCAGCTCCGACAGCACAGACTCCTCGCCCCACACACTGATCAGATCCAGGACTTCCCGGTCTGTCCATGCTGGGGACCTCTTTCTATTCTTGGATTGGCCGGACTCCTCTGCTGGAGAGCTCTGCATCGTTGCAGGTGCTGCGGAGCTCGCCCCGATGTCCAGCCAGGACGTCAGATTCAAAGTGCCCAGACAGGAAAATGAATTCAAATTTTCCCGGGTCATTTCCTGTGTGGCTGGTCAGAGAATCCAAGCTCGGACTGCTGTCCAGAGCGTCAACAGAGTGGTGCACTGTGGGATAGCTCCCGAGCTACTAAGTTCGATTTGCATCCACACCTAGCCTAATTCGAGCTAGCCATGTCGAATTTAGCGTTACTCCACCTGTCGGGGTGGAGTACCAAATTCGAACTAAAGAGCCCTCTAGTTCGAATTAAATGGCTTCCTGGTGTGGACGGTTGAGCGGTTAGTTCGAATTAACGCTGCTAAATTCGAATTAAAGTCCTAGTGTAGACCAGGCCTTAGTCAGGAGGTCTAATTCTCAGTTGCCCTGTACCTCCTGCAGGCTGCTATACTAGTTGCTGTAAAACAGTCTGCACCCACTTTCCACTCATGTAAATGACTCCACAAGGTGCAGGGCAGTGGAAAATCTGGCCCAGAATGTATTAATAAAAGGTTCCCAACAACCTCATTCTCAATAAGGTTCTTAAGATCCCCTCAGCTCCTAGATTTTCAAAGCTCCACATTTTGTTCTGCCATGGATTTCCAAGAGGGTCCCCGCTTCTTACCTAGAGGCCAGCTATGTCCATAAAGACTTTTCTGTACAACTGTGATTGTGTAGCTCTTATGAGGCCTAACTAATAATGGTTTTAAAGTACCATATTAGTGTATGAGTGAAAAGTAGTAAAGCCAGTCAATGGCAGAGATGGGAATAGGAGTACTTGTGGCACCTTAAAGACTAACAAATTTATTTTAGCATGAGCTTTTGTGAGCTGCAGCTCACTTCTTCGGATGCATAGAATGGAACACACAGACAGGGGATATTTATACATACACAGAACATGAAAAGGTGGAAGTATGCATAACAACAGGCAGAGTCTAAGCTCATCTCAATTGATTAGACTCTGCCTGTTGGTATGCATACTTCCACCTTTTCATGTTCTCTGTATGTATAAATATCTCCTGTCTGTGTGTTCCATTCTATGCATCCGAAGAAGTGAGCTGCAGCTCACGAAAGCTCATGCTAAAATAAATGTGTTAGTCTTTAAGGTGCCACAAGTACTCCTGTTCTTTTTGCGGATACAGACTAACACGGCTGCTACTCTGAAACCTGTCAGAGATGGGAATGAAACTCAAGAGTCTGAGATTCCCAGCCTCAGAATGTCAAAGGGGAAAAAAAAAGTAATGGGCAGGTATATTTGTAACCCCAGCCCTGAGGCTTGGCTACAGGCTGCTCCCTTTTCTCATCTGGGTTATTGGTCCTGGGTTCCCCTATAAGGGCACCTAGTGCCTCCACCCAATGAAACCCTCCTAGTACAGAGACCACAGAGGGCTTGGGGAAATATTTAACACAATCTTACACAGAGGAGCATCAGTTAGAGTACACAAAGATACAATAGCTATTGCAATTCCCAGCATAAAAAAAAACCAGTAACTGGGGTTTTATTAGGTATGGGGCGGTCAGGATAAGGAAGAGTGGAAATGGGGATTAGGATAATAAAGAGACAAAAGCAACAATACACAACTCTACCCCTCTCAACATTTACAGCCAGTACATACCACCCTGATCCCTCCCAGCACAGGCCTAGCGAGTTTAGGCTCAGTGTTTGATGGATGGTGCAGAGCTGAATGTCGGAGGCTGGCTTAAAACAAAATAGCAAAAAAAAAAAAAAAATGAACAGGGGTGTTCTGACAAAGCATCCACACCAAGGATGGTACAATCAACCTTGTGACTCTCTGGTCTGGATTTCCCACATGCAATTAGGCTCGCTCTTGGCAGCCTGCCTGTGACTTGCCTCAGCCACTTGTGCTTCTGATGTCTGCTGAGATGACACTGTCTCAGAAATCCCAAAAGAACCCAGTCTGTCCTGGGATAGGAAAGTGGAAGGAGGAGGATCCTCCCTGGCTGTGATCCTTCTCTTCCTGATTCACTCCAAACAGACAAATCTGAAAGTAAAATCAACCCTTTTGTCTCCGAGTTCCATCCTCTTGGGAACCCCCCTTCAGGTAGTTGAACGCTGCTATCAAATCCCCCCTCATTCTTCTCTTCTGCAGACTACATAACCCCAGTTCCCTCAGACTCTCCTCATAAGTCATGTGCTCCAGACCCCTAATCATTTTCATTGCTCTCCACTGGACTCGCTCCAATTTGTCCATATCCCTTCACCAGTGCCGAATAGAGGGGAATAATCACTTCCCTCAATCTGCTGGCAATGCTCCTACTAATGTAGCCCAATATGCCATTGGCCTTTTTGGCAACAAGGGCACACTGCTAACTCATATCCAGCTTCTTGTCCACTGTAATCCCCAGGTCCTTTTCTGCAGAACTTCTGTGTAGCCAGTCTGTCCCCAGCCTGTAGCCGTGCACGGGATTCTTCCTTCCTAAGTGCAGGACTCTGCACTTGTCCTTGTTGAACCCCATCAGATTTCTTTTGGCCCAATCCTCTAATTTATCTAGGTCCCTCTGTATCCTATCCCTACCCTCCAGCATATCTACCTATCCCCACAGCTTAGTGTCATCTGCAAACTTGCTGAAGGTGCAATTCATCCCATCATCCAGATCATTAATAAAGATGTTGAACAAAACCGGTCCAGGACCAACCCCTGGGTCACTCCACTTGATACCGGCTGCCAACTAGACATCGAGCTGTTGATCACTACCTGTTGTGCCCAACAATCCAGCCAGCTTTCTATCCACCTCATCGTCCATTCATCCAATCCATACTTTTTTAACTTGCTGGCAAGAATACTGTGGGAGACCGTATCAAAAGCTTTACTAAGCTAAAGTCAAGATATATCACATCCACCACTTTCCCCATAACCACAGAGCCATTTATCTCATCATAGAAGGCAATCAGGTTGGTCAGGCATGACTTGCCCTTGGTGAATCCATGTTGACTGTTCCTGATCATCTTCCTTTCCTCCAGCTGCTTCAAAATGGATTCCTTGGGGACCTGCTCCATGATTTTGCTGGGAACTGAAGTGAGGCTGACCTGTCTGTAGTTCCCCAGGTTCTCTTTTTTCCCTTTTTTAAAGATGGGCACTATATTTGCCTTTTCCCAATTGTCCAGGACCTCCCCTGATCACCAGGAATTTTCAAAGATAACGGCCAGTGGCTCTGCAATCACATCAGCCAACTCCCTCAGCACCCTTGGATGCATTAGATCTCTACCTATGGACTTGTGCATGTCCAGCTTTTCTAAATAGTCCTTAACCTGTTCTTTCATCACTAAGGGCTGCTCACCTCCTCCCCAGATTGTGTTGCCCAGTGCAGCAGTCTGGGAGCTGACCTTGTCTGTGAAGACTGAGGCAAAAAAAGCACCGAGTACTTCAGCTTTTTCCACATCATCTGTCACTAGGTTGCCTCCCCCATTCAGTAAGGGTCCCACACTTTCCCTGACCTTCTTCTTGTTGCTAACATACCTGTAGAAACACTTCTTGTTACCCTTCACATCCCCTTGCTAGCTGCAACTCAATTGTGCCTTGGCCTTCCTGATTACACCCCTGCATGCTCTAGCAATATTTTTATACTCCTCCCTAGCCATCTGTCCAAATTTCCACTTCTTGTAAGCTTCGTTTTTGAGTTTAAGCTCAGCGATTTCATTGTTAAGCCAGGCTGGTCGCCTCCATATTTGCTATTCTTTCTGCACATCGGGATGGTTCCTTTCTGCACCCTCAATAAGGCTTCTTTAAAATACAGCTGGCTCTTCTGGATTCCTTTCCCCTTCATACTGGCCTCTCAGGGGATCCTGCCCATCAGTTCCCTAGGGGAATCTAAGTCTGCTTTTCTGAAGTCCAGGGTCTGTATTTTGCTACTCTCCTTTCTTCCCTTTCCAATCAGAACATGACTGAAAAAAAGTGTCCACAACCATACTCTAACAGTTCTAGCTCTGGGGCACTGAAATCAGTTCCCCACATTTTATCATGTGAGACTCAAGAGGGTATCCTTTGACTCATAAGCCAATTTATACAGCATGTAAAAGGAAAACATGGGAAAGGCTGTGCATACAGCCTTCACACTTCATAATGATTTTGGTCCAGACATTGAGTGGGGAGATGGTTTCCACAGTCACATGTCAAGCAGTGACAGATGCAGGGCAAATTTACATCAGCAGAGGTTAAAGATATGAACTGGTCCGAAGCTGTAAGAGCCATGCTTCTTTCCAGTTATTAGTGAACCTTTCTTTTGCAAAGAAAAGATGACAGGACCCTTTCCGAAGAGCTGCCGTTGTGGCCTAACGAAAAAACACAAACAAGTAATGGGGTGGGATTGGGAAAAGCAAGTGTTACAACATGGGTCAAATTCTGCATCCAATTATAGTGGTGCAATTGCTGAGGATCTCCAGTGATTGATTTATACTAGAGTCCTAGAGCAGAATTTGGCCCATGTGATTGGCATTGTAAGTTTCATATGGATTTTGTCAGCTTGAAATCTGTCTCTCTCTTTCTTCTCTCTTTTTCCATTGTGAGAGAATAAAGTCAGGCATGAGGGCTGCAGTAGGTGGCCCAGAAGTGGAGATTAGGGGGCGGGAGCCAACCAAAAGAAGGGAGTTTGAAGAAAGTGATTGAAAGAGGAGGGAAGATACTAGGCGCAGAGGAGTTAGGGAAGCTGTTACAGATGTAAAAGGAGGCATTAAAGCCTGTGTGCTTCTTGTATCACTAAGTTTTAAAAAGAAACAGAGGAGGCTGGAAGCCCCTGCTCAGTTTTCAGAATATCTCACACACCCATGCACTAAAACAAGATGGGGGTTTTTACGCCTAATCTCTGCCATCTGCAGTGAGAGAAAAGGTGTCAGCAGCTATTAAGCCATCAAGAAGGACAGCTTTAGCAGACTGTGTTGATGTCACAATCCCACAATATAGTGCTGTGAACCCAATTAGTGGGCAAGCAACTGATTAGAGTGCTCTGTTCCCAAACACCTTGTAATAATGCCCTAACTATGGGATCCCCGTATTAAAATCCACACTGGGGATTGGCCTCACACGTGTAACTTGTGGTGGTTTTTGCTAGAAACCATGTGGCCAATAAATCTGTCCTGCCACAACTCACAAAAAGTTTCTGTGTTTTTTTAAATCCCTGCAGTGGTGGCTGCAACCAAGCCCAATCACAATCCAAAATATCAATCAGACTTTATGGAACTGCTTGCATCCATGTACCTCAATGCCCTTTGCACACATGTAATGAATTTATGCAGATGAGGAAACTGAGGCACTGTAGTGGGGCTGATTGGCCGCCCACAGACCCAGAGGGGGAGGAGCCCCTCACTGAATCCTAGTGGGTGGAGCCATGCCACACTCAACCCTCTCACCGGACGTTAATGGGCAGGACTGGAAGTACAAAAGGCATGCCAGAGAATTCAGTTGGGAGGCCAGACGCCTCCTGTGAGCTCCCAAGCTGGGAGGCTGCTGCAGCCCCAAGGGAGCCAAGGACTGGCCAGGACTGCCAGGGCCATTTACAGACCATAGCGCAGAGGAGCTGCAAGTGCTGACAGAAGCCTTCTTCCCTGACGACCAGGACGACCATCTACAGAGCCAGGAACGCCCAAAAGGGGAGCTAGGAAGTGGCGCGGGGTAGCTAACCCCGTCTGGCTGCAATGCTGCCAGCGACTGAGTCAGCGTGTTGAGCTCAGGATCCTCACTGACCCAGTGCAGACTGCTCTGCTACTGCTAGGGCCTTGGGCCGGGATGCAGTGGAGTGGGTTGGGCCTGCGTCCCCCTTGCCACCTCAATCCGTGGGTGGCAGTCTCCACCTCTCTTAGACAAGAAGCCTGCGCTTGTTGGCCCGCCACCCGAGCTAGGAGGCCTGACTGTTTGCTGCTCAGCCTGAGTCCCTTAGACTCTCTACTGCCCCACCCTGATCAAGGGCCTGGGCTGTTTGCTGCCCAGATTGAGTACAGGCCTGAGCCAAACTCTTTGCTGCCCTGCCCAGACCAGAGGCTGGGGCTTTGTAACTGTGTTTGTTGTTCTGCCCCAACCACAGGCCCGAGCTCATGTCTCCCTGCTGATTCCCCATGTCAGGCAACCCTCAGAGATGTAGTGGGGTGGATTGGCTGCCCACAGACCTGGAGGTGGAGGAGCCACTCCCCCCAGTGGACTACAAGCACCAAGATCTTAGGGGACTTGTCTGAGGTAACACAGAAAGCTTGTGGCAGAGGCAGGAATAGAACCCAGATCTCCTGATTTAAAGTCCA
The DNA here is from genome assembly GCF_020497125.1 of Mauremys mutica. NCBI lineage: Eukaryota > Metazoa > Chordata > Testudines > Geoemydidae > Mauremys > Mauremys mutica. The sequence continues at coordinate 30,367,718 of NC_059075.1, forward strand.
GAGCTCATATATAGCACTTTTCATCTGTTGATCACAAGAAAAATTTACTAAGAGAGTAGATATAATTATCCCCATATTACAGATGGAGAACCTGTCTCAGTAAGGTCAAGTGAGTTGCCCAAGGCACCCAGCAGACCAGTGGCAGAACACCTAGGCTCTCTGAATACCAATCCCAGGGCCATAGTCTCTGGGCCACAACAAGATCACCCTTCTAGCTAAAATAAACCCAAGGGGTGTCTAACCCAGAAAAGTCTCTCTTCCTCCATGTTTGCTGGGGTGAGTTGTGTTCTAACCCTTCAGAGGACATCTGGAGTGAAACAAATTTGGTTATAATGGATCCAAAAGAATCAGAAATGAGCTTTGATAGGAAGGATGGATCTCCAACCTGGGATTCCTGCTCTCAGTTTGTAAAGCAAATATTTGATTGGAGAGTAGAACTGAGATTGGCAATTGTCATTTGAATTATTTGCAAGTGGACACAACAGGTGCTTTACTGCCCTGAAAAAAAAATCAGACTCCAAAATCCATGTTCTTTCCTTTTGGAAGAGCCCCATTGTGTAGTTACATGAGCAGTGGAAATATGACAGGGTGCTAGTGTTTACATTCAGAGAAGATGCATGCAGCTTCCATCTGTTCAACATTTGGAGCCAATTTGTGGTAAGTACTCGGGCTGAAAATTGCTTTGGAGTTTTGTCTGCAATTGCTTTATTTGAAATAAATCACTGATGTGTTCCCTCATCTTCAAGCACATTGACAAGTATACCAAAGCTCAATGGCATCAGCAACTCGCCTGAACTTTGGGTGCTCTGAATTCCAAAATATCCAGGTGTCACTTGCTGCCAAATGCTCGACCCACCACTTTTAGGGAGACCCCGGAGGAACAGCTGTTGCTGCTGACGCGAGGGGTCACTTTCCTGCAGCTCTACACTTGTTCGCTGGGCAACAGCTCCACCTCTGGCTGGGTGAAATTCAGCCCTTTACAGAGGAACAAGGCCTATGTGCGCTGAAGACCCAAGGGCAGTACTTCAAGTGCGTGTGGGAGTTGTCAGGGGTTTTAGATCTGGAAAGAAAAATATCAAGCTTGGTTGCTGAAGGGCCAGTTTTAAGCCCGCCTAACCAAAGCTCTTGCTCCCAGATTTTGATATACCCACACACACACCTTTTCCAGGCCACTTTAAGAACCGCCTGCATGGAATTTAAGTCACGATAGGCCTTAAGCAGGAGCTTAGCACGGAGGTGAACTTCACCCAATGTCACTACTTTGCAGCTGTTTATGTTACTAAGCAATGTTGTCTAGCAGTCTCAAAGAGGCCTCCATCAATACCCCAACATCAAATGCCCCCAGACATTGGGACTGTGCAGGTCCGGATTCAAATCCCAATGTTGAGGCAGCACCCTCTCTCTGTAATGGGCTAGACAATAATTGTGGATCTCCAAAACCTGAAAACTTTGGAAACTTAGGATCTGGTTTCAGTTTTGAAGTTTTTGGCTCAGGCTGCTCTGTAGTTCCAAATCCCAGTGACATTGGGGACACTGAGTCAGAAATTGAATCAGTGAGGTGCAGAAAGAGAAATTCAGAGAGTGAAAAACACAGTATCCAACTGCAGGGAGAATTCAGGGAGGCATAATGTAATTAACAGATTGGGGGCTTTGGCCAGGATACTGCAGTTAACATCCCTACACCGGCAAAAATTGCCATAGGATATTTAATAAGCACAAGTGAGCAGGACCTCAATTTCACATCTTAACCAAAAGATAACAGGGTCAGCGCCCCAATGGGTCAGAGGGTCGTCTCACTGAGGGGGAAAGAGTGCCACTTCGAGCCCAGTCCTGTGCCACTGAAGTCAAAGGGAGTATTAAGGTTGAGCTCAATAGGAGCAGGATTTGCCCCCAAATCACTAGATTCACTTCCTGCAGCACCTTGTTGGTGCTGGAGCCTCCCATATGAATATAGACCCTGCCCCAGCCCCAGGGCTGGCTCCAGGGTTTTTGCTGCCCCAAGCAGCCCCCCTCCCCCCCAAAAAAGCCGTGATCGCGATCTGCAGTTCTACTGCCGCTGCTTCACTCTTCGGTGGCAATTCGGCGGCTGGTCCTTCGCTCGGAGAGGGAGTGAGGGACCCACTCCCGAATTGCCGCCGAAGACTCAGATGTGCTGCCCCTCACCGTTGGCCACCCCAAGCAGCTGCTTGCTGGGCTGGTGCCTGGAGCCGGCCCTGCCCAGCCCTGCTTAGCTTGAGAGATCGAACCAAAACAAGACAAAGTTCTTGCCAAGTGAAAAGGACAAGAACGTGAATGCACATGTTCCTTTTGTGAACTGGGCCAGGCATGTGGGTGGCGGAACTGGTGGGAAATTGGCTGAAGGGACTCGGTGTGTGTTTCCAGCCCCTGAGCCTCTGTAAAACTTGTTGACAACGGTACTTCAGCCAGGCAGCTCTGGAGGACGAACAGCTTGGCTGGTTAAAAATCTGTTCTGTGGCCACCCACACCATGGAAGCCAGCAAGCAGTGGGTTTCTGATGGAGAAAAAGCAGTTTCTGAGGCATGAAACTTCCTCAGCTGTTTGCCTATGACAGGCTTAAACAGAGCACTTCGCTAACACCCTATGACTGCAGCAGGACTTGTAAGTCCCTGACACTATGACATCAGCTGCCTATGGTGCTTTGTACTGTACAGGGTGTATAAATTAACACATGGAAGATGTCAGCTTTGATCACAACTGTTATGCTAGTGATTTTACTGTATATTTGATAGTCCTGGAGCCTTAAAATGCCACCTGCATTGCAAGGAGGAAGGGTCTTTTTTTTTTAGGTTAAATAGGAACAGTGTTATTCAGTGGGATTGATCCCTTTTCTCCCCTATAGGGGAAAACCCATATAGAAGATGTGGAATTTTAAAGCTCCAGGATTGTACTAGACAGGATCATCATAGTAGGGTCAGGGAAAGGTCATTTAGGTCAGTGGCTCTTCCAGAGGTACATCAACTCATCTAGATATTTGCCTAGTTTTTTAGCAGCTTGCATAAAAAGCACTAGTGAAGTCCATAGATACTAAAATTTCATGCAGACAATGACTTGTTTATACTTCTCTATGTACTATACACTGAAATGTAAGTCTAATATTTACATTCCAATTGACTTATTTTATCATATGGTAAAAATGAGAAAGCAAGCAATTTCTCAGTAACAGTGTGCTGTGACACTTGTATTTTTACATCTGATTTTGTAAGCAAGTAGTTTTTAAAGTGAGGTGGAACTTGGGGTACGCAAGACAAATCAGACTCCTGAAAGAGGTACAGTACTCTGGAAAGGTTGAGATACTCACCAATTTAGGTCATCAAATCTGATGTACATTTCCTGCTGAAGGATACAAAAGTGCTTTATAAATAATATTCCAAGTACAGCCCCTGGTTATATCCATCGACCTACCTTAATCACTGAGGTAGCATGATTGTAAATCAATGCAGAATTTGGCCTTGTACTTATAGACATCATTCATTTACTACTGAAGCACAGCCATCCCTGGATAAGAACATGGCAGTCATCCTACATGAAAGCACACCAGTTAAATTCAGAGAGGAATTGAAGAACTAAAACTAACCAGTATTCCATAAACCTGTCATATCACTGCTAAACTAACCCATGCCCACGGACAAAGAAGAGGTGGGTAGATTTCAGGGGGTTTACAGTCATAGGCACACTTCAGAGTCAATCAGTCAAAGGACTAAACAGCTGCCTACTTTCCAGGACTAGCTACAGTTTCTGAGGGTATGTCTACACTACGGGATTATTCCGATTTTACATAAACCGGTTTTGTAAAACAGATTGTATAAAGTCGAGTGCACACGGCCACACTAAGCACATTAATTCGGCGGTGTGCGTCCATGTACCGAGGCTAGCGTCTATTTCCGGAGTGTTGCACTGTGGGTCGCTATCCCGTACCTATCCCATAGTTCCCGCAGTCTCCCCTGCCCGTTGGAATTCTGGGTTAAGATCCCAATGCAAAAACAGTGTCGCGGGTGATTCTGGGTAAATGTCGTCACTCAATCCTTCCTACGGGAAAGCAACGGCAGACAATCATTTCGCGCCCTTTTTCCCTGGATTGCCCTGGCAGACGCCATAGCATGGCAATCATGGAGCCCGTTTTGCCTTTTGTCACTGTCACCATATGTGTACTGGATGCTGCTGACAGATGCGGTACTGCACTGCTACACAGCAGCATTCATTTGCCTTTGCAAGATAGCAGAGACGGTTACCAGTCATATTGCACCGTCTGCCATTGTACATTGGTGATGAGATGATGGTTATCAGTCGTTCTGTACCGTCTGCTGCTATCATGGGTGCTCCTGGCTGGCCTCGCTGAGGTCGGCCGGGGGTGCACAGGCAAAAATGGGAATGACTCCCTGGGTCATTCCCTTCCTATGTTTTGTCTAAAAATAGAGTCAGTCCAGCCTAGAATATGGGGCAAGTGTACTAGAGAACCAGAGAGCACAGCCACTCCATGTCAGAGCCCCAGAGATCCCGCAGAAATGATGAGCTGCATGCCATTCTAGGGGGTGCCCCTGCAACAACCCCACCCGTTGCTTCCCTCCTCCCCCAACACTCCTGGGCTACCATGGCAGTGTCCCCCCATTTATGTGATGAAGTAATAAAGAATGCAGGAATAAGAAACACAGACTTTTTAGTGAGATAAAATGAGGTGGAGGAAGCCTCCAGCTGCTATGATAGTCCAGGCAGGACATTAAAGGGTGAGTGGGGAGAGGAGACCAGCCTTCTGCTGCTATGATAGTCCAGGCAGTACAGAATCTTTTCTTTAGACATGATGGGGGGGGAGGGCTAATGGAGCTCAGCCCCCAGTTGCTATGATGAGGACGGTTACCAGCCGTTCTGCACCATCTGCTGGGAATGACCAGGAGTCATTCCTATTTTTACTCAGGCGCCCCCGGCCGACCTCACCGAGGCCAGCCAGGAGCACTCACAGGATGATGATGAGGACGGATACCAGTCCTTTTGTACTGTACCATCTGCCACCGGGGAGGGGAGGGGAGAGGATGCTGCTGTTTAGCGCTGCAACACCCCATCTACCAGCAGCATGCAGTAGACATAGGGTGACATTGAAAAAAGGCGAGAAATGATTGTTTTCCCTTTTCTTTCGGCGGGGGGGAGGGTGTAAATTGACAACATACACCCTGAAACACCTGGGAAAATGTTTTTGACCCTTCAGGCATTTGGAGCCCAGCCAAGAATGCAAATGCTTTTCAGAGACTGCGGGGACTGTGGGATAGCTCCCTCCATGAGCGTCCATTTGATTCTTTGGCTTTCCGTTACGCTTCTCACACAGCACTGTGCTGAGTACCTGCTGTGGCCTCTGTCTATCATAGCCTGGAGATTTTTTCAAATGCTTTGTCATTTCGTCGTCTGTAACAGAGCTCTGATACAACAGATTTGTCTCCCCATACAGCAATCAGATCCAGTATCTCCCGTATGGTCCATGCTGGAGCTCTTTTTGGATTTGGGACTGCATCGCCACCCGTGCTGATCAGAGCTCCACGCTGGGCAAACAGGAAATGAAATTCAAAAGTTCGCGGGGCTTTTCCTGTCTACCTGGCCAGTGCATCTGAGTTCAGATTGCTTTCCAGAGCGGTCACAATGGTGCACTGTGGGATACCACCCGGAGGCCAATATCGTCAATTTGCGGCCACACTAACCCTAATCCGACATGGCAATACCGATTTCAGCGCTACTCCTCTCGTCAGGGAGGAGTACAGAAACCGGTTTAAAGAGCCCTTTATATCGATATAAAGGGCCTCATTGTTTGGACGGGTGCAGGGTTAAATCGGTTTAACGCTGCTAAATTTAGTTTAAACGCGTAGTGTAGACCAGGCCTGAGTGAAAGTACAGACTCCTGGAGTACGGAGGAGTGGCAGCATCAAGAAATGCAAATCCCATAAGAAGCATGCTGATGAGAGAGAATCAGATGAGTTCTAACAGGAAGTTTCTCCATTTCATCTTATTGTCGATGTATCCTTTATTCCCATATAGATCTATAAGAAGATCTATATCCTTTATTCCCATATAGAGCTATAGATCTTCACTCTACTGGATACCACACAGTGAACATGGTTTCTATACTGTCCAAGGTATCCCTCACCCTATGAAGGTCTGATCAGAAGCTTAGTCACAGGCAATCAAGCTTCTGATGCTGTGAATTTTACAACCACCCTTGTGCTTCCGACGCTCATGATTTTATTGCAAGTCTCACAATATTTGGTGTGTTTTTTAAGATCCCAGAATCACGTCATTGCATGAGTGTCACCTTTGTTGGTTTTTTTAAGTAAGTTTCTAGCTTTCTCAGTTGTGGAGAAAAGCTTGTAAACATGGCCCATCTGCATCCAAGAAATTCAAGAGCTGGAAGGTGAATAAAAAGACACAGTATTTTATTTTAATCTCATGCTTTTGGGGGGAGGGGCCTGACTTCTGATTTTTGAAAGTTTGCGGTTGGCAAAAACATATTTGTCAGGAGAGCTTTCCAATATAGATAACAGAGACAGCCTAATTTTCCTGTTACTCTCTATGGAGTTACACTTGGGTAACAGTGGAAAATCTGACCCACTGGATTCAATTTAAAGTTCATATAATAATGCTTTATATAGCACCAGTCAGCCAAGGATCTCTGGCTAAGTATTTCCGGAGTGCACTGGTTTCTAGGCACTAGTGGGCATTGGAAACATCAGCTATCATGCGACCTGGGTAAGTAAATGTTAGAGCTAATTGGAAAAAAGTTTGCCACAAAAAATGTAGATGTTGTCACGTACATGAAAAAGTTTTGGGTGAACCCCCACTCCCAAAATTTTTAATGTATGCAGACACGGTCCATGAAAATGTTCATTTAGTTGAAAACCCAATTTTCTGTAACAAACCAGTTTCAGTGGGAAACTTTAAAGCAGCCCAAGGAAGGCTGAGACACATTTTACAACTGATTGTATGTTGGAGTGCTCTGAACAGTGCAGCCCCCAGAGAAAGGGCTCCAGTCTCTTCTCATTTGCATTGGGGTTAACTACTGAAATCAGTGGAGCTACAGCTAGTCAGGGTAACATTGGGGAAAGTGAGAGAAGAATCATACCCATTGTCTGACCCAAGGATTTATGGTCTAAAGGGCTCTTCTGAAGTATTGCAGGTGCTCAGCACCTCTCAGGATCAGGACTTAAATTTGTAAATTTAAGAGAGCACAGTGAGATTAAGTGATTTACTCAAGGTCACACCAAGTCAGTGTCAGAATCAGTGTTAGAATACAGAGGCCTGAATCTGCCTTCAACTTATGCTCATATAAATCTGGAGTAACTCTACTGAAGTTATAGTGGGTCAAACAAAGTGAGAGAGCAGAATATGGCCCATAGCTCTCCTGGCTCTCTCGCTGATCATAATGGCTAGCCCATAGTTCATCACAAACAAAACATACAAACTCCCTAAGGCTCAATTTATGAATCTGTAAAATGGGGAGAGTACTTAGTAGTGGTTGTGGACATCTTAAAGGCTATGAGCTAGATTCTCAGTTGGTGTAAATCATCATGTTTCCATTGAAGTCAATAGAACTCTACCCATGTACAGCAGTTGAGGATCAGGGCCTATATATTCGTATACTTCACTTGAGTAAATATCGTGCCCCCAATTTTATAGCTGAGAAAACTGCAACATAGTTGCAGAGATGAAGGAAGAAGGGGACATGCATCAGGGCCCTAATTATGCCCTGGGTGATCACTACTTCCCACCACCCATCACAGATGTAATGAAATTGAGTAGTGCCCGTATAAGAGAAATTAAAACTACTAATTATTCCTCAGAAAAAGACTTTTAGTGACTTTTGGCTATAAAGGCAACACAGACAAAATAAGAAAAGAAAGATTAAAGACCAGTACTGAATAAGGATTAATATAAATGGCAAGTTATACTGAAGACAAGTACACGTAAAGTTATAATTTATGAACTACTTATTTCTATTCTTAACACTATAGTATTGATACAAACTTGAGATCAATTCAGCTCGACTTCTTCACTCCATAATCTTACTCTGCATTCGTCCGAAAATACGTTAGCCTTCAGTCGGCAATTTTCTGCACTGGCCAGGTACAGACAGTCGAGAAGTGCACGTCCCTTCAGTTCAGGGAGTGTGGGTCAGGTTTCCCAATCAAAGAGGGGTCCCCTTATGACCAAAACACAGACCTTTAGTCCTGTGCCTTCGTACTTTTTATCTTATCTGTCGGCCATGTTTTAAAACGGACCAACCAATCAGGGTGGGCCAAATTTTTAGTGTGGTTGCTTTGATTTTGTAAGTTATATGCGGGTGCATAGTTTATCTCCATGTAGCCAATTATCTCAAATGTGGTCAATGTGTGTCGATAATCCATGTATGAGCACACAGATTATCTCAATACATATGACTCAGCCTAAGGTGTTATCTGGTTGCAGAGCACCCTGACCACAAGTTTCAGCTTAATTCTGCAAAGCTTGATTTCTGAAGCTTCCAGAAGTTTGAGGCCTAACATTGACAATACCTTTGTTCATTTTAATCTTGACAATACTTTTGTTCATATTAATCAGAATAGTTTTGGATTGGCTAGCATGGAAAAATCTTATCCACTTTCCCAGCAAATAAAGGAGACATGTCAGCACCACCCCACTCACCAAAACCCTGAATCTCAATATCTCCTCCCAAGTGCCCAAGGAATAATTATTGATTTACCTCTACCTAGGAAGGAAGAGCACTGGCTGCAGATTAACTATACACAACCTGCAAGCTCGAGAATAAAAGGAACAGATGGCACAGTGGGAATTTGAGATTTTATTTTACCTTCTTTCTGAAGCCAATAGAGAGATTTTCCTGAAACTCAAGAACAAAACGGAGTCTCTTGGACTATGAATCACTCAATTTCAGCTGCTGAGGGGTTCATTCAAGTTTATTACAAAATAGAAGAAAATGGTGAAGAGACATCCTGGCTTCGGCGTGGGAGCTGTGAATAAAGAATGCTACAGGCCCCAGAGGGAATTCACCACTGCCCTCCCCCATGCTCAGAGCTTTGTCCCACCTGCTTAGCTTCATAGAAATTAGAGATGGAATAGACCTGTCAGATCAACCATGTCTCCACCAGTGCAAGACTGTACTCTACACAATAGTTTTGGGGATGGTAAAGAGATGCACAACCCAAGCAGGAGCTCTGGAGCACAGTGGGCCTCTGGGGGGCAGAATGCATTCTCTCCACCACCGTGGGTGACCAGTGTGTTGGTTGATTGGCAATCCCTCAATTCAAGGATGATTTCTACCATGCATATACATATGGGTCCTGAGATGACTCAGGAGTCTGATCCTGGAACCGCAAATCTGTCCGCACTAGGTACAGACAGACCTGCTGCCTGCTGGGAGAAAGTTTTTTTTTCTTTCCTCCTCTCTCTTTTTTCAGCTTTGAGGGCAAGGCGCTTCTCCTCAAAGCAAGCCACTGCCTGATGGAGGATATGGCGCTATTGGGGGTCAGTTGGTGGCTTGCTCTTCCCAGCTTGTGATGTCCACATCAGTTTTCTTAAGATATGCTTTCAGTGTGTCTTTGTAATGTTTCCTCTGACCACCATGTGATCTCTGACCCTGGGTGAGCTGAGAGTAGAGGACTTGTTTTGGGAGGCGAGAGTCTGGGATCTGCACACAATGTCCAGCAAAGTTGGTGCATGAGGATCATTGCTTCAATGCTGGAGTTAGTGTGGTGATTTTGCCACTTCACGTGAAGGATCTTCTGGAGGCATCGTTGGTGATCTCTCTCCAAACTCTTGAGGTGCTGTCGATAGGTCACCCAGATTTCGCATCCATAGAGAAGTGTAGGAACAGCAATTGTCTTATAGGCCTGGATCTTGGTGTCCTGCCGTAGGTCACAGTCTGTGAAAACGCATAGGACAAATTTCCCAAAGGAAGCACTTGTGCACTGGATCCTGTGCTGGATCTCACTGTCAATTTTTGCATTTTGAGAAAGTTGGCTACCGAGGTAGCAAAAGTGCTCAACTGTCTCCAAAGTCTGACCTTTGATGGTGATTTGTGGTCGGTCATGTGCAAGGCATGAAGCAGGTTGATAAAGCACTTTAGTCTTTTCAATATTGAGTGAGAGTCCTAGGCTTCGGTAAGCTTGTGCAAGAAAATCCAGTATGAACTGCAGGTCATTCTCAGTGTGCATGAGGATGACACAATCATCAGCATACTAAAGATCAGTAATGAACGCCCTGAAGACTTTAGACTTTGAACAGAGAAGTCTAAGATTAAAGAGCCACCTATCTATTCTATATTGAATTCCATTGGGAAGGTGATCTTTAACGAGGACCAAAATTACTGCTAAATAGATGGAAAACAGGGTTGGGGCAATAACGCGTCCTTGTTTAACCCCCGTTTTGATGACAAAAGGTTCTGTCTAAAGGCCATTACAGAGAACTGTGCCAGTCATCTGATCATGGAGAAGCCTTAGGACCTTAATACATTTTGGAGGGCAGGAAAAATCTGGCCAGCACCTTCCACAAGGCTTCGCAATTGGCAGAGTCAAAGGCCTTTGTCAAATCGATGAAAGCAATGTACAGGTCCTGATTTTGCTCCCGAGACTTTTCCTGGATTTGGTGGGCAATGAAGATCATGTCGGTTGTCCCGCGGGATGGTCTAAAACCTCACTGAGATTCCGACAATATTTCCTCAGCAAGGGGAACTAATTGGTTTAAGATGATATGGGTAAGAATTTTCCCTGCTGACCAGTTTGTAAGCTTTGGCAGGGCATCTAGCTCATAGTATGGGAGGCAGAGCACTAGTTCTACCCACTCCCTGCCTCTCTTTAAGAGGCTAGTATCACTCTGATTCTAACTGGAGCAATCTTTGTGCTTCCAGCTGCAAAGACTGCAGTTTTGCCTGGCTTTTGCACAAGACCCAAGGGAAGGTTCCTTGAATGCTCTATCCCACATTCCATACTTTGGGCACCCGCACAGGGCTAGCCACATAACTGCTAGTGCTGTGTCCAGTCTACTTTGAACCTTCCTTTAGTTTTAGAACTACATCAGCAGATATGTAAATAGCAAGGGAGTAGTTTCAAGCCAAGTGTGAGAGTGGAGGGGAATCCCAGTGGTAGGGGAAATGCTTTCATTTCTTAACACTCCTGTCAAACAGCAGACATGATCTGCACTGGGAGCACCCTCACGGTGAAAATCCTTCCCATGGCTGCCTGCCAAAGCCAGTGAAAATCCCTTGTTAGCTATTTTAGATGTAGCCTGTTCATGGGAATGTAAATCTGTCCTCACTGATGGAGATTACGGAGGCTGGATTTAATGTGCCTAAGCACATCTTTCTTAACTTAGATCACAGGGTTGCCTGCTTCTGTGTGTGTCTTTGTGGCTTGCTCCAGGCTTCTTAATAGCATAGTTTCATCCAAAGGGACATGTGTCCATAGCTTCCTGTTCTTTGTTCATTCCAATCTAGTCAAATATAAAATGATTTTGAGTCATGGAATATTTAGCCAGAGGGGAAAGTAAGCTGGTACGGTCTGGTACGGCATACCAGGAAGAAAAGCCGGACGTACTGGCAGGGCCGCTGATGGGGGGTGGGAGCCAGCTGCCCTGGTACCCGGTGATTTAAAAGGGCCTGGGCCTCCCAGCAGCGGCTGGATCTCCGGCCTTTTAAATTGCTGCCGTAGCCTCAGGGGACTGGGTGCTGCCACTGCTACCCTGGGGCACCAGCAGCAGTTTAAAGGGCCTGAGGTTCCCAGCCGCCACCGCTACCCCAGGGTTCTGGCTGCTGGTGCGGTGGCAGCTGGGAGTTCTGGGGCTCTGACGGCAATTTAAAGGGCCCGGGACTCCCGGCTGCCGCTACCACACCAGCGGCCAGAGCCCTGGGCCCTTTAAATTGCTGCCGGAGCCCCAGGTTGTGGGGGCCGGGCAGTGCTGAAGGGCTGGCAGGGAGAGTCTGGCCCCAGCCCCTTCCACCTGAGGCCCCACCCCTTCGGGGGTGGGGCAGAGCCGCATCCCCCACCTTGTCCAGGACCCCGGCCACCCTGCGTATCAGTAAGTCCCTTAAGTTACTTTCACCCCTCTATTTAGCACATTATATGAATGAAGGAAACAGAGTTTGCAATGAATCCTCTATACTGAGACCCCACACTGAAGAATTTAATAGGGATGAAACCTGACGAAAGTTATCAGCATTTCTAGAAAGTTGTCTGAAAGCTTTTAGGATTTAGTGAATAGTATTTCTGAATCATCATATAGAATTCAATACCGGTGCTAAAACATCTGTTATATTTTATAGAAAGGTACTGATGTCTATGAGGCTTTCCCCAGAAGGGTACTTTTTTCTCCCAGTGTACGCTAAGTAGTTTAGAGCACTCACTAGGGTGCTCTGATGCTGTTCTTACAATGTAAGATGCAGTTGACTTTGCCTCTTAATTGCTACTGGTACAATGGTGATGCTCTTGTTAATGCTGAAACACTCATTTTCTAGTGTCCTAATGGCACTAGAGAGCACTGGTGGTGACTGGATTATAATGCATCATCTTGTGTAGTAAGCATGCCAGGAACACAAAGACACCTTCCCCTTCATAATTCCAATCTTAATAACACCTGGAATAAAGGATACATTTTGATGAATTTATCGTGTTTGCTTATTCTGCAGTTTAAAACTAAAGGCTTCCCAAGTTCCTTGCGATTCCTACATCCACAGAATGTCATAGATACTGATACTGCCAGCAGAAATGAGCCTTGAGTAAGATTTGCCCGGGTGTCAAGATAATTTCCCTCTTTCCGTTCATAATCTTCACTCACTACCAAAATACAAATGCTATATATCAAGCTTGACAGAATTTGATTTTTATTCTTCAATAATTTCAGTGGCTAGTATCCAGGTTAATATTGTTTTTAAGCATTTTTTTCAATTTTTATCCATTTAGAATTTCACAGTTGTGCAAAATTACATGGGGGGTCAACAACACATGTCAAAATATACAAAGTAAATATCCTTAAATCAAACCCTAATAAGTTCTCAAGCGGCATTTTCTTACCTTGACAGTCTGTAAATGTATTATTATTGATTGAAGTATTTTTGTCTGCCTATGTGTGTACAGACAAATTGATGTTTACCTACATTTACCAATTAAAAATCTAATCCTTCCAAGCCTGTTTATATCTCCGGTAGTTCTAAATGGCAATGCCCTGTAACATGTCATTGACATTAACTCCACCTGCTGCACACAATTCAACACTGATTGGACTTGATCCTTCCTGCTGCTTTTTAGATGATTTAATTACACATGCTGCTCATAGACCAAGTGTTTAAAAACATGACAAAAATCTCAAAGACCTTTATATTAAATTAATGAGCCATAAAAGCCACCACCAAACTGTCACACACTGACCGGCAGAGAGAGAAAAGCTTACCTCCCAATGTAAGATTATCCATTTAGTGACACTACAGCATTCAGTTTGCTAGTAAATCAATGCATCTTCTTCTAGCAAATAAAGCAAGGGAACATACACAAGGCTTCTAAAATTTCATGAAAGAAGACACATACCCTGAAAAATCTTATAGGACTAAAGTGTTACAGTCACTGACATGTAGAAAGCAGAGTACGATTTAGTTCAGAATCTCTGCCATAGACAAGAAACAAAGGCGAGATCCTTAGCCTCTCCCAAGAACCCTTTGTGCAAGTGCACAGTAACGCAAACTACTCAGCAGGTGTGGGCTAGCAGAGCTACCCACTCTCCTCCACCAGAGTAGGTGGTGTTTTAGGGCAGGTCTGTGTGTGATGAGTTCATTTGAGCTGTTATCTGCTGGAGTAAGTTGAAGCAGCTATCAGGACATCCTGCTTTAACTTACAAGGGTTCTGCTCAGACCCAGGAGGCCCGGGGCACTGGAAAGGTGCCACAAGGCCATCTATACCTCTCCCCTCCCTAGGTGAGAGGACCACTTCTCTCATACACCAGGGGATTTAATCCAGAATGTTTTCAAATGCTGTGTACTGTCCCAAAGGTTTGTCCAATGTGCAGCCATGAATAGTTCATTCAAAACAGCGCACAGTCAACTATTGGAACTCCTTACCTGAGGAGGTTGTGAAGGCTAGGAGTATAACAGCGTTTAAAAGAGAACTGGATAAAATCATGGTGGTTAAGTCAATAAATGGCTATTAGCCAGGATGGGTAAGGAATGGTGTCCCTAGCCTGTTTGTCAGAGGATGGAGATGGATGGCAGGAGAGAGATCACTTGATCATTGCCTGTTAGGTTCACTCCCTCTGGGGCACCTGGCATTGGCCACTGTCGGTAGATAGATACTGGGCTAGATGGACCTTTGGTGTGACCCGGTATGGCCGTTCTTATGTTAACAGACAAAAAGCACAAGGCTAACAGATCAGATACTCATTCACACACACTCTCTTTTTGTGACTTTTTTTTCATTCCAAGAGCTGTTGTTCCAGGACCTAGATACACGTCAGTCTCCAAATCTCTCTTCTAATATAAACCTAAAGATCAGCCAGTTCCAGTTAGCTTGAAGCCTGTTTTCTTTCTAGATTACATTCAAAGTTGAACAATGTTTTCACACACTATTTTAGCTCAGTCAGTATTTTCATTATTAATTCTTTCCTTCAATGTATAGATAAAAATAACAAGTGCCTATTCTATGCTCTAGAATTTTTAAACAGATTTTAAAAATTGAATCACTATTATTAATGTAATACTAGTGAATTTAGTTTGCTTGCCTGGGATATAAATTGGACTAAATAATCACAATGAATAATAATTTGGATTCTATATCATTTTTTATCCAAGGATCATACAACCCATTAGAAACATTAATTACTTAATCCTTGAAACACCCAGATGAAGGAGTTAAATATCCATGGCTTCACTTATTTTAAGGCCAGAAGGGACCATAGATCATGTAGTGTGACCTTTTGCAAAACACAGGCCACAGAATTTCTCTCAGGTATTCCAGTATTAAGCCAATGAATTCTGCTTGAGCTAGAACCTAAAGCATATGTTTTAGAAAAACATACAATCTTAATTTTAAAACTCCATGTGATGCTTGAAAATCTGTTCAAATGGTTAATTACTGTACCTTAACTGTTAAAAATTTGCATCTTACTTCCAGTGTGATCTTTGCTGATTTCAATTTCCAACCATTGGATCTCATCCCTTTGTCTGCTAGATTAAGCAGCCCTCCCGTATTAGACATCCTCTTCCAGTGTAGGTGCATGTACACCGATCAAGCTACCTCTTAAACTGCTCTTTGATAAGCTAGTTACGTTGTTATAAGTACAATTCATTTTAGTGATAGCAAAACTGAGGTGCAAAAAAGTAACCTGACATACCCCAGGTCAAAGTGAGTCAATGGTAAAGTGAAAAATATAGTCCCAAAATCCTGATATCCAATCTTCTATTTTAGAAAGTACTGCCTCTAACCCACAAAACTTAAAGCCTGCTTCACTATCTGCATTATTGCACAAGAGCATAAGGTAAGTGGCTATCTGCAGGAGGCTGTAGCATGTGCTGGAAGAATGCTTGCATTACCAAACCAATTTACATAAACAATGAAGAAGTGTGGCGAGAAGTGGTGAGATGATTTGTATGTGATTTAGAGAACGGAAACGGTCATTATAGCAGGTACTGAAACTGCTCTCATAGCATAGTCTCAGGAATATCTGCAGCTGCTTGCCAGGCATATGCTGGGAGTGTAGTAAACTAATTTATAGAAATATTTTAAACTATTTATTCATTTGATAATTTGTATGATTTTTCAGAATGTTTAAAAATATGAGCAACACAACCCAAAAAGGACAGGGAATCCAAGATCTGCCATTAAAAAAACAAACCTACACACTTTTGGAAGTAAACTGCCTGATAGCTGCCACTAAATATTAATAAAACAAAGGGTACATAATTCACTATCCAGCAAGGATTTAGCAGGATAAAACCAGATGCCAATGATTATTTGTTTAGGATTAACAGTAGGAGAAGAGCTGGATTAGTGGACGTCTATAAGTATCTGGGTTTCTCATTGTTCCCTGAAGGCTCCAACTATAAAGGGATAGTGCCACCTTTAGATGGAATTTAGTATTAGATCACACAGCCAGTCTGAACTCCTGCCCCTTGATGCACACTGTTGTCTGTTTTTGACAGTTCTACAAACATCTAATTGAGTAATTTCAAGCGTATTCATAAAAGGAGCCTTTTCCCCTTTTCTATCTCCTTTTGTCTCTAACCCTTCACTCCTCCTTTATACAAAATTAAAAAGGTGAATAGGAGACAGATAGGAAAAACTCTCTTCCCCTAATTATCTCATTACCCTAGGGCTGATCCAGCTCTCATTGAATTCATGGAAAGATTCCTATTGATTCAGTAAGAGTTGGATCAGAGCCCCTCATAATCAGGGTCCAGATTTACCAAGGTACTTAAATATATGAATAGTCCCATTGAAGTAAATGGAATTATTCATGTACCTAAAGTTGGGCATATGTTTAAGTACCTTTCTGAATTGGGGCCTTAAGCAGCAGATTGAAGTACCCAAAGTACCAGAACTTTCTATCTCTCTTCCCCAGAACATACCTGGAAATCTGTGATGAGCCAAGGCAGGTATGTGAATTAATCCCTGGCTATCAGAGGTGCACAGTCTGGTTATTCTAACATGGCTGAATTTGGATACTGTCCTTCAGAATTAAACTTAAAAAAATCCATCTCCTAAATAAGCTCAGGCAAGTACGCAGTGTCTTTGTTGTTGTGAAAAGCATGTTCTAATATACTGACAATCAATTCTAAAATCATGTGCAGTATTGGCAATCTAATAAAATCTGTCAAAGTATGGAAATGATTGGACAAATCCCTGCAGAGAGGCAGGTGCTACCAGTTCCTCGTTAGCTTTAGTTTTCTTTCTCCTATGATCTCTACAAGTACATGTGAACTTCATTCAATTCTCAGAGGCTCTGTGATCATTTCGACCATGAGAACTCCACAGTTTTCATTGGATGATTCCCTCAAAGATTCAGTGCTAGAAAGAAATGTGATCAACACATAATTCAGTTCAGACACTCTGGCACAGTCTTAAGATGAAGATTACACCAAGACACTATCTAATGCATCACACACATAAATGCAACTGACAATTGGCAAGAGGTAGATCCTGCAGTGAGTCAAAATAAAGGAAGGGTCTTTTTTCATGATATGTCCCAGTGGAACCAATTAAGTCTGCTCTCTGGGTACTGCACCGCTTATTTTTTCAGGCTTTCAATTTTTAATGAATTTTTTTCTTCATTTCCCATATGATGGAGAGGATGAGCCTGATTTCCACCCAGAAATCTGCTCTGAAACCAGTGGAGTTATCTGGGTATGAATGAGTCAGTAACACTCATACATCCCTCTGATCCTTAGAGCTGATTTAACTGAGCAGAATTTGGCCTGTCAGGTTGTACGATTTACATGAGCATGCCACAGCCCTCTATTTAGGTAAAGTTTTGAGCATTCTCACTTGCAAGAAAAGCAGGTTGGCATGCCTCCACTAGCAACCGGAGTGAGATCGCTAATGCATTTCAAATCAGCCACCAAACAGCGACCACATGCAAAAGGTTTCTTACCCAGTCTCATTTTCAACCAATTCTCTCAAGCCCTTTTCAATGTTTGGTTCTAGTCATGAATGCTGGTGAGACAGCACTTGATTCAGTCTCCAATAGTTACCTGTGTAAACACAATCACCAAGCCCAGACTGAGGGGAGCCAACAGACAAACAGATATTTCAATTCTGAATCATGAGATCATTACAATGATGATCCCTTTCATTTTATCAAGTACTATGGGTACACTTACACAGCAGTTGGGAGGTGTAATTCCCAGCTCAGGTAGATGTAGATGTACCAACTCTGCTCAGGATAGCACTTAAAGTATCAGTGTAATGGTGAGGGAATGAGCAACGGGTCAGGCTAGCCATCCGAGTATAATCTTCGCTGACCCCCGGTATGTGAGTGGCTAGCCCGAGCCACTACCTGTGCTGTCATGGCCATGCTGCTATTTTTAGGCATTAGCTTGAGTAGAGCTAGCACCTGTAATTCCCCAATGTGGGAATTACACCTCCCAACTGCAATGTAGACACACTTTATGAAACAGTCTGGCTTGCAGACAAAGATATCTTAGCACTTTAAGCCACCTTTCCATTCCCACAATCCTGAGGACAGCTGAGCACTTGTTTTGTCTCCAGCATAAATGCTGACTCTACAGGTGGTGTTGGAGAGAAGGCTTTGGATTCTTCGACCAGGGGATGGTGTTCCAAGAAGAAGGAGTGCTAGACCAAGACGGGCTCCACTTACTGAAGAGAGGGAAGAGCATCTTCGCAAGCAGGCTGGCTAACCTAGTGAGGAGGGCTTTAAACTAGGTTCACTGGGGGAAGGAAACCAAAGCCCTGAGGTAAGTGGGGAAGTGGGATGCTGGGAGGAAGCACAAGCAGGAGAGCACAAGAGGGGAGGACTCCTGCCTCATACTGAGAAAGCAGGACAATCAGCGAGTTATCGTAAGTGCCTATACACAAATGCAAGAAGCCTGGGAAACAAGCAGGGAGATCTGGAAGTCCTGGCACAGTCAAGGGCAGCACAGCATGGGGAGGAGGTGACCAGCCCTCTGTGGAGAAAGAAGTGGTCCAGGACTATTTAGAAAAGCTGGACAAGCACAAGTCCATGGGGCAGGATGCACTGCATCCGAGGATGCTAAAGGAGTTAGCGGATGTGATTGCAGAGCCATTGGCCATTATCTTTGAAAACTCGTGGTGATCGGGGGAGGTCCAGGATGACTGGAAAAAGGTTAATATAGTCCCTATCTTTAAAAAAGGGAAGGAGGAGGATCCGGGGAACAACAGGCCAGTCAGCCTCACCTCAGTCCCTGGAAAAATCATGGAGCAGGTCCTCAAGGAATCAATTCTGAAGCACTTAGAGGAAAGTGATCAGGAACAGTCAGCATGGATTCACCAAGGGCAATTCATGCCTGACTGACCTAATTGCCTTCTATGATGAGATAACTGGGTTTGCAGATGAGGGGAAAGCAGTGGATGTGTTATTCCTCGAATTTAGCAAAGCTTTTTATATGGTCTCCCACAGTATTCTTGCCAGCAAGTTAAAGAAGTATGGGCTGGATGAATGGACTATAAGGTGGATAGAAAGCTGGCTAGATCATCAGGCTCAACGGGTAGTGATCAATGGCTCCATGTCTAGTTGGCAGCCGGTATCAAGCGGACTGCCCCAAAGGTCGGTCCTGGGGCCGGTTTTGTTCAATTTCTTCATTAATGAACTGGAGAATGGTGTGGACTGCATCCTCAGCAAGTTTACAGATGACACTAAACTGGGAGGAGTGGTAGATACACTGAAGGGTAGGGATAGGATACAGATGGACCTAGACAAATTAGAGGATTGGGCCAAAAGAAATCTGATGAGGTTCCACAAGGACAAGTACAGAGTCCTGCACTTAGGACGGAAGAATCCCATGCACTGCTACAGACTAGGGACGGAATGGCTAGGCAGCCTTTCTGCAGAAAAGGACCTAGGGGTTACAGTGGACGAGAAGCTGGATATGAGTCGACAGTGTGCCCTTGTTGCCAAGAAGGCTAATGGCATTTTGGGCTGTATAAGTAGGGGCATTGCCAGCAGATCGAGGGACGTGATCATTCCGCTCTGTTTAACATTGGTGAGGCCTCATCTGGAGTACTGTGTCCAGTTTTGGGCCCCACACTACAAGAAGGATGTGGGAAAATTGGAAGGAGTCTAGTAGAGGGCAACAAAAATGATTATGGGGCTGGAGCACATGACTTATGAGAAGAGACTGAGGGAACTGGGATTGTTTAGTCTGCAGAAGAGAAGAATGAGGGGGGATTTAATAGCTGCTTTCAATTACCTGAATGGGGGTTCCAAAGAGGATGGATCTAGACTGTTCTCAGTGGTAGCAGATGACAGAACAAGGAGTAATGGTCTCAAGTTGCAGTGGGGGAGGTTTAGGTTGGATATTAGGAAAAACTTTTTCACTAGGAGGGTGGTGAGGCACTGGAATGGGTTACCTAGGGAGGTAGTGGAATCTCCTTCCTTAGAGGTTTTTAAGGTCAGGCTTGACAAAGCCCTGGCTGGGATGATTTAGTTGGGGATTGGTCCTGCTTTGAGCGGGGGGTTGGACTAGATGACCTCCTGAGGTCCCTTCCAACCATGATCTTCTATGATTCTATGATATGGGGAATTCCCAGGGGGTGAGATCTACAAACTTGACGCATACTTCATACCAGCCCTGCCAGCACAAAAAGGCCACAGTAGAGTGAGAATCTGGGCCGTGTTTATCATTCATCCCACCATTGATTCACCATGAAACCACTATTCTTCTCAGTTTGTTTCTGAACAGCCTCAAACATTTTTATATTCATTTATCAGATGAGTAAATGGTAGTAAGGAGGTGTTAGTAAAGAGTTGCCCAAGGTCAAATGAGTCACTGGCCTTATCTTGACTCTAGATTTTAGTCATGTTGTAACAAGTGGTAACATGTTAACTGGCATTTACAAATGTGTTTGTGGAAGCCAGTTAAGACCTATAACTACCAAAAATTCTAGTCTAGACAAGGCTTTGGGGTCAGATTTTCAAACTTATTTAAGTGCCTAAAATTGCAGATAGGCACCTAGCAGCATTTTCAAAAGTACCTAAACAAGCTAGATGCCTAATTCCTGTGGAAATCACGAGAGAAAAAATCAACGACTTCAATGGGAATTAGGCACCTAACCTGCTGAGGCACTTTGGAAAATCCAACTGCAGGCTTATCTGCATCTGCCTAAATATCTTTTAAAATCTGGCCCTTAGTCCCTAGTTCTAACCACTGAATCCAGACAGACTTCCTTGACACATCTCACTTCTGCTTACGGTGGAGCAGGATCTGTAATACCAAACCTGACAAAGCAAACACCGAAATGTAATTGAAAACACAGGAGAGTTTGTTCCTTGTATGGCTGCAGCTCACGTTCCCTTTGCACTCTCTTGCTGGATGGCAAGCAGAAACGAAATCGCTAGCCAGAAGGGAATTAATTATCTGCTGCTCTTGAACTTGGCTGTCTCATGCCTGCCTAATCATGCATTAAGTTACATGATTAACTTAGATATGGTTTGGTTCCAAGGAATTCCATATTCTTACAAATTACCAGTCTAGAAAAAACCATGTACTATAGATCCTGCTTAAACAAGGGTTACATAAACACTGCCTTTGACAAGGACAAGAATTTTGCTGATTGATTACAAGTTGCTGCCACAATTTGTTATACATTTATATTGTTGGATGACCAGGAAGTGGGAAGGAGATTCAAGGAGGTTGGGAAAGATCACCCCAAAATGTCACTAAAGGGATATCATACACAGGCTCAATCTTATGTTAGCTATTCTGGGCCTAATTGTCGGTAAAATTATGGTCCTTTTGCACCACAGACTCTAAAACTGTCAAATCAGCCACCAGGGAATAATCTCACTTCAAGAGAAGTCCCTATTTGGTGCAGAGCTGGAGTAATGGTGGAGTTACTTGGTTTATTATAATTTTAGTATGTCCAAATTATAGCCTGTCATTTTCAGAGAGAGGATGGGACTTGTGGATAAAGCAATGATGGGACTCAGGAGATCTGGGTTCAGTTCTTAGTTCTGCCTCAGACTCATTGTGTGACCTTGGCAAAGTCACTTACTCTATGCCCGAGTATCCCATCTGTAAAAATTGAGAATTCCTTTCTGCCACCCCCTCCTCTTTGTCCATCTTTTCAGTTTACACAGTAAACCCTTCAAAGTAGGGACTGTCTCTTAGCATGTGTCTGTACAGCACCTAGCACAATAGGATCCCAGTGCCGATTGGAGCATTCTGCTGTCATAGGTAAGGTTCATTCTAGTTATTTGTGGCTTTCAGGTATCTTCCAAATCTGAGAAATTCATCAAGGAAAGGATCTGATCTTGCATATACTACCAGAATACAGAGACTCATGACACTGGAAATGTTATTTTAGCTGGACAATAATGTAAAGTGCTCTTGGCAAAAGATTCTCACATGACTTTGGTCCAGACTTGTATTCCATATTCTGATGGTCCATATTCTGAATCTCTCTCCTTTTATGTTTTTCCATAGGTTCCCTTTTGCCCTATCATCTATACTGGGCTCAGAATATAATTGTGGGTTACTATTATCTACACCCCATTACAAATCTTTTCACTTAAATCACTTTTTGAAACTGCTTTTGTTTCTAAACTAGAGATAATTTGCAATGGCACTTCTGTTCAAAGGAAAAATACAAAAAATGAATTAACATTTCCTGCAGCATTGCAGGAGGTTTCAAACAGCTGTAGGAAGGTGAATTTAAAATAATAAGAAAAAAACAATTACCCCTTTAAGTTCAGGTGTCAGAAGTGAAGCTTTAAGTTGCTGCAATTTAAGGTTGTTAAGTGAGCACAGTTTGTTCAGAAACAAATGTCATTTCAAATAAAAAAATACCATTTGAGCACATTTAATTTGTGCCAAGGAAAGATTTTATTCCAGTTAGGGCAGTGAGACATATACATCATAGCATAGGCACCAACTTTTCCACCTCTGTGCTTCAGGTTCATGCTTTTTTTTTACCTGTGCATTGTGATGGGCTAGCACGTGCTGAGCTATAATACAAAAACCTTAGGAGGTTCCTGTGCTTTGAGGCTCTGGAGGAGTCTAACTTCTGCCTAGTGTTCTCAAGAGAGGGCAAAGTTTAGTAGGCCATATTATCCCTGGTGCAACTCCAGTGGGTGAATTATATCCAGGATATTTTCTTAAAGTCATACAGATGTTCCTTTGAAGGGCTATGATGCATAGGCGCCAACTCCGTGGGTACACCGGGGCTGGAGCACCCACAGGGAAAAATTGGTGGGTGCTCTGCACCCACTGGCAGCTCCCCGCCTCCCCACCCCAACTCGCCTCCACCTCCTCCCCTGAGCACGCCACGGCTCCGCTTCTCCCACCTCCCTCCCAGCGCTTCCAGTCATGAAACAACTGATTTGCGGTGGCAAGTGCTGGGAGGGAGAGGGGAGGAGAGGGAATGTGGCATGCTGAGGGAAGAGGCAGGGCTGGGGCGGGGATTTGGGAAAGGAGTCCAATAGGGACAGGGAGGGGGCAGAGTTGGGACAGGGCTTTGGGGAAGGGGTTAGGATGGGAGAGGATGTGGAGGTGGAGTGGGGTGGGGTGGGGCTGGCTATGATATGTTGCAAATGTTTCTGATAGTTTGGCTCAAACAGATATGAAGGAGCTTATCAAACAAACTAGCTCTTTTTTATTAGGAAAAAATCCTGAAATACTAGCAATAGCACAGAGGAATAAGGCAGATCAGCTTTATGAGTAGAAAAGAACTTACTGTAAAGACATACTGTAGCCCTATTCTATTGCTATTTGCCTATACAGACGCTCCCCGGGTTACGCAAACCCGCACTTACAGAAAAGTTCCGTAAATTCCATAAGCGGCGTGGTGTTTTTTGGATTTTTTTGTGTAATTGTCGGGTATACTTCCCCAACTTATGCAAAATTCGACTTACGCAAGCGTTCCATTCCGGAATGCCTTGTGTAAGTCGGGGAGCGTCTGTAGTTCATCATGAGTCCATTTACATATTGTCCTTTCTCCTTCCAAAGAAAGCTGCATCTGGCTAGGTTTCCCATGTTAAATTTGTTGCTGCTCAAGCAGTCTGAATACAGTTTCGTTTTGAGTGAAGAATATCTTTTTGTTCAGTCCCTAGACGAGACTTTACACATCAAGTGTTTTCCAGCAGGTTAACAAAACATTCTCAGCAACTGAAAAAAAGCATTGTAAGCACATTATGAAATATCCTATGTATATTTTATCTCCCAACACAGCAAGTCTTAATGCAAGGATCTTCTAATTAAGGGCTTGATCCAGCAAAGGATTAATGCACACACTTAATTTTAAGAACAGTAGTACTCCCATTTAAATTTTAAATGTAAAATTAAGCATTTGCCTCAATCCAACAAACCATTTAGGCATGAGTGCTCAGAACTTTACAGGATTACAGCCTAGATTATCAACTGGAAGTGGGATTAAAATCATGGCTTGTGGTCACTTTAAACATTCTTTATAACAATATTTTGATTTTTTTTACTCATGCAAAATGGGAATTTCATCAGCAATCAAATGAATTCTGAAAGCAACCGAAGTAGAATTTCAATGATTGACTTTTAAAATCTTTTTGAAGTAAACGTGTGATGCAAATGCAGATGCAAAGTATCATTAAAATCAAATTCTAGTGATTAGCACTTGGTAATACATTCTGCTTTAGACAAAAATTTCAGATTGATTTAGGTGCCTCTATTTTTTGTTACATAGGACTCAATTAACTGCCTTATTGTAAAAGGATCAAGAACTAAGAAACTCTCTTCCCTTCTCAAGAACAGACCAAGAAACATTAAAATATGCTCAGATTGATAACAAATGTTGATATATCTAGACTTCTTCAATGTATATTATGTTTTTTTTATGGAAGAGAAATTTGTATTAGTTGGATTCTGGAGAATTCTAAGAAGAAATAACTAATTCACAGATAGAAAATGAAAATTTTCCCTTAGTCTTGACCATTATCATAATAATCAGATGAATAAATCAGGAAGAACTTTAAATCAACCTGAATGTTTGAAAATGCAGTTCTAACACACAAAAATAGGGAAGTGCTGAATGGAAGGTAATTTAAGTCTCCTTTGAGAAAATGAATAGAATTTGAATATGGACATTTAGTAATATATTTGAATAGGAGCAGTGACCAACAATCTGAAAACTCATTGGAGGGATATTTGATCTGATGGGATTAAGAAAATTAGATCAACCATGCATGATCTAGGGTCAACAAGAGCCAGATGATGAACAGATGCTATGGAACTCTATAGCTTTCATGTATGCTGGGAATATAATATTATAGGTTTGCAGTTTCTTTGGTACATACATTCTAAGAATATAAAAGCCCAGGGGAGGTGTGGGGTACATTTACTGTAGTCCTGCTTTCTTCCACAAACTCTGTGACTTCATATATTAAAATCTATTTATTTAATCTCCATGTATACATGTAACCTGTAACCATTCTGCCTGGTGGAGCCGGCAGCAACCAGGCCTGGGTTCTATATTTAGGGGTTCCTTTTCAGTAATACAACACTGAACCGGCTCAAGCCCCCACCCACTAATCTGGGAAAATTACACACCACCTCTGGGTGCCTCTGAGAGGCAATACTTCTCCACTTGCAAGCAGAGTCTGGGTGTAGAAAAGAAACTTTTAACAAAACAAGGGATGTTACCCAACATTAATTAGGGAAGATGTCACAAGCAGGATTCATAATCATAAAACTGAGCAGGACACCCACCCCAGAGTGTGTGGGGCAGTACCTTCTGCCTCAGGTTCTTGAGTTCTACAACAAAAAGTTCCTTTTCTGTGCCTCTCTCTGCTCCCTCACCATACCCCACTCACAGTGATTGCCCTTGGTCAGGAGGACCCAGGGTTCATCTGTGAGAGTACACCTCCCACCCAGGGAAGAAGACACCCGGCTTGCTTCACCATCTGAGCACTTGCTCTGTCTGGCTGTCCTGCCAGCTGCTGTTCCTCGTCGCCGCCTGCCAGCCACCTCCCGCCAGCCAACTGCCCGCCGCCTCCCGCCAGCCAACTGCTCTCCGCTTTCACCGGCTGCTCCCGCCAGCCAACTGCTCGCCGCTTTCACCGGCTGCTCCCGCCAGCCAACTGCTCGCCGCTTTCACCGGCTGCTCCCGCCAGCCAACTGCTCGCCACTTTCACCGGCTGCTCCCACCAGTCAACTGCTCGCCACTTTCACCGGCTGCTCCCACCAGCCAACTGCTCGCCACTTTCACCGGCTGCTCCCACCAGCCAACTGCTTGCCACTTTCACTGGCTGCCCATCAGTCACCTCATGCTGCCACCTGCCTCTGCTGTGACCTCTGCAGGTCAAGCTCTTAGTGATTTTTATCTCTCAGCAGGCTGTGCAGAAACACTCCCCCTCCACAGGCGATTTCAGCTCTCATTGAGTACTTAACATAACAAAAGGCTCCTAATGAAGCCTATTTAGCTCTACCTTTGAACAAGGGGGAGGAAAAGGTTAAACCAGACCAGGAATCCTTAGGGAGAGTCCACTCCTCCTGGCCGAGATACCTGTACCCCCCCCCCTTCTTTCACAGGGATCTGGCATTCGAGCCCCTGCCTTAATGAGGTCCTTTCAGCTGAGGGTGACCCCCTCATTTGGGACAAGTTAAGCACAGTTCTACTCCCCTTTATTCATACAATAAAGACAACAACACTGATAACAGTATTTCACTATCCCTGCATTCACTACCAAAGTGATTTGTAACCCAACACCAGCCAAAGTTGATCACTGTAAGCAACACCACTCTATCTGCTGGATATCAAAACAGAGTAGGTGTGTTCATGTAAATACAGTTTGCTACTGAAGTCTTTCCCCCTCCCAGATAGCTGTCAGGGGGGAGGTCATTCAGACCCTGCTTACATCCAATTTCAACCTAATCTGAAACAGGCAAAGTTGGGAGTACAGCATTTGTCTTGATTTGGGCTATTTTGCCCTTTTACGAAAAACTGAAGAGTCAGGCCATGAGAAAATGCCTGGATATATATAATTAAAACAGCAAGAAAATTGACTTCCAATTTTTTCAAGTCTGGGAAAATATTTCAGGAGCATGGACCTAGGTAGCTAGAATGGCAAAGGAAATGTAGCATTTTTCCTCTTCTGTAGTTAAATTCTGATGTTTTTAAACTCATTTTACAGCAGAATTCTGAAAGTGTTTTGCCTCAGTTTTACACTTCTACAATCTTCAGCCTCTTTATCTTTGCAAACAGTTTTGAACTCTGTACAGGTAAAAATTCCAGGCATCAGACCAGTAGGAACATAAAACATCCCTGAAAGGATGCACTCCAAGAAAACTTTTCAGTGATTTTATAAGAACATCTTTATCCCCTGGAAAACTTAGCATAGCATTTATTGGCTCAGTGAGCCGGAAGCTTTGGTTTAGCTCACTTGGTAGAGCTGTTTAAAGACCACAGCTGTATGGTTTGAGTTTCAGCACTGTGATGACCATCCACATTACAGGCTGCCTTCACACTAATTTCACATAATGAATCAGGCCACAAGTTGGCGGACACAGTAAACCTACACTTGTCTTCAGTAACCTCATCCGGTTAAGCTATATTGTCTATTGCATTGGCTGAAAACAGCTTTAGGGGAGCCAAGTATTTCCCCATATGGTCAAAAAGGAGCAATGTGCCTCCCCTCCCAGAACTCCTACACCACTGCCAAAAAAACCCAACAACCAGATCCGAAGTTCCATTAATAATGTTTGGTTTCTCCCGCAGAACTAACTGAACTATACATAGTCATCTTGACTGAATTATCATAGGTTATAAACACTCACTCTATAAGTAGCAATCACTGGTGATGCGTCTGTGTCTGCTGGAATGCTCAAAAAAATATTAATCAGGTTAGAGGCACAATGCCCATCAGTCCTCTATTTCTAACTGAAGATGGGCCCAGGCAGGTCATGAAATTCAGATCTATAGCTGAGCTTCTGCAGTTTTGGAGAGGTTTGGGTTCCGTGTTCCAGTGAGACCCACTACAGGGATAGGTCTGAATTTTGAATGGTTTTGGCTTGTATCTGCTTTTTCTCTTGAGTTCTGAACCAAGTAAGAAGAAAGAGTGAGGAAGAAAAGAAGGATTGAGACAAGAAAAAGCATGTATTGGGCATGTAAAGATCAGTTTAAGCTTCTGCCAAGCCTCAGTCAAAGCTTTTCTGAGAAGAACACATTCGTCTTTCCTTCTCCACAGTGAGGGCCGCAGCTAGTTTGTTCCTTTTGTGGCGGTATTACAGAAGCAGGTGCTGCTTTTGCTCAGCTGCAGTCCTAGAAGCACTTCATCTGTACATGGCACGATGGTAAACAGAGGAAAAATAAACTGCAAGGTATCCCAAAATGTGCCCCGATTGGACTAGCAGTCTGCTTGCCATTCAAAAATCAGCCAATCTCTGCTGGCTGGGTGAAGCAGCAGTGCTCTCTCTGTGCTGTTTGCTTCCTTGTACTGAGTCTGCCAAAATCAGCTGTGTCATAAAAATAGCTCTCTCTACCCTCACAGAAAAAAAAAGCATAAAACTGAAACCGGAAACAGTTCTTTTGAAGAAGAATGGATCCATGGATACTTGTTCATTCTACCAAGTATAGCTAAAGCAAACCCAATGTGCCTGTTGTGCAATGAGTGTTTGTCATACAGAAATACAACTTGAAATGCAACTTTCAGATGAACTACCCAACTTTCAACAATTATCCTTTGAACTCAGATGCAAGGTGATCAAAGGTTGACTCCCTGATTACATATTATAATTAATGGAAGTAAGATTCTCACATATTCTGAATCACAAGAGGAAAAGGCTATGGCAGCTTCTTTACCGGGGACTTGGACTCTGGTGCAAAAGAAGCAGCCCTTTACTCATTCTGAAACCATCAATGAGTGTATTCTGGCTGTTCTCCAGGAAGTGGCTGCTGATGAGAAAGATGAATGCAGCTGTCATGAATGCTGTCAAGCAAGTTCCCCATCAGATACAGTCATAATGCGCCATGTTCAGGAATTTAGGATTAAGTGCTCCTTTATCATTGAGAGATCAGAGATGTGCTGAGCTTGTGTCTCTGGCCATTGACAAATCAACAGGCAATAAGGACATAGCACAGCTGTATTTGTACGTGGAATACTTTGATGGCCAAATCTTCCAATAGGAACTCTTGAGTTTGATGCCTCTGGAATCATACATCACTGGAGATGTCACATTTGAGAAAGCCAGTGCAGCATTTGAGAACAGGGACTCTCGCTAAGCAAGACTTGCTTTCTGTTAACAGATAGAGCATCTTAAATGTTGACCAAGCAGAAGAGCTTTGCAGCATGCCTGGCAGTAGTAGCACCACAAATGAATGCCCTGCACTGCATCACACTCCAAAGCATGTTGAGTGCCAAGCTGAGTGGGGAACTGAAAGATGTGATGGAGACTGTGATGAAAATAATCTATTTCATCGGCATCTCAAGTCTGCAGCACCAGCTACTTTGTGAGCTCATCACTGAGTCCTCTGCAAATCACGAAGATCTTCTCCACCACAATGACATTGGCTACCATGGTAAAGGTACATTGCTGGCATGCTTCTGCAAGCTCAAGTTGCGTTCCTTCAGCATAGCACCTACAAGAAGGCAGTTGAATATCAGTCCCTTCAGGCTGGCAGAAGACAATCAGAAGTCTTCAGAAGATCTCTCATTTTTGCACTTCGCTCAAATCTGCAACTACCCATCAGCACTGGAGGCAGATCTGATCAGGCCCCCCATGACAAAGCTTCCTTCAACAGCTAAGGGACAATTTCAGTTCCTGATCTGGAGATTTTTTCATGATAAAGGACGTTATTGGCTTCATATGTAATCCTTTGTCCATAGTAACTGAGTGACTTTCTATCTCATTCCCAGGGAGTCCTCCCCTTAATAGACGAGGGTGCACTTTAGCTGGAACTGGTTGACCTGCAGACCTCCTGAAGAGTGAATTTAAGAACACCAAAATCATGACATTCTCAACATGTTATCTGGACACAGCAACATGTTATCTGGTGCTCTCAATGTTCAGATCAACATATACGTGAGAATCCAGCTTTGCAGTCATGAATGTAATCAAGAACGATACTCAAAACAGACTGACAAAGGAGTCTCTGGAGAGCTGCCTTGGTATGGCAGTCATTTCACTGAAGGTAGATTTTAACAAGCTAGCACAAAGCAAGAAGTGCCACTTGACTCACTAGTAACAAGAAGCAAATTATGTTACAGATGATCTTTTATTAGCCACCACTACACCAATAAATTACATGGAAAGGAGTGAAATCTGTTTTATATATTAAATGTTAGAGAACCTTTTATTCAGACATAAAATTCAGTAAAACAAAAGAAATTCAAAAAAGGCAATAAAAATGTGATGATGAGGTTTTATATGTCAGAAAGATCGGAAACAATGATGCAGGAGTAAGGGAGCAGGCTGTGTGAAAGTACCAAACATTTCCACTTCAGCTGGGGACAGAAAGTCATCTCCCAATAGTCTGTCAGCATGGTCACTGACTTAAAGGAATTTCACTGTGAAACTTAACTGAAAATATCACTTCCTTTTAGCTGGACACCCTGTTATGCAAAGGTATTGGATGTCTCCTAAGCCATTCAGATAAACAGATTTCACCTGTATTTCATTAAGAAACTTTTAATTTATATGTAAACACACTGGAGCTAGGCTGTGTTGATACATTTTAACTTAAAATGGTACACTTTTAATCAGGCACTTAATCAGACATTTAGGCAACATACAGCAATAGGTAAGGATAAAATTTTGTCATAGATATTTTTAGTAAAAGTCCCGGACAGGTCATGGGCAAAAAAGAAAAAACTCATGGAAGCCGTGAGACCTGATTTTTACTAAAAATATCCAGGACAAAATGGGGATCTGCGGGTCCCCACACTGCCTGAAGCGGGGCAGCTGCGCAGGGGCTTCAGGGTACTCCTGCCACCTGCAGCTCTGGGGGTCCACTGCTGCCCATGGGGGCCGGGAGCTGTGGCGTTCCTCTGCCGCCCACAGGGAATGGCAGCTGTGAGGTGCCTCTGGTGCTCATTGCTCCAGGGGCCTCCCATGGCCGACCAGGAGTTCCCCCGCTGCCACCACCCATGGCAGCCGAGAGCTGCTAATCTGTTCTGTCCCTATTTTGGCTTGTGTTCCTTCCCCCTGGTTATTGTGTTGAGTACCTAGTCACCATTAACTTTTTTAGTGAAGACTGAAGAAAAACAGGCATTAAATACCTCAGCTTTCTTGATGTCATCTGTTATTAGCTCTCCTTCTCCGCTATGCAGAGGACCTACATTTCCCTTCATCTTTCTCTTGCTCCTAATAATGTATTTAAAGAATCTCTTCTTATTGGCTTTTACATCCCCAGATAGATTTAACTCATTTTGTGCCTTAGCCTTTTTGATTTTGTCCCTACGGCTATTCTTTATATGCCTCCTTAGCAATTTACCCATTTTTCACCTTTTTATAGAATTCCTTTCTGATTTTCAGATAATTAAAGAGCTCCTTAGGCAGTTTTCCAGTTAGAAAAAGAAACCTTAAAAAGCCATTACTTAGCTTAAAACAAGAAAGATGGTTCAACTACACAAGTTACCAGCCTCTGAATTGACAGATGTGTGCCAATCATTGCGGAGTCAGTGATTTAGCCATTAACTCCAAAAGGAACAGGATAAGGATTGTGGCTTGCAATAGCAGTGTTCTTTCGACTGTAATAAAAATTAAATTTAGATCTAGTTACATAAAAACAACAACCTTAACACTTTTAATCAGCTTATGAGGTTTAGAGGTACTCAAATGATTTAAAGTCCATTGGCTAATTTTGTAGTGCATTTGCAATATCATGCATTAGTAAAATCATGGGGATTATGAAAAAAAATTGAAGCATAAAATTACATAACTGACAAGCTAAAAAGGATAGATCAAATCCTGCTCCCACTCAAGTGTGGGAATTTTGCCAGAGTACAGTGGATCAGGATTTGGCCCTATATGAATCCATGCAGGTAGAGGAGGGGCTAAAGGACTATGAACTGTCTGGGTCATACAGTCTGATTATCTGATGTGTTAGGAAAACAGATTGCGGTATGTTTTTGTGGTTTTTTTTAATGACATGTTAACTTATTTGACCCAATGAAGCGCATGGGGGAAGGAAAGCCGATTTTTCTCATTTATCTGTATGCTATTTAATGCAGCAGCACATTTCCATGGGTAGTGCAATAGTACAGAGCAATCTGGCAGGCTTTCAGTGCCACAGCTGGAGAGATGACTGGCAGCATGCTCAACCAGCTGTGCAACTGCTTCAGGGGCAGCAGAAGAGGAAAATGTGTCTCAATTTTTAAAAGCAGAGATTCCCAGACTGTGGTTTGTGGAGTACTTGCTGATTGTCTGGAGGGAGCTGGCTCGTCACATGGTGCTGGCTCTCCTCCTTGTTTGCAGCTGCTAAATAAATACATTACCAGACAGCTGAAAATACATACTTTCCTAATGTTATTTTTCCATGTAATTAATGGCTGTAGTTTCCACAGGCATGTTATAGAATTGCAAACAGGAGGGAAGATATCAATAAACATTTGCCATCTCTAGAAGTTGGGAACCACATCATGCAGGGGTCGGCAACTTTTCAGAAGTGGTGTGCCAAGTCTTCATTTATTCACTCTAATTTAAGGTTTCGCGTGCCAGTAATACATTTTAATATTTTTAGAAGGTCTCTTTCTATAAGTCTATAATATATAACTATTATTGTATGTAAATAAGGTTTTTAAAATGTTTAGCTTCATTTAAAGCTTCATTTAAAATTAAAGCTGTGAAGCTTCATTTAAAATTAAATTAAAATGCAGAGCCCCCCAGACCGGTGGCCAGGACCTGGGCAGTGAGAGTGCCACTGAAAATCAGCTCGCGTACCATGCCATAAGGTTGCCTACCCCGGTCTAAAGCATCAACACTTCTACAAACACAGAGACTAGTTTAATGCTGTCATTATTTTTGTATAGCTCAATGGGGTGGGCAGAGAAAGCTAAAGCTTTAGTTCCTTTCAGCAGAGACTGACAGACCTTCAACTGTCTAGCCTGGTGCTCCCCTTTGCTGGAATTTAACAATGGCTATCACCAAAACATATCAATTATCATAGGCAGAAAGGAATTGAATTCTCTCTCCCAAAATATTGTAGCGTCTTCTAGTATTACAACAACATTTGGGACTATTGGAGAAGGGAATGCAGCCCATATGATCTCAAAATTAGTTACTGGGAAGCTTGGTTACCACAAACACCTGAAATAAGTGCATTACAAATTCCTACCCTAACAGGTTTTCCATTACTTTATAGAAAAGTACAATATTCTACAGTAATGGTCCACAACAATAGTGTTGTTACAATGATTATTGTTCTATAAGGAAGAGAAGGAGAAGTAGCTTCCCAAAGATTGGATTTCTGCAATTGGCTTTACATGGGACTACCTTTAAGTAACCGCACTGGGTTTAAGAAGATATGAAATCTGGCAACTTGGTTATTAAGAGCTTTTTTTGACAGCAGCATTTGACATCTGTGGTCTATGCTGACTGCCTCTTGGTTTCAAGGTGGAGTTTTGACCTATACAGCCCTAAATGACTTGGGACTGCCCTGTGTAAAAGCACAGTACATGGAGAAAAGCAGTCTACCATAGTTATGAGCAGCAGTGTTGACTGAACAGGAGGTCCCTGAAGAGGGCTAGCCAGAAAGGGTTTGCTGTGAGGGGCCCTCAGCTTTGGAATGTGCTAAGATAATCAAGGTTAACAAACCAGGCTATCTATTTATACTTGGGTCTTGAGAATTAAGGTTTGTTTGGGAATGGGATCTTTTAAGCAAGTTGGCTTGTAGGTTGGGTATTATTGGTGGCCGTTGGTAGGAGCGGAGCAGTTAATTTCAACAGGTGGGGGAGGGATATTTGTTTTTTTGCAATTTATACCAAAGGCGCACAGAATCCTAGAGACTTCTACATAGACTGAAATAACTATGCAAATGCAACATATAGTAGTGGAAAGGGTAAACTCTTCCAAATCTTTCTCACAATCCCTTTACATAGAGATGTGAGTTACCATAGTTTGACAGGTTCAATCACTATTAGCAGACAAAGACTAAAGCACAGTATTTATTTTAATTTATATATTTACCTTAGGTGGCCAAAATTCTATGTACTACATAAACAACTTTTTCCCTTTAGTGTCTCTTATATAGGGCTAAAAGGACAAAAAAGCAGATGTCAAAATTTCTGCCTGAAACATAAAAAGGGATGGGCTGTATAGTCCAACACAGTCACAAAGGTTCTATTGTCAATTCAAAAAAACAAATTCTAAATTTTAGACCATTTCAGGATCAGACCTTACATAAATTTGCCTCAATCTGGAAAATCTGCATGGAGAACGTAAGAATGGCTATGCCAGACCAGTATCTGGTCTCTGACAGTGGCCAGTGCTAGATGCTTTAGAGAGAATGAACAGAACACAGAAATTTCAAGTGATCCATCC
The DNA here is from genome assembly GCF_020497125.1 of Mauremys mutica. NCBI lineage: Eukaryota > Metazoa > Chordata > Testudines > Geoemydidae > Mauremys > Mauremys mutica. The sequence goes on from NC_059075.1 coordinate 30,401,886, forward strand.
CATCATCCAGTTCCAGCTTCTGGAAATTAGAGGCTTAGGGTATGTCTACACTACAAGAGTAGTTCGATTCAACTTAAGTCGAATTTGTGGAATCGACCTTACAAAGTCGAATTTGTGTATCCACACTAAGGACACTAATTCGACTTTGTGAGTCCACACTAACGGGGCAAGCGTCGACATTGGAAGCGGTGCACTGTGGGCAGCTATCCCACAGTTCCCGCAGTCCCCGCTGCCCATTGGAATTCTGGGTAGAGCCCCCAATGCCTGCTGGGGGAAAAAATGTGTCGAGGGTGGTCTTGGGTAACTGTCGTCATTCAATCGTCACTCCCGCCGGCAGGCAATCAGTTCGCGCACTTTTCTGGTGAGTGACAGCGCGGACGCCACAGCACTGCGAGCATGGAGCCCGCTGCGATCATCGCTGCACTTATGGCCGTTGTCAACTCCTCGCACCTTATCGTCCACCTCTTCCACAGTCAGCTGCTGAGAAATCGGGCGAGGAGGCTCCGGCAGCATGGTGAGGACATGAAGTGTCAGAGTGGCACAGACCTCTCACAGAGCATGGGATCTCGCACCGTTGAGTTCATGGTGGCAATGGGTCATGTTCATGCTGCGGAATGGCGATTCTGGGCCCGGGAAACAAGCACTGACTGGTGGGACCGCATAGTGCTGCAGGTCTGGGATGAATCACAGTGGCTGCGAAACTTTCGCATGCGTAAGGGCACTTTCCTTGAACTGTGTGACTTGCTGGCCCCTGCCCTGAAGCGCCAGGACATCCGGATGCGAGCAGCCCTGAGTGTGCAGAAGCGAGTGGCCATAGCCCTCTGGAAACTTGCAACGCCAGACAGCTACCGGTCAGTAGCGAACCACTTTGGCTTGGGCAAATCTACCGTTGGGGTTGCTGTGATGCAAGTAGCCCACGCAATTGTTGAGCTACTGCTCTCAAAGGTAGTGACCCTGGGAAACGTCCAGGTCGTCATAGATGGCTTCGCCGCAATGGGATTCCCAAACTGCGGTGGGGCTATAGATGGAACTCACATCCCTATCCTGGCACTGGACCACCAGGCCAGCCAGTACCGTATATTAACCGAAAGGGCTACTTTTCAATGGTGCTGCAAGCACTGGTGGACCAAAGGGGACGTTTTACCAACATCAACGTCGGATGGCCGGGCAAGGTTCATGACGCGCGTGTTTTTAGGAACTCTGGTCTGTTTAGATGCCTGCAGGAAGGCAGTTTCTTCCTGGACCACAAAATAACTGTTGGGGATGTGCAGATGCCTATAGTGATCCTCGGGGACCCAGCCTACCCGCTAACGCCCTGGCTCATGAAGCCCTATACAGGCGCCTTGGACAGTGACAAGGAACTCTTCAACTACCGGCTGAGCAAGTGCAGAATGGTGGTAGAGTGTGCTTTCGGACGTCTCAAGGGGAGATGGAGGAGCTTACTGACTCGCTCGGATCTCAGTGAAACCAATATCCCCATTGTTATTGCAGCCTGCTGTGTGCTCCACAATCTCTGTGAGAGCAAGGGGGAGACCTTTATGGCGGGATGGGAGGTTGAGGCAAATCGCCTGGCTGCTGATTACGCTCAGCCAGACAGCCGTGCGATTAGAAGAGCCCAGCGGGAAGCGCTGTGCATCCGGGAGGCTTTGAAAGTTAGGTTCCTCAGCGAGCAGCGTGACCTGTGACTATTCAGTTTCTTTACAGAGAAGCTGAACCTGCCCCTGTTTCTTTACCCAGTTACTGTTGACTATCCTCTGCAGTTACATACCCCGTTCCCCCCCTTCCAACACACGTGTAAAAATAAAATCCATGTTTCATTGTTACTTAACTACGTTTTCTTTATTAATGACTTTGTGTTAAAGGGTTGAAACTGGGACGCAGACTGTGCTGGGTAGGGTGTGTAGTGATGTAAAGACCGCTTCTAAACTCGAGGAATGACAGGCTCCTGCTCCTAGAGCGGTCCGCAGTGCCGGACTGGTTGTTTCAACGGAGCCTGCCATCCCTCCTTTTTGGGACTCTGTGTGCGGGGGCTATGTGACCTTGTGGCGGGGGAGGACGGTTACAGATTCCCCTGCTGCGTGGCTCTGTGGTCCAGGACAAGGACCGCTGCATAAGATCTGTAACCGCCCTCCCCCGCTACAAAGTCACGTACCCCCCACCCACACAGAACATGGAAACCACCTCCCATACCGACCAGGGTGCCTACTGACTGCAGTGTGTGTGTGTGACCTGCTGCTGATCCTGCCCCCGTGTCTGTACCCTGGTAAAGGTGACTGTCCTATGCAATTACCAACCCCCTTCCCCCCCCCCCTTCAAACACAGACTTCTGTACAAAAACATGACAGAAACAGTAATTAACAGCAAAGTATTTTTAATAATCAACTAGACAGTTAGGGGATGAAACTGGGATTGGGGCTTGGGTGAGTCAGGAAGGGAAGGACTTCTCAAAATTTAGGGAATGAGAGCTTTTGGGTAATTAAGCACTCTGCTGGGGTGGAGTGACAGTTTTCACGGCCCCTGGCGCCCCTCCTTCTTGTTATTTTGGGTGAGGGGGGTATGGGACTTTGTGGCGGGGGAGGGCGGTTGCAGATACACTGCAGGGGGGCTCTGTCCTCCTGCCTGCGGTCCTGCAGAACATCCACAAGGCACCAGAGCGTGTCCGTTTGCTCCCTCATTAGTCCAAGCAGCGTTTGAGTCACCTGCTTGTCTTCCTCACGTCACCTCTCCTCCCGTTCGCTGTGTGAGCGCTGGTACTGAGAGAGGTTCTCCCTCCACTGGCTCTGCTGGGCCGCCTCGGGTCGGGAGCAGCCCATAAGTTCAGCGAACATCTCGTCCCGTGTCTTCTTCTTTCGCTGTCTAATCTTTCCCAGCCTCTGTGAGGGGGATGCTGGGGCAGGTCGGGAGACACTCGCAGCTGTGTGATGGGAAAAAGGGAGTGAATTCCTTGCAAAGATACATTTTTGCGAACAATGAACACAGTCTAGTCTGTCTCTGTGAACAAGACCATGCACAGCACCTCTCTCATGCGCACTCAGGACAAGTTCGAATTTTCGGCCTTCGCTTTCATTGCCTGGGGTCTTGCACTAGAGATCAGACAAGCGGTTCAGGACAGCAGAATCCGTGGAGCAGCCAGGCATGGTAAGCCGTAGACTTTAGGCTGCTTAAAACTTAATGTATAACAGTGCCCTCCTGCTGCAGGCAATCCGGAAAGCATAAACTCTGCCCCTGTTCCACCCCCTCGCGGCTGTCCCCGGGAAAGATCCCTGTATGCTGCCCCTCTGCAGCCTCCACCACGTGGCTGTAAACCGACGCTTATTGTTATGCAAAGGAAAAGTGAAGCATTCCCAATACTAACATTACACTAATTCCCCTAATTAAATGCAGGAGTCGCCGAGCGAGATCACCCTGAGGAGGGTCACTGAGGCAGATAGAGAGCGCATGCTGCGTGAAAGCCAGCACAAACCAGGGGCCTATGCTGCCATGCTTGTGGAGCCAATGCTCCCGGAGTACCTGAGGATAGCCTGGCGTGGAAAAGTGTGCTACCACGGAGCACCCAATAAGGCAGCTCTCCCCAGGAACCTCATGTGTAGGCTTTTTGATTACCTCCAGGAGAGCTTCGTGGAGATCTCCCAAGAGGATTTCTGTTCTATCCCCATATACATTGATCTTCTTTTCACATAGTTAACATTCCTGTTCTTTCAAAAATAAATGTTTACATGTTTATAGCACTTACCGACTGATCCTTCCCCTGATTCAGGGTCCGGGTTAACGGCCGGGGAGGGTTGGTAGGGGATCTCTCTGAGGGTGATGAAGAGATCCTGGCTGTCGGGGAAATCAGCATTGTAAGTGCTGTCGCCTGCCACGTCCTCCTCAAACCCTTCCTCATCTTCCCCGTCCGCGAACGTCGCCGAGGAACTGCCCGTCGACACTATCCCATCATCAGAGTCCACGGTCACTGGTGGGGCAGTTGTGCCAGACCCACCGAGAATGGCAGTGCCTCGTAGAAGCGGCATGTCTGGGGCTGGGCTCTGGAGCGTCCGTTGGCCGCTTTGATTTTTTGGTAGCCTTGTCTCAGGTCCTTGATTTTCACGCGGCACTGTGTTGTATCCCGGCTGTATCCTCTGTCTGCCATGGCTTTGGAGACCTTCTCGTAGGTCTTTGCATTCCGTTTTTTGGAGCGCAGCTCCGAAAGCACAGACTCATCGCCCCACACAGCGATCAGATCCAAGACTTCCCAGTCAGTCCATGCTGGGGCCCTCTTTCTATTCTGAGATTGCATGGACTCCTCTGCTGGAGAGCTCTGCATCGCTGCCAGTGCTGCTGAGCTCGCCCCAGTGTCCAAACAGGAAATGAGATTCAAACTGGCCAGACAGGAAAAGGAATTCAAATTTCCCCGGGGCTTTTCCTGTGTGGCTGGTCAGAGCATCCGAGCTCGGACTGCTGTCCAGAGCGTCAACAGAGTGGTGCACTGTGGGATAGCTCCCGGAGCTACTAGCTTCGAATTCCATCCACACCTAGCCTAATTCGACATGGCCATGTCGAATTTAGCGCTACTCCCCTCATCGGAGAGGAGTACAGAAATCGAACTAAAGAGACCTCTAGGTCGAACTAAATAGCTTCGTTGTGTGGACGGGTGCAGGGTTAATTCGAATTAACGCTGCTAAATTCGACATAAACTCCTAGTGTAGACCAGGCCTTAGAGACACCTGGAGCATGGGGCAGCATCCCTGACCATCTTGGCCAAGATCATTTAAGGGACCTATCCTCCTCATGAGGATTAGTAGTACTTAATTAGGTACAATTTATGTCACTGAAATCAAGAACCCTTTCTTTACTGTAATTCCCATTTACCAGACTTGCAGTACAAACTAGCCTTTGGCAGGCAATTTTAGCAGTTGCTTAGCTCATTATCGATCAGCTGTTGAGCCACAGCTTCAGACTACATCACCACCTAAGAGGATTATGCAACAACAGGTGATTACTGCTTAAACCTCTAATATTGAGCTTGTCTCCCATAACATTTTAGGCTTCTATGGATACCATTTTTCAAGGAAAATAGCTAGTGGTTCAACAGACATCTCACTTGGAAAAACAAATGTAGTTTATTTTACTTAATATTACAGTGGCAAATTATCATTGTCCATGAGCGTAGTTTGATGGTGCACAGTATGATTAAAATCTAGTCCCCCAAATCTCCATCCATGGATTTTTAAAAATGCATTTTTAAAGACAGCAGTTCTCAAACTGTAGGTCACGACCCTGTTTTAATGGGGTTACCAGGGTGGCTTAAACTTGCCTTGGTCCTGGGCAGCAGGGTTGAGATTATATCCCACCAGCCTGGGACTGAAGCCCTTGGACTTCCACTTTACCCCCCCCTCCGGGTGGTGGGGCTTGAGCTTTGGCCCCCTCACCTAGGATCAGGCTTCGGTTCTCCCCCCCCCCCCCCCCCGGGGCTGTGTAGTAATTTTTGTTGTCAGAAGGAGGTCGCAGTGCAATGAAGTTTGAGAACCTCTGTTTTAAGACTTATCCTCTTCTGCAGATTTGCTAGGTAGCATATCTAAATATACACTATATACATATTTACAATACAAATGTAAAATACCTAATGAATAATTATAGCGGTTAAGCATGTTTCTGGGGAAATAAAAAGTGGAGGAAAGGAGATGCTAGGAACCACCCACCAGCACAAGAATATCTTCCTTAAGATTTTCTATGTCATGAGTGTTTGTAGTATAAAAGAATCTCAGTATTTAAGAATATGGCTGACTTATTTAGGAGGAACAAATTCTCATCTTCTGTTGACTAATTCCTAAATTCTTTCCAACATTAGGAACATACTTTGAAGACAACTGGACACTTTGCCTTGGAAGTAGATCTGGAAATTTCAGCCTCCTCTTCCTCACTAGATATGTCAAAACTATCCTCACATCTAGTTGTTAGCCCTTGAGCTCTGCCTGAGGAGTACCAACCAAATATTTGTTAACTCAGGTAACTTATGCCAGGGACTAAACCTGGCTCCCTTGAATGGAAAGATTCCCCTGCAGTATCTAAATATATGTGTATATATATATATTGCATATATTTTTTCTCTAAATTTCCCCCCTCCCCCCCACTGTTTACTAATATCAAAGTGTTGCACACAAAAAGACCTGGATCATCTAAAGCCACCACTGAAATGCAACCATCTTTGCAGTACAATGTGACAACAAGGCAATGATACACAAAATATTTTTTAGGGCAGGGAAGCGAAAAGTAACTCATAAAATTAGGGGAATTTAGGCAGGCAGAAGGCAATGATCTCTTCCATAATTTGGCCATGATGGGTCATGCAATATGATATACATCAATAATCCATAATGCATACCAACCATTATCCCACACAAAGTAAGAAGTTTAGTCCAGTTGGGCATTGTACCTTGAGGAAACAGACTTCACCATACAAAATTCTCTATAAAAAGCTTCACTTATTACATAGGTGTACTCAACCTTGCTGGAAACAGAGAGAGAGAAAAAAGCAGTATTTTCTAAAAGTGAGTATATCTATATGTCAGGCCCAGTTAATTGCCCAATTCTGGGTCTACCAAATGCAGGAGTCACTATTCTACAGATTCTATTACAAAACAGAGCCTCAGAATGATGAACACTTGCTTTTGAATAAAAAATGTTTATTTTTAAACTCAGATGTCTTTTCAACCAGAAAGCTTCTCTGTAACACAGGAAAAGGTCTTTAGACCTCCATATTTATAACTTACCTTACACTGATCGTTTACAAAATTCTAAACATTGTAAAATATTTTGATGAGTAATGTCATTTACTGTGTGCACAGCGCACTTGGAACTTCCATTAAATAGTAATCCCTGACACAGATGTTTTGGGGATTGAGCCCTATACCTCAAATCACCATCCAATTAAAAAGAAAAACCAACCCCTCCCCAACAATCATTATTTTTAAAGGGTGGGAAAAAACAAACATTGTGGTGCTTCGTATGAACTAAAAAACAAAACTGATTTCATCCTCGTGACTGGACAGATGTCTTTAACAGATTTGTATGCATAAAGGCTTTCAATTAATTTAACAAATTTTAAAACATAAAATATCAGTAACAACCATGGAATGTAAAGTACTATACGAGCTTCTACCAGCTTCTATCTTGAAATCTTACTGAAAGCCTTTTTAAAAAAAAAAAAATCTTATGCTTGACCTTAAAATGTTCTCCAAAGGCAAAATGCTTCCTTTCCCAATTGGAAAATTCACACACTTTTTTGAGCCATGCTACATCAGAGTGATTTTGATTCAGCATAGTAGCAATGAGTTTTATGGTGGAACTTTTATCACAGATGGGACCCAAAGGGTTTGTCTCTTTGCTTGTTTATATCAAATGAAGAAGTGTCTGACTACAATTACAATTAGATCAGGGGTACCAGACACCCCAATTTTCCAGCATAGTTTTACCAAAGGATTGCTCTCAAGTGTTTTCATAAGAAACTTTCCATTCCAGTTTAATACTGAGCATATTCTCCTTCCCTCTCTTAAAACTTATTTGCAAAGGCTTCCCTGAATCTTTTGTCTTAAACAATTCTCAATATTGCCCAAGGGGGCGGTGGGGGAGAGTAGATTTTCAACTTTGGTAGTGTGTATTTGAGTTTAGGTAAAGCAGAATGAATAAAAATTAGCCTTTCACCCATATGAACGTAATTTAGCTTCAAGGTAAACCTCAACTTAGATTATGGGGACTGATGATTAGAGAAATCTTCATTACATTTATATATTAAAAGGCATGGTGCTACATTTCTTTCCCATAAAAAAACCTACTTACTTAAAATTCCTTCATGGTATTTCCTCCAAATTCTATGAAATGGTGGTAGGCAAGGAGAGGAGAATGAAGAAACTGGGGTTCAGCCCCCAAGTACTGCAGATCTCTCATTATTTCTAGCCAGGAATTTGTGTGTATCAAAATACATACATTTCCTCTCGATCATATTTTAGAATGCATTACACATTTTTACATCTATTATCAGAAGTTTTTGAATGCTTATCCCAGTTTTCTTTTAAGTTTCTATTCCAACTTTTAACTTTTAAACAGTATAAACAGGCAACTTGAAGAATAGCTATACAATGCCTAATAGTCAAGAATGAACAACAAACTAATCTTCACTTCAGCAGCCGCCCATAGAGCTGGTTTTTGCCATTTCATTAAAAGTTTTGTTTGCCTTTTTTTAAATAAACAAATGAAAGCAGAACTCAAGTTTAAGCCACCGTTGTTGTAATAAACAAAGAATAATTTCAAACACTGGTTAAAACCAAAGGTCAAGAATAAAAAAGTAATTTCTCATTAATAGACCAGTGCTCTGCATGTGTTCCATCACTGTTTTCAATTCAGAAATGTAAGAAGTTAAGTGACCCAAGACTGTTCATATTCAACTAAAAATTTAATAAATTTTGGTACCAGTGGCTATAATCCCACTGCCAGCAATAGGAAAAACAAGTAGTATGAAACCTGATACCAAGGGGATAAATCCACAAAGTGAAGAATTCAGACTTAAGGACAGAATACCTTCCTGAACTTAGCTCACTGTGCACTGCTTATTATAAGTAATAGAAAGCAGGTGTTTTTTTTTCTTGAAAGTATTAAAATCAAAATTCTCAAAAGATAGGTATAGCTGGCATAACAGATTGCAACAACTAGAAGTTATATATATATATATACACATATACAGTAGCTAGAAAATGCAAAAACGTGATTAGCAGATCTGTCAGACAACTTTTGTTTTTCCAGTCATTCTGTATTAAAGTACCTTATAACATTTTAAAGCTGGCTTTTTGACCCAGGAAACTGAAATTTTATTTCACAATATCTTATGATGTACTGTATCAATCAGAAGCACGAAGCAGTTACAGTATTAACAAGGATGCATATTAACCATTGCAGGAAAGCCACTATTAAGCACTTGGCCAATTTTCAATGGCCTAGAAACTTTTTACTGAAACTTCTACTGTTCAGTAGAAGAACCTCCCCACAAAAAGCAAAGACAACCCTTACATTTTTAAAATAGGAAAAATGATTCTTTTTATATATTTGCATTCTTAGGCAGAGACTTGGAATGCCATGTCATGTTAAAGAGCATGTTTATGACCAGTTAAATCCTTCTTGGAAGAAAGTTCATAAAAGAAACTGTCAATCTCAATTATAGCAAACCAATGGTATTTGCAACAATATTCTTTAACAGTCTGAAAGCCAACCATGTGGAATGTACCAAGAGATGTCTTACATAGAACTGTGGTAGCAATTATTTACCTGTTCAGGTTAATTTACTGGATTTTGATGTCAAACTTTTCTGAAGAATCAGTATTCTCTATAGAAATTAGAAAACTACAAAAAGATACCCACAAAAATAAAAAGGTAGAAATCTCCACTATCTTTTAAAGTTCAAGTAAAGACATCATCTTCACAGCATCTCCTTTAGACAATGGCATATTGCTCGTATAAAAGATCTCTTATTCTATAGAAGTCCTGGCAAAGACAGCCTTCCAATCCAATGCGCCCTGTTTCAGTCTGAAACAAAAAACATACTTGAATCTATTATCTTTACAGTGAAGTGGTGAGGGAGATGCACATAATGCGTTGCATATATTCTAGATATTTTTAAAAACAACATACTTACCCTACGAACAGCCACTAGGTTGTTGCACACAAGCACCCCTCCTACAAATTCAGCTTGAATTCCTTCTCGCAGAAGAACTTGTTTAAAATCAGACAGTCTTGGCTCATTCATGAAAACAGACTGATGTCCAATAACCTTTCAATGAATAAAGATTGTAGTAAAACATTTTTATGAAGCCTTTATAATAAAGTAACTCAGCATATGATTGGAAAAAATATATATTCTAGGGCTGTCAAGCGATTAAAAAAAATTATTGCAATTAATTGCACTGTTAAACAATAACAGAATACCATTTATTTAAATATTTTTGGATGTTGTCTACATTTTCAAATATATTGATTCAATTATAACAGAATACAATGTGTACAGTGCTCACTATTTTTATTACAAATATCTGTGCTGTAAAGAACAAAAAAATAGTATTTTTCAATTCACTTAATACAAGTACTATAGTGCAATCTCTTTATCATGAAAGTTGAACATACAAATGTTGAATTATGTACAAACAAAATAACTGCATTCAAAAATAAACCAACAAACCTTTAGAGCATACAAGTCCACTCAGCCAGTCACTCAGACAAACAAATTTGTTTACATTTGCAGGAGACAATGCTGCCGGCTTCTTATTTACAATGGCACCTGAAAGTGAGATCAGGCGTTCGCATGGCACTTTTGTAGCAGGCATTGCAAGATATTTACATGACAGATGCACTAAAGATTCATATGTCCCTTCACGCTTCAGCCACCATTCCAGAGGACATGTCCACACTCAATAATTACCCAAGCAGTGCAGACCGATGCATGTTCACTTTCATCATCTGAGTCAGATGCCACCAGCAGAAGGTTGATTTTCTTTTTTGATGGTTAGGGTTCTGTAGTTTCTGCATCGGAGTGTTGCTCCTTTAAGACTTCTGAAAGCATGACTCCACACCTCATCCCTCTCAGATTTTGAAAGACACTTCAGATTCCAACCTTGGGTTGAGTGCTGTAGCTATCTTTAGAAATCTCACATTGGTACCTTCTGTGCGTTTTGTTAAATTTGCAGTGAAAGTGTTTTTAAAAGGAACAACACGTCATCATCCGATACTGCTATAATATGAAATATATGGCAAAATGCAGGTAACACAGAGCAGGAGACATACTATTCTCCCCTAAGGAGTTCAGTCAAAATGTAATTAACATTTTTTTTTAACAAGCATCATCAGCATGGAAGCATATCCTCTGGAATGGTAGCTGAAGCATGAAGGGGTATACGAATGTTTAGCGTATCTGGCACGTAAATACCTTGCAATGCTGGCTATGAAAGTGTCATACGAAGGCCTGTCCTCACTTTCAGGTGACACTGTAAATAAGAAGTTGGCAGCATTATCTCCCGTAAATGTAAACAAACTTGTTTGACTTAACGATTGGTTGAATAAGAAGTAGGACTGAGTGGACTTGTAGGCTCTGAAGTTTTACATTGTTTTGAGTGCAGTTATGTGACAAAAAAAAATCTACATTTGTAAGTTGCACTTTCACAATAAAGAGATTGCATTATGGTACTTGTATGAGGTGAACTGAAAAATACTGTTTCTTTTGTTTATCATTTTTATAGTGCAAATATTAGTAATAAAAATAATAAAGTGAGCACTGTATACTTTGTATTCTGTGTTGTAATTTAAATCAAAATATTTGAAAATGTAGAAAAACATCCAAAAATAGTTGTTAAATTTCAATTGGCATTCTATTGTTTAACAGTGTGATTAAAACTGGGTTTAATCACGATTAATAGTGTGAGTTAACTGCGATTAATCGACAGCCCTAATTTATTCAATTTCCCCTTTAATAGGTGTAATGATTTTAAGAAGGCCTCCTCACTCGCAACTCCTGGTCTGTGCTGGGAGCATGAACCTGTGGGACAGGGCATGGGAAACTCTGGTTTCCTTTTCAAGCTCTGTGATCTTAGCAAAGTCTACTAGGGTAAGATTCTCACCAATACTCAAGCCCTTTTATGCCAGATGAAAGAGCCCTATAAGCTCTGGATCTAGCCAAGAGATGATTTCCCCCTACGTAGGCATTGTGTAAGACAGCCATAAGGCTACCTTTGTAGGATGTGCTCACAAGCCCTGGACAAGGGGTGTGCTGGGAGCAGTGCCCCGACAATCAACACTGTGGTTCATAGCACAGCCCAGGGAGGTTGCCATAATTTAAATAGCCCTAGGTGCCTTCCTAAATTATGCTCCAAGGGATACAGAGGTCCTCAGCAGTACTGGTTTGGGAAGATACAAAGGTGGCAACCTACCTCCATCTGGGCTAAGAGTTGCAGCACAAGACCTTACCCTTAATATCTGTATGTCTCAGTTTTCTCTTTTTTAAAAGGAGTTAATGGTATCTACCCAAATACGCAAAAGTATTTGAGGACTAAGGACGAAGAGTGCAATTAAGAATTGCACTGTCTGATCCTCTGCTGGTCAGTTAGGTGCTTCTTTTTGAAATGATATTTGTGCATGTATCTATCTTTAACCTACATATGATGAGGAAACATTTACCAGTGTCAGATGAAATTTAAGGAGTAAATCCAAGGAGTGATACCAACTAGGGTTGTCAATTAATCACAGCTAATGCCTGCGATTAACTGAACACAAAATTAATGCATTAATTTTTTAAACACATTAATTGCATACCTTTGGGTGGAGGGGAAGGGGAGAGAGGCATTGGCACTGAGGGGGCTGAAGCCCCAACTCGGAGCCTGGTGTAGGGGTGGAGGCTTGAGCCTGGAGCCCCAAGCAAGCCCCGAGCGAGCCCCAAGCAGGGCTGAAGCCCCAAGCCCCCTGCCTATATTTGAAAATATAGAAAACATCCAAAAATATTTAAATGGTATTATGTTACTGTTTAACAGTGCGATTAAAACTGTGATTAATCACAATTTATTTTTTTAATCTGAGGATTAATTGCAAGACAACCCAAATACCAACTGATTTCCAAAACCATGTATGGTAAGTGCACAGGTCACATAATAAATAATTTTTTTTATTGCATCAGTACCTAGAAGCCCCATCTGAGATCAGGGTCACATTGTGGTAGGCGCTGTATATTATATATAATAGAGACATTCTCTGTCTTGAAGAGCTCACATCCTGAACAAAGAAAGCAGTAGCTGTGTAACAACTGTAAAAATCACACTAAGGGCTGGTCTTCAATATGGGGATATAGACACTGCTGCAATCAATGCAGCAGTGATCAATTTAGCAGGTCTAGTGAAGACCCGCTAAATCAATGGCAGAGTGTTCTCTGGTCGACCCCGGTACTTCAGCTCCCTGAGAAGAGTAAAGGAATTCGAGGGGAGAGCATCTCCCATCGATGCAGCACAGTGAAGACACTGGGGTAAGTCAACCTAAGCTACCTAGCTGGAGTAGTGTAATTTAGGTCGACTTACACCCGTAGCGAAAACAAGCCCTAAGACACCAATTTACAACATGAACAGTCCGATACTGGAGGCCTTATTCAAGCAAAGCTCCTGACTTTAATGAGACTTTTACCTGAATAAGTCCCACTTAAAGTCAGGCTCTAAATGTTGAAAAAACTATACCTGCAAATCATCCCCACAAATATAAGACTCAAATCCCCACAAATATAAGAGAGCATGTAGCCAAGGGAAGGCAAAAGCTTTTCTACCTCATGTGGTGGCAGTGGTTCTAGAGTAGGAATGATCTCACTCTCCTCACATACTTCCTTATCATCATCATCAAACAAACTCTTCATAGCCTTTTGCTGTGCAATAACACTGGAGTCAGAAGAAGGCATATCCACTTGCATTTCCAAGTCTTCTCCATCTTCTCTCAGCTCTCCTTCTTCCAGAATGACTCCTGTGTCCACTTTTGAAACCCGCATGTCCAGGACACCATCTATCCAAGCTAGTTCTGCATCTTTCGCTTTACAGAACTGAAGGGAGCTGACCAGAGAATCTTTTAACCTGACCTAAGTTGCACACAGACAAAAACTGTAATGACTTATTTACATAAGCAAACCTGACAGCACATTTCACAGGCTCTTTCGAGAATTTCGAGAAGCATTTCAGTTTGGATTTTCATTGGAGTTTCTCCAACCAGCTCTCGCATGCTCTCTTTCATTCCCCACTCCCTTCAAACTGAGGTGTGTACTCTTCTCTCTAGCCCCATTGCCCCATCATTAGATCTCTGCTTCAAAGCTTAGTTGGAACCATCTATAATGCTGACATGGTTAGGCAATTTCTCTAGTTTCTTTCATGTTACACACACACACAGAGAAACAAACACACAAACATACAGAGTAATAGTATAGTTAAGGTTTTTAGTAAAATTAAGTTGCTCTTACTTGACATGCATATTTTCAATTACTACTTGTGCTATTTCTTTTGCACCCAAAACTCTTATAGCAGTTTCAATAAGAATTTTGGATATACGTGGAATGCAGGACTGGGACTCAAATGCATACCTAAATATATACAATGTGTTCAGCAGAGCAAGTTGAATGAGATACTTTCCTTTTGCACTTTATAATTGCAGGCTTAAAATGTAATCTCAAACATCTATTAATGCAGTGATTGCATTAATAATGTATTGGTATAACACATGTAATATCCACAAGATTATAATGGAAATGTCTCCATCTTTCTCCAGAAATAAGTTCATTGTCTTGCCACAATATGACTAGATGCAAGTGCTCATACCATTATCTTTCCCCCCAAAAGGCACAGCCAAATAATGACACAATCTGATCAATATAGGGCTCTCACAACCCTCAGTACTCATACAATTGATGAATTCCACCATCTTACCTGATAGATGTGAGTCTCACTGGTTGCATCTACAGTTTCATGCAGTTTAGGCATATAAACTTTAATATCTTTCCCACCAAAAGCTCTGCAAGACTCTGAAAGGTCCTGGCTAGCCTCAGGTGGACCATGGACAATGATCAACTGTCGTGGCTTCATCTGGTTAATTATTTTTTTAATGGAGTCACCATCTGAGCGTCCTTCATAGTCTATGTATGTAACTCTGGCTCTAATTTGATTTTAAAAGAAAAAAAATAATTAATGCTTTGTCCTAAATTTTGAGAGAATAATTATGTTGTCTTATTGCTGTAACACTTGCTCTTCCTTTCCCATTCCCCCTCCTGCCCTATCCCACATCATGTATAAAAGTAGACTATAAACTCTTCAGAGTAGGAACCATGAGTCAAATTCTGTGCCACCTCCAGGAGCAGCAGCACAAGAGGTGCAGCCCACAGGAAGCTTTAAGCCACTTTGTGCCTTCCTGACTTCAAAACAGGCCCCAGCCTAGTTTAGGCAGCCTGAGGAGGTGGGTCTGCTGTAAGTTACAGAAGCTTCCCCAGTGTTGCTTGCAGCATAAGCCAGAATGGCAGTAGTTATGTGCACTATGCCCCCCAAAATGCCAGAGACTGCAAGAGGAAGAGAGTGGGGAGAAGGCCACAGTTGAGCCATATATGGCAGCCCAATGCAGCGCTTGCACCAGTGGAATTCTCCCCCAACCCCTTTAAACCACCCAAGCACCATCTAAGGTGGGGGTGAAGGAGAGAAAGGGGCAAAATCTTCTTTTGTCTCTTTTCATCTGTGCTACAAGGCACCTAGCATCCTTCTGGGTGCCATAAAATAATGATTAATGCTACACTGATGTAGGTTTCTTTCAATTAATTTTCTTAAAAAAAAAAAAAAGGATTTAATAGGTGATACTTGAAATACATGCAGCTATTTCAATGATTTTTCTACCCTTTTCACAAACTTAAAAAAAAACAAAAAAAACAACAACATTATCTTCTAGTTCCCCAGAAAAATCTCCCTCTGGACTTGGAAAAAAATAAGCAGCCATCATGAAGTTTCAGCCTGAAAAACATTTTTTGAGGAAAAAACAAAATATAAGCAACTAAACACTGTTTGCAATGCATCAGCCATTTCAATTGTGAATCCCTGACAAACAGTGCCCTCAAGCTTATCTAAAAATCACTCACTTTATTTCCATTGATTCTGTCGCTGAAATACATTTGGTAGGAACATCTGATAAATCTTGGTCCATAGGCTCATCTCCATTTGTCAAACCAGATTCTAATTTACTCTTTTCTTCTTCAGTTGCTTGAAGCTCTGGAACTAGGAAATCCTCAGGCCTAATGTTGAAATTTTTAATTATTTGTATTAAAGTAGCACCAGGGTTCTAGGTGCTACACAAACAATGTTTACTATTACACTATATTACTGTTGAGTTGCTTTGCAATTAAAAGTATATAAGCTCAGCAGAAATGCTTTTAAGATTCCAATATCTAAACATGCTCAAGGATATTCCACCCCGGATTAACTATATTTCTTCCAGATTAATATCTTTTAGATATTCTAATTTCTGGCATTTACATTCAGCCAACAGTCTACAAGATTCTCTCTCTCTTTTTAGTACGAGTTCCTTTGCTGGAAGATAGCGGTTTCTGTTTTCTCTCCTTTTCATTTCAAAGTTTACAAATCAGATTGTGTAATTTAAACAAAAATCAGGTTCACATTGAACAGAAAAGAATTTAATCACTTCTCTCTTCTAGGATAAAGAAAGTGCCTAGAGAGGGAGCATGATTTAAATGGATTGAGCATAAGGAAAAAAGGAGGAACTTCTTAATTTCAGTCCTGGCACTATCACTAATTCTCCGTGTGGCCTACAGCAACTTGTCTTAATTTCTGTCTGTTATCCTTTGTCTAAAGTGGGGATAATACCTACTTCACAGGTCTGTCGCAAGTGCTTAAAAAAAAATACTATACAAATAATATTACTATTTTTTCCTCACACATACTTGATAATCTCCCCGTATTCATCCCATTTAATTCTTTCTTCTGGGGCTGGAAACATCGGATAAGACTTCTTGGCCTGTTTGAAGAAGCTTCCTTTTCGACTTCCTTCACCTTTCATCATCAAGTCATGTTTAGTTTTATGCACTGATGGCTGATCAATATCCTCTTCAACATCACTCTCATCACTGGAATCAATATCTACCCTGAAATGTCACCCCAAAATGGATTTTAAATTATTTCTTTTAAGTTTCATTTTACACATCCACCCACACACACACACAAAATTTCATTTTAAGTTACATATCAAACATTTGCTGGCCATTGCCTGCACTCAGATGGTCACATGCCTAATTTTGCAATTAATGAACATTTAGAAACATTTAAAATCAGTTATTGCTGGAGAACTAAGATGATTTACAAACTTCAGAAAGGATTTGTGACTGTCAAAGAGATCAGCTAAAAGGGGCCCATTAAAACAAAATTCCATAGCTGACTAATGAATGATCTGATATACAGTAACTCCTCACTTAATGTTGTAGTTATGTTCCTGAAAAATGTGACTTTAAGTGAAACGATGTTAAGTGAATCCAATTTCCCCATAAGAATGAACGTTAATGGGGGGGTTAGGTTCCAGGGAAATTTATTTTTGCCATACAGTACAGTACTATAGTTGGGAGGTGCCCCCGCCTTACCCTACACAGGCACAGCCCACTGGCACTGGGGACAATGAGGCAGGCAAGGAGGCTGAAGGTGCTGTAGGCTAGGAGAATCATGTTGTGCAGCAGCGGCAGCTTTCCCTACTCTGCAAGCACCAGGGGCAGGAGGCTCAACCCTTGGCCCACCCACTCCACCCCTTTCCCCAAGCCCCCCCCCAACCCGCCTCTTCTCCCCCGCCCCGTTTACTCCGCATGCCATGTCCAAGCTCCTCTCCCCCCGCCTCCTGCCCGTGGCAATCAGCTGGCTTACACCGTTCAGGAGGGAGGAGCAAGGACACGGCATGCAGGCTCCCACATCCCATTCTGGAGACAGGGGAGGGAGGGGGAGCCTGCGCGCCGAGTCGTCGCTCCTCCCCCTCCTCCTTCCTGAACACCGCAAGCCAGCTGATTGCTGCGGGCAGGAGGTGGGGGGAGGAGGGGGAAGGCGCTGATCCACAGGGTCTGCTGGAGGGCGGGAGGCACTGGGGGGGGAGGGGAGCGGGCGTAGGGGAGCTGATAGGGTGGCTGCCAGCTGTGAACAAAGCAGGCAGCCAAACAACATTATAGCGAAGCGTTGCACAACTTTAAATGGAGCATGTTCTGTAATTGAGCAGGGACATAAGATCGAAACAACGTTAAGTGAGAGGATGTTAAGTAGGGAGTTACTGTATTTTCACCTATGGAAGCTACAATTTTCAGCTATTTCCAAAAGGTAGTAAGGTATATTGGTTACTTGAAGGCTGTGTCGTTGGCATTAAGAGCTCACTGCATTAACAGGAAATATACTTACTCTTTGGACTGTTCTAACTTTTTAGCTGCTTCTTTCTTTAGTTTCTCCTTTTCTAGGTACTCCTCAAGTTCCTTCCCTTCAAGTTTGACACGTTTCCTCAACTAAAAAGAAAAAAAAAGGAGTGTGTGTGTGCGCGTGTATAAAAATATAAAAGGAGGGGAAAAACTGTATTAGAGTAAGCAACTTCAAAACAAGCTGTAACTTTTATTTGGAAGTTTTAATACCCCTTCTACTGCACCAATTAAAACTTTTACCCAGTCACAATCAGTATCAGGATACCAAAGTGATTAAGGCTACTTCTGCCACCCACATTGAGTTCAGTAGTAACTTACTCTAAAATGTAAATAAAATCCCTAGTACTGCTAAAATTGAGCAAATATAGTATTACCATGCTTAACAATAAAATAGTTATAGTAAAACTGTATTAAAAATCAACTGATTCACTTTGCAAAACTCCTAAATTGAAACTGATCTTCATTTAGTAACTTACAGTGAAGGAATTATTTTTTCCCCTTCTTTCAGTAACTGAACAGGGAAAAATTCATCCCTAAATAATATTTGGTGTTGGTATTATGGTTTTCCTGTCTTTGACACTGACAAACAAGAGCAGAATGCCAAAACTGAATATTATTATAGGGAACAGTAGCAAATTTTGCTCTGGCTTTAAAGAAGGCATACCACAGTACACCTCTAAACCGCTATTAAGAGGGGAGCCAAAAATCTCTACCGCGTTATAGCACAAACCCCGGGGTACAGGTGGCAGGGCTCCAGTGGAGATTTAAAGAGCTCTGGGCTCCAGCCGCTGTGTGGAGCCCTGGGCCCTTTAAATCATCGGCGAGCTCCGCTGCCGCAGCCCCAGGGTAGCGACGGCAGGGCTCCCGTGGTGATTTAAAGAGCTCCAGGCTCCAGCCACTGCGGGGAGCCCAGGCCCTTTAAATCGCCGGCAGCAGCCCCGGGGTAGCGGCGGCAGGGCTCCAGCAGGACTTAAAGGGCCCAGGGCTCCCCACAGCAGCTGGAGCCCTGGGCCCTTTAAAGTGCCACCTGAGCCCCACTGCTGCAGCCCCGGGGTAGCAGTGGCAGGGCTCCAGCGGCAATTTAAAGCAGCGGTCCCCAACCTTTTTGGCACCAGGGACCGGTTTCGTAGAAAAAAAAATTTCCGCGGACCTGTGGGATGGTTTTGGGACAATTCAAGCGCATTACATTTATTTTTGTACTTTTATTTCTATTATTATTGTAATATATAATGAAATAATTATACAACTGACCATAATGCAGAATTAGTGGGAGCCCTGCCCCCTATCTGACCCCCACCCACTTCCTGCCCCCCCGACTGACCACCCCCCTCAGAATCCCCAACCCATCCTGCTCCTTGTCCCCTCACCATCCCCCAGAGACCCCCCACCATCCTGGGACCCCACCCCTGCTCCCTGTCCCCTGACTGCCCCAACCCCTATCCCCCCGCCCCGCTGAGTCCTGACAGACCCCCCCGGAACACCCACAATCCAACCCCCCCATTCCCTGCCCCCTGACTGCCCCCTCTCTGTGCCCTGACTGTCCCCAGGACTCCCTGCCCCTTAGCCAACCCCCATGGCCCCAGCCTCTTACCCCCGGCTCCCTCCTCACCCGGAGCCTCAGCGCCTCGCCTGACAGCTGCAGCGTGCCTCCGGCAGGGCCTGAGCTCCGTCCCGCTCAGAGCCGCGTGGTGAGGGGGAGGGGCTGGGAACTCCATGCCGAGCGGAGGCAGCTGAGCTCAGCCCGGAGCTCGCAGCCCTGCCCCCTCACCACGCGGCTCTGAGGGGGCGGGGCTCAGGGGCCCCGCCAGAGACACGCCGCTTGATGTGCTAGGGGTCGGTTCGCGGACTGGTTCCTAACAGGCCGCGGCCCGGTACCGGTCCATGGCCCGGGGGTTGGGGACCCCTGATTTAAAGGGCCCAAGGCTCCCCATAGCAGCTGGAGCCCCGAACCCTTTAAAGTGCTGCTGGAGCCCTGCTGCTATTGCGCTATACGTAAACCCGTGTTATATCGGGTCGCGTTATAGCAGGGTAGAGGTGTATATGTTTTTCTAAATAATACTGTATCCCGAGGACAATAATGCATGAAGTATCATTCTATGCTTTTAGGAAATTATAAAAGAAAGCTGTAGAATCTATATGGGAATTGCTAAGAACCCCTTTAAAGTCACAGGTGTACACACTCCCATACAAACCATAAAATTTGGCAGGTGGAATCAGGAGCAGGTGTAGTATGAAAAATTACTGAAATCAGCTGTATAAGTCAACTATTCCCGTTTATTTTCCACCCTTCGTTTTCTTTTTAAATTTCTTGTGTTATATTAACCTCACTCAGCTTGACTTTCTTTTTCCAAATGATTTTTTTGTCCAAATAAGCAACTGTACCTTGCCATCTAAACGTCGACGGGACAATTACTTTCTGTTTACTGTAACATGGGTGCGCTTCTGTGATTTGAAAGGTATTTTTAGCAATTTTTATGCTACAGATTTTATAACCTTGCCCTTCAGCTAATATATAATAATTCCCTACCACAAAATCTACTTTTGATCCTATTCTTATTTGACGATGCCATGCTTAACTATAACTACAGTTTGACACATCCAGAAATAAGTGGCTTAAGAGTTCTCTCAGCAACTAGACAAAATTTTCAATAGTACAATCAAAAAAGAAATTTAAGTTAGGTCTTGAACAGACTTCCATAGTTGGTAAACATCAGAAAATCTGAATTGTAACATATTGCCTTACCTCTATATCTATAACTTTTTCAGAAGGGTTATCTATAAGAAATCGTGCTAGCGTCCCAGGTGTGGTCCTATAAGTTAAAATTACAGAGTTTTTGGGATCCTGACACCACTGTATAAAGAGATCTCTTGAAAACCCACATTCCAAATCAGGCTGGCTGGCAAGCACGACTTTTGGGCTAGGTACTCGAGCCAGGTCAGAAAGACCATGACATAATGAGAGATGGCGGAATTGAAATGGATTGTTCCTCTTGTCTTCAAAACACCTCATCAGTTTGTCACTCATCCATTCAACCTAAGGGTGGTATTGGAAAAAAGAGTTAAGTCATCTTTAAGATTTTTACATGGTACTTTGTAATAACTAAAACTGATGTACAAACTCGATACTTGTACCTGACAACATTAAAAAATGCTCTTCTAGAGATTCTCAAGTTGACGGGTGCAGTATGCACACACATCAAATCAGTCTCTTTACCAATACCTCTTTGTGGGCAATCACATATCATGTATATAAATTAAATATTCTTTATCACACCTGCAACCTAGGCTAACGGATCACAAAGAAACTGGATTTCCCTATCTATCAAGTCATACTACTGGCAGTATTCTGGTTGCATATTACTTGATGGAGGGAATTTAGATCATGAGTGTCCACGCTGGAATAGGGAAGTCAGACCAGTAACACAGAAATTTTTCTTCCTGTTAAACAGAACTACATGTCGTTGGACAAGCCTACTGTTATCAAGCAACATTAAGAATGAAAATAATTAGCCTCTTCATAATTGTATTTTAATATCAGAACACACCTGTGATTTAGAAAACTCCACTACATTGTAGCTGACATTATTTAAAAGTGCTAAAGAGTAGACTCCTAATCCTGCATCTTTTGTTCTCCAAATCTGATCAAGAAGTTGGGCAAGTTCCAGAACTCTGCCTGCTGTATCCACGGCTATTAACACATTTCCATCACCTCGCAACGTCTCCAAGACATTGGCTGGAGTGGGATGGGAGGGGAGAAATAAAAATAAATAAATAAAATAAAGTAGCTGCACATTGAACCACAATTAGAAGAGAAGAAAGATTTTTATTTTCTCTACCAAACATCAACTATAATCAGAGGAAAACTAAACTCAAAGATTAACTGACAATAAGCAGCACTGAAAAAATCTCAGCTTCAAAGAGATATTGATGCACAATTCCCATTTTGGGAGCTGTGCCCCTCTTATAGAGCTTTCAAAGGCTCAGCCTTAATATTTAATAGTAATTTCTTTTTTAAAATCCATTTTAATGATTTTTTTTAAATGAAGCACAAAGAACTATTGAAATTTACTTCCTTATCTCACAGGAACAGATCAGCTCAGGCTACATCAAAACATCAAGTCTTTGAATCAATTTTAGCAAGCATGATTCAATCACTTTTTATCTGAAAGTATGTTTATTCACAGGATCACTAGTGTTAGAAAAAAATAAAAATAAATCAGAAAATTAAAAGAAAATTAAAGATTCTCAATTTTCATGTATATTACATTTGTTATAGAAGTTTATAACTCAATTGAAAAACAGATATTTTCCATTACTACTGCTTTAACATACTTAACAGTTGTTCATCTCTTTGCTTCCGTCTGGGTTGTACATACGTAGCATTAAAGGAATCTGTGATAAGCAGCGAAGGCCTGCTCAACATTTCCAGAGAACATCCATTTAAATGGCTGAAGAAAAAGAAGTTAGGCCACACAAGTTCAGTTTTTGTATTGCTAACGAACGACAAACGACAAAAAAAGTCATAAGATAGTTCTCAATGTGATAGTTTTCAATGTGCAGAACTGGCATTCCCCATTATTTGGCAAATTTTCAATTAGATTCTTACTGTCTTTTAACAACAACAAAAACCTTGAAAAAAACCCTCTATCATAGGAATCAGATGATTTTTTTGAGAGAAAATGTACTAGAACATGGATGATCTGGCTTCATAACCATGTACTTATGCCATGTTTAGAAAGAACAGTTTTTTGTTAGGCCAAAAGCATGGGCACTTCACGCTGCTTTCATTTTCTACATGCCAGGCCTTTCCTTCCCTGAAACCTCTCATCATTCCTTAAATTTAGTTTAAGACAAACCCCAAATAATTTATGTTTTAAATCTGCAAACTTCTTCCACTTTGATTTTATTCTCGTCTCCATTTCTCTCTTTAACACATTTTAATTTAAAACAAAATCTTCCTAAAGCAACACAGAATATAATCTCTTTTCTGCGGGGGGGGGAGGGGAGGAAGGAAGAGAGAAGAGATTTGCTCTTTTCTCTTTTTAAAGGATCTCAAACATTTCCACAATAATCTAAATATAATTATTTCCTCATTTTAATCACCAAGTCACCTATGTACTTTTTTTCATTTTCTAAGAAATCTGTCCCATTTGACTTATTCTTGAATTACTTCTATATGAGACCAGCTGCGAATACTCCTACAAGCAAAAGTTGCCCTGTAATCACATTTTGATCAAAGGAGAAAATGAACACTGCAATTTCCCACAAATATAAATCTAAGATTCAAACCCTCCTTCTCCCCCACATCCCCACCCCTGAAGCCTTTGGTATCTGCATTTTGTACCTAGATTATTATGCAACATTTATGTCTGTCCCGACTCCCAGCGCATCTGCAGTCTTGATTACAAGTTGGACCTTATATTGGCATTCAGGGGCTCATTAGCATGGTTGTTTTTCCCTTGATAAAAGGGACAGTTATTTATCATTGTCTTATTCTTCTTAGAAGATTGCTTCTTTTTATTTTTATTATAAAAGACACTATATTTTTATATTCCTTTTTCAACTGGGAGGAGAGATTTCCCCTCCTCTCCCCAGCTGTAGCACTGGACATTTTCTGTTTCAAAATTTACAATTAAATTGAAAACAGGATTTGAGAACGAGGAAAGAGAGACCTTACTGCTCTGTTGTACATAGCCACCATCAAATCCAGCTATTTGAGTTGAAGTTGGCAATCTTAATATTTCATGCCAGTGCAAGTATTTATCAGGCACTGTTAAATTACATCGCAATACTAACTGAAATTTGGGAAGAAAAAACAAAACAAAAAAAAGGTTTGCTGTGTTGTACATACATCTCCCTCTTGTGGTTGAAGTCAACAGCATAAACAATTTCTTCTTCTCCATCTTTGACAATCTTCCAAATTGTGCCTCCTATCATGTGACCAGCCGGCAGTGGTGTAATAGAAAGACCATGTCCTTTCCCTATAGGAACAATATTGTAACCTCTCAATATTTCAGATATAGCATGCTTATTACAATACATTATCCCAACCACAAGGCAGTCTGAAATAAACCACTAACCCATAGTTACTACTGAGGGAGGTCAGAAGTCATTATTCCCTCCATCCTGACTACTAACAACAGTGTAAGGTTCCAGTATTCCCTGTGATTAGGGATTCTTCCCCATTTGGCCTCCAGAAAATGGAGAGCTGGGAAAGGTACACCAATCTCAGGTTAAGTTTGTTCCAGCTGTGCTGCATTGTCCATGAAAACAGGAGGAAAAGAAACACACAACTGGCAGCACTTTTTGCCGGTTATTCTATGAACATAACATACAAACCACACTGGTGAAATGCAGTCATCTCTGGGGTAGAGAGTAGCTGCATTTAACCATACAGCAATATTACAGAGCTAACAGCAAGTGAACAGCAAGCTTTAAATTAAAGTTTCTAGGAAATTACAGAGGGTGCAAGTAGTTACACAGATTAGAAATCAGCCAGACCATGAGGACACACAGTAATCTCTTATGAAAAATATCAAGAAATGTGTTTCTAGTGTTCCACAGTTAGGTAATAGACCACTTATCTGCATGGAAATACTCTTAGAATTAATGACAACACACAGGTGTGGTCATGCAGCAGTAGAGGGAAAGGTGGAGCATAATTTAGCCTGTAACCAGCACAAACATTCTAATCTTAGAAGTGTCCAGCATGCACTCTCTGAACTCATTTACATTACAAATATGATAAGTCAGGGGGCCCAGTTATAAGACAGTTCAAACTTTACATGTCTTCTCATTGGTTTAGTTAGTGTGCACAGGACTTCACTTTGTCCCAGTAAATGTGTTAATGCCTTAAACTAGTGGCTCTCAACCTTTCCAGACTACTGTACCCCTTTCAGGAGCCTGATTTGTCTTGTGTATCCCCAAGTTTCACCTCAGTTAAAAACTACTTGCTTACAAAATCAGACATAAAAATACAGAAGTGTCACATGTGTCACACTATTACTGAAAAATTGCTCTCTCATTTTTACCATATAATTATAAAATAAATCAATTGGAATATAAATATTGTACTTATAATTCAGTGCATTGGCTATACAGCAGTATAAACAAGCCATTTTTTGAAATTTTAGTTTGTACTGACTTCTCTAACGCTTTTTATGTAGCCTGTTGTAAAATTCGGCAAATATCTAGATGAGCTGATGTGCCTCCTGGAAGACCTCTGCATACCGCCACGGGTAGGCATACCCCTGGTGAGAACCACTGCCTTAGACTACTATAATTTGAGCAGAAATCTCCAACACTCCTGTCCATTTCCTGAAGAACTTGCTTTTCTGTTTTTATTTGTGCTCCTTTTCACTTGGGGAAAATATGTAAGCAACTGTCAATGTTGCCTTCAATTAGCTAGCAACAAGATGTATTTTAGAGATGTGGAAGATATGAGAAAAATAAAGATGAGAAATAAAACATAGGATAGGACAGTCAAATTCAATCCAGCATAACCTTTACTAACTTCAATGGGAGTTGGGCGTTTTTCTGAAATGTAATTATTGGGGAAGATCCTCAGCTGGGGGTGGAGCTATGACAGCTTACACCAATGAGGATCTGTTACTTTGTGCTGCTACTGATCCACTTTTAGTGAGTCAGAGGACCTATGCCACGTACTCTCCTCAAAAAAGCAAACTCCAGTTCAAAATGAAAATGCACAGTAAATCCATTAAAAGACAAGTCATCTTCTGCATCTTTTGCTGTGTTTTTACCTTTCAAGTTCACAATCTGAGAGAACTTGAGCTGCTGTATTTTATCAAAAGCTGCATCTACATCATCCAATGTAAAGAGAGTGAAATCTTCTGTATTGTGGCGAGACTAGCATAAAAAGGAAACAAAGGAAAACATATTAAAAAGCCCGAAAATCATCTTCTATGAAACAGTTTAATAAATTAAATACATGTGAAAATGAGAAATAAAATATACCTGATACAGATCATACATAAACATTTGTCCCATTTTATATACAGGAATGGTTGCATAAATAGCACAATTTAAACCCATTTTTCCAACTGCATAGGGGAGAGCACCAAGATGTAGAGGATCAGGGTGAGAAAGTAGCACTGCATCAACCTGGTGTACATATCTAGGAGGAAAAACGAAATATACGTGAAAAAAATTACTTAAAAAACAAAAAAGACTATTTGTAGTAACATCAAGTGCAAAACGGCCAAGCAGAAAAAAAAATCACTCAGTTTATCCCCAACAGAATGGGAACTTTGAACTAAGGAAAAGTTTTAATAACTGTTATAAAAAATAAAGATTAAGGATAAAATTTTAAGAAGCTCTGAAGTGACTTAGGAGCCTAAGTGCCCAAGTCATTTTTCAAACTGGGACTTAGGATCCCAAGTCACTTAGAGTAAATGTTTCAAAGTGCCTAATTTCCTAATTTGGCAAACTCCAAACTCACAGGAATTGCATTACTACTATTTCAGACAAGTGACAAATAGTAAGATAAGGGATAAGACGGTTACTCACCGTTGTAACTGTTGTTCTTCGAGATGTGTTGCTCCTATCCATTCCAGTTAGGTGTGCGTGCCGCGCGTGCACGGCTCTTCGGAAGATTTTTACCCTAGCAACTCCGGCGGGCCGGCTGGGCGCCCCCTGGAGTGGCGCCGCTATAGCGCTAGATATATACCTCAGCCGACCCGTCCGCTCCTCAGTTCCTTCTTGCCGGCTACTCCGACAGTGGGGAAGGAGGGCGGGTCTGGAATGGATAGGAGCAACACATCTCGAAGAACAACAGTTACAACGGTGAGTAACCGTCTTTTCTTCTTCGAGTGATTGCTCCTATGCATTCCAGTTAGGTGATTCCCAAGCCTTATCTAGGCGGTTGGGTCGGAGTGAGACGTGGCAGAGTGTAAGACTGCTGAGCCGAAGGCTGCATCGTCTCTGGATTGCTGCACCAACGCGTAGTGGGTAGCAAAGGTGTGGACAGAAGACCAGGTGGCCGCTCTACAGATATCCTGGATAGGTACATGGGCCAGAAAGGCGGCAGACGAGGCTTGCGCTCTTGTAGAGAGAGCGGTGAGGCGGCTAGCTGGCACACGAGCAAGCTCATAACATGTCCGGATACAAGATGTTACCCAGGAGGAAATCCTCTGAGAGGAGACCGGCTCGCCTTTCATGCGATCAGCAACCGCTACGAACAGCTGGGGCGAACGCCGGAAGGGCTTCGTCCGCTCTATATAAAAAGCGAGGGCCCTGCGGACGTCAAGGGTGTGAAGCTGTTGTTCACGACTTGAGGCGTGCGGCTTCGGGAAAAAGACCGGAAGGAAAATGTCCTGGTTTAGGTGGAAGGCCGACACCACCTTAGGGAGGAAGGCCGGGTGTGGTCGAAGCTGCACCTTGTCGCCGTGGAAGACAGTATACGGTGGACCAACCGTTAGGGCATGGAGCTCGGAAACTCGTCTCGCTGAAGTTATAGCGACGAGAAAGGCCGTTTTCCATGAGAGATAGAGCAGGGAACACGTGGCCAAGGGCTCGAAAGGGGCTCCCATAAGCTTGGCCAGAACTAGGTTCAAATCCCAGGACGAGGCAGGACGCCGTATCGGCGGGTACAAGTGGTCTAGGCCCTTAAGGAAGCGGGAAACCATCTGGTTAGAAAAGATGGACCGTCCTCCTATGGATGGACGAAAGGCGGACACGGCTGCCAGGTGTACCTTCAAGGAGGAGACCGCGAGTCCTTGTTCCTTAAGGGACCAGAGGTATTCCAGGATCGTAGGAATAGGGACCAGGAAAGGATTAAGGCCTCTCTGATCGCACCAGAGTGCGAAACGCTTCCATTTCGCAAGGTAGGTTGAGCGAGTGGAAGGCTTTCTGCTTTCCATCAGGACTTGCTGCACCGCCGCCGAACAGTCACGCTCCGCGTGGGTCAACCACGCAGGTACCAAGCTGTAAGATGGAGGGACTGTAGGTCCGGGTGGCGGAGCCTGCCGAAGTCCTGCGTTATGAGGTTCGGCCATAACGGAAGGGGAATGGGATCCCGAACAGAGAGCTCGAGCAGCAGGGTGTACCAGTGCTGCCGTGGCCAGGCCGGAGCAACGAGTATGAGGCGGGCCCTGTCCCTCCGAAGCTTGAGTAGCACCCGGTGTACGAGTGGGAACGGAGGGAAGGCATAGAGGAGGTGATCCGTCCAGGAGCAGAGGAATGCGTCCGACAGGGAGCCTCGGGAGCGACCCTGGTAAGAACAAAACTGGTGGCACTTCCTGTTCTCCTTGGAGGCAAACAGGTCTATCTGGGGAAACCCCCACCTTCGGAAAATTGTGCGCACCACATCTGGACGAAGGGACCACTCGTGGGAGAGGAATGACCTGCTGAGATGGTCGGCCAGCGTGTTCTGCACTCCTGGAAGAAAGGACGCTGCCAGGTGAATCGAGTGGGTTACGCAGAAGTCCCACAGGAGCATCGCTTCCGTGCAAAGCAGGGAGGAGCGAGCCCCACCCTGCTTGTTGACATAAAACATCGCCGTCGTGTTGTCCGTGAACACCGCCACACAGCGCCCTTGAAGATGGGCGTGGAAGGTCTGACACGCCAAGCGGATCGCTCGCAGCTCCCTGACGTTGATATGTAGGGAGAGCTCTCGGGGCGACCAGAGACCCTGGGTGTGTAGGTTGCCAAGGTGTGCCCCCCATCCCAACGCCGAGGCATCCGTGGTCAGGGTGACGGATGGGCGAGGAGGGCGGAACGGGATTTCTGCACACATGACCTCTGGGTCCAGCCACCAGCTGAGCGAAGCGAGGATTGGTTTCGTGACCGTGACCACCATGTCCAGGGGGTCGCGGTGCGGATGGTACACCGACGCAAGCCAAATTTGAAACGGGAGAAGGAGCAGCCTCGCGTACGTGGTCACGAACGTGCAGGACGCCATGTGGCCCAGGAGGCGTAGGCAGGACCGAACCGTTGTTGTGGGAAAGGATTGTAGGTCCTGGATGATGGAGACCATCATCTGGTGCCGAGGTCGAGGGAGGCAGGCCCTGGCCAAACTGGAGTCCAGGACCGCTCCGATGAACTCCACCCTTTGTGATGGAGCTAAAGTGGACTTCTCGGCGTTTATCAGAAGGCCCAGGCACTGAAACAGGGCTAGGATCTCAGCCATTTGACTTGCTACCAGCTGTCAGGATGGCCTGCGAACCAGCCAGTCGTCGAGATACGGGTACACGTGCATGCGACGACGGCGGAGGGCTGCGGCAACCACTGCCATGCACTTGGTAAAGACCCTCGGCACGGTGGAAAGGCCGAAGTGTAGCACCGCAAACTGGTAGTGCGCGTTGTTGACTACGAACCGCAGGTAGCGTCGATGGGGAGGGTAAATCGCGATACGGAAGTACGCGTCCTTCATATCGAGGGCGGCAAACCAGTCTCCCGGATCCAGGGAGGGAATGATGGTCCCCAGGGTTACCATGCGAAACTTGAGCTTGAGCAGCTATCTGTTGAGCTCTCGGAGGTCTAGTATAGGTCGGAGACCTCCCTTCGCCTTGGGGATTAGGAAATATCGGGAATAAAATCCCCTGCCTCACATGTCGTTCGGCACCTCCTCTATGGCACCCAGACTCAACAGAGACTCGACCTCTTGCAAGAGGAATTGCTCATGAGAGGGGTCCCTGAAGAGGGACGGGGAGGATGGGTGGGAGGGAGGGGGCGAAACAAACTGAAGGCGGTAACCATACTCGACTGTACGAAGTACCCAGTTGTCCGTTATTTGGGACCACGCCGGGAGGAAGTGGGAAAGACGGTTGCAAAATAACGGGGAAGGATCCGGTAAATAGCCTGATGGGCCGTCCTCGGGCGTCCCATCAAAATGCCTGCTTAGGCCCTTGGGGGCTTTGGAGGGCACCTGGGACTGGTTACGCCGGTTGCCCGATGGTCTACGGCGGTTTAGGCGACCTCTGCGCCCATTATCAGGCCGTGCCCTGGCCTGATTAAAGGGCCGGTACGGCTGCTGCCGGAACGACCTCCGATGGGTAGCCGGTGTGTGCATACCCAGGGTGCGGATGGTGATTCTACCATCTTTGAGGGTCTGAATCCTCGAGTCCGTTTTCTCGGAAAAGAGACCCTTAGTGTCAAAAGGGAGGTCTTGCAGGGTGTACTGGACCTCTGGCGGCAAGGTGGAGGACTGCAACCAGGAGATTCGTCTCATGGTCACTCCCGAGGCCAGAGTTCTGGCTCCTGAGTCTGCCGAGTCCAGAGCGGCCTGGAGGGAGGACCGGGAGGCTTTCTTGCCCTCCTCAAGGAGGGCTGAGAATTCCTGTCGGGAGGCTGTTGGGATCAGCTCCATAAATTTGGAAAGGGACACCAAAGTGTCATAGGTGTAGCGACCAAGGAGAGCCAGCTGATTGGCAATCCGGAGCTGGAGACCACCGGCCGAATAGACCTTCCGGCCCAACAGATCCATTCTCCGTGTGTCCTTGGATTTTGGCGCTGGAGCGGGTTGCCCATGTCTCTCCCGGTCATTCACGGACTGCACTACGAGGGAGTCCGGAGTTGGGTGCGTGTAAAGGTACTCGTACCCGCTGGGAGGAACCGAGTACTTGCGTTCCACCCCTCGAGCGGTGGGAGGGACCGACGCCGGCGACTGCCAGATGGTAGTGGCATTTTTCTGGATGGTCCGAATAAAGGGTAGGGCCACCCGCAGCGGGGCCTCAGCTCCAAGCACCCTGGTCACCGGGTCATCATCCTCAGCGACCTCTTCAACGGGGAGGTCAATAGCCTGTGCCACCCGGCGAAGGAGGTCCTGGTGGGCCCGCAAGTCAATCGGTGGGGGGTCCGATGTAGATGCCCCCGCCACCGCCTCATCCGGCAACGAAGACGAGGACAGGCCCTGGACCATGGCTTCTGGAGGTGGTTCTTCCAGGGGGTGGGAAGCCACGGCGGCTACGGGATGCTCTGCCGCTACAGGTGGCGGTGGAGCCTCAACCGGTGGTGATGGAGGAGGCCTGCTGACCGTGGCTTCCGGCACCCTGGGTCGCTGAGGGAAGGGGAGCCCTTGAGCCTCGTGGTAGGCCCAGGGGGCCCAAAAGCCCCACTGCTGCGGTCCGTGGTCTAGCCCTTGGGGGTCAGCCCGGATATCTCCACCGCTGTCCGCCTGAGAGGCGACCGAGGGTTGGCGAGAAGGCCATGGGGGGGCAGAGGCGCTCAGGGACTGCGCCGTCGATGCTGCCGGTCTGTCCCTGGACGGTGCCGGGGATCGGTGCCGGTCGTCACGGTGCCGGGAGTGAGAGCGGGACCATCGACCGTGCCGGTGCCGGGAGGTCGACCGCGATCTCGACCGATGTCGGTGGGAGCGGCTTCGCGAGTCGCGGTGCCGGGAACGGTACCGGGATCCGGACCTCCTTCGGTACCGACGGTTGGGTGACCGGTACCAGGATCGTCTCCGGGAGTGCGACCGGTACCGCGATGCGGAGCGGTACCGGGACTGCGACCGGCGCCGAGACGGGGAGCGGTACCGGGATGGTGATCGGTGCCGGGATCTGGATCGGCGCGAAGGCGACCGTCTCCGGGATCGGGACCGGGACCTGGAACGCCTTCTATCCCGTCTGTCAGGGGAAGGTGGCCTCATCATAGCTGGCTTGCCCACTGACTGCACAGCCCGCACCGGTGGTGCCGGGGGCCGGAGGCTCGGTGCCTCTGTGAGCTCTATGAGCTCTCTCGCCGTCAAGAAAGTCTCGGGCGTCGACGGGAGAGGCAGCTCGACCGCGGTTTGCACCGGGGAGCAGGGCGGTACCGGACTCAACGGCTCTCGCGGCGCCGGAGTCGACGGTACCGTGCCCGGTCTGTGCACCACCACAGTCGGTGCCGGAGGCGGCTGGGTGAGCGGTCCCGGTGCAGGAGGCTTGGAGGCCGTCTGCGCCGTCTTCCACTTCTTCGTCGGAGAGAGGGAACGGTGCCGGGACGCCGGTGCCGGCTGTAGAGTTTTAACAGTCTCGGTGCCGGACCGGCTCGGGACCGCTGGTGCGCTGCGTGCCGAGGAGGACTTTGGAGCCGCTTGGGTCGGCCCTGCAGGGCTAAGTGCCAACTCCATGAGGAGCTGCTTCAATCTCGAGTCTCTCTCCTTCCTTGTCCTCGGCTTGAATGCCGTGCAAATTGGGCACTTAAATGGTCGATGGGACTCTCCGAGGCAGCGCAGGCAGGAGTCGTGAGGGTCACCAATTGGCATGTGCCGCTGGCAAGCTGAACAGGGCTTAAACCCCGGTGTCTTGGGCATTAGCCCGCACCGGTTGTGGAAAAAGAGGGGCTAGCCCCCCTAATTCCCCTTAATACACTAACTAACTAAATTATTTAACTATCTTAACTAACTATATACACTTATACAAGGAGATACACTAGGGTTGTGGAGGTCAATGGAGCACTCCACTGTTCCAACGGCCGTCATGGGCGGTAAGAAGGAACTGAGGAGCGGACGGGCCGGCTGGGGTATATATCTAGCGCTATAGTGGCGCCACTCCAGGGGGCGCCCAGCCGGCCCGCCGGAGTTGCTAGGGTAAAAATCTTCCGAAGAGCCGTGCACGCGCGGCGCGCACACCTAACTGGAATGCATAGGAGCAATCACTCGAAGAATAAAATATTTCCAAATTGAAATAGCTTGAATCCAGTATTCAAACAGATTTAGTATGCAATTTCCCTTAGCTTTTCACAAAACTAGTTTTCCAAAGCTCTTGAAAACTATACACAGTTAATTATTTATGACTGTTTGGTTGGCTCTGGAACATGAAAACTTCTAGCTGTACCATGCCAACCTGACATTTTAATGTAATATTTTCTTTCTCCTCCAGAATGATTATGCTTGTTTAGTGCTTATTTGTATTACAATTATAAATAATAAAATATGACGACTTAATATATTTGCTACTTAATTGAATGGCTAACACTATCAAAAGATTTTAAGAAACATTACATTTATTAATTGTGAAATTAAATTAGTCTAGGACTCAGGGCCCAATTCTACAGCTTTTACTCACTTGAATAATCCCATTTAAAAAACCTGAATAAAGGCTACAGAATCAAGTCCCAAATCTGTAAAAGCCAAATTAAAAAAATATCTATTTAAAGAAAGAGGAAGAGGTCAAATGTAAGTATTTCAAACAACAGTAAGTGACTGGATTGTTTTTAAAAAAGTAAGAAAATGGATTCTTTGACCTACTGGCTAAACATTTTATAAGAACAGACATCTCGAACAACAGACAAGTGAAAAAAATGTATTAGCTGAAATGCTAACAGCATGTATATTGCACATATCTGAGTAGCATGTAGCAGGAAAGCCCTTTTCCTGAAGAGTAACTGTCTGGTTCAAGAAACTTTTCAAAATATTAACGGCCATATTGCAATTATTGTATCATAATATGTAGTTGAAAGATTTTAATGTGTGATGATGCTATGAATAGTGATTAAAATTGGCATTGTGAGGATTTTATGTTCTTTCAGGAACTTCCATATTTAGACCCCCACCTTGTAATCACCGGAAGTACAGGATGACCCCTTTCTGCACATGCAGAGCCATCATTGAATTAAATGGGGTTCAGTGCAAGAGCCCACCTGCTCAGTTTAAAACACAGATTTTTTTTTTCCTGACAGCCCAAACACCCGATAGCAGGTGAGGGTCAAACTGTTTTCTTTCTGGCTTATACATGATCAGCAGTAAGATTCTACTATTTGTATTTAGTTAATTCTGTTGATAATTAAGGCTACGTTTTAGTCATGGGTATTTTTAGTAAAAGTCACTGCCTATGACCTGTCCATGACTTTTACTAAAAATATCTGTGACTAAAACTTGGGAGGGGGGCCATGGGCAGTCCAGGGGGACTGCAGGTTCTGGGGGAAGTGGCTCAGGACCCCTGCTGGTGCTCGGGGGTGAAGTGGGGAGGGTTGGCAGGGCCTCCCTATCCGGTTCCACGTCCCTGCAGCTCCTAGGGAGCGCAAGGGCACAAGCACTGGCTGCCACAGCTCCCATTGGCCAGGAACTGCAGCCAATGCGAGCTGTGGGGGCGGGACCTGTGGGTACAGGCAGCGCAGAGCCAGTTCCCTCACCCCCGACCCCTTGCCACTTGGGAGCTGCAGGGCCATGCCAGTGGGAGCCCCCTACCCTGAGGTAAGCGCCCCCTAAACCCCCAATGCTCTGCCCCTAGTCCTGAGCGCCCTCCCACACACCCAAACTGTTGTTGCTGGCCCAGGGGCTGCCCACTTTGGGTAGCCCCTGAGCCAGACCCAGCCACTGCAGAAGTCATGGAATCCGTGGCCTCCCTGACAGACTCACAGCCTTATTGATAATACATAGGCCAGAATCGAGCCAAGCTAAGTATCTCATAGCTGTATACAATGGATCTGCAGGGCTATTAGATAAAAAAAATCATATTTATGTAATTAATGCAAGCTGATATAACTCAGAATATACACAGAGCAGATCTATTTATTAAGGTTTTAGAAGAGTGATTTTCCCTATCATATATGCAATTTTAAACAGAAAACAAAAATTTTGGATTTTCATTCTACATCATGAGCATAAAATATCATGCTTTAAAACATGCAGTAATGTGTTTTCAGGGCTTTTATTAGAAAAACAAACAAAGGATAAGCAATTACTTACTTCCTTAGAGAATCAATGATATCCATTGAAAAATTCTCATCCCAGCCACAGTCCAATAAAAAACGAAACTCGTCTACCTGCAGCAGATAGCAGAGAGCAGATTCCTCCTGCACCCCTGAGAGCGTAGTCAACTTGATAATGGAGGTCATTTTGCTGTCCAAATGTCTGCTTACCAAAACAACTATTTTAAAAAGAAAAAAAATGTAAACACCTAATACAAAAGAAGTTTGTATTTAGATATTTAGACCAACCGTTATTTTATTATTTGTGTAAACATATGCAAGTCAGTAATAATTTTGTATTATTATTACTAGATAATACCTCGTTATCAATTACCAGAAATTCTACTGACACTGTTATTTGAGCTGCTATATTTTAAATACAAAGACAGAAAATCTCTTATTGTTCTTAAATAGGGATTGTTTTCAGATACTTCCCCAAAACCTAACAAATTTTATGGATGTCATCAAAAATGTTGCAAGTCAATGTATGGCAACTTCCTATTTAAAAGAGATTGTTCATTAAAAGAAAACTGGATGGAGACAGACATACACAAGCTTCCACTGAAGATGAAGAGAAAGGCAGATTGATAAAGAAACAGAAAAAGCCTGAGAAACAGTAGGTCATCTAGCCCAGTTCCCTGCACTCAAGGAAGGACTAAGTAATAACTAGACCATTCCTGACAGATAATTGTCTAATCCAGTGGTTCTCAAACTTCATTTCACTGCGACTCCCTTT
The DNA here is from genome assembly GCF_020497125.1 of Mauremys mutica. NCBI lineage: Eukaryota > Metazoa > Chordata > Testudines > Geoemydidae > Mauremys > Mauremys mutica. The sequence continues at coordinate 30,437,216 of NC_059075.1, forward strand.
TGACAACAAAAATTACTACACAGCCCTGGGCGGGTGGGGGGAGGAGGGGACAGCCAGAGCCCTGACACCCCATGGAGGGAGGCTGTAACTTGATGGTTGTAACTTGAGGGAGGCTGTAACTTGAGGGAGGCTGTAACTTGATGGTTGTAACTTGAGGGAGGCTGTAACTTGAGTCTTGCTGCACAAGGCCCAGCAAGAGAACTAGATAAATTCATGGAGGTTAAGTCCAATAATGGCTATTAGCCAGGATGGGTAAGGAATGGTGTTCTTAGCCTCTGTTTGTCAAAGGGTGGAGATGGATGGCAGGAGAGAGATCACTTGATCATTGCCTGTTAGGTTCACTCCCTCTGGGGCACCTGGCATTGGCCACTGTCGGGAGATAGGATGCTGGGTTGGATGGACCCTTGGTCTGACCCAATATGGCCATTCTTATGTTCTTAAGTCTAACACCAGCCCTGGTGACCCCATTAAAACAGGGTCACAACCCAGTTTGAGAACCACTGGACCTGTTTTTAAAAACTTCAAAAACAAAGATTCCACAACCTCTCTATGCAATTTGTTTCAGTGCTTAACTACCCTGACAGTTACAAAGTTTTTCCTAATGTCCAACCTAAACCACCCCTGCTGCAATTTAAGCCCATTGCTTCTTGTACTATCCTCAAAGTTTAATGAGAACAATTTTTCTCCCTCATTCTTGTAACAAACTTTTATGTCCCCTCTCCCCCCATCTTCTCTTCTCCAAACTAAACAAACCCATTTTTTCAGTCTTTCCTCATAGGTTATGTTTTCTAGACCGTTAATCATTTTTGTTGATCTCTTCTGGACTTTCTCCAGTTTGTCCACATCTTTCCTGAAATGCGGCGCCTGGCACTGGACACAATACTCCAGTTGAGGCCATATCAGCATGGAGTAGAGCGGAAGAATTACTTCTTGTGTCTTGCTTACAACACTCCTGCTAATACAACCCAGAGTGACATCCACTTTTTTTGCAAGTGTTAAATGGTTGATTTATATTTAGTTTGTGATCCACTATAATCTCCAAATCCCTTTCCATAGTACTTCTTCATAAGCAGTCATTTCATATTTTGTATGTGTGTAATTGATTGTTCCTTCCTAAATGGAGTATTTTGCATTTGTCCTTACTGAATTTCACCCTATTTACTTCATACCATTTCTCCAGTTTGTCCAGATCATTTTGAATTTTACAGTAGAACCTCAGATTTATGAACATCTTGGGAGTGGAGGTTGTTCGGAACTCTGAACAAACCATGGTTGTTCTTGCGAAAGTTTACAGTGAACACTGACTTAATACAGCTCTGAAAATTTATTATGCAGAAGAAAAATGCTGCTTTTAACCATCTTAATGTAAATGAATCAAGCACAGGAAGAGTACCTTACTTGCTTTTGGGGGGGAGGGGGGGAGAGATGAGGAGTGCCTCTGCTGCTGCCTGACTGCATACTTCTGGTTCCAAATGAGGGGTGTGGTTGACCGGTCAGTTTGTAACTCTGGTGGTCATAACTCTGAGGTTCTACTGCAATCTTATCCTCCAAAGCACTTGCAACCCCTCCCATCTTGATATCAACCACAAACTTTACAAGTGCACTCTCTATGCCACGATCTAAATCATTTATGGAGATATTGAACAGAACTGGACCCAGGACTGATCCTGCAGGACCCCACTAGATATGCCCTTTGAGCTTCATTGACAACCACTGATGATTACTCTCTGGGAATTGTTTTCCAACCAGTTGTGCAGCCAACTTATAGTAGCTCCAGCTAGGTTATATTTCCCTAGTTTGTTTATGAGAAGGTCATGCGAGACAGTATCAGAAACCTTACTAATGTCAAGATATACCACATCTTACTCTTGAGGAAATTCTGCACCAAAAAATTAAAAATTCTGCATTTTTTAAAATTGGGGAGCACTTGCCACTGGCTGCATGGAGGTGGGATATCACCCTGCAGCACCCCCCCAGACTCAGCAGTGATGCTCCTCCCGACCTTCACACAGCGCAAAGGCTTTGCCTGTCCCACAAACAGCCCAGGGTTCTGCCCCTCCACACCAGATGAACCAAGATAGCAAGGGAGAGGGGCATCCTCTCTCACACATACCCACTGGTCCCCAATCCAGGTGTGGGGCAGGCAGGCAGGCTCAGACACGCAGGACTCAAGTGTGGAGTGGGGGGATCCAGAAGTGGGGTGAGAGAGTTCTATGTGGGACAAGCTGGATGTGGGGGATCAGTAGGGCAGTTCCTAGCCTCTGTTTGCCAGAAGCTGGGAATGGGCAACAGGGGATGCATCGCTTGATTAATACCTGTTCTGTTCATTCCCTCTGAAGCACCTTGGCCAATATTAGAAGACAGGATTCTGGGTTAGATGGACTTTTGGTCTGACCCAGTATGGCCATTCTTATGGTCTGAGTGTGAAAGGGGAGGGAGGTAACTAGATGCACAGGGGCTCATTGTGGGGGTTCCCAGGGCAGGGGGAATGGGCCTCTGCAGAGGGGTCCAGGTGAAGATGGCTGGGGCTCAGCACGGAGGTGTGGGGGAGATGGGAATCAGAAGAGAGTGTGGGAGGTTCAGCGATGGGGTCCAGGTGCTGGGGCAGGAGTCCAGGGGCAGCTGATTGGGTCTCAGTGAGTTGGGGGTCCAGGTACAGAGCTTGTTAGGGTGATCTAGGGAGGAGTTCATTGGGGTGGAGGTTCAAGTGTGGGGGCTCAACAGGGGCTGGTAATCCAGATGCAGGGGGAGGAGCTCGGCCAGGTGGAGGTTCAAGCACAGGGAGGGTAAGGCTCAGCAGGTGTAGGTACGGAGAATCTGGATGCACGGGCGTTGGGTGGACAGGGGAGCAGGTCCCCATACACTGACCCCCCTCCCATGGCTGAAGGAATGATGGGGGCAGGAAGTAGGGATGCGAAGCGTCCTGCAGCCAGGAGAGGTTTCTGACCCAGCCCCAGCCACTACTTGCAAGGGAAGAGGAAGTTATGTCCTCCCCAGCCCAGCCGAGACTAGCAGCTGAGCCTGGCACAGGGTAGGAGCCACCAGCCGGGCATCCCACCCATAGTGATTTACCTGTCCGCTGGCTCCTCCCGGCACCCGAAACGACATGCCCATGCTGCTGGGAAGGGGCCCATGACCACTCTTGTGACTTCCCTTTGCTTCCCCCTCAGAAGTCATATTTCTACAGGGAAGCAATGAAATCTGCAGAGGCCATGAATTCTGCATGCAGTGGTGCAGAATTCCTCCAGGAGTAAACATCTACCCTTTTCCCCCATTCACAAGGCTTGTTACTAAGGCTATTGACTAACTGCAGTTAACTCACGTGATTAACTCAAAAATTAATCACAATTAACCACAGTTTTAATCACATTGTTAAACAATAGACTACCAATTGAAATTTATTTAAAAAATTTGGATGTTTTTCAGATTTTCAAATATATTGATTTCAACTACAACACAGAATACAAAGTGTACAGTGCTCACTTTATATTATTTATTACAAATATTTGCACTGTAAAAATAATAAAAGAAATAGTATGAGGTGAACTGAAAAATACAAGTACTGTCGTGCAATCTCTTTTTTGTGAAAACAAATGTAGAATTTTTTTTGGTTACATAATTGCACTAAAAACCAAAACATTTCAAAACTTTAGAGCCTACAAGTCCACTTGGTGCTACTTTTTGTTCAGCCAATCGCTAAGAAACAAGTTAATCTCCACTGACAGAAGATAATGCTACCAACTTCTTATTTACAATGTCACCAGAAAGTGAGAAGAGGTATTTGCATGTGATTTTTGTAGCCCGCACTGCAAGGTATTTACGTGCCAGATATGCTAAACATTTGTGTGCCCCTTCATGCTTCGGCAACTGTGCCAGAAGATATGCTTCCATGTTGATGATGCTCGTTAACAAAATGCACTCAGAGGGATGAGGTGTGGAACATGCTTACAGAAGTCTTAAAAGAGCAACATTCTGATGTGGAAACTACAGAACCCAAACCACAAAAAACACCCAACCTTTTGCTGGTGGCATTTGACTCAGATAATGAAAATGAACATGTGTCAGTCCCCACTGCTTTGGAAGTTATTGAGCAGAACCTGTTATCATCATGGAAGCATGTCCCCTGGAATGGTGGTTGAAGCATGAAGGGACATATGAATCTTTAGTGCATCTGGCATGTAAATATCTTGCAAGGCCGGCTACAACAGTGCCATAAGAACACCTGTTCTCATTTTCAGGTGACATTGTGAACAGGAAGCGGGTAGCATTATCTCCTGCAAATGTAAACAAACTTGTTTGTCTGAGCAATTGGCTGAACAAGGTATAGGATGGAGTGGACTTGTAGGCTCTAAAGTTCTGCAATGTTTTATTTTTGAGTGCAGTTATTTTTTTGTACATATTTGTAAGTTCAACTTTCATGATAAAGAGATTTCACTACAGTACTTGTATTAGGTGACTCAAAAAATACTATTTCTTGTTTTTATAGTGCAAATATTTGTAATAAAAATAAATATAAAGTGAGCACTGTACACTTTGTATTGTTATAATTGAAAATGTAGAAAACATCCAAAAATATTTAAATAAATGGTATTCTATTTTGTTTAATCACACAATCGCAATTTTTTTTTTTTTTAAACAGGATTTGTTCTTGTCAAATCCATGTTGACTGTTACTTATCACCTTATCATCTAGATTCTGGGTACTGAAGTTAAGCTGACTGGTCTATATTCCCCATTTTTATAGACTGACACTACACATTTGCTCTCTGCCAGTCCTCTGGAATCTCTCCCATCTTCCATGAGTTTTCAAAGATAACTGCTAATGGCTCAGATATTTCTTCAATCAGCTCCTCGAGTATTTCAGGATGTATTTCCTCATGCCCTGCTGACTTGAAGATATCTAACTTGTCTAAGAAATTTTTAATGTGTTCTTGCCCTATTTTAGTCTCAGGTCCTACCTCATTTTCATTGGTGTTCACTATGTTAGATATCCAAAAACTACTGATCTTTTTGGGGGAAAATGAAACAAATAAAATCATTTAGCACTTCTGCCATTTCCACATTTTCTGTTTGTGTCCCCCTCGCTCCCTGCGATTTAGTAATGAACCTACCCTGTCATTGGTCTTCCTCTTGCTTTTAATGTATTTGTACAATGTTTTCTTGTTACCTTTTATGTCTCTAGCTAGTTTAATCTCATTTTGTGCCTTGGTCTAATTGTGTCCTTACCTGTTTTTTAAAAAATATTCATTCTTTTTAATTTGACCTAATTACCATTTTTATAGGACTCTCTTTTGAGTTTCAGATCATTGAAGATTTCCTGGTTAGGCCATGGTGGTCTCTTGCCATAGTTATCTTTCCTATGCAGGACAGTTTGCTCGTACCCTTAATAATGTCTCTTTACAAAACTGCTAACTCTCTCAAACTGTTTTTCCTCTTAGACTTGCTTCCAATGGGATCTTACCTACCAATTCCCTGAGTTTGCTAATGGCTGTCTTCTTGAAATCCATTATCTGTATTATGCTGTTTTCCCTCCTACCATTCCTTAAAATCGTGAACTCACCATAATGGTCACTACAATCATGGCAGTTTTTTAAAATATAACTTTTAAGAAGTACTAATGAAAACACTGAGTCACACTTTGTCCTTCTTTTTCTGAAAATTGGGCATATTTAGTCTGGAGAAAAGGAAACAGAGGGGACCTGAAAACAGTCCCCTGGTAAGTGATGTTATTGAGAGGATTATGCTCAACTGGTCTCCATGTCCACTGAAGGCAGGACAAGAAGTAAAGGGCTTAATCTGCAGCAAGAAAAAAACAGAGTTAGATATTAGAAAAATATTTTCTACCTCTAACAGTAGTTAAGTTCTCTTCCCAGGAAACTTGTACAACACCCATCTTTGGAGGAATTTAAAAACAGGCTGGACACATACCTGTCAGGGATGGTCTAGGTTTACTTGCCATGGGAATAAACTAAAGGACCTCCCAAGGTCCCTTACAGCTACATGTCTAGGATTTTGTGATTGCCAGAAGGCTAGAGATCGCCCCAAAGGAGATCCAATTTTAGTAGGACACACACACACCAGGTGCATGACTCCTCCACTCACTGTCCCCTTCCCCCACTGTGAGACGCGACTCCCACTCCCGCCTCTCTCTGGAGGTGCCCCCCCCCTCGCTCGAGGGTCTCCTGCCCCCAGCTCACCCCCGCTCTCCGGCGCTCCCGGGTAGGAGGGTCCCAATCACAAGACATCCCGGGGACAGGGAAGCGCCTCTCCCCGCTCTCACTGACGAGGGGGGGGGTCGCTTAGAGAAGTCCCCCACCCCGACCAGTCCCCCGGGCCTCATGCGCTGGGACGCGGAGCCTCCTTGCTCGCCAGGGGCCAGTGCGCAGGTCGCTGTATCAGGCTCTGCCCGGGGACATGGGCGAAGCGAGGCACCCCAACACCTACCTCACCACCAGCCCTACGCCGCTGCCCCCAGCCCCCTAAACCCAGTGGGGACAGCACAGGGGGGGACCCCGGCCGCCGCCTCAGTCAGACCCCGTGTCTTCCACAGCCGCCGCCATTTTGAACTGAGAGGGGGAGGCGGGGCCCGGGAGTTTGGCGTAGGAGAAAGCGAAAGGGAATGGACTGTACCATTGGCAGCCCGGGGGAGTACGGAGCGGGACACTCGGGCCTCGCATCCGCTTTAGTTACGGGAGCCGGGCCATAGAGGCTCATAAGGGCGACGGCGTGGAACTTTGAAATAAACGCTCCCAGGGTGAAGCTAATCCCCCCTCCCTTCGCAGCTAATGGTCTGTCCTGCCAGGCTGATGGCTTATCCAGTAGCAGCAGCTTAAGTAGCCCCAGTTGTCCTTGGGCTCGGCGCCGGCGGCAGCAGGTCCAGGCCCGGCAGCGCGCGGCAGGTGAGCGGGGCCTGTGGGTGAGGAGGCCTCGGGGGCTGCACGTTTGCCTCGTGCTGGTCGCTGGCCGTGGCGCCTTCTTGGCTGAGAACACGGCTCCAGCGCGTGGGGTGGGCCAGGCCAGTCGCTGTTAGTGCGATGTGCGAGGGGGCTACTGCAATAATACTGGGCCCGTGTGGAATGACTCTCGTCCTCGGATCGTGTGGTACTTACACCGTAATGCTACTGGGAGCAGCCGGGGCCCTGTGCTAGGTGCTGTACAAGTTGAGTGGCGGACGCCTAAGCTCCAGAGTGCTGGACAAACCAGGATAAATTAGGCAGCGGAACACTTAACTTGCTTGTGGGGCCTGATCTGGTAAGTGTGTTCAGACCTCATCTACCGGGTTGGGCCTTATAGACAAGTTCACACAATGGCCAGAGGTGAGGAGGAGCTGTCATAATTTTTAGCCCAGTGGTTAGGTTACTCATCTGTGAGGTGGGAGACCACTGGTTCAACTCCCCCCTCTGCCTGAAGGGGAGAAGGAACGTCAACAGGATCTGCCACGTCTCAGGTGAGCTTCCTAGCTACTGGAGTATGGTATATTCTGTTGTGGGGCTCTGTCAGTCTCTCTGATTGAAGATGTTCCACTGTGTATGAATAAATAAATGTCACTGAAGCAGAGGGACAGGATCATGGATCTTCTACCTCTGTGGTGAGTGCTCTAACCACCACACTACAGAGTCATTCTCACGCAAGCACTTTCTATCTGTTCTCCCCCTGCCCTCTTTCTGACTTCCCCCGATGTTGAAACTGTTGCACTGTGGATAATAATGAAAGAATTATTGGACCAGAGAGAGAGCGAGAGCAAGCATGAGAATGACTTTGTGGCCTTTTGGCTAGAGTATTCACCTGGGAGGGGGGAGACCCAGGGTATGTCTACACTGGAAACTTCAAAGTGCTGCCACGGAAATGCTCCTGTGGCAGCACTTTGAAGTATGAGTGTGGTCATAAGAACATAAGAAAGGCCGTACCAGGTCAGACCAAAGGTCCATCTAGCCCAGTATCTGTCTACCGACAGTGGCCAATGCCAGGTGCCCCTGAGGGAGTGAACCTAAAAGGCAACGATCAAGTGATCTCTCTCCTGCCATCCATCTCCATCCTCTGACGAACAGAGGCTAGGGACACCATTCTTACCCATCCTGGCTAATAGCCATTTATGGACTTAGCCACCATGAATTTATCCAGTCCCCTTTTAAACATTGTTATAGTCCTAGCCTTCACAACCTCCTCAGGTAAGGAGTTCCACAAGTTGACTGTGCGCTGCGTGAAGAAGAACTTCCTTTTATTTGTTTTAAACCTGTTGCCTATTAATTTCATTTGGTGACCCCTAGTTCTTGTATTATGGGAATAAGTAAATAACTTTTCCTTATCCACTTTCTCAACATCACTCATGATTTTATATATCTCTATCATGTCCCCCCTTAGTCTTCTCTTTTCCAAACTGAAGAGTCCTAGCCTCTTTAATCTTTCCTCATATGGGACCCTCTCTAAACCCCTAATCATTTTAGTTGCTCTTTTCTGAACCTTTTCTAGTGCTAGAATATCTTTTTTGAGGTGAGGAGACCACATCTGTACACAGTATTCAAGATGTGGGCGTACCATGGATTTATATAAGGGCAATAATATATTCTCAGTCTTATTCTCTATCCCCTTTTTAATGATTCCTAACATCCTGTTTGCTTTTTTGACCGCCTCTGCACACTGCGTGGACATCTTCAGAGAACTATCCACGATAACTCCAAGATCTTTTTCCTGACTCGTTGTAGCTAAATTAGCCCCCATCATGTTGTATGTATAGTTGGGGTTATTTTTTCCAATGTGCATTACTTTACATTTATCCACATTAAATTTCATTTGCCATTTTGTTGCCCAATCACTTAGTTTTGTGAGATCTTTTTGAAGTTCTTCACAATCTGCTTTGGTCTTAACTATCTTGAGTAGTTTAGTATCATCTGCAAACTTTGCCACCTCACTGTTTACCCCTTTCTCCAGATCATTTATGAATAAATTGAATAGGATTGGTCCTAGGACTGACCCTTGGGGAACACCACTAGTTACCCCTCTCCATTCTGAGAATTTACCATTAATTCCTACCCTTTGTTCCCTGTCCATTAACCAGTTCTCAATCCATGAAAGGACCTTTCCTTTTATCCCATGACAGCTTAATTTACGTAAGAGCCTTTGGTGAGGGACCTTGTCAAAGGCTTTCTGGAAATCTAAGTACACTATGTCCACCGGATCCCCTTGTCCACATGTTTGTTGTCCCCTTCAAAGAACTCTAATAGATTAGTAAGACACGATTTCCCTTTACAGAAACCATGTTGACTATTGCTCAAGAGTTTATGTTTTTCTATGTGTCTGACAATTTTATTCTTTACTATTGTTTCAACTAATTTGCCCGGTACCGACGTTAGACTTACCGGTCTGTAATTGCCGGGATCACCCCTAGAGCCCTTTTTAAATATTGGCGTTACATTAGCTAACTTCCAGTCATTGGGTACCGAAGCCGATTTAAAGGACAGGTTACAAACCTTAGTTAATAGTTCCGCAACTTCACATTTGAGTTCTTTCAGAACTCTTGGGTGAATGCCATCTGGTCCCGGTGACTTGTTAATGTTGAGTTTATCAATTAATTCCAAAACCTCCTCTAGTGACACTTCAATCTGTGACAGTTCCTCAGATTTGTCACCTACAAAAGCCAGCTCAGGTTTGGGAATCTCCCTAACATCTTCAGCCGTGAAGACTGAAGCAAAGAATCCATTTAGTTTCTCCGCAATGACTTTATCATCTTTAAGCGCTCCTTTTGAATTTTGATCATCAAGGGGCCCCACTGGTTGTTTAGCAGGCTTCCTGCTTCTGATGTACTTAAAAAACATTTTGTTATTACCTTTGGAGTTTTTGGCTAGCCGTTCTTCAAACTCCTCTTTGGCTTTTCTTATTACACTCTTGCACTTAAGTTGGCAGTGTTTGTGCTCCTTTCTATTTGCCTCACTAGGATTTGACTTCCACTTTTTAAAGGAAGTCTTTTTATCTCTCATTGCTTCTTTTACATGGTTGTTAAGCCACGGTGGCTCTTTTTTAGTTCTCTTACTGTTTTTCTTAATTTGGGGTATACATTGAAGTTGGGCCTCTATTATGGTGTCTTTAAAAAGGGCCCACGCAACTTGCAGGGATTTCACTTTAGTCACTGTACCTTTTAACTTTTGTCTAACTAACCCCCTCATTTTTGTATAGTTCCCCCTTTTGAAATTAAAGGCCACAGTGTTGGGCAGTTGAGATGTTCTTCCCCTCACAGGGATGTTGAATGCTATTGTATTATGGTCACTATTTCCAAGCGGTCCTGCTATAGTTACCTCTTGGACCAGCTCCTGCGCTCCACTCAAGATTAAATCTAGAGTCGCCTCTCCCCGTGTGGGTTCCCGTACCAGCTGCTCCATGAAGCAGTCATTTAAAGTATCGAGAAATTTTATCTCGGCATTTTGTCCTGAAGTGAAATGTTCCCAGTCAATATGGGGATAATTGAAATCCCCCCCTATTATTGGGTTCTTAATTTTGATAGCCTCTCTAATTTCCCTTAGCATTTCATCATCACTATTACTGTCCTGGTCAGGTGGTCGATAATAGATCCCTACTGTTATATTTTTACTAGAGCATGAAATTTCTATCCATAGAGACTCTATGGAACCTGTGGATTCGCTTAAGATTTTTACTTCATTTGAATCTACACTTTCTTTAACATATAGTGCCACTCCTCCCCCTGCACGGCCTGTTCTGTCCTTCCGATATATTTTGTACCCCGGAATGATTGTGTCCCATTGATTGCTCTCAGTCCACCAGGTTTCTGTGGTCAAGCGCGAACTCCTGCTAATTGCGCTCCCCATGCTCAGAGCCTGTCTACACTAGCACTTTAAAGTGCTTGGACTTGCTGCGCTCAGGAGGGTGATTTTTCACACCCTTGAGCCAGCAAGTTAGAGTGCTATAAAATTTAAGTGTTGACAAGCTCCCAGAATCCAGTTTCCCTGCTCCAATGACTGTTTAAAATATTTAGCCACGGTGGAATAGCTTCAACAGAAAAGATTGAGGGAGCCTCGGATTAGAATAGCTCAGAGCCCAGTAGCTAGGGCACTCAATTAAGAGATGGCAGATCCCTGTTCAATTCACATATTTCCCTCAAGTGAAGTGGGGACTTGAACTTGGGGTCTCCATGTCCCAGGTGAGTACCTGACCATTGGGCTAAAGATTATGAGGGAGCTTCTCCTCTCATAACCCTCTGTTCCCTCCGTTCATTCTGTCCCTTCCCTGTTCCTCTCCTCCCCCCCGCCCCATCTTCTTGCAAAAATGGTATAGGTACCTATCTCCGAGACAGCATTTGCAGCTGAGAATCCCAGTCAGAGGGATACACCTTCCTGCAGTCTAGACTTAGGTGCCTAGCTCTGAGAGAGGGGTATGCCTGAGAGAGAGGTATGCTTCCTGTTGGCTACATTAGGCAAAGAACGTCCTGGCATGCTGCCTTTTGTGAATTCCATTCTTAGGCACCTATCTCTGCTCTTAGTCTTTCTTTGTATAGGGAGCCTAGGTGCCAAACCCAGGTTTTGTGAATCCTGTTGATTTTCTAAGCGCCTAAATTTCTTTGTTAATCTAGCCTAGCATGCCCAGTTCTTTCAATTTTTTCATGTCTTACACCCCTGTTAATGTATACCAGAGTGACAGTCACCTTTTTCAAACAGCATCATATTGTTGACTCATATTCAATTTGTGATCCACTAAAACCCCCAGATCCTCTTCTACAGTACTGCTGCTTAGCCATTTATTCCCCATTTTGTATATGATTTTTCTTTCCGAAGTGTAGATTTGCGGTTGTCTTTATTTAATTTCATTTTATTAATTTCAGTCCAATTCTCCGAAGCATCAAGATCATTTGAATTCTAATCCTGTTCTTCAAAGTGCTTGCAGCCCCTCCCTGCTTGGCGTCATATGCAAATTTTATAAGAATACTCTCCGCTCAATCATTCAAGTCATTAATGAAAATATTGAATAGTACCAAACCAATGACAGATCTCTTCAGGTCACCATCTGATAGGTCTTCCCAGTTTGACAGTGGACCATTGATAACTACTCTTTGAGGATGGCCTTTCAACCAGTTGTGCACCCACCTTACAGTAATTGCATCTAGACTTATAGATGAATACTATGAAAATTCCTGCTTTATAAATGTTTGTTGAGAACAGGTATTATATTTTACAACAAGGCAGACTCCTCATAAATGGTGCACTATTAGGATGATTTCTAGTGAGGGACTTTTGCCATAATTTTAAATGCAAATACTCAACCTATGGTCACCTTGAAATAGTTTATTAATTGGGTTGCATTCCTATTCCCTTAGGGCAAAATTCTACTGTCAGTACTGCAAGTTCAATCTAGATTCCAGTATCTGGCTGTTCCCAGGAATTCTGTGTGGACCTAAGAGCAGCATTTTTCTCTTGTTAAGATATGTGCTGTCCTTCAGATGTTCATGATTGCATAGAGTACAGGAGGTTATATGTACTAAGTATATGCAGTTATTTCTATGTTCAGATTTTTGTCTACTCAGACCCCTGCCCCATTTTTTTTTTCGTTCTAGCAATCATGGTGAATTTTGTCCAAGCTGTGCGTGATTACTGGGTCCATATTTTGTGTCCCATGGGATTTTTTATTGGATGCTATCTGGACAGAATGAATGATGAAAAACTAACAGCTTTCAGAAACAAGAGCATGTTGTTTAAAAGGTTAGTTTATGACACAACTTTTTAACAAAATAATCTGTCTGAAAGGCCTAATTCTGCTCCGATTGAAGTGATGTGAGTTTTGATATTGACTTCAAAGGAAGCAGGATTTTGCCCTATAGGTCCTGTCCTGCAAAATGTTGGCACCTCAAGTGAGGTGATCATTGTTCTCAACTGCCATTTAAATTAGTTGGAGTTAAGAAATCTTGCAATCCTTCCCCATGTGAATGTCATAAGAATGGCCATATTGGGTCAGACCAATGGTCCATCTAGCCCAGTATCCTGTCTTACGACAGTGGCCACTGCCATATGGTTCAGAGGGAATGAACAGAACAGGGCAATGATCCATCCCCTGTTTTCCAGTCCCAGCTTCTGGCAGTTAGTTGTTTAGGGACACCCAGAGCAACGTTTTCTGTCAAAGAGTTCCACAAGGTGACCTCATTGTGTGAAGAAATACTTCCTTATGCTTGTTTTAAACCTGCTGCCTATTAATTTCATTGGGTGACCCATGGTTCTTGTGTTGTGTTATGTCAAGGGTTAAATAACACTTCCTTATTCAGCAAAGAGTCCTGTGGCACCTTATAGACTTACAGATGTATTGGAGCATGAGCTTTCGTGCGTGAATACCCACTTCGTTGGATGCATGTCACTTTCTTATTCACTTTCTCCACCCCATTAATCATTTTATGTAGACCATTAATCATTTTATCATCTCCCCCTTTAGTTGTCTTTTGTAAATTTAACAGTCACACTCTTTTTCATCTCCTCGTATGAAAGCTGTTTCATACCCTTAATCAATTTTGTTGCCCTTCTCTATACCTTTTCCAATTCTAATATATCTTTTTTGAGATAGTGTGGTCAGAACTACACTTAGTACTCATGGTGTGAGCCTACCATGGATTTGTATGGTGGCATTACGATAGTTTCTGTCTTCTTATCTATCCCTTTCCTAATGGTTCCTAACATTCTGTTAGCTTTTTTGACCACTGCTGCACATTGAGCAGATGTTTTCAGAGAACTATCCACAATGATTCCATGATCTTTAGTGGCGGTAACTAATTTAGACCCCATCACTTTGTATGTTTAGTTGGACTTGCATTTTCCAAAGTGCATTACTTTGCAGTAGGGCTGTCAAGTGATTAAAAAAATTAATTGTGCGATTAATCGCACTGTTAATAATAGAATACCACTTAGTTAAATATTTTTAATGTTTTTCTATATTTTCAAATATATTGATTTCAATTACAACACAGAATACAAAGTGTAATATTTTTATGACAAATATTTGCACTGTAAAAAAAATAGTATTTTTCAATTCACTTAATACAGGTACTGTAGTGCAATCTCTGTATCATGAAAGTTGAACTTACAAATGTAGAAGTATGTATAAAAAAAAAAATTAAAAATAAGACAATCTACAATTTTTGAGCCTGCAGATCCCCTCAGTACTACTTCTTGTTCAGCCAATTGCTCAGACAAACAAGATTGTTTACATTTGAAGGTGATAATGCTGCCCGCTTCTTGTTTACAATATCACCTGAAAGTGAGAACAGACATTCTCATGGCACTGTTGTAGCCGGTGTTGCAAGATATTTACGTGTCAGATGCGCTAAAGATTCATATGTCCCTTCATGCTTCAACCACCATTCCAGAGGATATGTATCCATGCTGGTTCTGCTCAATATCTCTCCAAAGCAGTGCAGACCGATGCATGTTCATTTTCAATATCTGAGTCGGATAACACCAGCAGAAGTTGGATTTTTCTTTTTGGTGGTTCGGGTTCTGTAGTTTCCACATCGGAGTGTTGCTCTTTTAAGACTTCTGAAAGCATGCTCCACACTTTGTCCATCTCAAATTTTGGAAGGCATTTCAGATTCTTATACCTTGGGTCGAGTGCTGTAACTATCTTTAGAAATCTCACATTGGTACCTTCTTTGCGTTTTGTCAGCTCTGCTGTGAAAGTGTTATTAAAATGAACAACATGTGCTGGGCACAGTTGCCAAATTTCGCACGGTAAATAAGCACCTGTTTTTCACAATAAGCCAAAAATCAAGCTAATCTCCTCTCAAATCGAGGCCAAAACAAGCCAGTCCCTAAGAACCCCAACACTCTATGTGACTAGATCCCCCAGCGTGCAGTCTGGGACTGGGCCTGCTGTGCACCCCTGACTCTTCCCTTCCTCCCCCCCCCCCCCCCCGCTGCTTGCCCCTGCTTGCCAGGAGTCGATCAAAAAAAAAAAAAATCAACAAGCTACAAGCTAAAAACTAGCCAACAAGGAACTCTTAAGCCAATTAAGCAAAAAACAAGCCCAATTGCTGTGTGTGTGTGTTTGGTTTTTTGTTTGGTTTTGTTTTGTTTTTTTCCCCCACGGGTTTGGCATGTCTGGGGCTGGGTCATCATCCGAGACTCCTATAAAATGAAATATATGGCACAATGTGGGTAAAACAGAGCAGGGGAGATACAAATCTCCCCAAAGGTCAATCACAAATTTAATTAACGCATTATTTTTTTATGAGTGTCATCAGCATGTCCTCTGCAATGGTGGCCGAAGCATGAAGGGGCATACAAATGTTTAGCATATCTGGCAAGTAAATACCTTGCAGTGTTGGCTACGAAAGTGCCATGCAAATGCCTCTTCTCAC
Organism: Mauremys mutica; assembly: GCF_020497125.1. Classification (NCBI taxonomy): domain Eukaryota; kingdom Metazoa; phylum Chordata; order Testudines; family Geoemydidae; genus Mauremys; species Mauremys mutica. The sequence goes on from NC_059075.1 coordinate 30,452,555, forward strand.
TTTCTGGTGACATTGTAAATAAGAAGAGGCAGCATTCTCTCTCTCATAAATGTAAACAAACTTGTTTGTCTTAGCGATTGGCTGAACAAGAAGTAGGACAGAATGGACTTGTAGGCTCTGAAGTTTTACATTGCTTTGTTTTTGAGTGCAGTTATGTAACAAAAAAAGAAATCTACATTTGTAAGTTGCACTTCCATGACAGAGATTGCACTACAGTACTTGTATGAGGTGAATTGAAAAAATACTATTTCTTTTATCATTTTTACAGTGCAAATATTTGTAATAAAAATAATATTCACTTTGATTTCAATTACAACACATACAATATATATGAAATATAGAAAACATCAAAAATATTTAATACATTTCAACTGGTATTCTATTGTTTAGCAGCGCAATTAAAACTGCGCTTAATCGGTATTAATTTTTTAATCACAATAATATTTTTTGAGTTAATTGCATGAGTTAACTGCAATTGACAGCCCTACTTTGCAGTTAATACTGAATTTCATCTGCCATTTTGTTCCCCAGTGACAGAGATCCATTTGTCACTATTAGATAAGTCCAAAGCTGACTACAATCTTGAGTAATTTTGTGTCATCTGCAAATTTTGCCACCTTACCGTTCATCCCCTTTTCCAGATCATGTATGAATATGTTGAACAGCACAGGTCCCAGTCTATGGTCCCTGTAAGCTGTGCGGCCATGCAGCAGTCTCTCAAGGGCTGCGCAGACAGGCAGGGAGAGGAGTCCCTCCCACGACCCGGTGCAGCCCTGCCGGGGAAAGGAGCCCCGCCCACGGCCCAGCCCTTGAACCCCTCCTGCACCGCTCATCCCCAGTCCCACCCCAGAGCACACACCCCCAGCCAGATCCCCCCCCCATACCCCAACCCTCTGCCCCAGCCCTGAGCCCCCTCCTGCACCCCGAACACATCATCACTGCCCCCACCCCAGAGCCCACATCCCCAGCCAGAGCCCTCACCCTCCCTGCACCCCAACCCTCTGCCCCAGCCCTGAGCCCTCTCCCACACTTCGAACCCTTTGGTCCCACGCTCACCGCATGAATTTTGTTAGCACTAATATGAAGGTGATGTCACACACCACCCCCATATTGGTGCACATAACAAAATTCATTCCACGCATGGACATAAAAAATTAGAGGGAACACTGGTCCCAGTACAAATCCTTCAGGGATCCTGCTTTTTATCTTTCTCCATTGTGAAAACTGACCACTTATGCGTACCCTTTGTTTCCTATCTTTTATTCAATTACTGATCCATGAGAGAACCTTCACTTTGTCCCATGACTGCTGACTTTGCTTAAGAGCCTTTGGTTTGGGTCCTTGTCCAAGGCTTTCTTAAAGTCCAAGTACTCAACTGGATCACCCTTGTCCATGTGCTTGTTGACATCCTCAAAGAATTCTAATAGATTGGTGAGGCATGATTTCCTTTTACAAAAGCTGTATTGATTCTTTCCCAATAATTCTGTTCTTTACTATAGTTTCAACTAATTTGCTTGGTACTGAAGTCCCACTGACTTTGTTGGGAACAACACATACATAAGGGATTGGCTCCTAATTCCATCATTTGCTTTCATACTAAAAGGGGCAGGGAGTGCTGAAGATGCACCTTAGACGAGTTGCTAGAAAGCAACTGAACAACTATTTTATGGGTGTCTTTGTCATGCTCCTAAAGTGTCTACTTCAAGCCCTCATTAGCCACACTTGATAACTAAGGCCACGGTTGTCCAGTGAGCTCAACTCCAATGTGAGTGGACCCTGCCATGAAGTCCCATTTTAGTCAGTAGAGATATGCTGCTGCAGGATCTTCTCCACAGCACTCATTGAGGGGGGGCCTAATGTCGAAGGGAGTCAAGAGTATCATAAGGAAAGTACACAGAAAAAAGCGATCCTAACCTTTAAGAAGAGAGGAAGGAAGGAGAAGACCAGTTGTTCAAATGATAAAGTTTTTGATTAACAGTTACAAGGGCAGTCAAGGATATTAATTATTCTTAAAAGTTAATATAGAAATCAAGATCTGTTACAAAATACTTCACAATTAAGCTAGTGAAACACTAACTTAAATCTATGAACAGTAATGTAGATTACAGTCTGCAAAAGTTCTGTGCACTACCTAATTTTACTATCTTCATTTTTTCCCCCTCCACACAGGGAATTGAAACCCGGTGAAGAAGTTACCTGGAAATAAAGGCTGTCTGTGAAATGGGAAATGCTTCCATGTAATTAAATTAGCATGTATAACAAGTGGATGTTGTCTTTGTTACTGTGTCATCTGTGGAACAGGAACCATGTTTTTACACTTGATACACTTTATTCCTAGTATTAAAAAAAAAATAAAGCCACTGAAAAGTGTAGTTTAGCTCTGCTAATTTAATTCCCTGTTCTCCATTTCCATTTTGAAGGACAATTTAATCATATGACTAATAAATATCCTGTTCAGAAATGTTTTTTCTAAAAAGTCTTGCTTCTAAGGAAAAAACATACACAATAAGCAGAAAAACTATGTAAAAAGCACTCACATTTAAAACAAATGAACAAAAAAACCCTCCAAGGCTAGGACAGGTCTCTTCGTATTTTAATTGAGTAAAATGAGGGGGGAAAAAAAAGCATTAACAGTGAAATGGAAATTAATTTGCCTTTTAAAAAAAACCTACTGGTTTAGTTATAACAAAGTGTGTGTGCTTGCCTAAATCATTATAAAGTAGAGAGACCTATTGGTCCTCTACCTTATTGTTCTCGTGTAGGTATTCTGAGCAGTTCAGAGGGTGCAGCCATCGCTTGGGCACAGGTGCTTTTGTGCTATGGCAGGTTGCAAATTCTAGGCATAGCTAGGTGTTTGCCATTCACCAAGCATAAAGTGGAGCAGCCTTTGGAACTGCTGTAATTTATGGAAACTTCCAGAAACCATTTATGGGCCATGCCACAGCCCGTTCTTTGCACCAAGGCCTGTGAGGGGTAGAGACATAGGGCCATTATATTAGATCGTAAGCGGCTGGAGCCAAGGACTGGAGGATATTTAGTTCTGTATTTCTACTGTGCCTAGCTCAATAAGATACTGGTCCATGATGGGCCTCTTTGGTGCTACAGCAATACAAGTAATTAACAACTCTATGCTGTTCAAGGAATTCCCTGTGCTGAGGAAATTTTTGGCTTTGGGGGAGGGATTCCAGCTGCTTTCCAGACCTTTATGATCATGGTGTGGTGTAAAGGTGCTTAAAACACAGACTTGAATTCAGTCATAGAGTTTGACTGATTTTTCTCACAGTGGTTGCTCTCCTTCAGAACATGAAAGGGTCACCCCTCAAACCAGCAGCTTTCCATAAATCTGCATATTGGTTCAATACCTCCCAGACTGTCTGCTATAAAAAGTCTTTGGTTTCCCCAAATGCTGGTGTTCCACAATCCTCAATGAGTTTTGGTATCAGTATTAACTTACACCAAGATCCCTGTGGTGTTGAATTTAGAATGATGCTATAGAGAGCACTGGAGGTGAGACTTTTTAGTCATTATGCAGTGGTGTCAGTACTTCCTACTTCTTTTTCTCCTCCTAAATGATGACAGAGCCAGAATAGGATAGTAATCAGAATATATTGCCTCCCTGAAAGCCCATAATTTATCACACATGAAGTGGTAGACTACTGGGACAGCTCATCTGGAAAGAGGAAAACTCCAAATTAAGCACCTACTGTTAGGACATGCTCCTTTGGAAGAGCCATTTTTCTGTATTCTAGAAATGTCATCCACCTAAACAATGTTCTGATGGATTTGTAGCATAAATTACATGCGCTAGCCAAAAGTTCATCCTAGCACTGATCAGTTTATGTGGTCGGGCTATGCCCATCATTCTGGTATCTGAGAGTCTTAATGTTCAGATATTACAGTGATGGACAATACAGGTATAAGACAAAACAGGTAATTTTATCTTTGCTGGTTGATTCTTTCTCTCTTTTCCTATTTACTGAGGATGAGCATCACCAGATTTGTTCTGTCTCAGTAAACTTTTTGGGAAAGGAGTTGTATCTTCCTCATGTTTGGCAAGAGCCTAACAGATTTCTGATGCTACTGCAATCTTTAAAAATGTCTCTTCTCTTTTCCCTTTTGCTCCATTCTAGCCCCGCCTTCCTGCTGGAGCACCTCCCCACCAAATTCTCTGTGTTCTACTCTCCCTTCCCTCTTTTTCCTCCCTTGCGTTCAATATTAATATTTTATGTACCAGAGTGTCTATGACTGGCTGTTGCCTATGTCTACCTCGCTTCATTGCCAAGTGGTAGCCATTCCCTCCCTTGCTTTCTCCATCCTCTTCATTTGCATCCTCCTTATATTGGTTGAAATGAATGAGTTTGGGGAAAGCAGAGAGAGAAAGAGGTTTAAGTCAGCAGAGCAGACAGCTGGTTCACTTAATTAAAAAAGTTAATCATAGTCATTAGTTTTCAAATGCCACCATTTGTACTGATAAAGGGGAGAGTAGGAAATGGCCTTCACAATTCATACAGACTGACAGGGCATGCCTTCAGCAGGAGCCTCTTTTCATTCAAATGCCCTGAATTTAGCTGACAATTCTTTCCTTCAATTAAACGGACGGTTATGAGAAATGGGATAATTTGCTTTGAAAGTGAATTAAATTCATTTCTGACTGAGTTCGTGTAGAATAGTATATGGGCATTGTGACAAAACTGTGGCTAACTGAAACTTAATTATCACCACACTGAACAAGGTGGATTTTGGAAGGACCTGGCCCCTGTAGGAATAAAACAGACCCTGCTGCTCGCAAAGCACAACCCTGCCCCCTTAAAATACTATGGAGGTGCAGGATAATCTCCATCAGCTCCTGGCAATACAGGGCTTGTGACACACAGGGGGGGCCGGGGGTCCTATGCACAGCTCCAACCAACGCGTTACAGGGCAGACAGCTGAGACCGCCTGGGTAACCAAGTGGTTGTAAGCGCTAACAAAGCTCTTCAGACCACAGCTATGAGCTCGGGCCTGAGGCTTTGACTGCGGCGTCCAACCCCCACTCCCCACGGCAGCCGACAGGGGGCGCCCGCGCCAGCTATGCGAGCCCGGAAGCCGCTTCTGGCTCCCGCAATCCCCGCCCCCAGGACTCCAGCGCAAGCACCGATGTTGTGATCACATGACTGTCACGGCGCTGGAGAGGCCGTGGTTTATTGGGCGGGGTAAGATCACGTGGTGGGGAGAGGGCGAGGGGGTGCGGGGCTGCTGCGATGATTGGCTGCTGTGGGGCTGGGATGTGGTCACGTGAGGTGGAGGCCGCTGCTGGCTTGGGACAAATAAACATGGAGGTCATCTTCCATGAGAGGGTGAGTGTGCGGCGAGGGGAGGGGGCGCTTACGGTTGAGCGTGGGGCTCGGGAGTGGGCGGAGGGCGCCGCAGAGAGCCAGCGGTTGGATGGGGGGGTATTTCAGAGGCTTGGGTAGGAGCTGGGGCTGGGCTGGGAGAGGAGAGGAAAGGAAGGAAGGGGCGGCAGCCTAAGGCGGGGAGGGGGTTGGCAGGTGGCAGCGGAGCGGCATCCTAGGGCGGGGGAAGTGAGGGGAGCCGTAGCCAGTGGCTGGGAGCCGGGGGTGGTGAGTTCCCTCCGTCCCGTGGATGACTTAGAGTAGGGTAGTACTTGAAACTGTCTTTTAAACACTCCCCAAAACAACCCCCTGACTACATTCTCTTATCCAATTGAACTTGATGTCATATTGCCCCTTACTATAACATCTTAGTGCTGATAAGATTCCTCTCAAGTGGAAGGGGAGAGCCAGGTGAAATGACAGTTCAACTAAATACATCTTAGACGAAATCTAGTAACCTTTCAGAAGGGGAATCTAGTTTCTCGGGCAGTCTGCTGGCATAACTTGCCAATACTGAAGTTTCTACCAGCTGAGTGGTTTAAAAAAAATGGCTGGACAAATAAGTCTATAAAGCTTCAAAAGTAGTCACAAACAAGTGTCAATATTACTTCCTTTTATATAGACAACTTTTTTCATGTTGAGTTTATTTCCTGATTTTTTTCTTGGTCCTTTAAAGATAAATACAGAGAACTTGATCGTGCAGAATGAAGTTTTTACTCTCTTGAGAAAGGCAGCATTGCTTAAATGAGAAATGAGCATAAAGATGGGAAGCAGGAGATATGAGCTCTATTCCTGACTTCTTCTACTGTCTTGCTGTGTCTTTGCTCATGACAACCTCTCTCTGCCTCGGTTTCTGCATGTACAAAGTGGAGATTATGACACTTATTTCAAAGTGGGTGTTGTTAAAATTTATTTAATGTCTTCTACAGTGCTTCTGAAAATGTAAAGCACCATATGCGTGTTAAATATTTTGTTTCAGGTGACAAGTACTTCTGCTACTCATGATTGCCTCCAAACTCCTAAACAATAATCTCTATATCACACTATCACATTCTAGTGTCTTCTTTATGTGCTTCCTGTAATTTAGTTTCTTTAGCCATCTTTATTATTAATAATTGTTTTTCAATTGGTCATTCTTAATACATTTTCTTTTGTAAATGCAGATTGCTCTAGTTATTAAGAGATACAGTAATTAAACCAAACTAGTTCCTATCTGACCTAGACTGCCATGTTTAGGAGGGGAATTTAAAAAACAAACAAAAAACCCCAAAATTTTTTGTTTTAAAATAAGTTACTGTGGAAAGATGGCTTTATAGGATTGGAATGATAGAAGTAATTCTGCTGAAGCTTGATATTCTTATTTATACTCTGCCCTTTAATCTATGTTGCAAAATAATTGCCATTTATTGTGTAAGTGGTGTAAACTGCAAATATTTTACATCAGTCTGCAGTACAGGAAATGTGTTTACGTATATGGAAACATACTTGCTCTTTGACAATTTAGTAGTTAGATTACTTAGGTAGAGATAAAACATCTAGTTAGATATCTTAAGCAGTAAACAACATATATTTTTATTCTGTTGTAATAATTATTTTCATAGGTTCTGAAGCCAGAATTGTGATAATCTAGTCTGACCTCCTGTATAGAACAAGCCATAGAACTTCCCCAAAATAATTCCTGGAATTTGTCTGTTTGGATGTTTTTCTATCTTGATTTAAAAATTGACAATGATGGAGAATCTACCACAATCCTTGGTGAATTGGTTCAATGGTTAATTACTCTTGACATTAAAATGTATGCCTTATTTCTGGTCTGAACTTGTCTAGCTTCAATTTCCAGCCATTGGATTGTGTCATTCCTTTGTTTGCTAGACTGAAGAGCCCATTATTAAATGTTTGTTCCCCATGTAGGTACTTATAGACTGTGAGCAAGTCACCCCTTAACCTTCTCTTTGTTAAGATAAATAGATTGAGCTCCTTGAGTCTGTCACCATAAGGCATGTTTTCTAATCCTTTACTCATTCTCATGGCTCTTTTCTGGGCTCTTTCCAATTAATCAACCCCCTTCTTGAATTGTGAATACCAGAACTGGACACAGTATTCCAGCAGTGGTTGTGCTAGAGCCAAATATAGAGATAAAATGACCTCTCTACTACTACTCGAGATTCCCCTGTTTATGCATCCCAGGATCGCATTAGCTCTTTTGGCCACGTCGTCCCATTGAGAGCTCATGTTCAGCTGATTATCCACCCTGACACCCAAATCTTTTTGGTCACTGCTTTGCCGGATAGTGTTCCCCATCCTGAAAATATGGCCTACATTCTTTGTTCCCAGAAGTATGCATTTACATTTAGCCATATTAAAATGCATGTTGTTTGTGTGTGGCCAGTTCACCAAGTGATGTAAATTACTCTGAATCAGTGACCTGTCCTCTTCATTATTTACCATGCCCTCAATTTTAATTGCCTTCACTGGGGAAAAATGTGAACAAGTGTGTATGTAACATCATTTTTAATAAAGATCTGCATTTCAGTTCACTGGTAGTGCCCCCATTTCCTCCAAAGTATTCAGAATGCTGCTTACGTGTTTATAGTTAAAGTATTTTAATACACACACATCAAATTCTTAACCATAAAATCAAGCGTGAAAAGAAAATAATATAATTTTAAAAGGTAGGTAGGGATACCTTTTCAGATAGGTCTAAGGGGGGCAAGCTCCATGCCTAAGGAGCCACTACTGTAAAAGACAGGAAGTTCTGCTCTAGGGTAAAATGTTGAAAGCTCTAATAAATGAATGGCCAGAGCACAAGTGTATGTCAGGACAAGGTTGAACGAGGAGGCTTCTAATTATGAAAGAATGCTATGTCTCCACATTTAAGGTTAAAGCTACTTTCAGTTATGAGCCTAATTTTCTTGCCTTCCTCTGCTTGCCCCTCAATTCACCCTTAATGTCACCAAAGAAAAACCCCAGTACACCTGAACATTTGCATACTATATATTATCTTAGGATGGTAAAAATATTTGGGGCAAATCCCATGAGGACTTTCAATGAAGTAGGGTTTAAAAATTTCCCTATCATTCTCTTTCAAAGATTTTCTTGATGCTTTGACTTATATTTTAAATCTGATTCACATAGAATCTTCAAAACCAACTTTTTCAAGAGTCCCTAATAAATGGGAATGCCTTTCATATGATTGAAAGTGCATGTATATTGAAGTTCTTAAGGTAAAAAAATACAAAAATATGCATTTCTATTTACTTTGGAAAACACATGCTATATACATGTGTATATTTGGATGCATTTAATAGATGCATCAGTTTGAGGCAAACTTACAAAGTCTTCATGGCCTACGTGCAGAGGTGGGCAAACTACAGCCCGTGGGCCACATCTGGCCTGCGGGACCCTCCTGCCCGGTCCCTGAGCTCCTGGCCCGGGAGGCTAGCCCCGGCCCCTCCCCTGCTCTTCCCACCTCCCCTGCAGCCTCAGCTCACTGCACCGCTGGCACAATGCTCTGGGCAGCCGGACTGCGAGCTCCTGGGGCAGTGCAGAGCGCAGTTGCAGAGCCCGGCATGATCCGGTGCTCTCTGCTGTGCAGTGGCACGGCTGGCTCCAGCTGGGCGGTGCGGCTGTAGCACCCCCAGCCACCGGTGCTCCAGGCAGCATGGTAAGGGGGTGGGGTGGATGGAGGGCAGGGGAGTTTGGGGGGAGTGGTCAGGGGGCGGGTGTGTGGATAGGGGTCTGGGTAGTCAGAGGGTGGGGAACATGGTGGTAGGGGTCCGGGGGGGGGGTGGATGGGGTGGGGGGGAAGTCAGGGGCAGGGGTTCTTGGGGCAGTCAAGAATGAGAGGAAGGGTTGGATGGGGTGGTGGGGGGCAGGGGTCCCGGGGGGGGCCATCAGGGGACAGGGAATGGAGGGGGTGGATGGGGCAGGGGTCCCGGGGGGGGCCATCAGGGAACGGGGGGGTGGATGGGGCAGGAGTCCTGGGGGGGCTGTCAGGGGCGAGAAGCAGGGGGGGTCGGATAGGGAGCGGGGTGCGGGCAACGCCTGGCTGTTTGGGGAGGCACAGCCTCCCCTAACCAGCTCTTCATACAATTTTGGAAATCTGATGCGGCCCTCAGGCCAAAAAGTTTGCCTGCCCCTGCCTGCGGGTGTATATCCATGATAGGGGAAGCGACATAGGGGTACATGGCACTGTCGTGGAGAAAAAAGAAGAGGGAGATTTATATGGGACAAGTGCATCTGATATGGAGAATGAGAGAGTCACATGTGGAGGCTGCCTGGGAGAGAATGAAGTCTGTAGCTGCTGCTGTTTGCAAGAATAGTTGGAGTCCCTCTGTGACTTCATCAGTCTGCAGAGACTTCTGTCACTGGCCAATTCTTAAATTATCTTCTAAATTAAAAGTAAACTTACGGACTAAAAATGTTTACATTTCTTGAGAAATAACCCAGGGTCTTACAGGCATGGAGACTAGTAATGCACTGTAGGAAAGCTTGGGGGTAAATATACTCCCTTGGCAAACATAGATGATTGAAGCAACGAAGATATAATAAAACATTTAAACAATTCTTATATATATTTTTGTTCCTTTACAATTTTAGCAAGAAGGCTCATTGTGCGCTCAGCACTGTCTGAATAACTTACTACAAGGGGAATATTTTAGCCCTGTGGAGTTATCTTCTATTGCACAGCAGCTAGATGAGGAAGAGAGAATAAGAATGGCAGAGGGAGGAGTGTCTAGTGAAGAGTACAGAACGTTTTTACAGGTAACAATCATTTTAATGTTAGATTGCTTGACATCTGTTTGCTTTTTTGAAACATAATTTTTTGTTTTACAGATTTGTCATTCTTGCTTTGTTATGGGAGCTCCATTTTCAAGTGATAATGCTTTTCAATTTTATAGTCTTTTTCATACAAGTATGTTAAATTGGCATTTACAGACATTAATTCACTACTAAAGCATCACAACACTTCTATGAGAAATATATTATCCCCATCTTACAGGCATGGAGAGAAGGATATGGGATTGAGTTTTTTCACTAAAAGTGTATTTTGGGCAGGGCAAGCAGTCTTTTTTGAAATGGGTGTACAGAGTCTCTGTTGTAGGTGTACACAATTGTATTTATTTTTACACATGATTTCTCATAAACCTTTTTAGAAATGTGAGCTGATCACAATTTTTCTTTTTCTCCTCCACCCACATTGAACAGCAGCCTTCTGGAAATATGGATGACAGTGGCTACTTCTCCATTCAAGTAAGCATGACTCTGTGGTCAGAACAATTTCTTACAACCAGTGAGGTTGCATTATATATATTTTCTTCAAAAGAATTTTGATAACATTTAGTAATTCTTCTCCAATTTCTAGTTTGTAGGATTAATGCAGGAGAGTTCTGGCTTTCTAGAGCATCAGGTTTAAATTATGGATTACAGAGGCCTTCCTGGTGATTACGGGGTCCATGAGAGAATCCTTCTCTTACAAAGTAATCTGCAAAATGAAAAGGCTGCAGAATTTGTGTTCCAAAGGCTTTATTTCACACTTCTGAAACTTTAGAGCTATTTGGAAAAAAGTTTATTTTTAAAAAGGGAATTTACTTAATATGTAACGAATCTTTTAAATACCTGTAATAGAACCAAAAACCCCATTAAAAATCCCAGAGTAGTAGCTTTTACCTATATTGGATCCCTAGGTCATGCTCTGTACCTTTTGTTTCTCTTCTTGTGGCCCCCATGTATGTTGGTCAGTATTTCTTTCCATACTCTCATGTAAACTTCTGTTCCCATTACTCTGTTTTGTAGATGCACAGGGCTCTCTTTTTATTTGCTAATTTTACTTCCCAGTCTCATTTCTGAAATATATTTTCTGCCATTGCCAGCATGGCAATTCCTTACTTCCTAATTGTGCTGCAGTGACCTTGAAGCTGATAAAAATTGCTTCCTACTTTGTTTCTACTTTCTTGCTCTACCATTTCTTTGCTCACTTGCTACACTTTTGACTGGCTGAGGTGAGGATGAATTGTTAATCTCCCCATACCTTTATCCCAAACAGCTTTAAGTGAGTAGTGTTAAGAGGTTTGATTTCATCCATAAATTTCAAACGTACTGATTAATGTTTAAAATAAGTTAGAACTTTAGCAGATATTAGGGAGATCCCTAGTTGGAAGTCTAGGATTTTTGGTAAGCCTTGATGCTCAGGTCTACACAAGTTGTAATGGAGTCAGGGATCTTGTTGCAACATGGTTCTAGTTTGTAGTGTAGCAAAGTTAAGGACCTATGTGAGTTAAAAGCCTTAGTGGACATGTCTTCAAAAAGGATGAGAGTAGATGATCCCTAAATAAGTTAACAGTAGCCCTAATATTGTTTCTTGTGTTATCTTAATGGCTGCAAAATGCCAAACAGTTTTAATAATGTAGTTTTGAGGGTGAAAATAAGAAGGTAATAAGCATACAGCTGTATATAAGACTATAACCTAATCAAGGAGGTGTGCTTTGTGAGAATCTCTCTGTCAAACTGTAGTTTTGTAATTCATCTTTGTTGTATATGCTATCTATGTTGTGTGGTGATCGTAGATTCATGAAGGTTGCATTTTGAATATTCTGATCCCGAGGTTTCCTTTTTATATCAACTTTTTAAAAGCACAGCTTTATGAAAACAATATAATTGTTCATAGTGATTAAAATGGTTGCATTGCTTAAATTTGGAGTTGACTGGTTTGTCTCATGAAAAGTACTATTTTTTGACAGGTTATAAGCAATGCCTTGAAAGTTTGGGGTTTAGAACTAATCCTCTTCAACAGCCCAGAGTATCAGAGGCTCGGGATCGACCCTATGTAAGACTTTCTTTTTAGCACCCTGCTTTCATTTTACAGAAAAGTAACGCTGAAAATCTGTGATTACTAAGTTTCTTTTAAAATTACTGTTTCAAGCTCTGTTACATTTTGATGTTTCCTTTTTTATCCCCTCAGCCTTTTATTTTTCATATTTTGGGGATTAATATGATCTGTCCTCTGAGCCTTCATGACATCTCAGTATCTGTGGCATCACAGTATGCTGATTGAGTTGCATGTGATGTCATATATGCTTTATGACATTACCAGGTTTATATAGATTTCAGTACATAATTAAAAAGAACACTTTAAAATGTTATGAATTATAATAAGAGCAATTTAAACACTCTATAGCATCAATAGTTACGTTGTATTGCCAAAATATTGTAATTTATTTATAAATTAGTGATAACAAATAATTTAAAAGTTAGTATGAGCTCCAATATTAGAGAATTTAATTTTATGTATACCTTGTGTTTTTCTTTTTGCAGAAATGAAAGATCATTTATTTGTAATTATAAGGAACACTGGTTTACAGTTCGAAAGTTAGGAAAACAGGTGACCTTGTCTTTTTTTATTTAAAAGTTGACTTCAGAGCGGGGGTGGAAAGAATGGTTGCAATGAGGCCATGTGCTGGCCTTTCATCTTTTGAAGATCTGGGTTGAAATTTGTTTTAGACTATCCCAAATAAAAATATTTGGGGCAAATGCTCATTTATATCATAATGCTGCCAGGCAGCTTGGCATTAATGTTTGCATAAGGAAGGACTCTGGATCAGATCCCCTAAGAATCTGCATGCAGTTATAAGAAGCAAGAGCTGCAGCTCTGGTTACAGCTTTATGTGACATCACTACATATTCGTCAGAAAAGAGAGAAGACTTAATATAACAAATAGCCAGAAAATCATACTTTCGAAAAAAGTTTGAGGTCATCTTTATACATTATAAAGAGGTACTGAGGGTCAGATTTTTTTTTTAATTTTTTTTTTGCTGCATTACACATACTATTACATTGGTGCTGTAAAAATAAATTGCAGGTAGTTTCTGCATCTTAAATGGCTAGTCAGTATATGGGAAATGTGATTAACACATTAGACCTTTGAATATTTATGTTTGCCAACATTGGAGAGGTATTAGTAGGGATTGTAGTGGGGAAAAGTAGAAATGCAGCTTTTAACTCTGTAAGATTTAGGAGAGCTTCTAGGAGGAATTAAATTAGAAATAGTAAAGTAGATCCCTAAAAATAAGGGATGGTGTGCCTGTATAAAGTGTTCATAACCAAACAGCCAGATAGATCAGAAAAAGTTGGGTCTTTTTAACACACAGAGATAGAATACCAATCAAAGTTGTCCCTTTCTAGATGAGATTCTATAATTCTTCATATAACTAAACTACATTTTTAAAATGTATAAAACACTCCTAAAGTAAACTTTGTAAAATCATCTACAATAATGGAAAGGAGCTCACATAGCCATGAATAAGGTTTTTGGAAGCTGCAGCCATGCTGACATCCAGGTGAGAAAAAATAAGTAAACTTTTTGTAGATGAAACTAACCAGGCCACTGCTCTCAATATGGCACTGAAACTTTTTGTTTTCTGCTGAAAAGGCCCATTGAATGCACCAAACATCCCCGATAAAGCCTCTTTGTTAAAAAATTAAAGCTCAAAGTGGTTTGGCTGCAAGTGTTGCCTTATACTAGTGATGATTTTTCAGGCCAATACAAATTTCAAAAGTGCACTTAGATTGTGGTTTACTTCAAGTGGAAATGACATCTGGCGTAAATGGTGAAAATGGGGAATACATTACAGACTTTACATTCAGGATTAGTTTAAAAATAATGTATGTTCATTTTGTAAGCATTTTTTCATGTTTTATATCGAAGGGACATTAGTGTTCACTTTAAAACTGTTATCTGATGGGGGAGAGCATTCCAGGCTAAATGCGTATGTGTAGTTCAGATTTTTTTTGGTAAGCTGCTATTCTGTCACTGTGATTTAAAAATAAAAATAAAATTGGGTTTAAAACTTTATTTTTTTAGATATTACATAGTTTATAATCACAATAAAGCACTTCTTGGTGTCTATTCAGAGAGTAATACAGAAGGAGGATTCATTTTATAAATTGTTAATCCATCCCTAGACAAAATAGATTAGCTCAGTGAAGGAAACATTAATTTGACTCGTTCATCTCTATTATTTGTTATACTATAAAGTAAAACTATTATCTCGAAAAGGTTTTTTCTTCAATCCCCATTTTAAAAGCCCAACACTCACGTACATATATCAATACCTTACCTTTTTATCTCTACCCCACACCCTTGGCCCACACACCATTTGGGGATGGATTTAAAAAAAAAATTTTTTTTTAAGAGGAAATTTTGTGGTGTGAATGGGGTAAAATGTTGGCCGTATGATATGGAACTATTTGATGACTCTATTCCAGGTGAACAGTAATCAAGACCCCAATCCTGCAGACACATGCATGTTCTACTTCAAGGACATGAGGAGTCCACTGATTTCATTTAAATGTGTTTAAAATGTTGCAGGATTGGGCCCAAAAGTAATTGGTGGTTCAGTAGCATCTGAAATAAGTTAATAGTCTCATTCTAGCTATCAATGGACATTAGCCTCTATCACAAAGAATATACTTATATATTAATTAGTACTCTTGTTGACAGTTTCAGTAGATTGGCCAAGAATTGTATGGAAAGGAAACTGAATTCTGTTGCCATCTGAAGTGGTTCTGCAAGGTCATGATTTTAGCACAATGGAAGAGTGTTGTGAAGAGATAGGTCTGATAGTTTTAATGGCTCCTATAATATCCATCTCTCCCCAAATTGGATACATTTTCAGTTATTACCATAATTACTATTAATGACTAATTGGCCTTTTGGAGTATGTGTGCGCGCAGTGATTTATACGGACACATCTTTATATCCTGTCTCGCCTCCTCCTAATATAGGCTGTGTTTGTGACATAGATGATAAAAGCATTCCAAGTGAACTTGGTTGATATAATTATCTTTAAAATACATGTAGAGAAACCAGTTACCTATGATTAAAGCAATCTTTTTTTATAGTATCCGCAATTAAAGGCAGCACTGTTACACATATTCTTAAGAGAAAACACTCAACTATTTCTTCAGCCATCCCTTTAAATAGGGATTCTGTCCACTTTCCACTACAAATATGAATCTATGGTGGAGTGACAGAAGGAAAAAAAACCTCAGTGTATCAAATGACAATCTCCAGGAACAAATATTGCAAACCAGAACAAACAGTATCATAAAGTAACAGCAGAAACCATGACATAAAAATTGTTCAAATTTCTCCCCTTTAAACTCTCCTGATATGAGTAGGGAGGAAGCCTAAAGTTACATAAATTTCCCTATAAAGTTTCAGAGTTTGTGTCAGCTGAGGACTGTTTGAAGGGTGGCAGGTAGCAATACTTATGTTGTTGTGCTTTTGTGGTTGAAAGGAATTTTTGATGTTTCACATGATTAGTTTACAAATCCGATATTTCATTGTGGAAATTGACCAGATTGCCCAAAAATAAATTCCATGCTAATTTTTTTCTCTCAAATCTTTTTTTGTTTTCAAATTATAGTGGTTTAACTTGAACTCTCTCCTGATGGGTCCAGAACTAATATCAGATACATACCTTGCACTTTTCTTGGCTCAGTTACAACAGGAAGGTAATACTAGTTTGCAAATGTTAAACCTCATTGGCTGAAAGCACATGATTAAAATCAGATAATTAACCTTTATTTATAAGAGTGTTTGTATCCAGTCTATCTTGCATCAGTTTTGTGACTGAATTCGTGAAATAACTATACAATCCTTATAATGAGAGGCAAAGTCTAATATTGAATGTCTATTATATTGCTGGTAATAAATTACATTTTTTTTATTTCATGGTATATTTAGTTGGGGGTATTTAATAATCCACACACTTTATACTTAGTATTTCTGCTTTTATTATTCCCAGGTTATTCTATATTTGTTGTAAAGGGTGACCTGCCAGATTGTGAGGCTGACCAACTACTGCAAATGATTCAGGTACAGCAGATGCAGCGACCAAAACTGATTGGGGAAGAGACTGCACAATCAAGAGATGAAAGGTAAGGTAAATAAAGATTTATTTTTAATAGTGTTGAACATGATTTTTTTTAGCGACTGATGCCTACAACCAAGGCACTTATTTCTAAGTAAACTTACAAAGTAGTATTAGGTACCTCTAATTCATTATATATACTATTATAATTTCACTGAGTTGTAAAGCTGCTATTTTCTGATTTATCCTACAAGTACAACATTAATCCTTAAATGTTTCCAAATCTTAAAACATTTTAAAATACTCTAGTCAGCCTGGTATAGTTTTGTTCCATTTTATCATGTTTAAATTTTATTGCTTTTAAAGAGATTTAAGAGAGCTTTAAATTTTCAAAGGAATTACTTCATAAATGTTCCTTTCTCTTGGTATACAGGTTAACTTCCATGGCTCTGCAATAGGTAAAAACAGAGATCTTGTGTGGCAATATAGCCTAGTTGATAGAGCATGGGACTGGGAACCACAAACTTCTGAGTTCTGCCCTTCACTGTGACACTGACTAGCACTGTGATTGTGGACAAATCACTTAATTTCTTTTGTATTTCTGTTTTTCATTTGTAAAAGGGGGAAATATTTAACTACCTCAGAGGTGTGTTGTGCAGATAAGAATGTTTTTACAGTACCCTGAAAATGCAGAGCTAAATCAACACAAAGCATTATTCTTTATTATGAGATTCAAATGAAAATGTTATCTAAGGCTAATTGCAATGAGATATCTATTCTGCAGGGGGCAAAAAACTGACCTGGAACAAGCTTTAGACGTTAACCATCCCTATGATGGAACAGGCATGTTAGATGAAGATGAGGAGAATTTCCAAAGAGCCCTTGCTCTAAGTAAACAGGAAATTGATATGGAAGATGAAGAAGCTGATCTTCGTAGAGCCATTCAACTTAGTATGCAAGGTAAAAGACTTACTTTAAAAGAAGCTACAATTTTATCCAGTGATCACTTTGACTAGTTGAGTTCTTGTGAAAAGTGAAATTTGACAGCTGAAATCTGTTCATAGGGTCAACTACAGTAGCTGTTTTCCCTGTGAATGTGTCTCAGGCCCACTGATCAGGCCCTCTGGAAAGTCTGCCTCCTAAGCATGAAGTGCTTAAGTGTGAACTTTGGTCCTTTCCTTGTGACTCTTAAAAATGTTGTCAGTGATGATGTGAATAGTTGATCGCTAGGAAGTATACTGAAAGTTCATTTTATTCTATGCATCCGAAGAAGTGAGCTGTAGCCCACGAAAGCTTATGCTGAAATAAATTTGTTAGTCTCTAAGTTGCCACAAGTACTCCTGTTCTTTTTGCGGATATAGACTAACACGGCTGCTACTCTGAAACCTGTCATTAATTTTTAGGTTGGCTACTGCATGGGTAGATTTGAACTGTTGATCTTCAAGTGAAGTTCTCTGTTCCCCAAATCCCTGAGCCATTCACTCCTCACCAGATCTATTGTTTCAAGACTTTTGTCCGTAGTAATAGAGATTAGATAATTGTATATGATGATCATGTTATAAACAATTTTTTCTTCATCGAGATTTGGAGAGGTAATTTTAGCTTTGTTACATTTGTTAGTTTAAAATTTCCCATCTTGATTGGTGTAATGAAATACCATGTTCTAACTTTAGGAGGTCATCGAAGTGAGTTTTCAGACTCTGTATCGCAGAATATACCACATTCGTCTGGTATAAGTCAGTCTGAATCTCTTTCTTCAGAAGAGCTGCGAAGGAGAAGACAGACATATTTTGAAAAGTAAAGTATCTGGTGAAAAACTGAATTTGCTTGTTGAAGTAATTATATTTTAGGATAGTAGAATATTTTTTTCACACATTGAGGTCAGATTTAGCTTTATTTATCTTTTTTTTTTTTTAATGGCCTTTTTAGCACTGTATTCTGGAAATCCTGTAGCTTCTAATTAGTTACTTGAGATACTAGTTAGAAGGAGATTGTTTGCCGTAAGGTAAAGGTCCAGCTTTGTGCACACATAGGTACTAAGATACTGTTTTATATGAAGTCTTAGGAGTATTGTTGTAAATAACACTAATTATTTTATAGAGGGTATGTGTCCTTCATGATTTAATGAGAGTGCACCCCATGAAAAAAAAAATCAATATTTAGTGGGGGTATGTGCCTGAGAGGTGAGAGAGAAATGCAGGGAGTCACATAATTTTCATCTATTGAGTCCTTCCCCCTCTGAACAAAATGTTAGGCAGAGCTTGTTCTCTGCTAACCTTAGCGATGAGCAAGTAGATTCTTAATACCAATTCAGCTTCTGCTTCAGAACTATAAACCAGTTGCATCTCTTCCGTTGTTACTATTGCTTTTCCTTCTCTCTATCTTGATCTTCTAGTGAGGAAAGAGAGGGGAACCAGAAGGAAAAGTGAAGTAGCAAGTGGATAAGATTGTGGATGAGAATGCCAGACATTTGAATTGAAGGGATTTGGGGTGAAAGGGCATATGATGGTGCCTAACACCATCCAAATATTTCTCACTCATTGGCTTTCCATGGAATGAAAAATGACTTTTTTGCAGAGGGGAGGTGTCAGAACAGGACTTCAGAAAAAGACAATAACGACAAGATGAGGAGCTTTAAATGGAGACTGTGGATTTAAATTTGGACCTGTATGTAAATTTTAGGGGGAGGGGGGAACAGATGTAAAGCCTCAGATCCAGGGAAATGTTTCACAATTAAAAAAAAAAAAAAAACTCAGTAAAAACAGTTGTTTTTAACAACTAAATATTTTCCTGCAGTGTTTGGAACCCTAGCAGTAAGGAACTGAAAGTGAATCTGATATAATTGAAAAATATCAAAGCTGATATAAATGTTAAAATTAAATGGTATAAATTGTGACGTTCTCTGGTATTTTAAAGTTTTGTCTTTTAATGTATGATATAAAAGAGACAAAGTGGGTGGGTTAATATTTTTTATTGGACCAACTTCTGTTGGTGAGAGAGACAAGCTTTCACGCTTACACTCTGCTCGAAAGCATCTCTCTCTCACTAACAGAAGTTGATCCAATAAAAGATATTACCCCACCTACCTTGTTTTTCTCATATCATGGGACTGACACAACTACAACAACCCTGCATATAGGGTTGCCAACTTTGGTTGTATGAACTCCTGGAGGTTTCATCACATGGCATTATCTTTAATTAAAGATTAATCTTGAAGTCCTGGAGACTCCAGGACATCCTGGAGGGTTGACAACGCTGCACAATGTATGGTGTTGAACATACGTAAAGAAACTTTGTTTAGAACATAAGATTTTTAAGTTGACAGTACTACTTTAATACATTTTAAAAGTTCCCTTTTTCATAATTCTAACTACCCACTATGGGTTCCTTAAGGTTGATAGTAGGTAGCTATCTATTTTCTGCCTTTTTTTTTTTTTTGTGGATCAAATTATTTGCAGGGATCAGAATATAGTGAAGTGAGTGCCTAATATAAAACCCAGAGATTCTGGATTATCTCACAGTCAGTTTTGTGTCTGGTAATATTTTCTTAAAGTATAAATGTGGTAACTTGAACTCTACCAGATACTAGGAACTTAGAAGTTTGTCTAGTTTATACTATTTTTGTGCTCCTAGTTTTGTTTTTTCACTAATTTAAACTATTTTGGTAATTTCAGACAGCAGCAACAGTTGCAGCAAGGCCAGACCCCAGATTTACATGATAAACCAACTACAAGTTCAAATGCACTAGGAACAGACCCAGGTATTGTTTTATTCAACCTATGGTTTTCAACACAGATGTTAATCTAGGTTTATCCCTGGTGGGTTTTCTCTCTGCTGAAAAACAGTTCCCCAATTTTCCTTGCCTTAAAAAAAAAAAAATTGGAGATAGGTATATCTCCTAGAACTGGAAGGGACCTTGAAAGGTCATTGAGTCCAGCCCCACACCTTCATTAGCAGGACCAAGTACTGATTTTTGCCCCAGACCCCTAAGTAGGCCCCCTCAAGGATTGAACTCACAACCCTGGGTTTAGCAAGCCAATGCCCAAACCACTGAGCTATCTCTCTCCCCCCCCTTTAATTCTCCTAACAACTGCCCTTGGGGCTACATGACGTCGCCACTATTTTTCTTGCTGGGGAGGATACAATAGGGCTCTTAGAGAGCCTGTTCTGCTGTGTTGGCCAAAAGGGTCACTTTTGAGTGATATGAGATCACCTGTCCCATACGAGTGGACTGCATTACCTGCACATTGCTCTCAGCCCTGTTGGCCTAAGAATCTAGAGATAGTGATTGAATGTAGATCTCTCCTTCTTGGGAGTGCACAGCACTGCTCCTAGATCAAGCAGGTTCTGGTTTTACTTTCTTTCTAGTTGAATATAGTATTGTAGCTCTTGGTGTAGGTTTATGCAGCACTTCTTATTACTAACAACAGAATGCATGTTGAAAAATAAATCTCTCTCTAAATGTCTATTCTCAAGTTTTGTAAAAAAAATATGTCTGTTCCAGCCTAATGTATTATTTTTAATTATGTGTGGAAACATGTTAACAATGTAATTGAGAGAGAAAATAAATCTGTGAACATTACTAATGTTAAATATCAAAGATCTAAAATTAATTATACATTATTTCATATCTTTTTATAGAATGATTACAGTGCATTGAAAAGTAAGTCTGAAATGATCATTTGATAATAGAAAACAAAAAAAGCAAAAGACATCTGAAAAAACATGGAATGATAAACAAATAGAAACAAGAGGCAAGAAGTGATATGAAAAATGTTTACTTTTTTATAGCTGCATTCCAGAAGTAATTAGACATAAATATTTTGTGTATGTTTGTCTCCTGGCAGGAGGTGATATGAGTGAAGAAGACATGCTTCAAGCAGCCATGAATATGTCCTTGGAAACTGTTAGGAACTGCCTGAATACAGAAGAAAAGAAATGACAAAATATTTTTTCTTTTGTCAGAACACTCAATCTCCATTATAATATTCTTGTGTGGATGCTGTACAAGCAGGGTTCATTTCAGAGACATGGGATATTGTCTAACCACAGATGAAAAGAAGGGGGGCAGAGTTAAAAGGGGATCTGAAAATAACAAAAATATTGCACCAATTTAGATATTATGGCCCTGATGCTGAAAAACACTTCAACACATGCATAATTTTGCTCAGGTGAGTAGTTTCATTGACTTCAGGAGGATTACTCAAGTGAGCAAAGTTAAGTGCCTTGTAGGCTCAGAGCCTGTGTGTTGGATGCCCCAAATAAGAGGCAAGTATAATTTACCTTCTTTTCTTATTAACTGTCAGCTGCTTGGAGAATTCAGCACAAAATTACTAAATTAGTGCAGTTTTCTTATCAGTGAACTCAGATGCCATTCAATAATAATTTAAAAATAAATACAAAAAAGTTAGGCTCTTAAATCATTAATAGAAAATATGGACAAATTTTAAAACCAGTAAGCACATTTTAAAATTTAAAAAAATTTAATTCAATCTTTTACCCTCTAGAACCTGAGTTCATGGTTATGTGTTTCTCCTGCAAGAATTGATGGTATTTCGCTTCCCAGAACCTAGAACAGAGCTCTCTGCTTTGCTGTTTTGTGCTTGCGATAGGATCATTTCTGCAGGAGAAACACAAAACCATGAGGTCTTGGCAGTTGAAAAGAAAAATCTTCAGTATATTTGTAATTATAATGCTACCCAAGTTATCTTAATGATTTAAGATCTTCTACATTTTTTGTACTTGCAGTACCTTTAGCATTATTTGAAAATCATCATTAAAGGAAGGTTCATGTCAAAGATTTCTCCAGTTCTCTTACTTTAGGTCAGATGATTTGGCTACCTCTTCATACTCTTTCCACCGAATGCCAAAGTTGGCTTTACTGGAGATTGTACTTTTTTCTGTGAGAGAGACATAACATGTTGGCAGTTGGGCTAAACAGTTTATTCTTGTTTCTAATTCTCCTGTTTTGTCTTATGTTTTTTCTCTTTGAGTTCCTCCCCTTACCTAGGCCTCTCACCATTTCTTCCTTCACACTACTAGTAAGAATCTCTCTCTCTTCCCTGGTTAGTTAGTTCATCAAGCTTTGTTGAGAGTGGGGGTGGGAAAGGAGGGAGAAAGAGATTTAGATGCCATAACTTCAGTGCCACATATCTAAGGAGCATTCCTGCAATCTGAAATGATCCCTGTGCAAGTAGCTTTGTTAAGACTGACTGTTTATGTTTGTATGTGTGCGCATGTTTTTTCTCAAATGTTTTTATGAATATCTTCTATTTTGTCAGAATTTTACAGCTTTTTCAGGAATGGCCTTCATTCATGCACCTTACAATTTGTTTATCATGTTGTTTCTGTTACTGAGAAAAATGGGGAGCAAAGTATGCAAGCTAGCTTGTTCAATCAGTTGTAAGACTTACCCTTTGATACTCAAGATGAATGTGTGACAGAGTGACCAAATTTGGCTTTCAACTTTACTGCAACAGTTTAAACATGTTCTTTTTTCATAAATGGTGCTTTAACTATAAATTCTGTTTACATATAAATTATATGGAAATATGTTATAGATGTATGGTGTTTAAGCTGTTTTTCATTTAGTATGTAAGCAGTTGCCACAGACATTCTAAGAATAATTTTTTGAAACTATACATTTGATTTCTTTACCAAAATATTTTAAAATTATACTATTGCACCATAGTAATGTATTTAATTATAATTAGTTAGAGTGAATTATAATTAGATGGAAATAAACATTCAGCACAGAATAGTACTGTATATAAAAGGGCCGTTAGGTTTTGGTAAAGATTTGTATAGAATGATGGCTTCTTGATGGCTTAGAATATTACTGTAAAAGAGATCCTTAGGCTAAATTCTGTTTCCTTTACTTGTATGCTTAATTTCCACTGATTTCAGTAGGAATACTTGCATGAGTAAGGCAATGTGGATATGACCAGAGGACAAGTAAAGCTTTTTAGAATTGCTTTTTAGTTCCACCATTCTCATCCTTGGTAGGCAATACTGTTGTGCATTTCAGTCTACCTAATTGACTAACAGATTAACTCTTTTGCCATGCCTGCTGCACCAAGTTTTTAAAACAAAGTCACTGCTTTAAAAAAAAACAACACCCTCCTTCCCCCCCTCCCCCAGGTTTGCAATGCTGAATGGCTGCACAAACCTATCAGTATAGATTTCAGCTTCAAGATTGACTGTTCCTTGTAAATGAAAGTGAAAAAGGATGCATATAAAGCATGAAATACTGTTTTTGTGTGGCTGGAAATTCATCATGATTTTTCTTTTTTTCTGCCTACATTTTGCCTGTCATAAACATTCTCCTTTTTGGCATGAGGCAGACAACAGCTGGATGAACTTATTTGACTTAATTTAAAATGCAGGGTTTTATCTTTATAAATGGATACAGATTTGTAAAGACTGGTTAAGAGACTTCTTTTTTAAGACATGGTAATTGCTAATTTCCTCTTCAGTTATGTTATAAATTAATATTTCTTTGGCTATATACTGTAGCATTCCTATATAAAAATCTGAATTCTTATATTCTAGTGATGTCAAACCACCTCACTGCCTAAGTATTGTAGCATACAAGAAATGTAAGATCATATAATGCTTAAAAGGCACAACAGAGTGAATCAGATGTTATGAATAACCATATTCCTTTCAATAAACGGTATCATCTAAAAATTAAGTGAGCTAATTGTGCACTTGGCCTTCTGAGAAGTAATAAGCTCACTCAGACTGGTGACCTGTTAGTGAATTAGTTAAGAGGTAGCCCTGGAGGCTACATACATTAATTGCACCAAAGGAAAAGGTGAATATGAACTAGTGACAATACACATATTACAGTGTAGATCCAAAGTACAGAATGTGTGGAGCTGCCAAGAAGCCATCAATAAAAACTGATCTCATTTTCTCAATGTGCATTCTTTAAGTGATAAGCACTTACTGACATGTATAAATTGTGAAACACTTTTGTAAATAAAGTTTAAACTATTTGAGTCTTTTGCTAGCAGTAGCCATCTTTTGAAGCTGAAGTTTCATCCTAATGTTGTAGCATTAGTAGAGAGCCCATTATGCAGGAGAATAAATCATTTTTGTTCCAGTCTGACATTTGTAAGATCTTTAGATCCTGTCTATCCTACAAAAATTATCATCTTTTATCATTATTATGGTCCATGTGATGTAGTATGTTCTTCTGTCCACAGAAGTCAGGGAAGAAAAAATGATATCCATGTTGAGTAGGTACAGAATTAAAACACGGTTCTGTAAAATGATTGTAACTTTTTTTCTGTCCTCCCAGGTAAGGAAATAATCATGCTATAACAGTTTCAGGCCAGGTCACAATCATGCTTAATTATGGTTAATTTTAGGCACTATAATATAAACTCTGCACTATAAATGCTATTCCAAGCCTACCTTTCCAGCCAGCACTCTATATCCCGAAAGCCTTTTCTCTTAGCTTTCTCTCAGTAAAGCTTTCTTACCAGCCTTCTGTTACTGTCTTCATGGCTTTCTCTCAGACAGCCTCCCCTACCTCAAAACATTTCCACCAGTCAAACCCATAGGGCCATATGATCAGCTTTTGCTCAGAATGTCCATGTGCCTATATTTTGGATGCTAATGTTATTGTTTCAGCCACCTTGTTACAATGGCTTCTTTACATTTATCCTATATGTAAGGGGGGGCCATGCCCAACCCATAATTACAAAGTTTAACTCAACAAGTTCATTCACGTTACTGAAAAGCTGATTCCACTTTGATAGCTATTTCTGTTTCTAAGGAAAGTGAATTTCCTCAGAGAGTGAAGTTATTTAACTTAACCAAAACTATAGTACAGGCATTTTTTTTCACAGCCCCAACAGCATGCCTCAACCCAAATCAGCCACTCAGGTGTTCACTCTGTGCCTATTGAGTTATTGACTTCTCTGTACAGTTAAGATTTCAGTTGTCGTGTGTGTGTGGGGGGGGTGTTGTTTTGTCTCATTTTACAGCATCACTTAACCCCCTACAGCTGTCCCTGAGTAATAACCTGATAACTACTAAAGTGGCTGAATTCAAACCAGTCCCAATAAGCCATCCAAATCCCTGGCTAGTTTAGTAACAATATGAATATAAATCTTATACCTGTACCTTATATTGATGCATTGTCTGTAAGACTGTGACTGCTCCCCAATTATGTTGTTTCAGGAATGTCTTTTTTTTATTATGGAAAAGCTGAATGGATATACAGTTTCTTTGGGGAGAAGGGCTGTGATTAATTTAAAAAACAAGTCCATGCTGTCTAGGAATGAGTTTTTTTAAGCTTAATCTTAAACTTAAAAAAACCTAAATATTTCCTGAAAATACCTTAGTGTTAGAATTTGTAAATTATTTTTTCTTATACTACCTATATTTAAGGCCTAAATTTCATGACAATATACTATTAATAGGCAAGTATGAGTATGTGGGATAAGTTTCACATTAATCATAGGGTTTTATTGGCCCAGTTTATGCTTTTGGGTGACACATGGGTCTGAATGTGGGGTAATACTTTTGTTTGTCTGCATGCCTCTGATGCAGTGTCATTTGCAGACAGATCAGTGAATGAACAAGGAGACCAATGAATGTTGCTGTCACAGTTTCATCTGTGAGCTATTCATAGAACAGTACCCAGAAGAACTCTCAGTAATTTTGCAATTACACAAAATATACTTTTTTTTGTTTGGGTACCAATTAATGGAAATGATAATGATCAGGCTAATGTATTTTTTCTGGTGAGAGAATGACTGTAATGGGACAAGGATGGCCCTTATAAACTCAGGGTATCTTGTATTAATGATCACTTAATATCCGGTAACATCTGAAAAGCTATTAAACATTTTCCTATATTAACTGTACAGAAACACCTGTTGTAATAATGATCAGAGACTGGATACAATAAAGTAAATTCAAATAGAGAAACATTTTATATGTATTACCTGTAATATGACCATTTTAAATCAGAGATTAAATTCTGACAAAGGCTGATGCATCAGTGATGAAAATAAAGACAAGTTCCATAGTTTATTGTGGTCAGATCTCTACATTCTGTATACAAAATTAACGTAGTCCGTATTGAATGGATTAAAAATTGGCTAACAGAGAGATCTCAAAAAGTAATTGTGAATGGGGATTCATCAGCCAATGGAGGTGTTTCTAGAGGGGATCTGTAAGGATCTGTTCTCTGGTCCAATGCAGTTTAATATCTTTATCAATGATCTGGAAAAAAACAAATCAGGGCTAGTCAAATTTGCAGATGACACAAAAGTTGGTGGAACTGTAAATAATAATGTGGATGAGCCTAACCAAGGTCACTTGATAACATGAGCTGATATGAATAGCACATGATTTAACACCGTGAAATGAAAGGTCATCCAGCTAAGAACAAAGAATGGAGCTCACATTTATAGGATGGGACTGTGTCCTGGAACAGTAACTCTCAAAAGGACTTACTTTAGCGGTCACAGCAGCTAACCAACTGAACATGACCTCTCAGAGTTAAGCTGTAGCTAAGAGGGTTAATTACAATTCTTGGGTGTATAAGCAGGGGAATATTAAGAGTAGAAAGGTGATATTATCTCTTATAAAACATTATTGAGACCCTTACTGGAATATTGTGTCAGTTCTGCAGTCCAAACGTCAAAAAGGATGTTGAAAACTGGAAATGATTCAGAAAAGCTACAAAAAGTTGGTCTAGCAAACATGAGTTATAGTGAGAGATTTAAGAAGCCCAATGGGTAAGAGAAGGTTAATAAGTGACTATCGTGATATGCCACACACTCTACATGGGGAAGAGATTTCTGAGAGGAAGATGGCTCTTTACTCTGGCAGAAGACATGATGAGATCCAGTGGTTGGAAGCTGAAGCTCAGAAAATACAGACTATTCGGGTGCATATTTTTAATGGAGAGGGTAACTATTGGAACAACTATCTACAGAGTCTAGTTAAGAGTGGATATCATTTTAAAGGATATTCTATAGTTCAAACAGAAAATATGGGCTTCATGTAAAAATTATGGGGTGAGGTTCTTTGATTTGGGTGATGCTGTGTGTTTGTGTGTAGCTGGCGTGGTGTGAGAGCGGGGCTCAGGAACTTCCCTGGGTCCAGTGTGTGTGTGACTGGTGGGATGCCAGGTGACTCCCCAGGGGCCAGGTTTGTATGTTGCAGGCGGGATGTGAGGGGCTCGGCCCGGGTACTCTCCAGGGGCCAGGTCTGTGTGTAGCTGTCAGAGTGTGAGGGGCTTGGGTACTCCCCGGGGGCCAGATTTGTGCGTAGCTGGTGGGGTGCGAGGTGACTCCCCAGGGGCCAGGTGTGTGCGTAGCAGGTAGGGTGCGAGGGGCTTGGGGACTCCCTGGTGGCCAGGCGTGTACATAGCTGGCGAGGGGCTCGGGGACTCCCTGGGGGCCAGGTGTGTGTGTAGCTGGCACGGTGCGAGGGGCTCGGGTACTCCCCAGGGGCCAGGTTTGTACGCAGCTGGCGGAGTGACTAGGGTGACCAGATATCCCAATTTTATAGGGACAGTCCTGATTTTGGGGTCTTTTTCTTATATAAGCTCCTATTACACCCCCCCCCCCCGCGTCCCGATTTTTCACGCTTGCTGCTGGTCACCCCAGCGGAGTCTTCGCACAAATGAGAAGAGACCAAGGGCGCCTGGTAGTGGAAGCGGCTAAGTCTGGATGCCCCGCGCGGCCGGTGCTATGCCACGCGGTGAGTGGCGGTGGCGGACTGTCGGTGAAGGCCCCGGCCAGGTGCCCCGGGAGCGAGCTCCGGCGGCAGCACACGCCGCTAACCTACACCTGGACGGAATATGCTGTTAGACCGCCGCTATCCCGAGCGCCTTTGCTGCTGCGGACACGTCCCAGTAGTCGTGACGCCGCTCTAGCCTCACGTAGCGATTCTCTATGGTTATGCAGGGCGTCTGTGTGGACTCGGAGGTGTCATGGCGTCCGTTGAGGTGGCAGCGCCTGAAGCTGCCGGGAGGAGCCGCTGAAGCCGAGCTCTGAGCGGGCAGGGAGTAATGGCCGGGGCGCTGGGACTCTTTCACTAGGCGCCAGCAGGAGCCCGGCCTTTCCTGAGCGTGCGGGGTGGCAGGAGCCGGCTCTCCGAGCCCAGGCTGCCCAGCCCCCGGGGCAGACAGCGAGCCGGGGCCGAGCTGTTCTGGGGTCCGGCGCCACCCCTGGTGCGGGCGCTGCCTCGGGGAGGCCTCTGGCCAGCGCTGAGGACAGTTGGGGTCCGTTGAGGAGCAGCAGCAGAGATGGCCTCCTGGTTAGGGGGCCTGGGCTCGGGGCTGGGCCAGTCCCTGGGGCAGGTAGGGGGCAGCTTGTCCTCCCTTACCGGCCAGATCTCCAGCTTCACCAAAGACATCCTGCTGGAGGGCACCGAGGAAGTGGGAGGTAAGAGAGGGCCGGGAGGGGGGGGGGAAGAGGAGTTGCTGCGGCGGCCATGGGGGGGGGTGTGCCAACCCTCTGCGATGAGTGTGGGGCCGGGGGGCACTGAGTGCTGGGGAAAGATTGTCAGCTCTATGGGCTGTGATGTTTTATATGTGTGTTTAGTACCATGTACTCATCTGATAGCATATGAATGATAACGAAGAGATATAGCAATTGTTGTAAGTGGGTAACAGTTTATTTAGGACTGTGACCAGCTAGACCACCTGAATTTAGAGATAAACATGACTGAGATTTTAAGTGTCTTACGGGAGTATACCAGTTTAACGAGAGAATTGCTACCTTCATTTTCCATTTTTAACAATAATAAAGAGAAATAAAATGTTTAGTGCTAGTGGAGTTTGTTGTTACACCTATTGGAGTTGGTGAGGGGTAGCATTAACACTGCTGATTAAAACAACCAAAATTTTCTTCTATGTGTTTTTTCTGGAAGGGTGCTCTCTCTCTCTCTCCTTCTTCCATTTTTCTCACAGAATACAGAATATCAGGGTTGGAAAGGACCTCCGGACGTCATCTAGTCAAACCCCATGCTCAGAGCAGGACCCAATCCCCAACTAAATCATCCCAGCCAGGGCTTTGTCAAGCCTGACCTTAAAAACCTCTAAGGAAGGAGATTCCACCACCTCCCTAGGTAACCCATTCCAGTGCTTCACCACCCTCCTAGTGAAAAAGTTTTTTTCCTAATATCCAACCTAAACCTCCCACACTGCAACTTGAGACCACTACTCCTTGTTCTGTCATCTGCTACCACTGAGAACAGTCTAGATCCATCCTCTTTGGAACCCCCTTTCAGGTAGTTGAAAGCAGCTATCAAATCCCCCCTCATTCTTCTCTTCTGCAGACTAAACAATCCCAGTTCCCTCAGACTCTCCTCATAAGTCATGTGCTCCAGCCCACTAATCATTTTTGTTGCCCTCTGTTGGACTCTTTCCAATTTTTCCACATCCTCCTTGTAGTGTGGGGCCCACTGGGACACAGTACTCCAGATGAGGCCTCACTAATGTCAAATAGAGGGGAATGATCACGTCCCTCGATCTGCTGGCAATGCCCCTACTTATACAGCCCAAAATGCTGTTAACCTTCTTGGCAACAAGGGCACACTGTCAACTCATATCCAGCTTCTCGTCCACTGTAACCCCTAGGCCCTTTTCTGCAGAACTGCTGCCTAGCCATTCAGTTCCTAGTCTGTAGCAGTGCATGGGATTCTTCCATCCTAAGTGCAGGACTCTGTACTTGTTCTTGCTGAACCTCATCAGGTTTCTTTTGGCCCAATCCTCTAATTTTTCTAGGTCCCTCTGTATCCTTTCCCTACCCTTCAGCATATCTACCACTCCTCCCAGTTTAGTGTCATCTGCAAACTTGCTGAGAGTGCAGTCCACACCATCCTCCAGATCATTAATTAAGATATTGAACAAATCCGGCCCCAGGACCGACCCTTGGGGCACTCTGCTTGATACCGGCTGCCAACTAGACATGGAGCTATTGATCACTACCTGTTGAGCCCAACGATCTAGCCAGCTTTCTTTCCACCTTATAGTCCATTCATCCAATCCATACTTCTTTAACTTGCCCGCAAGAATACTGTGAGAGACCATATCAAAAGCTTTGCTAAAGTCAAGGAATTACACATCCACTGCTTTCCCCTCATCCACAAAGCCAGTTATCTCGTCACAGAAGGTAATTACGTTAGTCAAGTATGACTTGCCCTTGGTGAATCCATGCTGACTGTTCCTGATCACTTTCCTCTCCTCTAAGTGCTTCAGAATTGATTCCTTGAGGACCTGCTCCATGATTTTTCCAGGGACTGAGGTGAGGCTGACTGGCCTGTAGTTCCCCGGTACCTCCTCCTTCCCTTTTTTAAAGATGGGCACTACATTAGCCTTTTTCCAGTCATCGGGACCTCCCCCGATCCCCATGAGTTTTCAAAGATAACGACCAATGGCTCTGCAATCACATCCGCCAACTTCTTTAGCACTCTTGGATGCAGCGCATCCGGCCCCATGGACTTCTGTTCGTCCAGGTTTTCTAAATAGTCCTGAACCACTTCTTTTTCCACAGAGTGCTGGTCACCTCCTCCCCATGCTGTGCTGCCCAGTGCAGCAGTCTGGGAGCGGACCTTGTTCGTGAAGACAGAGGCAAAAAAAGCATTGAGTACTTTAGCTTTTTCCACATTCTCTGTCACTAGGTTGCCTCCCTCATTCAGTAAGGGGCCCACACTTTCCTTGACTTTCTTCTTGTTGCTAACATACCCGAAGAATTCCTTCTTGTTACTCTTAACATCTCTTGCTAGCTGCAACTCCAAGTGTGATTTGGCCTTCCTGATTTCACTCCTGCACTTCTGTCAAGTTCTTATTCTGTGCACACCACACTATCTGGGCTCTGTGGAGAATAAACTTAGCAAAGCAAACTAAGTACAATATAAACTTATTTAGAGATATATATATATTACAAAAGTTATTGGCATGTGTCCTGTTCCTGTTCTTATTTTCTTGTCCTGAGGTGTTGGAATTGCATTAGGGTACTTTGTTTGAAAGCATATCAAACTTGTCTTTGGCTTATTATGTTTATTCATTTTATCTACAGCTTGGCTTGATCGGTTCCATTTAGAATGGGGGAAGTTTTCTAAAACTGCAAACAAATTGCTAGTTCAGTATTTTCCACATGTATGTGATTGTAAGTCTGACGTGTCTCCCAGACAAGGCTTTAATATAATTGAAATTTTTTTTATTTATGTTACAGTAGTGCCCAAAAAATCCAATCAAGATCGGAGCCCACTGCATTAAGTACAACAAAATAGGAAAACACAGTCATTGTCTGAAAGAGCTTAAAATCTAAAATGAAAGAAAGAAGCAAAGGGGGAACAAAAGGGATGTAATGTACAAGCAAAGTGATCAGTTCAATGACAGTCAGACACAGTGTTAATTCTATGTCTGTTTTAGTATTGGTGTTCAATTTTTCCAAGGCATTTAAGCTTTTTAAATTAAATGTTTGACTTTGCCTTATAGCTATCTGCCCAACATGGTGAAAATATACATACATTAATATAGTTAACATAATATTACATCTGAAAATTATGGCTTTGTTAGAGAAATACTCTTTAATTGAAGCCTTTGTGATTTTAATGGTTTTGTTATTACCAATAGTAGGACCAGAATTTGGAATTAAAGAACATAATTTCACAAGTTTGATCTTATGAAGTGGGTAATCATCAAAGTAGGAATTCTCTGCAGGCGGGCTGTTCCAGTATTAAGTGGCTCCAATATTAAATGGGATGAAGATATTTTGGTTACAGGACTGCCAATATAAAAATGCTCCAAAAGAGAGAGGAATTTGTTGTGATGGCTGCAATATACTCTGAGAAAAGATTGTCTATTTCTCTCTACTCTGAAAGATCTACTTGCAGTTTTAGATTTAATAATTGTTTTAACATTCCCAAGCTTATATTACAGTACAAGCTTTGTTATCTGGCATGTTGGGGAAATGGGGGGGGGGTGCCAGTAAGTCAAAAATTCAGGTTAACCAAGAGGGAGAGAGTTTGGGTGTGGGAGAGGGCTCAGGACTAGGGGTTGGGTATGGGAGAAGGTGTGGGGTGCTGGCTCCGAGTTGCACTCACTTCAGGTGGCTCCCCGCAACCGGTGACATGTCCCTGCTGCTCCTAGGTGAAGGTAATCCAACACCAGCCAAAGTGTATCACTTTGAGCAACGCTGTTCTGTCTGCTGGATATCTAGGCAGACTAGGTGTGTTCATGTAAGTACAGTTTTGGATTTATCCAAGGCACCAGTGCACCAAGCGCGTGCCTGGGGCAGCAAGCCGCGGGGGGTGGTCTGCCAGTCACTGTGAGGGCGGCAGTCAGGCTGCCTTTGGCAGCATGCCTGTGGGAGGTCCGCCGGTCCCGCGGTTTCGGTGGCAATTCGGTAGCGGGTACGCCAAAGGCGTGGGACCGGCGGACCTCCCACAGGCATGCAGCCGAATCCGCATTTCCAGTGGACATCCCGCAGGCATGCCTCCGAAAGCCACCTGACTGCCATGCTTGAGGCGGCAAAATACATAGAGCAGGTGGGAGATTACAAATGCAGTAAATAGCCAAGCATTGTTTACTTCATTCAAAACTCTAACAAAGTGTGAAATAAGAGGACTGCCAACGGTATTCTATACATCTTTTAAAAACAATGATTGTTCCCTAGTAAAAGGAAGTGTTAATGTAGTGTCTGACTGCTAAAAAAGGGGATCCAAGATAAGTTGTACTAGAGTGGTGAGCTTTACCTGTTTTTTCAGGGAAACCAATTATTACACTGTCCAAGGATAGACTATACTTAATGCAACAATCACAATAACCTTATATGGTCAAATCAGATTGGCTTGTGTTAAGGAAAATCTGCCTTTCATATTTGTTTTGGGAAAAGTTAATAAAAGTACACAAAAGGTGACCCATTGGACATCATTTATTTGTATTTTTAATGCGATCATCACATGGGAGTATTAAGAAAAACAAGTAAGCCTTGTGGAAAGAGGCAAAATCCTGGTATGGATTAAAAGTTTATTCAGCAATAAGAAACAGTCACATAGAGTTAGATTCCCAAAGGTACTGCTGTAAGGTCTCCCATGTAGCCCCTCTATGCCGACGGGAAAGAGCTCTTCCATCGGCATAATTAAACCACCCCCAACAAGCGGTGGTAGCTATGTCGGTGAGAATGTGTCTCCTGCAGACATAGTGCTGTCCACACCAGCACTTTCGTTGGTGAAACTTATTGGTCAGGGGGGTGTTTTTTTCATACCCCTTGACTGACAGGAGTTTTACCAACAAAAGAGCTAGTGTGGACACAACCTAAGGCACCTATCTTGCTCTATGCATTGTATAGGGAGCCTAGCACCTAACTTGGGCTTTATGAATCAGTGTTGTGATTTTTCTAGGTGCCTAAAAATTAGGCACTGTGACGTTCAGCATCACGCTGTCTACGTCCCTTTGTGTATGTAGCTCGTAGTGAACACCTGCTCCTCCAAACAGAGACAAGGTAATAATGGGTCATAGTCATAAGGAAATTTAAAAAATGCTAGGGGGGAGTGGGCTAAAGGAAGTGAAGGATATTTTCGATCGCATATGACCCTATGTAATGATACAGAGCACATTTCCCAATTGCTCCAAGTTATTTTGGTTAGTAAAAACTATGGAAGATTGTGAGCCGCTCCAGTTAAATTTAAACACAGTGGTGGCAGGACGCAGAATTGGTAAAATGATGACAAATTACATTTAATTTGGATAAGTGTAAGATAATGAACACTGTCAAAAATAGTCTATATTTCTGTTATATGGATAATCAGCTCTGAATTTTGCAAACTTCTTTGGGGAAGAAGACCTAGAAGACCTTTATGCTCAATGAAGAGGCATATCCCCCATCACACAACTGTAGTAAGGAAAAAATACAAATAGAATACTGGAGTGCTTTAAAATGGGTTAAAATCATGCAGAAAATATTACCTACAATATGTAACAGTGATATACCTTCATCTATAATACTGTGCTTTTTCTAATTTTGGTTGTCTCCCTTCAGGAAAGGTATAGCAAAATTGAAGAAGTGGGACAAACATTTAGAGGCAACTTGAGATTTATATGATTTGTGTTGCAAAAATATGATAGGAGGAATTTCATTGAGGTGTTTAAAATTATAAAGGGTACAGTAAAATAGAACATTTAAATAATTTCAGATTAGAATAGTAGTTTTAGATGCAGCAGGAATAAATTGACAGTTTAAGTTACAGTTTGCCATTGGTTCCAAGAAGTTTCTTAAAAAAAAGCCTAGATAACAGAAAATATTCCAAAATCCTGAATTGAAGAGGTTTTTTTGCACTGTAGTCCATAAAATGTTTTTAAGAGATAGAAAGGAAAATAACTAATACATTTAAGGAGTAATAATATGTAAGTAAGCCAAATAAAGACTTTAAAATATTCTCTTTACCTGAGAATTCTATTTTGTGTGTCTTCCTGTGGAATTGTCACAACCAATTCAGATGAGCACAATGTGAGTGTTGTTTTTTTTTAATCTTTCAGATGCACCAACAGAACTCCAAGTATCCAGTTCTAGGCTAAGAGAAATAGAAGGTACTCATGCAACACAGAGATTGGAGGTAAGCAATTCTGGAATGCAGGTAATTAGGCAAAATAAAGGGATGCTGATCAGGCTGATTTTGATTGTTTCTACATGTATTAGAAATATGATTTTAAAAAAATGCTTACTCTAGAAATGAGGGTGACAATGGTGTTTAAATCCCAATCCATCATTACGTTCAGAGGGCCAGATTTGTTTAGTGGGCATGGACATATGTGTGTTGTAGATTTGTTACCTCTTACATTGATTGCCTTCTCCATTCTGACATTGTTCATGTCAGACAGTGGGACTTTGAAATGTAACAATAGCTCCTGGCTCTGAGATGGTCTCAAGTCCAGGTTTCTTGTAAGTTTTCAGCATTTTTCTGGCTGATAAGGAGATAAGTAGATGCTTTATGAATAGCTGGTTTGCATTTCAGACTTGGCCACAAATCAAAACTAATCTAGAAGGTGTAATTTCCAGCCTATAACCCTCAATCCAGATTTTTATATGCGGTATTTTAAATTTCAAAGAGGGGTTTAAGTTTGAAAGAGTAAAGTAGGACAACATGGGAAGTCTGCAACATAGCTATTTTAATTTTTGCTCCCATTAGCAAATTCCTTAGGAACATAAGCTTTAGTTTTTTACATTTATTAATAGTCACTTTACACTTTTCTAGAATGAGAGACTGAAGAAGGTTTGCAGTGATCTAGAAGAAAAGCATGAAGCAGCAGAGCTTCAGATAAAGCAGTTGTCCATAGAGTACCGAAATCAGCTGCAGCAAAGAGAGGTACAGTGCAGCATAAATAATTTCAGGCAACATATGTCTATTCGTTAACAAAAATGTACTACATTAAGTTTGTTTGTATACTTATTGAAGAGATAAAGTTATCTATTATACAATCTCTAAAGGTGAGAGGCCAGCAGACTGTTCATCATGATATAAAGTACCCTATTGCTCATCCTGTCATTTATGCTGTTGCTCATTTTGTACAGATTGTCTCAATCACTCACAAAATGCTTCCAAATCATGTCACATCAGTTTACGCTTACACCTGCCAGATAACTTAATATAATGTAGCTATTGATCTAAATAGCCTCAGAAATACCTTGTCTGATGTCACAGTTTCTCCCTATTTTATTACCACTAAGGAGCAACAGAGGAGATTAAGCACTACATATTATTATAAATTATTTTATAGTCCTAAATCATACTTTTTGGAAGGATAGGTAAGAGAAAATTCTCTTTAAAAGTGCTTATTTCTATTGTTCTTTCAGATGTTCATTTGGTTTAAGTGTAGACTTAAAAATGGGACAGGATCAGCATTTGCAGCTCTGGAAAGTGGATTTTTGGGCATAAAGTAATCCTCTAGGCATGCAGCTGTATAATGTGAGATTTTAGAGTCTTCTAAACAAGGAAAACTAGCAACGCATTTATAAAAATTGCTTTTACTGAACAGGTTTTTAGCAGAAATAATATCTTTGAGACGTGTGTTGCACCCATTGAAGTCAATATCAGCTCTCCCATTGACTTCAGTGAGAGCAGGATCAGACTCTTGATTTGTATGTGCATAAGAATGGACATATTGAAGTTGGAAAAGCAACATCTGGATATTTGTAATATTTTGTCCATTCTGTATCTTAGTGTAAACAATTTTCTTTTGCTCTGAGTGACTTGTTTAATATAGTGTGTTGTGAATGCAAAACCAGCAATACACTGAAAAGTTGGAGTATAAAATAACCTCAATTTTAGTATCAAAATAAATAACCTGAGGAACCCTGTACTGTTTGTTTTTATTTTAATATTTAGTTAAAAAATCTACCACTTTTTATATTTAACTGTGTTGTGAGACTTGGCAATCAGAAGCCTTGCTGTAGAATTTAGATACATTTGCCTGCTGAATACCCCAAAACCTTTATTTACAAGGGAAGCATTCTTTTTAAGGGAAGTGCGGATACTTTGCTTATATGGTGCCTTTAGCTGACTAGTGCTTAAATGGTAAAGGAATAATTTTTAGAAGCAGTTTTTACAAGAGTCCTTGCTTTATAAGAAGCCAGTCAAGAACATGCCTCTCCATTGAGTTAGAGAGAAAACCTTTTTTTTTTCTAGTGAAAGAACAAGGAGACTTCAGTAATTTTATCTCAGATTAAAATACAAATAGGTTTAAATTTCATCCATTTACAAGAGATAAAGTGAATATACTTTGAGATTTTCTTCTTACTAAAATCATGCACTGTATTCTATATATTTAGGTTGAAATCAGCCATCTAAAAGCTAGACAGAATGCACTACAGGAACAATTGCAGAAGTTGCAGACAGCTGCTCAGTCAGCACAGTTAGGAGCTGGTGTTTTGCCGCCAACCACTACATCAGCTTCCTTTGTTCCTGTGGTTAGACATCATTCTTCAGGTTTTCAAGGGGATGACATGGACTTTGGAGATGTAATCTGGTCCCAGCAAGAAATAAACAGACTGTCCAATGAAGTTTCTAGACTTGAATCTGAGGTTGACCACTGGATGCAGATAGCACAGGTGGGTGATTTTTCCCTATATTTAGTACATTGAGTGAATTGGTCACTCTTGAAACCAGTCGTGTTCAAGTTAATGTTCAGCAATTAAATGTAGAGAAGTAGCATTTAGGTTGACATAGCTGCTGTGCTCAAGGGTGTTACAAATCCACATCCCTGAATACCACATAGCTATGCTGACCTAATCCCCAATGTAGACACAGCTAGGATGATGGAAGAGTGCTTCCAGCGACCTAACTACTGTTGCTCAGGGAGGTTCCTACAGCAACGGAAAAACCCCTTCTGTTGGTGAAGGCTATGTCTACACTGCTGGGTTATGCTGGCATAGCTGTGGCGCCGTAGTTGTGCTGCATTAATCCCCATAGGCACTAATACATTCTAATTCTTTTTTTGCTGGTTGGTGACCCTTGGTACCTTTCAGTCACTGTTGTCCATTTGTAAAAAAGTGGTAATACATAAAGACTTGTCTTACAGAAGTGGTATAAAGATTAACTAACCTGTAGATGATGATTTGAAAAATATATAGCACTATAATTTCTAAATATTATTTTTACTTTCTGAGAAAAGGAGCCATAGTAAGACTTAGTTATGGAGACTGAATTTCTTTACTCTTCAGTATTATATTAATAATACAGCCTCCCACCCCCTTAAAATCTGTAAAAATGTTTTATAAGTAGGGCTGTCAAGCCATTTAAAAAAATTAATCACAATTAATCATGCCATTAAAAAAATTAATGGCACGATTAAACAATAAAAGAATACCATTTATTTAAATATTATTGGATGTTTTCTACATTTTCAAATATATTGATTTCAATTATAACAGAATACAAAATGTACAGTGATCACTTTATATTTATTTTATTGCAAATATTTGCACTGTAAAAAAAAGATATTATTTTTCAGTTCATCTTATACAATTACTGTAGTGCAATCTCTTTATCATGAAAGTTGAACTTACAAATGTAGAATTATGTACCAAAAATAACTGCATTCAGAAGTAAAACAATGTAAAACTTTAGAGCCTACAAGTCCACTCGGTCCTACTTCAGCCAATCGCTCAGACAAACAAGTTTGTTTACATTTTCAGGAGATAATGCTGCCCGCTTCTTGTTCACAATATCACCGAAACGGAGAAGAGGTGTTTGTTCTCACGGCACTGTTGTAGCTGGCCTTGCAAGATATTTATGTGCCTGACATGCTAAAGATTCATATGTCCCTTTATGCTTTAACCACCATTCCAGAAGACATGCATCCGTGCTGATGAAGGGTTCTGCTTGATAACCATCCAAAGCAGTGCTGGCTGATGCATGTTCATTTTCATTATGTGAGTCAGATACCACCAGCAGAAGGTTGATTTTCTTTTTTGGTGGTTTGGGTTCTGTAGTTTCTGCATCGTAACGTTGCTCTTTTAAGACTTCTGAAAGCATGCTCCACACCTCATCCCTCTCAGATTTTGGAAGAGATTCTTAAATCTTGGGTCGAGTGCTGTAGCTATCTTTAGAAATCTCACATTGGTACCTTCTTTGCCTTTAGCCAAATCTGCAGCAAAAGTGTTCTTAAAATGAACATGTGCTGGGTGATCATCTGAGACTACTATAACATGAAATATATGGCACAATGTGGGTAAAATAGAGCCGGAGACATAAAATTCTCTCCCAAGGAGTTGGGTCACAAATTTAATTAACGCATTAATTTTTTAACGAGCCTTATCAACATGGAAGCATATCTTCTGGAATGGCAGCCGAATCATGAAAGGGCCTACAGATGTTTAGCAGATCTGGCACATAAATACCTTGCAATCCCGGATACAAAAGTCCTATGCGAACGCTTGTTCTCACTTTCTGGTGACATTGTAAATAAGAAGTGGGCAGCATTATCTCCTGTAAATGTAAACAAACTTGTTTGTATTAGCGATTGGCTGAATGAGAAGTAAGACGGAGTGAACTTGTAGGCTCTAAAGTGTTGCATTTTTTTGTTTTTGAGTGCAGTTATGTAACCAAAAAAAAAATCTACATATGTAAATTGCAGTTTCATGATAAAGAGATTGCACTACAGTACTTGTAAGAGGTGAATTGGAAAATACTGTTTCTTTTGTTTATCATTTTTACAGTGAAAATATTTGTAATAAGTATAATTCTATAAAGTGAGCAGTGTACACTTTGTATTCTGTGTTATAATTGAAATCAATATATTTGAAAATGTAGAAAAACATCCAAATATTTTAAATAAATTTGAATTGGTATTCTATTGTTCAACAATGTGATTAATCACGATTAATTTATTTGAGTTAATTGCATGAGTTAACTGCAATTAATTGAGAGCCCTATTTATAAGCCTATCATATTTGTTCAGGCAAAGAGTTTCTTAAACATTTACAAGGGTTCTACCCAAAATATTATAACTACTTTGGGGATTTTCATATGTAGGCTTCTAAAAAGTACTTTTTCTCTTGTTGTTTGTGCTATTGATTGTAAGTTACTACTCTGCCAATACACAAAGTGATACGGTAGTTGCCAATTTTTATTATAAATTTTACCATCTGTAATTTTCCCTTACCACTTAACTTGATTTTCTGTCAGTTAAAAAAATTCTCATTGCTGTGATCAAGTAGAGCCCAGTCCTGCAAACTCTTACTTATGTGACTGATCTTTACTCAAGCAACTAGTGCATTTGATTTCAGTGATATTACTTGTGTCCATAGCATCTACAGTTACCTATACTGGAATTAAAATACAGTGAATATTTAGGTTTTCTTTAAATGCAAGAAACTGTTAAATATGCTAGCATGTGGGGAATGCAATCAATATACTGTGAAATTTGTGCACAAAGAAACCCAATAGCTGTTCTTATGTTTCAATAGAGATATGCTATTTTATATTTTTTTTCTTTGAAATAAAGCTATTGTAGCTTTAAATTTTACATTATAATAAAAATACCTATGTTTGAATGTTGTGATAGAGGCTTGCTTACTTTTTAGTAAGTACTTTTAGTGTCCTTGCATTTTGTATTTTATTAAGAATTATTTGCTGTTGAAGTGCTCAAAGGAAAATAAACTGTTGTTTATCTCAATTTATTTCCCAAACTAAAGTATTATTTTTCTTCTTTTATCTAGTCTTCCAGAGTACAAGGAACAAATAATGCTGATCAAAGTGAAATCTGCAAGCTGCAAAATATTATCAAAGTAAGGTGACAGTTTTCACAAATCAACCCACACCCATACATTTTTTATAATTTGCAGCTAAGCCCCCAATCCTGCAAACATTTACATGTGTAGTCCCAATGACTTCAGTCACATTTCAAGTGAATCAAGTTAAGTGTATGCATAAGTGTTTGCATGATCGGGTACTAAACAAAGTGTATTGGCATATAATATAATTGTGTTTATAACTGAAATGTTGCCACACCTCCTATATTTAAAAAAAATTCTGATTGATTAGATGAATGAGTGTCTCTCCGGTTGGTTATGCAACTGGTTTGCTACAATATTATAGGCTTGAAAGCATAAAGTTTGTAAGATTAAGGCCAACACTTCAAAAGTAGCCAGTGATTTGTAGTGCCTCAATTTTTGGATGCCCATCATGGGATACCTTGAGGTTGCTTTCCCTCTCCAACCCCTTTCCCAAGTCTCTACAACTCCAAGTGAAGTCAGTGTGAACTATAAGTGTTAAGCACTTCTGAATTTCAGACCCTTGATGGCTAAATTAGACACCATACAAATTTTGGTCTTATTTTGTACAGGTGCATATCTGGATGTAATTTTGCTCTGTTCTGAGTCCTGTTTTTCAAGTTAACCACTCTAACTTATTAATGTACTACATAGGTGTGAAGGCATATACTGGTAATGTTACATGGTATACATATATAAATACATAATGTAAATGGTGAAATAAGACAAATACATTTTTATACTTACAATGAAGCTGGAAAATCAAATCAGTTTTATCTTCAATACATGGTAAGGTGAGAGTAAGTGTATTATCTAGTATAACTTAAATTTGTTTTTCTCCCATATTTGTGTGTTTTAATGTAAGTTATAATGAATGATGGAGAGGAGACTTCCTGGTAATTAATACTTACCTGGAGAAGTTCAGGGAATGACAGGAAAACTCCTCCTGATCACGCATTGCTGCTATTAAATGTTAGTTATTACATCCTTATTATTTATCCTATGTAAGTAAACAGTGCTCACCTTTTTTCTGTATTGAAAAGTGAAAAACCTAATTGCACCTTGCCGGGGATGCAGAATTCTAGTTACAGTACTAGAAACAGCTATTTTTTCTAGAGTTCCAATAAGCTTATAATATTGAATTT
Source organism: Mauremys mutica (assembly GCF_020497125.1). Taxonomy (NCBI): domain Eukaryota; kingdom Metazoa; phylum Chordata; order Testudines; family Geoemydidae; genus Mauremys; species Mauremys mutica. Next base: position 30,494,198 of record NC_059075.1, read on the forward strand.
ATAAATATGATTAGAAGGAAGGTATGTTGTTGCAGTTGTCTCTTCCCCAGAGTCTTGGATACTTAAGGCAACTTTCAAATTGGGAAAAGCTCTAAATCAGTAACTCTCAACCTCTGCAGAGTACTGTACCCCTTTCAGGAGTCTGATTTGTCTTGCGTACCCTAAGTTTCACCACACTTAAAAACTACTTGCTTACAAAAACGGACATAAAAATACAAAAGTGCAACAGCACAATATTACTGAAAAATTGGTTACTTTCTAATTTTTACCATATTATAAAATAAATTAATTTGAATATAAATACTGCACTTACATTTCAGTGTACAGTATATAGAGTTATATGAACAAGTCATTGTATGAAATTTTAGTTTTTTCTGACTTCGCTAGTGCTTTTTATGTAGCCTTTTAAAACTAGGCAAATATCTAGATGAGTTGATGTACCCCTGGGCAGACCTCTGCGTATCCCAGGAGTACGCAAACCCATCGTTGAGAACCACTGCTCTAAATAAGTATAACAGAAGTCTGAGTGAGCTCTGCAGCCCTTTTTTACGTACTTTTCATTGTGGACCAGCCTTTTCCACAAGTTGTGTGACACTTTGCTCTGTGGCTGGTTCAGAAAGTTAGTCTTTCTTTTGCCTTCTGTGATGTATTGTAATGTGTCTACTAAGGTGTAAATAATCCACACACTGTAACTCTTCCCAAAACAAGTGCCAGCCTCTAGTCCTATGCCCTGCTCCTGCTCCAAAAGAAGTCTGTTGCAGGGCTCTCATTGACTTCTGTTGGAGCAAGTTTAAGCCCTCTGTGAGAATCTCAGGGTTGTGGAATCTCTTCCAAGATGAGTCCAGGTTACAGAATTGAGCCCACTTTCTGTCAAAATAGGAGCAATCCAATATTTTAATTTTTTTAGCCATTTGTGGCAGAAGTTGGTTTTTGTTTTTTTCCCCCCCACCAGTACAAATGAATTGACCATGATCTTGATTCTTCTTTCAAGAATAGTCCCAGCTACTCTCCCTAGTGAGGCTGAATTTTCTTGTTGCTTAAAGAGGAGAAAGTTGAGGCTAAGGTTGTGGGCTACATTCTGGCTGTTAGTAAATTCCTGTGTTTGCATAAGGTAAGGGCTTGTCTACGTGGAAAGTTAGTACCCAGCAAGCCAGGATGTGAATGTACAGGGCATCAGCTTGCCACTCACTATATGGACACTGCTACCACACAGTAAAAGTCCCGGAGTGTAGAATAGTACTTTGGCACTTCCACTGCACTATAATAATGTCCCCGGGGCGAGTTAATGCATGGCAAGCTTGTGCCTTGTAGATTCACATGCTGGCTTCCCAGGCACTAACTTGTCATGTGCACAAGGCCTAAGTTACTTTTTTGATGAAAGAACACTGCCAACTATCCTTATAGTTGATAAATGTTTTTGTTTTCAATTTTGTATTACAGTCAAGCTCCAAGATGACATTTTTTCCTTTCTGTATTTGTAAAGTTCTTAGAAGATGTGACATGCTGTATAAGTGCTAAGTACTTTTGTTATCTAAGTGATAATGTTCAGAGTGGGCACTTCCAGGGACTTGAGGATCTGAAGAAAAGCTAAGGGTATTTAACATAGCTTATGGATTGCTTTACCTGGGACTGTAGGGTGGTGTGGGGTATGTGTCACTATTGCTATACTTTTCTCTGTGCTGAAAAGATCAGAGTAGAAATGCATATCCATGGGACACAGCATGGTGTTATACAAAAGTAGTCAGACAACATGTACAGTTACAAATAGGAAAATAGCATTTTGTGCTCATGATTCCATTAAAAACACACACACACACAGATTTTTGTTGTCATTAATTTCTTGTTCAAGAAACTTGTTCACCTGTTTACTTGGCAGCCCTGATGTATCAGTCATTAGTGTTTCCTAATTAACATGAGTTCTCCATCCAAACAAAAATATTATCTGAATGTTCATTAATAGAGGTTAGAGATGTTTTGTCTGTCATTGAAACAAGGTGATAGATCTGAAAATACAAGTTATTTGACATTTTGAGACAATATTAACCTGATTATAATTTATCTAATGTGAGTGGGAGTGTGTGTATGTGAGAGGTGAGGTGGGGGATGTCCTGATGCAGGGATCAGCAGCCTTTGGCATGCGGCCCGTCAGGGGAAATCCGCTGGTGGGCCGGGACGGTTTGTTTACCTGCAGCATCTGCAAATTCGGCCGATCGCAGCTCCCACGGTTTGCCATTCCAGGCCAATGGAGGCTGCGGGAAGCAGCGGCCAGCACATCCCTTGACCCACGCTGCTTCCCGCAGCCCCCATTGGCCTGGAACAGCGAACGGTGGCCAGTGGGAGCTGCGATCGGCTGAACCTGCGGACGCTGCAGGTAAACAAACCATCTTGGCCCACCAGTGGATTTCCCTGATGGGCCGCGTGCCAAAGGTTGCCGATCCCTGTCCTAATGTATACATTCTCCTATGTGTCTGAGATTACAAGTTCTTTGAGGTGGGGCTCTTTTTAGTTTGTACCATGCCAACCACATTGATTGTATAAATAAATAATTTTTAAACAGGCACGTTTTATTTTTGGTGTAAAATATTTGGCAGTATCTTTGCAGGTGCAGAAAAATATTCTTTTAAAATGTACACATACTGTGTGTCTGCATTCTAAATATTTTTTTTTTCAATTACACTTTTTAGGAGCTGAAACAGAATTTAAGTCAAGACATAGATGAACATCAGCATGAGCTTTCAGTATTACAGGATGCGCATCGACAGAAACTAGCAGAGATAAGTCGTCGGCACCGGGAGGAGTTAAGTGAATATGAGGAACGAATTGAAGAACTTGAAAATCAGTTACAGCAAGGTATTTATTACCCTGCGATCATTCTATTTTATAGGCTGTTACCCTCAGCTTTTATATGGAATGAACTTTATTCAGAATACCAAATGCACATACAAATGAGCAGTAGAATGTATTGGACATAGATTAATATGGATTTAGCAAATCTTTAGTTTGATTAAAATTGACTTGAGCACATTTAATTGCATTGTTAATGGCTGCTCTTCAGAAGAAAATACACGTGACTTTCAGCTGTCCACCACACAGATTCTGGTCTAGATACTGAGTGAGAAACTCTTCAAGTCTGATAAATTAATTTTTCAGACCTATGGGTTTACTATCTGTGGAAGGCTTCTCTCCTGCTATTCCCCAATCTACTAGAGTTGAAAACTATCTGAGAAACAGATATCTCTCTTCACTTGTATTCATTGCGGGATATTTTTTTAAACTCCTGGACATTAATTTGTCCCCTCATAATCTACTTACATCCATATCCTCAGGCAGGTGGTATGCACTAAATCAGGAGTTCTCAAACTGGGGGTCGGAACCTCTCAGGGGGTCATGAGGTTATTACATGAGGGGGGTTGCGAGCTGTCAGCCTCGACCCAAACCCCGCTTTGCCTCCAGCATTTATAATAGTATTAAATATATAAAAACGTGTTTTTAATTTATATGAGGGGGGGTTGCACTCAGAGTCTTGCTATGTGAAAGGGGTCATCAGTACAAAAGTTAGAGAACCACTGCACTAAATCCATAAAGCCAAGACATGTTTGATTCCAATCCAATATTGATTTGGAAAGAGACTGCAGAATAGAGTGAAAACTTTTCAACACAAAAAATTCTGGAGGCAAGTAGTAGGTACTAAATGGGTCACTCACTGAATGATATGAAGTCAGAGTTGATGGTGATGAGGGCTGTATAAGTTCCTGGTTGGATGGGTTGGTAGATAGCACATTTTCTAGCAACAAGTGCCTTTATCTGTTTTTCTTGTACTGGGATATCTCTGGATGCATAGAAGTGAAAGTTTGTATGTCTTATTAATTGGGTTTCTTTTTGAAGGGGGCCTCATTTACAAGTTCATATCTAAACTTAGTAAGTTTCGTTTGTAATTGATTCATCAAAACTATGCCACCCAAAGAGTACGTTACCCTTTTGGGAAAGAGACGTACTTCAAATGACAACTGTCCCTTCCCAGAATGAAAGAGAAACTCCATTACCAACAGTGTCTCCTCAGATATAGAGTTAGGCAGAAGCACCATGTAAGAACCTTTTGAGGTCTGAACCAGAGTGGTAGGGAATTGACTCATGGTATCGTAATGCCTGTTAAAATTGTTCTGTCTTCTGACTTCTTTCAAAAGAATCCTTTTAAAGAGTCTTGGGTGAAATCAAAGGCATGAGCCACACATCTCTTGCATCATGACTCAGCTGTAAGACAAAATACTTCTCACACTTCTTAGTATGATATTACTCACCTATGACCATACCCTTGCTAAATTGCGTTTTCACCCATCAGGGATCGTCTGGATGCAGAACCTAGAAATTCTTGTTTTCAGAATCTACGTAGTCATGAATAGACAAGCAACATGTCTTCTTTTAGCAGCTTCTATCTAAATTTTGGCTTTCTGCCTTCTTGAACTCTGTAACTTGTATAAATGATTTGCATTATAAGTTACGCTGGCTATAGAGAGGCTTCTAAAGTTTTAGGGACATTATATCTTGTATCTATAAAAACCCAACTTCTCTTGAACATGACCTTTAGGTTGAAAGTCTGAGAGTTTTATTGCAGAATAATGTGTCTCTGCTTCTATGCTTGATAATGTATATTTTTTAATGTAAACCTTTAGAGGAAAAGTCAATACTGTTTACTGTATATTGAATTATAAATGTAAGGATTTATATATAAAATGGCAAAACCAAATGTAATGAGAATTTAAATGTTGTGTTTGTGTATAGAATATATGATTGTCATCAAAACATTCTTTAATTCTTGAAGGAACTTAAAATAAATCTAATATGCTTGTACTAATCTCCAGTTTTCAGCCACAATCCTGAGAATTTAAAATTGACTAAAATGAATACATATGAAATATACAAATTATTATAACCTGTGACAACCATTCATTAACTCATTAAAACAACAAACCACAAAATCTAATGTCCTTTGATCTGGAATGAACCTGGTAGCTAACAGTATTCTGGAGAAATAGTTTTAGGAACATATGAAGGACTGACTAGACAATTTTATTTTTTGATGCTCATTATGACTTTTGATTATTTTTCCCTTAAAGTCCATTTTTTAACTATTGGTGATTAGAACTGTATCTGCCTCACTTCACTTATTTCAAAATTGCCATTTTATAGTTATCAACATAAGCAGCTGTGAGGTGTATCTCTTCTAAAGCAAACCACGTATCTTTATATACTTCAAACATTAGTTCTTCTAAATGTCTCTCTTGCTTTCTGTAGATGAAGTGAGTGCCTCCATTTCACTATAGTTATTGTTTAACATTGCCAACCTTTCAAGAATAAAAATTCTTAGTTGGTAGCTGTTCCAGGAGAAAATTCTATAATGCTGACTTTGGTTACTAGTTTAAACTCAATCTCTTGTGCTTTTTCAGGTGGTGCAGGCATTGAAATCACTGATTATTCTAAAATTAGCGACTTGCAAAAGAACATTCAAATCCTACAAACTGAAAAACTAAAGGACATACAGAATATGAAGGAACTGGAGGATAAAGTAAAAAATTTAAATGAGAAATTTTCTTCTGTAGAAAATGAGAACAAAATCCTGCTGAATGAGCGAGAACTGGTAAAGATGGAAAACAGCCAAATAACACAAGAATATGAAAGACTGAAATCTGAGTTTATTAAGCTTCAAAATTATGTTGCAGAACAGGAGACCCTTCTGAAAGAACAGGGGAAAAAACTCCCACTGATGACATCGTCAGAGGAAGAAGTGCTCAGACTACAACAAGCACTGTTGGGTAGGAAGCAATTGAGATTTTCAGCTCCTATCCAAAATATTTTACACATTTAAAAATAGAAGCCATTTTAGGAAAAGTAGTATGAATAAATGAGATTGTGATAACTATGAATAGAGCCACTTTAGAAAAGGGTTTACCTCTGAAATGATCAAGTAAAACAAGATCTGAAAGGACTACCTTGGCACTACTCTGATAGTGAGGTAGAAGTCTCTGGATAGCTTAGTGAAGATGCCTGGCTAGAGCCTAGCAGGAATTTTTGTTCTCTGTTTTGCCGTAATGTTAAAAAAAATAAATAAATAAAATGCCAGTTTTATGATGGTGGTTTCTAATATTGTTTGCCTCACTCTGTAAACATACAGCTAAGATCAAAATATGTAGAGAGATGCTGACAAAAGTTAGAGATATGGCCGGTCTTAAAATGTTATTGAAAATACTAAGATTATTTACACTGGAAAGAAGAGACGCTAAAGATGACAATTGAACAATTTAAAATTATGGCATGGCACATGAAATATGACTTTTCCTGTTGGCTTGGGTTGCCTTCCCTTATCAACCTGGGCTTGTTTTCTTTTACTTCCCTTTTTCGGATCCATTTGCTGTCTTGCTCTGACACTTTGTCTTGTTTTACTTCTCTTGCCCCCAGCAAACCCTGGGCTAGGTATGGTATACTGTAGATATCTGAACACAGAGGCCCTCTGAATATGGATCTCCCTATCTGCAGCAGTATTTGGTTTTTCCCACAAAACCCATAGAGAGTTCTTTGCAGGTCCAGAGATCTTCTTTCAAAGTGTGAGAGGGAGGGCTGCAGCTCCCCAAAGTAGATCTGCTCAGGGGTTAATACTGTCTGAGCCCTATCCATTTTATAGAAGCTACCATTCAGGGGCTTCCAGGGCATTCAGTCTGGGAAGTCCTGGCAACATGGTGGTCCAGCCAGGGAGCCTCTGCAGTAGTTTCCCAGAAAATAGCAAAGCACAGGGCCAGAAGTCCTTATTCTTTCTTTCTTAGGGGACAAATCCTATTCCTGACTGCAGAATCCAGAAGAGACTGAGGAGAACCTTGTAGTGTTTCTTTTCCCCTAAACTTTTTCTACATAGGGATTTTTGGGGTTTCTTGTGAGGGAATTGCTTTCAAAACGAGACTGTTAGCCATGAGTTTCCCACAGTAATGACCACTTTTAAGTAACAGAAGCATATGTTTTTGCTTGTAACCATTATAGAAACTCAGTAGTAGGAGTTACGTTTAAATGAATATTTTTCCATTATAGGGAATTGTTTTTTGATGTTATAGGAATGTAATTCACAAAAATAAAATGCTGTCTTTATGATTTATAGGCAGTGTCTGTGTTATGGTAAAATATGTAATCCTTTCGTTTTGAATATTTTTTTTGGTGTTTTATAAGTCTTAAGTACTTAGTCATTCAAAGCTAAATTTCAGTAACTACTGATGGACTGTGTCTGTAACTTTGTTTGTGTTCTAACATCTTGGCTTGACTCTAGCTGCGAAGTGATGAAAACTGAATCATACTGTTGTGTTGTTACATTATGGGTTTTTTCCCACTGATTGGAGCATGCTGATGAAGTATACAGGTTTATTGCTTGGAGACATCAATTTGGTTTTATTTCCCTAAGATTTTTCTACTTAATTTGTATAGCAATTTAAATGACCTAATCTTCTGGTTGTCAAAATAAATAATTTAATTTTGTTGCTCTTTTTACAGATGCAGAAAAAGAAATAATGAGACTTAATACCTTAAATCAGGTAAACTGATTTCGAAATGATACCAACGCTGAAGTCATAATAGTAAGAACTAATGTGAATCATAGAATCATGCAAATGTAGGACTGGAAGGAACCTTGACAGGTCATCTAGTCCAGTCCCCTGCACTGCCATAGGCCTAAGTATTATTTAGAATATCTCTGGCAGGCATTTGTCTAACCTTTTGTTAAAAACCTCCAATGATTCCACACTCTCTTTAGGTAATTTGTTCCAGTGATTAGCTACCCTTACAGTTAGACGTTAGGAAAAACTTCCTAACCTAAATCTCCCTTGCTGCAACTTAAGCCCATTACTTCTTGTCCTTTTCTCAGTGGTTAAAGAGAACAATTTATCACTCTCCTCTTCGTAACAGTTTTTTATGTACTTGAAGACTGTTATGTTGTCCCTCAGTCTTCTCTTCTCCAGACTAAACAAACTCATTTTTAAAAATCTTTCCTTACAGGTCATGTTTCCTGGACCTTTAATCAATTTTGTTGCTCTCCTCTTGACTTTCTCCAATTCGTCCACCTCTTTCCTGAAGTATGGTGCCCAGAACTGGACACAGTACTCCAGTTCAGGCCTTCTCAGTGCTGAGCAGAGTGGAAGAATTACTTCTCATCTTGCTTACAACTATCCTACTAATACAACCCAGAATGTTGTTTGCTTTTTTTGCAACAGTATTACATTGCTGACTCGTATTTAGTTTGTGGAACACTATAACCCCCAGATCCTTTTCTGCAGTTCTCCTTCCTAAAGTGGTCATTTCTTATTTTGTATTTGTGCTGTTGATTTGTATTTGTCCTCATTGAGTTTCATCCTATTTAATTCAGATCATTTCTTCAGTGTGTCAAGAAGATCATTTTGAATTCTAATCCTGTCCTCCAAAGTGCTCACAACTCTCCCCAGTTTGTCATCCGCAAACTTTAAGTGTATTCTCTGTACCCATTATCCAAATCATTCATGAAGATATTGAATAGAATCAGACCCAGAACAGATTCCTGTGAGTCCCCACTCAATATGCCCTTCCAGCTTAATTGTGAATCATTGACAGCTACTCTGAGTACATTTTTCCAGCCAATTGTGCACCCATCTTATAGTAGATTTGTGTAGGCTATAGCTCTCTGAGAATGTCATGTAAGACAGCATCAAAAGCCTTACTAAAGTTGAGATATATTACATCATCTGCTTTTCCCCTTATCCACAAGGCTTCTTACCCTGTCACAGAAGGATATTAGGTTGGTTTGACATAATTTGTTCTTGACAAATCCTTATTGACTGTTACTTATTCCTCATTTTCTTCTAGGTGCTTACAGATGGATTATTTGCTCCATTATCTTTCTGGGTACTGAAGTTAAGCTGACAGGTCTATAATTCCCTGGATTGTCCTGTTGACCTGATTTATGGAGGGCTGGTTAATTATATGCATCAATGATCTGATGAGAAGATTCATAGACTTTAAACTCATAAACTTTAAGGTCAGAAGGGACCATTATGATAATCTAGTCTGACCTCCTGCACAATGCAGGCCACAGAATCTCACCCACCCACTCCTGTAACAAACCCCTAACCTATGTCTGAGTTATTGAAGTCCTCAAATTGTGGTTTGAGGACCTCAAGCTGCAGAGAATCCTCCAACAAGTGACCCCTGCCCCATGCTGCAGAGGAAGGCGAAAAACCTCCAGGGCCTCTGCCAATCTGCCCTGGAGGAAAATTCCTTCCCGACCCCAAATATGGCGATCAGTTAAACCCTGAGCATGTAGGCAAGACTCACCCGCCAGCACCCAGGAAAGAATTCTCTATAGTAACTCAGATCCCAACCCATCTAACATCCCATCACAGACCACTGGGCATACTTACCTGCTGATAATCAAAGATCAATTGCTAAATTAATTGCCAAAATGAGGCTATCCCATCATACCATCCCCTCCATAAACTTATCAAGCTTAGTCTTAAAGCCAGATATGTCTTTTGCCCCCACTACTCCCCTTGGAAGGCTGTTCCAGAACTTCACTCCTCTAATGGTTAGAAACCTTCGTCTAATTTCAAGTCTAAACTTCCTAGTGTCCAGTTTATATCCGTTTGTTCTTGTGTCCACATTGGTACTAAGCTTAAATAATTCCTCTCCCTCCCCGATATTAATCCCTCTGATATATTTATGAAGAACAATCATATCCCCCCTCAACCTTCTTTTGGTTAGGCTAAACAAGCCAAGCTCTTTGAGTCTCCTTTCATAAGACAGGTTTTCCATTCCTCGGATCATCCTAGTAGCCCGTCTCTGAACCTGTTCCAGTTTGAATTCATCCTTCTTAAACATGGGAGACCAGAACTGCACACAGTATTCCAGATGTGGTCTCACCAGTGCCTTATATAACGGTACTAACACCTCCTTATCTTTGCTGGAAATACCTCGCCTGATGCATCCTAAAACTGGATTAGCTTTTTTAACGGCCATATCACGTTGGCGGCTCATAGTCATCCTGTGATCAACCAATACTCCGAGGTCCTTCTCCTCCTTCGTTACTTCCAGCTGATGTGTCCCCAATTTATAACAAATTCTTGTTATTAATCCCTAAATGCATGACTTTGCACTTTTCACTATTAAATTTCATCCTATTACTATTACTCCAGTTTACAAGGTCATCCAGATCTTCCTGTATGATATCCCGGTCCTTCTCTGTGTTAGCAATATCTCCCAGCTTTGTGTCATCTGCAAACTTTATTAGCACATTCCCGCTTTTTGTGCCAAGGTCAGTAATAAAAAGGTTACATAAGTTTGGTCCCAAAACTGATCCCTGAGGGAACTCCACTAGTAATCTCCATCCAGCCTGACAGTTCACCTTTCAGTACAACCCGTTGTTGTCTCCCCTTTAACCAGTTCCTTATCCACCTTTCAATTTTCATATTGATCCCCATCTTTTCCAATTTAACTAATAATTCCCCATGTGGAACCGTGTCAAATGCCTTACTGAAATCGAGATAAATTAGATCCACTGCGTTTCCTTTGTCTAAAAAATCTGTTACCTTCTCAAAGAAGGAGATCAGGTTGGTTTGGCACAATCTACCTTTTGTAAAACCATAATCAGGTTCTTGTTCTGAAATCAGGCCACAGAATTAGAGAATGTAGAGAATCCAATACTTTGTAAGGACTCTCAGGGTCTGTGGCAAGAACACTCCTGCTGAGGACAAAGCCAAGCTTTAGAGATTTTTATTAAAATCAAAGAAAAGGTCATCAAAGCTCCAAACCATAGAATCAGAAAGAAATAATATAGTTCTATGGGTACCTGTGGTATCATTCCTTACAAAAGCTACTCTCACCCTTCCTTGGGGACCTGGTGATGGAAGACAAAGGACTAACCTTGTCTCTGGCATGCCAAATGAGTCCGATGATCCAGGTTCCTCAATGCTGAGATGGTGGGGAGAAGGGTCAAATGTAGAGTAGCTAAGGCAGGGGTGGGCAAACTACGGGCCGCGGGCTGGATCCGGCCACTCAGGGCTTTGGATCCGGCCTGCAGCGCCGCCGGCACCACATCCCTGCAGCCCCCGGATGGGGGGGCAGAGGGTTCCAAGCGTTGCCCTTGCTTCCAGGCACCGCCTCCCGCAGCTCCCATTGGCTGGAAACGGGGAACCGCAGCAATGGGAGCTTCGGGGGAGGTAACTGGAGGCGCAGCAAAGGCAGTGCACGCCGAGCCCTCCGCCCCTCCTCCCCCAGGGGCTGCAGCGCTTCCGGGAGCAGCGTGGGGCTGGGGACAGGGAAGGCATGCAGATTGCCTGCCCTGGCCCCGGAGCGCGCCGCTGCCACACCGGCACCCGAACCCCTCCTGTATCCCACCCCCCAACTCCCTGCCCTAAGCCCCCTGCCTGCACCTTGAACCCCTCCTACACTCCAACCCCCTGCCCTGAGCCCCCTCATGCACCCTGCACCCCAACCTCCTGCCCTTAGCTCCCTGCTGCACCCTGCACCCCTATGCACCTCAACCCCCTGCACTGAGCCCCCGCCACACCCCACATCCCTCTGCACTGAAACCCCCTGCTCTCAGCCCCCTCCCGCAATCCGCACCCTCCTGCACTCTGCACCCCTCCTACACCCCCAACCCCCTTCCCTGAACCCCCTCATACATCCCGCGCGCCCAGTCCCTTACCCTGAGCCACTTCCTGAACCCTGCTTACAATTTCCCCACCCAGATGTAGTTGGTAGCTAAACAAAAGATGAACTAAAAGAACTAACTCTGCTTGGTGGTTTGCCCTCTTATAGGGTCTTGGACTATCCTGAATATTCATGTCAGTTCCCAACCTTCCATGCCCAAATCTTATTCCCTCACCCACATAAATCTTTGGGTACACTTACTATATAGGCTAGCGTATTTATGCATATTAGTAGCACATCCATACGGACCTTTTTGTATTTAAAGTCTGCCTTCTTCAAGTCCATTGTCTTTATTTTGCTGTTTTCCCTCCCACTGTTCCTTAGAATCATGAACTGTATCATTTCATGATCATTTTCACTCAAGGTACCTTCTATCTTCAGATTCTCAACTAGTTCCTCCCTTTTTGTCGGAACCAAATCCAGAATAGCTTCTTCCCTGGTTGTTTTCTCCACCTCCTGTAATAAAAAGTTGTCTCCAGTGCATTCCAAAGTTGGATAATCTGTGTCCTGGTCTATTGTTTTCCCAACAGATGTTTGGGTAGTTGAAGTCCCTCATTACCACCAATTCCTGTGTTTTGGATGATTTTGTTAAATGTTTAATAAAGCCTCAGCCACCTCTTCTTCCTGTTTGGGTGGTCTATAGTAAATCCCTACCAGGACATCACCCTTGTTTTTTACCCCTTTTACTCCTGACCCAGAGGCTTTCAACAGGTCTTGCTCCCTCTTCTATCTCAACCTCAGTGCAAGTGTAAGGAAAAGCACCCTTTTGAAACTGTATGTTTTATATTGAACATCTTTAAAGCTTTTTTATTTTCATGTAGATAGTCTTATGGTAATCAAAGAAATAACTTTAGGCTAATAATTTCATGATTTAAATATGCCTTCCCTATCTCTTCTATATATAATCTGGTATGAGAAATTCCACACACTCTAGTAGTTAGAACTATTGCACTCCCTCTAACAGTGTATTGTTCAATGTAATACAGTGTGTAACTTGTTTTTAATTAAGTGGTGAAGGCATCCTAGAAATCACATGTAGACTTTTCGACAGTATTACAGTATTTGCATTGTCACTTTCTAAAAATTGTTTGTTTTCATTCTTACATGCTCCTTTATAGAAAAATCTAAAATGTTGTAGACATCTTGCAGATGCTATTGTTTTGATACTTTGATACAGATTCAGAAGAAACAAAATTATCAGATGAATTACCAACTTTTTTTTTGTAGGCTGATAGTTTTATTGGTGCAGGAGAAGATGGTCTAAAGGTTAAAACAGATACACAAGTTTTAAAAGAAGAAAATCATAAACTAGGAAAAGAAAAGGTATGTTAGTTAATTGACCATCTTTGCTTTTAGTTTTATATATACATTTACTGCAGTATAAGAGAGTATTAACAAGCACATTGTGCACGTATTACTATTCTGTGTAAAGTTTTCAGACCAGCCTTAAATCTACTTAGAAAATTTGACTTTGTTCATTAAGGTATTTGTATGAAGTTGTTGGACTTGTAGTATATTTTTATTTCTCAATTTTTTACAAAATCTCAAGAAAATAATTTAATTCCATTTCAAAATTAAAAGAAATTATTTCAGTTAAATTCCCATATTAAAATTGGTATTCGATTCTGAATTGTATTTGTTACTACTGCTTGAAAGTACATCCCATTGACATATTGTAAGGGAAAGAGACCGCCTTTGCACTTTTTGTTTACTTGATAAATATTACATCATAGAAGCTGATGTATTTTGAGTTGTAAATTAACCATTTTACAGAATTGCATTGATATGTTGCCTCAGATGTTGATTTAAAAAAAAAAAAAAAGGAAAAGGACAAAAAGAATCTCTGAATTACTAGCTTTGTAGCTATCGCTTTCCATCAGCTTCTGTCAGTGTTTTGTTAAATATGATTGCCCTTCATATTTGGCATTGCATTGTGGTCTCTAAATTCTGTTTGCCGTTATTTTCACACTGCATCCCACCCCGCGAATGACGACGACATTTTGATATTACACCATAGATCCAAAGATTTCAGTTTCTTTGGTAGAAAGTTGTTAACATAGAAAAATGACATAGTGCTTGAAGCATCAAGTTTAAATACCTGGTCTCCCTGGAAATTTAGGTTCTTCTTTGAGTAGTGTGCCTATGGGTGCTCCACTGTATGTGATGTGATCCCCTGTGCCTGGGATTGAAGATCTTTGGTAGCAGTGCCCATGGGGCCCCACATGCACTCCTCCCCATCTTGTGCCGTGGGTAACTTATAGCTGTGTGGTCCAGCTGCCCTCAGTTCCTTCTCAGTCGCCTTTGGTATGGAATCCGGAGCAGAGCCCTTCTACCTCCTTAACCTTTAGAGAAACTCTCATTAGCTAACCTTACATTAGTAGGTGAATAGCCATTTCTGTTAATTTTCTCCCCCTAAAAACATTTTTTTTATAGTTACTCTTCCCTTCCCATTACCTTACGCTTCCCTGTTTTCTGCCCTCCCCAAATGGGAGCCCTCATCCTCCTCGGGACTGTGCCAGGATCTCTTGGGTTCAAGAGGTACCTCTCTTGTTAGGAGGCCTTTCCTGTGAGTGACGGGCACTCATGGTTCATCCGCTGCCTCAATGAGGGCCACGTCGCACAGAAGTGCACCCACTGCATCAACTTGACCTCCAAGGCCCCAAAGGACTGTGAAGTCAGACTCAAAATTCTCCTCATGGAGAGTTTTCTACGGCCAGCTTTGGATCCCAGCCTTGATACCTCTCTGGCCTGGCTCTCACCCTCATTTCGGTCAGCAGTCTATTCCCACTCGCCATGGCCATCCAAGAGGAAATCCTCTTTTTCCCACTCAGATGGGAAGAAATGGGCCACTACTTCACCTTCCAAGGAACCGTCTCAGAGAAAGCCATCCCCTGCAAGGTCACTAGCCTCAACATCATCAGGAGTGAGACTTAGCTCCCATGACCATCTGAGTACCTCTGATACTGGAGCTAAACGAAAGTCCAAGGGCCCTAAATGGACAGGACCAGAGGCGGATACACTGTCTCTCAGGACCGAGAAACACAGTGCAAGAGCTTCCGAAACGGTACTGAGTGCCTCATCCAAGACAACCTTGGGTGCGTCAGCACTGACAACAGTGTCGGCATCGACCAAATTCTCAGCACTGAGCAAGCTCTCGGGATCAAGTAAGACATCTAAACCGTTTACTGGCTGCTCGAGGGAATGCACTCCACCCTCGGCATTGATAGTTCCTTCAATTTCTAAACCACTGGTGCTGATGATGCTCCTGCCTGTGCTACAGCAGTTCAGATATCCAAGGGACCTGGTCATCTGTGATACACTGGAGTCTCCGCTCCTCCATTGCAAGCTCCTTATAGTTCATCCTCTTCCCGGAATCAGAACCCTACCCCCTTCACCACTGAGAACTGCACCACCCTTTCCCAGCAACGACAAAGAGGAAGAGGATGACGAGTACTCCATTCCACCTGCATATCTGGAACACAGACAATCCTCTGCTCGTCTGCGTTATCCAGAACCAAACCGAGGGCCTGGTATGGACCCCCATGGATGCAACCCCACATGCCAATCTCTCCAGATTGGCCCTACTGGGCCCCATGGGCTATCTGTATGGCACAGTTTTCCAAACCACCCATAGAGCAGATCCAGAAACACGAATGATCGCCATCCTCATCTGTTTCTTGACCATCTGATGTCAACCCAGTAATGATGGAGGAACAGCAGGAAGACACAGAGGAAGAGGTTACACCACCACTCCACTTCTCCTCCTCTTCCCCTGATGAGGCGATCATGCCACCACCTCCTACGTCGGCAGACTATTTCAGACACTTTCAAGAACTATTCTGCAGAATCGCTGAATCTCTCCAGATCTTGCTGGAGGAAGTCCCAAGAGCAACAACACAAGCTGTTTGATATCCTACATGCCTCCACATCGGTGACGATAGCCCTCCCTATTCATGAAGCCCTATTAGACTCTGTCAATGTGCTCTGGCAGACCCCAACGTCCATCCTGCTAACCTACAAGCAAGAAGACACAAAATATTATGTCCCCACTAAGGACTTGGAATTTTTTCCCCATCCTACTCCAAACTCCCTGGTCGTCAATACGGTACATAAGAAGGGATGCTAACACCACCCCAGGGCAAACTCCTACAAGAGGGACTGGATGAAACTAGACTTGTTTGGTCTCAAAGCATATTCTTCTGTGACACTCCAGTGTCATCTCACTAATTACAAGGCTCTTATGGCCAAATACAATTATATGAACTATTCTAAAATACAGGAATTCTTCAACATCTGCCAGACAATAAGGAGCAATTCCAGACACTCGTGTCTGAAGGACACCACCTTGCCTGCACGGTACTACAAGCTTTCCTGGATTCTGCAGTCATGGCTGCTCACTCCATCGCAACAGCTGTGTTAACGAGACAAGTGACATGCCTTCACCTCTCTGGATTCCCTAAAGAGGTGCACAGTCCGTAGTCAAGGATCTACCTTTGAAGGTTCCAAACTATTTGCCGAGCACATGGATGAGTCCCTACATACTCTAAAGGACTCTTGAGTGATTCTCCGCTCTCTCGGCATATATAAACCAGCGCTGAAGACACATCAGGGGAAATACCAGCTGAGATCCTGAGTTCCATGTTTCACTCCTCGCTGTCAGTATGACACGCAACAAAGGCGACAGATACCCCTTCCGAAGTGCAGACAAATACCGTCTCATGAAGCTACCTCTTATGCACCTTCATCTAAAATATAATTTTGAAGGTTTGGTCGAGGCCCAAGAAAGCCGCCTCCCGTTAAAGTTGCTGCAACCATCTTTAACAACCCACCAGTTTGACGACCGTTTAGCCCCTTTTTATCTGTCATGGTGACAAATCACTTTGGATACATAGATTCTGGAAATAATCAACAAAGGGTACTCCATTCCATTCCTATCCCTTCCCTCCTTCCTGTCCCTCTTCAAACACCCTTATCACAAACACCTTCTATGAGAAGAAGGAAATAACCTTCTGAGACTGGGGGCTATAGAACCGGTCCCATCCCAACACAGAGGGAAAGGTTTTTATTCCCACTATTTTCTGATCCAAAAGAAATCCGGTGTCTGGAGACAGATCCTAAACTTACGAAACCTCAACAAGTTAATTTAACTGCAACACTTCAGTCTGGTTATACTATCAACCATTATCCCAGCATTGGAGTATGGGTACTGGTTTTCAGCCCTCAACTTCCAAGACACGCATCTTCACATCACCATACACCCTGCTCACATCTGATTCCTCAGATTCATCCTGGGAACCAATCATTACCAATACAAGGTACTACCTTTTGGACTCTTTACAGCCCCTCACCCCCAAGTATTCTCCACAATTTTTGTGGTAGTGGCAGCATACCTGTGCAAATAAGGCATTGTCATAGTCCCATACTTAGACAACTTTCTCCTCAAAGCTCCATCTGAACCTGAAACAATTCACACCATATGAAAGATGGAGCTTTTCTTGAACCTTGGCCTTCAAATAAACATCCAAAAATGGACACTGTCACTTGTGCAACATCTTGAGTTTATTGGGCCACACCTGGATGCAATACAGGCCAGAGCCTTCCTTCCAGCTCACAGATTTTCTATAATAGTCGACCTCATATCCACTGTGAGAACCAGCCCGCAGCTCTCCGCCAGGAAGTGCCTCCAGCTGCTTGGCCATATGGCAGCGGCCACATTCGTGGTAAAACACGCCAGGTTGCACGTCTCCATGTGTGGCTACACACAGTGTATGTACCTCACAGACACAAGTCTACACAAACTCCTATTCATGTCTGGTGGACTCAACACCAAAATGTTTGTATGGGGGTCCCTTTTCTCCAACCAACACTGTCCCTGATTCTAACAACCAACGCCTCCCTAACTGGTTGGGGAGCACACCTTCAGACCCACAGGGAAGGTGGTCTTCTGCAGAATTCTCCATGCACATCAATTTTCTAGAACTCTGAGCGGTTAACAATGCGTGCCAACGTTTCCTACCACTGATCAGACATCATGCCATAAAAGTAATGACAGATAATATTGCCTGCATGTTCTACATCAAAAGACAAGGCAGAGTAAGGTCCCACTCCCTATTCTTGAAAGCACTGAAATTGTGGAACTGGTGTATCCAACAGTAAATCAACATTTCAGCTGCATACCTTCCTGGAAAGCAGAACACCATGGTAGACTCACTGAGCAGCCAGTTCTTACAAGACCATGAGTGGGAACTAGATACAAGAGTCCTTCAGTGCATATTCAGCCACTGGGGATTTCCCCACATAGATCTCTTTGCCTCACCAAGAATGCTAAATTCCCTCGATTCTGCTCACAAGCAGCTCTAGGCCACTGGTCTCTAGGAAGCACCTTCCTTATTACATGGGATGATCCACTACCCTGCCTTTCCACCTTTTCCCCTCTTGTTCAAGGTACTGAACAAAATACAGGTGTAATGAGCCTGAGTCATCCTCATATTCCCAACATGGCCACGACAAATTTGGTATCCTTACATCCTATGCATGACATTGTGTGCTTGGATCACCCTGCAATTGATTCCACACCTCCTCTTGCAGGATGCGGGCCAAGTCCTCCAACCCAATCTATGTCTCCTTCATGGTTTTGGGATTTGGGGATGTCCTGTTCAGAGACAATTAAAGAGGTTCTCTTAAATAAGTGAGACGACTCACTGTACTTGCCTCCAAAAATGGGAAAAATTCCAATCCTGGTGCACAGCCAGTCATGTCTGTGATAAATGCCCCATTACCATTCATTCTAGATTATATATTAGATCTTAAAAGATTGGGCTTCTCTACAAGCTCTGTTCGTGTGCACTTGGCTGCCATCACAGCATTCCCCACCCCAAGATAGATGGCTTTTCCATATTCACATACCCCGCTCATGAAGAGATTCCTTAAAGGCCTTTACAACCTTTACCTTCACATACGACATCACAACCTCATCTTGAACTGTCTCACCAGACCACCATTTGAACCCATAACAACATGCTCTTACATTCATCTTTCAATGAAAACAGAATTTCTTGTAGCCATCATGTCTGCCTGACAGAGAAGAAATAGGGGCTCTCATGGCATACCCCCCAAATAGTTTTTCATAAGGGCAAGGTCACATTATGCACGCATCCAAAATTCCTAGCCATGGTGCTGTTCTTCCATTTGAACCAACTTATCCACCTTCCCTGCTTTTTCCTGAAATGCATACCAACCAATATGAAGCAATGCTACACACCTTGGACATTAGGTGAGCATTAGCCTTTACCTTGATAGAACTAAATCTTTCAGACAATTGTTGTGCTTATTCCTCTCAACCACCAAATGATCAAAGGAAGTGGCTGCATCCAAACAGTGTCTTTCCAAATGGATCTCTCAGTGCATATGCCTTTCTTATCAACTGCACAACTCCACCTGGAACTTGAGCGCATTCCACTCGTGCTCTTTCCACATTGATTGCCTTTCTCAACAATGTGCCGATCACTGACATTTGCAAAGGGCCACCTGGGCATCTGTGGACACTTTTGGCCAACACTATGCACTATCCATGTTGCAGTATCAGATCCCTTACTAGGACACACTGTCCTCTCCTCCTTATTGGACACCACTCCAAAGCCCCAGCCTTTACATCTATGGGCACTGCTCTACAGTCATCTACAGTGAAGCACTCCAGAGGGACACTACTGGAAGAAGAGAAGGTTGCTCACTATGTGCAGTAACTGAGGTTCTTCAAGATGTGTCCCCCTATGGCTGCTCCACTACCCGCCCTCCTCCCCTCTGCTTTAGAACTCAAAGATAAACCCTGCAGTAGAGAAGAAACTGAGGATGGTTGGATCGCACAGCACTATATATAGATGCCCCCCCCCATGGTGTGAGACAAGGAGAAGCGCCGGTGTGGCCCAGGTGCAAGGGGTGCTGCTACACTGCCTACAGTGGAGCACCCATAGGAACAAACGTCTCAATGAATATGTTACTGCACATGGTGAGTAACCTCTAAGTTTTGGCAGGGTTGACTCGTTATTCTATGGTAATCAGAGTTCCATGTAGTTTACTATGTGTTTGGAAGCACTTTCAAACTGAGGTCCCCTCTACTCTGCATGGACACTAAAAGTCCCATTGTATTTTTCATCAGAGGTTTACTCGGATACCCTTGGTCAAAACCCTCCCTTCCCTCTTCCATTATGCATCATGCTGTGCTCCAAGAGCCACATCCATTATGCAGCTATGACAGTTTACACCAGCTGAGGACAGATTTCTCTTGTGGATGATGTGGTTTTTCTTTGTGCAGTTATAAGTTGCACTGGGATCCTTGTGATGAAAATGCTTCTAATTTATGTATATTTATTAATGTTAATGAGACACCTTCCTCACACTGAATAATGCTTAGTTGGGATAAAACTCAAGTAAACTTGTTCTAGTGTCCAAAAGACTTGCTTTTTTTTTTTCAAACTTAAAATGCTCTGGTTGACTAAATATAAAGTCTGTTTTCAAACCAGTGTTTAAAAACTTGAATAATAGTATAAAATCCAATTTATGTCCAATATAAGGAAGAACTTCAGAAGAAACTAGCAAGTTTACAACATAAAGATGAGGATGTTACATCTGCATCTATTGAAGACACGAATTTGGAATTAAATCAATTAAGGCAAGAGTTGGAAAGGAAGGAGCATGAACTCAAAGAAAGTATTACAGACAGAGCAACACTAACAGCAGAATTAGAAGAATTGGACAAGCAGAATCAAGAAACTGTGCAGGTAACAAATATTGCCGAGAATTAATGGACATATTTACTTTTTAGACATTCAGTGTATGATGTTAATCTTTGCTCACAGATATCAGGGCCTATTAGGTTCCCAATAGTCTATTCTTGCCATACTAGATAAGACCAGTGGTTTATTTAGTCCAGCATCCGTCCTGACAGTGGCTGATACCAGATTCTTCAAGGAAATGCAAAAAAATTCCTGTAATGGACAATTATAGAATAACATACCTGCTACCCACAATGGAAATTTCTTACTAATTTCTGTCAGGTAGTGGTTATCATGTGCCCTCTAGCATGAGGGTTTATTTCCCTTTTGAGGAATGTTGCAATACCAAGGATATGTTTAGAGTTTTTTAATTCTAATAAAATCTTGACCTCCATAATAACTTGTGACAATGAATTCATACGTTAACAGTGTGTTATGTAAAAAGTATTTCCTTTTATCAGTTTTAAATGTTAGTAGTTTATAGTAGCATAACATCTTAAACTTTTTTTAAATCATCAGATTTTGAACAAAGTATGTGAAACTTAGTGATCACAGATTATTTTTAATCAAATATTAATAGTTTTATATTTGTCACTATTTTAAACTGATATTCAGATTTTAAAAATGTATTTGAAATAAATCTGTTTCACATTAACTACTTGACTTTTCAGAAAGAAAATGGCCAATACCACAATAACTAGGGCCTTACCAAATTCAAAGTCCATTTTGGTCAATTTCATGGTCATAGGATTTTAAAAATTGTAAATTTCAGCTATTTAAATCTTAAATTTCACAGTGTTGTAATTGTAGGGATCCTGACCCAAAAAGAAGTGGTGGCGGGGAGGTCACAAGGTGATTGTAGGGGAGTTGCGGTACTGCAGCCCTTACTTCTGCACTGCTGCTGACGTCAGCGCTGCCTTCAGACCTGGGCAGCTGGAGAGCGGCAGCTGCTGGCTGGGAGCCCAGCTCTGAAGGCACAGCTGCTGCCAGCAGCAGCACAGAGGTAAGGATGGCATGGTATGGTATTACCACCTTTACTTCTGCACTGCTGCCTTCAGAGCAGGGCCCTCAGTCAGCAGCCACCACTCTCTGGCCACCCAGCTTTGGATTCAGCACTGCAGAAGTAAGGGTGGTATGGTATTGTCACCCTTACTTCTGCGTAGCTGCTGCCATAGCGCTGCCTTCAGAACTGGGTGCCCAGTCAACAGCTGCCAATCTCCGGCTGCCCAGGTCTGAAGGCAGTGAAGAAGTAGGGTGGTAATACTGTGATTCCCCTAAATTAACCTTGTGACCCCTCTGCAACTCTTTTGAGTCAGGACCCCCAATTTGAGAAATGCTGGTTTCCCCTGTGAAATCTATATAAAAAAGCACACACAAGACCAGACTTCACGGGGGGGAGACCAGATTTAATGGTCCATGATGCATTTTTCATAGAATCATAGAATCATAGAATCTCAGGGTTGGAAGGGACCTCAGGAGGTCATCTAGTCCAACCCCCTGCTCAAAGCAGGACCAAACCCAACTAAATCATCCCAGCCAGGGCTTTGTCAAGCCTGACCTTAAAAACCTCTAAGGAAGGAGATTCCACTACCTCCCTAGGTAACCCATTCCAGTTCTTCACCACCCTACTAGTGAAAAAGTTTTTCCTAATATCCAACCTAAACCTCCCCCTCTGCAACTTGAGACCATTACTCCTTGTTCTGTCATCTTCTACCACTGAGAACATGGCCATGAATTTGGCAGGGCTCTTACAATAACATTACAAAATAGTATGACAGCATATGAAACAAATGTGCCGTGTGAGTCAAAATAATTTTATCTTTCAGGACAAAACTTCCCATAAACTTGAGTCTATCTGCCTTATTGAGCATATGCTAATATAAACTCAGAATAGAAAAAACTGAATTGGTATGAAAAAGCCACACAGTTATATCAGCTCACTGGTTTTATTTGCAGGGTGTTCTGATCTGCAAAATTGAAGAAGAGAGAAGAGAATTCTGTAACGTCTGGGGAAAGAATTATAGTGTTCAGAAATTAAAAACCCCTATTAAATCATTCTGTTATCCCTATGGACCTCCCCCCCCAAAAAAAGCGTTCTATCCAATGCAGATTTGTTCCCTATAGATTCAAATCCTAAGGCCAACAGGGACCATTATGATAATCTTGTAATAGTAATAATTGGAGATATACCAATCTCCTAGAACTGGAAGGGACCTCGAAAGGTCATCGAGTCCAGCCCCCTGCCTACACTAGCAGGGCCAATTTTTTTTTTTGCCCCAGATTCCTAAGTGGCCCCCTCAAGGATTGAACTCACAACCCTGGGTTTAGCAGGCCAATGCTCAAACCACTGAGCTATCTCTTCCCCCCCCATTATGATAATCTTGTCTGACCTCCTGTATAACACAGGCCATAGAATGTCCCCAAATAATTCCTAGAGCATATCTTTTAGATAAACATCCAATCTTGATTTAAAAATCATCAGTGTTGGAGAATACACCACACCCCGTTGTAAATTGTTTCAGTGGTTAATAACGCTCACTGAAAAATGTATGCCTTATTTCCACTTTGAATTTGTCTATCTTCATCTTCCAGCCCTTAGATCGTGGTATACCTTTCTCTGCTAGATTGAAGAGCCCATTATTTAATATTTGTTCCGCATGTATGTACTTATAGACTGTAATCAAGTCACCCCTTACCCTTTCTTTGTTAAACTCACAATAAGGCATGTTTTCTAATCCTTTACTCATTCTCTTGGCTCTTCTCTGAACCCTCTCCAGTTTATCCACATCCTTCTTGAAATGAGGGCACCAGAACTGGGCACAGTATTCCAGCAGCAGATGTGCTAGAGCCAAATATACTGATAAAATGACTTCTCTACTAACTACTGAGGGGAAAAACGACTGAAGAGAGTTGGCAGTTTTTCAAAGGGACACTATTAAGGGCCCAAAAGCAAGCTATTCCGCTGGGTAGGAAAGATAGAAAATGTGGCAAAAGACCACCTTGCTTAACCACGAGTTCTTGCATGATCTAAAAAATAAAAAGGAGTCATATAAAAAATGGAAACTAGGACAAATTACAAAGGATGAATATAGGCAAACAACACAGGAATGCAGGGGCAAGATTAGAAAGGCAAAGGCACAAAATGAGCTCAAACTAGCTACGGGAATAAAGGGAAACAAGAAGACTTTTTATCAATACATTAGAAGCAAGAGGAAGGCCAAAGACAGGGTAGGCCCACTGCTCAGTGAGGAGGGAGAAACAGTAATAGGAAACTTGGAAATGGCAGATGCTTAATGACTTCTTTGGTTCGGTCTTCACCGAGAAGTCTGAAGGAATGCCTAACATAGTGAATGCTAATGGGAAGGGGGTAGGTTTAGAAGAGAAAATAAAAAAAGAACAAGTTAAAAATCTCTTAGAAAAGTTAGATGCCTGCAAGTCACCAGGGCCTGATGAAATGCATCCTAGAATACTCAAGGAGCTAACAGAGGAGGTATCTGAGCCTCTAGCTATTATCTTTGGAAAATCATGGGAGACAGGAGAGATTCCAGAAGACTGGAAAAGGGCAAACATAGTGCCCATCTACAAAAAGAGAAATAAAAACAACCCAGGAAACTACAGACCAGTTAGTTTAACTTCCGTGCCAGGGAAGATAATGGAGCAAGTAATTAAGGAAATCATCTGCAAACACTTGGAAGGTGGTAAGGTGATAGGGAATAGCCAGCATGGATTTGTAAAGAACAAATCATGTCAAACTAATCTGATAGCTTTCTTTGATAGGATAATGAGTCTTGTGGATAAGGGAGAAGCGGTGGATGTAAAAATGGCCTATATTCTTTATTCCTAGGTGTATACATTTGCATTTAAGTTATTAAAACGCACAGTTTGCTTGCACCCAGTTTACCAAGTGATCCAGATCTTTCTGAATCAGAGACCTGTCATCTTCATTATTTACCACTTCTCCAATTTTTGTGTCATCTGCAAACTTTATCAGTGATGATTTTATGTTTTCTTCCAGGTTATTTGATAAACATGTTAAATAGCATAGGGCGAAGATAACAATCCCAGAGGGACGTCACTGAGAACCAGACCTCTTTGATGACAATTCCCTGTTTACAGTTACATTTTTGAGCCCCATCAGTTAGAAGTTTTAAAATCATTTAATGGGTGCCATGTTAATTTTATATTGTTCTAGTTTTTTAATCAGAATGTTGTGCGGTGCCAAATCAAATGCCTGACAGAAGTCTAAGTATATTACATCAGCACTATTATGTTTATCAAACAAATTTGTAATCTCTGTTACAGGGTGTGCTGAATCAGGAGCTGACTCAGCATCCTGTCTCTCAAATCCCCACCAATATAGATTAATTGTGAAGGGTCAGTCAGCTGAGTAGAGCTACATCTGAAGGGCTAATTAGAGGGGGAAACAACCCCAGTATCTGGGAGTCTATAATTTGAGAGGAAGGAAGCTGTGGAAGGGGGAGCTGAGAACCAGAAGGAAAGCAGAGATGGGCAGGGCTGACTGCTGCCAGCTCTGTTCCCTTCTCCAGAAGCAAGTGCTGGCTAGGGCTTGTAAATATAAATAAATAGTACTACAGGTAGAGACCTGCTGGCACAACAAAATAAAACATGGTGGTGGTAAAGGAGACATGAAGTGGTTTGGGTTTTACTTAAGGCCTGAACGGATTCTCCGGGGATTACCCCATAACAATTTTATCAACAACAGATATCAAGTTTGTTTGACAGGATCTGTTTTCTGTAAACCCATCTTGATTTGCCTTAATTACATTACCCTTCTTTAGTTCTTTATTAATTGCATCCCAAATGAGCCATTCCATTATCTTCCCAGAATTGATGTCAGGCTGACAGGCCTATAATTAACTGAGTTATCTCATTTAACCTTTTTAAAAATTGGCAAATGAGCTTTCTTCCAGTCTTCTGAACTTCCCCAGTATTCCAAGACTAATTGAAGATCAACATTAATCATCCAGCAAGCTCAGCAGCCAATTCTTTTATACCTCGAGTACAAGGTAATGTCTAACTTTAGTAGCTACTGTTTAACGTCCTCCAGAGATGTGAGTGCAGTGGAAAGTGTGTTATCACCATATGATGAGACTATATCATCTGTTTTTTTTCCCCCAAATACAGAACAGTAATATTTATTGAACACTTCTGCCTTTTCTGCATTATTATTGATAATTTTACCATTTCCATCTAGTAATGGGCCAATACCATTGTCAGGATTCTTTTTGTTCCTAATATATTTTAAATACTCCATATTATTATCCTTAATTCTCCCAGCCATAGATTTCTCCTTTTGTCCCTGGGCTTCCCTTATCAATTTTATACAATTCCTAACTTCTGATTTATATTCACTATATCAACTTCCCCTTTCTTCCATTTGTCACACATTTTTACAGCTGCCTTCACTCTCCTTCCCTCTAAACCAGGTTGGTTATTTTACCAGCACAGCCTTCTTCCTTGATTGTGAGATTGTGCCTTTTGGGGCATCTAGTAAGGTATTCTTAAAGGATTCCTAATTATCATTCACATTTTTCTGATTAAATTCTTCCTCCTATCTGTGATCATTGCACACACCAGCGACTCCTTGCATTCACTCCAACAAGCCTCTTGTGTGCCACCCTTCTATCCCCCTTTTACTTCAGTGACTCACTGCACACACACAGCCCAATACCAGAGAATCTTTGCTTTCTGCCCCCCATTCTCACCTCCACCAAGTGTGTGACTCCCCATTCCAGGGGCTCTGTGTGCTGTCTCTTTACCTCTTCCCCCATACCAGGGTCCCTCAGTTTCCCTCCCATGCAGGAAGCTATGTGCACCCCCGTACCTTCCTTCCAAACTGTATCAAGGTTCCCCATTTCCCACCTTCATTAGGGGTTCTTTGTGACCCCTCCATTTCCCCAAATGCCAAGGGCTGTGTGTGGCCCCAAATGAGGGTCTTCCCTTTACCCCCTTGGTCAGGGATCTGTGTCCCCCATTTCTCCCTCCTCTCCATGCCAGGGGTTCTGTGTGCCCCCATTTCCAGGTCCCCCTTTTTCTCCTGCCAGAGCTTGTGCCTGCCTCTATTCCTTCATGCCCCAATACCATGATCCCTCATTCTCCTTCTCCCTCTGTGTGTATCTCCATTCCCCACTACCACCGTTCTTAGTCTCCTTCTCTCCCCCTCCCCCGTTTCTTTCCCTTTCAATGTGTCAGCAGCATTGGGAGGATTGGCAGAACTCAAATGAGGTGGTTTGTTATGCTGGAATATGTTAATGAATGCGATAAATCAGTTCTTCAATTTATAGACAATTACAAGGGTGATTGGAGATGTTAGCTCTGCTAACCAGATGCCAGGGGCTTAATGTGTCCCCCATTTCCTCCTTAAGGTTTTCATATTTTTCACCAAATTGCATATAGTGTTCTGCCCATTAATGCTTCGAATATTCCCTTAACTTTTGGAATTGATTGGATGAGATGGTCAAAAGTTATTGCATTACACCCAAACAAAGAAATGCAGTCAAGCTTGACCAATAATACATCCGCACAAGGCGGTTGAATGGGCAACCTTATTCAAGCATTTTGTAGGCTTTTTACTTTGCAACCTCAGTGTTCTCTTAATTTTTAAATTAATTTAAATTTAAATTCTAGATATATTTTGTTTAATGTAATTTCATATGTTTTTAAGAGGTTTGAAGAAAATTGTTTTTTCAGTTATATGGAACCATGTTGGCCCCACATGTGGGTCATCTGTAGGATTGGGAGCTTTAGATCCATAGCATAGACCTCTGCCATGGATCTTTAGATTCATAACATAGACCTCTCCCACATGAGCTAACAGAGAAACTGGTAGCAATGGAAGACTGTCACCTTCCATGTGGACCTGCCATTAGACGAGGAGTGAAGACACACTGTCAGGTGGATTTCATAGCTTTTTGCTAAACTGCAAAAGAATATTGAGACTATAGAATAATGGTTTCAATTCTCAGTCCTATAGGGGAGTATGCCCAGTGGTTATAGACCCTTCTGCCCCTGTCTTTCTGCTCCTATTCCTGCCTTACCCTCACCCTTATTCTTCATTTGAGTCAGGTAGCTTCTTTCTCCTCTATTTTGCCTGCATGCCAGTAGAGAGAGCATTGGGAGTTGCTCTCGATTCCTGTCCTTGTCACTACAGCAGCTCCTGGCAGCCAGGAGGAGTAATTGCAGTGAAGGTCCTGTTCAGTCCCTGAAGCCACAGGATGGTGCATGCTCCAGCACACTGTGGGCATGAATCATGTGCAGTCTAGTCAGCACATGAGAGCTGTGAGAAGTGGAGCATGCTCAGTACAAATGGAATCTTCAGAGAATTTAGTTGCAAAACTGTAATGTCTCTCTACTGGGCATGTGCAAACAGACTTTTTTTTTTTTTTTCAAAGGATTAGAACTTTGCCAAATTTGGATGAATTTTCTCAGGGACAGCAAAAGCACATCACTAGCATTAGTGGGAGAGACTCCCCCACACCTGATCCCATTCCCTCACTACAAAATTTCAAGTCCCTGCTCCAAAGTATGGAGGTGCTAGAGATGCTCATTGAAACTATTGTAAAGACTTTTTTAATATGGGCAAAAAGGTGTATTTTTCACTAATCTCATTCTCAAAAATGGCTGAAGCATTTTAATTGAAACTGTCCCCAAAACATCAGCCTTGGGCACCTGGCATGAGAAATTTCAGCCCAAATGGTTTGTTTGGCAAAATTAACTGAAAACAAAGTCTTATAATGGAAAATGTTGGGCATCTTAACTGTATGCATCACTGTCTGTGCTGTCTATAATAAATGAGCTGTCTGTCAAATTTTCAATTGTATTTTGTTACTACTGTGTTAAGAATTTTAAAGTTCCAAATGTTCATTTGACCTAGTTGGGA
Source organism: Mauremys mutica (assembly GCF_020497125.1). NCBI lineage: Eukaryota > Metazoa > Chordata > Testudines > Geoemydidae > Mauremys > Mauremys mutica. The sequence continues at coordinate 30,522,578 of NC_059075.1, forward strand.
AAAAAGTTTTCCTTTGTCTTAACCAAATCTTATATGCACCTGGGATTTCTTTGATGTTAAGGCTTCCTGGCTTAAGCTATCTTGTAGACCAATATGGGTTCTCTTTTAAATATAATATGCTATTTCCTTCCAGTACATCACTTGAACACCAGTGGTTTGATAGAATTATTACGGTATATCTGAAAATCTTAGGCTGTCCGCTCTTGGGAAGCACTAACTTCTCTTAGGCTTTGGCTACACTTACACTTCAAAGCGCTGCCGCGGCAGCGCTTTGAAGCGCTAAGTGTAGTCAAAGCGCCAGCGCTGGGAGAGAGCTCTCCCAGCGCTGTCCGTACTCCACCTCCCTGTGGGGAATAACGGACAGCGCTGGGAGCCGCGCTCCCAGCGCTGGGGCTTTGACCACACTGGCGCTTTGCAGCGCCGCTATTTGCAGCGCTGGAGAGGGTGTGTTTTCACACCCTGCTGCAGCGCTGCAAATTTGTAAGTGTAGCCAAGCCCTTAGGGGCACTCAAGCAAGTCCATGAAAGGACAGTACGTTTTGTTAAATATTGGGTTTCTTAACATAAAAATGTACTGGAACAGAGCTGTCTATTGAAAAGTGAATATTCAATAAATTTGCTGTTGTGTGCTAATGTCATTGTGTTTTGACCATGTTTAAAATAGTCTCAAAATGTTCCATATTTTTCATAGGCTTTTTAATAAAGACTGGAGGAAGAAATATTCTTATAATTTCTAATAACATGATTAATCTCTGTTTGAGTCCCAAATAGTCTGATATGGTCTATATTAGGCAGGCATGCTGTACCAATTTACCAAGTTTTTTGTGCAATTCAAATATAAACACTTTTTGCAGGTGGTACAGACTGTATGTTAATTCATATTTATGTATTCATGTGAATGAACATTAATCACGTTTACTTATTTGTGACTTGATTTAATGCATACTAACTCTAATAGCTCAAAATATATGGAAGTACACAGCTAAAATGAATTTTTACTGTATGCCAATTTAATTATCCTGAGAAATCCTGGAAATTTTTGACTTTTACATTCGACTTATTCTTTTGGAGAGTGATTCTATAGGTTTGATGGAATATATTTTTAATAATTTGAAAATAACTGCTTAGTCAACTCCTTTTAAAAAAATCCTTTACATTCTTTTGTGATCCAGATGATAAGATGAATGAAAGCTCTGTTTTTACTGGCTCTGTTTTTATCCTGATGAATGCTTGTTTCTGTTTATTTTAGCATATGATTACCCTGAAAGAGCAGCTATCAAAACAGCATACAGAAGCTGATAGTACCATCAACCAGCTGAAACTTGACATAGATTTTGAAAGAAGGAAAGTGTCTGAAGTAGAAGCTGAGAAGATGGAAATGAGTAAGGAATTAGAAACCCAGAAATTAAAAATGAACCACTGTACATTTGCACTTAATGATCTGCATATGAGTAATCAGCAGCTTCAGCATAACATTAAGGATTTACAAGAACAACTAAAGAAATTCCAAAATTGTAACTTGAATAATAAAAAGGAAATTGCAGAATTGAAGCAAAATCTGAAACAAAAAGAGGAGGAACTTTCTGTTTCCCAGAACAAGTTAACAAAGATAATTAATCAAGAATCTAACAGTAACTATCAAGATCTTTCACTTAAAGAAAGAGAAGCAGAAATTGAAAAACTAAATAAAGATATTTCAGAAAATAAACAACTAAATCAAAATTTGGAGAAATCAGTTTGTGATCTTAAAATAGAAAATGGAAAGCTGCTGGCTGTCTGTGAAGAACTAAAACAGCAGTTGCATGAAGCCTTTGCTGAGAAAAATAAGATTTCCCTGGAAAAAGATACCATATTAGAGGCTTTGAAAATGGAAAAAGGACAGTTGGAAACTGAATTAAGCCAGACCGAAAAGCGGCTGTTGGAACAAGCACAAAAATATGAACAAACCATTGAGGACCTGTCAAATGCACGTAACATGAACACCGATGCATTACAGCTTGAACATGAGCGTCTGGTGAAATGCAATCAAGAGAGGGACTTTGAGATAGCAGAACTCAAAAGAAACATTGAGCAGATGGAAGCTGACCATGAAGAAACTAAAGAGATGTTGACAACTAGCTTAGGAGGACAAAAGCAGTTGACAGAACTCATAAAAGAGAAGGAGATGTTTGTTGAAAAATTTAAAAATAGAGCTCTAGAGTTGCAACAGGAACTTGAGGAATATGTTAAGGATTCCAAAAAGCATGAGATTTTAAGGCAAAATTTAGAAGAAAAGGACAAAAGTCTTGCAGCCATGAAAGAAGAAAACAATCATCTGAAAGAAGAGATTGAAAGACTAAAGGACCAGCAAAGCAGATCTCCACCTGTGGCTGAGCCTAAAACACTAGATATTATTACTGAACTTGAAACTGAGATAGCACAGTTACATGTAATAAAGAATAATCTTGAGGAGGAAATAAAACTTCACAAAAAAACAATTGAAGATCAGAGTCAGAAAACTGTGCAACTTCAACAGTCTTTGCAGGAGCATAAAAGGGAAATAGGCGAGTCTAAATTTCAGTATGAGCAAATGAATGTCACACATGAAAAGCTTTTCTTGGAGAAAGATGAGGAAATTAAAAGTTTGCAGAAAACAATTGAACAAATTAAAACTCAGTTGCACAATGAGAGGCTCGTCTTTCAGACAGACTCCTCTGATCTCTTTCAAGAAACCAAAGCCCAGGCACTTAATGGAGAAAATGGTAACGAAAAACATGACTTGTCTAAGTCTGAAATTGAAAGACTAGTGAAAGGTATCAAAGAGAGAGAAAGGGAGATTAAGCTTCTGAATGAAAAGAATGTCTTTTTAACTCAACAAATTGATCACTTGTCTAAAGATCAAGTTGGTAAACTCACTCAGATCATCCAAGAGAAAGACTTAGAGATACAAGCTCTCCATGCAAGTATTTCCTCTTCATCATATAGACAGGATGTTCTGTACCTTCAACAGCAACTGCAAGCCTATGCCATGGAAAGAGAACAAGTGCTGGCAGTTTTGAGTGAAAAAACTAGAGAAAACAGTCAGTTAAAAACAGAGTATCATAAAATCATGGATATGGTGGCAGCTAAGGAAGCAGCTCTGATGAAGTTGCAAGAAGAGAACCAAAAATTATCTAATAAGTTTGAAAGTAGCAGCCAAGATATGTTTAGAGAGACTGTTCAGAATTTGTCCCGTATCATTCGAGAGAAAGATATTGAAATAGATGCCTTGAGTCAAAAATGCCAAACCTTATTGACTGTCCTACAGACATCCAACATAGGTACTGACAGTGGATCAGGAGGTGTTAATAGTAATCAGTTTGAGGAGCTTTTACAAGAGCGTGATAAATTAAAGCAACAAGTAAAGAAGATGGAAGAGTGGAAGCAACAAGTAATGACTACAGTCCAGAACATGCAGCATGAGTCAGCTCATCTCCAAGAGGAGCTACACAAGCTTCAGGCACAAATTTCAGTTGACAGTGATAGCAATTCTAAATTACAGATAGATTATAATGGCTTGATCCAGAGTTATGAGCAGAATGAGAAAAAAATGAAAAGTTTTAGTCAGGAGTTAGCACAAGTTCAGCATAGTATAGGACAGCTTCATAATACCAAGGATCTTCTTCTGGGAAAACTTGATACGGTAACACCACCTCTGCTGATGGCTTCTTCTGTTTCACAAACATCAGATATTCCAAGCAGTACTCCTCCTGAAATAGTCAGTGATGCATCCAAACTCCTTCAACAGGAATTGGAGCAGCTTAAAAAAATGTTACAAGAAAAAGATGACACTATCAGAACTCTTAAGGAAAATAATCAAAGATTGTCTGATTCCATGGCTATAACATTAGAATTAGAAAGAAAGGGACAAAAGGACACTGATCCAGAGATGAAGCAGATAAAGGGAAAATGTGATGTTTTCCAGAAGTCACTTAGGGAAAAAGACCTCTTGATTAAATCTAAAAGTGATCAGTTACTTTCTGTAAGTGAAAATCTTAGTAACAAAGAAAATGAAAATGAGCTTTTAAAACAAGCTGTCACTAATCTTAAAGAAAGAAATCTAATTTTAGAAATGGACATCTGTAAGCTGAAAGAAGAAAATGAAAAAATAGTAGCAAGGTGCAGGGAGAAAGAAACCGAATTCCGGGCATTACAAGAGACTAACATGCAGTTTTCAATGATGCTGAAAGAGAGAGAATTTGAATCCCACTCAATGAAAGAAAAAGCTCTTGCCTTTGAAAAACTATTGAAAGAAAAAGAACAGGTATGTGAGGAATTTTTATTTGTTCTATTAGTTATAAATATTTAAGTGATAAAATACAAACTTGAAATCATACATATGACTGAATTCTCACAAATATAGTCTGGAGGTATTTGCCTAAAAGCAGCTTCTCATCTACTATATGAAACCTCGCAGAAGTGAATGAATTTCAAAGTTTAGTGGGTGTTTTGTTCAGGATCTCTTAGAAACCTGTATTTGTCTTCAAAGGTTATAAGTATTACTGTTAATGTTTAAATAAACCACTGCAAAGTAACCTGACATAGTTTAATTATGATGATATTTTTGGCATCACTTAGAGCATTTTGTATCTACCAAGTGGAATCTAGAGCACAATTTCTCTGAAAAAGAATGTCTTTGTAGATTTTAAAAATGTACTTTTTATGTAATTCAAATAACTTAATCTTTATGGCAGTTAGAATTGTGTGGGTGTTTTTTGGTTTTGGGTTTTTTTTTATCCATGACATCTTCAGACACATGTGAAGTACTCTTGCCAGTCCAAATTTCTTACTCCGTACTGTTCTAACTAAATACTGTGAAATTGCAATGATAAGGCACTTCAGTGATTTAAAATACAGTTTGGTTATGTAAAAACTATAAAATGTCATTGTGGGGTTTCATGTTTACTCTTGATCTTGTATCGAATAAAGTTACAAATAAAAATATTTTTTTTTTTAATGGCCAGCCCTGCAAACTCAGCCCAGGCGCTTGAGAGTCAAACTTGTTTCTCTCCATCTCTTGCATAATCCTCAGTAATAAAAGTCTTGCAGACTAAATTAGGCCTCTTGGTGTCACCAGTGCAGCCCAAATGTTTTAAATGGGGTTTCACAAATATAACTGACTGGAACTTAGTAAACAACTTATTTGATGTTGCACCAGATAGTATAGCTCTCTCTCAGCTATGTTGGCTGTGCAGAGCTAATAAGAGTAGTAACTAAATAAGAAGAAGTTTCTAGCGTTTTTGTTAAAGTCAACTGATATGATTTTGAATACATGCAGAGAGCAGATCTGTGTAGATGGAAGATTCCATTTTTTACATAATCATTTTATTTTTATTACTGAAAGTTCATAGTGGGCCTAAAAACATTAGTAGCCACTGTTTGTTTATTTATTTCATTTCTACTCATCTGACTTTATACCTTTTGGAATGTGTTTATTTCTATATAGCTATCATAAACAAATTACATAAATAATAATATAAACCACATGCCCAAAGAAGATTCAAATCAAGTTACTTTAGAAACAGCTATCTTAACAGGAAGTATAGCTTCAGAAATTTGTTTAGGGGAATTGCAGTTTCGAAGTTTACATGTCTGAAATGGAGGGGTGCTAGATATTTATTTTACTGCTGTTAGTGAATACATTATATTTGTGCATGACTTCAGAAACAGTTTTTAATCTATCAGACAATATGCCAATAAAATCATTGCAAAATAGACAACCGTTTCTTCAAAGGATCTTCTGTCCAGTAAGCACTCTCGTCTTCTATCCATGTCTGTCTATTTCATCTTTTTTTTTGGAGTGCAAGTTCTTTGGAACAGAAACTGTACCTCCTTTTATACAGTGTCTTGCATGTTTATGCAGAAATGCCTAATAAATAGTTATAATAGACTCGTTTAGTGTTTTAAACAAATAAAAAAAGTTTTTATACATTTCCAACCTTTCTTTAATTGTATGTCCTCCTTCCAAAGGGCAAGATGGGGGAATTGAATCATCTGTTAAATGAAGTTAAGTCAATGCAAGAAAAGGCTGTTTCTTTTCAACAAGAAAGAGACCAAGTCATGTTAGCACTCAAACAGAAACAAATGGAGAGCAGTGCCCTACAGAATGAGGTATGACATTAAACAAGAGTAAAGCACAAAAAGGGTGAGTGAATAAGAAAAATCAGAGAATTTACCGTGCCTTAAGAATTCTTAGATAAGTATAAAAAAGGCATCTAAAATATATATCTATGCAATACAATTAGGGCTGTCCATTAATTGCGGTTAACCCAAGTGATTAACACAAAACAAATTAACAAGATTAAAAAAGTCATGATTAAGAGCAGTTTTAATCATACTGTTAAACAATAATAGAATACCAATTTAAATTTATTATAAATATTTTTGAAGTATTTCAACATTTTCAGATATATTGATTTCAATTACAACACAAAATACAAAGTGTACAGTGCTCACTTTATATTATTTTTTATTACAAATATTGGCACTGTAAAAAAACCCCCAAAAGATAGTATTTTTCAGTTTACCTCATTCAGGTACTGTAGGGCAATCTTTTTATCACGGAAGTGCAATGTACAAATGTAGAATTTTTTTTACATAACTGCACTCAAAACTGTAAAACTTTAGAGCCTATAAGTCCACTCAGTCCTACTTCTTGTTCAGCTAATTGCTAAGACAGACAAGTTTGTTTACATTTACAGGCGATAATTCTTCCCGCTTCCTATTTACAATGTCACCTGAAAATGAGAACGCATTCTCATGGCACTGTTTTAGCTGACTTGCAAGGTATTTATGCACCAAATATGGTAAACATTTGTGTGCCCCTTCATGCTTCAACCACCATTCCAGAGGCCATGCTTCCATGCTGATGACACTTATTAAAAAAAATAATGTGTTAGTTAAATTTATGACTGAACTCTTGGGGGAGAATTTTATGTCTCCTGCTCCGTGGTATCGCATTCTGCCATATATATCACGTTCGGGCAGTTTTGGATGACGACCCAGCATAGGTTGTTCGATTTAAGAACATTTTCACTGCAGACTTGACAAAAACGCAAAGAAGGTACCAATATGAGATTACTGAAGATAGCTACAGCACTCGACCCAAGGTTTAAGAATCTGAAGTGCTTTCCAAAATCTGAAAGGGACGAGATGGGGAACGTGCTGTCAGAAGTCTTAAAGGAGCAACACTCCAATGTAGAAACTACAGAACCTGAATCACCAAAAATGAAAATCAACCTTCTGTTGGTGGCATCTGACTCTGATGATGAAAATGAAGGTGCATTGGGCTGCACTGCTTTGGCTCGTTATGAAGCAGAACCCACCTGTTCTCACTGTCAGGTGACATTATAAATAAGAAGCAGGCAGCGCTATCTCCCACAAATATAAACAAACATGTTTGTTGTAACTATTGGCTGAACAAGAAGTAGGACTGAGGGGAGTTGTGGGCTCTAAAGTTTTACATTGTTTTGTTTTTGAGTGCAGTTATGTTAAAAAAAAATCTACATTTGTACATTGCACTTTCACGACAAAGATTGCACTACAGATGAATAGAAATACTATTTCTTTTGTTTTTTACAGTGCAAATATTTGTAATAAAAAATAATATAAAGTGAGCACTGTACACTTTGTATTCTATATTGTAATTGAAATAATATATTTGAAAATGTAGAAAAAAGCCAAACATTTATAATAAATTTAAATTGTTATTCAATTGTTTAACAGTGTGATCAAAACTGTGATTAATCATGATTATTTTTTTAATCTCACCATTAATTACGATTTTTTAAAAAATAATTTGACAGCCCTAAATATAAATCAAAGGAAATAATTTGATTTGCTTATAGTATCATGCACAAAGAAGTATGTGTCAATCGAACATACACTATATTTACCCAGGTGCAGCATTTACGTGATAAGGAGCAGCGTCTAAACCAGGAACTGGAGAGGTTGCGCAATCACCTCTTAGAAATGGAGGACTCCTATACACAGGAAGCTTTAGCTGCAGAGGACCGAGAGACCAAGCTAAGAAAGAAGGTCATGGTTTTGGAGGAAAAACTAGTGTCCTCTTCTACTGCAGTGGAAAATGCCAGGTAATATTTGCCTCCATCCAGCATTAGCATTTCTTTGAATAATTGAAGTATTCTAGAGTGATGGTGATATGATTTTTATTAGCTTTAAAGAGCATAGATGTGCTAAGCACTGAGTAAAATGAAGGCATGGAACATCGATATTCTTCTTCGAGTGCTTGTTCATGTCAGTTCCAATCAGGTGTATGTGTGCTGCGTGCACAACAGCTGGAAGATTTTTCCCCTAGCAGCATCCGTAGGGTTGGCCTGTGTGACTCCTGCAGTCGTGCCCTCATGGCGCCCAATATAGGGCCTTGCTGACCTGCCACCCCTTCATTCCCTTCTTACCACCAGTGATGGCTAGCTGGAACTTCCCTCGCTCTTGCTTCTGCAAGTGCCTTTAACAGTGTCCCATTGTATTTTATATATAGTTAATAGTTTTTGTCTTAAGTTAATAGTAGTAGTAGTGTTAGTTGGCTAAGTTTTCATTGTGGGGGGGTTCTCCCTCCCCCATTTCTCCCTCGTCGCCAGGCATGCCTTGGTCGCTGGGGTTCAAACCATGTGGTGAAGTCTGCGGAAGATTGAGGCGAAAAAGGGACCCACACACTCTTTGTTTGAAGTGCCTTGGCGAGAGTCACCAGAAGGACAAGGCATGCATCCGACAAAGTGGGTACTTGCCCACGAAAGCTCATGCTCCAATACGTCTGTTAGTCTATAAGGTGCCACAGGACTCTTTGCTGCTTTTACAGATCCAGACTAACACGGCTACCCCTCTGATACAGAAGGACAAGTGCCGCATTTGTAAAGGGTTCGGGCTGAGGACCCTTAAGGATCGCGAGCAGAGACTCAGACTTATCTTCATGGGGGCAGCCCTCCACCTGCAATCCAACCCTGGGTTGGCGGAGCCCATGCCAAGTGCCACTGCCTCCGTGTGCAGTGCAACAGCCCCGATGGTGCATGCATCAGCTCCTAGAAAGGAGACTAAGGACTCCTGAATCATAGAATCATAGAATATCAGGGTTGGAAGGGACCTCAGGAGGTCATCAAGTCCAACCCCCTGCTCAAAGCAGGACCAATTCCCAACTAAATAATCCCAGCCAGGGCTTTGTCAAGCTTGACCTTAAAAACCTCTATGGAAGGAGATTCTACCACCTCCCTAGATAAACCATTCCAGTGCTTCACCACCCTCCTAGTGAAAAAGATTTTCCTAATATCCAACCTAAATCTCCCCCACTGCAACTTGAAACCATTACATCTTGTTCTGTCATCTGCTACCATTGAGAAGAGTCTAGATCCATCGTCTTTGGAACCCCCTTTCAGATAGTTGAAAGCAGCTATCAAATCTCCCCTCATTCTTCTCTTCTGCAGACTAAACAATCCCAGTTCCCTCAGTCTCTCCTCATAAGTCATGTGCTCCAGCCCACTAGTCATTTTTGTTGCCCTCCGCTGGTCTCCTTCCAATTTTCCCACATCCTTCTTGTAGTGTGGGGCCCAAAACTGGACACACTACTCCATATGAGGCCTCACCAATGTCAAATAGAGGGGAACGATCACTTCCCTCAATCTGCTGGCAATGCCCCTACTTATACAGCCCAAAATGCCGTTAGCCTTCTTGGCAACAAGGTCACACTGTTGACTCATATCCAGCTTCTCGTCCACTGTAACCCCTAGGTCCTTTTCTGCAGAACTGCTGGCTAGCCATTCAGTCCCTAGTCTGTAGCAGTGCATGGGATTCTTCCATCCTAAGTGCAGGACTCTGCACTTGTCCTTGCTGAACCTCATCAGATTTCTTTTGGCCCAATCCTCTAATTTGTCTAGGTCCCTCTGCATCCTATCCCTACCCTCCAGCGTATCTATCACTCTTCCCAGTTTAGTGTCATCTGCAAGCTTGCTGAGAGTGCAGTCCACACCATCCTCCAGATCATTAATGAAGATATTGAACAAAACCAGCCCCAGGACTGACCCTTGGGGCACTCCGCTTGATACCGGCTGCCAACTAGACAAGGAGCCATCGATCACTACCCGTTGAGCCCAACGATCTAGCCAGCTTTCTTTCCACCTTATAGTCCATTCATCCAGCCCATACTTTTTTCACTTGCCGGCAAGAGTACTGAAGGAGACTGTATCAAAAGCTTTGCTAAAGTCAAGGAATAACACGTCCATTGCTTTCCCCTCATCCACAGACCCACAGTGGTACCCACAGATTCCTGGCACCAACATGTCACCAAACATAAGACTTCTGGTAGGTGCCGATCTGTGTCCCCGGTGCCCAAGAAGAAAAAGGCAGGAGAGTGGTTGCTGTTCCCCTCCTAAGCCTAAGGAGACACCGGCAGGGAGACCTCAGCCCACCCAGCCTACTTTGGGCCTGGCAGCTCCCAGGGGCTCATTGACTCCTGCCCCGCAAGGGGTCCAGTTGAGTCCGGCCCACTCCCATTCTCTGGACTGTCATGACCGGGACATTCAACTCCACTCCAGAGACTTTTGAGGTGGTACAGGACCTTATTCGTCTGATGGCTCCGCCTTCTCCAAGGAGGGACGAGGCACCGGTGATAGGGCAAAGTCAGCAATGATGTCACGCCACTCCCCTGCTCCAGCACACTACTTCCTGGTGCCATCTGCCCATGGAGGGGAACCGCATCAGTCCCCAGAGGGTCCGCATCACTCTTCAGCATCATCCAGTACTGCTTCTCCGTGCTCTTCTTTTTTGGAGACCTCGGAGTCCGAGGCAGGGTCATATCGTCCAGCAGCAGGAGGTCTAGATCTAGGCAACACCGCCAGCCTCCTCCGTGGCCATGGCCACCTCTGTGGTAACTACCAACTCAGTGGCCCTTTTGGACTCCCTGGGCCCAGCGTCAGAATCAGGCGTCAAGATCCAGATCAGTGTTGATCGCATCAGCATCCCTTGCCCCTCCGCAGGAACAGGCACCTGGTCCATCTCCGGTGATGACTCCTGCACCCCCGCCTGCCGCTTTGAGCTCGGCACTGGCAGCCTCAGCACAATCAGCATGCCAGTCCCATGAGCACCGTGACCCTCTTGGCGCCGAGGGCAGTGACCAGGGCCATGGGCCAGTGTTTTCGTCCTCGTCCTGCCCAGATGAGGCTGTTCTGGGTACGTCAATGGCCCCGGCCTTGGAGGAGAGTAGGGTCCTGCAACAGTTGTTGCACAGACTGGCCCAGAACCTGGGGATCCAGGCAGAGGAAGTGGTAGAGCATGCGGATCCCATGATGGACATCCTTGCCCCCTCTGGACCTTTGCGTATCACACTGCCAGTTATTAAAACTATAAACGAAATCACAAAAACTTTGTGGCAGACCCTGGCCTCCTTGCCCTTCCCCCTCCCCCATCCCCCCCCATAGCAAGGAGGAATGAAAGACGCTATTTTGTCCCTTCAAAGGGGTATGAGTACTTGTACACTCACCCTCCACCCAACTCCCTGGTGGTGGATGCTGCGAACCAAAGGGAGTGCCAGGGGTTCCAGGGACCCTCCCCTAAAAGCCGAGAGGCCAAAACTTGACTTATTTGGGAGGAAAGTATAGTCCACAGGTGGTTTACAGCTCTGAATTGAAAACCAACAGGCCATCATTAGCAGATACTGCTTTAACACATGTGGAGCGATGACCGAGTTTGCCAAGCTGTTACCACCAGTCTCTCGTTCTGAATTTAATGCCTTCGTTGATGAAGGCAAACTCATTTCTAGGGCCTCCTTGCAGGTGGCTCTTGATGGCGCGGATGTGGCCGCCCATACAATGGTTACAGTGGTGGCCATGAGGAGATCCTTTTGACTCCAGGTCTCTGGACTACCTCACAAAGTCCAACAGACCATCCAGGACCTACCTTTTGAAGGTCAGGCATTGTTTTCTGAAAAGACAGACAGAAGATTGTACAGTTTAAAGGACTTGAGGGCTACGCTCAAGTCCCTGGGTATACATACCCCCACCACACAATGCAGGCATTTCAGGCAGAAACCTCCTCTGCGGTTTTACCAGCACAACCAACAGGATGGTTCCCGGAAGAGGAATCTGAGTGGCAGGAAGAAGCTGCACCCATCCTCAGGGCAGGGCTCTGGCCAGACCAAGCCTTCTGAGGGCCAGAAACAGGCCTTTTGAAGGTGCGCAAGAGGATAGCGTACCAGATCAAGAACTGGATCTACCCCACCTTACCTTTTCATCAGACTATCCCCTTTCTACCATGCATTGTCCCGTATCACTTCGGACTGCTGGGTGCTCCGCATGGTAGAGAGGGGATACTCCATCCAATTCTGTGCCCTCCTGCCCTTCCACCTCCTTCCGTGTCCCTCTTCAGGGATCCCTCTCACGAGCAATTCCTTATACAGGAGGTTCCTCGCTCCTTTCACTAGGGGCAGTGGAAGAGGTTCCTCAGGAACAAAAGGGCAAGGGCTTCTATTCCCGATATTTCCTAATACCGAAAGCCAAAAGAGGGCTCAGGCCTATCGTAGATCTGCGAGAACTCAACAAGTTTGTGAAGAAACTCAAATTCCTCATGGCCTTTTTGGCCTCCATCATCCCTTCACTGGATCCAGGAGACTGGTATGCCGCCCTCAACTTGAAGGACGCTTACTTTTACATAGCAATAACTCCGTCCCAAAGAAAATACCTCATGTTTGTGATGAACAATACCCGCTACCAGTTCACAGTCCTCCTGTTTGGCCTGTGAACGCCACCTCACGTATTCACCAAGTGCATGGCAGTCGTAGCCACATTCCTGTGCAGGCGACAGGTGTTCCCGTACCTCAACGACTGGCTGATCAAGGGCCAAACCAGGGCTCAAGTAGAGATGAAAATCACCTTCATAAGAGTGTCTTTTGGTGAACTGGGTCTGCTACTGAACGAGGGGAAATCAAAGCTGTCCCCGATTCAGAGGATAGAATTTGAAGGGTTGGTACTGGACTCGACACAGGCAAGGGCATTCCTTCCTGAAGCGAGATTTTGAGCTCCCAGCAACATCATTCAAGGTCTCAGGCAGTTCCTCACCTATACAGCATGGAACTGCCTGAAACTTCTAGGACACATGGCTGCTTTTACCTACATAGTACAGCATGCTAGACTCAGACTTCGACCTCTTCAGTCATGGCTAGGGTCAGTGTATCATCCAGCCCGGGACAGTTTGGACAGAATTGTAACCCTGCCTTGCCCGGTACTCAACTCCCTCCTGTGATGGCTCGACCCGCAGGTAGTATCTGTAGGGGTTCCCTTCACCATCCCGCAACCATCCCTCTCACTAGTGACAGATGCGTCAGACTTGGGTTGGGGGATACATTTGGGAGACCTCAGAACACAAGGCCTCTGGTCTCAGGCAGATCTTGCGCTACACATCAATGTCAGAGAGCTGAGAGCAGTACGCCTGGCATGCCAGACTTTCCGAGCCCACCTAACAGGGAGATGTGTATCAGTCATGACAGATAACACCACGGCGATGTTTTACATCAACAAATGGGGCAGAGGGTGCACACTCCTCTCCCCTGTGCCAGGAAGCCCTCATGCTTTGGGACTTCTGTGTAGAACACTCAATACACCTGCAAGCATCAGACCTCCTTGGAGTACAGAATGAGTTGGCGGACCATCTCAGCAGGTCGTTCCACGGCCACAAGTGGTCCATCGCCTGGACGTCGTGAACTCAATATTCCATCAGTGGGTCTTTCCCCAGATAGACCTTTTCGCCGCGTGATGCAACAGGAAGTGTCAGCAGTTTTGCTTCTTCCTGAATCGCAGGCTGGGCTCCATCACGGATGCGTTCCTCCTCCTATGGGGAGGCCGTCTCCTACACACATTCCCTCCCGTCCCTCTCGTTCACAAGGTGCTCCTCAACATATGGAGGGAAGAAGCTTCAATGATACCGATAGCTCTAGCTTACCCCGCCAGCAGTGATACACATCACTCCTGGAAATATCCGTGAAAGCTCCAGTCACCTTGCCGCTCTTTCTGAACTTACTAACTCAGAATCACAGCTGTCTCCAACATGTAAACTACGAGACACTCCACTTCGTGGCGTGGAAGCTCTATGGCTGAACCCGGTGGAGCTTTCTTACTCTGATCAAGTCAGACAAGTTAGTTCTCCCTGGCAGCAGGAAACCCTCCACAAGAGTTACGTACCTTGCCAAGTGGAAGAGATTTTCAGTCTGGTTGTCGCAGCACCATTCGTCTTCGCCGCCGCCTTGGTGTCACTAATACTGGACTATCTTCTCACCTCAAGCAGCAGAGACTGTCTGTGTTGTCAATAAGGGTTCACTTGACTGCCGTCTCTGCCTTCTGCCCAGGTGCAGAGGGATGCTCAGTCTTTGCCAACCCGTTGGTCAGCCATTTTCTTAAAGGTCTTGACAAGCTATACCTGCAGGTCCAACAGCCTGTCTCAGTTTGGGACCTCAGTTTGGTCCTATCCAGACTTATGGGGCTGTCATTTGAGCCTTTGACGACGTGCTCCCTGATCTATCTCTCACACAAGGTGGCATTTTTGGTAGCAATAACTTCGGCTAGGAGAATGTCAGAGCCCCCTTACACTGTATTCCATAAGGACAAGGTTCAGCTCACCCGGCTTTTCTCCCGAAGGTTGTCTCCCAGTTTCACATCAACCAGGACATCTTCCTCCCTGTTTTCTACCCTAAGCCGCACTTGAGCGGCAGGGAGCAAAGACTTCACTCACTGGATGTCCGCAGAGCACTAGCCTTCTACATTGAGAGAACGAAACCGTTCCGAAAGTCTGTCCAGGTATTCACTGCAGTGGCAGACAGAATGAAAGGTCTTCCTGTCTCTTCTCAATAGATTTTGTTGTGGATCGCATCCTGCATCTCTGAGTGCTACAACCTGGCAGGGGTGCCTGCTCCTTCGATCACTGTGCACTCCACCAGGGCTCAGGCCTCTTCAATGGCATTCCTGGTGCAGGTTCCCACCCAGGAAATCTGCAGAGCAGCGACGTGGTCCTCCATACACACTTTCACCACGCATGATGCAATCACCCCAATACTAATTTCTCCCCACTGTTACTCACACCTTCTTGTCAACTGTCTGTAATGGCCACTCTCTTACCGCTTCAAAAGTTATTTTTCCTCCCTTGGTATTCTGCTGTTAATTGATTTATCTTGTTAGCCTGACCTCACACTTGGTAAAGCAACTCCCATCCTTCCATGTATTTATACCTGCTCCTGTATTTTTTCACGTCATGCTTCTGATGAAATGGGCTCTAGCCCACAAAAGCTTATGCCCAAATAAATTTGTTAGTCTCTAAGGTGCCACAAGGATTCCTCGTTGTTTTTATTTTGTTCAGAGTTATGAACATTTCAGAGTTCTGAACAACCTCCATTCCAGAGGTGTTTGTAACTCTGAGGTTCTACTGTATTCAATAAGCAGTTTACACACTATACTACACTACATTCCTGTTCCTGTCCTGGGGGACATTCCCAACTTTTGGATCAATGGAAGTGCTATTAATTAACATGGGGAATGCACTCTGGATTCAGATAACTATCGGCTTATCAGATAGAGGGAATAAAGAGAACTGGAATTAAATGGGTGTGTGTGTATGTATGTATGTATATAAAAAAATATTTTCTTTTGATGAAGCCATCAAGCCAGTCTGCAGGTGGAATCCTTGCAAGAGCAGCTGAACCTAGTGTCCAGACAGAGAGATGAAACTCTGCTACAGCTTACCATGTCACAGGATCAGGTGAAACAGTATGCACTGTCACTGGCCAACCTGCAGATGGTACTAGAGCAATTCCAGCAGGGTAAGTTGCATCAAAAATCTTGAAGAAAAGATTGCAATGAACATTTTCAATCAGTATAATAGAGTTGTGGTTTGGTGCATTGTTTTTAATTTTGGCGATCACCAATTGCATTCAAGTAGATTTTAATTTCAAAATCTCAATTTTACCTTTAATACACTTAGGGTGAAATTCTGGCCACATTGAAGTCAATGGTGAAAATCCCATTGACTTCAGCGGGTCCAGAAATTTCACTGTTAGCGGTGCTGTATTTGAATTTCCATACCTTAGGTTTTGTGATGTGTAGCAGTAAAACCTTGAGGATTAGAAAGTGTGAACTAACTGTGTGGGTTTTGTTTTTTTCCCCCCTTTTAGAGGAGAAAGCCATGTATTCAGCGGAACTAGAAAAACACCAAAAACAGACTGCAGAATGGAAAAAAAAAGCTGAAAAGCTAGAAGGAAGGGTTGAGTCTTTACAGGTGGGCTGAGAAGATTTTTAAATTACTGTATTAAATAATCCCGATTGTTGGGTTTTAAATACCTTATTACACAGGAATATATTAGATAATGCTGTTTATAAGTCATTAGTAAAATTTTTGACTGGTGGAAGGGAGGAGAAAAGGAGGACAAGCTAGCCAATTAGGTGAAATTGTGCTGATTATTCATTTTCCTCGTATGTTTACAGTCCAAGAATTTAAAATAACAGTGATTAAAATCTTTGAGTTTGAAATACTTTATTTTTGTCATCACAATAGATTATTGTGATAGTGACTTTCCTCTCCTTACAGGAAAGTTTAGAGGAAGCAAATGCTGCCTTGGATGCAGCATCAAGGCTGACTGAGCAGTTGGATCTCAAAGAGGAGCAAATTGAGGACCTTAGGAAACAAGGTAAACAAGTTGATTTTTTTTTCTAAAAGTGTGCAAGAAATTGAGGAGATGGTGTGGTACTCTGGGAAAGTTAGCAAAGGTGTGAACTAATAACTTCTTTGAGTGTTGGTCCCTGTGAATATTTCACTCTGGGATACAAACGTTCTCCATGCATCTGGGACTGGAAGAATCTTGTCCATTGGTCCATACCTGCTCCCTTGCTCTCCTTGTGATTCAAACCACAGGCATAAGGGGCAGTGCAAACCAACCATCTTTCCAGTTCCTCCTTACTGCCATATGATCTGTGATGGACCCTCCACTGTCCAGAGCTGATCCTTCTCTTCATTCTGTAAATATTCAAAATAACAAAGTTTTGTGAGATTTTATAGACTTTCTGCTAGCTAGTATTAGTTTTATTAGTATAGTTAGCTATTAGTTAGAATCCCACCCCAACCCCTCCAGTACGCTCCTGTATCCCATACTGGGAAGGCTGGATTATGCCCAGGATACCAGGCTTCAAAACTGTTTCCTGTCCTTGCTCCTTTTCAGTCAATGACAACCAGCTAATGATGCCTTTATTGCCTCAAGGAAGCATATCTCCACTAAGTTCAGTATCTGCCACTCAGATAGTCCCAGACTAGGGGGACTCCTTGTACATCAGCCATAGTCATCGAAGAGCTTGCCTCCCTGCATGATGTCATACTCAGGAGCAGGAAGAAGCAAAGCTAAAGATCCTTCGTCTGAGTGGTCTTATGAGAGTAGGGGACATTCATAAACATAAAAGCAGATTCCTCTGTAAATCCACTGCAAGGAAGAGAGATCCCTCCCTGACCCTGTCAGAGTTGGGAGAGTCTTTGGACCCAGGAACTTAGGCCCTCCTAAGCCGCATGGCCATGATCAAAAGATGCATAGGAGCAGAGCTCCTTCTGTACTGAACTCTACACCAACAGTGGCACCAGCTCAGACACTGACAAAATCTAAGTACTGGGACTCTAAGGACCCAGAACTGTTGTTGTTATCCATGAAGAGCATTCAAAGGGAGATGCATTATGGGCACCCCTGTAACGGTTCACCAACCACTAAGACTCTAGCTATGTCGACACCAACAGTGCCAGGTGATAAGACTCCATTATTCTCAAGGAGGGCAGAGACTTACACCTCTCTGGAGGATATGTTCCTCCTACCAGGTCTGAAAACTCCCCTACTGTCGGGGCCATCCTGACTAGGGAGATTATGACTTCAGGAGGAAGCAGGGTCTCTGAAAGAAGTCCACCTTCCTGTTTGCTCCCTGCAGCTTCAGTGGTACCACCACACCATTGATGGAGATGGACCTGACTTTTTCATTGTTAGGAGAATCAAATATACCAGAGGAACTTCCATCAACTCCACTGAGAGAGATCAGCCCAGACAGGGGATCAAAAGTCTCCTGCAACCAGCCTCATCCACCCAACCTAGCATATCTTTCTCAGAAGCAGTAGTACCCACTGCCGTCAGGGCCTCCACAGCCTACATTTGACCCCTCCTACTTGGTATTGGTACTTGGAGTCCATGCAAACAAGTAGGGAGTCATGTTACCCCTCTCCTCCAAGGGGTCAGTCAGAACCTCATCTGGAACCCACAGAAGAGGAAGAGGATGAGCTGGAATCACCAATACCAACAGTGAGATGGTCACTCAGGCTTCACTCTCTCCTCCAGATGTCCATTGAAAGTTCCAGGAGTTGCTATGGAGGATGGCATAGGAGTTGCAGATCTCCTTAAAAGAGATCCAGGACACACTGCATAAACTTCTGGATATCCTACAATCCATGATACTCAGTTGAATAGTGCTCCCGATCAGTGAAGCCATACTGGAACTGGCAAGACCCGTATGATATATGTGACATGTGCCGCTACCCCCAAGAGGGTAGAAAAACTGAGGGAGCAGAGTTCTTCTTTTCCCATCCTGCCCCAAGCTCCTTGGTTGTTCAGGCAGCCACTGAAAGATCCAGGCAGCATCACCCCAGGGTCACCCCTGCAGATAAAGAGGCCAAATGCTTAGACCTTTTCAGGTGGAAAGTATTTATGTCTACTAGCCTCCAATTTGGAATATCAAACTACCAGGCTCTGCTGTTCAAGTATGATTTTATAAATTACATAAAGTTTCTGGGCTTCAAAGAGAAACTCCCTCAAAAAGACCAGGCTAAATTTCAAGCCCTTACAGATGAAGGCAAGTTAGTGGCCAGAACCTCTTTGCTTGTTGCAGGAGACATAGCATCAAGATGAATGGCAACTGCCCTAGTGATGTGCTGTCAGTTGTGGCTACACACTTGAAGAGTCCCTAGAAAAGTCCAAAACACCACAGAGGACTTGTGCTTTGACAAAACCAGCCTTTTTAATGAAAAGATGGATGATTCCTTGCACTTGTTAAAGGACCCCCAGGGCAGCCCTCCGTTCCCTGTATACACACCAATCCGGTAAAGATGATTTCATAAGCAGCCGTGCAAACATATGCCCTTTCTACACCCTTTTATTATTAGTGTTTGTATGAGCCGCCCTGCAAACGGCAAAAGGTGCAATGATCTAGATTCACTGCTCCTTCTACATCAGCTGCATCTACTCAACCTCACCCCCTGCAAAAAAAATATTTTTGACAGGACACTCAGAAGCTGTGAACTGATGTTGATGCCATATCCACTCAATTCCAAGGTTCACTTTGGTGGTCACCTAGCCCAATTTTCCCACAATTGGAGAATAACAACAGACAGATGGGTGCTGGATATTATCCATCCTAGCTATACCATTAAATGTATCTCTCTATCCCATTCAAAACCCTGTTCCCTATCCATCTTCAGAGATCACTATCACAAGGAGACTCTCCTGCAGGAGATTGTTTCCTGTCATAGGAGAGAGACTATTGAGAGGATGCCACCTCAGCATCAGGGAAAAGGATTCTATTTGAAATATTTCATGGTCCCCAAGAAGGGAGGGTGGAGACCTATTCCTTACCTACTTCAACTCAGTGTTTTTATTTGTAAACAGAAATTTTGCATTATCACAATGACATTAGTAATTCCATCCCTAGTCAAAGACACATGGTTTATAGCTCTTAATGTGAAAGATGCTTATTTTCATGTGTACATTCACCCTTCTCACAGAAGGTTCCTCAGATTTGTAGTGGGTCCTGACCGCTACCTGTATAGAATTCTTCCATTTGGTTTGCAGCAGTACCCCATGGTCTTTACAAAAGTCTTTGCAGTAGTAGCAGCGCTGCACAGTTACAACAGCTCCACCATCCTCCCATACTTAGATTGCTGGCTTCTGAAAGGCAGGTTGTCACGGAGTCACCGGGCCAATGTTCTGGAACTACTCCATACGAAGCCAGTCAGGACTCTGGGGGAGCATGCTTCCTCTCTCTGAGCATTCTGTTGCCAGGGCAAGACGCTTACACAGCTTCAACCTTCCTGGGTCTGACCTCGGAGCATTCAGCATCCCCTTCCACACTGTGCGTTTCCCATAGTGAATCCACCCGTGCGGGGCTGCTGGGGAAGCCAGAGGGCCCTGCACCCCAACTCTTCAGTTAGCAGTGACTCTCAGTCAGCATGTAGAACAGAAGGGTTTATTAGTTGACAGGAAGACAGTGTAGGACAGAGCTTGCTATCATAGAAATCAGTGACTTTCAGCCAAGTCCATGTTGAGGAGTCCTGGGCCAGACAGCCAGGATTCCCCCTCTTCCAGTCTCCCAAGCAGACTGCCAACCTCCAGCTACACGACCTCAGAAACCCCCGTTGCTCCTCCTCCTTGTCTTTGTATCGTTTCCCCCTGGGTCTCAGGTTACAGCACCAGTCATAGCATATGTGCAAGCAGCTGGAGCAGCCTCACTTGCCCCTGAGGTCTCAGCCAAAGTCACACACCCCTATTCCCAGCACCAACGTATTGGTGCAGCACAAAGGGAAACTGAGGCGCGCACAGTATTCTTGCAAAACAGTAAAACTCACATAGGCTCAATAGTAAGACTCACATACAACATAACAAGGGAAAATCCCCACTTCGTCACACAGGTCCCGACCAGAAGTCCTGGCATCAACTCCATTGCTGCTCCATCTCTTAACATTTCTGGGTATCCGCCTGAATTTGGAAAAATCTATTCTGACCCCGACACACTCCATAGAATATAGAGGAGCAACTCTGGACTTGAGTCAGGGCAAGGGCTTATTTTGCTACAGACCGATACCATGCCACAATTGATCTAATAGACCAAGTCATGTGCAACCATCAGATGTCACTTTGGGTATGCCTCACTCCTCTAGGGCATGTGGCATCATGTACTTATGTGAAGGGAAGAAGGAGGATCCGGGGAGCTACAGGCCAGTCAGCCTCACCTCCGTCCCTGGAAAAATCATGGAGCAGGTCCTCAAGGAATCAATTCTGAAGCACTTAGAAGAGAGGAAAGTGATCAGAAACAGTCAGCATGGATTCACCAAGGGCAAGTCATGCTTGACTAACCTAATTGCCTTCTATGATGAGATAACTGGCTCTGTGGATGAGGGGAAAGCAGTGGATGTGTTATTCCTTGACTTTTGATGAGGTCTCTCACAATATTCTTGCCGGCAAATTGAAGAAGTATGGGCTGGATTAATGGATTATAAGGTGGATAGAAAGCTGGCTAGATCGTTGGGCTCAAGGGGTAGTGATCAATGGCTCCATGTCTAGTTGGCAGCCGGTATCAAGCGGAGTG
Organism: Mauremys mutica; assembly: GCF_020497125.1. NCBI lineage: Eukaryota > Metazoa > Chordata > Testudines > Geoemydidae > Mauremys > Mauremys mutica. Next base: position 30,543,960 of record NC_059075.1, read on the forward strand.
CTCCAAGGGTCGGTCCTGGGGCCGGTTTTGTTCAATATCTTCATTAATGATCTGGAGGATGGCGTGGACTGCACCCTCAGCAAGTTTGCAGATGACACTAAACTGGGAGGAGTGATAGATACACTGGAGGGTAGGGATAGGATACAGAGGGACCTAGACAAATTAGAGGATTGGGCCAAAAGAAATCTGATAAGATTCAACAAGGACAAGTGCAGAATCCTGCACTTAGGACGGAAGAATCCCATGCACTGCTATAGACTTGGGGCTGAATGGCTAGGCAGCCGTTCTGCAGAAAAGGGCCTAGGGATTACAGTGGACGAGAAGCTGGATATGAGTCGACAGTGTGCCCTTGTTGCCAAGGCGGCTAACGGCATTTTGGGCCATATAAGTAGGGGTATTGCCAACAGATTGAGGGACATGATCATTTCCCTCTATTTAACATTGGTGAGGCCTCATCTGGAGTATCGTGTCCAGTTTTGGGCCCCACACTACAAGAAGGATGTGGAAAAATAGGAAAGAGTCCAACGGAGGGCAACAAAAATGACTAGTGGGCTGGAGCACATGACTTATGAGGAGAGGCTGAGAGAACTGGGATTGTTTAGTCTGCAGAAGAGAAGAATGAGGAGGGGTTTGATAGCTGCTTTCAGCTACCTGAAAGGGGGTTCCAAAGAGGATGCATCTAGACTGTTCTCAGTGGTAGCAGATGACAGAACAAGCAGTAATGGTTTCAAGTTGCAGTGGGGGAGGTTTAGGTTGGATATTAGGAAAAACTTTTTCACTAGGAGGGTGGTGAAGCACTGGAATGGGTTACCTAGGGAGGTGGCGGAATCTCCTTCCTTAGAGATTTTTAAGGTCAGGCTTGATAAAGCCCTGGCTGGGATTATTTAGTTGGGAATTGGTCCTGCTTTGAGCAGGGGGTTGGACTAGATGACCTCCTGAGGTCCCTTTCATCCCTGATATTCTATGATTCTATGAAGTGATGCCATTTGCCAGATTCCATTTCTGTTGCCTACAAGCTTGTCTCTGAACAGTATATATACCCTCAAGGTGAAGGCTTCGCTGACATGGTGGAAAGACCCTCAATGTGTATGCATAGACAAACACAAAATGGTAATTACAGATACTCCCTTTCATATAGATGATCACATAGCACAAGGTACTTGAACACCTTGGGAAACTAGAGTGCACATAAATCTCCTGGAACTAAGAGCATTCTGAAGCTTGCATGTCATTCTTACCACTCACATGATCCTGATATATCCTGATAATGCCAGACAAAATTATGGCAATGTTCTACATAAACAAGCAGAGGGGGCAAAATCCACCCACCATAAGCGGTCAACTTATGGAATTGGTGTGTTGGGAACCACATTATGCTGTCATTGCATCTACTGGGTGGCCACAATTCACTGGCAGACAGCCTCACCAGACATTTTGCCACTGATCATAAATGGAGACTACATGACTCAGTGGTGAGCAACATCTTCACTTAGAGGGGATCCCCTTCTTGAGATGTTTGCATCCCAGGTGAGCAGGAAGAGTGACACATCCTGTTCCATGAGACTTCAGGGACGCAGCTCTGAAGGAAATGCTCTCCTGTTGTCCTGGACAGGCCACCTGAGGTATGCCTTTCCTCCCATTCTGCTATTACCTCAGGTTCTGTGACAGAGAGCTTGTCATTCTCATTGCTCTCAAATGGCCCAAGCAATTGAAAGCTATTCATTCCTTCACTCACCTGGTGATATCAAATGTCTGATTAGAACCCTCCCACCAGTGATGAAACCAACCCCACAATGGGAACTCATCTTCATATTCTCAACATTGACTAGGCCGGGGTCATCACTTATTTTTAGTCAAGGTCCAAATTTATTGGTCAAGGTACAGTCAAGGTCCAGATTCCAGAGAAAATAATAACAATAATGATAAGTAAATACAAAGATTTTGTGGTCCATTTAAAAGCATCTAGCTAGCAGTCTGGATTTGGTCCATGATCTGCTATTGACTACCCATGGACTAGGCCATTTGAGCTGTTAGCCATGTCCCACTTGTCCATAAAAGTTGCCTTCCTGGTTGCCCATCACGTCTGCTAGAAGAGTAGGTGAACTCAGGACCCTGGTGGCTGATCTACCATATGCTGTAGTTCACAAAGACAGTCTCGCTATGGCTGCACATAAAATTCACCCCTGAAGTAGTTTTAGATTTCTGCATAAATCAGGCGATACACTTACCTGTGGGTTTTTTCTGAAGCCTCATATCACCAATGAAGAGAGCAGACTTCATTCCCTCGATGTGAGATGTACATTAGCATTTTACCTGCAAAGAATAAAAATGATCAGAATGCCACCTAGATTATTTGTTTCTATAGCAAAATGAATGAGAGGGCAAGCTTTATTCTCTCAAAGAATCCCTAAGTGCATCTTGGGTTGTATCTCCCTTCCTACAAAAGCAGCCTCAGTAATCATTTCATGAGGTGTCCTTACTTACATTTGCAAAGCAGCAATGTGGAGCTCTAGCCATACTTTCATGAGGTACCACACCCTCTTCAAGCCTCCACAGATGATTAATCCTTTGGGGTGGCAATCCTACAATCCTAAACTGCTTGCAACTTTGCACCCTCTTCCTACCTCAGTATTGCTTGTGAATCATACACAGTGGAATACAAACGGGTGAGCACTTGAAGAAGAAAAGGAAGTTATTTTATTGTCACTGGAGTTCTCTGAGATCTGTGGTCCCTGTCTATGTTGCACAACCCGCCTTCCTTCCCCTCTGCTTCAGACCTTTAAACAATTTGCAGTAGAGAGAGAACCAGAGGTGGTTGGTCTCCACCATCCTTTATGGAGTTCTCAAACTTCATTGCACTGCCACTTCTGATAACAAAAATTACTACATGACCCCAGGAGGGGGCCAAAGCTTGAGTTCCGCCACACAGGGCAGGGGGGGTGAGGTGCGGGTGGCAAAGCCAAAACCCTACTGCTCCTACTGCTCCAGGCGAGGGGTCTGTAACCTGAGACCCGCCACCCAGGGATGAATCCCTCGGGCTTCGGCTCTGGGCAGCAGGGCTTGGGCTTTTGCTTCAGTCCTAGACCCCAGCAGGTCTAACAACAGCTTTGGTGACCCCATTAAAACAGGGTCGCGACCCACTTTGGGGTCCCGACCCACAGTTTGAGAACCACTGCCTTATATCATTGTTACAAAGCACAAGGAGAGCTAAGATGTAGCCAGTCCCAGGTGTGTAGAGTGCATGCATACCCCACAGTAGAATACAGGTAGCAGCCATGCATATTGGGTTACAATAAGGTAACTTCCCTTTTTTCCTCTTGTGAAGTAAAAGAACAGTTTTGTGCCATCCTTGACAATCTTTAATTTTTTCTTATAAACTGATGATTTGAAGGAAGTTTATAGTTCTTTTATTCATGATCTCCTACCAGGAGAAGCCGTTTGTATTCAGACTTCTTTCTTAGATACCTGTGCCCTTAAGTGAGTTTTGTCACCTTCTTTAAAAGCATGTTTTTAAGGTGCTCAGATATGACAGTGATGAGTGCCATAAAAATATCGTAACTATAAATAGTTTCCATAATAAAATATGGATATGCAAATAGAACTTGACTTATTTCCTCTCTCCTGGAGCTTCAGCTTTTTTTCTTGAACATTAACTGTTTTTCTGTTGTGTTTATTATCCCGGGTCCGTGTTTTTATCCTGTTTAAAAAAATACCGTGTCTTTTTGATATAAATTGTATTTGGAAGTTTTGATCTGAATTAAATAGTTACAAAATTAATAATAGCAGAAGAAAAATGAAAGGTAAATATAGAGACAAGAGAGAAAGATGTGCTCAATTGAGATTTGAAATGAGATGAAGAGGCAGTGAGGCAGAGAAGTAGAAGATGTTCCAGGTAGCAGAAGTTGCACCAGCAGAGGTGAGATTGGATGGAGGGGCATTCAGAAAGGTAGTGATTGATATTAGAGTAGAAAAAGGATATGATGTGTTATGGTTTGACATCTGTGTGGCAATAGGCAAAAAGCAATTTATATTCATACTTTCTGCTTGTTTTTTTAATCTTCATAATAAAGCGTCAGATCACTTCACATACACCTATCTCCCATTGACATCAATGGGAGTTATGTGCCTATATCAGAGACTGAATTTTCGGATCTGATTTCACCTGTTTTGGAATGCAAGATTCTTGATTGCCCTATTGTTTAGAAAGATGTCTTGAACATATTCTTGGATTAAGTACTCTAAATGTTGATAAATGTTGTTATACTGTACTTTATTTTTAAGACAAAACTTGGCCAGACAGTGAAGGAGTTTGCCAGGAGAAACAATTTTGAAAGAGATAAATGGCTTTTGCTTTATGACTGCACTTAGACATGAATCGTGTAAAGAAGAGTTGTGTGGCTTTTTCTTTCATAAACAAGCTGGAGATTAATGATTCATTGTCATAAAGTTTTAACATTAAAACAATGTTAGGAAACCTTAAAAGACACAGTAACATTTTAGCGAAAATTATCAAATCTGCTTTTTCATCTCTCTTATCAGCACATTGTATGATATGGTCTCAAGTTCCCAAAGTGAAAACTTAAGTTGTGAAAATTTAGGTGTTTATATATGGCAAACAAACATCAGTAAGGCTAGATTGTGAGAATACTAGCTTTAAAATAGATGCCTCTGATGCAATTCAAATAATTGCTATATGAAGAACTTTGGGTTCATTTTGTTTTTATTTTCTTGTTGAATTAATTGTTGCCATCAGAGTGGTCTGATAGCATCAAACGTGCTAGCTCTCCTACACAGCTCCGTCAGTATAACCCAGTCCTGACCTGTTATCTCTTCTACATTAGTCATGTTCCCTTCTTGAGGCAAGATTTATAGTTATGCCATTGCCTCAAGTTTTATGGTGGTTTTGTGATCTGAACAAATACCCACAAATAATTAAGGGTACTGAGTTTGTTAAATAATCTAGCCCAGTTTTAAACCTTTTTTTCCAGGCATATGGGGATGTTCTGTACCTGTCTTGTTACCTTTTCCTTCTCTTCTTTCTTGCTCTCCTGACCATCCCTCCTCTGTCCAGGTGCCCTAGTCCAACCTGCTTTGCCATTACTCTACTTGCATGCCCTGCTTTCAACCTACCCAATTCACTGCATGGATTCAGGCTTGATATGAGAGTCTAGGGGTAGGAAGAGAGCCAGAAGGTGCCCATGTTAATTAGTGTCTGAAGATGAGGGGATAGCAAAGGGTCACTTGTGCCCTGCAGTCACTAGCAGCTCTTGGTTTTTCTCATTCTCTTCCCCCTGTCAAATGGAAATTATTGGAAGATCCTTCTTCTTTTGAGTTTCCTTGGGGGAAGGAGCCCAGAGTGTCTCATCGCACCCTGTAATGGTAGCTTCTGCTGTTGAGCAGTGAACATATTCATCTGATTCCTACTGCTCATTTTAAAACTTTTTTGGTGTTTTTATTTTTTTGTTCCTCATCTGCATTGACCAACTCATTCTTGTCCCTTAAAACAAACTTTTCATTTTAAAGCAAACAGATAGGAAAGCTTGGGGTTAGAGAGGAAGTAGGGGTGCAAAGTAATTTGGCAACTCTCAGCTATTTCAGCAACTATTCTCCAGAAAAGCTGTGACTCTTACTAGTTCATTGAATGAGTAAAAGCAGCAAAGAGTCCTGTGGCACCTTATAGACTAACAGACATATTGGAGTATGAGCTTTCGTGGGTGAATACCCATTTCGTCGGATGCATCAGATGCACTGAATGAGTGTTTACTCAAATTCCAGTTGTGTGTGCGCAAAACTTGGCCTCCCGTGGGCAAAGTTAGGGGTATTTTCCCAAGTCCACATATGACTTTTACAGCGTAAATTAAATGTCAAGCTGCAACATGAAGATGCAGCTAGTTACCTTTTTTGGTTTGAGTTGAACCATCTGTATATATAGCTTGATTTCAGTATAGTCGTTCCATGTGAAACTCTCCCTGACACCAAGGACCAAATTGAACCTCGGCATAAGCAGACAAAACTCCCCCCCCCCACCCCCCCCGTGAGAGGGTGTGCTCATGCCAGGGTAAACTTAGTCCCATAGTTTTGCATTTGGTGATTGTGGTGGTGGGAAGGTTGGTAGGTCTCAGTAGGTTTGAACTTACAGGCAAGGTTGGATCTTAGTATGGTTTCAAACAATAATATGATATTTGCAGTGTTGTTTTAGCCATGTTGGTCCCAGGATATGAGAGAGACAAGGTGAATGAGGAAATATTCAAATCTCAGGAAGAGCTCTGTGTAACTCAAAAGCTTGTCTTTTCCACCAATAGAAGTTGCTCCAATTAAAGATACTATTTCACCCACCTTGTCTCGCTCAGTGTGATATAAGCAGTTTAGTTTAAAAACTTGATGCATAAGGGAAACAACATTTTACTTGGTTAGAAGTACCTATCAAATAGTAGATTTTGTTTTTTTCAGAAAAGGCTCTCAGTTTTTTAACATGTTATTTATTCAAGAAAACATATGATGTACTGTTGAAAATGGGCCAAATACATTCCCAGACACTGCTTTGTTGGCCAAATCTTTTGAAGAATTTCTTTATGGATTTTTTTGGCAGGAGAACTGATATTTAATGGGAAAATATAAGACATACCAGATGCAATTTTTTGAATTGCCCTAAATGGCTTACAAATTATTGGAGACTGTCAGAAATGTCTCGTTTACAGCAATCCATGCTGAATTTTGGCTCAGGTTTCTTCTGCTATGCGCTCTTTTCATACCCATGAAATAAATGATTAAATTGTATTCAACTGTGTAATTATACTTGTGATGTCACAATACTTTAGAAGGAAATATATTTCTGAGATGTGGACTGATTATAAAACAGTTTATTCACTCTACAAATGTGTAAATGTGTAATAGCCATTAAAATTGACCCTTATTAAACTTATGATGGAATATAGCTATTAAAGTGACCCTTAATGAGCTCATGATAGAATAAATGTTTTGACAAAAGTAGAATAATATATTTAGCAATAATATTTTCACTTTAAAAATGTATTGGTAATGTTTGTATTGACTATGAGGAATAAGTTTTGAGATGGACAGTTGAAAAATAGTGTAGTCTAAAGCAACACCATTAAGTTGAAATATGTTCAATTAAAAAAAAAAGGGAGGGGGGAACTGTTAAAAGGTATTTCAGATACTACACCTGCTCCTGAGTTTCTTTGTCAATTTTTTTGGTTTTGTAATCACATTTTCCAATTTTTTTAAAATGATTTTCTCTTCCCTGTTCCTCTCTGAAAGACCTACACAACATACCATGTCAACTAACTCATACGGCCCCCACAGCTGTCATCTTTTCTTAACATTTCTTTCTTTAAACTTTGGTCTTGTGGAATCCCACATATTAAGTTATTTTATATAAATTATGCTTCTTTATATCTTTAAAACCTTGATTTTAAAAGCAGTGTAATTTTTCTCTCCCCCCCACACCCTTTTATGTCTAGCATTTGCAAAAAATTGGAATTTGCAAGTGTGTGTTTGTATTTAAGCAGCCATTCTCTGGCACTTTACGCATCAGGATGGTTCTCTGATCTCATCACATCCTCAAAGTTTGTTAATGCTAATATGTGGGATTTTTCAATATACCCTTGTATTCAGAGTGTAATTGATACAGATGTACAATAATGAATCTGATTATTAGAGGGGAGTGTGTGTGTGTGTAATTGCGAAGACAGATTAATCAATCTTTACTTTGTTTTGAATAAAAAGACTAATCCTTATGCCTCTGGAGTAAGGTTTTTTTTAAGCATTACACTAGTTACTTTCCGCTTTGTACTCTATAAAATTCAGTTTGTGACTCACAATTATTACAGTTATACTTGGAGTCCTCAAACAGGATACATTAGAACATATCAGTTTCACAGCTAAGGTCTTTGATGTATATAGAAAGTCCTGCTGAGGGTGGCATGGGAGTTATTATTGTTAATTGAGAAAACCCCACTGTGCCAACATGGTTGTGGGCTGAATTTTATAAAGGATTACAAGCCATGTGGAAATTAGAGTGAATTGTTTTTCCATGTATGTCAGATGACTTGTAACCAAAAAAGGTAGATAAAGTTACGCTCCCCCGCCCCAAATATATATTTACTTATTGATAGTAATTGATAGGAATTTTACCTACATATTTTAGGGATTGAGGCTTGTAGATGTCCATATCTCATGGTCAGCTTCTTAATAGAGAAAATATTGGATTTAAATTTAAAAAGTTTACTTAAAATTTACAAGTATAATTTGAAATGCTCTGAAATATACAAACACATGAGCAAGGGGAACCTCCTGCAAGGGTAGATGAACCTGATGGACATTTCCTACAGGACTGAAGATGATAGCCACTCAACTCTGCAGAGGAAGGGAAGGAAAAGCTCCTGGTCTCTGTTAGTGTTACTTGAGCGTGAAATCCATTTTACCACAGAGGCTCTGCATGAAGCTCCTGTGTCCCAGTTAATCCTTTATATGTGGTACATAGAGATTTGTACCTGCCCTTTGCACTAGATTGAATGTAACCCTGAGAGAATACATCTTGCAAAATCCATACTTGGCAATCATTTTAACCCTAGTCAGGGGAGAAGACCTCTCCAGGGTCGTTCATGTTGTGACGGTGTTTATCAAGATGGTCAGCTTCAGTATAATCTAGTCAATTGTCCATGTAGCTGAAGTGGCTAAGAGATTCTCTGTCACTGAGGTGAAACTGACCAATGAAACCTTGCGGAAAGGGCATTCCGATATCCTGTGTGTTGATGAGAAATGTAACTAGTCAAAGATTGATCCAAGTGGTGCTCGATCTGCAAAGAGGCCATTTTCCTTTGGGATTTGCCGTGATGATGAGAGGAGAAGAAACCACCAGAGTTTAGCATCTAACACTACCATTTATCATCTAATACTACCCTGGAAATATCTTTTAGTTCCTAAGCAATTGTCAACTTTTTCTTAAATCCCAAAACATTTTGAAAGTGAAGAAGTTGTCTAGCAATTACTGTACTGTTTCATTGTGCAAAAAATCTTTAATTTATCTAATATCAGCTATTTTTGATTCATATTTTAATATAAGTTTATGAGTAGGAATCTTGGCATGTTTTCTCACAACATTAATGTTGAATAAAATGGTTTTGTTGTGTGAATTTTCTTAGGGATTTATTTTTCTCTCATGATATTTTAGGAATTCATAAGCTATTTTTATCAGCTTATGAATGATGAAGGTGATGGAAGGTCAAACAGAGTCCAGGATACATTTCCATAGGGTGGTTAGGTGATTGTATGTGTATAAGAAAAGGCAAGCAGTTGAGTTATATGTAATACTAGATGCATAGAGAAATGGATGCCATTAAACTGTTTGGGAAGAATGATGATCATAGCAACAAAAGGACTAAATCTGATGCCTGTTTGGTCTGTATGAAATGAATCATTGTTCTTGGTAACTTCCATACCGGACATATCAATCACAAAACCACACTGTAGTTTACCATTCTGCCTATGATTTCCACTCAGCTGTGATCCAGCAGATCAGGGTATTGCATCACAACAACCAATTGGAACATGGAGCTGGCAAGTAGGAATTCAGGATAGCGGATAAAGATCCATTTTTGAAACTTTTTTATTTAACTCCGTAAGTATTGATAGGTATATCGTATGATTTGCAAATTAAATAAATAACAGCTTTTGGCCCTCTCATTTGTCCCTCAGCTCCGTGTCTCAAGGAAATGTCATGGTATCTGTGATGTTCCAGTCCAACCATTTTAAACTGAACTTTCATACTTCCAAAAAGCCATTTCAGTCTCTCCTGTAACTCCTTTTCATCATAAGGGTTATTGGCATAATGGACCATGTAAGTGTGCTGGATCTGGAGTGCATGCACATGTTTCAGCACCCTGTTCTGCGGCTTGGGACAGTGGCTGAGTTAGGTGCTGGCAGCCCAGGGTTGCTAAAGAGAAAAAGAAGAGAGACCCAGGGCCAGAGGAAGGACCCTGGTGGGAGGCTTCCGTGCCAAACAGATGGGACTGCCTAGTGGGAGATTGAAGCTTTACTGATGAGAGGCTGTAGGTCCACAGTTGGATCTGGTTTTTGGGAAAGAATGGTGGAGTCCGTGAAAGTTTGTTTTGCATTGAGGTGATGTTGAACTGTGAAGTTACTTTAATAAACCAAACCCCGAGAAGGGATGGAACTTCTCATGAGAATCTGGGTGCACTTGGAAGCTAAAAAGGCAGCACACACATGACCAGATGACATACACTGACCCTGTTACAGACCAGAACACACCGTAAGAGTCATTGCAGTCTTGTGTCAAACTGGCAGTCTGCAAAATTATACCTGGAAATTGGGATAAAGTAAAATACAAATAAATGTTTCTATTTCCCAGTGTGAGAAAATGGCTCTAAAAGTGCTAACATTTCCAAGTCTGTTGGGGTGTCAATAGTGATTTATGGCTAATTCAGGAGACCCAGTGGGGTAGGTTTGGGTATTATGATGACCAAAGTGGTTTCTAAGTTCATATTCTACACTATATAAGATTTCAGATAGGACTGAAATCATACCTAGAATGTACTGAAGCAGCTCATGAACTGTTGCATAAGATCTTATTTTCCAGCTTTAGTTAATTTAACTGCAGCTGAACAATTTACCAAGCCTCATGCAGTGGATTTATATCCTGCTGTCTGTGCTTTGGCTCACTTTGCACTGAATGTACTGGGTATTTTAGCTCATATTAAAATATTAAATACCTTAAGTGAACACTTTCCAAATACATCATCTTTATTTAAAAAAAAAAGTTATTTTAATAATATTGATGCATTTTATTTGAAAACATATATGTGTATATAACTTTGAAGTGTATATTATCTTAAAATCATCTATTTTAGTTAATTTACAGTGAAATTACATATTAATTCTCTAGGTGAGATCAAACAAGAAATGTTGGAAGATGCACAAAACAAACTAATGAACCTTATAAACAGCACAGAAGGGAAAGTGGACAAGTAAGTGACTTTTTTAATTGGTGTAATTATAAGTTCTTTGCTCTTCATCCTATACATCCCTTCTTAAAACTACACTAACAGAATAAGAATAGTAGTCATGGTGTAGATTTAGGTTTCTGCATAAAATCTTTCAAAAAATAGTGAATACTTGCATATTTTCCATTGTGCAGTCATTTTAAAGCTTAGTTTTGAAAATTGAAATAAAAATGTTTGTCTAAACAGAATTAAAATATGTCGTCTAAACAAAATTAGCATTATTGATTGTTCCTTATTTATAATTCTAGTTTGACTCTAATTTCTTGACTTTCTATCTGTAGCTCAATGCTAGTACATTGTAATCTGTCTAGGGCACAAAAAGTAAGCCTTCTCACATAGCTGGTATCATCTGGATATCAGACTCTCATTTGATTCCCCCCACTTAGAATTGATATTAAAACTATAGCCACTCCACTGTTTCCTCCCTTAGGATTGGTTCAAGACAGTACTTTGTTTCTTGCTTCTTGCTCCTTCCTCCATCTCAGTGAAATATATCACTTCCTCAGCATGTGAATCATTGTTCCCTCTGTCTCAGTAGACAATAAGACCATTTGCAAGCTTCTCCAAATTATAACCCACAGTAGAGGAAGTGTTTTGGGAGCTTAAAGGAAATTGGTGAGGTTGCCATTTATTTCTTGCATCATACATTTTGACTTTGGTTTATGATGATGATGATAAATTAGAAAAGTGTATGTGAAATCATTTCAAGAATAAGGATTAATATGTTAATATTTTGACAACATGAGTTCTGTAAAAGATGAATTGATTAATTAGCTCTTTCTCTTCATTTTTATAGGGTCTTGATGAGAAATCTCTTCATTGGGCATTTTCATACTCCAAAGAATAAGCGTCATGAGGTCTTAAGGTTAATGGGAAGTATTTTGGGGATCAAAAAGGAAGAGCTAGATCAGGTAATACCGCATTAAAAACTAGACTTCCTCTTTCATTTAACATATATTTGTGATGTTAGTAAAATACAGTGTTGTTTTCTGCTGCTACATTAAATGCCACGGCCAAGCAATGTTTATGGAAAATAAAAAATTTGGCCTTTCATCTGTGTTCATTCTTAAAGAGGAACATGCTGATTCTATTGGATCTTACAATGATTTTAATAGAATAATAGATGCAGGATGTCATTTTGTCTGATGGATGTTGCTGTAGAGGAAGGAAAGAGCTTCACTTGGTTGTTAGTACAGTAGCTGTAATATGACAGTCTCAGAATGTTTACTTCAGTTAGTCAAACTAGTTTAACTCATGTATACAGGCTTATTTAAACAATGGTTTTATGCATAACAAGATTTTAGACCAGTGGGATATTTCAGAGGGGTGGAGAACAGTTTTAAAGCTTTTGTCAGTAAATAAGGGTTCGCTGTTCGTCAAATAAGATAATCTGGAACAGTTCCCTTTGCCATTTGTGAGCAAATGTAAGGGAGCCAGCCCATAAGCTGATTTTTATTGTTTGTTTGCTTTTTGTTGGTTGGTTTTGCTGTTTTTTCTTTATTTCAGCATTTCTCTTTTTTTTAATTCTCTCTAGTTAGTGTCTGAAGACCAAAAAGGTGTTACCAGTTGGGTGACTGGTTGGCTTGGTGGAGGAGGAGCTGGATCAAAGAGTGTCCCGAGCACACCTATAAGACCAACTAATCAATCTGTTTTCAATAGTGTAAGGATTAATTATACAATTCTCTACATTTGAATGCAAAAGCCATGACAGTTATATATAAATGCTAACATTTTTAGTTTTGGTATTTTGGTCTTGATTTAATGTTGGTTTTATTGATAATAGATCTTAAATTACTTGTGTTCTTAGTGCAACTACTTAGTTTTCCAACATTTTTTTAAACCAGTAATAAACAGGAGGTTAAAAGTCATACTGGCCTGAGGTCCATGCTAAGTGCTGGGCTACTACCAAAATATTACAGCCCTTCTAGGGATTGATAACATCATTGTCCACCAGGGACTTTTATTGTGTGAACCTTCAGAACTAGAGGTTAAATGCATTATTTGAAAGCTGGGAGTCTTCAGCAGGCTGCAGGATATAAGACCATGAAATCATACTTTGATTACAATTTTGTCCTTCCCTTTCCCCAAAGGCCCCCCCACCCTCCTTTCAATTTTAACTTGAAAGCTGGAATTCCTAGCTTTTCTGTGCTGTATGTCATTGGTCTTAGATTCAGAAGTTCTTGAGAAAGCAGCCACTTTTCAAGTTTTATAAAGTGGTGATTCTGACACCTAGTAATAATAATAAGTGGAGATATACCAATCTCCTAGAACTGGAAGGGACCTTGAAAGGTCATTGAGTCCAGCCCCCTGCCTTCACAAGCAGGACCAATTTTTGCCCCAGATCCCTAAGTGGCCCCCTCAAGGATTGAGCTCACAACCCTGGGTTTAGCAGGCCAATGCTCAAACCACTGAGCTATCCCTGCCCCCCAGTAGACTGGAGTCTTTCTTGGTGATCAGCAGAATGGAACATATTTGAGAATCAAGCAGTGAGCAATAAGAGGGTTTGGAAGTTGTTTTTTGTTCACCGTGCCACAGAATAAAAATGTTGGAGAATTTATGTAAAGCGTTAATCTCTAACTGTAAGCTTATGGGAGGATATTGGCTACTAAAATGACACAAGCAATGAAGTGGAGTAATAAAGTAAGCCACCAGCCAGAGCTGTGATTTTTAAGGTGTAGATGTCAATTAATTTAATTTAGAAAATGTTTTTTCCCAGTGTGTTTGCTAATAATGTAAATTGTCTTAGTAGTTTCACAGGCATAAAGAGGAAGATTAATAATTTTGTATCTGCAGTGCTTATTCTCCTAGCAAAGTCTGAGTACTGTGCTTTTGCTGACATCATAAGCAGTCTGATATCCATGGCATAGTGTGCCAGATAAACAAAGTGGAGAAAGTAATGGCCTTTTTAAAAAAAAATCTGACATTTTCTCCTCTTTATTAAGCTGTTGTAACTTGGGTGACAATATTCCTGTGTCCATGTTATACTGCTTATGATGTCAGTAGCAGCATGGGATTCAAAAAAAATCCGACTTTGATGGTGGAGGTACAAATGTTATCTTTAAAACTTTAATAAATTCCAATTATATTTTTGCTGTGTCACTGAAGGTTAACTGATATTTTTTAAATAAATTCCTTGATCACCGCATGTTAAAGTCTGATTTCTTGTGACCTTAGGGCTAGAAAAATTCTTGCAGCCCAATACAGATCTTTTCAGGACCAGTCTTTCTTTCTAAATTCTGGTCCAGAAGCAGTTATCAGTTAAAGAACATTATTGAAAATGTTCTAATTAGTGGGCATGTTCTTTCTAGTCTTTTTCAGAACTGTTTGTGAAGTTCCTTGAAACAGAATCACGTCCAAACCTTCCCCTACCCACGCTCTCTGTTCATGACATGAAACCTTTAGGAGCAGCAGGAATTTGTAATCCTAGTAGTACCAGATCCAGCAGCCATACAGGTAACACCATATCTTGGTGGAAAATTTGAAGTTCTGGGTTAAATCTAAAGGGAGAGAGAAACTGTGTGTGTCCGTCCATCCTTTCATTCTGATGGGATTTTCTAAAGGCCATACGGGAGTTAAGCTCCTAGCTCCCTTAGACCACTTTGATATTCTGTTTCCCCCTTCCCCCATCCCCCAAAAAGTCCCCTTAATCTCTGAGTGAATATATTGCTTTTGATGGTGAGAGCCAGCACTAGAGCCAGACAGATGGTAGTTAATCTTCCCTGCATGTGGTGATGTCTGTGCTCTCTAGTCCTGATCTGCAGCATCCCTGCTGTTTAGCCTGGGTCTCATAGAGCTAAGAATGCCAAGCTTATGATGGTTTGTGATGTGTAACACCAGTTCACTTCCTAAGTATTAGGCTAAAACTAGCAGATTGTTTAAAAATGTGAGCTAATCGGAGATTGATTTTTTTTATCTGAGAAAGGATCTCTAATTTGTTCTCCGTGTTGGTAAAGTCAGAATACTTTAACAATTATGCCTGTACTTGAAATACTTCCTAGCAGGTATGTGCATAAATATCAATTGACTTTCCTTTAGATTCTGATCCTGTAAGTCACTGAGCACATGCTGCTGAGTAATACATGTTTAGGATGCTCAGCACCTTGTAGGATCAAGTCTTTAATTTAATTAATCAGAGTTCTGCATATGGAATGATTTTTTTTTTAATATGCTTTTTAGGACTTCATCTTTAGATGCCAACTGTTGCTGATCATAGAGCCTTTTTAAATTAAAATTTCAACAATTGTAAGCTGCAATATTAAGATTTAAATAACTTTTTCAAGCCACAAGTAAATTGGAGAAACATAAAGAAAGAATTTCCAATTTGCCGTATCAGCTTATCTCTGAAAGTATTATTTTCAATAAACTTAAATTAGGTTTCATATTTCTTTGTACTCTTGACATTTATAATAATATAGGCAGGGTACCCTATTTTATTTGGCAAAAGCCCATTTTCCTAGTCTGGAAAAACTAAGTTCTGAGGTCCTTTATTCATTGAGGAACCATATTGTTCCGTTATAAAACCAGACACCCATCCTATATCCCTTAATTGTTTTGGTTTTGGTATCTAAGTTTTCAGTTGCTAGAGATATACCATATGGAAGAAGCATAAGATAAGGATGTAAATCCCATACCAATGCAAAAGGACTTGAGTAGCCTTGCTATATTTATAGGAGTTTGATCCAGTTGTGTGATAAAAGATCTTTTTTTAAAAAAAAACTATTGAATTATTATGGAGTGGCAGTAGCAACTTAGTTTCCACTATAAACCTGATATATATACTTTTTTTTTGCCTGCTTCCCCCTCTGATAGCTGAACACAAAGGAAAAACATAGGTTATATCTAGGGCCCTACCAAATTCACAGTCCATTTTGGTCAATTTCAGGGTCATAGGATTTTTAAAATCATAAATGTCATGGTTTCAGCTATTTAAATCTGAAATGTCAGTGTTGTAACCCTGGGGATCTTGACACAAAAGCGGATCATGGGTGGGGTCACAAGGCTATTTATTGTAGGGGGGCTCACGGTATTGCCACCCTTACTTCTGCACTACTAGTGGTGGCACTGCCTTCAGAGCTGGGCAGCCGGAGAGCAACAGCTGCTGGCCAGGCACCCAGCTCTAAAGGCAGCACCGCCACCTGCAGCAGCACAGAAGTGTAAGGGTGGCATGGTATGGTATGCTATTATAGGAGGTGTCACAGTATTGCCAGGGCCGGTGCAACCATTTAGGCGACCTAGGCGGTCGCCTAGGGCACTAGGATTTGGGCGGCGGCATTTTCTTCGGCAGTGACTGCGGCGGCTGGATCTTTGGCCGCCCCAGTCGCAGCCGGCATTTAGGTGGAGGGAGCTGGGGCAGGGGACCGTGGGGAGGGCCGCCTGCAGCAAGTAAGTTCACCTTGCGGCACGCAGGGGAACTACCCGCCCCAGCTCACCCCTGCCCTGCCTCCTCCCCGAGCACACCGTGGCTGCTTCATTTCTCCCACCTCCCAGGCTTGCGGCGCCTAAGCTGATTGGCGCCGCAAGCCTGGGAGGCAGGAGAAGTGAAGCAGCCACGGCGTGCTCGGGGTGGAGGCGGAGCAGGGGTGAGCTGGGGCGTGGGGGGGTGCCTCAGGGCAGAGGGTGGGGAGCTGCTGCAAGGGGGGTGCCTCAGGGCGGAGGGGGGAACTGCTGCCGGGGGGGAGGGGCGCTTAAGGGTGGGGGCTTGGGGATGGGGGAGGGCGCAAGGTGGAAGTTTCGCCTAGGGCGCGAAACATCCTTGCACCGGCCCTGAGTATTGCCACCCTCACTTCTGTACTGCTACTGGCGGGGGCGCAGAAGAAAGGGTGGCAATTCCATACCATGCCACCCTCACTTCCGCGCTGGTTATGGTGCTGCTTTCAGAGCTGGGCTCCCAGTCAGCAGCCACAGAGCTTCCTGCAGCCGGGAGGTTCCCGGAGGTGGATCTGACCCAGTCCCAGGAATGGCCCCTGCCGGGGAAGAGAAAGTCCCATCCCTCCCCAGCCTGGCCATGACTAGCAACTGGAGCATGGTGTACTATAGGAGCCCCCAGCCCTGCCCCTCCCCTACACTAGACAGATTTCACAGCGGAGATCAGATTTCACAGTCGGTGATGCATTTTTCATGGCCATGAATTTGGTAGGGCCCTAGTTTTATCTGGGACTGAGAGAATTTTTATACTGAATTTGAAATGACTTGGACAAAAGCTAGTATGGGCAGGAGTTTTGTCTAGAAGGGGCAGATTGTGAGAAGTTGATATATGGGCAATCAAAGCTAGTATAATTTTACCAGTGGGATGTAATAATAGAGTAGATAAGTAGAGAGGATGCAGAGTTGTGAAAGGCCTTGAAGTGTAAGGCAAGAAGATTGAATTTGATGCAACGAAGAAGGAGGAGTTGAAGGATAATCTGCTTTCTACACAAATGCGTTGAAAATTGGTGGATTGTAAATGTTTTCTAATGTGTGTGTGTTTTTTTTGTTTTTGTTTTTTGTTTTTTTTTAAATCTCAGAAACTACAGGCTCGGGAACCAGTAGAAGACCAGATGCAAATCCGTTCTTGGCACCCCGATCTGCAGCAGTGCCCCTAATCACCCCCACTTCTCTTGGAACTGGTGGATCAGGGCATCTGCTTATGAAACCTATTTCTGATGCATTGCCTACTTTTACACCACTGCCAGTGTTGCCTGATGCCAGTGCTGGTGCTGTACTAAAAGACCTCTTAAAACAATAGATGATTCTGAATCAATATTGATGATGATAGCACTTTAAGAAAAATGAGAACTCTATATTTTATATAATTGATCACAAAGAGGCCTTTTGTAAAAAGCTCTGTACTTGTTTGCAGATGTACTTGGTTTTTCTTTAAATTTAATTATGAACTAAACCGTGCTTTGGAAATTGTAGGAGTCACAGGAATAACTGCCCTCTTTGTTCATATTAGTTCTGAGGTAGGTTTTAAACTGGAGAAAATTTATTCTATCTCAGTTGTAGAATTGCAAAACAAACTGTAGGACTCATAAACACTAGCTGTATTCTGAGTTGTTTCAGGAGTGCAACAGCAATATTAACTCTTTGGTATTGGGGTCAGTTTGTCAAAGAGCACAATCTGTTATTGACAATGGGCATGTGAGGAAGCACCACTGCACATTAATTAATATTTCTAACCAAAATTAATATAGAATAATATTTGGGGTGCCCATTCATGATGCAAATTCCAAAGGAGGAGGTAAGGAAGCATGTAGGAGCTTGATTATTGGAGACAACAAAAATACTTGCAGTTACCCAACTATATTTACGTAAAAACATATCCCTCTCTTAATAAGAGGATAAGTTGCACCCCAAATTTTGGGCCACTTTGAGGCACATCAATCCTTTTTGCACCAGGAGCTATATTTTTCCCAGTCTAATAGCTGCTTATGGCAATCCAAAACCACAGGCACCAAGGTGTTAATTCTGGAAACAAAGGAGTTGGAGAATATCTTTGATTTTTTTTTCCCTAAAAACTTCCATGTGGTGAATAGCTATCAATGGAGAATTTAACAGATCCATGGGAATTTTAATATGTATACACACATGCTGCAGTACTGTAATGGTTTAAGATGTATATTTAAAAGACTTTTATCGTGCAGGATTTGATTTGAAACAGGTTTAAAGTTTGAACATATGTATAGAATTTAGGTAAATAGATGTTTACTTATCCCAGATTTGTAAATAGGTCTATATAAGGCCAGAGCCAAAGCCAATTATGTAAATTTACCTGTGATGACTTGTACACTTTATACTACATGTTGCAGATAAAGTATTGAATTGCATACTGAAAGTTAAAACTAACCTTCTCAGAAAAACAGTTAAAATCTGCAACAAAGCTTCTTCGTTTAAAAATGTCTAGTTTCTAATCCTGTTTATGCCATTCCTTGTTTAGTCGGTGTTAAAGGTGATTATTGTGCAAGTTCTATATTAGAACTGTCAGCCTTTAATCCTCTCCATTTTCATTACGTACCCTTAGTTTAAATTGTTGCGAAAGTTATGTTTAAATAAAATTAATCACAGAATCTTGTATCGAATCTGTCAAAATAATGAATGCAACAAAACTTTTCTTTATTTATATATAGATAAAATGGTAACATCCCTTCATTTCCTTTAAACTGTTCTCTAGAAAAGTTTCTCAATTTGTTACTCCAGTCTTCACGAAGAATTCAACTTCAGAATCACTTTCATACGATAATGACATTCCCCAATGTAGCAGAGTTTTATGGATTTGAAATGGAAGGTTAAGGCAAATTTAGAAGCAGATCAATCATGTTGAATTTTTGTTTCAGATCACTAGTATCTGTTATAAAATCTCTATTATGGATAAATTAATGAATGCATTCAAGTCCTTTGAAATTTGATTTCTGAAAGGTCAGTAGGCATATTTGATGTATGAAAGCAAGTATTATGTTGTATAAGAACTAAATTTTAAATTCCTATTAAATTTTTGGATACCTTTGTTGAGAATATTCAGGTAGGTTACTTAAAATGTGTATTGTCATTGGAAAACCACCATCATGGAATGGTTATTTTTTGTCCAAAAGACTCTAAAGAAAGTTTAAACCATGTGGTGTATCTGTGCAATCTCTTATATACGTGTAATTATATTTATTTCAGGGTGAGCAATCACTTCGAATAAAATCCTTTTGATGAGCTGATATAGACAGAAATGTTTGCCTTTTAAAAATAATGTATTTTACAGATTATTAATACAGGTGGACACGTGCTGGCAGCTGTCTCCTGAATTTAGTGGTTGACAGCCACATTTTGGCTGATTACTATTTTTCACAAAAAAGTCATCTTGATTTTTAAAAATTATATAGAACTTAAAATGCACAGAAGTGAAACAAGTTAGCTTCATAGCTAACGGAAATAATGCATATTGGGACCATTGACTTCATTGGACTTTAGATCAGGTCTGTTATGCAATAGCTTGGTAACTGCCACCTAAATCTTCCCATCCTCTGGAAAACTTGGGCGGGGGCAAAAATAGGCAGGAAATGTCAGAGTCCCTAATACATTTTCCTTTCTCCAAGAGAAACATGAATCAAATTCTAATAAGCCCCTGGAATTGCAGAGATTGCTTCTGTAAGCTTGGGACTATCTGTTTAGAGGTACTGTGTTTCCCCCACTGCATTCCTCCTTGGGCAATAATACTGTTCAGTCCATTATTTAGCCACTAGAGAGTAAAGAAAGGACTGAGCTGACTTAATCACACTTCCTGCTGCTATTGTAAGTAATGCCCAAGATTGCTGTTACTGAAAGATTAGTGAAAATATCTTCTGATCTTTTCTCTTTATTGACTTTGTGCATTTAATGATTCTTTGTACATAGTCTGTTTCCCATATTTACAGTCAATTAGTTAATCAGTTTTTCCTGTTATTTGTGTGGGTCTTTCCCATAGTAGTGGCAGGGGAGAAACATTTTACATAGCAAAAAGGTGAGTATAAAATCACAAATTGTCTGTGGGGCTTAGGAGCAGGAGCAGTCCTTGAAACTTCTTTTCACTTTTTCTTAATGGACTAGATTTTACGTTTTTTTATTTGACTGTGTCCCCCGAATCTCCTTTCCACAGGAAGAGCTGCATAGTGAGTGCAATCTAGGTGGACACAGCTAAGTCAAATGGCAACTCATAATCTGCATCTCATTTACCTTCTTGATAATTTATGCACTTGACAATGATTTTTCACTAATAATTTGTAACAAGGCAGGCTACTTGAAAGAAGAATTTATAAAGCAATGGTTGACTGATACAGTTGCATTATTAGTACCAAACAAAATGTAATTTAACTCATATATGTTTCTTTCACGTTATAAGTAGGCTTGGAAGAAGGATAAGTTTATCAGTAAATATTGGTAAATGTCTATTTCACTGTTTACACGCAAACCCGATGAAAATAAAATGTCTCCTCAGTGATAATTGAAATTTACAGATAGGCAAAGTAAGAAAAACACTGCTTGAGAACTTATTGGACTCAAAACCCAGTGATTTAGACTTCTGAATTAGGCTGATTACAAATGGACTAGCAGTTGATTAGTAAAAATAAGTATATGTTGATATAAGAATATTTAATTTGTATATTTTCACATATGTTGACAAGTTATAACTCTTTGAATCACAGCATCTACAGTCATTAAATAATTCTGACTCCCCCATCCCCCTAATTTCCCACAACTGAAAATTTAAAATGTTTAAAAGTGGGGAAAATGCTTAAACCCATAATTTCATGCAACTGAGAAAATTTAAATCAATACAAATCGAAAACAATGCTTAAAAAGAAACATCAATATTATGCACTGAAATTATTTTAAAAAAATTGAATCCTGCCAAGCCTAGTTACAAGCTTCTTGGAAGTTTTGTAGTTAAGTTCTGACACTGTTGTGACCACAGTTTTCCAGGTAGCTCAGTTGCTACTTTACCACTGTCTTAAAGTTCAAGACTTATATCTTCAGTCAGTTGCAATAAATAATTTAATATGTTTAATACACATTTGTTTAATTATGTGTTGTGGCTTTCTAGGTATCTTACAGTCCCAGTTTGAGAGAGAATTTAGCTGTAACAAAATGTCATTAAACTTTTATTTAAGAAAAAATGCGAATTTTTAATTTACTGTGGAGAAAAAAACTTTGCTGTGGAAACAGAAATGACAGCTTAAAGAATCAATTGCACAAATTCATGCAGGGCCTAAATTTGGAAGAACAAGAAGTATTTATAAAAAGAATTTTGAAAGCCGAGCTCAACTTAGATTTATGTTTATCAGAATGTATCTCTCTTGGTTTTATTTGTATGTTCAAAGTCTTCCTTTCATCAAAGTGCACTTTTTGGAAATGCCTAAATATCAAATGCAAATTGAGAAATTTAATTCTGTACGTATAAATGTCTTTAAACATTTTAAAAAATTCTGGTATATTTTTATATGTCTTTACAGCATGAGATGTTTTATTTTGCCACACCTGATAGTTACTAAAATCCTTATTAGCTGTTAGATAAGTGAATATCTGTAAGGTGAAAATCTACAGATTGTGGCATTTGTTTTGTGCTGCATTATGCTGTATTAATGTATATACTTTTCCATTTTTTTGCAGCATTGCAAAGCTTTATAGCTAACAACAAAAATGATACATGTAAGTTGGCAATGTATGATGCACAATGAAAAAAATTAGCAAAACAGCTGCTGGCTTTTATTTAAAAAAAATAACTTGCACATGTTGTTTACAGCAGCACAAATGAGATGTTGGGTGAACTATTACATGCAATTGCTACAAACTTACACTTAAGTACAGGGTTTTTTTGGGTTTTTTTGCAGTTAAGATTTAGAAACCTTAAATGTGTAGTATCAGTGGAATACTTTTTGTATCAAATAATTTAGTGCCCCAGAAAACTGATATATTAATAATAGCTAGGGATAAAAGAGGAAGTAACATCAGAGAAAATATGGCTTTTCTATGCTGGCTGTATTAGTTGATCTTTTAGAATGGTAATTTGACCAAATTACTAACACTTGCCGATTTGATCAAACAAAAGAGAAGTAAAAGCAATTGATCAAAGAAATGAATGTGCTTGCTGAAATAAAGGTAAATATTAATTAGACATAAATACAAGAGGACATTTATCATCCAGTAAGTTCCCACATTGAGTGATTGGGTATTGTTCTGTGCTTCACTGGCGCATGTGACATAGACTCTTAATTTTTATTTTTTTAAGGATTTACATCTGTTGTTTGTATCAACTCTGAGCTCACTCTTTTAATGAATTTGTTCACAGCCAGTGTAAGATTCTTATTGAATGGCTTCTCACAGTCTTGATGGGATTTAATGGCATTTTTGCTCAGAATTTTCTGGCAGCCCATGTTTTACTGGCTTTGAGAGGTGACCCTCTCTTGGTCTTTGATGGACAACTCATTAATATTATTGTGAATTTCACAGTAACACTTATGTTTCCTCAATTTTCAGACCTCTGTAAACAAGCAAAATGGATACTTATTTGTAAACTTCCCTCTCTGCCAGCAGACATTTTGATTTGACTGTTTTATACCCTTTTTCCCCCCCTACTTGCTCCTGTAGAGAGCTATGCCACAAAGTTATCTGCTTGATGGTATTTTTTTTTATCTAGGAAAAGAGTGAATCCACTGATGATATTTTAAGCTAACACTCAAATGGAGTGTTTACATGATGGGTAGAAATTAGGCCTATTTTTAAAAAAAAGAGAGATTCCCTTAGAAGAAAGACATTCATCCTTTGACTCAAACTTGCTGCTATGTGTGCCTATAACAACTGTGTAAACAAAGGGTTACTATTGTGACTGCATAATTTCCTTGGCCACCTCCTTCTTTTTCTGAAAAGACACTGTCTACTATTTTTCCCCAATCCTGTCTTTCTCCTACCACAGTTCTAGCTTTTTCCATCTGGCTTTGAAAATACACCCTTCACAGTGCTCCCTGCACCAGTAGAAGATGAGGACATATCCTGCTGCCACAGTCAGCATGACTTTCCTGGCTGCAGATGCAGAAGATATAGATCCTGCCAAAGCAACCACCATAATCATAGACACTGAAGAGATCCTCTTGGTGCCTTCATGCAACTGGGATATGTGGAGTGGTGAAAGGATAATAATTGGGTTTTCTTGTGGCCAAGGAAGAAAAGATGCATCCTTACCAGAGGATGGAAATGAAGAAAAGCCATCTTGTACATCACTAGTCCTAACTGACACAAAGTCACAAGTTCTTCTCTGCAGGCACATATTGGGACTAAAAAAGTTTTGGCAATATTAAGTGTCAGCAGCAGTCCTTGCAGTGAACTATCAAGTCCCTTATGGTATAAAAATATATGTAATCAGTGGCATGGTCCCTGAAGGTCTGCCTTCATGAATCCAGGAAAAATAAATTGATCTGTATGTCTCATTTTCATCAACCCTCAAATCCAGCTACAGGCTATTTACATATGAGCCAACTTGGCACTCATCACCTTCCTAGATTTAAAACTATATTAATGTTTGCTGATAATAAACATAATAAAATATTCATCTTTATAGCCACCAAATCTGCTGCTTGGGGAAAAAACCCTGACTGAAACATTGATATTGGGAAAATGCCTATATAAACTGATGAATCCTACCTCCTGTTCTCAAATTGCAGAAGTTGGGCTGACAGACTGCAACAAGGAACAAATTCCACAGCTAGGGATCTGTCTTTTAAGACTGCCCAGCTACAAGCCTTCAAGAGAAGAACGCTGGGAATTGAAGACCAAAGTACCCCTAGCTGACTTCTGCAGTTGCAATAGGCAACTTCTAAACTAAGTCCCCGCATCATGTAGCACCATCAAGAAGTTCTTAGTAGTCTTAAAGGATAGCCCAAAGTAAAGCACATTGTCATAGTCTAATCTGGAAGTGATAGAGGCTTGAGAGAGAGAGAAGACATCAGATGAAGAAATGAACTCCAGGCCACAACTTTCATCTAAGATCCTAGGAACAGTGATGGATCCAACAGGACGTCAAAGCTGCCATCAGTTGACAAAAGGAAGACAAAACCTCTGCCATCTACTCTCACAACCAGCCAACATCCTCTTATCTTTTCTGGATTGTGCCCCAGACAGTTTGTTCTCATCCAAACCTCAATCTCCTGCCAGGTATTAGGAAAGCAAAAAGACTACAGAGTATATAGATCATGTAGAACAGAGTGTGATCTACATACAGATTTCACTACAACCCTAAATACCTCAAAATCTCCTTTAGTGACCTCAAATACACATTGAACAGGAAGGGTCCCAAGAAGAAACAGTGTGACCCTGCACAAGAGAGCCCTCACACATATATTTCTAATGTCCTTTTTCTACTGAACAGTTGCTCTGAAGAAATCCAACCTGCAATTGGAACTTAAACCCCTGTTTTGAAGAAATGTTTAGTGCTGACCTTCAGCTGATTGCATTTTTCTTTGTGTTTTCTTAGATCCTATTTTTATGGCATTGGTAAAAGTTACAAGCAAGGTGCAGTAGAACACAACAGAATAGACAGTGAATGTTTTGGAGTACTAATAGTTACAGAGAAACATGTTAAGGAGTCCAAGCCACAAATTGGCAAGGATGTGACTTAGCGAGGTTGAGAATGTTGATCAACAACAATCAGAGCCAGCTATTTTGTATGTGGAGGGGGCAGGGGTGATGAAACTGCATGGTTCTCTAAAAGGACACTTATCTTTTCTGGCCTATGTGATTCTTGAGTCTGCTAAACTAATCTAGCAATACTAAAGAAAAGTATTTATTTGGGGAGAATTCATGTGCTTTCTACAAATGAAAAAAAAAAGCACTTTAATATATACACATATAAAAATACATCTTATCACATCAGGTAAACTTTTTTTTTCTATCCAGCTAATGATTTCAGATCTGACTTCAAAATATTACAGAAGATGGGTAGCTTCCTTTAAAAAAAAAATCTCATTTGCCAGTTATTACAAGACCAAAAAGTCATGTTTTTAGGATATGCATCACTGTTTAAGAGAGTGGTTAGAAAAGACAGATGTATCTGTAATATAATACAATGCATACAACCTCTGAGTAGTCTTTCCGCGAAAAAAAATAATCATTTTCTCCAAGTGAGTATTTTGCAACCCATCAGAATGCTTTCACATTCATGCAGCTGTAGACTCAAGCTATATTTCTAATTTCAAAACCTTAGAGGAAGAAACTTACTAGAGAAAGATGGACCTCATCATGGGTCTGTTTAGCAGAATATTTGCTTTTATAATACAGCCAATGAAAACTTCATCCAGATCATTAGAAACACTTGAAAACAACCCTTCTCCATGCTCTGCCTGTTTCTACAATATTTGAAGTCTGACTGTTCTGTAAACTAGATATAACAAGTGAAGTGCAGCTGAGGTACTTGTACTAGATTTGTGAGACTCAGAACTCATTATATCTGTGTATTAAATGCTTGTTAAAGGTGCCAGATTGAAAGCTGTAAAGAGTGACATACTGAGCCTATCCACTGAACAAGAACAGCATTGACTCCATGGTATTCCCTCAGTGCCTTGCCAACGTTGCCTCAGTCCTGGAGAGGACCACTTTTATGGGTCAGAGAGGGTGCTGTGATTCAGTCTCTATAGTCAATCAGTGCTTCGCCTGACTGCTGAGCTTTCCAGTAGTGGTTAGTTTGCATGTGTGTCCACTGGGAAATGAAATTAAACACACTTGTGTAGTGTGTACCTCTGTACATGTAGTTTTTGAGAGGGACTGGGTGATAAAATCAGTCTCTCCAAAACCCTTGTTTTAAATGCTTTGATTTAAACATATTTGTCTTCATGAGAAAAATGCCTCATTTTTAAACATTGTTTGGAAAAGAAGCAAGAAGGCTTCTAAGCTTTGAGTCAGGGCAGGAGTTGTTAGGGGAGTGGCCTGTGTCTGTATTCACAAACAAAAACTTAGTTAATGCAGAGTTGAGGTTGCCTAGGGGTATTTCATCCTTCCAAAATGTCAAGTTTAGTTAAACTTAGACCTCTGAAAACCAGGAAACCTTAATTTTGCCCTTCTGGAGCTGGCAGTAGCCACTGGGAATAGTTCAGTAAGGGTGAGGTAAAAGTTAAAAAAACTACCATGGGACATCAAAGATGAGAATGGTCTGTGGGTTCAATGATGGGTTACTGAAAGTATAATGTTAGATGAAATCTTGTAGGTAAAGGTGAAGAATTGTAAAAGGGGATGAAGAGGTTATACAATTTGACAAGTGTGAGCTTTTCTGTTGAGGAGACTCACTGAGTGTAATGTAGGGGTAAGTGGCTTCTCTTGAGTACACCTGACCAAAACACAAGTTTTGCCTTACAAATTAAAGGTGTTAGATTCTGTCCTACAGTGCTCATGTGCCCTATTTCTTGAATGTTCTGTAGTATCTGCAAGAACATAGTGATAGTATGTGTCATGAGTGTGTTGGGGCCTGCTCAAAGAGGGCAGCATTGCACAGTTGTGTAGCTTAACTCTGTATTGCCTAGTTTTCAGGGGTTGAGGAACAATTAGAGCCATAGTTCCACTTCCAACCCCAGGTATGTGCCCCCCCCCAATAAAAAAAAGGGGAAAGAATGTGAGTTAGTTTTGTAAAGTGATGTTTTTAGGAGAGTGTATCTTGAAAATACCTTGCTCAAATAACCCCAGATATGTACTAATAACCCTCCTCCAGGAGGCACAGCAAATGTTTAGACATTCCGAGTAAGTGTGCAGATTTTAGAGAACTTAGACTAGTCAACCTTTAAACAGAAAGCAATACTTCAACCTTAACTTGAGCAGAGCTGCTGCTCTGCTGTAATATATGTAAATAGGTAAAGTGTCAGTAGATGGTGTTACATTTTTTTTAGATGAATAAAAGTAGTTGTGTACTGCAAATGGTTTCCTTTGTGCAGCTCTTTACATCAGATTTTAACCAGAGTGGTGAGTGTGAAGGGCAGATTGTAAAGGCAGTGGAAAGTGGTATTGCAGAAATTCCACTAGGGAATACACCCATTCCATTTTTCTGGAAATAGGTTTCTTGACTGTACTTACGACCAGCCCAGACAGTGGGTGTTATACACTCCTGTCAGCACATGGAAACAGAAAAATAAAAACTTATGTTATGTAATTCCCTCTTTAAAGGGAGCTGGTTAGCTGGAGAATGCTCAGTTCTCCTCTTGTCCTCAGCAGATAGACCCTCTTCAGACTAGAATCATAGAAACATAGGGCTTGAAGGGACCTCAAGAGGTCATCTAGTCCATCCTCCTCTGCTGAGGTAGGACCCAAGTCAACTTAGATCATCCCTGACAAATGTTTGTCTAGCCTGTTCTTAAAAATTTCCAATGATGGGGATTCCATACTGGCTGATGAACCAAAGCTTTTAGCCTGAGGTGTTTCTTTGTCAACAGCCTTGCTCTGCCTCCTTGGCACACTTAGTGTGAAATGTGATAGTGACCAAAATCAACTGAGCCAGAAGGCTGACCACCAGTCATATGAAATGAGCCTCTCCACTACAAACGTGGGTATTCATGAGCACAACTTAACTGTAGAGAAGTTCATCTTGTGTCTTGACCCATCTGCATAACTTGTCAGACACCCCCAGTGGAGAGGGAGTTGAGTAATAAAAAAGACAAAAAACAATCTATATCTATATATATCTATATATATATATATATAATGATCTCATAACTTGGGGGCTGATCTCATGATTTTTGGACCCTTATTGGAAATACTGTAACTTTGGATAATCTACAAGTTTAGCTACCTCACTGCTCACCCTCTTTCCATATCATTAGTATATTAAACAACATGGTACCTACCATACAACAATGATGCACTGCTGTTAACCTTTTGCCATGATAATATCATTTAATCCTACTTGCTTTCTGTCTCCTAGCCAGGTTTTGATCCATGACAATATTATGCCCCTCACCCCTTGCCTGCTAAATTTCTTTAGCAGAGCTTTTGGAAGTCTAAATAAATTGTCAGCTGGTTTTCCTTCATCCAATATTTTGACATGCTCAGAGAATTCTAAGAGATTAGTGAGACACAATTTCCTTTGCCTCATGACATCAGCAAGTCACTAAGAGACAAACTTTCAAAAGTGGCCACTAGTGTTGGGTGTCACAAATTGGGAGCCCAGCTGTAGATGACTAGGGCCTGATTTTTCAGAGGTTCAAAGCACAGGTAGTTCCCACTGACTTTAGTTGGACTTGTGTTGGGCACCTCTGAAAATCCTAGCCTTTCTGGCTAAAGCAGAGTACCCAAAATTAGAGACTGCTTTGGAAAGTGCTAGTCTTAACCTCTCTGTCCCTCAGTTTCCTCACCCGTGAAATAGAGACAGCTTCTAAACTCTCTGGGAAGATGATAGCATTAAAGTTTGTAAAACACTCTAGCTCCTCAGGTGGAAGACTCCATAGAAGTATAACACATGATATTATATCCATATTTAATTTCTATATTCATTTCTGCAGCCAGCATAAACTTCCTTACATCTGTCTAGTAACATATCTCTCTAATGTCTGTGCTGATTAATTCTTGTTTCAGTCCTAAGTGGAGCACAGGATCTGATCCAAGAGGTGAATATAGTTGAACAGCTCAGTAATAGCGACCATAATGTCATTAAATATAACATCCTTGAAAGGGGGGGAGGGAATGCATAGAAATCCTGCCACAGTAGCACTGAATGTCAAAAAAGGAAAATGCAGAAAAATTAGGAAGCTAGTTAAAAGGAACAGTGACCAGAGTGAAATCCCTCAAAGCTGCATGAAAACATTTTAAAAATATAATAGATGCTCAAACTATCTGTATGCCCCAGATTTTAAAAAAGTGGGGGGCATAAGAGGACCAAAAAATGTCACCATGGCTACCAGCAAAATAAAAGAAGTGATTAGAGTCAAAAAAGGCATCCTTTAAAAAATGGAAGTCAAATCCTACTGAGGGAAATAGGAGCATAACTCTGGCAAGTCTAGTGCAAAAGTATAATTAGGCAGGCCAAAAAAGAATTTGAAGCGCAACTAGCAAAAGACACAAAAACTAACAGCAATTTTTTTAAAGTACATCAGAATCAGGAAGACTGCTAAACAATCAGTTGGGCCACTGGGTGATCAAGCTGCTAAAGGAACACTCAAGGAAAACAAGCCCATTGCAGAAAAGCTAAATGAATTCTTTGCTTTGGTCTTCACTTCAAGGGATGTGAGGGAGATTCTGACACCTGAGCCATTCTTTTTACGTGACAACTCTCAGAAACTCTCTTAGATTGAGGTGTCAGTAGAGGAGGCCTTGGAACAGCCTAATAAACAGTAATAAGACATCAGGATGAAAGGGTATTCACCCAAGAGTTCTGAATGGAACTCAGATATGAAGTAGCTTATATACTACAGTTAATAGTTCTGCAATTGCTTAAATCAGCCTCAGTACCAGATGAGTGGAGCATAGCTAAAGTAATGCCGATTTTTTTTTAAAAGGATCCAGAGGTGATCCTGGCAATTACAGACCAGTAAGCCAAAATTCAGTACCAAGCAGATTGGTTGAAATAATAGTAAAGAAGAGAATTATCAGACACATAGATGAACACGATATGTTGGGGAAGAGAACACAGTTTTTGTAAAGGGAAGTCACGCCTCACCAATCTATTATAATTCTTTGAGGATGTCAACAAGCATGTGGACCAGGGTGATCCAATTGCTAAAGTATACTTGGACTTTCAGAAACCCTTGGACAAGGTCCCACATGAAAGGCTTGTAAGCAAAGTAGCCAACCATCAGATAGGAGGGAAGGTCATCTCATGGATCAGTAAGTGGTTAAAAGATTGGAAATAAAGGGTAGGAATAAAAGGTTACTTCTTCAAATGATTGCTTATGTCTATTCCATATTGGGGGGGTGTGCTTGCCACTTGCACCAGTGCTGGAAGTTTTTCCCTCAGCAGTATCTGTAGGGGACCAGCTCTGGGGGCCCCTGGAGTGGCGCCACCAGCTCCCCCCCCCCTCAGTTCCTTCTTGCCGCCAGTGACGGTTCTGGAACATCTGCTGCTTTGTCTAGTGTTGTTTCATTTTCTGTTCTTGTGAACTTTGAAAACATGTAATATAGTTGTGTATAGTTAGTAGTTCCTTAGTTACCCTTAGTAGTAGTTCTCAACTTTTCATTAGTCCCAAACGGGTCTCAGCTGGAGAACGGGGCATGCCCCGGTCCCCAGGCTTTAAGCCCTGCGATCACTGCAAACAGCCTATGCCTGTCAGCAATCCACATACCAGCTGCCTAAGGTGCTTAGGCATAGGGCACATAAGTGACAAGTGCCGTATCTGCAAGTCCTTCAAATCTAGGATGAAGAAAGAGTGTGATATCTGTCTGAAAGCACTCCTAATGGAGTCGGCACTCCAGCACTGGAGCAGCAGTCCAACTCCGCACTGAGCACTACGGTCTCCATGCACAATGCTCCGCCAGTTCCGTCCACGAGCCAGAACCGGTCCCACTCCACGGCTCCAGGGAAGAAGACTGGGAGGGCAAGATCTCCTACCTCCTGTAAGGGACAGGAGAGGGCTGGGGGTGCCAGACAGCTCAACATCCCGTTCGGAAAGTCAGGCCCCAGCTCAAGTTGAGTGGTGCAGCCCATCCCATGCTTCGCCTGAGACCCTGGATAGTGGTGTAGGCCCTAGCCAGCTTCAGGTGCTGTCGATGCTCAAAGCTCTTCGAGCGGCTCAAGAGATCCTGACGCTCCTGGTGCCGCTCACACTGGCTCCCATGGTACCCAGTCTCGGGGAAAACCTGCATTGGGACCTATGTGTGTATTCCCACCTTAGCATACCGATCCTCATTGAGAGGGACGTCCCACCAGCGTTCGCCCACCCAAAGCCATCATGCCTCAGGACTAGAGAGGCAGGTTCAGTGGAACCCTCTTTGGTCCCAACACTGGGAGCACCAATCGAGGGACTCGAGGCATACCTCGCCAGTAGACCCTCTGAGGCATGTGCCACCCGGCAAAAACTCCCGGGACCGATCAGACACCAGAGACTGCCACAGAAGTGGAAGATTGGACAAATAACCAGGGAGGAGTATAAAAGTATTGCTCAGGCATGCAGGTGTGAAATTAGGAAGGCCAAATCACACCTGGAGCTCCAGCTAGCCGGAGATGTTAGGAGTAACAAGAAGGGTTTCTTTAGGTATGTTAGCAACAGGAAGAAAGTCAAGGAAAGTGTGGGCCGCTTGCTGAATGAGGGAGGGAACCTAGTGACGGAGGATGTGGAGAAAGCTAGTGTACTCAATGCTTTTTTTGCCTCTGTCTTCACAGACAAGGTCAGCTCCCAGACAGCTGCACTCTGCAGCACGGTATGGGGAGGAGGTGACCAGCTCTCTGTGGAGAAAGAAGTAGTTCGGGACTATTTAGGAAAGCTGGACGAGCACAAGTCCATGGGGCCGGATGCGCTGCATCCGAGGGTGCTAAAGGAGTTGGCCGATGAGATTGCAGAGCCATTGGCCATTATCTTTGAAAAATCATGGCGATCTGGGCTGGTCCCGGATGACTGGAAAGCTAATGTAGTGCCCATCTTTAAAAAAGGGAAGAAGGAAGATCCAGGGAACTACAGGCCAGTTAGTCTCACCTGAGTCCCTGGAAAAATCATGGAACAGGTCATCAAGGAATCAATCCTGAACCACTTAAAGGAGGGGAAAGTGATCAGGAACAGTCAGCATGGATTCACCAAGGACAAGTCATGCCTGACTAACCTAATTGCCTTCTATGATGAGATAACCGGCTCTGTGGATGAGGGGAAAGCAGTGGATGTGCTATTTCTGGACTTTAGCAAAGCTTTTGATACAGTCTCCCACAGTATTCTTGCCAGCAAGTTAAAGAAGTATGGGCTGGATGAATGGACGGTAAGGTGGATAGAAAACTGGCTAGATGGTCGGGCTCAACGGGTAGTGATCAATAGCTCCATGTCTAGCTGGCAGCCGGTATCAAGTGGAGTGCCCCAAGGGTCGGTGCTGGGGCCAGTTTTATTCAATATCTTCATTAACTTTCTGGAGGATGGTGTGGACTGCACCCTTAGCAAGTTTGCAGATGACACTAAACTGGGAGGAGTGGTTGATACGCTGGAGGGTAGGGATAGGATACAGAGGGACCTAGACAAATTAGAGGATTGGGCCAAAAGAAATATGATGAGGTTCAACAAGGACAAATGCAGAGTCCTGCACTTAGGACGGAAGAATCCCATGCACTGTTACAGACTAGGGACCGAATGGCTGGGCAGCAGTTCTGCAGAAAAGGACCTAGGGGTTACGGTGGACAAAAAGCTGAATATGAGTCAACAGTGTGCCCTTGTTGCCAAGAAGGCTAATGGCATTTTGGGTTGTATAAGTAGGGGCATTTCCAGCAGATCGAGGGATGTGATCATTCCCCTCTACTCAGCACTGGTGAGGCCTCATTTGGAGTACTGTGTCCAGTTTTGGGCCCCGCACTACAAGAAGGATGTGGATAAATTGGAGAGAGTCCAGCGGAGGGCAACAAAAATGATTAGGGGGCTGGAGCACATGACTTATGAGGAGAGTCTGAGGGAACTGGGATTGTTTAGTCTGCAGAAGAGAAGAATGAGGGGGGATTTGATAGCTGCTTTCAACTACCTGAAAGGGGGTTCCAAAGAGGATGGATCTAGACTGTTCTCAGTGGTAGAAGATGACAGAACAAGGAGTAATGGTCTCAAGTTGCAGAGGGGGAGG
This sequence comes from Mauremys mutica, assembly GCF_020497125.1. Lineage (NCBI taxonomy): Eukaryota > Metazoa > Chordata > Testudines > Geoemydidae > Mauremys > Mauremys mutica. The sequence goes on from NC_059075.1 coordinate 30,577,208, forward strand.
TTTAGGTTGGACATTAGGAAAAACTTTTTCACTAGTAGGGTGGTGAAGAACTGGAATGGGTTACCTAGGGAGGTAGTGGAATCTCCTTCCTTAGAGGTTTTTACGGTCAGGCTTGACAAAGCCCTGGCTGGGATGATTTAGTTGTGTTTTGTCCTGCTTTGAGCAGGGGGTTGGACTAGATGACCTCCTGAGGTCCTTTCCAACCCTGAGATTCTATGATTGCTGGGCCGTCATCACCTGTCTCCAAGGGGGGTCACCCTACTCAGAACGATCTTCCCAGCAATCGGCCTATAGTAGCTCCAGGTCCCGTTCAACATCCCGGTACCGGTTGAATAGCGTGAGGCATGGATTGCCGGGTATCCAATGCAGATCTCCCAAATGCCATCAGTCCCCGAGAGCCCAACCAAGACAGTCTGACAGGTCAGTTTTGGGACACAGCATCCGTTACCGGTTGGACAAGAGCCACCGCTCAGCCCGATCCTGGTCACCCGGTACTGATCACTCCACTGGTAGCTCCGGCTTGGAGCAAAGTTCCCTGCCTGTGGGACAAGCCCGGTACTGGCAGTGCCATTTACATTATTAGCAACAAAACTTGTCCCATGGCCCCAAGCACAGTGGCTGACACCATGGTATCAATGGAACCTTTGGGGGTTCACCCAACCTTCCCAGGCTACCTGATTGGTGTCAGGCACCTCAGAGAGGCCAATGGCCTTGGTATCCTGTCCACCTCCGGTGCTGAAGACTTAGGGGAGTAAGACCCTACAGGTCCAGGAGGACCCAGGGAAGCAAGCTGCTGGACCACCAATGGATGTGGCAGTTTCTGCAGCACCGGCATTGTCTTCATCGTTGCCAGGCAAAGCTATCACGGGACCCGCTACCCATTTCCTCAGGATGACAACAGAGCACACCAGGAACTTTTGAAGAGGGTCACTTCTAACCTGGGGCTTCAGGCAGAGGAATTGGAAGAGCCTTCGGACTCTCTGTTTGATGTCCTCTGTTCCTCTGCTTTTGCCAGGGTGGCTCTAACCCTTTGTGAAGGGGTTTCCAGAATCACTAATGCCCTGAGGCAGACCCCCTCTTCCCTGGCCTCTATCTGTAAAAGGGCTGAACACAAGTACTTTGTGCTGACCAAAGGACACAAGTACTTATACTCCCAGCCAGCCCCTAATTCCCTTGTGGTTGAGGCGGTTAACCACAAGGAGAAGCAAGGACAACCTGGGGCCACCCCCAAAAATAAAGACTCAAGGAGGTTGGATCTCTTTGGATGTAAGGTTTATTCGTCTTCCAGCTTTCAGTTGAGAGTGGCTAACCACCCTTGGCTGATATGACTTTAATATGTGGTAAGCCATGGCCAAGTTTGAAGGGTTGCTCCCCGAGGCTTCCAAGAAGGAGTTCTGAGCAATCCTCGATGAGGGCACGACTGCGGCCAGGGCGGTCCTCCAGGCGGCAGCAGATGCTGCTGATGCTGTCCGCACCAGGGCTTCCGCTATCTCTGTGCAGCGAGTCTCTTGGCTGCTCCTCTCTTGGCTGTCCACTGAGGCCCAGCAGTCATTGCAGGACCTGCCCTTTGATGGTGGGGCCCTATTTGCTGAGCAAACAGACAGCAAGTTGCATGGCCTCAAGGACTCCCACATCACCCTGAAAACCCTGGGTCTCTACATCCCCCCCCCACCCCCCGGCGTGTAAGCGGTTCAAACCGCAGTAGCCTCAGGGCCAAGGGTGCCAGCCTCAGCAGGACCAGCCCCATAAACAAGCCAAGGGTTACAAGCACCGCCTGAGCCACACACCTCCATCCTCGGCCCAGTTGGGCTCGACCTGTAATAAGCAAGGGGCCAGATGGTCATTTTAAGGGTGCGCCTGAAGGCGATTTATCAGACTATTCCCCAGATCCATCTTTCCCAGTGTTCTCCGACTGCCTTTCCCCTTTCCTCCCAGCGTGGACCGCTATAACTTCGGACCACTGGGTCGTCAGCACAGTGGAATGGGGTTATATCCTCCAGTTCCTTTCTACCCACCCTTCCCACCCGCCTTCCCTGTCCCTCTTCAGGGACCCCTCTCACGAGAGTCTTCTGATGCAGGAGGTAAAGGGGTTACTACAGCTGAATGTGATGGAAGAAGTTCCTCTCGAGTACAGGAACAAGGAGTTCTATTCCCGGTACTTTTTAATCCCAAAGGCCAAGGGTGATTTACAGCCCACCCTGGACCTGCGAGACCTCAACAAGTACCTACAGCAGCTAAAGTTCCGCATGGTCTCTCTGGCTTCTGTTATCCCCTCCCTGGATCCAGAAGAATGGTATGCCGCCCTTGACTTGAAGGATGCATACTTCCACATAGCAATCTTTTGAGGACACAGATGCATCCTCCCGTTTACGGTGGGGGTCCCACCACTACCAGTTTATGGTCCCCTCGTTCAGCCTGGTGACAGCACCGAGGGTATTTACCAAGTGCATGTCGGTGGTGGTGGCTTACTTCAGGCTCTGGGTTATCCAGATCTATCCGTACCCCGAAGACTGGCTCATCAAGGGTGGTTCCAGGTCTGAAGTCCGAAGGGATGTTGCAGTATTTCAAGCCACGTGCCACTCTCTGGGCCTACTGGTGAACGACAAAAAGTCGACGTTAGTGCCAGTGCAGAGGCTAGAGTTCATCGGAGCAGTCCTCGACTCTACCTGCGCCAGAGCGTTCCTGCAGCTGGAAAGGTTCCACCTGATGGCAAGCCTCATCGCGGAAGTCTCTGCGTTCCCTCTGATTACAGCCAGGGTCTGCCTGCGCCTTCTGGGCCAAATGGCAGCGTGCACTTATGTGGTCCGCCATGCCGGGCTCTGGATGAGGCCCCTGCAACTATGGCTGGCGACGGTCTATTCCCATTCCCGAGACCCCCTGGAGAAGATCGTTACCATTCCGTTGGTGATATTTACTTCGTTGAGATGGTGGACTGACCGCAGGACAGTCCTAGAAGGGGTTCCATTCAACAGCCTCCTCACTCCATTGAGTTGGTGTCAGATGCCTCGGACCTCGGCTGGGGTGCACATCTCAGCAACCTCCAGACATCGGGAATGTGGTCCCTGGAGGAGGTGCGGTTACACATAAACATCAAAGAGTTCCAAGCAGTCCGGCTGGTGTGTGGAGTCTTCTTGCCCCACCTGTCGGGCAGGGTGGTACAAGTCCTGATGGACAACAAGGCCTCGTTGTTCTACATCAACAGGCAAGGGGGAGCGAGGTCGTTGGCTCTCTGTCAGGAGGCACTCCGTCTGTGGGACTTCTGCATCAACCACAAAATCAACCAGGAAGCTTGTTACCTTCCTGGCATCAGGAATATGTAACAGACCAGCTCAGCAGTGACTTCTCCTGCCACCGTGAGTGGTTGCTCCATACAGTGGTAGCCTGCATGATCTTCCAAAGGTGGGGAACTCCCCAAGTGGACCTGTTTGCTACCAGACAGAACAGGAAATGTCTCCAGTTTTGTTCTCAACAGGGTCTGAGCAAGGACTCCTGCCTGATGCCTTCCTTCTGTCGTGGTCAGGGAGCCTGATGTACACATTCCCTCCGATTGCACTCAGGAGCAGGGCCCTGGCAAAGATCAAGAGAGATCAGGCATGGGCTATCATGAGTGTCCTGGTGTGGCCTTGCCAGCATTGGTTCGGCATGCTCATGAGCCTGTCGGTAGCCCCTCCCTGGCCCCTGCCCAACCAACTGGACCTGCTGTTGTAGGACCATGGTCGGCTCTTACACCCCAACCTTGGGTCCCTCCATCTCTTGACATGGATGCTGCATGGCTGAACCCAGAGGAGTGGACCTGTTCGGAAGGAGTCCAACAGGTCCTCCTGGAAAGTAGGAAGCCCTCAACTAGACTGACTAACCTGGCCAAGTGGACAAGGTTTTCCTGCTGGGCGTCCAAATGGGGCAGCTCTCCCTCCATATAGGCTGTCCTAAACTACCTGCTCCATTTGAGGAACCAGGGCCTGGCACACTCTTCCATTAGAGTGTATCTCCGCTTTTCACCCGCCAATCCAAGGATAGACGGTGTTCTCCCATGACATGATGGTTGGATTCTTGAGAGGGCTGGAGAGACTTTCCCGCAGGTGTGGGATCCCGTCCTGCAGTGGGATCTTAACTTGGTTCTCTCTAGGCTCACTGGCCTGCCCTTTGAACCGCTGGGGTCCTGCTCCCTTTCCTATCTGTCATGGAAGGTCGCATTCCTGGTGATGGTGACATCAGTGAGACAGGTCTCAGAAATTGACCTCAGACCCGCCATACATGGTCTCCTACAAAGATAAGGTTCAGTTGCGGCCCCACCTGGCCTTCCTGCCAAAGGTGGTCTCCACCTTCCATATGAACCAGGACATCTTCCTCCCAGTGTTCTGTCCCAAACTGCACAAGACCAGTGAAGAGAGGCTTCTTCACGCCCTGGACATCCAGAGGGCCTTGGCTTTTTACTTAGAACATACCAAGCCTTTCCATAAATCGACTCAACTCTTCATCACTACAGCGGATAGGATAAAGGGTCACCTGGTGTCCTTGCAGAGGATTTCCAGTTGGATCACCTCATGCATAAGGACCTGTTACGGCCTGGTGGGGATTCCACAACCACCAATTGTCAGAGCCCACTCAATGAAAGCTCAGGCATCTTTGGTGGCCTTCCTAGCGCACATAACTATCCGGGATATCTGTAGAGCCGCAACGTGGTCCTCAGTCCACACGTTTACCACTCATTATACCATCACTCAGCAGGCCAGGGATGATGCTGGGTTTGGCAGAATGGTGTTGCAATCTACACGTCCGTGAACTCCTACCCACTTTCAGGGGTACTGCTTGGGAGTCACCTAAAATGGACTGGACATGAGCAAGCACTCAAAGAAGAAAATACAGTTATCTTTTTCGTAACTGGTGTTCTTCGAGATGTGTTGCTCATGTCCATTCCATGACCTGTCCTTCCCCACTGTCGGAGTTTCTGGCAAGAAGGAACTGAGGGTGGGGGGAGCCGGCAGAGCCCTTTATACCATGCTATGCATGCGCCACTCCAGGGGGTGCCAGAGCCGGTCCCCTATGTATACTGCTGAGGGAAAAACTTCTGGCACCAGTGCATGTGGCAAGTGCACACACCTAATATGGAATGGATATGAGCAACACGTCAAAGAACACCAGTTACGGAAAAGGTAGTTGTCTTTTTTCACAGTGGAGAGAGGTAAATGAATAGTATAGGTCCCAATACAGATCTTTGAGGATGCTAACGTATTCATAAATGATCTGGAAAGGGCGGGGAGATAAAGAGTGAAGTGGCAAAGTTTTGCTGATGATACTAAATTACTCAAGACAGTTAAGTCCAAAGCTGATTTAAAGAATTACAAAGAGTTCTCACAAAATGGCAGATGAAATTCAGTGTTGATAAATGCAAAGTAATGCATATCGGAAAAAATTATCCCTACTATATAGGCAAAATGGTGGGTTCTAAATTAGCTGTTACCACTCAAGAAAGAGATCTTGGAGTTGTGGATAATTCTCTGAAAACATCTGCTTGTGTGCAGCATCAGGCAAAAAAGCTAACAATGTTAGGAACCATTAGGAAAGGGACAGATAACAAGACAGAAAATATCACAATGCCACTATATACATCCATGGTACGCCCACACCTTGAATACTGTGTGCAGTTCTAAGGTAATAGGTAATAATTGGAGATATACCTATCTCCTAGAACTGGAAGGGACCTTGAAAGGTCATCGAGTCCAGCCCCCTGCCTTCACTAGCAGGACCAATTTTTGCCCCAGATCCCTAAGTGGCCCCCTCAAGGATTGAACTCACAACCCGGGGTTTAGCAGGCCAATGCTCAAACCACTGAGCTATCCCTCCCATCCAATCTCCAAAAAGATATATTAGAATTGGAAAGGTGCAGAGAAGGGAACAAAAATTATTAGGGGTATGGTACAGCTTCCATATAAGAAGAGATTAAAAAGACTGGGACCATTCAGTATAGAAAAAAGATGACTGAGTATATAGTAGAGGTCTATAAAATCATGAATTGTATGGAGAAAGTGAATAGCAAAGTGTTATTTACTCCTTCATATAACACGAGAATCAAGGGTCGCCCAATGAAATTAACAGGCAACAAACAAAAGGAAGTACTTCTTCACACACAAGGCACAGACAATATGTGGAATTCATTGCCAGGGGATGTTGTGAAGGCCAAAAGAATAACTGGGTTCAAGAAAGAATTAGAATTCATGGAGGATAAATCCATCAATGGCTATTTGCCAAGACGGTCAGGGATGTAAACCCATGATCTGGGTGTGGCTAAACCTTTGACTGCCAGAAACGAGGACTGGTCACTCAATATTGCCCTATTTGCTTCATTCCCTCTGAATCCTCTGGCACTGGCCACCAGAAAGACAGGATACTGGGCTAGATGGATCATTGATCTGACCCAGCATGACCATTCTTACATTCTTATATATGTTCTGCTTGACCTACTAAAAGTCTGTGGCAAAGTCACACAACACCTGAAAAAGTATTTCTCCTCCTCCCTCTTCAATCAAAGCTCCAGCCTTAAAGCAGACAGAAGGAAAGTGCTTTGGGTTTCCTGAGAAATCTTCCATTTTACAAACTGAAGCCTTAAGTTTGGCGTCACCTTGAAAATGGCCAAAATTTCAGACAATGCTGTTACTTCCCCCTGAGTGTCTAATTTGTTTTCTCTTGTTTTGAAATAAGTCAAAATTATATAGTCCCTGTAATTGCAATTGCCATGAATTCAAGTCATTCATCTCCCGGAGGGCCAGAGCTTTCATCAGTATGCCATTGGCATGAAGTATTGCAGTGCTGCATATTCATCATCCAAGCTGAGACACCAGCTACAGGGCCCCAGTTTTTTGCTCTGAATGAAAGGAAAACAGTCCCTTTTCCAGCCCCTTGATAAGGGATTCTATCCAATAACAATGCAGCCTCTGCACGAGGCACGTTTACTTGTAAAGTTTGCAGTAGGAGAGGCTTTCCTTAAAGCTGTGTCTTTTATCCTGGCAGGCTCCTCAAGATTGTTGTGAGGAGTCTAGCCAGTTGGTGAGCTCTGTAATCTAAACCAGCTGTCTCCAGACTGAGGCCCCCATTTGCATTGTTTAACATACTTAGAAAATGAAGTGTTCATTTTTAACATTCCTCCTTCAATTGGTTTAATGCTGAATTACAGAAGAGAACTAAGCAAAACCAGGTGCTTTTGCTGTATTCTCTCCAGTGTCTGAGGAGGAGCAGACCTCTCTCTGCCCTTTCTATTATTTGGTATTTCATTCTTTGGAATACAAATGACTGAGGAACTCAAGTGCTAGCAAAACACCGATGTTCAGACACGTTTTTTAGTTATTCAGCGTGCAGACTCCTTTTTTCCTTCTTTCCTAACTAATGTTGGACATGCAAGAAGTAAAGAGGTAGGTACTGTGCATCAAACTATTTTACTGACTGAATGGAAACCTACTCATGGAAAACGTCTGTGGCTACGAGTCACTATGCCAGTTCACTTGCTAAAGCCATTTGCAAAGAGACGGGATCTTAATGGTCAGAGAGAGGGTAAAGCTCTTTTTGTTTGTTATAAAAGCTGTGCTGTCTAGCAATTTCTGTCTTGATCTATGCTGTATTCTGCATTTAGGAATCTGTCTCTTGTGGGAATGCTGAATTGCTACAGTAAAGGGTCTTCTGGCTAAAATCACAGCTGCTTTCTCTGCAGATATGATTCACAGTAATTGATTTAAACTTCACTAGCTATTGTTGCAGAAGATAATTGCTATTTTATAATAATTTGTCTGCTGACTAAACCAACAGGACCAGCTTAAAGCAATGTTGTTGGTTGTGTTGTGTTATATGTCTGTTAATAATTCTCAGAGGGACGAGAGATCTGATAGTGTAAAGTCAATTGAAGTAGTGATTGCAGCCCAAACCCACGTCAGGAAATCTCTGTATTGTTCTATCACGTTCCTTATAACTCAGAAGAACCTAGTAGCTCTTAATTCTTGAAACTGAAGGATGTATGTAGTTGTGGATACTATCAGTAAGTAGATATGAATTTTTGCTGTATATCAAAGAGTAGCCCTGTTAGGCACTTTTAACATACAGCGATAAAACGTTTCATTTCCTTCCATTATTCCTCTTTCTATATACAAAATGAATGTGCAGTAATGTACACAGTGCATGCTTGAGAAAATGTGTTCTATTCCTCAAAAGGATTTAAGGGATCCATAAAAGAGATGCAGTCCTAAATAGATGATGCAGTGCCTTAAATGCATTACCTCCATTTCTAGGGAAAAGTCTTTACAGAATTTGCCTGTTTGTGTCACTACAAAACTTGCCAAACAAACAACATTTGCCTGTTACACAGCACCACGAACAACTATGTTAGGGGTTGTGTGTACTTTTCAGTGCTTATTCCTCAACTAAACATACTGGTGTTTTAAAATGTGCCTGTCAGTTTGTGAGTAGTCTTGTCTGATGTATCTAATAGGTCATGTTCAGTACCTTGACTTGCTATACGAATCATAGACAGAGCTAAAAGAACCTGTAGGGAAAGTTGGCTGCTCCTTTAAGTAGCAGAACTGAGGCCACCTAAAATTTTCCTGCTTCCCATGTTGTTTTTAGAAATATATTGTATACGCTATAGACATTCAGTAATAGTCTCCAGCATAAACGAGACATGGCTCTACAATGTATTGAAAAGGATCTTTATATAAGGAAACTGGAAAACACTGAAATTGAAGTACACAAAATAAAATCAATTTCTTCTTATTCTTTCCAGATTCAAATCTGGCACTAGTTAATATCCATCACTTTGATTTTGCCAGGGTATTTATATGGGCAAAGCATACTTCCAGGGCTCAGTCTATAGCCAAATATTTAATAGCAAAGGGCCAGATTCTGTCACTGAGAAGTTCCTTGCTTTACAAAAAGTCCTTTGGAAATACATAGGCCAGACTCTCAGCTGCTGTAAATCAGCATGGTTTCGTTGAAGACACTGATTTATATCAGATGATGACCTGGCACAATGTATTTACTTGCAGAGCAAGATAATACTCAGTGTGAGTAAAGAGCTACAATCTGATCCCAAGAAATCAGTTGATTTTGAGAGTACTTTCTTGGGGATGAAGCGTGGTCTAGCCCTGCTACTGACTTGCTCTGTGGGGTTTGTGCTTCAGTTTATCCATTTGTAAATTGTGTATAATACTGACCTAACTCCTAAGGATGTTGTGGACTAAATTAATGCTTGTGGAGGGTTTTGACATTCTCAGAGGACAGGTGCCACAGAGGGATAAAGTTTTATCATTGACTATTATAAACTTACCCTTTGAAGAGTTTGTGTATAGCCTATAATAAAGGACATGGATTAGCCTACAGATATTTAGGGCCTGATTCTGATCTCACTGGTGTTAGTCCAGAGTAAGAACACTGACTGCAGAGTTCTGAATCTGGGCCATATACTTAATGTTATATGTCAGCCAAATTCATCTATAGTAAGCGCTGTGGAGTGCACTGGAGTTACACCAGAGATTAATTTGGCCTCGTATCTAAATCTGTGAATTGAACATGTGCATCAAAATGTTTACATCTTATTTTCTATGCGTATTATAGGATACTGACGGTTTTCATGCTGGCCACCTGCCTTACACGCCCTGGGAAAGCACAGGTGAGATGAGCACACCGAATACATATACTTTCTTACACTAAATCATTTCATAGCATGAGGCTTACTTTGATAGCAGGTAAATAGGAAATCTGTGGTCTGGGGCTTAGAGGAACAGGAAGCTATGTGGTCTAGGGTTTAGCGTGGAGGAATGGGAGCCAGCAGGATCCTGGAGATCCTGGAGTCTAATGTGGACTGTCAACTCAGCAGGAAATTCTTGGAGAAAGACAGGTCTCAAAGAAAACCAGACACTGCCTCTGAACTAAGTAGTCCTTGAAAATGAATGCGCAAAAGCACCAACAAAGGAGCTTTGAGTCCTGAGTTCTAACAGTGAGGACCCTCCATATCTGGAACTCCCATTGATTTGAATGGGAATTCTGTGTATGGAAAGCTTCCAGGATCCAGCCCTAGGCCTTTCAGCTGTGGGTTTGGGAGCCTGGAGATGTCATCCTAGTCGTCATTCTAATTCCTGGGAATATCCAGGAGCATTGGAGCTCAGGATTGAGGGATATTACATTAGTAGGGCTGCATAAAGAAGTTTACACAGTTCCTGCCTGAACTGAGCCTGGCTCAAGCAAATTTTATTAGTCCTTCATGTTCCTGGGCATTAAATTCACTGTAAATTAGGCAGGGGGTGTGGGGAGGTTAGACTCTGATTTGAAGGTAATAGTCTTATATTGTTCAGCGCTGTGTTTCCAAATACCTTTTACTGAAGGTTTTGAAATTTAGTTGTTGTTTTTTTCCCCTGTTGGATTGACAGTTGACTGCATGTGGCTTGTTAATTGATATTTTGCCAACATTAGAGCTGGGCAAAAACAGTTTTCCCATCCTGTGAGAATTTTAGAGATTTTTGCATTTTTTTCCCATCCTGAATTGGGATGAAAAGTTGAAATATCAAACATTTTCACAAACTGAAAATAAAATTTAAATTTACTTTTAAATGAGTAAATTGAAACATTTTCTTTTTATAATTTTGCAACGTTTCATTCTGATTTGGACATTTTAAAATTTTTAAACCTTTTTTTTTTTTTTTTTTTTTGCTATAAATTAAAGTTCAAAACAAAGTCATTTCCAGCTGAAAAATGGAACTCCTTCATTTTGTAAATGTCAAAACAGGACATCCTTCTGACAATTTCTAAACTTTTTTTAGTGTTTTTCAAAACAAGACATTTGTTGAAACCAACTTAATTCCCACAAAGAGTTTGTTTCAACTAATTGGCCTTTTTTAATGAAAATATTTTTTCATCTAAAAGTTCCCAACCAGCTCTAGCCAACCTAGGCAACAGCCACAAGATGTGAAGAATGTCACTGTAGCTAGGTGAAGAGGTTAAAAGCACACAGAGTATGTATGTTCTTTACATGACAGACTGAAAATAGACTCTCCCATCAGAATACCCTTGGCTTCCTCCAGATGATGCTAAAACATCTCATAATGTCAAAGTAAGTGCCGGCAGAATTCCCCACCACATGATCTGTAACTGGAGTGCTCTTGTGGGTAGATGGAGGGACTCACTTCATACATTTAAATGACCATTCATGTATTTCCTGCCATGTCCCCTTAACCCTTTAAAAATGCCTGTCTCAGTGTCTTGTTCATTCCACTCTATTACTCCCACTTGCAGTTTACATTGCTGCCAAATATGCATGACACACTTTCCTTTCCCAGCTCACCAAGGCAACACTTTCTACTGACTTCAAATACTTGTAGAAAACTCACTTCTTCCTTGACGCCCAGAAGAAAAACACCACTAAGTCCTCCTGCCCTCTGGTTCTTCCAGTGCATCCTGTCTTCGATGTCCCTATTTCTTACACTGTCAGTGTAACCTACTGACAGATTGGGTGTCATGCTCCCCTCTACTGGCTGACCAACTGTTACCAGCTGATGGACTGATCCAAAACCCATTTAAGTCAATGGCTGTCTTTAAACTGACTTCACTGGGCTTTGGAGGAGGCCGTACAGGAGTTACTTCTGTGGCTGACATGGAGCGGGCTCTGCTGGCATACTGGAGACCGCCGTTCAAGCCCCACCGATGGTCTGTGTGGTGGGGTGAGGAGACTGCTGTAAAGCATGCACCCTTGAAAAAAGCTTCCTCTAAGGATTTGTCTACAGTAGGATTTAAAGGTGTGGTATTCACAACGCGTCTACATGTGTGCTAAGCTGGTACCCCAGATTCCAACTCCACCTGCTGAGCATGTGTTTAAAAATATATATTGCCTTGTCAACCCTAGCGTTGGCTCATGACTTTTAACAACACACCTTTTCTCCTCATCAAGACAAGTGCTAACAGGAGACAGGGCCGGCTGCAGGCACCAGCAAAGGGAGCAGGTGCTTGGGGCAGCCAATGGGAAGGGGCAGTATGTCCGGGTCTTTGGCAGCAATTCGGCGGCGGGTCTCTCACTCCCTCTCAGAGCAAAGGGCTTGCTGCTGAAGAATTAAGCGGCGTGGCTGAGCTGCCGCCGAAATGCCGCTGATTGCAGCTTTATCTTTTTTTTTTTTTTTTTTTTTTTGCTTTGCCGGCTTTGGGACTGCAAAAAAGCTGGAGCCGGCCCTGACAGGAGATATAATAATTCCTAGATCTTATATTGCACTTTCCATCCATAGATCTTAAAGTGCTTGACAAAACAGGTTGTCAGTATCATTATTCCCATTTGACAGATGGAGAAACTGAGAGGGAGGTGACTTGCCTAGGGCCACTCAGATTGGTGGCACAGCCAGAAATTGAACCCAGCTCTCCTGAGTCCCAGTCCAGTGGCCTATCCACTGAGCGCTAAGCCATTGGCAGACTAGGTATTGGTTTCTCCATTAGAGAATGACAGCCTGCTACTGCTGCCAGCTTATAGAATTACTGCATGGGCTAAAGCAAGAGGTCTGTGCTGCAGTGCTGAAGGTTCTGAGTTCAAAGTCTGCTGACTTCCCATATGAGAGAGTCATGACACAGGTCCTTTGGAGAAGGGACTCTGTTCATTTTTTGCATATTGTACAGTGCTGAACACATTGCACTATAATAATAATCCAGATGATCACATGATTTTTTTTGTCATCATCCAATTTCACAATCACTGAGTGTCCTTTCTTTTCTTGTTTTAGCAGCAATGCACTAACGGGTTTGACCTGGACCGTGCCTCTGGGCAATGCTTAGGTAGGATTTTGACTGAATCAATTCATTTGCACTGGGGTTCAGACCCTCTGGCTTTGTTAAATTAATAACGTGCTACTATCTGTGTATTTTGGCTGAAGGATGCTCTCAGTGTCTGGCAAATATATATAAATTATGCACAAGCCTTTGGAAATTGTTCACTTGCATCATTTTTTCAATATGAAAATGTCATTGTTCAGACTGGGTGCTGTGCTTTTCTCATGGCTGTGATGACACGAGTTTGGGAGCTCAGTCTAGTTGCCAGAGAACAGGGGTTCAGTATCATAAATACCCACTACTTGCTACTTTTGGCAGCTTCAGCCAAGAGGCCAGGGAGAGTTCCTCTCACCCTCTAGTTCAGAATTAAGGTGCACTTTGGGGCAGTGCAGGGAAACTTGAACTTTGCCCATGGAGCATCATTTCTGTGGGTTAACAGAGGACTTCAGAGGGGCTGTCAATATAGCACCTTCCACATACGCTAACAAATAGTAAGTTAAAAACAGTAACATAAAAACAGAGATGCCCTGTCTGAGCTTCCTAGCAGTTCCACCCTCCCAGCCAAGGAAATGCTCAGATCCTAATAATCTCTCTGCATCTTTCTAAGGTCAAGACAAAAAATCCCAGTCAGAACAAAAAAGAGACCTGAACCAAATCCCCAGATTTGAACATCTCAAACTTTGTGTGTGGGAGGCACTGCGGAGTCCCAAATCAGGATCCAAGTTTCACAGCTGGGCAAACGAAACCACCAGTGTTTGAAATCTGGAGCTGAATGTTGTGGCTTGGACAGATCCATTAGGAGAAACGGGCTGTAGGATCAGTGTTTAAAATGAGCATCTATAGAAAAGAAAAGTGCTTGTTTTTTTCCCTGATTGTAAAGTAGAACAAGTAGAACACATGCTAGGTTGAAAATATGTGCTGTTTCCTGTTATGATGTGAGCTGACTTCAAAGTGAGCCTCTGCAAAGGAAGCATAGCTTTTCCTAACACAAACCATGTATCACATATTCAGCAAAATCCCAAGTAAACCGTATCATATGTGCTGTTCTGTGCATGTGTCACATTAAGGACCAATTGTGGAAATTGCTGATCTAATTGCCATTCTATTACTACATCCTTCCAGATATTGATGAATGTCGGACTATTCCTGAGGCCTGTAGAGGAGATATGGTGTGTGTTAACCAGAACGGTGGCTATTTATGCATTCCCCGAACAAATCCAGTTTATAGATCACCATATGTGAATCCTTATTCAAACATTTATCCACCACCTCCAGCTCCCAACTACCCCACTGCTACAAGACCTCTGATGTGTCGGTTTGGCTACCAAATGGGTGAAAACAACCAATGTGTTGGTAAGTAGTAGAATACTTTATATATTTTAAGGCTAGAAGGGATCACTGCAATAATCTAACCTCTTGCATAACTGAGGCCAATGTTACACACTAATTCTTGCTTGAAACCTGATAAATTGTGGTTGGACTATAGCATTTCTCATAGAAGGACATATGTTATGCTGCTTGTATGGTCTTAGTTCAGGGCAAACAAAGGTATTTTCTCCAGTCTGCATGTTTTCCTTAAAAATGAAAATCCATCCTGTTGATTTGAAAGATGGCTCTGTCAGGTGATTCACTGGTGCATACAATATATGAATTTTCACCATCATGAGTCTGTCCTTGAGAGAACGGAGGGTCTATGTTTAAAGAACTGGAGTAGGACTTGGGAACTCTAGGTTCAATTCCAAGCTCTGCCACAGACTTCCTGTGTGACCTTAGGCAAGTCTCCTAATCTCTGTGCCTCAGATCCCCGTCTGTTGAATGGGTATAATAAGACTTCCTTTCTCCCACCATTTGTCTGCCTTGTCTGTTTAAACTGTAAGCTCTTTGGGACAGGAACTCTCTCTTACTATATGTATGTATGTATGTATAGTGCCTAAAACTAGTAGTATTACTAGGATAACTTCAAGGCCTCAACTAAAAATGGACCCCTCTGTACTAGACACTGTACAAACATGCAGTAAGAAACAGTCCCTGCCCCAATAGAGCGCTGATCCTGTAACATGAATAAAAAATAACTATTCTTACTGTTGCCTCCATTTTGTAGCTTTTCTAGAGGTGCATCTTTTGGGCTTGATTCTGACCCCACGCACACCACTTTTACCCAGCTATGATGCTTGCTATCCATGGAATTACTCCTGATTTACATTAGTTTAAGTGAGAAAGAACAAACACCATTTTTGTTTTTTATTTGTTTTTTTCTAGCTTCAAGAGTACAGCTTGCAAGCCAAATTCTAAACTGACATAGGTGTAGCAGACATAATGCCACTAAGTAGCAGAGTTACTTTGGTGTGAAACCGGTATCAGAGAATCATAGAATATTGGGGTTGGAAGAGACCTCAGGAGGTCATCTTGTCCAATCCCCTCCTCATCACTCTCAGGCTCCAAGTGTTCTGTTGTGCAGGAGTCATGGGTTCAGCCTCTGTCATTGACTCAATGTGCAACCACTATCTTTTGCTGCACCTCAGTTATGCCACCTGTAAAATGGAGATAAGAAGTTGAAAATTTTCAGTCAAAAGTGTTGGAAAATTTGGGTTTCAACAAAATGATTTTTTCATGAAAATGTCTGCTTTCCATAGAAAAATATGTTTTTCATTGAAAAACAATGCCCAAATCCGGAAATATTTCTATTTAGATATGCTGCTTCAATGCCTCATAGGAGTTGTAGTTCAATTTCCTCATGTCCCTGTTCTTCTCTAGGAGTTCAGTTCTCTCTTCCATGATGCACTGCTTCCCCTCTCCAAGAGGGGAAACCCTGGTGCATGATAGGAGATGTAGTCTGACCATCCAATAGAGAAGAATGGGAACTTAAGGCATCCAAACTACAATTCCCATTAGGGAAGCATTCCTGAATCAAAATATTTTGGTTTTCAGCCAAAATATTTCTGGATTTTGGCAGAAAAATTTTTGTATTTGAATTTTTGCCAAAAAATTAAATTTTTCATGGGGGGAAAAGCCCATTTTTTCAACCAGCTGTAATAATAATAATGGAAGTTGTGAAGTTTAATTAATTTTTTGCAAATAGTTTTGAAATCCTCAGATGACAGGTGTTGTGAGTTAAGTATAGTATTAGTCCTACTGACCCTACTGAATTAATTCACATCATTTTTGATGATGATATGGCACTATGAAGGCCAATGCTCCTTTCAATCAGCACCATTCCAGTGGAGCCACCTGGAGTTGTGAATACAGCAATTAATTGCTAGGGGAGGCTGTGCTGAATGCAACCACTGACCAGAATAGCTGGGAAAAGATGGAGAGCGGCCCATCAGAATCACAATTAGCTGGAAACATTTTCTGAACCTCCCCATCAGGTTTGAATTGAGGCAGATAATAGTTAGTGTTTGTGTAAGGACAAAAAACAAAGCTTAAAGAAAGAAAACAAGACCTCGCCACAGCCATTGGGTCTCCACTGGGTTAGACTTTGTTTTAAACTGTGTGTTATTTAGTGAAATGCTCTGGAGACAATTTGTGTTTCACTTTCCTGAGATGGGAACGGAAGGCACCTAGATAGACAGTATAGAAGATTGTCACGCTACGCTGTAACATCCATGAGTTCCTCTGCAGTAACTGTAGGGCCCATTTTAGTATTTCTTGTACATCCAGAACACTGTATTTTATGGAGGTAAAGTTCACCCTTGCACTGGGGGACAACACAAGGCTTATGTATCACTTAGGGTTTAAACCCTCAGGGTTTAAATAATGGATTGGGCTTGTTCTGATCCTCTGCATAGGGGTGAATTTCACCAGGCATACACAAGAAATGCTGAACCAAAAGGGTGCCTGAGCCATAAAAACAACTGCTAGTGTCAGTGACCCTTCAAGCTGCCCCTGCCCTTCCCCACTTGTCAACGTTCCAGGCCCCTTGAAACCTAGGACAGTCTTTTACAATGAAGTTTTCAAAAGTGCTCACTACGAGCCTAACCACTTCTATTGAGGTCCATGGGACTTTTGGCCATTGAATTCAATGGGAGCGGAGGTAGCCTAGTGCCCACTTGTTCTATGGAGTGTAGGTTATAGAAACTCTCTCAGATCACATTTAGGGTTTATAAGATACCCCTTTGCCAAACTAATGCAATAGAAATCTTTTCTTTACTTTTTTTCTTTTTTTAAATTCCAGTGGAAACGTTCTTTTTAATGAATGAACCATCCCCTGACAAACCTGTTTTCACTATCCAAGCTGAGAGAAATGCAAGAACATTGTGAGCGGGTCTGTCTATCCTAGGGTGACCAGACAGCAAGTGTGAAAAATAGGGACAGTGGGTGGGGGGTAATAGGAGCCTATATAAGAAAAAGACCCAAAAATCAGGACTGTCCCTATAAAATCGGGACATCTGGTCACCCTAGTCTATCCCATCCTGGCAATTGGTTGGTGAGCCAACCCTCACTTTGCCTTAACTCTCCAAGGAATGCACACCCCAGGTGGTTCAAATAATATTCCCCCTCCTAGGGGCTGATTTATTCCAACATAGCTAAAGATAAACATAAGTAGTTCCTCTCCTGGTCAGCATGAGTTCACAAGGAATCAATCCCTTTCTAGCCCTCCAGCCCTCATCCTTTCTGGCTGGAGTCACAGGAGCAAGGTGAACAGATTCCTTCCCCAGTCCTGCCACGACTTGGCTCTCCTCAATCCTAACGCAGTCCTCACCCACAATCCTGCAGCCAGAGAGCCTCCCTGCAGAGCCTCTTGCACTGGGTGAAAAGCAGCCCCTCTTATAGTATACACTGCTTCTGACTCCCCTCCTGAGTGTCTTTTGAAAGTTTGAGTCTCTCACTAACAGATGTTGGTCCAATAAAAGACGGAGACAATCACCTACCTTGTGTCCATAATACCCAAGGACTAACACAGCTACAGGAAACCTGCATGCTCTAGAAAGAAATTGCTATGGCCACTTACAGAGCAGAAGGGGTTAACCCTTTCCCTGCTGGTCTAGGCCTGGGGCTTCTGCACCGTGTCCCAAAGGGAAACAAACAGCTTACAGGCAATAAATGAAAGCTTAAGTGCTCTCAGTGTTAATAACCTAAGAGCTGCTGTTAGCACCACAGGGAAAGATATTTGTTTTCTAGAAAGACAAGCAGGCCAACAGAGAATCTGTCCTCATCTTGTATATTCTGTCTGTCTGTCTATCTAAAGATATGTGTGTGTATATATATTTGGCATTATTATTAAAGCCCCAGCTGCTGGAATGGTGATGTTGCATAAAAATACTGAGCTTTCATTTAAAAAAATTAAGTTTCTAGCCCTTGTAGTTGCAGAGAAAAGCTGGAAAATAGGACCCAAGTGCCACCTGAAGCTTCAAAAATCACCAGGCATAGAAAAAGATACCAGAGGGTGGTGGTAATTTTTAAACCTCCTGATTCTTTGAGGACTGACTCATGGTTCTGAACACTTGGGGCATGTCTACTTTACAGGATTATACCAGCATAGCTAGGTCACCATAACTATGCCGGCATAGCCCCATAGTGTGTACACACAGACAAAACCAATGGAAAGGGTTTTTTGATCGGTATAGGAACAATACCTCCCCGACTGATGACATTCTTCTGTCCATCTACTTGCATCTACATTGAGGTTAGGTCAACACAACTATGTTGCTTAGGGGTGTGGATTTTTCATACTTCTGAGTGATGTAGCTATGTCAACCTAAATTCTAAGTGTAGACCAGGCCTTGGGGCTGGCAAAAGCAGTGTTCATTACACCAGTAAAAAGTGTGTGTAACTTGCTACTTAGAATGGGAATGATTTATGCCCACTCTGCACATTATTCGCACTGGTGTAAACAGCAATCTCACCCAAGAGCTCTAAGCTGCCAGTGTCCCTTTTAACTTGTATAATTTCTGACTCTTTTTTTCCTTTCAAATTGTAGACTGCTTAACTATCATAATGCCCCTTTTGTTAGAGGAACTCAGTCCAGGAACCGTTGGCAAGACTGGATTGGAACTAGAGCCCGTGTTCTTGCATTATACATTCATAAGCTGAGAGTTCTTTCCAATTTCCCTTCACTCCACCCCACCATTTCCTGATTTACAATGATTTTTAAAACATGCCTGAAGTATAGATCCTTCTGGGCATTGTAGAAAGATTTGAAACTTTTGTTTTTACTATTTTTATCCCATTAACACGTCTGTTGAATGGGAGGAGCCAGGGATGGAAAAGGAGAAAGAATCAAGGAAAGCAGACAGAAGCAAGAGAGAGCTGTGGTTTTAGCTCAGTGGGGCTCTGGTTCAATCCTCAGTGCTGGCAATGATGACAGCCATTACACCAGCACAGTTGCAAGAGTGGGTGGCCTGGGAAAGGGTATTATCTGAGAGAGGGCATAATTCAGTGCTTCTCCTGAGTATCCTGCACCAGCAAGGTGCCTATGAAGTCCTGCCCATCAGCTAATTCCACCCCTCCCCCACTGTCCCCTAGTGGAACCTGTAGGGGAGAGAAATGATGTGAAAGCTGCCTCCCAATGGTGTGAATCAGTCCGTGGCTGAAGCGTCTGTGTGTGCTGGCATAAACTGAGCACTCTGGGGTTAAGATTGTCATCCCCTTTCATGCCCATAAACTCCTGTGCAGAAGGAGCATGGTCTAGTGGTTAAAGCGCAGGGGAGCACTCAGTTTGTGTGTGAAGGTTACTACTTATATAGGAAGAAGCAACTCCGAACCAAGAAATATAATGAGCAAGCCAAGAAAGCTTCATGTCACTAAGAAAACTGGCATCTCTGGAACACGCTGCAAAAAAAGAGCTGGCCGTCTGGGGATGGTGAAGTGTAATAGTAAACAAGAGTATATCATCCTGCATATCAGTGCCTTACTGACTAATTGTACTGATGTGTGATGATGTGGGAAGAGACAATAAAATAAACTCACCAGCAGCGGAACCACAGATTAACTTGTTTCAGCTAAGGAGAATCTTGATGACAGAGTGCCAAATTCCACACTCAGATATGGGTGTATGATTCCTGTTGGCTTCAATAGGATTTCAGAATCTTGGAGCCAAATTTGTCCCAGTGAGTTAGTTTAATCGAATCATGGGCCTAAGCCACATGTCCCGGCTCGGATACAGAGCTGAAGCATCCCAAAGTTCAGGGCTGTTCTCCTTCTGCAGCATGAGTACGTCTTACTGACAGTGATGGTCTGGAACTGTTGCTGCTGCTGTTAAAGTCTGATCCCATTTTTATCCCAGGAGATGGTTGGGATTCAGCTGGTGCCAGTAGAAGTGGTGATGTCAATCTGGGTCTCTCTCCCTGGCCCAGTCTGGTGAGGGCATCTCTCAGGATTAGGGTGACAAAGGCCTGGGGTGATGGTGGAGGTGGCAGCCAAGATGGTGAAGCTTTCTTAAGTAGCCTCTGTTTGTTCTTCCTTCATTTTCTCCGCAAATCTCTTTAAGGACCCAAAAAGGATGTGATGGGAGAAATAGTTCAACTACTCACTATTTTGTCCTCCAGTTAGGGCTAATATCTGACATATCGATTCTGGGCCATTAATTTCCAGTTCCACATCTGTTTTTACCAAGCATGATTTCAACAGCCCTTGAATCATGTCAATGTAGCCTTTTTGGTTTGGACTAATTTAGTCTTTCTGTCTGATTCTCTTGCACCGGTTTATAACATTAATTATTGAAAGCAGCTTGACTTACGTTCCATCAACATTTGTTACTCTAAGTTATTGTCACAGCTACTGACCTTCCATATATTTTTTTAAAATTGAGGTCACACTTCAGGTAAATTGGTTGACCCAGTTATAACAATGGGACCCTTCGCTAGGTTACTTGGAGCTGCTCCCTATGATTGCTGAGTTGCATCTGTTTATAGTAATTTCTTTAGCTGCTTATTGGGTGGGTGACTAAAAGTTTTTGGGGTTTTTCAGTATGTTGGTGGGGAGCTGGTTGTGGGTGCTAGAGCTGCTTTCTGAATCTGCTGAGGAACAGGACAATGAAACAAAGGAGAGTGTGGGCAACTGGTTGAAAGGGAAGGTGTCACCCCACAGCATACAGCACAGGACCCTGCATTCAGGCTGGGCAGGCACAGCTTTGTAAGCATACATGGGGCAGTTGGGCATGAGCACTTCCCTATGTAAATTGGGATCCTGTCACAGCCAGGTTCACATCCCCATAACTGAGAACTCTTAATCTCCTTAGAATCTGTTATTCTTCGCTACTCTCTGTTCTCACTTTGCAAGCTCCAGAGTCACCTTGCTGTATGATGCATTGACATATCAGGTGCAGACAGCTCAGGGAACTGCAGATCAGATCCTCTCCACAGTACTGCAAGGGATAACCTCTGCACAGTGCTGGCTAATATGTTGGCTCGCATGCCACAGCTCAAGCGAGCATGGTCTGTGAGTCAGGGGTCACCTATCTTTAGACTCCCAGCGGAGCAGCTTGTATGCTGCAATTGGCAGCAAGGACTGGCCAGTGGGAGGTTACACCAGGTTCAATTGAGAGGAGTAGCGTCTTGATGTCCCAGCCCACCATGTCTTTTCCTGCAGCAGAGGACACATTGTGCACTGCGTCAGCCAGGGCAGGATTTGACCCACATTGTTAATCTCTAATTGATTCCTTACACTCTTTGTGGATCCCTAATTTTATGAGGGACTGCAAGGCTGTTTGCTTTCAGTATGTCTTACTTTTCTCTCACTTCCAGAGATTGCAATAGGGCCAAATCAGTTAAAGTCAGAATGTGCCAATTAATTCTGTCTGCTCTGGGAGTGGATTAAATGAGCACCACTTTATGGGCTAGCTCTTAAAGTAAAAGAATGAACAGGTCATTCTGGCCAACCAATTACAGCATTTCTTTTTCTTGAAGCCATGACTTGATCTTGGAAGATCTGCCTGAGTCTTTCTTCTCCAATCCATCAAGTCTGAGACTTGTTCCTTTCTCCATTTTCTAACTTGACTCTGGCCAACAGTCCATACATAACATTCCATTGAGACCTGAGGGCTTCCATGTTTCCTGAACAATTCTCTCTCTCTGTCTCTCTACCCTTCGGCAGCATAACGTGGGTTACTGTAGTCTGAAACATATTGGAAGCCTTATTCATTTTCACTGTAGTATCAATGCAGTGCTTAGCCCTGCATAAGGCTGTGTCTGCAGTGTCCGGAGTGCCTAGAGATGGCAGGATTCTTGATGACATAAAAGTCATTGTTATTCTTGGCTCCTGCCTTATATTTCTTGGGTCAGCTTCGTTTCTCTCCATTTGGCTCCAGGCTGAAATTGGCCACAGTTATATGTCACAATCGAGATGTTTGGCCAAAATATATTAAAATATGAATTGGCTCTTTCACAAATGTAAATCGTCCAGCTCAGCCATGTGCTGTGCCAGACTGTATAGGCAGAGTAAACGTGCTGGCATTGCTCTTGTGTTTTGTCCCTAGGACTTAAGAGGCCATGAGGAAGCTGCAATGCAGAAAAATAAGAGCTGCCTTAAATTGTGTGGAGATTAATATGCTCTAAACTTTTCATCCACCAGTTCACTGGTTTCCCACTTTATTATTTAAGAGGTGTGAGAATGTTTTAAAGAAAATAAATTTACTAGCACATGCATGAGATCTATACTGTCCCAGCTCTGTTCAGTAGAATACCAATTAGTATTCCAGCCGTGAGCTGAAGGGGCTGCCGAACAGGAACAATGGGTCAAACCCAGAAGTCCTACTCATTCTTGCTTTCCTGTCATGTAAGGGAGTACAATTGCACATGGAGGAAGGACTGTCTGGTGGTTAAGGCACTAGCCTAGGACCTAGGAGAGAGAGAGAGAGTCAAATCCCTGTTCTGCCATAGACTTCCTGTGTTACCTTGGGCATGTCATTTAGACAAAGATTTTCAGATGTCACCAATGATTTTTGGGTGCCTCAGTTTGTGTCCAACACTAACACCTTAAAGGGGCCAGATTTTTGGAGGGCAGGTGCTCAGAACTTCTGAAAAATCGGGCCCTTGGAAGGTGTCCCAATTTAGGCACCCCCAAGTCACTAGCCATTTCTGACAATCTTGGTCCATGCCTCAGTTACCCCATCTGTGTAATGGGGATAAGAGTTCCCTACCTCACACAGGTGTTGTGAGGTTAAATACAATAAAGATTGTAAGACACTCAGATCCTGTTGTAATGAGGACCATATCTACCAGATAGACAGATAGGGCCTATGGTACTGAAGAAGAGGGATAGATAATTTAATATAAAATGGGCCAAATTCATTCCTGCTATAACTCCACTGAAGCCAATGGAGTTACACCATAGATGAATTAGGTAAAGCATTTGATACAGTACTATGAAATACTAATTCAAATTAGCTTGAACATAAACTCTGTCACATGGGTTGAAAGCTTGCTGGAGGGCTATAAACGAAGGATGATGATATCTGGCAATGACCTGAGCAGAGAGAGGTTTCTAGGGGTGCTGCAGGGACCATTATCAAGTCTGGTCTTATTAAATATCATCTTTAATGATCTGAAAAAGAGTGTTCACTGGCTTCAGAATGGTGTTATTGGACATCCTCAGCCCATGGTCATATTCCTCCAGTCTAATATTGCTCTGTATCACTGTTGTTGGGATTATTTGCAGCTGGCTCTACAATCCAGAGGGAATCATATTAATCATTGATCTAATAGCACATAGCTGCAAATATGGCATTTGAATGGCTGGTGGTCATCTTCTACAGTGTGTGTATATTTGAGAGTCTTTGGACCTGCTAAAGTCACACAGCAGATAGCCTCCTCTTCACTGAAAGTTTCTACAGCTTCAGTCATAATGTGTGCTGTTGGTTTTTTTTCTTCCTGGGGTAGTTGCAGCATTGGGCTATAAAGTGGTTGTTTCCCAAACACCTTGCATCCTTGACCACAGGCAGGATGTTTTTCATTCTGCCTTTCATGTTGCATTCCACAGCATACACCCCGATACAGTGGATTATGATGTCCTCATTCCCAGTTGGTCTATCTCTGTTCTGCCTCCTGGGTTCCTCTAGCTTGAGCTTGTGTACTTGTTCCACACCAATAGCTGTTATCATGTTGATCCTTTCCCTGAACAGTTCAGCTGCCCTTACTATATGAGGGCATTTCTCTAGGATTAGGATTCTCTCAACAATCTGGGATCCCAATACTCAAGCACCTTTCTCAGCGGTTCCAGTGTTTTGGGCATTATTATTGACAAAAAAGGTTACCTCATTTTCTCATCTTTATCCCCCTACGGACAACTGTTTATACAGACTCAGCTCTTATTTCCACTGTTTCCATGCTTGTGCAAGGTTTATTGTCTGGACTTTCTGCCTACCTGGTGGGCTGTCCCTCCATGCCTATTTGCTCTGCTTCTAGGTGATGCTTTGTTTGCCTGTTTTTCACACTCCCTGCTGACGAGTCTCACACCACCCACTGCCACCATGTTTCATGTGTTGTGTTCTGGATAATACCCTTAGAGGATTCCATATTTCTAAAACTGAACTGGCTCTGTATTAACAGCCATTTACAGAGATGCTGCAGTGACAACTCGCATTCTAGCCATGGGCACAAGGACTGGCATCCAAGTGCCTCATCCAAACTCTTCCCTTCTGCACTCTATGTTCCCCTCTCCAAGTTCCATGCAAGTAGCTGCCAAAGGGGTTAACAATGCATTAACTATGGGTCCAATACAGTGCTTGTTAAGTCAATGGGAGTCTTTCCCTTGGCATTGGCTCAGGTCCTATATCTGCAGATAACACTAAATGGGAAGATTTTGTGAACTACACTGTGGGCAGGGGAATAACCCAGAGAAACTTAGGACACATCTACACAGCAGATTAGAACCTGCAGTAGTGAGTCTCAGAGCTCGGGTTTACAGGCTTGAGCTTGCACTGTGGCGCTAAAAACAGCTGTGTGATGTGGCTTGGACTGGAGCTGGGGCTCTGAAGCCTCTGCCCCATCCCTTGGCTTCCAAGTCCCAGCTCCAGCATGAGCCCAAACATCTACACAGCTGTTTCTGGTGCCATAGTGCAAGCTCAGCAAACCCGAGTCTGTAGCCCTGGGCTCTGAGACTTGCTGCCATGGGTTTTAAAATGCAGTGCAGACATACCTATAAAGAGGTTATAGACTTTCCTTCCTATGGGCAAGATTTTAACAAAAGTAAATTCAACCTGGACAAATATATGTAGGGGAGGGAAGGAGAATCCAAAACCACGTCTATTTAATGGAAGAAAGAGTAGGAGGCAGCCGGAGGGCAGAACCAGGGCTGGAGGTGGGGGCTAGCACCCCCATTTGGAAATATTTTAGGAGCTGAACTATGTTTCTGCCCCTGTGTGTTGGGCTGGGGATGGAGCAAGTAGGAATTGGGCACCCAGTGGGGGGAGCTGGTCCTGGGCCAGGCAGCTCCGTTCCCTCCCTGTTGCTGCAGAGCATCTTCTAAGTGGGCTGGGCACATGCAGAGGTGCTCAGTTGTGGGTCAGTGTGGATGAAGCTGGAGACACTGCAGCCAGGACTGGGGAGGGAAGCACAAGGTCTGGAGCTGCCGGGCACCCAGGATGGAGCCAAAGCCGGGTGACATTGGGAGCTGGGAAGCAGACAGTAGAGACAGCAGAGCCCCTGTGGGGAGCAGGAGCTGGGCACAGGTAATAGGGAGGTGGAGCTTTGTGGGGAGTTACCCCAGGTCCCCCAGATTCCCCACTGCCCTATCTTCCTCCCAGCTCCCTCCACTACCTCCCCTGTTATCCTTTGCTCCCTGCCAGGGCCTGCACCCCAAATATACATCTCAGCCCTTTTTCCCACCCACCCCCATTGAAAGCAAGCTTCTGCCACCTCCAGAAGGCAGTAAGGCCAAGCGGAGTCTTGGGGTGCATGGCAAGTTACAATATCACATAGCAGCAAAAAATTCTATTGCATGTACTGAGGTTTCACATCACAGAACAGGGAGTACTTCCAACCACTGATGGTAATGGAGAAGCATAGGGACAATGTTTTTTTAATTATTTTTTTTTAATCTGAGACTTCGGAGAAAAGGTTCATAGCACACAATAAGGTTTTATAGCCTCCACATTTAAAGAATTTAAAATTATGCTTATTGGGCCAGATTATGGTCCACATTAAATCAGATTTCTGCCACCCTGGTGGAACAAACCAGAGTTAAAGCTATCTTAAGTGGCTAACTGAGGAGTATTCTAGTGTAAGAGAAATCCCAATGTGCTGTAGAGTCCACTCCTCACAGCCTCTAATGTAGGAGCTGGGTCAGAGGGAATGAGATGTTCTTGGAGCACTGTAGACTCTGGCAATCCTCAGCTGTTGTAACATCTCCCTGGCAATCTTTGCAGCTGGGCATATTTTAGAGCAGCTTCGAGGCTATGCTAATTTATGCGTGGGGATGAGCCCAGTAATAAACCCAGCATATGCTGCTGGTGGATCACTGAACATTGCAGCTGGGACTTTAATCCAGTAGCCGATTGCGGTCCTTTGCATTTGGTGGTGTAGTTTTGTGAAGCTAAATACCAGAACAATTATTCCATTCATACTTTGCCCTTATCAAGTAAAACTCTTGTTAAAGTAAATGAATTGTTTGTCTGAGTAAAGACTTCAGAAATTGGCCCATTTATATTTTCAAAGGGCTTTGAGCTTCTCAGAAGGAAGGTGCTATATGTGCAGTGTTGTTGTCAAAGTGTTATCAGGAGTAATTTTAAAACATAAGACAGATTTTTAGGTTGGAAAACCTAAGGAGTTTGATGCCCAGTTCCCATTAAAATGGATGGGGATTGGATGTCCAAATCCCCATGGCAATTCTGAAAGTCTCAGGCTAAATTTGAAGCCAGACAACTTTGACATGTAAACATATAAGTGGATTGTAAATGTAAATCTGTGCCCCAGGTTTCAAAGATCCTGCACCAATGACCAAGCAGAACATGTGAAATGCATTTCAGTTCTGGAGGTGATATGAAATTGACATGTCCTGAAGTTATCATGGAACATCCCCAAGCTGAAATCTATTAAAATCTCAAACTCCTGTTTGGAGGCTCTTTGAGATCTTTGAATGAAAGACAAAATACAATGATGACAATACTTAGCACTTATATTGCACTTTTCATCTCAAAGTTCTTTATAAATATTTGCCAAATAGGCCTTACAACTCCTGTGGGATGAAGAGGGTAGTGTTTTCTCTTTCTATCGAGGGATGAATTGAGGTACAGAGAGTTTGTCCACAGTAGGACAAAGGTTCTGAAACCTAGGGTTCACTTAAACCAGCTAAAAGGTGTTAAAATGGCAAACTGCCCTGTCTACAGTAGGGGTGAAATCCTGGCCCCACTGAAGTGCAATGGAAGTTTTGCCATTGATTTCAGTGGAGCTAGGGCTTCAAAACATGTTTAGCCCAGGGTTTCTCAAACAGGGGTCGCCGCTTGTATAGGGAAAGCCCCTGGCGGGTCGGCCCGCTGTGTTTACCTGCCCCGTTCGCAGGTCTGGCCGATTGCAGCTCCCACTGGTCGCGGATCACTGCTCCGGGCCAATGGGAGCTGCTGAAGTGGCGGCCAGTACGTTCCTCGGCCCGCGCCGCTTCCAGCAGCTCCCATTGGCCCAGAGCAGTGATCCGTGGCCAGTGGGAACCATGATTGGCCGGACCTGCGGACGGGGCAGGTAAACACACTGGGCTGGCCCGCCAGGGGCTTTCCCTATACAAGCGGCGACCCCTGTTTGAGAAACCCTGTGTTAGCCATTTTGTCTTAGCTATCACTGTTCAAGACAGTCCTAAAAACACCTCAGACAAGGGTCGGCAACCTTTCAGAAGTGGTGTGCCGAGTCTTCATTTATTCACTATAATTTAAGGTTTCGCATGCCAGAAATACATTGTAACATTTTTAGAAGGTCTCTTTCTATAAGTCTATAATTAAACTATTGTTGTATGTAAGGTAAATAAGGTTTTTAAAATGTTTAAGAAACTTCATTTAAAATTAAATTAAAATGCAGAGCCCTCAGTGTGAGTGCCACTGAAAATCCGCTTGCGTGCCGCCTTCGGCATGTGTGCCCTAGGTTGCCTACCCCTGCCTCAGAGGAATAAAGGGGTTGGCAAGGGGAGTGGATTTGAAAGTTCCTGTGCTCTAGTATGGTGATTAAAAGTTTGCTTTATAAAAACCTAATTCAAGGATAGGGGCTCATCCATCTCTGTAGTAAGTCCAACTCTCTGAGGCCTGGTCTACACTAAAAAGGGGGTTTGAATTAGGGTACGCAAATTCAGCTACTTGAATAGCGTAGCTGAATTCGAAGTACCCTAATTCGAACTACTCACCCGTCCAGATGCGGCGGGGTCAAACTCCGCGGCTCCAAGGTCGACTCCGCCACCGCTGTTTGCAGTGGTGGAGTACCGGAGTCGACTGCGGCGCTTCCGGAGTTCGAACTGTCGCGTCTAGATCAGACGCGATAGTTCGAACTCCGAGAAGTCGAACTCACCGCGTCGACCCGGACGGTAAGTGTAGACTAGCCCTGAGACGCAGTAGCTAGGTCGATGGAAGAATTTGTCTATCGATCCAGAGGGTCTCAAATGGGGTGGGGTGGGTGAGAAGCTTTTTTGGGGAGGGAACCATGCCGTGCACATTTTATCCACAGCAATGAATAAGTATCAAAGCTCATTGCTCCAGACATATTAGGTCCTTGGATGGCGCTGTGCACTTGACTCTAGATGGTGCTGCGCATTTTGACGGATTTCTGTTAAGCTTGCATAGCATTATACAAAGTCGTTGCCATCTGTACAGTAATCCGTTTGCTACGATGTGGTGTGCACATTTAATTGTAAGAATCAGCCACAAACACAGTTTTGCTTGTGCTCTTACTGCAATGGATCATTGGCTCTGTTTGAATCAATGCCTTGCTGTTTTTAATATTTAGTGAGATGCATGTTGATTTGTTTTAATCGATGTACGTACTTGTGTGGCGGGAAGGAGGGCATAAACTACTACAGACATAAAGAAGGAGGGCACAATCAAATAAGTTTGAGAACCACTGTGGTGACCTAGCAGTGTTTAGGTCAAATTAATGATATCACACAGGGCGTGACATTTTTCACAGACCTGAGTGATGTAGTTAAGCTGAGCTAACTCAGTACTGCAGACCATCCCTAAGTATTGCTATTGAATAGGACGAATTCATTAGAGTAGTGGATCTTTCACAATCCATTATAACTGATTTTTGTATAGTGTCAGAAGTTTCACACTTTACTCTCTGTACATGCATAATCAATCTATTTCAATGGATAATAGCTTTCATCTAGAGTGTTCTCTGCATAAGACAAACTAATCCAACTAATCGATCCCACACTCAAAAAGAAAAGGTATTTTACAGCCATTTATTTGTGATTCAAAGGGACAGTTACAGGAAAGCACAGAGAGCATGCTCACCGGTAAACAAATGTAAACACACATACCTGTATTTCAATTTCTTGAATTAGAAACCCAATACGGACAGTTTCCCCATCTATCACCCAAACCAATAATAGACGCAGTCAGTTAAAACATTAAAATAAAATAAGGTTTCTTAGGATATAAAACCATATCAGAAACACTTGGGCTGTCATTGGTCCGTTTACTCCTCTGAAGTGTAGGTGGACTTTGAGGTTAGTGTTATCTGCACAGTATAATTGAAGATGTTGCATTCCCAGCATGTGGTGGCTTTTTTACATGAATAACTATGACAAAAGCCCTTATAGCTCAAAGAGGTTAATAAACAAAGTGCTAAGACAAAGGAAAAATGCAGTTTTGTTTTGACAATGGCAGGCTCATATAATGATGGAACATGTGCTAGTCTAGAATTACAGCCTGCTTGATGGAGAGCCAGAGAAATAGTTTGCTTCAGAAATAATACTAAATGGCCTAGTCAACAAGTACTTCCAAACTAGAGCTGATCAGGAATTGTCTGTCAATTCTTTTTAACTGAAAATGTATTTTCTGCAGAATTGAAATTTTCTGCAGGAAAATCTAAATGTTTTGTTTCTGGTCAGGTCAGCCTGAGTCAAAACATTTCCTCTTGTCTAATTAAAACATTTTGGCTTGGGTCGGTTTGACATTAATCTGAGTCTTCCTGAGCTGCAGTCATGTGCCTTATGCTCCTATACTCCCCCAGGGGCCAGGCTCCCTGGCTGAACTACATCTCCTGTGATGCACCATGCGGCCCCTTCGGCTGAACTGCATCATGGGAGATGTAGTCCAGCTGGGGATCCCAGCCAATAGAAGAGAATGTGGGCTGGAGGCCACCATACTACAAATTGTGGAAATAAATGTTGAACTGATCTGAAATAGAATGTGGACATTTCAGAATCAACATTTTTCAGACTCTTGGTTCCCCAAAAATGTTGGTATTTAACTTTTTGTTCCACATCAGAATGGAAACAAATGTCAGCCATAGTCCTTTCTTACACTTGCATGGTGTAAGGTTTTCTGTGCTCTAAGCACCCCACCGCCTACTTATGTAAAATAATTTGGTTGATGTACCAATTTATAATGTACAAGGAGAAGTAATTGTAGAATTAGGATACGGGGCCCCAATCCAGCAAAATATATTAACACATTTAGGCAAGTGAGTAGCCTCATTGACTAATTTTTGTGCTTAACATTTAGAACAGGTTGGAAATTTCTGAATTATGGGCACTTTTCATAAACATTCTTGGGAAAAAATATTCACCTTTATTAAAGCTATTCACATGCTTGAGTGGTTTGATAGGTCAGCACCTGCATGCTCAGGTTTCTGTCTTGTATTTTGCCCATTGAACTTGTTCTTGATCATTATTTTTACAGAACCCAGCATAATGGGGCCCCAATCCTGCTAAATATTTACCTTTAACAATAAATTACACAGGGGCTGCCCAAAGTATGTGATACTGAGAGCCACATTGGTCACAAAGATGGCACCTAATCTGCATGTAAATGTAAAGGATTTTTTAAAATAAAAATAAATGTGCTTGGGCTTGGATGGGTAGATGAATCAAAATTACCTTTTTTTTAGTTTGGTAGGAATAAAGCTTTGCAATTGATCGGCTTTGACCTCAGGTTTCCGAAGGTGAAAAGTCAGTGTATTGGTGCAGTGATTAAAGCTCAGTAAGGGGAGTCTGGAGAGCTGGATTCTCTCAATCTCTGACACAGACTTACTGTGTGACCTTGGGTAAATCACTCAACCCATCTGTGCCTCAGATTCCTGATCTGAAAACTGGAGAATGCACTTTCCTACTTCACTGTCACTTCCTGTTTCTAAACTGTTGCCGGATAGATGGTTACACAGGAAAGTGAAGTATTAACAATAACCTGAAAGGAAGAGCTTGGGTCTCCTTTTGCTTATGCTGGTTTACCAGCAGCAGAGCTATGCTGTCTTCAGTGAAGTAATTTCTGATTTATACTGAGTGAGAGGATCACCAAGGCCCTCATGTTCAACAGATTCATTTTACACAAGCACCAGAACAGGGGAAGAGGATCTGATCCTTTCTTTTTTGAGTCATCTATGTTGTGGGATATTAAGCTGGTCCAAACTGACCTAAGCGAAGCTTAATTAGGCAATCATTTCATGTGCTGCACTTTGAACCCTGTCCCCTACCTCCAGGGACGGCTCCAGACCCCAGCGCGCCAAGCACACACTTGGGGCGGCATTTTGCTGGGAGGGCAGCAGGCAGCTCCGGCGGACCTTCCGCAGTCATGCTTGCGGGAGGTCCACCGGAGCCGTGGGACCAGCGCACCCTCCACAGGCACGTCTGCAAGAGGTCCCCTGGAGCCGCGGGACCGGCGACCGGCAGCGCGCCCCCTGCGGCATGCCACCGTGCTTGGGGCGGCCAAATTCCTAGAGCCGCCCTGCCTACCTCGTTGCACTGACGGGAGTCATAGGTGCTAGAACTATGGAGGTGTGTGTGGGGAGGTGTCCGCACCCCATGGCATGACATGGTTTCCATCATGTACAGGGTTTACAGTTTGGTTCAATGGCTCTCTGCACCCCACTACAAAAATTGTTCCAGCACCCCTGACAGGAGCTCCATTACCATGCAAAACTTGGCAGCCTCCTCAGCACCACTGTGTTGTACCAGGCTGGCTGCTGGGTGAGAAGGAAGCAGCCTTGGAAGTTGGTGTAATATACCCTCTCTTTGCTGCTGGAGGCTGGGAGCATCTGCCAGTTTTTGCCAGTCCAAAAGTCTTGAAGGTTTTTGTTTGAATGTATCCATTTAAAGAGAATTCAGTAGACGGGGGAAAACAACTGAAATGAAATGTCTCTCTTCCACGGGATCCCTATTCTGAGATTGGGGAAGGAGGGTATAATCAGCTCTACACATCCTCATCACAACAAATTAAAACAAGATAATAACTCCGTATACATTCATTTTTCATTCATTTGAGAAGGTTTAGATCCCGTTTGGCCAGCAGCACTTTTAGGTAGACTGTGGCTAGGAATTCCAAGCAAATGTGGCTCAGTGACTTTAAACCAATACGTGCCAAATCTGATCTTAAACCAGTTCTTATTTGAGTTGGGATTGTAGGCATTTTCCAACGATCACCACTGCAGAAACAAATCAATAGGTGGCTCGTTGTGTACATAGTTAGAGGGGAATGTTGCTCAACATGCATAGCTCTTTTCAATTAACAGTAATGAGGACACAGCTGTCTGAGCCTGAAGCTAGTATTTTCAGAGAATAATTCTCAAGGATTTTTCCTCCTCCATTGGCTTCTGTCCAGTACCAATTCTTTGCTTACAAATGAACCAAAAGGCCATGATGTTTAGACAAGAATTACCTTGGTTTGTGGCGCTTTTAATATTGTGGTAAAGCCTGTTGGCACATGGCCAAACTCAAAATCAAATGAAATTTGAAAAATAACATTCTCCCCTGATAAGTCCTTAACTTCCACAAGCCCAAGCATCACAATCTTCCAACCAAGCAGGAGTGGACAACACCCTCTTTTAGGAACCCATCAAGTCTGCTCCTAAAGCAGCTGGCAGAGGGATATGCAAGGCCCACTCTTTCCGAGAATGAGTACACAGCTCTTGTAAAACTCCGAGTGCCTCCAGGCCTGGAGCATTACTGGTGGAGGCTGAAGCTCAAACTTTGATCCAGAAGGATCTAATCACTAGGCTACCTAGAACTGGCCAGCACTGCAGACAATTTGAACTGCTGCTTCCCAGTCAGAAGTGAGCATGTCTCGCCACCCTCCCTGCAAACACACAGTGGGTGCTGCTATGTTATTTTCCTTCTTTCCTGAAAGAATTACCTGCTATTTATCCCTTTTAGAACCCTGCAAAATGCTAACTGACTGACGGAGGTTTTATCAGCTGGGTTCAGGGCAAGCGGTATCAGATTGCCAAAGGAAGACAAAACATTGCAACCTTCAGCGTAGATGAATGTAGCTTGCACAGAGCAGGGGTGTGATGAAGCTATCTACAGCCATAGCACCTTGGGCTGGGAACCTTTTACATCTCATAACTACATAACTTTGGATCTCGTCAGTCCCTGAATGGGATATCTCCAACTAAAACCAAAGTATTGGGAGAAGTAAGTTTGTGATTAGGTATCACATAGCCAATTCTCAGCATGGTGTTAGAGCAATGGTCCTAAAACTTTTTCTGTTGCGCCCTGCCCCCTTACTTGTAATGGAGTCTGTCCGTGCCCTGGCCCCAGGAGCTGGAGCTGGGGCCGGGGCCAGAGCCAGGGCTGGGAACGGAGGTGGAGCCAGGCTCCAAAGCTGGGGCTGGGGCCACGGTTGGAGCTGTGGCCTTGGCCAGAAGTGGGACCATGTCCAGGAACAGAGCTGGGTCCAGAGGCCAAGGCTAAGACCTGGGCCCTGCCATGTCCCCCCAAATGTTTGCCTGTGCTCCCCTAGGGGGAGAACCCCACAATTTGAGGACCACTGTGTTAGCGGGAACTTCCAGCATTACAGTGGCCTCTGTTATTTGCATCTGTACCTGAGGTCCTGATCTCTTGTGGACAATAAAGACCCCATGGCACTTTCTGGGAATGTAGCCTCAACATCCAGACTGAATTCCCAATGTGGGTAATTACATCCTGCATACCTGAAGTTTCTCTTGCATTTTTAATGGAATCACTCATTTAATATCTAGCTAAATGGCTAGGTAGTATTCCTGCACAATGTTTAAAACAGCTGGCACATTTCTCCCCAGAGGCGGCTGCATTTCAGTGGCAGGGTCCATCACGGTGAAAGATATCATTATCATTACTTGCAACTTGATATTTGCACACATCTGTTTTCTTGACTACCTTAATTTCTATTTAATATCTCCTTTGGGTTGGTTTCTTCTGATAAACTGTACTTAAAAATATGTCTACTCCCCTTTCCACTGGCTATTGTGATCTATCAACAGCCTCTATCATCTTTAGCCTGCCAAAGGAACTCTTGGAAAAGGAGCTCTTAATGATTCAGTTAAAATGTGCGGTCAAGAAGTTCACTCATTAGAGGAAATGTAAACTGACCACCAATTGGCTAAATCAGTTGGCTGGACTGTTTGTGCTAGTGATTTCTCCAGGCTCCCTGGGGCTTGAGAGCAGTAATAGCAAATCTGTTCTCTCCGCCTCTCCCCCACCCACCCACCCACCCACCCACACACACACACACCCTTTTCTCATGTCCTAGTCCCTAATGGAAAAGTCTTATAGAATTCAATAGGTGATTAAGCCAATAGGAGTCTATGGAAATGTAAACGGGTTTTATACATATTACTCTAACATCCTATATATTTAACAGAGGTTTCGATAGGTTCTTTTAAAACCATGCTATAGAATTAAATAGTAAAGCTATAATTAAAAGCTATAGGAAAGTTAACATTTTTCTGTTGAGTTCTATAGGACTTTTCTATATGGGTTGGTCTTTCTGTGTGTTCAGACCCACATTTCATACCATGCAGCAATGGAATAATATGCCCTTTTGCTAGAAGTATGTGCCAAGACACTGAAATAATTAATATTGTGGTTGTCTGTGCAACTTTGGATTCCAGCTGCAACCTCTTTCAGCTACCATTGCTGATGCAATAGAAACTGTCGTTCAGTAAATAACTTCACAACAGCTGGGAGTATTCTATCCAAGCACTCATCTGGCTCCCATCACTGTAGTATTCAGTACAGACCTTGGAGTCCTGCGGTGATATACTTATGTAAGTGTCAGACATTATGACACAAAATTGATGTATTTATTCAGCTGAATAAATACAATTTGTTGCTGATGAAGATGAAAAGATGGAGATGCAAATTTTCTGCTAATTAATTTAATGGGATTGGTACACTGAATATTATAATAAATGTTCCCCACCGCCACAGGACATCCTGCTCCCTACTGTTCTGTCACATTGTGGCTACTCAGAACTTCACCGAGGGAGCAGGGAAATAACTAAGATCCTTGTGCTCCAAAACTAGGCCACTAGCACTTGAGCTATAACACACAGAGAGGCTATTCTGATTCCATCTACTCCAGACTAATGGCATGCCTGCGCTCTAGCCAGTTTATTACATACTCTTATTTAGACAAAAATCTTCCCGGACAACATGGGGTTCAAATAATTTCTGATCTTGATATAACAAATCTGTGGCGACACAGAACTGCACAAGTGTGAGCTTTTTGGTGAGCAAGGACTGCCTCTCGTCATGCATTTGTACACGATGGGCCCTACCCTGGTTGGGACCTCCAAGCACCATTGTAATATAAGGAACGCCAGCAGCAGAGCAGAAAACACAGCCTCTCACCCATTGAGCTATTGCTTATTATCATCATTATTTCTGCAGTGCTGAAAGGGTGCTAGCTAAAGGAGACTCTCCATTAGCTGTCAGAGATATTGAGCCTAGGACACACAGTCAAGCAGTTCTTATATTAGCCAGTAGGAGCAGTGCTACACATTAATGATTACCAATATTCAGTGTCCAAACTCAGGCTGCCCATCTATCTATAGAACTGTGTTAGCCCTAGCAATCAACTGTTACTATAATGTAAATGGGATGCAGAGCTAAAATGAATTCAACTGTCAAGGGCCAGTTCTCAGACCCTGAAATTTGCAATTAAACAGGTGTATAGGGAGTTGGTCTTGGATAGTTTCCAGTCTCAGCTGGGCTGGCTGTCCTTGGAAAATAGCACTGACCCCACACAGCAGCAGTTTGAAGTTGGCTTCAGTCTGCACTTTAGGAATGTGGCATTGTTATTTTCCCCTTTCTTATCAACTGTAATTATCATGAGAAAAAAACCTTCTGAGAAAACATGTGATTTCACTGTGTAAAAATCTACTACCAAGGAAATTATTTTCCTCAGTGTCCAAAAAAGGAATGGTGGAGACATTTAGGGAAAGAGCTTTGTTCCAAATAATCTTGGAACCAATACTCATGTCCCAGAGCTCGTCTGTTTAGTCCTGGCTTGTGATTATTCCTATAAACAACAAGAAGACATTCGTTCTATTTATTGTTCTAAAAGTGAGCTGCCAGTGTTTTAAATTACCAAACCAGTTCTGTTAGTTAGGGAGGTGGGAAATGATGCTGGGAACCTGCAGCCCCTCAACTTGTTGCAAGAACATTGGAAGATGCTTCCCTAGAACCCGTGTAAGCTCCCATAGCCATGTTGGTTTAATGGTGGGAGCCGGCGGGGGTCGGGGGGAGAGGAGAAATAAAACACCCCTGAATCAAAACATCTAGAAGAAGGGATAGTCAGTCTGCACTTGTCTTCTCTATAACATACATCCACTGCTATGCAGAGCATCCCCCCTCTTATGACTGGGCCACACCTAGTCACACACACTTACACACTCTTTCTCTCTCTAAAACAAACATCAGCAGAGGAGCTAATCATTTTTTGTATGAAAAGATTTTTTTTCTTCCAAAATTGGCCCTCTCTCAGAACCAGAATTTTTCAATAAAAATTGTTGATGTTGTCCCTTTGACCTGACCAGTTTAGACAATATTCAGGGCCTTAATAAGCTGTTTCCATTAGCAGATGTTTCTTGGGTGCAGCCCTGTTCATTTACAAAGATTGTGCACAAAGTCCTGTTTCCCTGAATGCCGTAGAACAAACACCAGCATCTTCATCAGCAGCAAATTGTATTTATTCAGCTGAATAAATACAATGTCAATTTTGTGTTATAATGTATGACACTTATATAAGTATTTCTCCCCAGGACTCCTAGGTCCGCACTGAATATTATAGTGATGTGAGCCAGATAAGTACTTGGATAGAATACTCCCAGCTGCTGTAAAGTTAGTTAGTGGACGACAGTTTCTATTGCATCAGCAATGGTAGCTGAAAGAGGTTGCAGTTGGAATCCAGAGTTGCACAGACAACCACAATATTAATTATTTCAGTGTCTTGGGACATGCTTCTAGTAAAAGGGCATTGATATTATCCCATTGCTGTATGATATGAAATGGGGATCTCCAAATCCCTCCATATCACTGTTCCATTTCAGTGCCTCTCATGATGGCCTCTCCTGCTTTCTAACTTTCTCACACACGTACAACACTTGCTAAAATAATTCCCTAGGTCCAGTGTTTGTAACTAGTTCCAGAGATCTACTTCTGACTACATGACTGAGCCCTGCTGAGGATTAGCCATGCTGCCAATTGCCTATGGCAGTAGCTTCTATTGTCTCCAGCTACCTCATTCCAATAAGGGGTTTAATTGCTCCTTCCCATTAGCCTGAAAGAAGGGTGCTTAGAATATCCATTGGCTTTAACCAGGTGTAGGATTGAGGGAAGCCATTAACACCTTCTAGAATAACAATATTATCAGCATTTTCTGATTTTTCAAAGTTTTCCAGGCTTAGAAGGAAGAAAGAGAGGGTGATTGTTATGTCTATTTCTGACTACTCCAGAGGAGCTCAGATATAATGGTGGTGGGGCTCCTGGGTACCTAGGTAGATAATATGCCTCTCTCATGGTAATTGATTTATGAATTTTAAATCAGAAGGGACCATTATGATAATCTAGTCTGACCTCCTGCATCGCACAAACTGTAAAACATCACCAATAATTTCTACATCAAGCCCCTGGTTTGTGACTGAGCTATAGCAGATCTATTACAGTGTCATTGCATTCCAGGATATTCCAAGAATCCCATCTTGTGGGAATGACATGGGTTCTTTGTTCTTAGATGTATGACCGCAATTGCATATGTCTCTGTTAACACGGGTTGTTCCACAAGCTCACCTTACCAAGCAGTCTGTATAACTGACTTGGCCCTACCATTATTACTACTACATCAATTTGTGTCATTGGCCTTTTACCAATGATTTAATATTTTCTTCCAGATCATTAATAAAGTTGTTAAATAACACTGCACCGAGAACAGAGCTGTGCAGGGCCCCACAAGAAACACTCCCACTGTCTGATGATTCATCATTTACAATTATTTTGAGATCTGTCAGTTAACTAGTTTTTAATCCATTTAATATGGGCTACATTGATTTTGTATAATGCTAAACTGACATTATCCTATTCTTCCGAACCCTTTTATCAGGGGTTTTCTCTCTATGCTGTTGTGTCTTGTTATATTGTTGTTACAAGTGATCCTGGACCCAATCCTGTGTTCTTTGTGCACCCGAGGCCATAGAAATGAAAATAATCATCATGCATTCTGTTGAGGAGTAGCATCATTAGGGAGGGATGGTAGCAGCATCCTGTTTGATTGCTATGTTTTCCTTTTTATATTTACAACATATATATTTTTACATGCTTGCATGCATTGCTTTTTTAAATAAAAACCCAGTGAGTTAATGTTCATTTGAATTATGGACGTCAATACAACATTTTATTCATTATACTATAATGTTGATTTCCAAGGTACCAATCCCCACAGCAGCCCCGGGCCTCGATTCACAAAGGGGACTTAAGCACTGCAACCCTCAGTGTCTCACCACCTAACTCTTTAGAGACGTTGCTGCCCAGTGTAATCCCTGGCCCTGAGTTACGTGCCCAAGCTCCCCTAGACAATGCATGGGGAGAGTTAGGTGCCTAAGAAAGAGATTCTCAGAAACCAGCACACATTGAGTAGAGAGCTGCCTAAGCTGAGCCAGGAGTAAAATGCAGAGGATTGAGGCAGTATTTAAGGTCCAGATCCACAAAGGGACTTAGACACCTAACTTCCATGATCTGGGCTTTAGGTGCCTGTCTCTGGTCAGAGTTCTCCTGGAGTCAGGCACCTAAGCCAGGTCAGTCCTTTCTTGTGAAAAACCAGAGACACCCACCCCACCCAAATCCTGGTGGATAAGGCACTGACCTGAAATGTGAGACCTGTTTTCAAATCCCTGCACTGCCTGATTTGGCTCAGAGACTTGAACTCAGGTATTCCATGTGGATGGGATATAAATACTGTGTGTAGCACAGAACAAGCAATAGTTATGCTGGTAGAGAGCCTTTGAACTTCGCTGAACTTTTGGAGGGGAACTTGACGCATAATAGCTGTGGATCCTCATTTACAGTTCGATCCTGCGTTCTGATGCATCACTTGCATTGCCACTTACCATATCTTAGGAAATCAGCTCCTGCATTTTTTGAGACACGTGAGAGACAGTGCGGTCTAAGCGAAAGGATTGAGAGCAAGGAACTTCTGAGTCCTGAACTGTTCGGCCTCAATTTTTCCATTTGTAAAATGGGGATAGTAATGTTTATCCATCTTACAGGGTTCTATGAGGATTATCACTATAATTAGTATTACAGTATCACTTAGAGGGGCCATTCAAAAGCAAACCTCATTGTGCACAGGTGCTGAATAGAGGGGGAGAGAATTCCTGCCCTAAAGAGCTTGCAGTGTAAACAAACAAGAGAGACAAGTTGTGTGTGAGAGGAAATATTATTAGCCTCACTTTACAAATGGGAAGTGAAGCCCAGAGAGATTCAGGCTCAGATCCTCAAAGGTATTTAGGCATCTAAGGTCCATTGAAATAAATGCACATTAGATGCCCAATTACCTTTGAGGATGGGGCCTAAATAAGTTGACCAAAATAACAAGGGGACTGCACTAAAGCAGAGTATTAAGTCCATGTCCTCAAGTCCCAGTCCAGTGGCTTAACGACAAAACTCACCATCCCCTCATTAATTAGGTCATACTTTGTGAAGTATCTTGAAAGGAAAATCACTAGCAAAGTGTTAAGTATTATTGATTCTATATACATCATGATGTGTGGAGATAGCAGGAAAAAGCCCAGGGAGCACGCACCTAGCCCTTTGCCCTTGTATTGAGAATGGGATAGAAATAACATGCTCTCCAACTAGAAAAGGAAGTGACTTTCACAGAATGCGCTAGTTATATGACTTTTACTTTTAATTTTCCACTGTGCCAAAGGATGCCAAAGAATGTCCTTGGTGTGGTTGAATGTATTTTTCCTGCAGGTATTTAAGTCCAATGTATTCAGTATGGGCAACCTGTCTATGGGTCACTATGTTTTATAGGTAGTTTTTGCCCCGGTTGGTTTGCTTTTTCCCTATTAAATGTTTAACTTCATCTTTATCAGAGCACCAATGTGAGAGATGATATGGCGTTCTCACTCCCTGTGCCTCTGTGCTAACAGGTGTGCTGCAGTGCTGCCAGTCCCTCTGCCCCTGCCATCTCCCTGCCCCATCTTCTTTCAAGGATATAGGCAATGGTTACCAAATTCCTGGGCAGATATTTTTCCCAGGGTATAACTGTCATCCATCACTTAACAAGCCAACGCCATGTAAATACGTACTGGCAGACATGAGCATTACATATTATACTGGAATTACTCTATGTATTTGAACTGAGAAGGCAACTTGCCAAATAATATTTATTTTATTCCACTGACTGGGGCTTTCAAAGTTTTAAATGTGCATCATCGGTGGGGCTTGCCCTGGAGGAAGCCAGCCAGTGAGGTGGAACGTAAAGTTGAATGTTTATATTAAGGCCTAATCCAGGCCTATGAAGCTGCACATAATGTTTACAATTTCCATGGTCCATTATGTTGCTGCCCCCTGCAGTTCATACCTGCTTTCTGTGTGCAAGGCCAGCCTTACCATGCAAGTCAATCAGGTGACCCCCCCCCCCCATGGGTAGCAAAATATAAGGGGCAGCAAAATGTTTTGGGTGGGTGATTGCACACTAGTAGAAGTGGAAATTGGCCAGTTTTCCTAAGGTGGCAGAAGCATTGCTCATAGCCCTCACTGTCCAAATTTTGCTTTCAAATGGAAACAGAGGTTGAATTGTCTCCTCTACCCCGGCGGAAGACTATGGTTTGAAAGTAAGCTAAGGACTCTTCCCAGTAGGTAGTGGAGACAACAGCAGTGATGCCTTCATTTCTAGAAGTAGGTACATCCCATGTAACTCTTTAGCAATCTCCTCACAAGGCCAACGCATAGAACAGAGCTGATTTCAGAGCAGCCCGCTGCTTTAGGTGAAGGTAAGTCTTATACCTGCTTCAAGAACCTGAGTGTAAAGGGGTAGAGGAGCTACTGTGCATAAAGAATGAAGAGAAAACAGTGAAGGAAGATCAATATTGTTGTGTATTTGGTTGTTGTGGTAACAGAATCTTGTGTTGCTATGGCAACTGAGTTAGATTATTAGGGAATAGCCCAGCCAGTTTTGGCTGGCTGTTGGTTAGTTCTGTGAGTGGCAATAAAATGGCTGCTTCAAGGTTTACAGCTCTCTGTGTCTCCAGTGATTTCTTCCTAAACTATTGCCCCCAAGGATATAACAAATACTCTTCAAACACTATTTGCACCACATAATACCTTGAGATCCTCCTCCTGGCCGCACTTTGGACCACACAGTGCCTCTGCCATTAATGGCACTGGGAGTTGTGAGCATGGAACGAGGGCATGGCCTGAATGCAGCCTTTTGTGAGGCGCAGGGCCAAGCCTCGCCAAGAACTTACTGTGGGCAGCAGCAATCATGGCTGCTAGGGTCCCACGTTCCTGCCTTTAAAATAAAAAGCGGGAGTAAAAAACGGAATGCATTTTGATGAAAAACACATTACCATAATTATTATCTGTATTTGGCTGGTACCCACAATGTGCAGTCTACGTGCAGAGGAATATACAAGCCCTACCCCAAGGGTTCTCAATATACTAAGACAAATAACATATGATAGTTGTGGAAAGTGTGACCCCCAGCTTACAAGCAGATTTCAGTCATGACACAATAAAGTTGGGGTTAACAAAACAGCAAGGGAGGGTTTGAGGGAGTAGCACCAGTATGATGACATGATAACGCAGCAAAGGCCAGCGCACAGTATGATGGAATCAAGAATAATTTAAAAATCATCAATAAAACATAGATATCTCAGTTGGCTGAAAGAATGTCACCATTTATCATCTGACTATTCCATTTCTGATCTCTAGAGCCAAACGCAATGCCAGAAACACTAGGAAAGATATCAGACAAGGAGGGATTCAAATTGAACTTATGACTCTGAAAGGCATTTTTAATCAATCTTCTTTGTATGCTGATGTAGAGCAACAACTATAATTTTACGTTCAGATGGTTATGCCAGATAATTGCGTCAAGATTAGCGGAGGGTATCGCTGTGATGCCGCCTTCATATTTGTGAATCAGGCATTGAGTTGTTATATGTTCCGTGGTCTGTTCTGGGTGACCGCAGTTGCACACTGGAGAGTCTTTAATTTTCCATTTGTGCAGCAAGTATCTGCATCTGCCATGGTTTGTGCAGATGTGGTTTAGGGTTGCCCATGAGCTTCACAGAAAATCAAAGCCAGGGATCTTCTGCACTGGGTGTTTGTAACTTCTTGTGAACTCTATTTGACTTTCCAAACTTCAGAGTTGCAATTGCATTGGTGAAGGTTAAACACATGAATCCAAAAGGGCTTTGGGACTTCAAGTGGCAGTGAGGGACATTGTTAAGGCCCTGGTGGATGTGGAGACGTTCATTTTCTATGATCTGCTAGAATTCCCAAAGTGTTGAGGCATCGCAGAGAATGGATTGGGGAGCACCAGCAGCCAAGGTGTTGGGGTCAACTTGAGGGTTCCAATAATGCAGTTTTTTAATCAATTAGGTTACAGTATCTCCGTTTATATGAATATCGAATTATTTGCAAACAAACAAATAACCCCAAAGAAGGTGGTAATAAAATGCCAAATGCATTGAAATCAGTAAGGCTAGTTAATGTTTTTTGAGTGAAACATTTTCCTATTAGAAAGACAAGTGAGTAAAGTAATACCTTTTATTGGACCAACTTCTGTTGGTGAGAGAGAGATGCTTTCAAGCATACACAGAGCTCTTCTTCCTCTTGGAAAATAGGGTTTCACTGAAATTTTCAACCAGAAATCAGGGAAATTGAAATGAAATGTTTTGTTTTGGGTAGGTTGATGTTAGTCTTTGCAATGGAGCCACCAAAAATGTCTGGTGCGATGGAAATTCCATTTTTTTGATCAACTCTAGGAAACAATCACTTTTATGGGATTGATCCTGCAGGGATCTGAGCACCTTCTGAGAGGTGTGGAGTACCTTCCCCACTGACTTCAGCACCTCGAAACTTGGAGTTTTCTATGAATTTCTGTGCAATGCCTCAAACATTGAGTATGTTCAACTTTCTTTGATTTCTTCTCAGAGTCATCCTCTGATATATTTCAAGTGTCCATACAATTAAAATAAACTCACCATTTGTTTTAATAATTATATAAAGCTTTGATGGTACATTTCTGTATTTCAGATATTGATGAATGTGCTTCCGAGTCACACCAGTGTAACCCCACCCAGATCTGTATAAACACTGAAGGAGGATACACCTGCTCCTGCACTGAGGGCTATTGGCTCTTAGAAGGCCAGTGTTTAGGTATGTTCTTCTGGATTGTTGATATACATTCTCTAGAGTAGTGTTTTTCAAACAATGGGTTGCTACCCAGTAGCGGGTCGTGGCATGTAAGGCGCTGGGTTACCTTGCTCTGGTCAGCACCACCGACGGGGACGTTAAAAGTCCTGTCGATGGTGCTGCCCAGCTAAGGAAGGCTAGTGCCTACTTTTTCTGACACCACGCTGTGCCCCAGAAGCAGCCAGAGGGTGGGGGGGCACAGGGCTCC
Organism: Mauremys mutica; assembly: GCF_020497125.1. Lineage (NCBI taxonomy): Eukaryota > Metazoa > Chordata > Testudines > Geoemydidae > Mauremys > Mauremys mutica. Next base: position 30,620,952 of record NC_059075.1, read on the forward strand.
GCGCTCTGCTCCTGCCCACAGCATCGGCTCCGCATGCACATTGGCTGGCAACCAGCCATGGGAACTGAGGGGGGAAGGGCGGTGTCTGCGGGCAAGAGTCACTCGCGTCTGCCCAGGAGCCAAACATACCGCTGGCCACTTCAGGGGTGCAGTGTGGTCTGCGGTGCACACCGGCTGTGCTGCTGACCGGGAGCCACCAGAGGTAAGTCTGTGCCCCAATCCAATGCCCCAATCCCTTTTCACAAACCTGAAACCCCTTCCTGCATCCCAAACCCCTCATCCCTGGCCCCACCCCAGAGCCTGCACCTTACGCATCCTAACCCCCAGCATTGAGCCCCCCACAAACCCAGAGCCACTCCCACACCCCAACCCCCTCATCCCCAACTCCGTTGGGTCACAGGCATCAACAATTTTTTTCAACTGGGTCCCCAGAAAAAAAGTTTGAAAACCACTGCTCTACAGTGATTCTGGAAAATCAGTGTCCATCTGATTAACCGAATTCATTTTAGTCATAATTCTGGTCTCTTTCTGTCTCCCCAATGTTTTGATGATAATTAAAGTTGGATTGTTATCATGGGTCTCCCAAATTCCATAATTTTCATATTTTCTTCTGTGTTCAAAATCTTCCATCGTTTTGGACAATTTAGGATTCTGGTGTGTGCAGATGGTGGTACAGAGCTGAACTGACATCACTGAGAGTCTTGGTCAAATACAGAGCTCAACCTTGACCTATGTGGAAAACTAACATCTTTCTTATTTGTTAAGTGCCAATAGTATGCTTGGCAAAAAGACTCCCACATGCAACAAAATGGCAATGCCATATGACTGGCATCCATGTTACTGACTGCCACTATGAAAGCAGCCCCTTTTGTATGTTCTAGTTCATAAAAATATGACATACCAGCAACATGTGCTTTCCACATGGTCACAATCCTGACCTAAGGCGCTTACATTACTAGAGAGCAGGAGCTCAGTAACAATAACATCAAGAAACAGAGCAGTGAACCCACTGGAAAATCTTGGACACAAGCAAACATGTGAGTCTGAAACCAGCGCTGTTTCAGCAGATTCAGAGCTCTTCTCTCTGTCAGCTGCAGAGAGTCAATCTCTGTGTCTGCAGTGCCCTACAATGTGAAAAACCAATCCCTACCAAACAGCAACAGCAGCAAAGGTGCAAACTCTACCACTTCCCCCACCCATTCCCCTCAGTCAGTAGTCACAGGCACTGACATGGGCTTTAATTTTAGGCCAATTCATCTAAGTCAGAGACATGACCAAATGTGTTTTTAATGTTCTTGTTACACTCTCTCCCTGCTTTTTTCCCCTCTCAGCACAGGCTGTTTGCCCATCTGTTCTCCAAAATGGGACTTCAGTGTCACTCCACCTCAGCTGGAAGGAGAATGGGATTTTCCTGCTCATTTTCCTTGGAATTTATTTCTCATCTCCTCCTCCTGTCTAGCAGTTGGAATGGAGGATTGCATGGCTGCTTTTTTAACTGCTGCTAAAAGCTGCTGTGTAACTCACCCGGGGGTGATATGAAGTTATCAAGTCCCCTGCACCTTTAATTCTAGAGCAGGTTCCTGTAACTCCTATTCTCCTAGAGACCTGGGAAGGAAAAGGCATAGTGCTAAATTCTCTGGTTTAGTAAGGGCCTCAGAAAACCCTATGTTCAGTGGAAATTGAGTAATTCTGCCTCCTGGGGTAGAAGATGTCACAGATAGGCCATTCAGGAAGCCTATGCACTTTCTGTGTGACTCCTCAGCATACCTCTTTAGGGGGGGAGTTGGGGCTAGCGAGTGATCTGTGATATTATGGATGCACTGGGTTAATCTTGTGCATGGGGTTGTGTGTGTGTTCTGCACCATGCCCCGGTATGTGATGATCCCCATGTAGTTCCCTTGTGCACAACCCAAGTACATGAGCTATGTGCAGGAACCAGGATTTGGCCCTGAGTCAGAATTCAAGCACTTTGGTGCTTGGTGTAAGTATCAGAGACCATAGCTGTTGCCCTGCTGAGGTGAGTTTGCCCAAGAGTATCTGTTTATGCTGTTTTAAAGAGACAATAACATCTCAGTGGTTGATTTAGGTAACTGTGAGTAAGGATGGGGAAGATCACCACAAAGCAATGCAGAGATGTAACAAGAAAAGCTGTGCTGAAAAAACTCCTCTGCATTTTTCCAAAAATGTCAAAGAGTCTTCTCAGTTCTCTACTTTTCCATAGGCCCTGGAGAATCCATTTCCACTGGGCACATGGCAAAAAAAGAGATAATTTAAAAGTATTTGGAGGGCTGGGTTGAGTTTACAAAGGCAGTCTCTGTTGGTACATTTCTTCACTGTTAGTAAGAACAGCACATCTGTCTAACCAAATTGTTGTTGTTGTTGCTATTTAACATTTAGCCAGTAAGTGCCAGCACAGTAGTTACACAGTGGTGCCAAGAGGAGCCAATCAGGAAAAGGGTTCCTACAAAAATAAAGTCCCTGGCTTGGAAACCTGTAGGTCCTGATCCTGCAAAGACTTAAGCATGTACTAAATTTTCAGTGCTGAGAGTGGTGCCACTGAGGAGAACAGGAGTACTCACGTGCTTAAAGTTGAGAATGTGTATAAAACTTTGCAGGATTAGGGCTTAACCTATCTAGCGAGACGTTTATATGACACACCTGTCACTGGTATGTGGGTCATCTTGGTATTGGACTAAAACAGAAAATAAATCTATTAAAGGTGAAAATCAATGCCCCTTAATGCTTTTAAACATATTTCCATTACTTTTGTCCTGTTTAACCTAGCTTCCTGAGCCATTTCTTTGACAAAATTGCCACTCAAACCCAAAAACTTAAACCTGATAAACTGGATATAGCTAGCTAGCAGCTACCCAGTGTTGTCTATTCTTCATGGTCATATAAAATCACCTAAATATTCAAACTATTCAAATATTCCATTGTATAAAATAGTCTTTAACACCTAATTTCTGCTTTAAAATCCAAACCGGGAACATAACCAATTTGAAGTAAGACATCAGAGAATGCCTATATTATGCCAAAAAGTACATGATAAATGACAAACAATGAACTGCTATTTGTGCATTTATGTGTGACAGACAAAACTGAAACTATCAGTATTCTGATTTTCACATGTGTTGGAGCTTCTGGAGATACTTCTGATATAACTGATACCATAAATGGCAAATCCTGCTTTCCTTACTCACCTTAGTAAACAGATGGAAGACAAGAAGTCTAATTGGCTTTTGCCAGTGGAACTCCATTCACATCAAAGGAGTTGCACCAGCATGGAACTGGTATGGCAGAGAGAAGACTCAGGCCCAGTGGATATACCCTCGTGAGTAAGGGAGCAAGAGTCAACCTAGAAAATCAAATTCAGAAAATGCAGCTTTCAAAAGTTGCTGGAAACATGTGTGCAGGTTCTCATCGCCACTGGACATTCACATCAAAGGAGTTGCACCAGCATGGAACTGGTATGGCAGAGAGAAGACTCAGGCCCAGTGGCTATACCCTTGTGAGTAAGGGAGCAAGAGTCAACCCAGAAAATCAAATTCAGAAAATGCAGCTTTCAAAAGTTGCTGGAAACATGTGTCTTCTTTTCAGAGGTGGTCAGCACCCGCAATTTCCACTGAACCCCACGAATGCTGCAGGTTCTCATTGCCACTGGACATTCAGCCAAGAATCACCCTCTCATTCAAGGAAGTGTTTGTTTGACTGGTTTTCTATGTCTACCTTAGTGTTTCACTGGCTGGATGTTATCATTTAATATTCCACCACAGTGTCTTAGGGATGCAGTTTTGAGAAAGCTCAGGTCTGGTTATCCAAGTGCAAATTTGTTAAGCTTTCATCAAACTGAGTTATTTTTCCAGATCACCACAGACTTTTATATAATTATAGTTTTTCCAAACACAGCAGTGCTTTCCAGCTCAAACAAACAGAGAGAGAGAGAGAGAGAAGAATGAATAAACCATTCACCCATGACCTTGTTTACAGGAAGCACTCATATAGGGAACGTCTTCCAATACCGTCTTTCCCATCTGCTGTCACTACAAGGCTTGGGTTGTCACTAGAGATAGAAGTTGAATATCAGTGCAGTATTTGCTCTGAGAGCTTATTTGAATCACCCATAAAGAAAAATCTAAGCAGGGTCATAAACTCACTATTGGAAGGATATGAAGTTTTGAGGACAGCCAAAAAACAAACTCCATAAATTAGAAGGCAGCTGATCCAAAAGAAAATGAATAGCCACAAAAGAGACAATTCATCAGGTGTTTTATTTCTGCTCTGAAGCAAGGAGTAAAGCTCTTCCTAACTTTCATAATCATGTTTATTAGGTTCCAGTGCCATCAGAGAGTACATTTACATTATGCTTGTGTCTTTCAGTCTTGCCTCTTGCTCATGACAGTCAAATGCAATGATTGTTAATGCTGCAGTTCAACAAAAAAACTGTTATTTTAGCGACACTATGAATTCTTATATTTTAAAGTTTCCTCATAAGCCAGTGAAAACAGCTCAATAAAAATAGTTTTTCAGGATGATAAAAATATTTAAAGATTGCCACCTCTAAGACTAAAAGCAGCTTTTGGGGTTAAATTCTGCTCACCTTACTATGTAAGTAGCGCTGATATGTGTGTCTAAGTGACCAGGATTACAACCTAACCATTACAAAAAAACAGTATAATGTTTTGGGCTATACTCTAATAGACACAAATCGAGAGTAGCTACGGAGGGTGTGTGACATGGGCTTTTTGATGATGTAGCACATTGAGCAGAATCATTTACACCATGGAACCAATCAGCTCCCATAATTATATTTCAGCTATTTACAACAAAATGTATTGCTGTGTTGTCTTGGGGAGAGATGGACTTGAACAACCTTCCATCCAAATACTCTGGAATTTAGCTGTTCGAGTTCTGGAGTCAGAATATCATATATTAATCCCTTTCCCCCTCGCTATGAGTAAATTTTAGTCCTATGGTTATATGAGTTTATCTAATGCTATGTATGGCAATTACAACTACAATCTTGTCTGTACTTTGAATCTTCTTTTATTTTTAGACATAGATGAATGTCGCTATGGCTACTGTCAGCAGCTGTGTGCCAATGTACCTGGTTCCTACTCCTGTACATGCAATCCAGGTTTTACCCTTAATGATGATGGACGATCATGCCAAGGTACTGTATACAGGCAATAACTACTGCAGTGTTGACCCCAGCCCAGCAAAGCACTTAAGTGTGTGTGTAACTTTAAGAACATGAATATCCTGCCGAGTTCACATGTGTTGCACTGTCTGTTATAGGGTATGGTTACACTTTGAGCTGGAGGAGACACAGCTGTGCTAGCTCTGATTCAGCTAGTGTGCTAAAAATAGAGTGTAGCCACTGTGGTGTGAGTAGCTAGCCACCCCAAGTACATCCAAGTTGTTAGGCACATACTCAGGGTAGTCTGCCACAACCGCATTCTGTTTTAGCATGCTAACTCGATCCTGCAGGTATGCCTCCTCATGCTGGAACTTCAGCTTGCAGGGTAAACGTTCCTGAAGGTACTCATATGGTTTCCATCACTGTAGTATCTGAGCACCTTCTAATCATTACTGTATTTATACTCACGACACCCCTGTGAGGTAGGACAGTACCATTAGCTTCAGTTTCCATATGGAGAACAGACACAGAGAGATGAAGTGACTTGCCCAAAATCGCATAGGAAGTCTGTGGCAGAGCAGGAAATTGAATCCAGGTCTCCCAAGTCCCAGGTTAATGCCCTGTTGGACCATTCTTCCTCTCCAATGTGTTTAAATGCCTTACTGGATCAGAGCCTCTGTGATCTCATGATCAACGTTATATTTCTGTTCTTGAACAGTAAAATACTTCAAAGCAGCTGCTCAGGGAATGGCCCAGCGTTAATGGGATAAAGACATTCCAGGAGTTGCAAGTGTCCTAAAAAGAAACTATTTACTTTATGGTAGCCACAGGATTCTATAAGGATCATTTCCTCATTACATCAGCATTCCCTAGATTTATCCTGCTGCTTTTGGCCTGGTCTTGCTCAGATTAAATCAGTCGGAGACTCTTATAATTACTAGATAAACAAGGAAGCATCTGCAGTAAATAGTTTATCCCAGTCTTTCTTGTTATTTTCTGATCTTAGACAGATCAAGCAGCTTTTTCCCCAAGAAGTCTCAGTTGTAAGTGACCCTCTTCCCTCACTAGGGGTAGGTTCAAGAGCTGGCAGATTTGTTAAATATGAGACTATCTGATCTCATATTCAATGCTATCTAGTGCCTCAGCAACAGCATTAGGGACAGTGTTCCCAATTGCTTTACATACAGAATGGACTGGGTTTCCAACCACTTTTTTCATTACAATTCATCAGCCTTAAATACCAATAACAATACAAACTGAGTCAAACCTTTGCAAGAGACTGCTGTGCCTGTACTGTTAAGTCCTTTCTAATGTTTGATTGTAATAGTAACTAATTAGATGCAGTGCCTTGGGAGAAGTCATTGATAAACTGAGTATTGGTTTCCCGTAGATGTGAATGAATGTACAACCCAGAACCCTTGCGTGCAAAACTGCGTCAACACATACGGCTCTTTTCTCTGTCGCTGTGATCCTGGCTATGAACTGGAAGCGGATGGAATCAGCTGCAGTGGTAACTGTCTTCAGTGATTGGATGTGGGGAGGGGGTTAACTGTCTTTAAATCATTCGTTGTAATGTGTTATTTTTTATATGCCTTCCTCTGAAGTTTCAAATATGGTTCACTGTTAGAAGTAGGATATATCTACCTATCCAATCCAGTAGAACAATTCATCTTTTCCTAATTTCAGTTAAACAGGAGGGTAAAAGCAAGAAACCACACACAAATCAATGGTGGTGTATGTTTTTTCTCATACTGGTATTAAAGAAATAGATTAAACATTAGAACTGTTCTGTGACAATGGTAAAGAACCACAGAAAAGAGTTGCTTTCTTCTAACACTCACCAAGGAACTTTATTGGCATAAATAAAATAGCATTATTCCAAAATCTATTCTTGCCCTGATACAGCAAATAGCTCACTTTAATTCAAAAGGTACTTAAGCACGTTACCTCTCCTGCCCTGCTTTACTGAAGAACTTTCCCGAACATTTTCCAGCCCCACCTGCTTGCTACAGATTTAAAGAAACAAGAAACCTCCTCATGAGCACTGTTGAATCTAATCAGATAGGAGCGATCCATCCACAATGGAGCAGTATTATTGGAAAATTGTTACACCATTGTTCTTTCCCCCGCTCTCATTTTCCTTTTGTTGTTTTATTTTGCTTAATTGAAAAAGAATAGTTAGGCTAACTTCTTTCATGAGTGTCCCCACAGTCTGTTTAAATGAGAGAGTCCAGCCAATATTTCTTGGAAGGAAAAAACCTCCCTGGAAAATATTTGTTTTTTAATTTACACTAAACAGATGTAAAGGGCTGTGTTTGAGAGAAAAAACATGTGACGTGCAGTGTATGTTAAGCCGTTGTTCTTTGTAAGCCTAATTATAAAGAAAGGGACTCAGGCCCGGATTTTAAAGGTATTTAGGGGTTATTCTGCTCAGCACTGCAATGCCTAACTCAGGAGCCTAAGTCTCACTTTCAAAATGGGACTTAGACCTCGCAGTGTTGAATACCTTTAAAATTCTGTTCTTAAGTCCTTGTTCTGGCAGTGAGATGCTAATTGGTCCAAATTCTGGCTTTAGCAGGATTACACAAGACGTAAAGCGGTGTCTGTTTTTTCACACTCCCTGTTGATAAAGTAGCTTCATGGCCTGAAGTTAATAACAACAATATCTAGCATGCTCCCTCTATAAACCACTTTATAGATACTTACTCATCCCTACAACACCCCTGGTGAGATGGTTAAATATATTTAACCCCCCATTTTAAAGATTGGGGAAATCAAACTGAGAGCTTAAGTGATTTGCTCAGGGGAGTCTGTGTGTCAGAGCTGGGAATAAGTACTCAGGAACTGGCGGCTCAGACTCAAGCCTTTGTTTCTTTGTAAATTAAGTTGTCATGGGATAAGGGAAGATCCTTTCATGGATTGAGAACTGGTTAAAAGACAAGGAACAAAGGGTAGGAATAAATGGTAAATTTTCAGAATGTCGGGGGTAACTAGTGGTGTTCCCCAAGGGTCAGTCCTAGGACCAATCCTATTCAACTTGTTCCTAAATGATCTGGAGAAAGGGGTAAACCAGGGGTCGGCAACCTTTCAGAAGGTTCTGGGCTGTGCCGAGTCTTCATTTATTCACTCTAATTTAAGGTTTCACATGCCAGTAATACCTTCTAAAAACGTTAAAATGTCTCTTTCTATAAGTCTGTAATATATAACTAAACTATTGTTGTATGTAAAGTAAATAAGGTTTTTTAAATGTTTAAGAAGCTTCATTTAAAATTAAATTAAAACGCAGAGCCCCCCAGACCAGTGGCCAGGACCTGGGCAGTGTGAGTGCCACTGAAATTCAGCTCGTGTGCTGCCTTCGGCATACGTGCCATAGGTTGCCTACCCCTGGGGTAAACAGTGGCAAAGTTTGCAGATGATACTAAACTGCTCAAGATAGCCAAGACCAAAGCAGACTATGAAGAACTTCAAAAAGTTCTCACAAAACTAAGTGATTGGGCAACAAAATGGCAAATGAAATTTAATGTGGATAAATGTAAAGTAATGCACATTGGAAAAAATAACCCCAACTACACATACAATATGATGGGGGCTAATTTAGCTACAACTAATCAGGAAAGAGATCTTGGATAGTTCTCTGAAGACGTCCACGCAGTGTGCAGTGGCAGTCAAAAAAGCAAATATTCAAAAAGGGATAGAGAATAAGATGGAGAATATCTTATTGCCCTAATATAAATCCATGGTACGCCCACATCTTGAATACTGCGTACAGATGTGGTCTCCTCATCTCAAAAAAGATATACTGGCGTTAGAAAAGGTTCAGAGAAGGGCAACTAAAATGATTAGAGGTTTGGAGAGGGTCCCATATGAGGAGAGATTAAAGAGGCTAGGACTTTTCAGCTTGGAAAAGAGGAGAATAAGGGGGGATATGATAGAGGTATATAAAATCATGAGTGGTGTGAAGAGAGTGAATAAGGAAAAGTTATTTACTTGTTCCCATAATACAAGAACTAGGGTCCACCAAATGAAATTAATGGGCAGCAGGTTTAAAACAAATAAAAGGAGGTTGTTCTTCACACAGTGCACTGTCAACCTGTGGAACTCCTTGCCTGAGGAGGTTGTGAAGGCTAGGACTATAACAGGGTTTAAAAGAGAACTAGATAAATCCTTGGAGGTTAAGTCCATTAATGGCTATCTGCCAGAATGGGTAAGGAATGGTGTCCTTAGCCTCTGTTTGTCAGAAGGTGAAGAAGGATGGCAGGAGAGAGATCACTTGATCATTACCTGTTAGGTTCACTCCCTCTGGGACACTTGGCATTGGTCACTGTTGGTAGACAGGATACTGGGCTGGATGGACCTTTGGTCTGACCCAATATGGCCGTTCTTATGTTATGTTCTCTTATTAACTAAGCAGGGGAATAAGGAAATGATTAACAGTAACCTTCCTTGCATGTGCTTTCCCCTCAGTCATGATCCCATGTGGAACATTGGGGTCCTGCTTTCTCACTTGTACACAAAATTCTGCAAATTATGTTGATTTAGCAAATCAAGAGTAAAAAGAATGAAACCCAGCATTTCTGTTTTTAATCCAAGATTTGAAAGGTTGCTCAGCTTCCCTGATATTTTAGAGGCATTCTGGGAGACCTGCACTGAGCTAGGATGATGTTATTAAGCCATATTGGAATGCCTAGGAAATAAATGAATAAAGGCTAAAAACCAGAGCTGGCTGCTGCAGGGGTGGGATGCAGGATTTCTGCTGGGACTGTTGTCACTCTCTTGGAGGGAAGGCTTTGCTTTCCAGAAAAGATTTTTCCCTTTATAAAATACTCAACCCCACAGCTCCCTGCGAGGGAAGACTCCACACACACACTCATTACCATTTGTTTGAGGAGAGGCCTTTCACTCCTATGCCTTAGATTAGCACTAGGTCAGGTCTGTAACATCTGGATCATGAAAACATACCTATGTTCCATGGGTAGTTCTACCTGTGAAGTGAGATAGAAGTGAATGGCCAATCACATGGACAATTAGAAACAGGTTTTCTGACAATACAGGAAATAAGAGCAATGTATCCTTTCACTCTCTAGTTTTTCATTCAATGTGACTCACCTGTAGAGAAAGCTTAATTAAAAAGTTGTGAAGTAACATTTCAGTTGGATGCATTGATGCACCAAACAGAATAGATGACATGGACGGACTCCGTTATTTGCAAACCCTCTGCGCTACACCCAAATCCTCCCCTTGTACCTGCAGATTAGTGGAGGGTGTACTTCTGCTACTGAGTGCCAGAGCTAAAAAGGTGCTGAATGCCTTAACCTTCAGCTGCCATCAATGGGAAGTGAGGCACTCAGCTCCTTACAGGAGGAGAGCTAGGTCCCCTGTATAGCTGCACAGAGAACTGTCAGCAAGTCATTCTGGGCCTGACCCTGTGTTTCTCACCCACCAAAACCCCTCCCTGAAGTCAAAAGGAGCCTTTGAATGTACCAAGCATGCAGGAGTGGGCCCTAAGGTGTGTAAATACTCTGGTGACACAGCAGAATTGATTATACATAGCAAAGAGCTTTAAAAAAAATGCACTGATGAAGTCCAACTGCACTCCTGAAGGCAATGGCCAGTTTTGCCATAGTCTTCCAGAAGAATTAACAAAACTGGTTGTATTTTTAAAAATATAGAGAAACCTATTGTAGGCCACCCCACCACCTTGACTCCCATGATCTGCAACATTCAGTTGCATAGTAGAGATGACCCTGAATTAAAATGGCTTAGTAGCCTTGGGGCTACTTGTGGCTGAATGTTCTTCCCTGGTACTGTATTCTAAAAAGTAGCTATTTAAAAATGGCCCCCTGGAGTCTGTCATGACTCAGATCACAGGCGTCACTTTAAAATTAAAACAATTAAAACATTTTTTTTATCTGGGGTCCTAAGAGTCAAGTTTCTTCCGTCATCACCGGTAAAAAAACTTCTGCAGGCCAAACTATACCCTGAATGACAAGTAACTGACTGGAACTTAAGCAAGTCTCTTGATGATGCATAAAAAGGAATAAAATCCAGTTCACTCTCTCTTAGCTATGTTGGCTCTGCAGGGCTAACAAGAGTAAGAAACACTAGAAGGTTATTTCAGTTAGTCAAGTAAGCCAGCCTCACTGATTACCCACACTGAGCAGGTATATTGAATAGAAAGGTGCCAGTCTACATTTCATTCAGGCTAGAGTCTCACTTTTAGACAGGCTTGCCTACTGGATGGTCTTCTGAGAGTGGGTTTCATTATCATTTATTAATAGTTGTAGGCCTGACTTGACATGGGTGAGGCTTAGAAAACAATAGTGAATTGGATCATTTTCCTTTTTCAAGTAAAGTAATAATTTACATTCATTCCTAGCTACCATGAGCCATATTCACCCTGGTATACCTTCAGCAAAGTCAGTGGATTTACATCAAAGTTGAATCTGGTTTATTAAACCGAGTTGAATAGCAAACACCATGATCTTATAGCTCTATGAATTTTTGTGGTGACAGGCACTGTAGTTAGGATGGAGTTCAGGGGAAAGTCCTTTTTACTTTAACACAAAGCATTGTAAACTTCATTCTATCACTGCAGACATGGATGAGTGCAGCTTCTCAGAGTTCCTTTGCCAGCACCAATGTGTGAATGAGCCTGGTTCTTACTACTGTTCCTGCCCCCCTGGCTATGTTCTGCTTGATGATAACAGAAGCTGCCAAGGTAAGAACATTCCAACCATGAATTAAAATCCAACCAAACAGTAAATAGCTCATAGTTCTGGAAGGCAAATTAAGTTGATTCACTGAAAATCAAGACTTGAGACGTTTGTTTGATCTTGGCATTGCAAAAAGTTGGAAATATCTTAGGGGGTGTATTGTGCAGCCATGCTGGTGAGTGCTTTCTCCCATGAGTGATCCCATTGATATCAATGGGGTTATTTGCATGAGTAAGCGCTTACTATTGTGAGTAAGGGTTGCACAGAAAGGTACCTAATGGGCCAGTTTTGCTCCCCCTGAAGACAGTGGCAAAACACCTACTGACTCCAATGGGGGAAATGAGGATTGGGTCCATTGAGAGCCCCTACTTCACTCTGGAGTTTTTGAAATGCCGTTAAGTCATTAAAGTATATTACTGAGTAGAGCTAATCTCAAACTTAGAGCACTGGTCTCTGCATCTATGGATGTGTCCTGCACTATAGGATAAGAAAGAGATAGCAACTGATTTCCATGACTGTGCCTGGGGCATTCTCTTTTTTATTGCATCTCCACTTATTGTTCTGTATGTTCTGCATTAAGCTGTAGCCATGGTTGTACCATTGCTGCTGGACTCGCTTCTCCCTTTCAATACAGCTTTCTGTTTGCGGCTTCTTGGCCAGTTTTAAGCTGGCTGTGAGCACAGGAGCAGTCTGCTTTTTCTTTAATGTCCACCCTCTATACATTCACTGAAAAAGAAATCCTGCAGAGTTCATCGATACAGAATTTTTTTTTTTAATCGTCTCAGTAGCAGCATTCATGGAGTCAGGTGTGGTTTGAATTTTTTAATGCCCAAACCCCTCATTCCCCACAAATGGCACTTCCAATAGCAGAGTGTACTTGGTCCCATGCTGAACAACACTGGATCAGTGCCCTGTGTTCTGAATGTTTCATTTTTTAGCTGGCTAATAAGGGCAAGGTTGAGGGGCAAATGGGGACAGTGTATGTCCAACAATTGTTCCAGAAAATTTTGCGTTATTGGTACATGGACACATTATGCTCCCCTCCCCTTTCCTCCCCTCCCTTCCCCTTTGTCTGTTTAACTTTTTAGATTGTGAGCTCTTTGGGGCGGGGCCATAACTCCTTTTATATTTGTGCAGTGCCTATCACTGTGAGGGCTCTCCCAGAAACTGAGAAATAAACTATCAATAATCCAATGAAATCTGGCTTAAAAGAGGGACTGATGAAAAAATGGTTCTCCTTAGAGTGATTGTCCCTCTGAGTAGTGCACTTCAGGCTGGGCATGTGCTCTGTGTACCCGTGACTGGGGACTGGTCTTTAGCAGTGGCTGTGTGGTCTACGTATTCATCCCCACTTTCCTTGTGCGCCACCCCAAAGAGATGAGAGGGGCTGCTAGACTGCCACCCTCTTATCTCTTAGTTTGTTGCCTCTTAGTTCCTTTTTACTGCTCATGGGCTAGGATGGAGCATCAGTGTCATGCTGACTTCTTCAGATTCTCTCTCTAAATAGTTTTCAAAGTTGTAAGAATTTTCATAGTTAGCTACTTTTATACTATAGTTAAGTGATAGATTTAGGGGTCTGGTTCCCTATTTTTGGAAACTTTTTCCAATGGTGGGAAGTCATTGCTGTATACATACTCACACCCACACCCACCCACCCAATGGTTGTGGGGAGCATGCCAAAAATCCCTGGTTTCAAAAATTGCAATACATGCCCCAATCCCTTCCTGGTCATGGACTATCACAATATCTGTCTGTACTTCCTGGGGGAAGTCAATGTCCCTTCCAGTATGCCCCTGTGATATCCGCAGGTCGTTTCTGAGTAGGAAAAAGCAGTGCAGGGAGTTTCAGCTCCAAAAGTTCCTCTTTGAGGAGTACATGAAAGTAAGGCGTACGCCCCTGTACATCAACCTGAAGAAGGTAGGATTGGTGCCTCTTCTTTGGTCTCCAAGACCTCCACCCCTCACCAGCTCAGAGAGGCTCAGGAGAGCAGGGAAGGAAAGGGAGATGCAAGTGCATTCATAAGGACAAGAGGGAAGATTCCCCATTCAAATCTAAGAAGAGGCAGAAGTCCCTGCCCCATTCCAAGTCACTGGGAGATTTGTACTTCAGAACAGGACCATACAGTACTGAGAAGGAACAGACTGGGACTTCTTCAAAGGGCAAAACTGCAGCATCTTCCAGTACTGGGGACTGCTTCTTCAACACCGAAACCCTCGTTGGTACCGTAGGATTTAATGACCTCTTCTTCAGTGTCCTGAGCTGTGGAGACATCTCCCATCAACTCTGTCTGGCTTTCTGATTCCTGAAAATCTTCTGCTATTCCTAGAACTGAAGTCACTCCTCCTTTCCAGATCTCAACACCTGGCACCAAGACTTCAACTGGTGCCAATATCTCTGTGGTACCACTTTCCAATCCCCACCAACAAGTTGGGTTGAGGCAGACTGTCTCCGATACCATAAATGAGTAAAGGCAGATCACTCCCACCTCCTGCAATATGAAGAGCCTCCCTTTCTGGATCTGAGGTCAGAATCCTCAAAGTCAGAAGAGGACTGCAGCAGACACCTGTCCCAGACTATGTCCCTAAGGACTCCTACAGAGCATTGAGCCCTGATAAAATATTGAGAGTCTCCACACTACCTCACTACTCTTGTACTAGAGGATACCCTCTCCCCCATATACTCACTGGTACCCAGCACCTCAGTGGCCATTACTGAGGGGCTACAGTGTTGCACAGTGATGGTATTGAGTCTCGAGGCTCTTCTGGGACCATCATACAATATACCTACAATATCTCCATCACCAGGCTCAAACAGCAGATCTGTTTGAGCCCCAGAACATCCAGACAAATCTTGCTTATCACTGTTGGGTCATATGGCCACCAGTACTTATGTGTAGGGCTGTGCGTCTGTCTCCAAGGTCACGGAAGTGATGGATTCCATGACTTTCTGTGACCTCCGTGACTTCTGCAGCAGCTGGTGCTGGCTCAGGCTGCCCAAGCCAGGCAGCCTCTGAGCCAGCAGTAGCAGTTTGGGTTCAGGGCTGGGGCAGGGGATTGGGGTGCGTGGTGGTGGTGCTTACTTGGGGGCGCTCCCCAGCTCCCACCAGTATGTTCCTGCAGCTTCTAGGCGGCGCGTCCGGGGGCTCCACGTGCTGCCCACATCTGCAGGCGCTGCCCTCACAGCTCCCATTGGCTGTGGTTCCCAGCCAATGGGAGCTGTGGAGCTGGCACTTGTGGTGAAAGCAGCACATGGAACCCTCCTGGGCACTCCTCCCCCTAGGAGCTGCAGAGACATGCCGGTCGGAGCCGGGTAGGGAACCTGCCAGCCCTGTCAACCCTCCCCCTCCAGCACCAGCGGGGTTCCTCGGATGCGCGCCGCCACCTATCCTCCCTCGTCCCAGCACTAGCGGAGATCCCAGACCACGCCTTCCCAGCACCAGTGGGGGTCCCAAGCTGCGGGCCACCTCCCGCTTCCCCCCTCACCTCTCCCCTCCAACCTATTCTGGGACAAGTTAAATAATATGTCCCTTGAGGGCAGCATATGAACTCACTCAACTTGAGCTAAGGCAGCATCGGTAGCTTTCTTTAGAGACGTTCCTATTGCTAACATGTGCAGAGTAGCAATTTGGAATTCCATTCACACCTTCACTAGACAATATGCACTGGTGCAAGCAGCTGCTTCTACTGCCTCTTTGGGCAGGGCAGCTCTGCAATCTGCTGTGTCATAAGACTCCAGGCAGACAGCTCCTTGAAACAGACACTGCTTGTGAATCATCTGAAGTGCATTACACATAGGGACAGCCACTTGAAGAAGGGTGGGTTACTTACCTTGTAGTAACTTGAGTTCTTTGAGCTGTGCAGTGCACTACCAACACTCCTCCTCTGCTGCCTGGTCTCCCCCTACCTGGCACTGATGGTAGGGACAAAACTAAGATGGCGGGTGATCTGGCAGTGCCCTTTATGCACACATGGCCCAGACTCTGCTAGTGAAAAACCTCTGGTCCTGGGCGCATGCACAATCTAAATAGCACTACTCATAGAGACAACACATTGCAAGAGCTCAAGTTACTACAAGGTTAGTAATCCATCCTTACTTATCAAAGGTAGCCTTCTAATACAGATGGAGCAGGGTTGTGCTTTGATTGGTGATACTTTGGTGCAATCTCTTAATAGGAGAGGTTGCTTTATTATACTAAAATACAAATAATAAATGATATATAGGTATTCTATAGCTGTTTTCATCCATAGATCTCAAAGTGCTTTATAAAGGAAGTCAGTGTCACAGCCCCCATTTTACAGATGGGGGAAAGTGAGACACAGAGTGGGGAAGTGACTTGCCCAAGGTCATCCAGCAGGTCAGTGGCAGAGCCAGGTCTCCCGAGTCCCCATTCAGTGCTCCAACCACTAGGCCACACTTTACAAGGGTGGCATCTTGTAGAGTTTTCCTTGTATTATCCTCCCTCTCATTTTTATGTTTCAGATATCAATGAATGTGAGACTAGAAACTTCACTTGTACTACACAGCAAACCTGTTTCAATATCCAAGGAGGATACAAATGTCTAGACCCAGTAAAGTGTGAGGATCCTTATATCCAGATCAATGACAAGTGAGTAACAGACCCATAGAAGTGGAGGGCAGTAAATATGCTTGAGGCAAATAAATTGCACTTCTGCAACATGACAGCAAAATACATCTAAAGAGCTATACAGACGCTATTGTTGCATTTACTATTAGCAAGCTTTATAAAAATATAAATTGCAATTACTTGCCAGGTGGTAGGAGATTCAGTTGTGTGGAAAGTTAAGCTGGAAAAGCCCTCACCAAAATGAGTGCAGCAGAGAAGACCATAATGGTTGTAATGCAACAAAAGAAAGTTAGTTACTCCATTGCCACCTGCCTTTAATCATACTTGATCAAACACAATCTATTTGTTAATAATAGTACTTCCTTACCTACCTAATCCAGGGGGTTGTGAGGATTAACTAGTTAATGTTTGTACAGTGCTTTGAAAGCATAACACACTGTACTATAGAGGCGTGGCAGCTCTGCTAGAGTTAAGAGTGAGTCGCTTACCGTTTAAAAGATGACTCTTCTAAGAGTTGTAAAATCCACATGCTGACTGACATTGTCTTGAAATTTGCTTTGCCTCATGGGGTTCCTAGGTACTGTTAGTGATCCACATGTGAGGTCCTTTGAGCACAGTGTTCCCAAGATACAATCCCCCTACTAAAAGCCCCAACATCTTACAAAATCACATGGTGGTTTTAACTTTTTTTGCACACACTTGGGAGTCAAATTATGGCTGAAATACTCCCCAGTCTTGTCAGTCACTTCGGATTTATTTAAATCAGCTTATGGTACCTGCAGCCCCCTTGCGAAGTTACTCAATATTAAGCTTAAAACTCCAGATGGTATGTCAGTAGCTGAAGCCAAAGAGAACAAAAGACATGCAACAAGACTAGGGCTCTGTTAACATCCAAAGGGTTTCCAGCCAATCTATTATCACCAGTTCTAGTAACTGGATGGCTCAAGGTGACATGCTCTGGTCACTGAACCTGAGCAACACTGATGCACTGAGAGTCTGAGCACTTTCAGCAAATGTGGCTTGGGCATGTTTCTTGCTCTCTGCCTGCATTCTGCAGGGGCTTCTTTTGGGAGTTTTGCCCCAAGATCAAAATTCTGGTTTTAAGAGCCATATTTTAAAGTGCTTTAAAATCTATATGCAGACTCTGATTTTATTTTAGAAGTACTGTCAAGGAAATTAGCATTACTTAAATAGAGGGAAGATGAGAGATTCTAGGAAGCAGTTAGGGTAATGTCATCAACCAGAACAATGGGATTTAGTGTGATCAAAGGAAAGCAAGTTGCTGGGTCTTTTAATATTCACAGAGTTTAAGGCCAGCAGGGACCATTAGGACATAACATAGATAACAAAATTTACCTTTATTGGCTGTCAGTGCAAGATATCTCTTTGGTCAAGTATTTGCTCAAGTTCAGCCCATCCATGGGGTGTTTATGGATTATGGTTTGTGTGTGTAATAAAGAGAGGAGGCTATTTAGATCATCATTGTGGACTGTCTGATTTAATTAGAGGTGTACCTGAAACAAAACTCCAGACCCAGGCTTTGGAAGAATTGGACTTTGTGGCTCTGGCCAGGCTTTAGATTTATTCTCTGACTGTATTTAATCTATGACATGTCCCTGAAAGGTGTTGGACACACATCCTGTCCAAAAAGTAATGTAATTATTTATATAGCCCCATTGATGTTCATGGTTCTGCACCGTAAGTGAGCTAGGCCAATAATTAACAGGTCCCTAACCTGAAGAGCTTATAGGCTAAATTCCTACCAGGACAATCATGCATTAGGAGTCCACAGCTGCAGAGCTGTCAGAAAAGAAAGTCCAAATTCTTGAGGGATCAAAGGAGACAAAAGTTTCAGTATGAAGAGCAGTTTTGGCAGAGCCTAGAGAGCAGAAGGAAGATGAAGGCAGAGATATAGGAAGGATGAGGGTGGAGCTATGGAGAGCTCTGAATGCAAGCAAAGGAAATGAAAGTTACATGGTTCTTTAAGCCAGTTAAGTTTTGTACTCCATTATTTTTTGCTTTCATAGCAACGTGTAGTGAAATAGGTGTTGCAGAATTGGCTCAATACTGATGATAATTCTGTCCACATTAGTCGCTGCATGTGTCCAGCTGAAAACCCCGGTTGCAGAGATCAACCATTCACCATCCTATACAGAGACATGGACATCATGTCAGGACGGTCCGTGCCGTCTGACATCTTCCAAATGCAAGCAACAACTCGCTTCCCTGGTGCCTATTACATCTTCCAAATCAAATCAGGGAATGAGGGCAGAGAATTCTACATGCGGGTGAGTAAGTCTGTATAGAGTCCTACCAGTATCTTATAGTTTGCCACATCCTTCTCTGACAGCTGTACTATGTTTTTAATGTGTACTATTTAAAATTTCAGTGCAAGATCTCTCATAGGGGCAGACGTGTGCCTGTCATACTACATCCATAGCCATGCAGTGTAATGTACTGGTCATAATCACAGCGGGCTGCTCAAACCCAGAAAGGCTGTGGATGCTAGTTCTGCAGGAAGGTGATGTATCCCAGGGAAAGATACTCTATAATGGCAGTGTAGGGAATTCACCAGACTAGCCCAGCATGCCCCACTTGTGCTATTCCATACGTGGCAATATGGCTCAGTGACATCTTGAAATAGCTGAGGAGAGAGGCTGGTTTAAAATGTTATCAGGTTGTTTGGGTTTTTTTTTTAACTGAAAAACTGAGTTTTCTATTAAAAGAAAGTTTTGCAGAGAGTGTCTGTTTTCTTCAAGACTTCTTGATTTTTTGTCAGGAAACCGAAAATACAAAACTCAAAATGCTCAGTCAAAACACAAACATTTTTGGCTAAAAACTGAAAAAAATTCAGTTTGCAGGGGTTTGGATTTTTAATAAAATGTCCAGATTTTCCGCACAATTTGCAGCTGACCTCTTTCTCTACCCCCACCCCCACCCCGCCCCGCTTTCCATTGGATAGGTATTGGACAGCTGGCATTCTTAGAACAAGGAGCATCGTTCTTGGTGGGACTCAGAAGCTTGGGTAGTAACCACAAGTAGAATCTGACCCTGATAGTCAAACCAAGTGCCATTCATAGGAATACATGTAATGACACTTTCAGCACATCATAAGAAATAATATTAGAACAGATTCTGGCATTTCCCAATTCACATTCTTCATGGTAGCATTGGATTCCGAACTTTAAAATGGCATCAGCTTTGTCTTAAGGTTCCAGGCAGTTCCAGGGATAATCATTTCCATCCTGTAGCAGCATTTTGCTGTTGTAAAGTTTTATTGTCCCAGATTTTTTCACCTATCTGGACTGATCAGTCAGTTGTGTGGGGTTCACAGACAAATTCCATTGTTCAAATCTGATTCCGTTCTTTCTTTATCCCAGAAAGTACCCAAGGCCTTTCTTTTATTGGACATGTTGCACTTTTCCTTTAACTGGTAACAGAATATTCCCAGAGTGTCTAGGTTATAACCAGCAGGTGGTGCCTGTTCCTTTGTTTTGGAAAAAAATAAAAACGAGAGGTTATAGATGTGGGGGATGAGGGTGGGGCAGGCAGATACTGCTATATTGTTAAAAGTGCCATCTGTCAGGTGGGTTGTTAAACTTAAGCCCGTGCTGCCCATCTCTGGTGAGCTATCCCACTGTCAGCTCAAATTTTTGTGGTACTTTTTCAAAACCTAGCTGGAGCTAAGCAAAGTGCTCTGGCTAACATTATGTGTCTCAGTAAAACAGGTCCCAGGCTGTGTGTGTGATGTTCTGCTGAATGGTGATTTGCTGCTCTATTTAGGAACACCGGACCAGATTTTCAAGTGCTGAGAACCAACCATTTTGGCTAGATTATCAAGCATTCAGACTGCATTTAGGTACCTAAACGAGAGCCAGATTTTCAGAAGTACTTGAGGGATGAGTTTATTATGAGTGCTGAGCAAATCTGAAAATCTGACCCACAATCCCAGCATTGTTTTCACCTTTGTGTATAATACATTTAAAGGAGTCTCTCAAAAGGGTCCGATTTTGCAACACATATTTATGCAAATGAAAACCAACCCTCTTTCCACTGAAACTGGAAAAATATTCATGAACAGTTTTCTAGACATATGAAGTATCAGAAGGGTAGATGTGCTAATCTGGATCTGTAAAAGCGGCAAAGAGTTCTGTGGCACCTTATAGACTAACAAACATATTGGAGCATGAGCTTTCGTGGGTGAATGCATCCGGCAAAGTGGGTATTCACCCACGAAAGCTCATGCTCCAATACGTTTGTTAGTCTATACGGTGCCACAGAACTCTTTGCCACTTTTATAGACATATGAAGTTTTTGTAATATATTATTTTTAAATAAAGTCTAAATTTTGGAACTTAAAACCACTTCACAGTGTCTCTTTAAATGGATAAAAAAATGTCTGCATCAAACCAAAATAAACTTCATGAAGCTTAAGAACTAACGGAAACAGGAAAAGAATACCTGGCCCAACATGCCAGCACCTCTTGAATCCATGGTCTTGCTTTTTCCTCCAGATAATAATGATGGATTTATATGTACAATAACAACTTTCATCTGCAAGGATCCCCACATGCTTTACAAACTGATAAAACTGTACAAAGTGACACTTCCTATACCATTGAAATGCAGCCATCTCTGGGGTGAAGTGCAGTAGCTCTCAACAGTGCCTGTAAATACACAACAGTTCAACACAGGAAATGCAAAGCGCCTTTTCTAATTGAAAGTGGACTGTAGGAGATATTTAGGCAGGCAGAATGTAATTGTCTGTTTAAGCATTTACAGTGAGTGACGTGGGTCTTTAATTACCCCTGTTTTATACATCAGCCAAATACAGCAACCACAGCAGCACAGTGTCCTCTACCGCTCTGCTAGAGCACTGCTTCAGTAATGACAGGGTATGTCTACACAGCAAATGAAGGGTGATTAAAGCTAGTGTAAATCTAGCTAACGTGTAACTATGAGAGAGGAGACAAGGCAGCACAGACTGCATCATAGGTTAGCAACCCAAATGTGTGCCCACAGTACCCAATGGCTTGTACATGGGCTTGTACTAGCCCCACTGAAGCCCAGGCTGCCACATCTTCACTACTGTTGTTACCCATATTAGCTAAATTAAAGTTAGTACAGGTATGCCTATCCGCACTATGATCACACCTCCATTGCTGTGTACATACCTTGAAAGAAAATAGTGAGACCTATTGAATCACCAGTACCTGGGTTTCCTCTGGAGGTGTCCCACCCATGTACTCACCAAGTCAATGAGGTACAATGTATAGGGCACTAAACTAGGGATCAGGAAACCTGGCTTTAATTCCCAGCTGTACCATTGACTTACTGCCTGACCTTTGTTCACTTAACTATTCTGTGCTCAAATCTTTCCATCTATCAAAGAGGAATAATGACACTTGCCCACCTCAGCAAAATGGATGGAAGGGCTAAGGAAGCATCGTTCTGAGATGTGAGACACTCAACCATTAAGTAGTATACTCTAAGATCATAAACGTAATGTATCATCTTTGGAAATCTCACCTGCTTCTCTCTCTGTTTTGCACACAGCAAACGGGACCTATCAGTGCTACTCTAGTGATGACCCGTCCCGTGAAAGGGCCCCGTACCATTCAGTTGGACTTGGAAATGATCACAGTTAACACTGTCATCAACTTCAGAGGGAGCTCTGTCATCCGGCTGAGGATATACGTATCACAGTACCCGTTCTAAACCTTCAGTACGGTCCCTTTAAACGTTAAAAGCAACAACAAAAAGACATTATCCCCTTTCTGCAGATCTTTTTCCTCAAAAAAATATAGCAGCTCAAAACCTAACCAGCGTTACCACAGACACAACAGCCTACGCCATCTGATGAGAGAAGCCTCTTCATATACAATCCTTCCAGGATGCAGACATCTGAACATGTATTGTCAGCAGATCCCGTATGATTTTATATGTGATTATATGTTTTAAGAACCTTTTGTTGTTGTTGTTGATTTTAAAAACTTTTCTAGGGTGTGATTTTATGCTCCAAAGACTGTGAACTTCCCCACCTCTGTAACTGCAACACTGCTTAGCAAAGGCACCAAACAAACTGAGGGAAAAGCTGGCTTTTGCTATTTTGCTTTTTTTATTTTAAAAGGAAGGCAAACAAACAAAAAATTCACCTGTCCAAATGTGGAATCTGAGAAGCACTAACTACCATTGCCAGTTGTTTCTGGAATTGTCAGTCATACAGTCTGTCTCAGTTGTCCCTACATTTGGCTTAGCTCCATCTGTCCTTTTTGACCGTACTTCTTAGTTGAGTCATTGTAAGTTCATTCTACAATACATGTTGTACTATGCTTGCTGGATCTATAAGCCCTCCTTTTTAACAAAGTGTCACCTGCGTGGGTTCCTCACTGTATTAAATATTCCTACATAATTGAGTTCAAAGAGGTCTATCACTGGATTGTGTATTTTAAAATAATTAGGGCCTGATCCTTATGTTCACCAAGGCAGCATGAGCATAAATGTTTGCTGCCAGAATAGTATAAAGGGGCCTTAGCATAACTGAGTCAGGTCCTGAGTGTTCAACTGCTTTGCATACTTTTAATGATTGTGCATAATTAGCAAAGATTATGAAGTGCCTGTGCTAGTTCTGTGGTTATGGCCAGAGCTAATTTCCCATTGTAACCCCAATATTCAATTTTGCTAAACCCAATTTCCCCAAAAGAAAATAATCACCCAAAAATTACATATGCCAAAACTCTTCCCAGAATAGAATTTTTCTGAAAAGTTTTTTGGGAAAAATTAGAAGATGAATTTTTAAAGTTGTGGGATAAAATCTTGGTCTGGTTGAAATCAAGGGGAGTTTTGCCATTGACTTCAGTGGGCCAGGATTTCACCCTGATGTGGTTTTTGTAAGTTTTTCTCTTGTTGACTGTTTACAATGTTTCCAGTGTTTTTTTTCCTCTCCATTGGCTAATCTTACCTCCCAAATGGCTTGGCCAACAAAGGCTAAATTTTGCAGGCCTGAGGACAAATGGCTCAGTGTTTCTCAGAGGGCTAATAGGGGATTAACAAAGATATATAATGTGAAACAGCTCGGAATGAGGTGTTTGTACTCCCACGTTATGGTAGGCTGGGAAGCAATATATTAGAGCTTCATTAGTGTAGGGATGTAAAGAGGAGGACTGCAGGCTCAGGAAGCTCTCAGGCACAGTTCCATGAAGGAATAGAGAAACTGACTATCTTGCTTATAACAGGCTTTTCAAATTCAGGACTGTTTTTTATTTCCCCCAGCAGAAGTACCCTTTGTTTACCAAGTTGCTCTTTATTTTTAATCAGTATGAAGAAAGCCCTGGTACTTTGGAGCCGAGCAGAGAAATGCTCTGCACAGAACGGAGTGTGCCTTAAAGTAGCAGGACACTGTATTTTGTTTCTTTATTATTTTATCTTTTCCTGTTACCTCAGCTGCAGTGTGTGATATGCTGGGACAGAGCTGTTTTCACATGTCTACAGACCACCATATACAACCCTTTATATGATATATAACAACCCTGCTGATTTCTGCCAGGCTGTGCTGAGCCAGAAATAAAAGGTGGGAGGTCAGGGAGACGTGGTCAGGCAGCTGTCCTGGAGGAGCTAGGGAAGGAGTATAGAGAGAAGGATCAACAGGGACTGAGGCTCAAAAGGGGTCCACGCATCAAATTCCTCAGTCTTGGAGGAAAGGGGAGGGCAGGTGATGGGAGGCATATGGTTGGGAGGGCAGGATAGAGAAGCACTGACAGGTGACAGGGGAAGGTAAAAAGTGAGACACAAGGGATTTGGGAGCAGGACAGGGAAAGGCAAAGTCTTGCATTAAAGACTTTAAACTCTTAATGCTGTCTGTTATGAAACTTTAATGCTTATAGTTTTCTATGTAGCAAAATCCCTCTCCTCTCCCTCCACTAATCCCTTAGCCCACCAATACGGCTCTGTCCACCCCCCATATCACCCACTGGAGAGGAACCCCACTTTGTTGGTCCTTATATAATCTCTTGGAGCAAGTCTCTTCTTCTGGGCCACTCTATGGGAACTTAATCGAGCCTTTGGCATTCATTAAAGCACATGAAAACACTAGAGGAATTCCAGAACAAAACATTTGTTGAAAGAGATTTAAGGTTGAAAGTGTGATTCAGCAGAGCCCAGGAATGCCCATAAAACAATATTACACTTTCAACACAAACACTTTGTGCCTTAAAATATGTGAAAATGTCTGGAAGCCATGAAAATCAGCCACTTCCCCTCTGCCATAAAGTCTTGTATCACTTGCTATCACCCCAGCCAACCTGAACCTTGCCAAACTATATACCAACCTCAAAATAACAAATTACTACACGATTACAACATCTAACACCACCACATTTTCTATTCAAAGGATCCATTTCCAATATACTAGTACACAAGCACCGGTTATAGCAGTTCTGACAAATAAGGACCACACATGTTAGTTTTCACATAATATAGATTCAGATGGTTAAAAATGCAAACTTTCAGGCTCTGCAAACACTTACATAACCCTGTGTCGCGAGGTAGCTAGGCCCTGTCAGCAGAGCAGGTGTGTCCAGTTGAGATAATTAAATGGGATAGAGCTAAACCTGGGCAGGGACAGCAGGCAGGGAGAGGAGGCATGACAGGCTATGCCTGGAATGGGGAACTGTAGAGGAGTGGTGCTAATGTCTCTGGTAGGCCCTTAGAGCAAGGGGCCATGTACTCAGGAAGGTTATCCTGGAGTTGCTTTTCCAGAAGAGCACCAGAGCTGGCTGAATGAGGACTGGCTGAGCAGGGAGCTGGATGAGGTAGTAGGAAGCAGCATTACTAAAGACGCCTGGGAGGGGAGGCTGTGAAACCATAGGACACTGGGAGGAACTTCCTGTTTGCTTCAGTTTGAACAGTAAACTGGGCCTAAAGCAAGTGTGGGTGTCGCTATGAGTGCTTGTTACACTCGGGGGAAGCCCTGCTCTGCTACCCCCTACAGCTCCAAACTTCCTCTAACACCAGCCAGAGCCATAATTCTAGTCTTAGTCGTACAATTAGTCTTCTAGTCCCCCACCACATCATGCTGGGGGGAAGTATATAGAACTCTGACATATCTCTATTTACTGGGCATTTAATAAACAATAGCTCTAATCAATAGTGTAGAGCTGGCAGCACACATGGTCTAGTGAATATGGCACTAGACTGGAAGTCAGGAGACCTGAGGTCTGTTTCTGGCTCTGCTGCTCACCTGCTGTGTGACCTTGGGTAAGTCACTTTGCATCTCTTTCCCCTTCCACCCTGTGACTGTCTTGTCTCTTTAGACTGTAAATTCTTTGGGGCAGAGAATCTCTCTTGCTATGTGTTTGTAGTGTCTAACATAATCTCCGTAGGGGTATAGCTACACTGGGTGACCCATGCAGCTGGCTTGGGCTAAGGGGCTGTTCAACTGTGGTGTAGCTGTTCAGGCTCTAGGACTCTGCGCGGTGGGAGGGTCCCAGATCTTGGGCTGCAGCCTGAGTCAGAACATCTGCATTGCAATTAAATAGCCTGAGCACCATGAGCTTGAGTCAGTTGGAATGAGCCAGCCACAGGTGTCTAATTGGAGTGTAGACATACCCTGGAAATACTGTAATACAAATAAAGAATAGTAATCTTCACTACAGAACAAACTAGGGTGACCAAGACAGCAGGTGTGAAAAATTGGGATGGGGGTGGGAGGTAATAGGCGCCTATAGAAGAAATGCCCCAAATATCGGGACTGTCCCTATAAAATAGGGACATCTGGTCACCCTAGAACAAACCAAGTAGGAAATCTAGTCCCACAAATGGGTAGAGGGAATGATGCGAGCCAGGTAGGATGACAAATGAAGATGTGTGGTGAAGGATGATATGGTAGTGGGGAACTGACTGGATCCTCTAATTGTTTATTTCCAGACTGTTTAACTTGGGGATCTTCTTAGGGGTATACTTTTTATGCAGCAAATGGGATGTTATTTTCTATTAACTGACTTCCACTGAAACATACTTTCAACCAGAACTTTTTTTAAAAATGAAGGTTTGTTTGGGCATAGTTCCTATTCTGCTTCCTGTACAACTGTTGTAGAATCATAGGATTGGAAGAGTCCTTGAGAGGTCATCTAGTCCAGTCCCCTGAACTCATGGCAGGACTAAGTATTTCTAGACCATCCCCCTACAAGGGGATGAATACACAATCACAAGCCAGACTTCCATTCATGGATTTTTAACTGAATAAAATTGACACTGACCTATTTATCAGTCTTCTAACTTAGATGAAACCAAATGCTCAGGGTTTGTCTACACAGCAAGTTACTGTGCAGTAAGCCGGGGTGAGTATCTATAGTACAACAGCTTGCTGCACAGTAACATCCTGTGTGGATGTTGCTCTGAAATTCCTGGAGTGTGGCTTGATGTGTTACTACTTCGAAGTATGGTAAGCTGAGCCATACTCCAGGACTTTCAGGTGTTCTGTAGCAATGTCCATGCACGGTGTTACTGCACAAGCTGTGGGCTGTAGATTCACACCCTGGTTTGCCACACAGTAACTTGCCCCTAGAGGGTCTGAACACCCCAGGTTGCTAAGAATTGAAATGTCAGCATCTCTCAGGACTTAGCTCATGCATAAGTCAGGATTGTTAGTTCTCAACATGGGAGTCTACATTCAGCTTTAGCCTTCTCTGACTTTCTCTTGAAAGACTTGTCCCTCTGTTCAGATGTAGCCTAGCTTGATCTTTCATTATGTCTTAGGTGCATCATTAGCATCAGCACAATCAATAAATCCAGTCTTCTCTAGCTAAAAATGGACAGAACATCAGTATCACTGTTCAATGGTTCCCAAATCTAGTCTGTCTCTAGGATTTCCTGTTGCACTTGTCTCTGTAGTAGCTGTCCGTGTTAAAAACCTGTTGAAAGAAATTCACTGCTCAGCAACATGGAAAAGAAATGAATCTTGCTTGTATGTTGTTCAGTTCGGCCAGATGATTCATTCTTGCGATAGTTAAGTGCGGAATGTTGTAGAAAGGCGAATAAGTCTGTCTACAGGCAGATCCTCAGCTAGTATAAATTGGCATAGCTCCATTGACTTCAATAGAGCTATGACAAATTACACCAACAGAGGATCTTCCTGTAATTTTTCTCTGTGTGTGTGTGTGTGTGTGTACACATTTCTGCATGAATTGAGGAAGAATTTACAATGGCTAAAATTGGATGAGATATGGTGTGTATATATACATCTGGAAATAGCCATAACTAAAGAGTGCAAGGTGAAGAGAGATGACTGAGCAGTGTTTGATCATCCCAAATGAGTATATATAAATAGCTTGATTACTCCACATATTGCTGCTGTATATTGTGAGTCAAACTGTGGCTTGCTCTGCATAGAATCATGTGCCATCAAACCTATGGCCAGCTGTAGAAGCTTGGGGCAGATACTGGCCATCCCTAAGAGTGGCCCCTCTGCAATATCACAGGTCATTATGACAAATGGTACATAGGGGTCCTGGAGAGTTTATGCTTGGATACTCTGCCCTCCTGCTGGGGCTGAGTGGGGTAGCAGGGTGGAGGTAGGGGCTTGGCCATCTCACCTTCTCCATAGGGACTTCGCTCTGTGGCCTGAGTGACCTACCCCCAGCCACAGCCCACCCTGGGCACCCCTGCCCCAATGTTTATACGTGGCTACCCCTAATCCAGCAATGGCTTCTCTTCTCACCTCATCCCTATGTAAATTATTCCTACTTTTTGTATGAATAGGCTGCAGTATGGGTCTTGACCAGAATACTCATACATCTGAAGGCCAGAAGGGGCCATTGACGACATCTAGTCTGATCTCTTGTATAACACAGGCCAGAGAACTCCCCCAGAATAATTCCTACTGCAGATCTTTTAGAAAACATCCAATCTAGATTTTAAAATTGCCAGTGATGGAGAATCCAGCATAATCCATGGTAAATTGTTCCAATGGATAATTACCTTCACTGTCAAAAAATTACACGTTATTTCCTTCTGTATTTGTCTAGCTTCAGCATCCAGCATCGGAATGTGTTATACCTTTTTCTGCTAGACTGAAGAGCCCACTATCAAATATTTGTTTCCCATGTAGGTACTTTGATTTGATCAGACTTTATCTTCTTTTTGTTAAGCTAAATAGATGGACTCAAATTGCTCAATCACTATAAGACGTTCTCTAATCCCTTAATCGTTCTTATGGTTCTTCTCTGAACCCTCTCCAATTTATCAACATCCTTCCTGATTTGTGGACACCAGAACTGGAGACGATATTCCAGAAGCAGTCACCGCAGTGCCAACTGCTGAGGTAAAGTAAACTCTCTGTTTACTCAAGATTTCCCCTGTTTATGCATCCCAGGATCACATTAGTACTTTTGGCTACAGCGTTTCCTTGGGAGCTCATGTTCAGGTGAGCCCCAAATCTCCTTCAGAGTCACTGCTTCCTAGGAGAGAATCCCCCATCCTGTAAGTGTGGCCTACATTCTTTGTATACATTTATATTTGGCCATATTAAAACACATAGTTTCCTTGAGCCCAATTTACCAAGCAATCCAGGATGCTCTATATCAGTGACCTGTCCTCTTTCTTATTTATCACCTCCCAATTTGTGTATTATCTGCCAATTTTATCACTGATGATTTGATTATTTCTTCCAGGTCATTGGTAAAAATGTTAAACGAGGTAGGTTCAAGTGCTGATCCCTGCAGGATCGCCCCAGAAATCCTGTTTGATGATGATTCCTCATATACAATTACATTTTGAGAGCTTTCAGTTAGCCAGTTTTTAAGCCATTTAATGTGTGCCATGTTAATTTTGTATCAATCTAGTTTTTTAATCAAAATATCATGAGGTACCAAGTTAAATTACATAAACACTTACCTTAATCAACCAAATTTGCAATCTCAAGTTAGTTTGATAGGGATCTATTTTCCATAAACCCATGTTGATTGACATTAATTATATTACCCTCCTTTAAATCCTTATTAATGGAGCCCTGTATCAGCTGCTCCATTATCTTGCCTGGGATGAATGTCATACTGACAGTCCTATAATTACCAGAAGATTTACTGAAAATCAACATTAATGGTCCAGTGAGCTCCTCACACAGCTCTTTTTAAAAACTCTTTTGCGTTCAAGTTATCTGGACCTGCTGATTTTAAAATGTCTAACTCTGCTGTTTTACATCCTCCTGAGATACTGGTGGAATGGAAAGTGTGTTATTGTATGATACAAGTTTTCCCTCAAATACAGAACAGAAATATTTATTGAACACTTCTGCCTTTTTGCATTATTATTAACAACTTTACATTTCCATCTAGTGATGCACATATTACTGGTAGGAGGTGGGGAGGAGTTATATCTGTTCTTAGGATGTACCAATTAGAATTTGGATGTCTATTTGTATAATGGATACCCACGGGCCAAATTAATCCCTAGTGTGAACTCCATTGATATCACAGGAGTCACATCAGGGATGGATTTGGCCCAATTTAGATCCACCTTGATGCAAACAAGTCAATATTAATGCATAAAAATAATTATCAGAGTCAGGCTGGGTAAAAAATGCTCCATCTCATAAGACACCGCTAGCAACTATATTTCCTGATGGCATGAAATAGTCTCCTCTGGGAGGCTTTCATCTCTTTTCCCTTTGATGTATCCCTAATTGTAAATTACCTCACACTTTCTGCCTCTGCAACCCATGCACCAGGTCACAATGCCTGGAGTGGGGAGCCATGCCCAGACCTCTGGGACAGAAGCTGCTGCTGCAGGGTGAGTGTGGGGCAGACTCGCTCCAATCCCCAGGCACTGCTGCCCCGCCCCACTGGAGTAGAAGTGTGTTTTTACCTGTCTCTGCAACCTTGGTTTCATGATTTCTATGAGTGCAGCAGAGCCCATGCTAAAGCTGCCACTGCTGCCCAGCCCACTGTTTGTACAGCAAGCTCTCGACATTCTTATGTTTCCTCTGGAAACATAGGCATGGCACTGCTCTGTCGGCTGCTTTTTGTTCTCCCTGCAGTTACTGTGATGTTAAGCTGCAGATCCGTTCTCTCATGGGGAAAGTGTTAGCTCTGAACTGATTGCCCAATCAGCAATCTGCTTATAGAACCTGATTTTACGAAGAAGATAAAGAAAATTGGCTTTCAAGGTAACCAACACTTTGTTCTAGCAAGTTGCTTCTCTCCTGAAATTTTGACTGTCTCTTGCTGGTTTGGGAGTCTCAATGCATCCTAAAAAAGTGTCACCTTTAAATCCATGTTTATAGCATCTTTGCAGCTGCCGTAGATAAACACCCAAAGAGAGACAGACAATCTCTTTAGAAAAATGTGTGTGTGCTGTACATAGCTATATGATGAAGGGATCCCACGCTGATTCTGGAAAGCAGGGGATCGCCCCAAACATCCAATCACCCTTGTCTTATGCTAAAAGGGATTCTTCTTCTCACCACAAGAACACAGAGGAGCCGATTGCCTGACGGGTGGGTATATAAGCTTTCAGGAACAAAAGGAAGAAGCCAAAATCCTGAAAGAATAGTGGGGATTGGCCTCTTGCCACCTCAGCCTGAACTCCTTTTTCCTGCCCCTTTAGGAACTTTGGCAGAAGGAAGCTCTGTTCAAGCCTTAAAAAGGCAGGAAAATGTTCAATTACTTTTGTTTAAGGTTTTCAAAGTCTCTTGCTTATCCTACTGCTGCTTCAACCTCTCGTCTAATAATTAATACTAAAAGGCAGGCAGGGTTTCCAAAATAGCAAAGGTAACACAACAGAGAATCCTGTGGCACCTTAAAGACTAACAGATGTATTAGTCTTTAAGGTGCCACAGGACTCTTCATTGCTTTTTACAGAGCCAGACTAACACGACTACCCCTCTGATACGTGACACCATGGAAGGTATAACAGTTTTTCATGTAATTAGTGATAGCCGTAGGGACAGATTCACTGCCTAGCTCAGCAGCTGTTCCATTAAACTTCTGCTTCTGTTTAAACAGTCATTTCCCTAACCCTTACGTTCAGGCTTTCCAGATTGCTAAACACATGCTATGTTTTGTAACCCTAGGCTGTATCAAAAGAGAACTGTAATTTAAAATAGATGGCTTCACTTTTCCTCATGACCCTTTAACATACAAACCCTTACTTCATTTGTATCTGAAAAAGAGTCTAATTTGTGTACTGTTTTGCAACTTGTGAAGGATTTATATTGGATATGCCAATGTGGGACTGTTCTTAAAGCTTTTTTTAAATAAAACTATAATTGAATGAAACTATGTTGTGACCATTGATCTGAATGTGATATGTTTTCTAAGTGGTAGTTTTGATTCATTTAATGCATTCATCCTGCGGGAATCTCTTTACAAAGGAAATTGAGTGAGTTTGAGAGCATTACATCTATCAGGCATAAGTGCTGTTATAAAATATATAGTATCATAGCTATATATCAGTGTTCCTTTAAATATGCCATGTGGTACTAGATAACAAGCCATGATTAGTGAATGTCACGAATAATTAAAAATTCATTCTTAAGAAACTAGAAGACATTAATTTTGTTGCATTGATTCACAGTTTGAACGTCCATCTAGACTGCAACTAGCTTTTGTGTGCATGAGTCTTAGCTTATTCTCCCGCTGATTTTTGTGTCTGTTAAGGCTCATGTTAAGCCAGATTAACGTTTCAGCAGGTGTGCAGGGAGAGAGATGGGCACAAGGGGCCTTCCTCCTCCTCGAACTGTCCATCAAAGTACGGGATCACTTATACTCCCCTGCGCTTTTCTGAATGCAGGCACCGCTTCCAGCTAGTTCCCATGGGGCCCTAGCCAGGCCCTCTCCCAACACACGGCAAGCATAGCTAGCCTGCTGTAACGGGGAGTGCATGCTGCACCCTCTCACGTGTGGTATGCTGCTGCTGCCTGCTGTGGAGGTGATGTACTTTCCTGGGCCTGGGGTAGTATCACTCCATGCTGTCCCAACAATCTGGCTCTTTGCCTTTGAGGGAAGGTATAGAGTGCACATGTAGTTGCTGAGGTCAGAATTTCAGCCTTAGCTTTGCAGGGTGATCTAGCCTTTGCAACAAAAAACTTAATATGATCTAAATCAGACAACTCAGTCTGGTGGCCATACATTCCAGGGGGACTTCCTCATCACTAAATCAGTCACCAGTTGTTAGTTTTCATCCCCACATGCACTACATGGCTTATGGCTCTGATACAAGAAAGTATTTCCAGTTTTTCTGCATGACAGGTTTAATTATCTCTAATTTGTTTTCTTTCAGGTGGAATGTTCTCCCATTGTTTATTACAGTAAATTCCAAAGGCAGTTGAGTCATTGACTGTATTTCCTTTGTCTAGGGGCTAAATGACGCTGGGTCATAGCATTGCTTTTCCTGCCTCTCACCCAATAACTCCTACGGCTGACTGCAGTAATGCATGCCATGTCAATTTGACATTCACTGGGAATATGTTGACTTACAAGCTATTCTCGGTGCTGATAAGGATCTTTTGCTGTTTCAAATAAAAATTGACAGCTAAGTTGCTCTTTAACAATGTCACTAGTGCGCTGAAGTCACTGCACTGCAAACTCGGAATCAAGTGATATTGAAAGAGCATGGTACAGTAGTTGGTGGGAAGGGGAAAGGAGCCCAAGGGCAGGAATACTGGTTAGAAACACTTGAGCAGAACCAAACGTCCCAATAAACCTACCCATGCTAAATGTTGTCAGCACTATTCTACGGCCCATGGCCAAAATCTTCAAACCGGGAGCATAAAATCAGGCTCTGACAGCCCTATTGGGGCATCTAAATAGAAATGGCCTGATTATTAAACCTGCTGAGCATCTGCAGCTCACATACACTGCCATAGAAAAGGGGCTTGTGTGGAAAGCAAGTCAGTTTCATTTACGTGTCTGAATATGGCTTTAAAAGCCTGACTTCAGGCTCACAGCTTTGAACAGGGTGGCCTCTCTCTAGCAGTTTCCCTGTGTGCTTTTAAGGTCAGTGTTGTTATAATCACTGGAGAGTCACTGTCTTCTGGGTTTGTATATAGCACTACTGCCCCCTCCTTTGGCCCTATTTACAGCACAAGGATAATCTGTTTCTATGGCCAAGGGTTGTCCTCTGCTAGGGGCTGTTCCACTGACCTTTTTATATGATCTCACAGGCAAAGCAGATGGGGTTGTCTTTCTTCAGGGAAAACCCACAAGGGCTGTGGAAGTCTGATTGTACTCTTCTCTCTGTCAGTACTGAGCCACTGCACTGCTGGACATGTCGTCTTTTGGCTAGGGTGTAAAACTGAGGTCCTGGCTATCTGTAGTCACTACATTTCCTGTTGCATTTTTCCTAAGAATAGGCGTATTAACCCAACTTTCCTGACTAAATCCCAGTTGGGGAATTGCATTCTACCTACCTAAATTTCCCCTTGCACTTTCAATGGCAGTAGGCATTCCTCCCCCGCCTCCCCCTGTGTCTGATGTTACTGAATGCTGTTAACCCCTTCCTCCATTTCAGTACCCAGGGGCCTACATCAGTGGCAGGGGAAGTGAACTCTGTAAAGCCAGATTGTGAATCCCATATTTGTACTAGGGAGCATTTTCTCACACCGTTAATACTATTGCTTTCATTTGGACGACTCATGTTAGTAACTGCTCACCAGCATGAGTAAGAAGTTCCCAATCTATCCCATAGTTTATAAAGCATTTTGAGGTCCTCTTGGATGACAGGTACTATACAAGAATAAGATGAGTAGTAAGGATCTTCTCGGTGTCTCATTTCCCATTCTACCTTTAAATATCTCTCCCTGCCACGGTTCTTCCATAATTCAGTCACAATATCATTACAAGATGATCCAAGTTCCTCTAACATAGAGCACTGAAATAGGGTTCAAAGCAAAGTCTGCTTGACCTTTGCATGTTAATGATAGATTTGAAGATTACACAGCCACTGTGTTGTTTTACCGAGAGCACTTGGGGAGCAATCAGTGCATTGACTGAGAAGTGTGCAATAAAGTTTACTTAGTCCTTGAATAGGCTGTGAACACATTCTTGTCTGCTTGAGTGAATGTACCTTTCACCCCCACTGGTCATTTTTCATCCTGTCACTTGGATACATATACATGTGTTTTTAATGTGATGTTAATCCCTGAGCTGCAGTGAAATGATTAACCCTTCACCCCAGAATGCCTTGCTACCACATATGTGGCTCTGATGGTGTTAAGGAATTAAAGCAATAGTGACTGCTGAAAATATAGCAATACTTTTAAATGGATGAGTGTTTCAAAGTTAGCAAAGGACCACCCTTCATGGTAAATATGAATGCTTCCTCTCAGAGCATAAATATATACCAAATATAGCTACCTTTCCCTGCAATACATATTATACGTGTAGTTATTACTCATGCCTCCAGTTGTTTGGAATTACTTTGTCAATCAAATACTTTCAAGAATAAATGCTTTGCAATTTGCAGCTTTTAGTGTTTATGCTAACACGGGTTTGGAATAGAATTAATAATGCAGCTCAAGTTATGAGATCAAGTTACACATGACTGGAACACATCCTGCTCTGTGTAGTCACTGATGTGATCTGTGTAGACATATACACACTCATCTCATGGAGCATGGATTTATGCATTCAGCTTCATGGGAGTTGTAAAACCCTGCCCATCAAGGTGAGGATACATTCCACTATGGGCTATAGTCTATCCTCATTCCTGGCATGGAATTCCTGGTGATATCAAGAGCAGTTTTGTACAAAGAGTAGAATAGCTACTGATTGCTGTTTCCAATTGCCTAAGAATTGTACACACAGGTAATCTGTGATAAAATACCCAGTGATGTTTCTTACCCTGTCCTCTCACCCCACATGCCCCCCTGTTTTGGCTCATCTAAATGTTATTTCTTGTATACTTGATTGTAAGCTCTTTGGGGCAGGGACTGTTTTGTTATATGTCTGTACAGTGTCATAATTCAGGGCAACTGCTCCTGTATTTGCCTTTTATGGTCCAGCAAAGACACCCACACTCAGTCACCTATCTTGGGCAGAGACACCTGTCTCTCCCCCTCCCATCTAACCAAGGTATTACCAGGCTACACAATTCCGTCCCTATACACACTGTGTTATTCCCCAGCAAGGCATAGAGTCACTGCAGATAATTCCACAATAATACATAAATATTTGCATTTTTAATATAGTGAAGTCCTAAGATACTTCAACTTAATTCAAAAGAGTTTAACTTAATTACATACAGTTTGTCCAGGATTTTGTCATACCTGTCACATACAGCACCTTGTACAATGGATCCCTCACTTGACTGAGAATTCTAGGTGCTACTGTACTATAAACATTAATTTGTTGATGAAGAAGAATGGATTATTGGTTTAGTATTGACTCAATGGTAAGAATCTACCTACCGAATCGCTACCACCACTTCCAACACCACTCTGGATTTTCCTTGAGGGTTTGGATAGAGCTCTCAGCTAAATATTGCCCAGCTCCAATCCTGCATAACCTGTAAGAGATGACACAGTCATGGACCAGCTCCTCAGATGACAGAAATCAGCAGAGCTCTATTGAAATTGGAAATGGAATTAAAATGGAGCTATCCTGATCAGAGGCGGATAAGATTTATTGGGGCCCTGGGCACAAAGAACATTGGGGGTCCCTCCACACACACCCTACAGGCCCCCACCCCCTGCTCCTCCCCTTGGCCCTGCCTCCTGGCCTGGCCGGAAGTCAGGCTATGGTAAAAGCTGCCCAGGGAGCCTGGGCTGCTGTGGGGAGCCCCGGACGCTCCACCTGTCCTGGACGGCGGGCCCTGGAGGGCAGGGACATGGGCTGGGGGCTGCTCTCGGGCACCCCGGCTCCTTGCCCCGGACAGATGGAGGGTCTAGGGCTCTCCACAGCTGCCTGGGCTGCACAGAAATAAATATGAATGAAAATAAATGGTTCAATGCACTAAAAATGTGGCTATCTTCAAGATGTCATCTTGTCACTAAATGGTTTGGTTTTGAATTAATAACCCTGCTGACACTTGTGGCATTAGTTCTGGAGCCTGCACTTTCAGGTGAGTGAGTGTGGACAGCTGCAGCTGTCTGTCCACATGATACAGCATTATGCCAGAGAACTCTGCCAAAGTGCCAAATATTGTAATAGCTGAGACATGAGGTTTTTTTATTAACACAATATCTGTTGGTAAGTGTTGAAGACTGGGAGCCAGGACACTTGAGTTTTCTAACTAGCAGTGATACTTGATTCACTTTGTGCTTGACTGTAGGCAATTGACTTAACCTCTGTATGTTTCACTACGCCCATGTGTAAAATGGGAGGAAAGGGGGGGCAGCTCCATGTGGGAGGGAGGGGGAAGGAAAGTGACTTAGGAGGGCAGCTCCACATGGGAGGGAGAAGCTCGGGGGGAGGGGCAGCTTCGCACAGGAGGAATATGCTCAGTGCTCACCTGGTCCAGCTTGGCCAGGGGGTGGGGCCTCAAGGGGGAAGAGGAGGAGCAAGTGTGGGGCAGAGTTCTGGCTTGTGGAGGGGACCCTCCAATTGTCCAGGGCCCCTGGGCATGGGCCCCATACGGTAATCCACCACTGATCCTGCTTTACACCAGCTGAGGATCTGGCCCCATACTGCAACATGGCATGGCATGGCATGTTTAAGCATGGCATGGCTGCCATGCCATGCTTAAAACTCTTGGTAAGCTTCCACCTTGAATAAAGGCTGCTCCCTCTTTGAGAGTATTGTGCATTTATTTCTTTAGCTTCTCCTTTTTCATTTTCTCCTTCAGTAGCAACCTCCGGCATTTGTATTCCTTGCAAGGTTCATATGTTAGGGAGAGTACAGTTCTTTTTAAGCCTTGATTATGCATGTACTTAAGTGCTCTCCTGAATTGGGGCCACTATTACCAAGCTAATTATGACTGCGCTACTTGAAAACACAAAGGCTTCTTTGTTTATAGCTATTGTTCCTTAACATAAGTTTGATTCAGGTTAAGTAAAGTAGCTCTGTGAGATCTGTTATGTCCTTGGCTTAAAAAATAAAACAACTTTTTACTAGGTTACACTAATATTTTGTAATTCATTCTTCATATTATTCAATAAAGCTCTGCACAAACAATCCATCCCACAGGAGGAATATGTGCCAGATGTCAAACACATTTGCTTTAGATACCAGAGTTCATGAGCTTTTATGTTTGTTAATGTGATGCCATGGAAATTATTTTTAAAAAGTAAAAGTATAGCAGAATCAGGTGTTCTTACGGGCAGTTTTCAATGATATAATCTTTCCTGGAACAGGTCTTTCCTGTTTTTTTCCTAAGCATTCAAGTATTGGGAACAATTGTAACCTTACTATTGAACTGAGTCCAGCTGTACTATGATTTGCACTGAAATAAAGACAACGTCAAAGACATCTCCGGTTTCAAAACTTTCCTCCTGTGAGCTGCAGATTACAACCTCCTGCTTGGTTCTCCATTCCCTTGCACAGTGATTGCAAATTGTAGTATAGGTAGCACAGTCACGTGGTGCATAGGTTGGTTTATAGCATAATATCAGAATAAGAAACTATTTTAATGATGCTGATTAAAATGACAAAGCGGGTATGCCCACTATTATTGACTGTTTGTATTACCATAGTGCCTAGGAGCCCTAGAGGTGGACCAGGACCCCACTGTGATTCTTAGACATAGTGTACTAGGTCTTAAAGTCAGAGACCCACTGCCTGGCACATTCTCATAGACTTAAGACGCCTTGAAGAGGTCCTGCAATGCCATGGGCTCTATTGTCAACAATATGCTGATAGTACCTAGTTCCATCTCCTTGTCAGTGGATATGACAATGGCATCACAAAGCCTACACAAGATCAGTGCCCAGATGAAGAGCAACTGGCTCATAGTGAATCCAAAGAAGACTGAAATGATACTGTTGATCAGTGCTAGAACCATGGCACTGACCTCTCCATCAAGCTATCCTCCATTAATCAAGATGGTAGGACATCTCATGGTCTTCCTAGTGTCATCACTAATCCTGGATGCCCAGGCAGAAACAATGGCAAGAAATGCCTTCTTCCACCTCCTTCTTGCCAAGAAACTGCACCCGTTCCTCTCAGATGATTATCTCTTCACAGTGACCCATATATTTGTCACTCTCTAGGGCTGAAGATGGAAGCAAGATGGAAACTTCAGCTTACACAGAACCCAGTGTCCAGCCTTGAGAACAAATCACATCACTGTCCTACATACCCTGTCCTCCACATCCTATATACCCTGTCCTCCAGTTCCTGGCCCATGCCAATTTGAGGGCTTGAAGAAGGCCCAGCTACCTCAGAAACAACCTCGCTATTCACAACACATCAGTACAGCTGAACTTCTGTGTGTCAGAAGACGCAGTCCAGGGTAAAACTCATGAGAGACAGAGAAGGGTTTTTTTGTCAACCGCCTTCAGAAGTGGGATGACATACCAGCATCAAAAAGACTGAGCCCAACTTGGCTTATTTTCAGAGCATGTTTTATAGCTTTTCATAAAAGTTTTCTTGCTATAACTGAAGGCAAGGAATTACAACAATAAGAAGACAAAACAAACCACCCCAAAGACACAGTTAACCAAGGCTGCTGAACCAGGAGAGGCAAAGCAAAGAGACTGCTATGGACAATTCTGGTGTATCTTACTACTTAATTATTTGATGCTCTGTGCTCCCTAGAAACACTTTAGATAGATTTATATAGATATAGATAGTGTATTAGATTTGTGTTTCAAAAGCATTGCAGTATTGAATATCTGGCAGTCATTGCAAATAGTAGCTAGAAATCTCAAAGAGAAATGTCAGAAAAGTGTTAAATTAAATATATACTTGAAAAAAGGAAACTCAAATGTAATCACAGCTCTATATAATGAAGGGTATGACTC
This sequence comes from Mauremys mutica, assembly GCF_020497125.1. NCBI lineage: Eukaryota > Metazoa > Chordata > Testudines > Geoemydidae > Mauremys > Mauremys mutica. Next base: position 30,660,284 of record NC_059075.1, read on the forward strand.
ACACCCTGTGTCTGGGGGAGAAAAGGTTTAAACTCTCAATGAGCAGAGAAGGGAAGCCAGTTGTCTGTTAAACTGCAAAGGTTGCACCGAGGTGGAAAAGGTGGAATCCAGCAGAGATTATTCTTCATTAGGACAGCAGGATGAAGGGATGCAGTTTGGGGGTCCTCCCAATGAGAACTCAAGGGACAGAGTCTGAAGAAGTTTTTATGGAATTGAAAGACTCTGGCTGCAGAAGTTGGCTGCAAGGAAGGTGTATTAACTCCTTACAGGCTCTAGCTGCGAAGAATTTATATTCTGCTGTTTAAAGACCTTGCCTGCTGGGCACTTTTCTCTCTCAGAAGGCTATGGATATGACAGCTTTCTTTAATGGCTAAGCATATACCTGAGCCAGGCACCCTTTGCTGTGTGCCCCCGCAAAACCCTAGTTTTAAATCCTGAAAGCTGGACAAGGAATAGATGCTGATGTACGCTTACCAAAACAACTGCTGTATGCCCAATTCACCAAAGGGGAAAGGAAATGAGGAAGCCAAAAGAAACGCTTTAAAGACATCCTCAAGGTAAACATCAAGAGACGTGGCATCGAAACAGCACACTGGGAGACACCAGCACAGGATAGGGATAACTGGTGAAGACTTGTCAGAGAGGGAACATCTACTTTTGAGGAAAATCGCCTTGCCCTGGTCTCAGAAAAACACCAGAAAACAAAAGAAAGACAACAGTCATGCAGCAATCGTGGCCCAACCGTATCTTCCAACACCACCTGCAATGTCTGCCAATGAGCCTGTGGCACAAGAATTGGACTCTTCAGTCACCAAAGGACCCATGAAAAATAAAACCTGTGAAAAATCATCCTCGACCTTGAGGGATTGCCGACGACAATAAATACCTACATGGGGAACAACTATCTAATAATAGGCTCTTCATTCTAGCACACAAAGGTATAATGTGATCCAGTGGCTGGAAGTTGAAGTTGAAGCTACAGAAATTCTGACTGGAAAAAAGGAGAATTTTTTTTAACAATGAGAGTAACAACTTATTAAGGATCATGGTAAAGTCTTCATCAGTGACAATTTTAAAATCGAGATCGGATGTTTATCTAAAAGATCTGCTCTGGGAATTATTTGGGGAAGTTCCATGGCCTGTGTTATACACGAGGTCAGACTCAATGATCACAGAGGTCCCTTCTGGCCTTGGAATCTATTAAATCAACTGTTGTCATGAACAGTAAAAATATATTGTTCATATCAATTAAATGTAAAGTGATGCCTTGAAAGATTTATTTAAAGTAAGCTTCAGAAAAACAGATGTTTTAGAAATAGTAGCAAATTACTTTTATGCCTTTAAAATATTGTAGCATACTAGCTAGTGTGCCCTCTGCTGGAGAGAATAAGGGCTGCTCAACCAGGTGGGGGTTGGCTCTGTACTGGTGACAGAGATTAAGAGCCTATGCTTTTGGAGTAGGAAGAGTTGAGGCTCTGAAGTTTCATGTGGCCATGCCACATAACATGGTGACAGACATGATATTCATAGTTGGCATCAGATCTGTGACAATATGAATTTTAAATATTCTCAGACTGGGGAAACCTCAAAAGCGCTATAGTTCAGGTGCATTTAGTATGATCACTCAAAATTTGGAGACTTTTTTGAATTTTCCAAAATTCTAGACTCTGCAGAATTGCACTGGAAATCCTGAGTGCCTGGTGTCTCTATTTTCCATTTCTACAGCTGAAAATGCCACAAGTAGAGCTTCTCTCAAGGGATTTCTGGTTTTGATTTTTGCCAGAACTGGAAGGGAGGAAGGGGAAGTGGAGGAAAGAGAGGACCTACCTAAACACTGAACCTATGTAAACATTTTGGAATCTCAAGAAACATTGTTAGTGAGTGAGTCTAAAAATGAGCAAATGTTCTCTGGGAAAATTCTGAATTGCTTCACTGTATAGATTGTGAAGACTGGGGGGCTTTACAGTACAGTGCCTAGCACAATGGGGAGCTGTTTCCTGACTGGGGCCTTTGGGCATTATACCAATATAAGTAATAATTCACTCCTCCCTAAATAGTCTCTTCTATAGAGGTTTTAGTTCACTCAGCACCATAGTATGTGGGCCCAATCCTGATACTAAACGCCTAATCCCAGTCCCAATTCGTTCATCGGGAATGTTGCCATTGACTTCAGTGGGAGCAGGATAGGCACCTACGTATCACAGTAACTGGGAAGCTAATTTAATGAAATGTTTCCTGAGTTTTGCCCTTCTGAGAAATCCCCTAAGCAGCCACACCTGTGAGGCGCTGCGGTCAGCCTCGCAGACGGGAATTTACCAGGGGAACCAGCTCCCTCCTCTCCTAACAAGAGCGATCAATCACTAAGCAAGGGGAACCGCTCCACTGAGGGAGGACAGCTGAGATTTACAGCGGGCTGGGGCTGCAGGCTTGGAAACTCCCCCGTTGGCAGCCCTAGACTTGTCAGGCGTTAGGACCCAAGGGAAAGGCTGCCGCAGCCGGTGTCAAGGAGCGCGCTGGGCAGGTAAGGAAGCCAGTGCCTGGGGAGGCAAGTGAAGAAGGCAGCGAGCTGCGGCACCAGAATCGCTTGCAGGGGGAGACAGGCGGGGAGCGGCTGAGCCCAGCCCCAGCTGTGTTACGGGCAGGCGAGGGAAGCCCTGGCAATGAAAGCTTAGAGCCAGCTGCCTACAGGAGAGCCGGGGAGAGGCTGTAGCTGGGAGGAACCCGCACCTGAGCCTGCAGGTAGCTGGGGCAAGGTCCAGGAGCAGGGTGCGTTGAGCCAGCTGTGGGGTAGGAGCCAGCTGAGCAGAGGAGGCTGGGGGATAAATCCTGGGCATTGAGTCCTAAAGCCACCTGTGTGCGGGGGACAGACGCTAGGCACAGAGCCAGCTGGGAGGGGACAGACGCTGGGGATCGAGGGCTCCGGGCAGGTGGGTGCAGGGGAGTGAGGAACAGACACCGGGGATTGAGGACTCCGGGCAGGTGGGTGCAGGGGAGTGAGGAACAGACGCTGGGGATCGAGGGCTCCGGGCAGGTGGGTGCAGGGGAGTGAGGGGACAGACGCTGGGGATCGAGGGCTCCGGGCAGGTGGGTGCAGGGGAGTGAGGGGACAGACGCTGGGGATCGAGGGCTCCGGGCAGGTGGGGGCAGGGGAGTGAGGGGACAGACGCTGGGGATCGAGGGCTCCGGGCAGGTGGGGGCAGGGGAGTGAGGGGACAGACGCTGGGGATCGAGGGCTCGGGGCAGGGGGAGTGAGGGACAGACACCGGGGATCGAGGGCTCCAGCCAGCTGGGGGCAGGTGGGAGGTGCCGGGGAGGCTGGGGGAGAGGCGCTGGGGAGAGCAGGTGCAAGCGCCGTCCGCTCTGCAGCATGGCGAGGGAGCCCGGCCCCCAGCTGCCCAGCGTCCTGCCCGCCCAGAGGAAGCCCCGCAGCGGTTTTGCCAAGCCCCGGCCCCTGTGAGGAGGGGAGAAGTTGGCGGTGAGTCTCACACCGCAGCCAGCCCCCAGCCTCTGCCTGGCCCCGGCGCCCTGAGGAGGAGTCCGCTGTCTCCCGCGAGGCCGCTCAGCTGCGCCGGCCGCCGCCCGCCGGCAGGAGGATGAGGAGCCGCGCTGCCCAGGTAACCAGCCCAGTCCCCGGCGGCGCTGCAGCTGCCCGGGCGGAGCCGTCCCGCCTGACGCGGGGGATCTTGCTGCTCTGTTTGAGGAGGCTCTGAAGTCCCCCGGGGTAAAGCTCTGGGCTCTCCCCGGTCAGCTTGGCCCAGCCTCGCCACGGCCCTTTCAACCCTCCGCGGGTCAGAAGGGTTTTCCTGTTGCACTAAAGTGCAGCCAAAGCCCCTAACTGAAACCTGACCCCCGGTAAAGGTCCAGCAGCAGCAGCATGTGCTTGGTTACTGACCCAGTGTGAAACCCCGGGCCCAGGTCTTCTGAACACTGTTCTCAGTGGTAGCAGATGACAGAACAAGGAGGAATGGTCTCAAGTTGCAATGGGGGAGGTTTAGGTTGGATATTAGGGAAAAAAACTTTTTCACTAGGAGGGTGGTGAAGCACTGGAATGGGTTACCTAGGGAGGTGGTGGAATCTCCTTCCTTAGAGGTTTTTAAGGTCAGGCTTGACAAAGCCCTGGCTGGGATGATTTAGTTGGGAATTGGTCCTGCTTTGAGCAAGGGGTTGGACTAGATGACCTCCTGAGGTCCCTTCCAACCCTGATATTCTATGATTCTAACACGTGCTCGCTTTAAAATAAAAAACTTCTCCCTGTTAGTGAATGATGTTGCTCTGTCCTTCAGAGGCCTAAAAAAGAAAACCACATGCCTATGCCAGCAACAACCCCATATCTTGTATTGTTGCACTCCAACATTAGGGAAAGTATCCAGGGCATTGGCATTATATTGTGATATTGCCTTCTCTTTACCAGATGCAGCCCGCCTGCTCTCTTTGGCAAATCGCAGGAGTGCGTTGGCAATGTAGCTACATAACTGATAAAGCACTTTGTCTGACATGCCTTCAAAATATCTCCACAGTCAATGGTTGGGTTCTAGAAACAATTGAGTTAATTCTCTTCCTTCCCCCCCCCCTTTATATAATCACTAATCTGAAGACTAAAGTTTAGCTCTACAGGTTTCACAAGAACTACATTATTGTAAACCCACACTGCCACGCAATGCGCTCTGTAATTCATGCTGTGCTTGGCTATGCAAGAAGTGTTCCCTAAGAGTGACTAGGAACAGAGTTAGGAGAAAGTGTTTGGAGAAATTCTGATTAGGGCCAGCCTTTAACTGTAACCACTTGGTTTGTTGGTAATTAAAAATGTAAATATTAAGAGCTGATTGGAATGTGAATTGACATGTATGTACATTAGGTTTATATATACATACCAAATGTAAAATATTAGAGTGCAGATTATCATTCCATGCTGATGTATACAAGGTTCCTGTGCAAGGAAAATAAACTAATGCATTGATCCTGCAAACTGTTTTGTGCTTAACTTTACATATGAGACTGTTCATATGTGTAAAGTATCAGAGGGGTAGCCGTGTTAGTCTGGATCTGTAAAAAGCGACAGAGTACCTTATAGACTAACAGATGTATTGGAGCATGAGCTTTCATGGGTGAATACCCACTTCATCGGAAGCATGTGTGTAAAGTTAGACTTGCATACGTGTTTGCTGGATCAGGGCATTAGTTTTTATAACTTCACTGAATCTTTGTCGCTTTTGCTAGTGGCATAAAGGTAGTTCTGTGTAATTTTAGCTAGCAAAGTATCAGTTGTAGACATTAGTGATAAACAATTATCAGTTCATGAGAGGTGCTGAGGACTCACAACTTCCATTGACTTGAATGGAAGTCAAATTGAGTCAATGGGACTGAAGAAATCCATCTGTGTGCTACAGCTTGCAATATTGGGGCTTTTGTTTTTATTACAATCATGTTAGTTTTAAGCTGACCATATCCCATTAAAAACTGCTCACAACAGGTCTTTCCTTCAAGTTGCAAACAGCCAAGAATGGAGCTTGATGGTGGAACTAGTTACTACATTCAACTATAGAATCATTAATTTTGCATAAATTATGCCATAGCCCAGTTGTAATCCCATACATTCAGAATTTTCACATAGAATCAATTACTAAATTATCATTACTGCATGAAGTTGTTTGACTTTAAAATTAAAATATTTCATGTAAACCAAGGGTCCCCAATGCAGTGCCATTTTGGTGGTATTTAGGCAGCAATGCCTCTTGTCATTGCCGCATTTCGGTGGCTGCTTGTCTGGCGGCCACGCTCCTCAGTGGCTAGTTGTCTGGCACCCGCCACACGGAAAGGTTGAGGACCACTGATGTAAACCAAGACTGATTATGACCAAAATCCAACTGGGCATTGTTCATTCTTAAACTCAGACAAGGAGCATTGTAACTAATCTAATCATGTGCAGAGGAGCTCTTTACAGAACTAGTGGTTTAGCCGAACCACAAACAAAAATAGAGTATTGTCAACTGAGGCATCTCTCCCTTATTAGCAACAGAACACATCTCATATCAACATATTCTAAGTTATAATATGCGTTGTCTATTAACCTCCAAGTATCATTTGTGAATTAAAAGTGGCTTCAAAACATCCTGTTCTAAAGCCAGGCTGTACTTTTGTTAATGCATTCTGTATGCTTGGGTTATTGAGTGTGTTCAGACACACTATTCTTACAGTGCTACTTTAATGACTAAAGATTTGGTTGTAATTAAGCTCATCTTATAACTTTCTTTAATTATTAGGCATGCTGCCATACTGAAAGCAACACATTTTGTTAGTTAAGAATGAAAGGGCAAATATTGTGGAACTGAATCTCCTTTAACTTACACTGGTGTAAATTGGCAGTAATTCCTCTGAAGTCAATGGAGTTGTAACAATGAGAGGAGGAGAACTAGGCCCTGGACTTTCCTCATTAGCAAATCTAGTAACCAACAGTAGAAGTAGTTTGTGTTCAAAGATGTTCATTCCTGCACTCTGGGTTCAACTGACAATAATACTCTTAATTTTGACTTTGCTTGATTAATTGAAATAAACACTGCCATCTCAATCAGTGGGTCTTTTCTGACCATTAGCAAAACTACTCATTCCCTTCTTCAGGCTTTTATTTAATTTTGCAACCTAGCTAACTCTATTTAGAATAAGCTAGTACATTTCTTCAGATGCCTTAAATCTGGTAAATAACCTCACTCTAATCTTCCTCAGACAAATCCCTAACTCCCCAAACACAGAATTTGGGACTTGCTCCTTTTGAAGTCAAGGGTCAAACTCTCACTGACTTCAAAGAGCGCATTGTGTTAAATCCTGTTATTCACCCAGTGAATAACACTACTCATTTTCCCTGGCAGCCTGATGATTGCATCGGTGGATGAGCCCCCTCTTCCTCCAGCCATCTAGATGGTGAGAGAATTGTTAATGATAATGGGGTGTGTGTGAGAGACAATTAAAATGTTCTAAATAAATTTTACTTGGATAGCAAACATAATTTGAAGATTTGCATTGTGACCCTTAGAAAGAATAGTCAGTGATTGGGGATACATTTTATGTAAATATGAGAGGCAGTGGCTTTAGTGTGTGTGTGTGTGTGAGAGAGAGAGAGAGAGAGAGAGAGAGTGGATTCTGAATAAGAACCTGCTTATGGATTTCCCAGAGGACCTGATCCTGCAAATAGTTATGCACATGCTTAACTTTACTCATAGGAGTAGTTCCATTGAACTGCAAAGGTTTACTTGTGAATATAGTTAAACATGAGCATAAATATATGTAGGATTGGAGCCTAAACTGGGAGGAGAGTCAGATCCTGGGTTTGGTTTGAACCTATCTATACTGCATAATGTCTCCTAGCTATGTTAGCCCATCTGAACATACAGAATTACCTAGGTCACATCTCTTCTGCTTAGTATGTGTGTTCGTCTGCCCGTCATCTTAGCTAGGTTTAACCTGGTCAGTGCTTTAATAATTTATAATAAAAACCTAAAACCACCTTCACTATAAACGCTGATGCTTATCTTCTCTCTGGATTGCACCCCTGAATTTGTTAGGAAATTCTGTACTCTAGTGAAAATTGAAAATATTTGACCAGCTCTAGTGAGGAGTTCATTTTCATGAGCTGTCCGTCCATACACCAAAAGTATCTTAGGTGTGTCTTGCATAGTCTTGGGGCTCAAGAGATCTGGATTCTATTCAATGCTCTGCTTAGTGTGTTACTTTGAGTAAGTCACTAAGGGACACATTTTCCAAGTTAGGCCCTCAAGTCTAGCCTAAGACCCCGAAGTGATAAGATCCCTTCCGCCTACAGTATTCTCTCCTGGTTATAGTGTTTGTGAATGCTTACAAATGGCTCCAGTTCTTCAAGTATCAAAGGCATAGCAGAATACCTGATAGTTCTATTCTTCCATCTCATGTAAGAAAGTGGGGAGAGACTTCTGGGTGCAAAAACATCTTGGAATCACAATAAGTTTAGAACATGTTAGATAAAGTAAACCCCTTATACTTAAACTGGATTATAAAGTAACCATTGATGACTAGGATAAATAAAGTCAATAGTCTGCTGTGTTAGAATGGATGAAACCCCTCATGTGGGAACTACTGCCACATTTTCACTAGAAGTCATGTTGTTCTTGCAGAAGTTTCATTCTCAGAGTTTTCTTTCATTGCCAGCCCCCATCTGAATCTGAATGATCATGCTATCCAACATTCATTTGCATTAACCACTTCCATAACTTATTTCACTGTCTTTTCTTGTCCAAGTCAGTGAACATATCTCCAGCTCTCAGGAACAATGTTATCAATACAAGAATTGCAGTGGTACTTGCCTAATGCTGTGTTAGGCACATGGCTATAGTACCTCCAACAGCTATTACAGGCCATGGCTGGGGCGTGCATGTTTCAGTATATTAAAAAAAAATAGGTTTTAAGCATTATCATGGGACTATTTTATAATGCCCTTTCCTTTATATTTGAGCTAATCTTGCATGTGAAGAATTGGCTGAGATTTATGGATATTATGCTTTTGGCCATTTTTTTTAAACTATATTAATCATCTGGTTACTAGGACTTGGATGATGACTGTATTTAAAAACTGCAGGTGCAAGACTATAATGCTAACTTAAAAAAAAGAGTGATTTGGACACCAGCAAACAGCTGCTCAACTCACTGGAGGCTCCTGTTGCTGCAATGTTTTCCTCCAAGGGGCTTTTTAAAAAGTCTAAGCTTAAGATGCTCTTTCACTTTTCAGTTAGTTTTTGTCTCTCCAAAGCACACTGGCCCTGCATCAGGGAAAGGTTGGCTCCATTCTTGTGACTGTTGGGGTGCGGGGGAGGGGTGTGTGGGTCAAAGCAGAGTTGTCATTTGGGGCCATGCCACAGGAACAACTGCCCATAGTGTTCTCCTGCCAAAGTTTACTTCCCCCTTTTCCGAGGGGTGTCTTAAGAGCAGAGGCAATTGTTCCTGCAGCTGCAAAGGTTCAAACGCACACTTGCTCAACTTTATTTTTCTTCGGGGAGGTAGCCAGCAGCAATTCAGTTTTACTTTGTGCCTTATTACTGTGCTGGTGGTCTGTTCCTGGGCTCTGTGCACAGAAGTATTGCTTTGGGGTGGGTGGGTGAGGGGTTTTATCTGCCTTCCCCAGTATCTGCAGCTGCTGCTTCATCAGGCAGAGAGCTAAAGCTAGACTACACCTGTGCTCATCCTGCAGAGTTAAGTTAAAAAGGCCCGCCTGGAGGGAAATGTGCATGTAGATCTTCTTTGTAAGGGCGGAGACGTCTGAACAAGTTACTTTTGGCCAAGCACAATAGTCAGGTGGTATCGGCTATTCTGCTGCAGGCAAAAACCCATTCACAGGCCACTGTGGTAGTTCAGCCATACCTATATGCCCCCTCAGCACAGGAGCCAGTGAAATGAACAGTAGAACCACAGTGAACCGTATTTCTGTTATCAACAAACCAGCTTCCTTTGGGGCTTGTCTGCACATGGATGTTACATCAGAGTAACTGTAGTTTGTTTGCTTCACGGTGGCAACACACATTTAAAAAAAAATGGTTACGAAAATTCTTTGGTGTCTTAGGCTGCAAGTGATCCCTCTTGGAACAGGAGTAACTCTACTTTTGCATTGAGTTTGTTCACTTTAAGGTACATGCAGTGATGAGCTGCCAAAATCTTAACAACGGGTTCCCTATAAAAAGTTCTGATTTAAGGGATGTGCAACAGCATGTATTTTTTGTACCAATAGGGTTACCATACGTCCATATTTTCCCAGGAGGTGATTAAGAACCGAAAAGCCTGACATGTCCAGGAAAATACAGATGTATTTTAACCCTACCTAAAGTTCTTTTTTAAAAAGATGGGGCTGAACTAGAAATGAGCTCCGTTTCACATGTGTGGGTGGTGATCAGGGACAGTCTCAATTTTTGGGTCTTTTTCTTATATAGGCTCCTATTACCCCTCACCCCCGTGAGGGGTACCCCACACTTGCTGTCTGGTCACTCTAGGGTGTGCACATGTGTGGGTCCCAGCTGCTCCCTGCCCCCCCCCTCATTAAAGCAGGTGTGCAGGGTTACTGCCCTGGGAACTGCAGGGCACCAGTGGATGTGGGGCTGGCTGCAGATAGGGGCGTGGGGCAGGGCTAGCTGGAGGCAGGGAGTGACACGGGCTGGCTGTGGGCAGGTGATGCAGACGGGCGGGCTGCGGGTGGCTGCGGGCAGAGGCTGGCTGCAGGCCGGGGGTGGCTGTGGCAGGGGCTGCGGGCAGGGGGCGGCTGCGGGCAGGGGGCGGCTGCGGGCAGAGGGCGGCTGGGGGCAGGGGCTGGCTGGGGGCAGGGGGTGGGGCAGGAGCGTGGCTGTGGCAGGGGGTGGCTGGGGCTGGCTGGGGGCAGGGGGGTGGCTGGCTGGGGGTGGCTGTGGCAGGGAAGGCGGGGGAGGGGCGCAGATACTCACACGGGGGGGGGGCTGGGAGCAGCAGGACGCAGCCGGGGACTCACCAGGCAGCAGCAGGAGCCCCAGGGCCAGAGGTCCAAAGAGCAGCAGCAGCAACAGGGCCAGGAGGCAGCTCACATGGCTCCCGCAGCACAGCGCAGCGCCCCCCGGCGGCCGGGAGGAGGAATTACAGGCTTCCCAGGCAGAGCCCATCAAAGCTTCCCTCGCAGGGAAGCTAGTTAACAAGCGGTTCTAAAACGGCTTCTAAATTTAACAACGGGTTCGCGCGTGTTGTGTATTTGGTTGTCATGGTTTTTGCTGCTATGGCAACTGAGTTAGAGTATTATGGTCTGTAAATAAAATGGAGGTTTTGGTTAGCTGTCTGCTCTCTGGCCTCAAGTGATTGCTTCCTACTCTGGCTGCCCCAAGGATATAACACTGGTGACGAGGACGGGATCCTGGTGCTGCTCCAGTAACAGAAGGAAGTAGAAGTCAAGGTAAAGACCAAACAAAGAAAAAAAGCTGCTTCTTTGCACTGACTGTGAAAGTGAAACTAAAAATCATGGCTACTCTGACCAGGCCCCTGGAGCCTTTTGATGAGAATACAGAGCAGTGGCATGTGTATACTGAGCGTTTTGAGCTTTTTTTTATTGCAAATGACATTACAGAAGCGAAGAAGGTGCCAATATTCTTAAGTGTTGTAGGGGCTAAAACCTACTCCCTGCTACACAGCTTACTACACCCTGTTAAGCCAGCAACTAAATCTTACAGTGACATTGTGGAAATCCTGGGGTCCCATTTTTCCCCAAAACCACTGGTAATTGCTGAAAGATATAGGTTCCACAAAAGAGACCAAAAGGAAGATGAAACAGTTGTACAATTTGTAGCCATTCTAAAAAAGCTAACAGAACACTGTGAATTTAAAGAAATGTTAAATGATGCCCTGCGTGACAGGTTAGTGTGTGGCCTGTACAGTGAAGCTATACGGAAGCGCCTACTGACAGAGGCTCAGCTTACCTTACAGAAGGCTGTTGATATTGCTGTCTCCATGGAACTGGCTACAAGGGAGGCACAATACATCGGTGCACCCCCTAGGGTGCAAAAAGTGTCACAAGAACCGACCCACAAAACTGTGCAGAGTCAAGAATGTTACCGCTGTGGTAAGCCAGGACACCAGGCATCAGAATGCTGGTGTAAGGACCTGGTGTGTCGACACTGTGGCAAAAAGGGACACATTGAGTGTGCCTGTAAACAAAAGAAAGAGGCCTGTGGTCTGGCCGACAAAAAGAGGAACCTTGCATACTCTAGAGCAGACCCAGGATGATCAAGGAGACACCTCATCACAAGAGGAAGTGCCACTGCATGTTTTGTCTTTGGCAGCGGGCTCACATGAATACTGGGTAACCCCCTTATTGGAGGGCAAACCTATACGCATGGAACTGGACACCGGTGCAGCTGTCTTGCTGGTCTCTGAGACTGTGTATAAAGAAAAGCTACAGCATCTTCCGCTTAAGGCAACAAAAACTGTTCTGAAGACGTATACGGGAGAAGCTGTGCCCATGGTGGGCACTATTGATGTTAAGGTGGAGCTCAATGGACAGGCTGCTAGATTGCCACTGTTTGTGGTGAGAGGTAACTACCCAGCCTTAATGGGTAGGTCTTGGCTTGGGAAGATTCAACTGAACTGGGCAGAAGTGCACCGGATGACTAAAGAAGAAACCAGTCTAACCCCTGTACTAAGGAAACATGCTGCTGTTTTTGGAGATGATTTGGGAAGTATGAAGGGAATCACTGTGACATTGAACATTAAACCTGGCAGTCCACCAAAATATCTGAAGCCCGAACTGTGCCATATGCCATCAGGCCAAAGGTTGAAGCAGACCTGGAGCGCCTGGTCACCAATGGAGTCCTAATACCAGTTACCCATAGCTCATGGGCCACTCCTATCGTTCCAATAGTGAAGAAAGATGGCTCTCTCCGGATTTGCGGGGATTTTAAAGTCACTGTCAACCCAGTGTTGTGTGCAGAGCAATACCCGCTTCCCCGCATCGATGACCTCTTCGCAGGCCTGGCTGGGGGACAAAAGTTCAGTAAGATTGATCTGAGTCAAGCATATTTACAGATGCACGTCGATGAAAAGTCCCAAGAGCTGTTGACTATTGTGACTCATAAGGGGCTTTATCGATACTGTCGCCTACCCTTCGGAATAACATCGGCTCCCGCCCTGTTCCAGAGAGCTATGGACCAGATCTTGTGTGGCTTGTCAGGAGTTCAGTGCTATCTGGATGACATCCTGGTCACTGGAAGAAATGAAGAGGATCACTTAAAGAATTTAGAGGCTACCCTACAAAGATTGGAAGAGTATGGCCTACGAGTTCGCAAAGACAAGTGTGAATTCTTCAAGCCCTCTGTTGAATATTTGGGACACATCATCGATTCTGCAGGTCTTCATAAGGCCCCTGCAAAAGTTAAAGCTATTGTGGAGGCTCCCCCACCACGAAATGTAAGCCAGCTGCGCTCGTTTCTAGGACTACTGAACTATTATGGAAAGTTCATCTCACAGTTAGCCACACTGCTAAAACCACTTCACGAACTCCCTGGGCAGAACAAGGCCTGGAAGTGGACTGAAGCCTGTGATGTTGCATTTAACAAAGCTAAGGATGCATTGTTAAATTCTGAAGTTCTAACGCACTTTGATCCATCCTTACCCCTGCAATTGGCCTGCGATGCCTCCCCTTATGGAGTGGGAGCAGTCGTGTCACACATTATGCCTTCGGGAGAAGAGAGACCTATTGCTTTTGCTTCACGCACTCTAAGCAAAGCAGAAACTAACTACGCCCAAATCGAACGTGAGGCATTAGGAATTGTTTTTGGAATTCGGAAGTTTCATCAGTACCTCTTTGGGCGAAAGTTTACTCTTCTTACAGACCATTGACCTCTGACGTCAATTTTTGGACCCTACACAGGCATTCCCCCATTAGCTGCTAGTCGTATGCAACGTTGGGCATTGTTACTTTCAGCACACACATATGAAATCAAATATCGGAAATCCACTCTGCACGGCAATGCAGATGGCCTCTCGAGGTTGCCTTTGCCGGTCAAACATCAAGATAGTGCCCAAAAGGAAATCTTTTACTTTGAACAGGTAGAGAATACACCCATCACTGCTACTCAGATAAAGAAGGCAACTCGCGTTGACCCAGTATTGTCCCAAGTTATGGACCTGGTGATGCATGGAAAATCTCGACAAACCTCTCCGGTCTCATCCGACCTTGTTCCCTACATGTCCAAACGGATGGAGTTATCGGTCCAATCTGGTTGTTTGTTGTGGGGGAGACGTGTCATTATTCCACCACCGCTGAGATCACAGATGTTAGAACAGCTACATTCCGGTCACTGTGGAATAGTGCGCATGAAGGAAATTGCACGAAGCTATTTTTGGTGGCCTGGATTGGACAGCACTATTGAAGAGAAGGCAAAAGCTTGTATGTCATGTCAGGGTGTGAGGAATGCACCACAGTGGGCACCCCTACACCCATGGGACTGGCCTGAAAACCCGTGGCAACGTATTCACGTTGACTTTGCTGGCCCCCTTGAAGGAAGCATGTTCTTGGTGGCAATAGATGCCCATTCTAAATGGCCAGAAGTCTCTATAATGCAGTCCACTTCTGCAGAGAGTACTATCCAAAAACTACGAGGACTCTTTAGTCGTTTTGGTCTGCCAGAACAACTTGTGAGCGACAACGGACCGCAGTTCGTTTCTCAGGAGTTTCAAAATTTTATGAAGGCAAATGGGATACACCACATCACGTCAGCACCATATCATCCGTCCACCAACGGATTAGCTGAAAGATTTGTGCAGACAATGAAAAACGCTTTGAAATCAGCAAGGGGACAACACTCCATTCAAAAGCGTCTGGATATCTTCTTACTTTCCTACAGAAACACCCCTCATGCTACGACTCAGGCATCCCCGGCCTTTCTAATGATGGGACGACAGCTGCGCACTTGCTTTGATCTGCTGAAACCTTCTGAACCCCGACAAATTGTGCAACATCAGCAGCAATATCAAGTCATCAGACGGGCACCCAGAGCAAAAGACCGAACCTTTAGCCCGGGACAGCCAGTTTTGGCTCGGAATTATACTTCCAGAGCTAAATGGGTCCCGGCCACAGTCATCACTCAAACAGGACCTGTTTCCTACACAGTCCGGACTGCAGAGAATGTTACCTGGCGGCGACATGTAGATCAGCTGTTGCCAGGTCATGCCAGTCCTCAGGACCCATCTGCAGTTGAGGGGTCTGACTTCACCTCTTCTGGTGAGGCACCGAATCACGAGTCACCTGTTCCTGACTGTTCTCCTCCCTTACTGCCGGCGGCTGAGATACCCCTTTGCCCAGCACGAGCTGATACCACCTCCTCACCCGTTCGTGCTGCGGACCCTGAGCCCCTAGTGCTTTCGGGTGCAATAACACCAGAAGTTCGCCGTAATCCACCTAGAGACAGAAGGCCTCCTCATCGGCTGGATCTCTAGCTAGGGCGAACCCACAGTTATGGGGCAAAATAATCCCCAGGGTTTAGCCGGGAATGGAGGCAGTCTACCCTCCTTCTCTAGTCTAGTGTGTTTTTTTTTTTTTTATTTAGGGGATGTTCTTATTAGGGGGGGAGGAATATGTTGTGTATTTGGTTGTCATGGTTTTTGCTGCTATGGCAACTGAGTTAGAGTATTATGGTCTGTAAATAAAATGGAGGTTTTGGTTAGCTGTCTGCTCTCTGGCCTCAAGTGATTGCTTCCTACTCTGGCTGCCCCAAGGATATAACAGCGCGAACCGGCTCCAGCTCACCCCTGGGTACATGTGGTCCCTTTCCTAACTATTCCACTGCTGGCAGTCTTCCCAATGCTATCCCACACTGCCCTGTGTCACACCTGAATCAGCCTGCCTGTGTGCCCTCCACTGTTTCAGAGTCGTCTTAATTGGGTGTCATCTCTGTTTAAATGTTAGTGTAATGCTGGCAGACCCCGGTTATCAGCGGACGGGATCGAACCAGGGACCTCTGGAATTTAGTGCATGAGCCTCTACTGCAGGGGTAAGCAACCTATGGCACATGTGCCAAAGGGGGCATGTGAGCTGATTTTCAGTGGCACTCTCACTACCCGGGTCCTGGCCACCAGTCCGGGGGGCTCTGCATTTTAATTTAATTTTTTAAGTGAAGCTTCTTAAACATTTTTAAAACCTTACTTTACATACAACAAAAGTTTAGTTATATATTATAGACTTATAGAAAGAGACCTCCTCCTAAAAATGTTAAAATGTATTACTGGCACATGAAACCTTAAATCAGAATGAATAAACGACGACTCTGCACACCACTTCTGAAAGGTTGCTGACTCCTGCTCTACTGCATGTACTAAAAGCCAAAAGCTGCCGCGGTAGCGCTGCCGCGGCAGCGCTTTGAAGCGCTAAGTGTAGTCAAAGCGCCAGCGCTGGGAGAGAGCTCTCCCAGCGCTGTCCGTACTCCACCTCCCTGTGGGGAATAACGGACAGCGCTGGGAGCCGCGCTCCCAGCGCTGGGGCTTTGACCACACTGGCGCTTTGCAGCGCCGCAATTTGCAGCGCTGGAGGGGGTGTGTTTTCACACCCTGCTGCAGCGCTGCAAATTTGTAAGTGTAGCCAAGCCCTCAGATACACAACTTCAACTACACTATTCGCGTAGCTGAAGTCAAAGTATCTTAGTTTGACTTACCTGACCGTCCTCACGGCGGCGAGTCGACTGCCACGGCTCCCCCATCGACGCTGCTTACTTCTCCTGCCGAGGTGGAGTTCAGGCATCAATTCGCAGATCAATTACTGCCCGCCGATCCGGCGAGTAGTATAGATGTACCCTGAGTGGTCTCGGTGCCACTAGATGGGACAGAACACTACACCCAGGAGATGTGTGGGTTACATTAGCACTTAGCCAGGTGTAACCCTTATGGATATCAGGTGAGGTCACACACCTAGTCGTATACCAGTTATAGCAGCTATGCTCCCCCGTCCCTGCTTCCATGTAGACCTTTGCAAAGCTCCTGGGATTGCCAGCCCTCTTTGGAGAGCTGCATGTTCAATCCAATCTGGAGAAGACATCTACTAGATGCTTTCTGAGCAAATGAAGATGAGAGAACGTTCCTGGAGGTGGGGCTGGTGCTGATTCAAAGCCCAGGAGCACCAGCACAAGGCAAAGGACCAGAACAGGACCTCTAGTAATGCTCCCACTACTCTCCCATAATGTTAGTACCTGGAATTGCATTTTTCGAAGGGATTCTCATGCCACCGCCACAACACAAAAATGATGTGATGGAAAGCTTTCCAGAAAGCAGCCAAAATCCCCAGAAGGTGCTTTTGACTGCCCTAAAATCCAGGGGATCTAAGTAGAAGGGATTTTTTCTGGGCAGGCAAGAACTGTGTGACCCAGCAGATTCAGAGATTACATGGGAATCCCATGCAGTGGAACACAGCTTTACCAGTAGCCAGCCTGATAATGCTGCAAAGGGTAGCTGTAGCAGTCAGTATTGTGGGCTGTATTACAAAACAACCTTTTCTGGGTACCAGCTGTCCACCACTATGTTCGATGGAGCTGGGAGCCTCTCTTCAGCTGCTTGGCATTTTAACTCCCACCCCAACTATGCTCAAAATGGCATCTACACCAGAGAATCAACACTATCAAGTTTTAGTTCCCTGTAGTATCCGATCCCACAACCACTGGCCACATTTGCCACCCCAATTCCCCTTCCTGAGCCGCTTGCTGTTGTGGAACCTCTCTCGCCACTGAAGCTGTCAGCACCATGGTGATTAAAAATCAAATGCTTTGCGTGGCACTTACAGCAATAGAAAAAGTAGCTTGGCTCAAAGTTCTACAAATGCCCTCAGCTTTTTAGCTAATGTGAGATTTTGAGAAATTCCCCCAACCAGCCTTCAAAGATATTTCAGAATGTGTAGATGTTTTAAAGCCATAAGGCATTAATTCCTGGCTATCTGGAACTCTTGGGTTCAGAAGAAGTACTGCAGTTTTATATAGTTGGCAGTGCACCTTATACTGAGGGGGGAGTGTCATAAAGAGAATTTACGACACAGACAGTGCTCTCTCTTGGTGCGCACAAATTACATGGAAGGATGGAGAGGTTGGATGGTCCAATGATTAGTACCCTAGTCTAGGATTTGAGGCACACTAATTCAGTTCCCTGCCCCACCACAGACTTCCCATGTGACCTTGGCCACGTCACTTAGCTTCTCTGTGTCTCAGTTCCCTATCTGTGAAATGGCAATAAGAATAATCCTCTACCTCCACAGGGGTGTTGAGGCATTCGATACTATTGTGATAGGGGCTATATACATTCCTAAGACAGAAGGCAATGCACCTCTGCTGGGACACCTGTATATAGCTAGCGTTTCCCTCCTTCAACTCCTGCCGCAATTGGAACATCACCCTCCTAGCCAATAACAGGGCTGTGTAGCTTTCTGGTTTGCCCATTGCCTTTTTGAACAGGACCCTTCTGTGTCTCCTGGGGAATTTGTCTCAGAGGGATATGACAGCCTGCAGAAGTGCACATGTAAGTACTAGGCTGCCTACACCCACCCAACATTTTTACAGCGCTATACAAGGTGGGGGAAACTTGAAAAACAACATATTGTCTCAAAGCAAACCCCAGCATGGGAAGAGGAGATGGGAATGGCATCCCAAAATGGTGGGAAAAGCAGCCCTTTATCAGCGCTGGCACAGCAACTAGGATTGGTGTCATAAACAGTTAGTTAAGGGTTAAGGTTTTTGTCTACCTGTAAAGGGTTAACAAGCATTACCTGTGGACACCTGACCAGAGGACCAATGAGGGACAAAATTATTTTCAAATCCGTGTGGAGGGAAGTTTTTTTCCCTGTTCTTTTTTTTTTTTCTTGGGGAGTCTCTCTTGGGAATTAAGAAAGTCCAGACATCTTAATCAAGTCCTCCCAGGTTTCTGCAACAAATTCTTCTATTCAAGCTAGTAAGTATTAGCAAGGAACTAGTATTCTTATACTTTTATTTCTGTATTTACAATTCTGTGTTTTGCTATAGAATTTCTTTAAGTCTGTACTGTGATTGCTTTTACTTAAAAAAAAAAAAAAAAAAAAAAAAACCACGTAACTGATTGAGTGGTGGCAGCTTTTACTAGATCTAAACTAGGATTTTAGTTTAGAGGGAAACCAGTGCAGGTCCCCACATTGGAACCCAACAGCTCTAAGTGGGGGTGAGACCTATGACATGGTGGCAGCGGTCTTCCGGGCTTTTTCTGACTTCCCTCAGCACCTGCAATGCCCCAGCTTGCACATACAGAGGACTTATCACCTCCCAAGAGCGGGACAAACCTCAGAAGGAGAAAAAGGCAAGAGGCAGTGTTCAAAGGATGAATGACTGCAGCCCAGCAGAGGGCTGGGAAGCCCTGAAGTGTGGAGGGAATGGCTTTCTGGCGCACACTCAGAGGCTCAAAAGGGAGTGTGGCCCTGGAAAATGTGATGCAACCAGTGCAGAGGCAGTAGCTGCAGTGCAGCACCTTCTGTTACAAAGGTCAAGCACAGCGCCTGATCCCAGCACTGTCCTGCAAGCTATGGGGAGCATGCCATACTGGGATCACCCTTTCAAGCAACTAAATTTCAGGCTCTTCCCATTGCAATCCACCCCCCTCAAGAAAATAGTTTACAGGAGCGTGTGAGGATGCTACATTATGAGCATGCCACAGTTCCATTGCCTTTGTGTTTGCACTATGTTCTTGGTTATTTTTAAACTCAAGCAGTGTTATCTGTTACCTATTAAACTTATAAAAAAAATCATAACTCTGCTGATAAAGTTTGAGGAAATTGAGGGGAAAAAAATCATCTGATCACAGTGCATGTCTTCCATGCTGCCTGACAGCAATACAAAAATGGCACTGGCAAATTACAGATGCCAGGAGAGGAATGATGGGAGTTTGACACTAAGTCTCAGAATTCCTGTAAGTTCTAGTAGGCATCCCACAGCACACTGTGAGAATACCACTGCACACAGATGAGTGGCAGAACGTTGTACCACAGGATATCTGCCCAGAAAGCTTCATGGTTAATTTGAACAAGCATAGAGCTGTGTATGCAGAGATTCATAAGGGAAGTACTTTAAACCAGCATAACAAAGCGGTGAGAGTTCAGTTCAATATAGTTAGTTCACTGTTTCTAGAGTGAACAGACTAATCCAATGTAACATCTTCATGTACATAGTGCCTTATATCAGTGGTTCTCAACCAGGGTGTGTGTACCCATGGGAGTATGCACAGGTCTTCCAGGGGGTACATCAACTCCTCTAGAGATTTGCCTAGTTTTACAAAAAGGCTACGTAAAAAGCACTAGTGAAGTCAGTACAAACTAAAATTTCATATAATTACTTGTTTATACTTCTCTATATACTATACACTGAAATGTAAGTATGCTATTTATATTCCAATTTATTTTGTAATATGATTAAAGGAGAAAGCAAGCAACTTTTCAGTAAATGTTCTGTGAAGCTTCTGTATTTTTATGCCTGATTTTTGTAAGCAAGTAGTTTTTAAGTATGGTGAAACTTGAAGGTACACAAGACAAATCAGACTCCTGAAAGGGGTAACAGGCCTCTGGACAGGTTGAGAATCACTGCATTAGAGATTTGCTCAGAGTAGGGTCATCAAGAGTCTCCCATTTGAGGATTCCATAGAAGACTTTCTTTAAGAACATTTCTGCTTTTGTTGCATTGCTGGACGAACTCTTGTGTGACATTATCCATCTGGAATGATGTGGATATTTTTAAATGAGGCCTGGGTTTGACTGTTAAGAACTGGGATGCTAGAAAACCTGAAATTGTTTCTGCAGCAGAGGCAACTGTAGTATCTGTATCTGGCCTGTGATTTTTGGTTGCCTATTATTAGCTCTGTTGCACAATAGCAACACAGAGCTTATTTGTATATTATACCACAACTAAAGACTGCTTCCTGAGCTGAT
The DNA here is from genome assembly GCF_020497125.1 of Mauremys mutica. Lineage (NCBI taxonomy): Eukaryota > Metazoa > Chordata > Testudines > Geoemydidae > Mauremys > Mauremys mutica. The sequence goes on from NC_059075.1 coordinate 30,680,724, forward strand.
GCTCTTCCTCCACCTTGGCTGGCAATCTGCGGAAGTTGATAGTAATATCAGTACTTTCTAGACACATCGTGAATGCTAGCAACAAAATGCAGGACAAATTGTTGGTCACGAATACTTCTTAGTTTAAGTTTAGCTGTGGCTGTCTTCCCCTGGTGAGCATAGCAGTCATCCCTATCTGAATCTGAAGATTCTGTCTGAGGCGGTTAATGGAGGGATGGGGAAGATTGGCGATGATTCATAATGGCAATGGGGTCATTGGGCTAGGGAACGAGAGTGAAAATGACACTCGAGCCTGGTGGTTAGGACAATCATGTAGGATGTGAGGAAACCCATGTTCAAGTCAATGCTCCAATGACTCTTTATTTACACACAGTGGAACAGCTTCAATGGGAGAGTTAGAGGGAGTTTTCTGCCAGAATATCCCCTAGCTCTATGGCTATGGTGCTCTCCTACAAAGTGGGAGACCCAAGTTTAAATCCCTTCTCCACATCAGGCGGGGGGGTTGAACCCAAGTCTTTCCCAGCCCAGGTGAGTGTTCAATTTACTGTTTTTTATTGCAATTTTTGGATTTGGTTTGGGTTGAACCAAATATATATTTTTAAATAGGGCACTGCCAGCAAACAAACAAACAAAAAAAGCAGTTATTCGCCCAGTTGTAGGTTTAAATTTACATGGAGGACATACTGTGGGAGACCTAAGGAGCTCAATCTGTTTATCAAAGAGAAGGCTAGGAGGTTATTTGGTTTATACATGCCTATGTGGGGAGAAGATATCTGATATTTAAGATTTCTGTTAATCTAGTGGGCAAAGGCATAAAAGATCCAATGGCTGGAAGTTTAAAGATAGAAAAATTTTCAACAGTGAAGGTAATTTACCACATTCCTTGATTATATGTTCCAATGGTTGATTTTGTTGTCCAGCCTTGATATAAAGACTCCATCTTGCTGAAGGACTTGCTCTTGTTCAGTCATATACTGCACTTGATGCAGGAATAAGTGGCTGTAATTCTCTGACTTGTATTGTATTATATAGAGGGTCAGACTAGATGACCACAATGGTCCCTTTGGCCTTAAAATCCATGGTTCTGTTGTAGGTGAGGGTTATCCCCATTATGAGTGGGAAGCATTCTGGAGAGGAAAGTCTGGTGCCTGGAGGAGAGTGGTGTTGGTGTTTTTGTGTGTGCACAAGTTTCAAGCAGAGGACTTGCCAGTGGAAACGTGATGGGTGGGCTGCGTGCTGATTAAGAAAAGGAACAGAATGGTGGGCATGCTGAAGATGATCAAAACTATGTCCTGCTGCACAACCTGGGAAATCCAACTACTTGTATGCACAGAAGGAGAAAATATCTTCTTTGTGGTCAGGCCCCAGAAGGAGACACTTGTCAGGCTCAAAAGAAAAAGCACTGGGAACTTTATGGACCCTCCCACCCTGCATCAGTTTCTTCTTGCTCCCACCAGTCTTGAAAACTAAACAAAATAAGAATGTTCCCTCCGTTTCTATGGATCCAATTAAAGTAGTTAATACACATAGTTAAAATGTCTGAGATTTTTTCTTTTTAAATGGATGTTATGAGTAGTATATTTAAATGTAGTTTTAAACTTCAGCCTCCTTCCTTCTCTGACCCTGAGGTGATGAGATGGCTCTGGTTGACTCATCACAGCGGCTGGCACTTAGACAACTACATATTTGTATCAGATGCTTATGTCCTGGCAGCTGCTCAGCAAGCACCAAAGCAGCACTTCCAGAAGATCAAAGGCTGAGGTAGCCAGGGGCCTCGGTTTTCCACATTGCAGGATATAAATCCTGCTGACTTCATGCAATGTTACTCATATCCTGCAGTGGGGGAGTAGAACCCCAGCAGTGACTCTGATCTAGCAGATCTGATCTACATCTCTCAGTCAAGGGCATTCATTTCCAATGTCAGGGTATCCTCAATACAAGAGAGGCATTGAGGAACATGGATACTGCCATGCTGCTGCCGATCAATATTCCATTTAGTCCTGTATCCTGTCTCTGACCATTGCTAGTACCAGATGCTTTATGTGAAAGTATAAAGCCCCCACACTGGACCATTATACAATAACCTAAGCAAGTGAGACATTTCTTCCTAGCCCCAGGCAGTTAGTGGTTTGTTTGCAGCATGCCATTTTATCTTACCCTGTGTAACTGTATTTTTATTACTTATATTTAAATGGGATTTTTTTAAACCATGCTATGCTCTCTGCTTCAGTACTGTTTTGTGAGAGTCCATCATAGCTTTGTGTGTGTGTATATTAAAAATTCCATGACTTTTTATCAGTTGGAAATTTATTCTTTTTATGGTGTGTCATCTTGTTTCTCGTATTATGAGAGGCTTAATAGCAAAGCCAGATTTACTCTGTTCATTATGTAATACTTTGTCACATCCTCACTTGGAAGACTTTCTGCCTGTAATAATTTTCATTGCCCTTCTCGGGAACTTTTCTATTTCTACTCTAACCCTTTTGGCAAATCTTCCAAGATCCATTGGTTTGAGGGGCTACATCTCCTGTCTCCTTCTGGGGATGGGAACAAATGTCCTCCCTGCATTTTCCCAAAAGACAGAAGAATTGGAAAGAGACTCTGTATGCAAACTCCCAGGGTTTCTACGCTCTTAAGTTTTATCTATGTAGGGAAGAATAGGATCCTTGGTGAGTAGATACTTAACAACTAGCTTGCTGTAAGCATTACTGATTGGCGGGGTTCTGCTACTCTAGGCAAACCTGTCAGCAGCCCTCCCTACCAGGCTGTAGTTACATACATAGTAACCTCTACCAGCAGAATTCAGTAGTCTATACACTTGAATTTTTACTTGTTTAACTTGCATTCACTAGAATTGAGTAATGGTAACTTTAGACAGGACACAAGTGTTTATTCCTACTCAAACAACCTTCTGCTGCCTAGGGTTAAACTCAGCTAGGAACAAATGCTTGTGTCTGGCCTATTAACAACTGTTCGTACACAATTAAAAAGTCAAGTTTAGATCTACCCAAAGTGACGACAGCATATTCTACCTGTATGGTCTGAACCAGCCAGGCCTAGCTACAGAACTGAACAAGCAAGACTTTGTTTTTTAACCACACGCTCACTTTGGCTTATAGATGTGGTGAACGACGAATACGTGTGCTTACCCTGCTGCTACTTTGTCTGAAGGCAAATTTCTCAAAACCATTTGCTCTGCTCCTCCAGTTTCTTGATATTTTAATCTAGGAGCCTTCCCTTTCCAATTGCATGGTCTCCCCAGCCCAGCATCATTTACACAGCTACTCCCAGCAACCCACCTGACATTTGGCTGCAACCAGTTGGTCCTGCTAAGACATGCACAGAGAGTCTGAGGGAGCCTTTCCAGCCTGCAGTGGAAGCAGCTTTTGCTGTAGTGTGTTTTGTTAGACCTCCAGTGATGTGTGGTGTTACCACTATGCTCTTTGCAGGATTTACAAGGCTTAAAGTGGACTGGATCTCCTAGGATTGAGATCCAGCCAACAGGGAAAACAGAGGCTTGCGTGATCAGTACCTGGTGAGGGAGTGATAAAGTCCAAAGTGGCACTGTTCAAGGGGCAGATGGTCAGCTGGCATAAATGCTCCCAGTGCCAATGAAGTCAGTGGAGCTATGACCACCTATGTCAGCTGAGCATTTGCCCTCAGATATAAGTACTGACCGTTCCTCCTCCTAGTTATTTTGCTGAATACTTGCTATTTTGTCAGGACACGTTGCTATTTGCAGTAGTGCTGTAATGTACTTGTGGAATGGAGGTCTGGGAATGTGTTGTATGTATTTCAGGCTAGAAATAAATCTCATAACTGTTTTGGTGTGTCCTCTAAATGTAATCCTTTGGGAAACTGCAGTATAGCAGATCCAGTCAGGGATCAGAATATTTCACTTTTATCTTCATTTAAAAACACCTGTCCACCTCCAAAAAGCAGTGGTATTGTTAAATAAACAAGCTACTCTAGCTCTAATTTTTTTTAAACAATATATTTGCATCATGGGATAATAACAAATATGACATTTCTTTGAGACCACTTCCAGCCTTGAATATTTATACTACATTCAGCTATTTCCGATCCTGTTCAGTTTATTTAATGAGTTGTTGAAAATATTTGCATCTCTGTCCAAACATTTGTGTCTCATGTCTTGCAATTATTCTGAAAGCATCTGGCAGTAAAGTCTTTGATATCCAGTTTATCTGATTTAACTCATTTAAAATTTGTATCTGAGAAACCTGGAAATCATTACGGTAATTATCCTTTCTGGTCTAAATAAATTAAAATAGCAGTGATTTAATTCTCTGGATTGTGTGTGTTGTTTTTTAAACTATATTCTTTCATCTTGTCTTCCATGTTATTAGGGGAATAATTGGACTTTCCTTTTCACTTTATATGTTTTGTAAGAGGACTATCACTGAGTTGTATTTGATTATCCAACAGTTGGATAATCGGGGAAGATAAAGCTTACAAGAGAGTCAAATTCATATTGAGATGTGGTGTGAGGAAAGATTGGGCTTTGTGGATAAAGCACTGGATTGGCACTCAGGAGAGCTGGGTTCATTTGTGCTCTGCTACAGTCTTCCTGTGTGACCTTGGGCAAGTCACTTAATTTCTCTGTTCCTCATCTGTAAATTGGGGATAACAACTCTTCCTTTCCTCCATCCCCCTTTGTCTGTCTTATCTATTTTTACACGGTAAGCTCTTCACAGCAGGGACTCTCTATGTATGTATAGACCTAACAAAATGGGGCCCCAACCTCAGTGATAAACCAGGGCAGGATTCCTGATACTGACACAGCCTTTCTTTGGTGCAGTGGAACATCAGTCTCTTGTGTGCTTAACGTATATTTGCTATTTTATAAGTGTTTCTTTCAATTGGGGCTAAATATAGATTGGCCCTCATTTATATGTGAGTACAGTAGTGAGGCACTGTACTGAAAATTTTGTAACTAGATGTCTGAGCAAAGGGTTCTGGTTTACAGAATCCTTCCTTCTTTACAGCCAGCACCTAAATCATGCAGTACTTGATAATTATTGGAACCTATAAGGACAGTCCTATACTACTCCCCAGCAGGATTTTTTTTATTAAATAGTGTATATACAACAGAACTTCAGTATTGCCAATCTTAAAAGAACCAAAATCATTAGTCAGAACCCTCTAAAATTGAGATTTGCCCCAAAAAAATCACAAGATATTTTTAAACAAACAAATCCTTGTTTGTTTTTGTTTTGTTTTTAAAGTCTCTTTTGACTTTTTAACTCCTCTCTATTCCTCTGCCACTATGTGTGGGAATTTCAGGTTGAAAAGTCAACCTTTAGTACAAACACATATATACACCTCTCCCTAGCTGCTCAGGTGGTGACTCCTGCCCTCATCCTATGAGAGGGGAACAGACATTCATTTCTTATTACTGGCTGGGACTTCTCCATCCAGGATCCACCAGCATCACCCTTCCCCCATTCTGCTGCCCCAGGCCCCTCTCTCTCTGCTCTAGGACCATACACGAAGGTAGGGCTCAGTGGCAGGACAGGTCTCTGTCCTCAGCCCCAGGGTTCTCTCACACACACATAGCTCTGCCCGCAAGCCCAGCCCTGAAAATTGTGGGATAGAAGGAGCTATTCGCATCATAGTGATATCTCTTCCTGCAGGTGCCAAAATACTGTGACTTGCAATCAGTTCATGAGTTGGCAACATTGCCTATCACCAGGCTGGGAGAGCTCCCATCAGATTGCCATCACTATTCTCTGCCCCCACCATTTCCCTGCAATTCCATGATCAGCCCCCTCCATTCTCCCCATCTTCCTTTCAGAGTCTCTACTGCTCCTCACAGCCCTGGTGTCCTGTCTAGCCCTAGGAACCCTGGAGTGGCAGCCATTTTGCCTGTGGACATGGCTTCAATCTCACTGAAAACATTGGAAGATCTCAGGCAACTTTCTCAGGCAGCCTCACTTCCATGTGCACACAGACTGTAGGGAAGTATCGGCCATCTTGCTGTCCTCAGCCCCATGGGCAGTAACACAAGATATTTTCAATTTTGAATAAGAGAAGATTCACGAGTTTGCAGCTTTTGATCAGGTTTTCATGAGAAGTTAAAAACATGCCAGAATTGCTAAAGTCCTGATAAAATTGTGGGAATTGGCAATGCTGGAATCTGTTAAACAAATCTCTATCCCACATAACTTCACTACTACTAGATGCATAAAATCAGTGGCAGTTGTGTGCCTAATCCTATATGACTCTTTGAAAATGTAGGAGTGAGAAGCTAAGTGCACTGGGGACTGGTAGATAAATTATTCTGAATTATTTTAACTGCTACTCAGTTTCTAAAGTGGAAACAAGGGGCTGTAACATCTAAATTTGAGAGTAAGCCTTTCACTATATTCAGGGTATTTAATTATTTATGGTTAGCTTTAAAAATAGTTTTTAGAGCATCCACTTTATCACGGAGGAACCATGTCAGACACGCTAAGCAACGTAAGTCAAAACCATGTTTCAGATGATCAGTCCCTTAGCAAGCCTTCAACGTGTTTCTGTAATGTGCTTGTGCCACAAGCACAGGCTTCAAAACTCTATCCAAAAGATGCCACCTGCTTTGAAACCTTTATGTTCTTTAACACAGAAAATGCTAGCACAAACATGGCTTTTAGTTACCTATTTGCTCTGGGAACTTTCTTTTTAAAAAAGTCTAATTTAAACTAATGCTGTGACGTACTAAGTACGTGTCTATATACTCTGCAGTTTGCCATTGATATTTCTCTGCTAGTAAAACATTAATGTGTAAATAGCATTATCTGAGCATGTTTGTTTCTGTACAGTAGATGATGAATTACTCTTAAACATATAGTATAGAAATGTGTGGCTGGTCCCACACTGGACTTGACCTCATGTTTTCATTAATCAAATGATAAAGTCACAGTTTGTTTTAATTTTAACAGAATGTGGCCTGCTTTTATTTAAAACAAAAATCTGCCTAGGATGCAGAAATAAGATACTATTATTATAAAGTCCATTAAAACAATGCTTATGTCCTTCTTCCCAAGCAAAGGACTCAGCATAGTGATGAAAAGGAGGTAGTTTGTCACTGGGGTAATGAATGGGCATAACTATTTCCATATCACAATGGGTCCTGCTCAGTAATGTTAGGAGTATGAATTAGTAGATCTGTTTTAACTGTCATGTACTGCAGTGGTCTCCAAACTTTTTTGATCATGCACCCTATCAGTAAAAAATTTTTGAGCATGCATCCCCTGCCGTGCCAGCTCTACCATTTTTGCCAAAGTGCAAAAAAAAAAAAAAAGGAAAAAAAAAAAAGCCACTCGGACTCCAGCCCAAACAAAAAAAACCCAAACCACTCCTCCTGCCGTGCACCCCCAAGCAGTCATGCCTGCGGGAGGTGCACCGGAGCTGCGGGACTAGCAGACCTGCCACAGGCATGACTGCAGAGAGTGCGCTGGTCCCGCGGCTCCAGTGGAGCATCCGCAGGCATGACTGCGGAAGGTCCGCCGGACCCGCCTGCCGCTCCCCCCCCCAGCAAAATGCCGCCCCACGCACGCACTTGGCGCGCTGGGGTCTGGAGCCGGCCCTGCCCCCAAGGATCCTCTTGCGCACCCCACTTTGGAGACCACTGATGTACTGAACTGTTTCTGGTACATGTGTGGAAAATTAGTTTTCTTGCCCTTGGACACCTGGGGAAGTTCTAAAAGACTTTTGGTCTCTGTGCTAGTGGTGGCAATAAGTTCAACCTGGTCATTCTAAGATAGAGAATGTTATGCCCAAGCAAAGTGTCGTCAAGTCTTGGGTACCATTGTTAGAGCAGGGGTGGGCAAACTTTTTTTGGTCTGAGGGCCACCTTGGGGATCCGAAACTGTATGGAGGGCCGGGTAGGGAAGGCTGCGCCTCCCCAAACAGCTTGTCCCCCGCCCCCATTTCTCCCCTGTCCCCTCTCACTGCCTGGTCTCAGAACCACCGACCCATCCAACCCCCCTGCTCCTTGTCCCCTGACTGCTGCCCCCACAGGACTCCAGCCCCCCCTGTTCCCTGTCCCCTGATTGCCCCCTGGAACCTCCTGCCCCTTATCCAACCCCCCTGCTCCCCGCCCCCTTACCATGCTGCTCAGAATAGCAGGACTGGCAGCCGCGCCACCCGTCCGGAGCCAGCCAAGCCGCCGTGCTGCCCAGCAGAAGCTCGCAGCCCTGCTGCCCAGAGCACTGGTGGCATGGCGAGTTGAGGCTGCAAGGGAGGGGGGACAGCAGGGGAGGGGCCGGGGACTAGTCTCCATGGCCCAGAGCTCAAGGGCCAGGCAGGATGGTTCCGCGGGCCATAGTTTGCCCACCTCTGGATTAGAGCAAATTTAGCAGCTGTTACAAGTCCAGTTTAAACACTGTGAAAAAGAGAAAAGAATATAGGCTCCAGTTGCGTACTGATAAAAACAGGGAAGGAAAATCAGTAAAGTAAACCTCTAATTCCACAATGCTTAGCCAAGAGGTGGTATGAGCCTGAGGGGTAGGAATTCTTATACTGTACATCTTTTTAATTGATGTGCAGAAAATCTATTGGTGTAATCCATTGGTAGTGTTCTCACATCCAAAGATCATAGATTCAAATCCCACATGGTAAAATGAGCTCATTAATGATTCTGAGGCCACTTCCTACAGTATATATCACTTCCTTAATGCTCAGTGAGAAGTGTCCTCTTAAGAATGAGATATTAAACCAAGGTCCTGCCTATCGTTGAAAGTTAAAGATCCCATAACTCCTTTTCCAAAGGAGCAGAATGTTCTCCAGTTTCCTGGGTAACATTCTGTTTTTCAGCAAAACATGTCCCATATTCAGGCTGCTTCTGAGCCCATAATAGTTACCATAGTTGAATATATAATCACTAGGCTACTGGTGTTTAACTCCTTGGCCCACAGTGAGATCTTGAGCATGAAGGAAAATAGATGAAGTTGTGGTCCCCAGCTTCATTCCTGAAAATAACCACAACCCTTCAGAGAAGTTAAAGTAAATTAAAATTACAATAGGCTCTTGCCACACTGGTGGAACATTCACTTTTGTGACTTACTAGGGTTTCAAACACCTGAAACTAAAAGCAAGAGGGCTATGTGTGACATGTATTTCCCTTTAGTCAGTTCACCACCACAGCTCCCAGTTGAGAGAGAGAGAGAGAGAGAGAGAGTTGGTGAAGCAATATCCATTTGCAGTCAGCTATTCTGGAACTTTTATGCAGCAATTGTAATAAAGGTTTGTCATTATCTAGAGAGAGGGCATTTCCATTTACTTTTCACTTACATTGCCATCTTGAACTCATGTAATTCACAGCCTTCTAAGTGAAACCATATGTGAGTTATGCATGATCATGGCTAACAAATTAAAACATATATGCTATACTTATCATTAGTATAATTAAGTACCCATTGATCACTTATTTCCCACTGATAGATACAGTTGAAAGAAAAGTCACATATGGCAAAACACCTGTGTGTTTTTTCTTACTTAGGTTAGATGTATACAATTTACAATGGCTCCAGAAGGAATTTATTGGAATATTTGGTGGCATCTAATATTTGTTAATAGAAATGACATTTAGCAATAAAATCATTTGATCAAAGTGTGTGGTGCTCCCTAGCTGTCTCTTTGCATACCAAAAAAAAAAAAACCAAACTGTTCAAAGCACACATAGGAGTAGTCTCTATACTGGAACATGAAAACGTTCAACATAATTTCCTGTGACTAAGATATCCAACCATAAGTCTGTTTTTGTATAACTCCCATCTTCTCAATTTGTTGTCTTTCCCACCCCTTCTGCTTGTCTCCATGTTCTGTTTGACCTCATCTTGTAGCTCCAAAGGGAGGGGATAGTGAAGACACAATCTTCTGTAAAGAAATGCACATTTGAGATGTGTGTAAATAAGGCAGCTAGAATGTGGGACAGGAGGCAGTGCAGCTGTTTAAGTCTCTCTGAAAAGAGATTATAAGCATATGAGCAAAAGAGACATTTAAATAAGAGGCCATTTATTACTGTCATAAAGTACTTTTAATGTTAACCGACTGTTATAGGTTTGCTTTTATTCCTCTCCACTTAGTTTGCTAGAAGCTGTCAGCAATTTCCACTCTTCTGTATATGTGGAGGACACAATTGTGTATGAAATGGGTCTTCCATTTGATACATAACCTGAGAAAGCAGTAGTTCCATGGAAAAAGTAATGTTTGGTATCATGCATAAATATCACATGTTAATATGTAAAACATGGAATTTACACTGAGTAATGTAAAATTGTGTGTGAAAATATTAGACAATAATAGGACTATGTGAACAAAGGAAGTTGGATAAAAAGAAACATCTTGTAACTGACTTGACTAATGCTAATAAATTCTGTGGAGATTAGTGGATCATATGAATGTGAGGAGAGCATTCGCACTTTTGAAAAGAAGCATTTTGTTTATCTTCAGTGTCCCAACCTTAGAAACACCAAATTTTAAGATACCTTTCTCCACCTCCATGCTTTATGTATAAGAAAAACTAGTTAAAATACGATAAACCTAATGGTACTGCTCTTGTTCCCATTGAAGTCAATGGTTTGGGCCTCAGGATGTGATGTGGCAGTAATTTTAAAATAATGGTGTTGCATTTTAATTTCTGCTACTCTCATGTTGTGTGTGTTTTCAGAATTGACTTCTGCGTTGGAGCATTGTTCGTGTTTCACTTACGTTGAAATATTAGAAGCTATGGCGAAAGAATGCCTAAAGAACTGCTGCAAAGGGTGTTTCTACGTGGAGAAGGAAAAGAATGACTGTGAGTTCCACACCATAATAATAAACATGCAGGTTAATAGTTTTGATATTGAAGCTTCATTAATAACACTTCCCAGGGATAACATGCTAAATCATCCACTTCTTTTGGATTAACTTGAATTATTTTACAGCATCCACACTATAGCCTTGATTTGAAAGTTAGCATATGCTGATAAACGTTATCAATCAGGGACTGAAAATGACAATTGTACAAAGTCTACTGCTTGTTGTATTTGGCCCTGGTTTAGCAAAAACAAAACCATTGTTACCCCGAGGGTCATGTAAAGGTCTTATCTCTCTCAAATAACAAAAGCTAGAATTCAGCGCTCTACTTTCTGGAAGGTTGTAATCACAGCTTTCAATTGGTGTACTGTATTAATCCCTTTTCTTACTGGATTATGATACACTGTATGGTGAAGTCTTGTAAGAACTGAAGTGAAAGCAAGGTGCTTATTACAATAAAGTCTGGGTGGCAACACATTTTGGGACAATACTGATTCTGGAAGCATTTGTAAACTTTCCAGTGCTGCTCCTATATGCAATGACAGTAAGGAAACCCTGTGAATCCTTGATCCTGTTAAACACAAAAGATCTCTTCAGACTGAATGCACTTACTACTTTATTTCTTTTAATAGTTTCCATGGAGAAGGAATCTGAAGCTGCAGCTGAAAACAGGCAAAGCATTGTGGAGAAACCTCCATTGTCTTCTGTGTCAGTGAAGCGTCAAGTTGGCTGTTCCGAGGATTATCTCCTTGCAAAACTGCCATCAGATGGCAGGGAGGTCCCATTTGTGCTCCCTCAGCTTAAACTAGCTTACATACAACCCAAGAACCTTGGCAGTTTGTCGCACGTTGGGGAAATTCAAGGTAAATTAAAAATCAGAATGGTGAAATAGTGCCAAAAAACCCCAGCAGAAAAATGACACCATTTCATTAGATATATTTATTAGGCCTGTGCCCAAACAATGTAAATCAGACCAGTCTCCAGATGGTGGTTTGGATTCCATTGCTTCCCAACCTCACTGACTTACCAAAATTTGAAGGTAGGTCCAGGAATTTTGCTTTTAGACAGTCTCTCTGTTTCTAATGTTTAAACTAATTTTATCCTGGCGTTATAGCAAAATTAGGGTTTGGTGTTTTATTTTGGCTTTTTTCCCCACATTCTTAGTAAAAATCCATGCATCTAGAAATTAGGTAATAGTAATAGTTAATAATATATAGGTCCCAGAAACTGCTGTTCAGCCATTGTTACATCTTGGGGAAACCAAAGAGGCTGAATGCCCCTTCTGTAAATATTCATGGCAGATTCTGAGATTAAGAATTTCTCCAGAAGCCCAGTCTCCTGCCTTTTCCTCAGTCACTGCTCTCTTGCCATCTACAAGAGCTGCTTTGAGGAACACTTTCACAGTATGGAACCCACTTGTTCTGCAAGATGAGAAATGTTCAAAGTTGACATCAATCAACAAAGCCCCCAAGTCTCAAATTTCACTCAGAGTAGAGAAGGACATCTGGAGGAAAACAAGTTACCTGCAAAAAAGCAATGTGAAAAGGCAGTTCTGTAAGGTCTTGGAGACCAGAAAAGGCCTAAGACATCCACACCAGCCAAACATCCCATGAAAGGAATGGGATGATGAGATCCACCGGCAGCAGTAGTGACTCAGTGGCTTTCTTTCTAAGGACAATGACCAGTGTAGGCCAGCATTTGAGTTACCACACAGCTCTCCAAAGCAAGCACATGTATTTTAATGACACAAGCGCACAGAGAAAACCTTAAAATGTCCTATATACCTACTAAATGTGCCAGGAATCACCCATCTTCTATGTGGAGAGTTCGGTAGGCAAATGGCCTTCCAAACTTTCAGCAGAATTGGAAGAAAGCACACATCCATTTGTTGGATCAGGAAGTCTTTTTAAATTCAGCTTTTTATACCAAAAGCACATTACTTGTCTCCTAGTTGTTGGAGAACCCAGTCTGAATGAGTATATGTAAACCACATGTGGGGGGAGTATCTCTCTGGTACAGTTCAGTCTTGGCAACTTGCCTTAATCACAGCCCTTCCTCACCCCGTACCTGGAGGAGCTGTGATAACCATCTCCCATGAAGTAGAACAGTGATGTGCAAACTGGGGGGTGCGAAGGAACATTCGGGGGGCAAGCAGCGGTACCAGGCAGCTTGGGCTAGCCCTGTGTGGCGGGGCCTGCACCAGCCCCCGCCAGGGACAGGGAGGGAGTGCCATCTCCACCCTGACTCACCTCAGCCGGCCACCCAGCCTGTGGTGCACCGATTTCTGCTCCTGTCAGCCTCTGTGCCCAGCGCTGGCTCTGCCCCCAGAGACTGTCACGTACACCTTCCTCCACCCTGGAAACCCGAGGCGGGTATTGGTCCTGCCCTAGGAGTGCAGCCTGGCTGCTGAGGAAGCTTGGCTGTGCGGTAATGGAGGGGTGGCATGGACAGATTCCGTTAACGATAAGGGAAAGTTTGCTCACCACTGGAGTAGAACACAATCCTACATCAACCATTCATAAATGTAATACAGTGGTCCCCAAAGATACTGCATGGAGTTGTCTTATCTTTCACAGTTGCACTGTCAAAACATTTTGTATTTTGAAAATGGCTAGTTGCTATGATGTTTTGTCAACAGAGAATACCAGTGCTTTTCAACTAGTCACACTTTTGAGGGACACTCTGGGCATAAGCAGGAAGCTACTGGGGTGTGTGTGTTCAGGAAAACACCTCAGTTATTCAGTTGTAATAATACATGGACCACTATAAAACAATACTTTTACTCAGCTTTGATTGCTTTGTATGTTCAACAACCAAATTTCTTATTTTGTAAGCATCATGCTTTTGCAAAAACGTAGACCTTTAGACTTTTTTTCACTATACATCATGCTACTATCAGGTGACTTTTGTTCATTGGAATCTTGGATCATTGTTTTCTGGAGAGCTCAGAGATGTGCTATAGGTGATAAGAAAAGTGTCTCTTCACAAATATGCCTCATGAGTAAGCATTTAATTTAAGCTTAAATATAATTCTTACAGCAAATAAGAAGCTGTGTCTTCCTGAAATGATTCTGTTCGTTCTTAGCAGTAAAAATGTATATTTATATTTGGGAAGGACAAATAGCTTTTAAGAGTTGTGGAAGCTATTTGTGTTAAAGGCAAACTACTTTTTTAGGAAGATTTATTGAATGTAGAGAAATGTGCTGCAATTCCTTCTTCACTATAATGTAACACTAACTAAAGCACTAGTATGTTAAAGAGAACCATTAGAGTACCTGGTTTTCAGCCATAACAGTCCAAACTCTGCTGTTAATGCAATACCATTTTCTGTATGTGTGATTGTGTGTATTCCTTTTTTAAACAGGAAATTACTCTCAGAATTGCTGCTTGCATCCTTACTGAAAGTGATTATGCTCTGGCAAATTTTCTTTGCAAGGCTTGCAACAGTTTGTGTCTCGTGGTCTTACATGAGAAGCTAAGCTAGCAAAAGGAAATATCGGTTTCTGACCCCATATGTTAATATTAATATTAATCTATATGGCTGAATGCTCTGAACTAATTTAACTTTCTGGAGTTAGTGCTTCCATCACACTTGAATTCCTGAATGATCATTTCTTTGTTACATAGGATTCTTTTAGTTAGTCTCTGTTTTTATTCATTCTGACACCATCTAGAGGAATGGATGAGGGGCTTCAGATAAATAAAAAGAAATTATGTCAGTCTCTTTTATTGTTCTGTTTACCAAGACCTTAATATTTTGCCTGAACTCATTAGAAGAAGAGGAAAGAAAAGTAGGGCGGCTATGGTCTAAGGAACTGAGCATGCAGGTGGGAGACAGGGATTCTATGGTCTATTCCTGACTCAGTCAATGAGTGAGGTGATCTTGGGCAAGTCATTTGACTTCTCTGTACTGATAGGTATCCTACTGAAATTAAGTGAAGAGTATACACAGCCACAGGCTATATTCTCTCTTCTTTCTAGACCCTCCTGAAGGTTCTGGGGCTACTATAGCAATGTGGAAGCACAGGTTCTCTGCACACATGGCCCAGTTTCCTGTGAATATTTGTCTTGCTCTCTGTTGTTGGAACTATCTATGTATAAATCAGGTTAGGTTTATATTAAGGAACTCCAAGGGGGGTGTGTGCATGATTTCTCAATGTACAGTTTCATTTTTGTGCCAGTAATTCCTAAGAGTGCTGAAATCTGACATAACCTGTTAGTTTTTCCTAAGCAGGTAGCAAAGTGTCCTTTGCCTGAAAGGCATGTTGCCTGCTTCATGAACCATGGCAATACATTCATTAACTGCTAAGACTCTTACACGTGGTTTATGTTGTGCTTCACAGGATCTGCCAGAGCCTTTGTTAGTGACAGGAAAGCAGAACTTTCCAATATATACCAGCAAGGGCCCCATGGTGACGTGGTGTATAATCCATTCTATAGGCAGCAGCGTATTTCACCGGATCTGACTAGGCGCTTCCCAGAAAAATCAGATGTGAGATTATATGGATCAGGTAAGAACTCATCCTGTTCTCTCTCTCCTTTCTCACCAGAAAGTTTAAATGCAGAAGAGAGCACCCATTGGGAATATGGAAGGTATGTCCGAATACAGCAATTCTCAAACTGTGGTCCCGTTGGCCACAGAGCTAGCTGGTCTTGCGATACGGGCTCCTCCTCCTTGTTCCCAACAACTCTGCTTGCTTCTTGCCTCTTCATGGCCTAAAAGACCCCATATACAACCTTTGGTACACACTAAGAAAATATTTGACACTTGATCTTAATATTAATAAACCTGAGAGCAAGTACTATTGTTCACTAGACACTTAAGTGAAAGAGTTGAGACTATTTGTTATTGGAGCAACTTCCATTGGTGAAAGAGACAAGCTTTCGAGCTTACATAGAGCTGAAGAAGAACTCTATGTAAGCCTGAAAACTTCTTCCTTTCACTAACAGAAGTTGCCCCAATACAAGATGCCAACAGTGATGAGTACTGTCATTAACCATTTCCAGCTAACCAGGAGACTCTGCTCTTCTTCTCAAATGAGGACCTTGCTATTGTGATATCACACTTTGTCACCTCCCAGTTAAACTATTGCAACTCGATCTACCTGAAGTTTATATATAGATGCAACATGAGAACTGCACTATTAATGACTTTTCCCTTGCAAGGTTTCTGTCACCTCTTTCAAAATCTAGCTGGTACTCTCCTAAGCCTGCTGTGCTGCAGCATGAAGAAGTGCCACTGTGTTGCATGCTTGTGAACTTAAAACTAGAACTGGTTTAAAATACGTAAAGGGAAAAATTATTTTTGATTTTTTTTCATTTCATAGGGTTCAAAATAAGCAGTTTTGAAAATGGGTTAATGTTTTTTATAAAATGAAATTTCACAAAATTTTAAATTGTGGTTACCAATTTTTTGTGAACATTTCTTGTTTTGGAAAAAGCCGCTCTTTTTTGTCAGTCTATTCAACTGAAAAATGTCAACGAGCTGTACTAGAAACATACTGTAAATATCCCATCTTCAAAACCTCCAACTGATTTGTACTCTTCTAGCTAAAGGAAAGGATTAAACAACTGGATAACAGTTTCCCAATAGTCTGAGAGTTCCTCTGTTTTGCATATGGATTATATTTTAGTAAATATATTTTCACCTTGTATTAAATCAAGTTATGGGCTTGCCTCAGCTCATTTGCTTCCATTACATCAAAACTATGTTTCAAGGGCTTGCATGTTTCTGTAACACAATATTTCTGTATAAGATTTTGTAAACAGACCAGAAGTCCTGTCTCTCTCTTGCAAACAAAGAAAGATAATTTGGAAGTGATCCCAGACCCACAGATCTTCACTAAAATGTATCTGAATATTGTTACTGCTTTCCCCTCCCTCCTCCAAGCCAAGTCAGAACTGTTTTTTCCTTTTTGCCTCTCAGGAAGAGCATTACTTTGTCATGACAGCTCATACTAAGCAAAATTGATTATTTCCTTTTTGGAGGTAGTGAGGCGGCAACTGAAAGTGACAACATCCAAATTTTCATTGTGTCCTCCTTTTGAACTGCAAATAATGGAAATCTCTTGAAATGCTGGAAAATACAGACCAGGCAGTAAGGAAACCAGTGTGGCAAGTGGCCTTCTAGTAGGTTTAAAATTGGAAATTAGACAACATGGTGGAGTTAGAGGTATTTGCAGGCCTCTTGAACACTGATGTTGAGATGGAGTTAAAAAGCTTCTGAAAAACAGTGACAGTAACTCACCCATGTTAAGGTGTATTTTCTGTTGTTAATGTTGGGGTATTTGGCTGGTGCACAGCCACTCTGCACGGATTCTGGGCAAAAAAAGATTCCAACAGCGATGAGTTCTGTCTTCAACCATCTCCAGCTAGCCAGGAGACTCTGCTCTTCCTCTCAAATGAGGACCTTGCTATTGTGATATAATACACTTTTGTCACCTCCCAGTTAAACTATTGCAACTCAATCTACCTGAAGTTAAATGTAGATGCAACATGAAAACTGCACTATGCAGCAGTCTGCTCATTTAGCAAGAAAGGTTAATGATAAATTACCTCACTGGTTCTCTGTGCCACTATGGCCTCCAGACTGACTTTATAGTCCTAATTCTAATCTACAAAACTCACTAGGAACTGGACAGTTGAGACCAGTTTCCCATCTGTGACCCAGCAACACAACTATGACCTACAGAGAGACTGCAGCAGGCACAGCCAAGGATAAGACTCCTTGGTGCAGAAGACAAAGCACTCTCGGTGATGAGACCCTTGTTGTGGAAAACCTTAACTAAGGAGGTCAGCTTGAATCCCAAGCCTGACCAGATCTAAAGATAAGACCCATCTCTTTGCTAAGGCATTCCATAAGCAATGCTACTTCCTGCCATTAAGGAGGAGAGAGAAGTGCATGAAGAAATAAGGAGGCAGGAGAGGATGTCAGTTTGGTATTTGGCACATAGGTATTTCTAAGGCATCGATCATTTCCCTTTTTCTGGTTATATATGTAGTTCTGTATATTGCAATTTGATCTTATAAAATTTGCAGGATGTGTGCAATGCAGCAGCGTTAACTTTGATGCTGAAACCTTAACTCTTGCACTTCCTTATTGCTTACAGTGTGAACTGTGCACCCTTGTGCACGTAGCCTGACTGGGTTTGCTGAGCACCTAATGGCTTCTCGAATTTAATAGTAAAATAAAAGGTGCAAAAACTTTTGGAAATCCTCATTTCCTTATGTCTCTTTCTTAGTGATTTATTCTTAAGTTATAAGTAGCTTTTCATTTGAAAAACGATGACCAGCTCTTTCTCATCCAACAATGGGCTTTTTTCCCTCCCCAAAACAAAATTCATAAATCACTGACTCTTTCAATCAAAACTCCATTTTCAGTACCCCTTTTTGGTAAAAATGCTGATTTTTAAAAATGAAAGGGAGCTGGATCTTAACCTTTCAAAATGGAAAGTGTTGCAATTTTTCATGATTGGTCCCACCCCCTAGGCACTTTCCATGAACTATCTTTTAAGGGTTATTTTAACTTGTTCAGCAAAAGCCACAGACACATTTTTTCCCCACTCCAGGTATGAACTGTCACTAACCTAGACTTTGTTCTGTGGCAAAGTGTATTGTATGCTGTAATTAATATCACTACAAAAGTTATTTTTCATGCTCTTTGCAGTTACAATGTATAACCCTGTAGATAATATATTAAAAAATGCAGTGATTTGGGTAGGGCTCTGGAGTACATGTGTGTATGCTCTACCATGCAGAACATCCACATGCACCTAAATGGTTACAAATGTTTTCAAACTTATAATTGTTTGGCTCCAGACTGGATGAAATAAGCAAGTTTAGGGATGGACAAACATCTGATTAACTTGGCTTTGAATCTGGCATTTACTAAGAACTACTTTCTCTTCTTTTCTTTTCCTGACAGTAAAAATGTTATTTACTTTGAACAGCAGGAACTATGTTTGTTTGTCTCTTTCTGTTTCAGTTTGTGATTTAAGGAGTAGCACACTTCCTGGATCACCTGGTTTAAGCCATTCGCTGTTTGATCTCACAAATCCACCCCATCGTGTCATCCAGGTGAGTTTTTAATAACTTAGGCTACACCCAGAACTCATTTTCTTTTGTGTACCTGTGCCTGATACCATCACATTTCAAGAGTAAACATTTAAGGGCCATTCTGATGTGCAGTGGAAGAGCTTGAGGGAAAAGTTCAAAAGCGTAAATAATTTCACTAGGTTCTTTCCTAATCCCTCCCTTCTCCCCCACAGTATAGTTGGGACATTTGAGTCAGTTGGTTATCAGAAAAGTATAAGCAACTGTGGTTCCCTGTTTTGCACTTCCCTTGCAAAATATAAAACTGGACAGTGGGGTGATGTAAGGGGTTTGTTTTCCATTGGTGCAGCAGGAGATAAAGATCTTACTAACTCCTATTTATGCAAATAGGACAGAATCTTCATGCATCAGTAGGGGGAAAAATCAACACTGACTGACTGTGAATGCATTTTATGTTAAATCCCACCACCAAGGAAATCTGCACTGTCAGCTTCAAGGGGTTAGTAAGGAATGAAAGAACTTCAATTTACATCCTTCCAATTATCAGTGTGTCCCATCTTTTATGATCAGAACTTGCTGGGCTCTTTGTCACACTCACTGCTCTGACTAAAGAGGCATTTTCTTTGCAGAGATATGATTCAGTCTCCAGTGTACCCAGTAGTACCTCCTCGAAGAAGGATTCGCAAGGCAGTAACAGGAGCCTGGGTAATAATTGTTTGTTTTGTAACCAGCAATGGAATAATTGCCTTCACACAGTGATATCTAAATACAGTGAAACCCTGCTATAACGCGACGTTTGGGGACCAAAAACTTCCATCGCGCTAAATGCGGAGTCGTGGTATAGTAAGGTTTCAAACCACTCAGTTTGTCAGTGGTTCCCAAAGCGGTGCATTGATGTGCACCGCCTAGTGCCCAGCAGGGGAGAGGAGCTGCAGCCCCACCTGCGGGGGACAGAGAACTCCGGGGCTGCCGGTGCTCTCTGTCCCTGGCAGGTGCGGGGCCGTGGCTTCTCTCCAGCTTCAAGAGGAGCCGCGGCTCCCCGCCTGCCAGGGACAGAGAGCACCGGCGCCCGCAGCCTCAGAGTTCTCTGTCCCCGGCAGGCGCGGGGCTGCAGCTTCTCTCCCCTGCAGTGGTGTTGGGGACCACTGGTACTGTACAGTACTGTGAAAACATTATCTAAGTTGTATCCGCCTTAAAGGGGAGCCAACCCATGATCGCGTTATATGCGATTTCGTGTTATAGTGGGGCGTGTTATTGCGAGGTTTGACTGTATTACACTGTATTACTGCAGACAGTGATTTTATGGAGTGGTGTTGAGCAAAACAATTGGTGGGTAGTTTGTAACTTGACGTGTAAGATGCCTACTTTACTCAGTCCTCCATCTGCAGCTTTCCTATTGAGAGATTGAACATGGGATTTTTAAGAGCACCTTAGTGACCCAAGGTATGGAGATGCCATAATTGCAGCTTGTGTGATTAAAGCTAGCTAGATCGGCGAAGCTGTGGCAGCGCAAGCTTCAGCATGGGCTAGCCCCATGAGTAATCACCCAGAGGTCCAGGCATGCTTGTACAGCCGGTGCTGCCACAGCTTCACTGCTCCAGGATCTGAGTTAGCTTTAATCTAGCTAACTCGGGTATGTCAGCTCAAGCTGTAGTCGCACCCCGTGATATGCAGTATAGATATACCTATAGGAGCACAAGTTTCAGTGCTCTGGAAAATCCCACCCTGAGTTAACTAGCCAGTTAATTAGGATATTAGTCAACTCTGTGTGGGGGAGGGGGAAAGGGAAGTATGGTAATAGCTTTCTCCTCCTCTTCTAATGGAGAAACTTGCAATCCAATACCACTATTATTATTGAGACCAATAGTGGAATACTGCATACAGTTCTGGTGTAAACATTTTGAAAAAGGATGGTGAAAACCTGGAGAGGGAGCAGAAAAGAGCCACAGAAATGATTTGAGGACTGGAGAAAATGTCTTTATAGTGAGATACTTAGAGCCCAATTTGTTTAGTTTATGTAAGAGATTGAGAAGTGACTTAATTACAATGTATAAGTAAGGCTGCAATTTTGTCATGGAGGTTGCGGAAGTCACTGAATCCGTGATTTCCAGAGACCTCCGTGACTGCAGTCCTGGGGTGGTGGGGCTGGAGCTGTCAGCCGGGGGGCCCCCTACGCGCAGCTCCCTGGCCACCGCGAACAGTGGGGGACCCCAGAGCCCCAGCAGCGATGGGTGCTGGAGCCTTCTCCCTCCCCATTCTGTCACAGATATTTTTAGTAAAAGTCACCAGCAGGTCATGGACTTCCATGAATTTGTCTTTATTACCCGTGACCTGTCCGTGACTTTTTCACTAAAAATATTTGAGACAAAAATCTTAGCCTTATGTATAGGTACATTCATGGGGAGAAAATACCAGCTAGTAAATGTCTCTTTAGTCTAGCAGAAAAAGGCATAACAAGAACCAATGGCTGAAAGCAGAAGCCAGACAAATTCAAGTTAGAAATAAGGCACAGATTTAACAGTGAAGGTGGTTAACCACTGGAACAGACTACCAAGATAAATTGTGGAGACTCCATCTCTTGATGGCTTCAAATCAATACTGGATGCATTTCTGGAGAATGTTTTAATCAAATATACATTATTAGGCTAAATACAGAGCAAATGGGTGACATTTAATGCCCTGTAATATACAGGGGGTCAAATTGAAGATCTATTGGTCCCTCCTGGCCTTAAAATCTGAGCTGAGATATTTCAAACGCAGTTTGAGAGAGCTTTAAAATATGCAGGTCACAAAACTGAACAGCATCTCAGCTTTTCAGAATGGGCTCTAAGATATTGCAAGGCTTTTAAAAAGATTTGTTGGCTTTTTCCCCAGATACCATTACGTTATCAGGTGATGAACGAGACTTTGGAAGAATGAACGTGAAACTGTGTTATGTTCCTTCTGCAGAACAGATCTGGATCACAATCTTGCATGTAAGAGAATATTGCTGGGCTTAAATAACTGACTCAGATGGAGACTTTATTGTACTTAGTAATCTGTGGTATCAGTTCTCCCAGCTAGGCCGGGCTCTTTGCTTCTGTAAAACAACCTCAAAACTGAAGAATCAAAATATACCCTCAGTTTGGCCTAAATGTGATACACCTTTCCCTGCTTCTTTCAAGACGTCGTCTTCTCCTGGATTCTTACTGTTTTAATCACTAATGGACTTCTTTCTGCCATGGTTAAGGCTGTGAGTTTGTCATGGAGGTCATGGAAGTCAGATTCCATGACTTTCTGGGACATCCGTGACTTCTGCAGCGGCTGGTGTGACTCCAGTTCCCGGCCAATGGAAGCTGTGGCGCTAGCGCTTGGGGCAGGGGCAGTGCACAGAGCTAGGAGCTGAGGGAGGGATATGTCGCCACTTCTGGGGAGCCTCAAGGAGCCGGGTAGGGAGCCTGACAGCCTCGCCAACCCCCCCCCAGCACCAGCAGGGGGTCCTGGGCCGTGGACTGCCCCCCTCCCCTTGAGCAGCATCCCTGCCCTCCTCCCACCCACCCCCAAGATTTAGTCAGAGATACATAGTGCAAGTCATGGACAGATCACGGGCCGTGAATTTTAGTTTACTGTCCGTGACTTTTTTACTAAAAATACCTGTGACTAAAACGTAGCCTTAGCCATGGATAGTATGACTGCTTGTGGAGTAAAGTAGTGTGCAAGAGTGGCAGAATCAGGCCCTATGTGATTGCTTCACTGCATCTTATTTCAAGAGCAAAGCTATGTTTAATTCTGCCAGTACTTCAGTGGCAAAACCACAACACTGGTATATTTTGGGATGTAACTTCTTGTGGCTTTTCCGTTTGCGTGTGCAGCAAGTGTTTACACAATTCCATGAACTGTGAATGATTTTGTGGTAGTGGAATTTTGAATAGCCAGGGACCCTGCAATGTTGCATGAAACAATACACACTGCCTTAGGGGCGTTTTCCTTACTGACTGCTATTGTAATGACATATAATTAATTCACTAAAGTTTCCTGGATAACTATTCTACCTTGCTGCAGAAATTGATTATCAAATACTTCAAAAATTAAACTCTAAAGCAACATGGACATCAAACGTGCTCTGATTTACCTTAAAAAAATATCCTGAAGCTTTTTTCCTTACGCCATACAGTAAACAAGAATGCATGCTTCTGTGTTAGCCTAAAACTAGGGGTTTATGCTGTCTAAAGTGACTCTCTGTTTTCAATGTCGTAGTGCAAAGATCTGAGCTGGCCTTCTAGTTGTGGAGAAAATCCTTATGTCTCTGTCAAAGGAATTCTGATGTTGCCTAAGCCAGTGCAGTTCAAATCTTCAGCCAAAGAAGGTTCCAATGTAAGTGGTGGCAGAAAAACATCAATACATTTTTTTTCTGCAAACATAAATTATTTTGATCCTGTTTCTACTTCATTCATTTTCTTTGCACCAGGTTATCCATAAGAATTGTTTAGTGTCAGGACATTATCATTATAGGCTTCTAAGAAGTTAAAAAAGGGATAAATCTTGTTTCTCTCACCATTCCTCTTTCACCCACCCGCTTTTTGCAGGTGTAGAAAATGCTGAAAAACAGCAGAATTACTGAGGCCCTGCTCCTGCTCCTTTGGAGATGGAGTTCGAGAGACTGGAGACTAAATCATAGAGCACTGATCTGCAGTGCATTTCTCTGCAGCAGTTCAGAGGAGAGGTCAGGAGAAGTGGCATAAGGCCAGTGGGTGCAGTTGTTACATATGCCCACTGGCCAAGACACTGCCTTAGAGTGTGTACATGGCTCTCGTGGTTCTCCTCATGTTTTCTCTGGCTTGGGGAGCAAAGTGGAGACTTCAGTTTGCCCCCATCTCTGTACAGGTCCCCGTGCAAACTTGTTAACTCTGCCTCTGCACAAAGAACAAGAATTTGGCTCTAAGTGTGACAATTAACAGTACACTTTGGAAAATATGACCTAGTATTGGGGGAAAGTGGAGGAGCAAGACATGATTATCTTTGTAGGCAGTGTTTTCGTAGCCATGTCAGTCCTAGGATATTAGAGAGAGAAGATGGGTGAGGTAATAGCTTTTATTTACTCCTGGGAGAATTCTGTGCCACTGCGCACTTGCAGAATTCATGTTATCCATCAATTGTTTGCTTCCATGCAGAAAAATGACTTTTGACAGGGAAGCAAAGGGAAGCCACAAGAGTAGTCATGCACCCTTCCCCGGCAGTGCAGGCACATCGGTTCAGGCACCCAGAGCAGCCGGTAGAGACGTAAACCACCACCTGGTGGGGAGAAGGCTGGGAAATCGTGTGTGAGTGAGAGAGAGAGAGAGTGCTTGCTATTGCAGCATACTCTCGTGGAGGGGTAGACGTGGGGGACGTAGGCATTAGGCAGGCTCTATCCCCTCAGGCAGAGCAGAATGTAGCAGCCTGCCTTGTTAGTGAATTCCCCCAGGAGTTTAAAACAGGCTTAAAAGTTATAAGGCTTCTTTACATTGCCAGAGTGGCGAAAAGGAGCCTTATTGTAAAGGATAGTGTGGCCTTATAAATGCTTTATTGATTAGAACTGGTCTAAATTTTTGTACTGAAAAAATTTCCTATCAAAATATGCTCTATGAACTATTTGCTACTGATCTTTCTGGAGATGGTCAGTAGCCAATATAAATTGTGAGTTTGATTTCCTAGCCCTCACTTGCTCTTCAGCTGCCTATGATGTAACACTGAGCACATGGCTGCATATATTTTTTGACTAATAATTAGAAGTAAAGGGTCAAACATAGCTACATTACTATTAGCAAAGGGGGTTTGGGGATTTCCTTCCATGCTCCCCACTCCCATTCTCCATCCATTGTATTGTAGTTTAAATAAATTACCAAAATAATTGAAACCGGCGTGATTATATTGCATTAGTTTGACAAATGAAATATGCAGAATTTTGCAGAATTTTAAAATATTGTGAGCAGAATTTTTAATTTTTTGGCACAGAATTCCCCCAGGAATATTTTATTGGACCAACTTCTGTTGGTGAGAGAGACAAGCACAAAGGAAACCTGCACACCACTTTCAAAAGACGAGCCTTGGAACTTAAATTCATAACTCTGCTAGACACTAAAAATCATGAACTGAACAGAGATGCTGGATTTAGGGCTTATTACAACAACCTATAATCCACTAGCAACTCCCTCTACCCCAGGTTCCTTCCCACCCCCTTATGATTGGAGGTGTGTTAATGGGCTACTTCACCTGGAATGCTCCCTTGAAATATGTGTTAACTACTTATGTTAAATAATCTGTTCCACTTTATATGTAGCTGTGACACTGAGTACTTTTCCCAGATCTGAAGAAGCGCCCTGTGTAAACTCAAAAGCTTGCCTCTCACCATGACTATCTTTGGTGATATTTGATTGATAGAATTGGGCGTGAAGGGAGAAAATGGCACAGTCTGAAATGTTACCCAACACATCTAGATCCTCCCAGTCCTTCTGGAGAAATGTGCAATTTAACACTTTTTCTGAGTTCCCTTTTCCATGCTTCTTTGTACAAATATGAATTGGGGACTGTATCATTTGGTGCCTTAAATTTTACTCTGCATTTCTCATGTGTCAGGGTCCTACTGGCTGATTAATGACTGAGTATCGACTTTGACCTGTCAGGAGGGCTAAATGAGAAAAAGACAGGCCTAGAATCACCTTGCTTGTGCAAAGGGGATAGAAATCCTAAAGTTAGGGGCCTACCTTGTGGAAGCCAATCCCCAAACTCCTACTGACTTCTGTGAGAGCACAATGATATGTTGTGGTACCGTCTAGAGGTCAACTGAGAATGGGACCCCACTGTGCTGGGTACTGGATAGGCAGAGTATTAGGTAGTCCCGGTCCTGAAGGATTCATAGTCTGAGAGGTCAGACACCCGGAAGGAGCCAGAGGTGTAACATACAAGCAGAGGAATGGTTTGTAAACATCCATGTTGGTGCCACAATTTTTTTGTTTGGTTTTGTTGTTGAATTCCTTTTAGGGGGTTAGTAAGGAGGGGATTAACCTATATAGAAAGTCAGCAGAGATGGTAAAGACAGGTGGGGCAGAGAGAGGTGTGTGGAGGGCAGGTGGAGTGAGGCTGAAGTGAAAAGAACGAGAGAGTTAGGGTAGGAGGGGTTGGCACAAACAGCCAATCAGTACCAGGCAGAGAATGTCCTGACTGAGAACTGTGTAAGGCTATGTCTGCACTGCCAAAAAAGGTGTGTTTTTACGACGAGATAACCAAGGAGTTTTAATTGTCTCCTTGAATTTTACAGTGAGACTTGGTGCATGTAGTTTTTACTGCAGTGTATCACATGATTGGTCTCTCATCTGCAATTGACCTTGCCTAGTTACACTGCAGTAAAATGTACAGAGCGCTCTCTCTACAAGGATTAAGCTAGTCCATGTTAGTTATCTAGCTATAAAAACACGCCTCTTTAGGCAATGAAGACAGCCTAAGTATATTTCCAATTACACCTTTTGTAGGATTTAATTTTTTTTTCTCCTGGGTTTCATGCTGTATAGGGCTCTTCATTGTTTTGATTGTACTGTTGTATTACATATGTGTCCTTTCTTCTAGGACATTGAATTCATGGAAACCTTTGTGTTTACTATCAAATTGCAAATTCTGCAGACTGTAAGACTGGTGTTTAAAATCCAAACTCAGACTCCCCGAAAGAAAACAATTGGAGAGTGTGCCCTGCCACTACGAGAGCTCAATTCACAGGAATCCAATCATTGGCTGGATATAATGCCTCCTTCCAAAGTTTCAGTAAGTGACTGATCACCAGTTATGCACCATACACCATGGTAGCTAGTGTCATCACATACACTAGAAAGAGAGCTGAAAAATAATGGGAAGAAAAGTAAAATCACAAGTGTAAGACTAATTCTAGAAATATGAATGTTATAATTAATATCTTCCTGCACTTTGTATTTAATTCCAAAAGACTTTACAACTGTACACTTTATAACTAAGCTCCGGAAACTCAGCTGCTTCTGGGGTGAAGGGTTGCAACCAGCTGTTACACAGAACATTGGGGAAATTTTTGACCAATGACAAATTCTCAGCCCTCGGATCTTTATTGTTCAGTCAAAGTAGACGGCCTGAATTCTTATGGATTAAAAGTAATAAGTAGTATTACTTGCTCTTTATTGATGTTTTAACCATTTAAATGTGTTTGTGTTCAAGCTGCATGCTCTGGAGCAATAATTCAGGCAGTTAACTGAGCAATAAACAGCAGGTGGTTGCTAAGTGTTACAGGAAAGAATAATAATAATAACCTGGGTTAATTTATAGGACCAACTAAATCAGAAACTACAGTAAAGCTATCTTTTGAGGAAATGTAATAAAAGGTTTGTTTTACTTGCTATTCCCAAGCCCAATTCAGTGACACACCCACAGTATGGCAGTTGTTACAGAACTGCATGTGTCAATAGCAGGATCATCTTAATTTTCATTGTGGGGTTTTCCCCCTAATATGTTTGCCATGAAAATGTGCGCAGATGCTAGTATTTTCTATAAATCAAATTTGAGTTAATGAATTTGGAAGCAAACTGCATCTGAATAATGTTAATCCATAATGTTCCAATGAAAATGATACTTGCCATGTGTAGATATTGTTATTGAATAACCATAAATGCTCCTCATTCTTCACCTGAATCTATAATCCTCTGTGTGTGACATCCGAGAGCATTAAATAATTTGTGGTAGGATTCAGATGAACTCTTAAACACAACATCCATTGAAATAGATTCCTGAGCTTCCCGCTTCCCACTTCCCTGCGTCTGACAAAGTGGGTATTTACTCACGAAAGCTCATGCTCCAATACTTCTGTTAGTCTATAAGGTGCCACAGGACTCTTTGTTGCTTTTTGCAGATCCAGACTAACACGGCTACCCCTCTGATTCTTAAACACAAGCAGCCCCACAAAGAGCCAACTCCTGAGGCTTGCCTGGTTTAAAAAAAAAAATCTAAATTTTGCTTTCAGATTCTGTTCATGAAATTCCGTCCTAATAACTCAAAATAGGGAGAGAGAGATACTGGAAATGTACAATCATAGGCATTATTTTTTATAGAGCTTTCTAAAATACTCCAACAGGTCTTAAAGTTTGTCCTGAGCATTTCATTTGTGTAGTGTTCATTAAACTCCGAGATCTTATTACATTTACACGATGTTTGTTTATGGAACAAATACATTTTACATAGTAAAACTCCAAAGCCTCTGGTCATCCATAAACACATTGGGTAAGTGTCAGGGTATTTATGGAATAAAGTGATATTTATCTGTCTATACCTCAGTACACAGAAATGCACGAGGAAAGGGTCACCAAAGCACGTTTTGGGTGCTTGTGGAATAAATCTGGTTTCTATTTCATAGAATCATAGAATATCAGGGTTGGAAGGGACCTCAGGAGATCATCTAGTGATTCTAGTCCAACCCCCTGCTCAAAGCAGGACCAATTCCCAACTAAATCATCCCAGCCAGGGCTTTGTCAAGCCTGACCTTAAAAACCTCTAAGGAAGGAGATTCCACCACCTCCCTAGGTAACCCATTCCAGTGCTTCACCGCCCTCCTAGTGAAAAAGTTTTTCCTAATATCCAACCTAAACCTCCCCCACTGCAACTTGAAACCATTATTCCTTGTTCTGTCATCTGCTACCACTGAGAACAGTCTAGAGCCATCCTCTGTGGAACCCCCTTTCAGGTAGTTGAAAGCAGCTATCAAATCCCCCCCTCATTCTTCTCTTCTGCAGACTAAACAATCCCAGTTCCCTCAGCCTTGCCTCATAAGTCATGTGTCCAGCCCCCTAATCATTATTGTTGCCCTCCGCTGGACTCTTTCTAATTTTTCCACATCCTGCTTGTAGTGTGGGGCCCAAAACTGGACACAGTACTCCATATGAGGCCTCACCAATGTCGAATAGAGGGGAATGATCACATCCCTTGATTTGCTGGCAATGCCCCTATGTATACAGCCCAAAATGCCATTGGCCTTCTTGGCAACAAGGGCACACTGTCGACTCATATCCAGCTTCTCGTCCACTGTAACCCCTAGGCCCTTTTCTGCAGAACTGCTGCCTAGCCATTTGGTCCCTAATCTGTAGCAGTGCATGGGATTCTTCCATCCTAAGTGCAGGACTCTGCACTTGTCCTTGTTGAACCTCCTCAGATTTCTTTTGGCCCAATCCTCTAATTTGTCTAGGTCCCTCTGTATGCTATCCCTACCCTTCAGCATTTCTACCACTCCTCCCAGTTTAGTGTCATCTGCAAACTTGCTGAGGGTGCAATCCACACCATATAAGTAAATTCATGAGTTTATATGCAACTTAATCCAGATATTAAAGCAACATTCTTCTTTTTATAGGTGTGCAAAGCAGAACTTCAAATAGGAACCTGTTTTCAAGCAATAAACAGCAGGATTCAGTTACAGATTCTTGAAGCCCAAAGCCTCCCAAGCTCATCCACACCGCTCTCTTTAAGTAAGTACATCGGCTGTCTCATACCTCCTGTCTAGAAGCATTTGTAACAGGTAGAGTACTGCTTGAATGACCTGGCAATTCATAGCATTCCGCACAAACTTCAAGCTAATATTACATAGTGCAGTAGATTTCCATTGCCAAGATTCGTTTCCACAGATGTCAGACTAGATTAAATTTGTTGTTTGGTTTGATGCTATGTTGGTGTGTTTGGGGTTTTCTTTTGTCCTATTATTAATTCTGACATGCAAGAGCATTAGCCTGCCCTTGCCATTTGGATGCTGTGTTAATCAGTTCAATGTTACTGAATGTATTAGGCATGTGTAATTTTAATGAAAGCTCTTGTATGGTTCTTGCAATGTTTAAGTAAATATGAAGACATTTGGCCCAGCTTTTAACAGGGCCGCCCAGAGGAGGGGGAAGTTTTGCCCCGGGCCCCATAGGGGCCCCCACGAGAATATAGTATTCTATAGTATTGCAATTTTTTTTATGGAAGGGGCCCCCGAAATTTCTTTGCCCCAGGTCCCCTCAATCCTCTGGGTGGCCCTGGCTTTTAGGTAATTATTAGAATATAAACTACATACATGGCTCTTGTCAGGTTTTAGTGCATTACCCCCTTTGTGTGTCACACATTTTTCCTTTATTCTAGATTTCTTTGTGAAGGTTTCAATGTTTAGTACAGAAGGGTTGATTTATAAGAAAAAGACTCGTCTATTGAAACCCACCAATGGCCAAGTGAAGTGGGGAGAAACAATGGTTTTTCCAGTTAGCCCGAATGAACAAGGAATTAATTTTCTCATCAAACTCTACAGCAGGACCTCAGTGAGAAGAAAACACTTCCTGGGACAGGTTGGTTTTTATTCTTTCCCACCCCCAACCGCTGGTAACTAGCATAAATCCAGAGGTGAAAAATTTACTCACCAGGATCACTGCTTAGCTACTAAGTTATGTAATCTCTGAATGTCAACCATTTCGTTCAATAAACAGCCAGTAGCAGCTTTGGGTCCTGTCCTACAAGGAACTGAGCATCTCCTGAGTGGTGCTGTGCTCCTACAGTGCCCATGCAGTGGTAGTTGAGGGTGCTTATTGCCCCTCAGAATGCACTTTGTACCTCACAAGATTGGGCTCATTGATTATTCTTCTCCCAGAGTCCCACCATGTGAAATATCACTCTCTCTCTCTCTCACTCACATACATACAGATGAATACCTAACCAACTAAGGCTTTGTCTGTCTTTTGTTGGTCAGAGGTGGGGGGGGGGGGAAACCCTCCTAACCCACAAAAGTGCCGGTGTGAACAGTGGTATGTCGGCTGCAGACGCTCTCCCGCAAACATAGCTACCATCGCTCGTTACGGGTGGTTTAATTATGCTTGTGGGAGAGCTCTCTTCCCACTGGCATAGAGCATTTACACGGGAGACCTTACCGCAGCGCAGCTGTGCCACTGTGAGGTCGTTAGTGTAGACAATAGCTCAGACTTTCTAAAATAAAGCAAATCTGGCATTCACAGGAGCACTGCAGCTCTGAATAGCCTCTACAAAAAGAGAGTGTATCAGCTTGCAGTGCTCAGGCAAGTATGCAGAGAAGGAAATGTCAGGAGCTTAATGACTGCTTCCCCTCCCGTCCCCTGCTATTAGGACATTAAATGTTACCTTTGCTTCTCTTTCAAGTCCCTGAAAGGGAAGCAGGAAGCTCAGGAATCTATTGCAATGGCTGTTGAAACTAGCACAGTTCTGAGTACACAAGACCTAATCACAATTCCATTGTTATCTTGAACC
Source organism: Mauremys mutica (assembly GCF_020497125.1). Lineage (NCBI taxonomy): Eukaryota > Metazoa > Chordata > Testudines > Geoemydidae > Mauremys > Mauremys mutica. The sequence goes on from NC_059075.1 coordinate 30,711,834, forward strand.
TCATAATGATATTTGTTTGCTGTAGATAAAATGCTTGAGGGGAATGCAATATTTTCTTTTATGGTAAAGTTGGTGGTTTCCATGGTACTTTCAGAAAGGTGCAATGTGGCTACATTTATTTTACTAACCAAATGGCTACACGTACAAATTTGCAGCGCTGCAGCAGGGTGTGAAAACACACCCTCTGCAGCGCTGCAAATTGCGGCGCTACAAAGTGCCAGTGTAGTCAAAGCCCCAGCGCTGGGAGCCGCGCTCCCAGCGCTGTCCGTTATTCCCCACAGGGAGGTGGAGTACGGACAGCGGCAGCGCTTTGAAGTGTAAGTGTAGCCAAAGCCCAAGAGTTTTTTGTTTGGCTTTTTAAAATCTCCCCTCCCAACTTCCTTCTCTTCTGTCCTCCTTTCTGTCTCTAGTGGATCACAGGTCGGTCTTGATAACCCACTCTCGGTGCTGTCTGATCTGTTCCAGATCCCTCAATGCTAGGTAGTAGTAGTAGTTGTCTCTCTGAGAGCCGTAAAATAACACATGCACCTAAATTTTAGAACCCCAACGTGTCTGGGTTTTTTGAGAGCCTCATTACCTTTATAAGTGTCCACATCCCTCTGAGGTCCTATGCTCTTTATCACAGTAAACATGTAACTTCCCATTGTATCAGTATACCTTGTGCGTATGACATTTGAAACGTGTACAGTTACTGGAGAGCTATAAGTCCTTTGGAGGCCATATCCTAGCATGAGTGATTGTAAGGTGAGCTTCCCCATGCTGGATAGAGCAGCATTCCACGTTTGTGCTGGATCTCACTGTGATCCTGTTAGTAAAACTATATTAAAAAAGGAAAAAATAGGCTTGTGCTTTCTAGCTATTTTAATTTGGAGTAAATAATAAAGTCTGCATGATGCTGCAGTTGTCAAGCTTTGTCACTTCATCTTGATTTATGAGGCTGCTTTTAATAATAATTCTTGTGGGGGTTTTTTGAAGAAAAAAAAAGTGTACTACCTCTGCTCTTTAGAGCTGATTTGGAAAGGCTTGTTTAGGCTGAAACAGGCAGACACTGCTATATAACACAGGCAGATACAAAACATGGCCATAGGAAAAATGCACTGCAAGCAGCTGGCTGTAGAACTGGAAAAAGATTAATATAGCTGAATCCAGTAACTTCATTCCTTAAAGAATGTGATATTTAATTGGATGACATTCTCAGAAGACAACTTAAAGCTTAGACTGTGCTGTTTGTAGGTACGTCTTTGATCATAAGCATGACTATTTTGATGCATAAAGGAGTTTATTTGGTGATCTTTATTTGGTGACCCAATCCTTCGGTCCTCTGGCTGGCAAAATTCCCACTGACTGCCCTGAGAGCCAGGGATTTGTATTAGCAAGATTGGTCCTCTGAAGCATGGAGAAAAGAAATGAAAAGCCTTCATAAATATTGATAGAGTTCTGTTTGTCCCAATACCTTTTGTTAATGGAAGGGGGGGGGGTGTGGGAGGGAGATGATTAGACAGAAACTTCCTCCTTTGCTCTGCACTATATTTCCTCATTTTGTATCCGCTGTCTATTACTTGAGCACTGCTGACAAACTGATTATTCTCACATGATTATACATGGTATCGGGCACATTCCTTCACATGTTGTTCTAGCCATTTCACCTGGAATGGCCTTTTAGACTATGTGTTAGCCACTTATGCTAAACAATCTGTTCCACCTTGCCTTTAGTTGAGACTCGCTGAGTTCCTTTCCCAGACCTGAAGAAGAGCTCTGTGTAGCTTGAAAGCTTGTCTTAGTCTTTCACCACCAGAAGTTGGTCCAATAAAAGAGATTACCTCACCACCTGGTCATTGGGGCAAGAAGTCCATTAAGTTCAATGGCATGCACATTTAGGCCATATCTGTTTTTTAATTGTGAATTTAAATGCATTGTGCAAGTTCTGTAGAGCCATTCTGAGACCTAATGAGTTCTGAGACTCCTCCTGAGTGTTGACTTGCAGCACCCATGGAATTCAGAGATCGCAAATGATGCTCAACTGGCTGTGTTGCACAGTGGAGATATGTATGTTGTTGCCTATGATGAGTTCACCAAACTCCTAGTCACTGTCCAGGACAGAAATTGAACTTAATGTTTTAACACCCTGTGCTCCCAGCCCTGGGCCAGACCATACTAACTTACTCTGCAGATACATGCTAGCTTTCATTATATGCATGCACTGCTCAGAAGTAATGTTGAGGGGATTGGCTGAGGCTCCAGTAATGTGATCTGTATGACAACTCAGCTGTGGGTTTTTTGGTTTTTTTTTCTTACCACAGGTCTGGCTAAGCTCTAATAGCAATAGTAGTGAAGCAGCAGATCAGTGGAGAGATACAATCGCAAACCCCGAAAAGGTAGTCATTAAATGGCATAACATAAATCCATCCTGAAGATGTCGGAGATGAATTCAGTACTGATATGGACTTGCTACAAGAAACTCCTGCACTCTTAAAATGAACTAATACAGATAAGAAGAGGGAAAATACTGCCTACTTGAATGTTTCAGAGAGTCTGGACTTGCATCACATATTGTTAACTGGAATAAGCCAAAACGAAAAGGGATCAGAGCTTTCACAGAGTACTGCTGGCAAAATACTGGTATAACAGCTGGGAATTAGTGAAACTGTACACTGAAGTAAAGCACCACCTTGAGAAGTGAACTGTTGTTGCTGTAGTTTTTCCAAGAAGGATTATATAATATAGTGTTTATGTAAATGTAAAGCATATTTTAAAAGGGGTGTGTGGAATTAAGCTCATGCCCTTTTGCATTTTAAACTTCTTTATAGAAGGCTCGAAAGGGGTTTTGAGTGTATTTTTGGTTTTGCTCTTTTTTTTTTTCCCCAAAAGGATTTCTCTGAACTTTTTCAGTAACAATAGAAACACAGTTCTCATCTTCCCTGGAAATGTCTATAGATGACTGGAGAACTGGCGGGATTATATCTTTGATACCAAGCAAGTGAAATCAGACTGAAAGGGAAAGTGTTGTTATAAACAGTCTAAACAAACTATTTTTTTCTAAGTAACTCCTGAATAAACAGGAGAAAAGATGCAACATCACAACACTTCCATTAAGGGTTGAGAATGTTCCCATCCTCCTGAGACTTTCACAAAACAAGGGAAATGAAGACATGATATTCCTGATATTTCAAAGACAACACAAAAGTAGCAGAATTTAAAAAATAAACAAACCCCTTTTAGGCTACTCTTTTTCTACTTTTTTAAGTAAAAGAGGCAACAAACATTTTTTTTCCCTTGCAGATTCTGTAACAATGTTGGTATCAAGTCTCTGAAAGCAGAAACTTGATTCTGATTTTTTCCCCATTGTTCTCTGTCATCGATCTCCATGTGAAGCCTTTAGTTGGGCAGGCTCACATTGACATCAGTGGGAGTCTGCCCACATACGTACTTCCCTTTTGGGGCCCTTTCATTAAGATCTAGGGGGTCGCATGAGTTTTGACTCCATTTGAACAGAATGAAATGAACATCTCTACAAATGAGCAAACTTCAGGGGGTAGAGCCTCAGCTGTGGCCTTGGAGCACTTAGCACAGCTAAGGAGTGGGGAACACACAGGGACCCTGGGGGTCACCCCAAGCAGTAGTCAGAGCCCAAAGACTGCTCTACCTTGTGCCAGCTGGCAGCAGCCACAAAGAGCCATTCCAGCAGCCAGGAATAGTGGTGGGGCACAGATCCTCTTTTCTCCCCGCTGCCTCTGCTATTTTGACACTGTGATGGGTTGGATCACAGAAACCCTCTTGGGAGCTGCCACGCGATGTGCCAAGACTACTTCTACCCCTGCCAGCTCGGGGCTCCAGCACCCTGTCTTGCTGAGCCAGACACTCCTGTCTGCTCCAACAAAGACCCAGGGTCTGAATTACTTGCCCCAAAGCTGCAAGTTTACCTGAAAGCAGCCAACAGAAGTGTTCCTGTCTTTAACACTCAGATGCCTAACTCCCAATGGGGTCTAAACCCAAATAAATCCATTTTACCCTGTATAAGCTTTATACGGGGTAAACTCATAAATTGTCTGCCCTCTATAACACTGATAGAGAGAGATGCACAGTTGTTTGCTCCCCCAGGTATTAATACACACTCTGAGTTAATTAATAAGTAAAAAGTGATTTTATTAAATACAGAAAGTTGAATTTAAATGGTTCCAAGTAGTAACAGACAGAACAAAGTAAGTCACCAAGCAAAATAAAATGCGCAAATCTATGTCGAATCAAACTGAATACAGATAATCTCACCCTCAGAGATGCTTCAGTAAGTTTTTTCCTCAGACTGGACACCTTCTAGGCCTGGGCCCAATTCTTTCCCCTGGTACAGCTCTTGTTCCAGCTCAGGTGGTAGCTAGGAGATTCTTCATGATGGCTCCTCTCCCCTTTGTTCTGTTCCACCCCTTTATATATCTTTTGCATAAGGCGGGAATCCTTTGTCCCTCTGGGTTTCCACCGCCCCCCCCCCCAAACTGGAAAATCACCAGGTTAAAGATGGATTCCAGTTCATGTAACATGATCACATCACTGTAAGACCCCAAGCTTTCATTCCTCCCAGCCTGACTCACAGGAAGGCCTGCTTGCAAACAGAGCCATCCAGTCAGTTGTCCTGGTTGATGGGAGCCATTAAGATTCCAAACCACCATTAATGGCCCACACTTTGCTTAATTACAATAGGCCCTCAGAGTTATATTTCATATTTCTAGTTTCAGATACAAGAGCAATACCTTTATACAAATAGGATGACCACATTCAGTAGACAATAAGCTTTGTATTGATACCTTACAGAAACCTTTTGCACAAGGCATATTCCAGTTACATTATATTCACTCATCATATTTTTATAAAACCATATAGACTGCAACATCACAGACACAGGGAGTGGAATAGTGCTGCAAGAGGTACTATGGCTACTCTGTGCCACCCAAGGATCTCCCTATGCAGGCAAGGTACTGCAGGGGCTGGATCTGTTTGCTTTAGGGCTGCTTTGTGCTGGTGGAATGGGGAAAAGTGGCCAGAGCAAAACCTGGGATTGGGGCCAGTATTTGTGGATAAATTTCTCCATTTGTATTTTTTTAAAACATAAACCACTTCCTATCTAATCAATGATGTTGTAGTGTTTACTTACATTTTTTGAAAGCCAGACTAACCTGTACTGTGGAACGAGCAAATATTTACTGATATAGAAGTGCTTATAAAATGTTCATTAGAACACAGCACACCATAGGACTCGGGTTTTATTTAAGAGGTAGGCCAAAAGTGAGAGAGAATTTTAATACAGCTATAGAATCTGAAGAATGACTATTTGAGGTTCATCTTCAGTGCACATGGCACCAATATTTATTTATTTTTGTGGTGCCACCTTGGCACACCATAGCTAAACCTAGCTTCTTTTCATTCCGTATCTTCACATAGCTGTTTATGAATAATAATTTTCACTCTGGGCTTTAATTTGATAAATAAGCTGGATGTATAATATACAGACATCTAAAACCCACAAACCTTTTTACGCTCCTTTAACTTTTGGAATGTTAAAAAATAAATCTAAGTATTTACACAATCACTCATCCCTTACCAATTCCTTATTCGCTACCTATACAGAGTGCACAGACACTGTCTGCGTACTCTATATGGATAGACAAAATGAGTTTACCTTATTGGTTAACTTCAAATCCACTCACACATGATGGGTTTGCATACTTGGATTTGGATGAGAATGTTTTTGGAATATGCTCCTCTTAGAGGAGAGAGAGGCTGTGGGAAGGAACAGCTGAGGGCCAGAGAAAATAATCTAATGGAAGAACACACACCTTGTAGATACAGTCCTGTAATGTTGGTTTACTGTTTGATGCAGGGGAGAATTTTCATGAAATGTCTTTCCATTTTTTTGACTAGCTATATTGTTGGCTGAAACTTTACAAATTTCAGCAAATTTTCATTGACATTTGAACAAAAAACAAATGGGGGAGAATGCAATGATTTTTTGTGTGTGTATTTCCACTTTTTTCACCAGCTCCAGAAAACAACTAAAACAAGATTTTAATATTTTAGCTCTGGATCCTCACTGTTAGGAGACAAATTTTGAATCCTGCTCCTATTGATGTCAATTGCAAAATTCCCATGGGGCCCAACTCATCCTAGGTTATAGTACTGATTTATGTCTGATCAATTTGGTCTGCTGACTTCAGTGAGAACAGGATCTGGCCTTCGCTGATCTTTCTGTAATCTCTCTATTTTAATACGTCCGATGTATCTCCTTTCATGATAACAAAAGTATTGTAAGCGGCAGTGCTGAGTATCTGTTGCTTCATGCAGTCCTGGTCATGGGGAGGGAGGGAAGGAGAAGGGCAAGGAATGTTCCAACATTTTGAAAGCCACAATTTATTACAAAGTCTTCTCTAAAGAGGAGAATTAGTACTGTTTAAAATTACTTATGGTTGTCTTCAGACACGGAGACTTGTTTAAAACATAACTGGTCATGTTCCCTTCTTGCTATGTTGACATTTTAACATATACCTTTTATGTTAACATTTTATTCCAAATACATAGGTAATAAACAGAAGTGTTTACACATCTGATTTTGTTGTTGTTGGTTTGTCTAATGCTTACCTAGTCCTCCATACTCCAGTACAGTTCCTATATTTTTCTTTACCAAACTCCTTTCAGCTTGGCAATTTGTGAGGGGGGTGAGTTTTTTTAATTAAAAAGGGGTATTTACATTAAAACTGCAGTTGTGCGTGGTCTCTGCTCTTTAAAGGAAGATCTCTCATTTAAAATTAGATCTTGATCTCTCTTCATTGCCAAGGTAGCCTAGAAAATATAATCAATGCAAACTGATTAATAAGATTGAAAGGAATCGAGAGCTGTATAATTCCTTTGCATTAGGAAAGTGGAGGACGGGGAGAAGAAAGGGGTGAAAGATCTTTTCTTTCTTTCTCTCTCGCTTGCTCTTTTTTGTGTAAAATATTATTGGTCAGTTGAATTGGGAGTGTAACCCCAAGAATATTTCCCCCTGGCTGTGTGATGATCTGGATGCAACCAAGTAAGAGAGCTGCTCACCCAACACAAGCCAGAGACTGCAGGATGACCCACCTGACGACACTGCTGATGGTCTCAAGGAACAGCTACCAAGTAAGGGAGTTGCCTACAAGAGCTTCCATGAGGTGCTGGGAAGGGGAAAGAATACAGTGGGTTGGAAGGTACTGGAACAGAGGATTGGGGTAGGGAGGGACTGATGGATTTGGAAGTATGGAGTTGATTTTTATTGTTGGGAATGTGAGAGGAGTGTGGTGCTGACTGGATACTTGGAGAGGGGAGAAGTATTTTACCCAGGGGACATAACACCCTGAAGTGGATTTTTGAATGCTTCCTGTAAAACAAAAAAGGCAGCAACGTGTAGTATTATAAATGCCAATAACTCAGTTCTCAGATGGGGGGGGGATTCAGGCAAGGTCCTTGGAGCAGATGCAGCAGCAGCTAAACCATGAATCAACTGAGAGGTAGCTGATGAAGGACTCCATCGGCAATGTAGACTAGATGGGAAGTCTGTTTAGGGAGGCAGCATGGGGATGGGAGATCAGAGATGTAGGGTGTGGTTAGGACCACAAGGAAGAGTCTGTGTAGAAAGGCTTGATGTACACTAGGGGAGTTGAGCAAAATTTTGGTGGCTCTGGGCCTAACCTAGACCCTGAATTTCCTCCCATTGAAATCAGCAATAAAACTACTATTGATTTCAGTGTAAGCAGGAGTTAGTCCTCTGTCTTCATCTACACATGGGCCTCAAAAGCATTCGCAAGTTATTTCAATGTTATTAGGAGATCAGCTGAACACCCCAGGTAACTTCTCCTGAAAGCTTTGGCTCTTTGCAGCAATTTGTAATGAACGAGGTGCTGGGGCTCAAGCAATTATTTTACTTTCACAACTGACTCAGCAAGTCCTGAGGTGCCAGTGTTATGAACTGCCAAGCCCAGGCTCGGCTCAGGAAAGCCCCGGCACAAATTGAGCACTGCTTTCCAGGAGAATGCTCTAAATCACATGCAAAAGAAATTAATCTCTAATGGGTTTTTTTAATAGATCCTCTTCCTCAGCTTGTCTTGTATATTGTAAAGAAGTTAAGGTGAACACAACCAGTTACTGAGAGCTGTGTGACTACCTGTCGAGTAAGAGATAGGGTTCTCAACAACTTTATAGTGTGGGTGTGGAGAGCCATTGAACCAAACTGAAAACCACATATATAATGGAAACCACTTCAAGGGGGTGCAGCAGCACCCCCTCATCCAGCTAGTTCCAGCATCTATGGTAAGAAATCCTGCTGCTTAACTCCAGAATATTTTTTTTTTCAAGAGCTGGTAGCTGCCATGCTATCAGGACTTGTGTAAAACCCTGACTCCATTTAAGTTGATAGCAAATCTCCCACTGACTTCAATGGGGGCCAGGATTTCACCTGTAAAACTGTAATAGTGGAAAAATAGCCATCACTTTAGGAGCAATCTTCTGACACCAGTTAGTGAAGTCACATGTACACTTGATGTCTACTTCGACAAGGGGCGGCTTTAGCTTTTTTGCTGCCCCAAGCACGGCAGGCAGGCTGCCTTTGGCAGCTTGCCTGTGATAGGTCTGCTGGTCCCGCGGCTTCGGTATACCCACCGCTGAATTGCCGCCAAATCCACGGACCTCCCGCAGGCAAGCCGCCGAAGGCTGCCTGACTGCTGCCCTTGCAGGGACCGGCAGGGCGCCCCCCGCGGCTTGCCGCCCCAGGCACACGCTTGGAGTGCTGGTGCCTGGAGCCACCACTGCTTCTGACTATCCAAAAAAGATGGAGGAAAAGGGAAAATGTAGCAAAGAGCTTTCTTTAAAGGGGCAACCTAAAGAAATCACTCTTGCGTATTAACATTTTAAAACTACTTTTGGTTACAAGTGACACCCAAGCTGGCTACCACTGAAAAGGCTAGAGAAAATATTTCTCTTTATTTCAGTTAATTTACTTTGTGCATTTGGCAGTAGGTGGTGTATAGTCACTTTCACCATTTCTCCTGGATAGTCCATTTCTCATACATGTTAGTTTGATTCTCTCACAGCAACAAAGGGAAGAGAAACACTTTTTTCAAAATGTAATTGTAAAACCACACACAATGGGAAGAGGACTTCAGGGCATCTTGGAGGACACACCAGGGTTTGGCCTGGGGACCTCCACAGTTTAGTTATCAGCAGTGTCCCTCTCTGTAGTCCAGGAGGAAAACCTGCTCTCAGGTGTCAGCTGTTGCCTTTCTTGGGTGGAGACCTGTGTGTGTCTCCCTCCTGAATGGGGTATATTGGGCTGATCAGTTCCCTGCCTTCACTGTGCTAAAGAGTCTGCCTCATCTGACCTGTTTCACGTCTCTCCTCAGAGATGGTACACAGTGTGATTGCTACAGTTATAAGGTACCAAACATCATTTCCTATGCAAGCCTATTTTATTAAGGTGAAAGCACTACAGAGAAAACCTGCTGAAAACAGTAAAAAACTTATATGCATGCTAAGCTTACCAGAGATCACCCCCTCCAACATGGGCTCTGGGAGGAGCAGTCCTTCAAAACCCCACCCAAAGGTTTTCCTATGATTTCGAGTTCATCACACCCTTTGCTCAGAAGAAGAACCCAGTTTTGTGAGGGCCTTCATAGGCCAAAGTCCTTCCAAACCTTCCCTAAGGATTGGGACCCTCTATGAAACCAGGGGTCCTGTTCATCTGCTGTATCAGAAAGAAGGCCCTGAATCAGTTTAAAGTCGGGCTACTTATTCAGAAGTCCTTTCTTTGTCTGGGCCCTGGAGAATCCAGTGAGAGTCTTTGATCTATCCTTATATAACAGGTGATCAGCAGACAAAAGATCTCCCCCTTCAAAGGCTGTTCATAAGTGGGGGTTTGCAATTCCCCCCAAAACCCAGTATTTCCTAATAATTCCACTTCACACATATAGTCCCAAAAGGTCAGTTGTCTTCTACATTGTTCAACAGTGTCTTTTTTGAAGTTCGCAATACCCCAAATATTGCATTAATCCTGTCTTCCTCCAAAAGTACTTCCATATATCCCACAATAGTATGTAAAGATTTGCATTTTTAATACAACCAGCTCCCAAAATACTTAAACTACATTCAACAAGGTTTAACTTACTTCACTAAGGTTTGTCCAGGAAATTGCCCTTACTCACAGAGATAAGGAGCCACGGATTGGTAGCTGTCACCTAACAGACCCATATCCTCGGTGGGTTGTATAGATAGGGACATGTTTACACACACACACTTCTTCTGGACAAAGGCAGTTCATCCAAAGGGTCTGAGGTCCACAGTAGCTTGGTTCCCAGACATGAGCTCATTCCCTCTGTGGATCAGCATAGAGGGAGATCTGTATCATGCACTAAGCAGTGGGTTACAAGTGCATGGCCTTGTCTTATCTCAGGGGTTGTACCAGTACAACTTAAATCAGTTTGAAAACAGCCGTAGATGAACAGGCACAGACACCTGCCTGGGCACACTTTTCAGTTGAACACTGGCTATAAACCAGGTTTAAACAGACTTTTAAGAATGTACATACATAAAGTTGCATGAGTTTCACTAAATCAATTTAAAATAAACGTTTAGTTGATGTAAAGTTGCATCTAGACCAGGCCCATGAAAATGCATTTAACTCTCTAGATTTCAATTTGATGGTGTTCCTTTGAGAAAACAATGCAAGATTCTTATTTTAAAGATGGTTGAATGTTGTATTGAGCTTATAAGTCATAATATATTTTAAAAACCCCTCAACTCCTTAAGTGATTGTGTTTTATATTTAGGGCAATAATCGTTTGTAATGTTCTGTCCTGGAAAATCCATTTGATAACACCAGCTCCTTTGTTTGCTGGCAAGACGTGTATGTAACGAGGTAATTTCTAAACATTAAAATAAATACACATGCTGCTTAACTTGACATTTCTGTCTGACACACATAGCTTTAGCTCTGAGTTATGAGTTTGTTTTGCAGCCAGAATGTATGGTTGATTACAAACCGGGAGTGAGGGTGTCCTCCTAGTTGCTTTTAGTCTGGCAAAATATACATTGCTTAGCTACATGGGGGGGAGGTTGTGGAAAGCCTGTCCAGTATGATTTGTGCTGAGAGTCACCTTCCTTGTTTTTCCAGCTTCTGCTGTAAAATTACATCACAATGTAAATACAACCCTGTACGTGATGTAATGCTTGGTGCGGCTCTTAGCAATGTTTTTTCCATGCACTATGTTCTACAAACATTTCTTTAGATGGCTTACATTCTTCTACCTAGCTTACACTGAGACCTCAGTCCATATCCCATCAAAATCCTTGACACAACTTCCATTGCATTCAATGAAAGCAGGATTGGTCCTGAAGGCTATTTTAGGTATCACAGCATCACTATAATATAATTTATCTCCTAAAATAACATGTTTCCCATAATTTTTTACATAAAGAAGACTGTCTTCAACCATATTTCTATAGATAGATACAAGATATACAATTTTACAGACAATGGGAATATTAAGTACCTGCTCAATCTCCATTTCAGTGCAGACGTAGATCCCTACAGTCCATGGACAAGTGCCTTGTTTACTTTTTTGTTTAAAACACCCAAGTCATGGGGCTTCCATCTCTTTCCTTCGGAGAACATTAGCTGTCCTAATAGATCTCACTGTCATCAGTGTCTTCCTAAGGGGGTGATTCTAAAGCTTATTGAACTCAATGAAGGTCTTTCCACTGACTTCAATGGCCTTTGGATTAGGTCCTATTACTGCTAGAGCTATGTAATCCTTTTCCTTGCTTTAAATTATTTGTAGACTCTCTTGTGCACATTCCTCCTCTTCCTGCCCCTTATTCTCTGTTGATCATGCTCCAGTCCCTGGATCATTTCTCTTGCCCATCTCTTAAAGTCCACCATTTGGTCAATATCTTTGCAGGTTTGGGGAGCTGAGGAGCAGCTGGTCTCTATGGCACACTACTTAAGAGTCCATCATGAGTTCTAGTCTCAAACCCACTTGCAAGTTACATCAGCAGTGACCTGCAATAACTCATCCTGTGTATCTGCAAATCTCCCTCTCTACCAGGATTTTTTTTCCTGCCACTGATAATAGGAATGCATAGGAGCTTGATTTCCAAGACCCATGTTGCTATACAAGAAGGGAACATTAAAGGAACTGTGCTGAGGTCCAGAGCCTCCAGGCAGTTGTGTTCCATGTCCAGCTATGTCCCCAAATCCACATGCTTCTTGGGCTAGTTACTAACTTAGAAGGTTGAACCCCTGCCAGGTGTGCTGAGGAAGGAGCAATCACGCTGCTTATTGTACCCCCAGGGGAAAAATCAGGGAGAATCTCTTATGATATTTCCTGGCATCTACATAAGGAAGTCCACATAGGAGTAGCACGTGGCTCATAGATTTCTGTGCAGGGAGAACTCAAAGCATGAAATACTTGGGGACTACTTTTAAAATAAGTATGCTAGGAATCCAACTTTTCCTGATTTGTAGCCAGCGTATATCACTACCATGACAAAAGAATGGACTTTGTCCTGCTAGTTTGTAGCACTAGAGGAATACTTCACATCGTTCCCCAAATCAAATGTGGAATCAGTGACATGGGAACAAGGCAAACCTAGTTGCTTTCTTGTCCTGCAAAAAAGAGGTGCAGGTTGGAGGGAAATTAGTGCAGGAACAAAAACAAGGGTTTGTTTCTGAAAACAGTGCAACATATTGGTAACTATTGACAGTCTTTTATTGCAGTGATTTAGTGTTGGTGGTTTTTAGCTGTTTACTTAGGAACTTTCAATAATTTCTCAGCTTTGTTAAATCCCACGTACTTCCTGATGCTTTATTTTGGTGCTTTTAATAGGCAGCAGGTTTAAAACAAATAAAAGGAAGTTCTTCTTCACGCAGCGCACAGTCAACTTGTGGAACTCCTTACCTGAGGAGGTTGTGAAGGCTAGGACTATAACAGTGTTTAAAAGAGAACTGGATAAATTCATGGTGGTTAAGTCCATTAATGGCTATTAGCCAGGATAGGTAAAGAATGGTGTCCCTAGCCTCTGTTTGTCAGAGGATGGAGATGGATGGCAGGAGAGAGATCACTTGATCATTACCTGTTAGGTTCACTCCCTCTGGGGCACTGGGCATTGGCCACTGTCAGTAGACAGATACTGGGCTAGATAGACCTTTGGTCTGACCCGGTACGTTCGTTCTTATGTTCTTATGTTCATTTTGGTGCTTTCCTTGGCATCTATAAAACAAAAAATGGCAGATGACATCATTTTCTACTCTTCATTAGATTGGACTGAATTAGCTGAATGTGAATGTTCAGTGGTGGTTAGAAACTAGGATACATCCTTCCAGAGTCTTGCTGATTGTCGCACCTATTTTATAATGGCCAATGGGCAGAAATATTTAATAATACTGTAACTCTTATAACACCTATGCATCAATCTCAAAGCATTTTACCAAGGAAGATGACAGTTATCTAGTCTTATATTATGGATGAGGAGATGCCTAAAGCATCTGTGAACTTCAAAGCTTGTCACAGTGGATTTGAACTTTTCTCATAAAAATAACCCCTCTGTGACAATTTCAAATCTTACTAGCTGTGGAGAGTTTATTTATGTTGGCTTGTAAGAAATGCTTGCTAAGTTTGATAGGTAATATAATGGCCAGTGGCAGCATTCACAAGAATGGCACCCTCACATGCACTCTTATCTGATCTGAGAATTCTTTAAGGTCCACAGCTAGCCAATGGTGGTAACTTTTCTTTGCTACCAATCTATGCCTCACATGAACCAGTGAACTGAAGATGAAAAGTGCAGGGCAATTCAGTCCTCTCCAGTCTAGTGTGTATCTATATTAAAAGATGGCTGCATAGACAGAATTCAAGTGCAAGCTCTTCTGCTGAAGTATAGTTTTTGTTTGGCACTCTCCAATTCACAGTCCATTTTCTGCTATGCTCCCTTCCTCTCTAGCCTGTGGAAACCATCCCTTGACTAGTCAAGTATGAGTTGACTTGAAAATTCATAACTGTATCTAAGTTATACAAGCCAGAGTGTTAACTTTTTACCACAGCTTCAAGACTTGCCCTGGGATCAGGACAGAACCTCAGAAGTTCTGCCTCTCATATCTGTGTAGCTTGAGGCAATGTTGTTTGTTTCCAGAGCACATAGACTGCATCTCATTGGGATCTTGCCAAAAAAAAAAAAAAAGCAGGCATGGGACACGTCTTTTACTACAAGACCTTTCTCAAAGTACCTGATGATGGATCGAAGTGAGAATGCAATAAGAAACTAGAACTACTGGAAAATCAAGTTTTTAAGTGCAGCATATATAGATACTAGGAATCATGGATGGTGAAGGTGCAACATGTGCTTGACATTATGATGAAATACTGCCAGTTTTCAACAGTAAGCTGATACATCTTTGTAAATAGAGGAATGCCTCAAAGCACCTATAAAAGAAAAGTATGAAATGGGATAGTTGCACTCTTACAGAGGAAATGCAAAAAATGAGGATAAGTATATTCTCCTCCTCAATATACAGATGAAGAAACTGAATCTTGGAGACATTGTGACTTGCCCAAGCTCTTGCATTAAGTTGGGCTGCAGTTGGGAATAAAACCTGGGTCTTCTGAGGCCCAGTCCTGTGTTTTAACCCACTAGACTTTGCTGCCTCCATCCATACCGGGCATTTATGGGCCATGCAGTGTCTATTCTCTAGGGGGGGGGATTTCTTGAGCAAACTATATCCCTTTTTATATGATTGATTCAAAGCAGGTTATAATTAAAGGACTTACGGTATTAACTCTGTTTTCAAAGCCAAAGCTCACAAAACACAGAATCTGTTACATTTCCTTTATCTATGTAAACCACCAAACCCCTTTCTGAGATATAGCAGATGCTGACATTCTCACCCAGCTCAAAACAGCCTGAACAGTACTCATGGCACCTTCTGATTCTCAGCTACTTTATTTCCTCAGCACCCTCTTTCTCCTCCCCACAATTGCACCTCTGCATTAGTCACCTGACAGGCCAGGGGTAGTCAGCTATGTCCAGCTATTACTACTACCTCTAACCTGCCAAATAGTAAGTCATTGGGGTGATAACTGTCTTCTATCCTCTGGGACGAGTTTGAAAATTATTTGCAAATGGCCAGCTGTATGACCAGATCAAAGTGGTCCACAAAGGCAGCCAGAGTATCAACCTTGTCACCTTCATCAACACATAAGCTTCTGGCAGAACATCTGAGTGAGAAATTTGACTCTGAGCTAGATCACAACTGGACTTCACTTCAACAGGGCTATGATAGTTTAGCTCAGAATCTGGACCTATAGAGATGAATCAGCTCTCAAATCATAGAAACAACACTCTTTGGTTACAAAGTGATAACCATGGTTACAGCAATGGATGCAAGTCACCATTCCTTACCCAGCAAGGCTGCAATTGAAGCTCAGAAGCAGATATTATGGGATGAAAGTGCAGCTTCAAAGTTATAAATAGAAATGAGGAAGGAGATGCATGGCAAAAGTTTCAAATTGACGCTGATTATTCTTCTCTTTTCCCTTTCCCATGAAGCTCCATGAACTATCTGAGCTGGATATTTTAAATACTAGTAGTTAGAATATGGTTTTAAGATCACTTAATAAACCTCATTCTTTTTTTTTTTAACTTGCTGAACGAGATTTCTTGAATTTTTTGTTGGGGGTGGGGGACGGTGTATTGTAACCTTTGTCGACGGTTTAGTGAGATACTTTGATAATTTCTTCTGACTGACAGAACCCTGGTGTCAGTGAATGGCAGGCTGACCCCTTTGTTAGTTGAAGGATGGACTTGCGGGTAAGGTGCTGGAACACAAAACCCCAGGGTTTTATTCTTGGCTCTGTTCCATTTATTGTGATTTTGGGAAAACCACTAAATCTTTGTGGGCTCACAGGGCTGTTGTGAGGCTAAATTCATTGAGAAGTGCTCAGATAAATGCCATGGGAAAAAATCTACCAATAAAATACATTTGGAATTACAGTAAATGCTACACATATTGTGACATTTGTACTATTTTAAACCTGTTTTTTAAGTCCTAACCTGTTTTTAAACAGTTTAGATCATGAAAACTGCACGCATTTTTGTGTTTATTTTTCACTATTTATGCTGTTTGTTAAACTCTCTTGCATTTCTCTGAGCTCAATCAATGCAAATAGACTAGTCAAGTTGACTTTTGAGTGAATTACACATTTCTTCATACATGAACAAAATGTTGCAGTGTTTGGGCTACTGGGTGTGACATTCCCCAGGGTACAATCTGGACTGTTGAACAGCTGTGTCCCCTCTCACTCTCCAGTCTGGGGTGCCTTTTACACTGCTTGGCAGTGAGAACAACCATTCCTGGTCTGTTCACACACAGCCTCTAGCACACAAAATCACTCCCAGCTGAATATATGAGTGCTTCTAGACAGCCACTCCTGAATCATATTACAGAGCAACATCAGCAAATTCCCAGTCCCAGACGTGTCCCCAGAAATGTGTGTCTTGTACTGCCCAGTTCTTTCCTTCTGTGCACTACAAGCTCATAGCAAGTCCATCATTTCATTAGTAGAAAATGGTATTCACAAACCCTGTTTCTCAATGGGGGTTCCCAAGCACTTCAATCCAAACAGACTTGCTTAGATAAAACAAGTTTAGTAACTAGAAAGAGATTTTAAGTGATTACAAGTAATGAGGCATAAAAGAATTGGTTACAAAGAAATAAAATGTAAAACTAATACCTAATTTATCAAGCTAAGTGAACTCAAAGCAAAGATTTCTCTCACTATATGCTTACAGCAGTCTGGCTGGATCTTTCAGCCAGGACCACTCTCCCAGTTCAATGGTTCTTCTTTTGTCCTTCAAACATTTTGGATGCCATGAGTAGAGATGAGGGGACAGAGGTGACTTGTGTTCTCTGTTCTCCCTTGTTATAGCATTTCTCTTCTTTGAGAATCATCTCCAGCTGTGGTTCAGGCAATAGCAAGTCTGACTGCCAAGATGTAAATCTCTCGTTCACACCCTTCTTCCTGCTCAACCCAGTAATAATCCATTTGATTATGGGGACAACTTGCTGAGGTAATGGCTAACCTTTTGTCTCTGAGGAACTGATCTGTGCCTGCTTTTCTAAACTTGGAACACGTCTCAATGTCATACAGTAAAATCTTATAACTGTGTGTTGCTACCCACATTTTACCAGGATAGTAGTGCTCAGTAGATTGAGTTTTCAAAGGATACCTCACAAGACATACTTTATACAAAATGTATCAGAGTCTTGTAAAAGTGGTGGATATAAGGGTACAGTCTGTGACACAGGAGAATGTTTTGTTTATTTGATCAATAATTGTTTAAATGGATTTTTTTTTCTTTTTAAATGAAGCCTCTATCACTAAGTTAGTCTATCACTATAGACTAACAGACTAACGTCTGTTAGTCTATAAGGTGCCACAGGATTCTTTGCTGCTCCTCTATCACTGGTAGGTTTTGTGGAAGTTTGTTCCAGAACCTGAGTGTGCAGTTCAGTTTGACATTGCACTGTCCATTTAACTGCAATGAGCCAAATAAAGTGTGATGTAAGCATGGGCAGCATGTATCGTAGGCTTGGGGAGGCTATGCCTCCCCCAAGCAGCCCAGCATGGCCCTGCCCACGCTCTGTCTGGAAGGCCCCCTCTTGTCCTGCTTGCTCTTCCCCCTTGGCCCCAGCCCAGGCAGGCTGGCTGCTCCTCTTAAGGGGAGTGTGCTGGTTGGTACTATGCACAGGTCTAAGGTTGCCGCGGCCGGCCAGGCCAGGACTTGGGGTGACTGGGGTCACCCAGCGGTGAGGGCCACCAGGGTGCTGGGGCTGTGCCACCTGGTGCTCAGGAAGGAGGGAAGGAAAGACTGTTGGGGCTGCCTGCCCGGCGCTCAGGGGTTGGGGGAAACTCTGGGCTCTAGCGGGGATAGAGGGTGGGGCCGGCCAGGGGCTAGCTTCCCTGAGCCAGCGGGTCACCCACTGCGCATGGATGTAAGATTGGTCAGATGTGAAGTTTGCTATTAGTCTACTCCAATGTTGTAAAATATTATTGTGAGTTGGTTAAACCTTGTCATGGGCTCAGTTAAACCACATTGAAACTGATGGGTGTGAATGTGTGCTTCATTTCAGACCGCTGTAAGAGACAGTTAAGAAGCCCCACCTGAAACAAAGCATTATGAAGTCTGCCCAGGCATTTGCACTGCTGGGCAGAGGGGCTTAACTGAGTATTGTTTGGATGAGTAGGTGGAACAGACAGCACAAGGAGTGATGCGCGGGGACAGAGAAAGCGCACAGAGATAAAACCCAAGCGCACAGCCTGGAAGCAAAGCAATGTGGCCCTTAGCCTTATCTAAGTCCTGGTGTACACTTAAAATTTAGCTCAACCTAGCTATGTTGCTCAGTGGTGTCAAGCCCCAGACTTAAGCCGATCTAATTCCTGGTGTAGATGCAGCTAGAACGATGAAAGAATATCCAGGCTGAGTAAATAGACTGCACGTCTATTTAAACCATATTACTTTAAAAATGCAGCAATATTTCCATATTTATCTATTGATAAATTAATCTTATTGCTGAAATCTACAGTAAGGATGTAGGAAAGCAAAACACTAAATCTATGGAGCATCCTGTTCAAAAACTCTCATTTTCAGTGGAGTAAACTAGTAAAGTTTAGCTTTAAGTGAAAGTCCTCCCTTATTAGATCAAGCTGTAATGCTTTATTATGTGCTAAAGTCATTTAGGTTCTGACTAAGAGCTGAGAGACACCCTCTAATATTGATTTTTTTTCCTCATGGTGTGAAGTTCTGCATTGCTTTCAGTAGCTCAACCCAAAATGTTCTGTTTGCAGCAATTTTCCCAGTCCCCTTTAAGCCTGGTCCACACAAGAATAGTAGGCTGGCATAACTGCACTGCTCAGGGTGTTACCTGGGGTTCTTTCAACCCAAAGCTCTTGGTAACCTTTACTCTGTGCGAGGAGGTGTCAGGAAACAAATCAGGGGAGACATGGCTGTCTGACAGATAGATGGCTGGCACAAACAGGACAACACAAGAGTGCTTTCACTTAAAGCTAAACTTTACTAGTCTCAAGCACTTACACGCGTCCGCAACAAGATTAGTAAAACACCCCCAACCCTCGATAATTACCAAAGCTGAGTGTGGCTTTCAAGGGACACAGCAGCAGGATTCCAGTGGCCAAATCTTCTGTCTGCTGGTGGGGGCCGCAAGATGTATCCAGAGGGAGAGTCCAAAAGAGTCCCCAAACGAGTCCAACTATCTCAAGCTTTTCCCCCTTATTTATACATTAGTAATAGAATGACATGTCCCTTAAAGAAACTTTAAGTAAGCAATTTCAATCATCAAGCAAGAGGTTCCTTCTGATTATTGATTAACCAGGTGTGGGTTATTTCAGGGGTCTCAAGCCTGCAGACTCAATAGACATTCCCGAGGGCACATCCTGCTCTTTTAAAATGCATGTATCAGCAACTTCAACACAATTCTTATCAGGAAGGACGGAGGGGAGGAGGGGTCAAGCTGCCCTTGCTGTGGCACCCAAAACCCCCTCCCCTCCTGCCTTGGTCAAGCTGAGATTGCTGAATGGCCAATTTACAGCTTGCTGACTAGGCCGCCTTTAACAATAAGCGATAGTGGTTTTAGGTACTTTACTGGTTTGCCAAAGCTGCCCCGTACAAGGGGTGTGAAAAATCGGCATGTCTGAATGGCAGAGTTAAGTTGATTTTAATCACAGTGTAGACAGCGCTAGATTGACAGAAGAATTCTTCTGTCAATCTACCTACTGCCGCTCAGGGAGGTGGATTACCTGTGCCAACAGGAGAATCCACTATTGCAAATTTTCTTTACTCTATCTCTTCTCCCTTGATATTATCTTTCCAGATATTAGTACTGGGGGCTCTGTATAGGTCACTATAAATATTTGAAGGGAACATATCCAATGTTTAAAAGACCAGCCAGATGACAAAAAGCACTTTCAACAGGAAAGTAAAGCAAACTGCAACACTTAAACTTGGGTTAATCAGGTAAAATGTTATGGGATCTTCAGCTCTGCAAATCAGGCCATTCACTGAGGTGTCTATATGGGTTTAGGTACCTAATTTCAAACTCTTGTTTAGGACAGTCTAAGCCCATATAGTAGGTCAGTATCAGAAGTTGGAGTAGAATGCAGGAGTTTCTGACTCTCCCTCCCATGTTGAATTCCCTAGGCTCTAATTAGCAGGGAAATTCTTTACCACTTTTCTGTAAAACTTATGCTGTTTCATCAAATGCTGTTTTAAATAAATATGGCTATTCCTGCCTTAATGTTCATCACATACATTACTTTGGAACTGAAAAATCCACAGAAAACAGGAAAGTACTTTAGAACTACATTAGCTCTTTAAATACATATGTAAATATTGTAAATCCTTTTGGGAAGAATTTAAACCAGACAAGCCGGAAGCCTGAGATCTTTGTATGGTATGTCAATGCAGGGAAGAACACAGCTGTTAGCCTTATCTCTGTGCATTAATATAAAGGCAACACTAAGTCCATCTGTGACTGCTGTTCACAAACAAACGTCACCTAGAGAGTCTCTGCTTCTACCTTTAAACTGTCTTCACCCCTCTATCTTGTTATAATGTTTAAACAGCTAAGCAATGCAAATATGTTGGTGTAACCTGAATGCCACAAAAACTCACTTATAAAGAATAAAACCTATAAAATCCTTCCTTTGGGCATTTACATTCTGCTCAATACAAGTAATTATCAGTCCGTTAAGTAACTTTAATGCCACTATTACCATAGCATAGTGGTGTAGAGTATGCAAGACCCAGGTTCTGCATACGGTGCCTCATCCACTAATTCCTCATGGTCTGGGTCTGGCCCACATAAGATGTTTAGCTTTGCATCATAAAAGAAATGGATGAAAGTTTAAAATTGAGCTCTACTGACTTTCTTATTCTTGGGCCCTATCCTGTCTTCTTTGTCCCTCTCCCCTCCTTCCTTGATTTCAGAGGGAGTTTGGGGTATGCAAGGAATGTATTTTCAGGCCACTCCTGCATTAATATGTATCTCCAAAGAGCTAGTGAAAGTTTTTTCAAGCATTTATTCAATGTCACTTTGATCTTGCTTTGGAGGCTTTAGTATTGATTTCCACTGACTATCCATCCTCATCTGTTTAGCTGATGACAAAGATGTTTAATAAAAGAGGATAACTGTGTCCACAGGAAAGCAGCAGTGGTATGCAATTGAAGGGGGATTTGTTCCAGCAGCTTGAGTTCTGGCTGCCTCCTGGACACATCCAGGACTGGATAGAAATCGGTGAGAATGCTTTCTTTTTTTCCTTTGAAAGGGTGTCTCCACCCACACCACCATCATTTTCTTCTTTTACGTAACAGCAGGAATCTGAAATCTCTGGTATTATGCATCTCTATGGGGATTGCAACTATTTATTCGTGGAGACTGACTAAGTTAATAATGTGGAACACAATACAGACAATAATAAAAACAATTGTTCTGAATTCAAAGCAGGAGTGAGAAAAATGTGAGTTGTTTTAGTGTGTTGAATTGGTGGTAAATTTAAATCTGTTTCTGCACTGGCTTATTAAAGTTCAAAGTGTCATTCTCTGGTAATTTATGCCCTGACATTTAAGATTTTTTTTAAATGTAAGTCCTAATATCAACAGGAACATTTTCATAAAGTGAATTTCAGAAAATTGCTTGTGTTGAAACGTGGTGTTTTTATTGTCCTTACAATAACATGGAGCTGAAAACTCTGCCAGCCCCATGACACGGTGGTATTGAGACAATGTAGATTTTAATGCCTAATATTTATTATGCATTTATTAGTTCCTTTTCAATCTTGGTTAAATGTTCTCGAATTTTAAAACCCTTGGTGACCTAGCCTGAATGTCTGTTTTATACATAAAACTTTTAAGGCCTGATACTGTTGTCTTCATTCAGGCAAAACTTCCACTGGCTCATTTGGGAGCCATCCCTCACTGCCCCAAGGCCAAGGGCTGCAGGGCTAGGCCTAGAATGTCTGTGTGTTGACTCAATGATGATCCTTTATTGCATCTTACTGACATACGGAAACCTTTTTCCTTTACAGAGCTTCCTGCTGGCACATGGGGTTTTCTGAAAATACATAATCTCGGCTTGTTATGCAATATAGTGCAGTCTAGTGCCAGTTCTTTGTTTAAGAAGGGTGTGAAAGGATTTGACCAACAAGAAGTGATGCCAAATGTTAACTACAACGTCATTCAAGCACCTGCCTTCATGAATAATCCCGGATCCTCTCAAAGATGTACGTACACTTGGAACTCTTATCAACTTAAACATGAAACCAGCCATAAAAATCACATGATTCCTTTTTATCTTTAGTTAATATACTAAATAAGAACTAGTTTTTGTTTTATATGAACCATGAATGAAAAGGACCTATCAGACATTTAGTACTTCTCAAACTGCTTTAAACTCTGGCCTGGACAAAATTCCAACTGTAATAATTACATTTTGACATAGTAAATTTTTTCAGCTGTTTCATTTTGGTACTGCAATCTTCACTTCCCATCTTAAGCTATTGTGTAGTGTTGCAGGGTGCTGCTAAACAACTGAGTCACATCGGGGTGGCTGTACTTCATTGGCTGTCAGTTATTCCTATATATCCCTTTCTTGAAATAAAAGGTTGTAAAGAGCTTTGGTTGTGCTTTACCAATGCAAAATTATTCAGCAAGGCAACAGCTGAGAGTCTTTTTGCAGGACCTGACGAAAAAGGATACTGAGTAGTCACAAGATTTTGGTTCAAAATTTTATTTTCTAACAATGTAGGGCCTTCTGCCTTTGCATGCTTATATTTATTTAGATAAAAAATGCCAGATCTGCTCTTCATTACTTCAGTGTCTCTTTAGTAACTTCATTGACATATAACTGAGTGAATTTGGCACAATAAGCAAACTTCAGTTTTCGTATGTGTTCGGGCATATATGTAGTGAGTACTTCTAGCAATCTTTAAGATGAAAAGCACTGTGTGAAGCTAAGAAAACAGTACAGATTTTAAAAGATTTCTTCTGTATTTATTGTCCATCTTGTCGAGGGCTGGGATTTTTTATGTAAATAAAGTTTAGATATGAACAGAGAAAGGGGTTTAACAAAACACTGATTGCAAGTAAAGCTGCTTTTTGAAATGGTTGGCTTAGAGCTCAGGCTAGTTAGGACTCCAGGTAGGGTCCTTCAGTAAACAAGTACTGCCTTCGCTATTCAGTCAGTGATTATGAATCTTTTAGAATCGTCAAATGCTCAGCAATGTAGAATTCAGAGGAAGAGGGTCCCTGTTGAAAGGTGCAATTTTGTATTAGAATTGTTTAAAAAAACCTCAGATGAAATTTTTAAGATGGGAAAATATAATATAGGTGTGAATTAGTGAAACCATTATCCCCTGATACAACAGTTAAACATGTTTCAAAAGTGACTGAGGTTTGTCATATAACATCTGTGTTTACACACACACGTGCATCTCTGGTATACTGCACATGTCAGAGACCATAGGATTCTCTGTTATGAAGCTCTGTGTGTGTTTATAAAATGAAGTTATAGGTGGGGCTGGTAGTGTTTCCTATTATTAAGGTTGCCTGACACTTCCCATTATAAGACCCTGTTCTCAGTTGCTTATAACTTCGCTAAATTTTTATGGGCTTTGGGCTAAAATTTTCCTTGCTGGGTGTCTGCCTCAGGTTGAATTTTTTTTGGAAGATTTCAGCCAAACAGTTCAGCTGATTCCAAGAATAAAGCCAGGAAAAAAATACATTGTTTTGCTCATGTTTAAAAAAAAAAAAAGACCTTTTACTTGAAATGCTGAAGGGCCCTCTGTTTTAGAGTAAGGACTTGAAAATCGGTAAGGGGGGGTGACCTTTGTATCATGGATGTGCCTTTTGCCATCCCACAAAAATCTGTCCCAATCTTGACAAGTTAAAAACTTTTGAAAAATCTCAATTTGCACATGCCTAGACACTACTTAGCTTTTAACAGCTTAAAATCTCCAACGTCCATCCTCTCTAAGCATGTTCCATCCCCTCTGCTGACCAGACTGCACATGAGCAACTGAATATGCTCCAAACCAGGGATATAGATGTGAAGCAGGACTTGCCCTGTAATTGCTGCTGCCAGGCACTGAGAATAAGGAGCCTGTCGGCCCTGTGCTCTCAATGATCCACCATCCCTGCTGGCACCCAGGCATATGGAGAAGGAAGCCATCCAATTCAAATGCAGAGGGGACAAAAGCCAGACCAAAGGAAAGGGGAAGAAGTAGATTTGGAAAAGGAGTCTGATGAGATTGGGGTGGAAGGAGAGGAAGAGATAGGGTTGCCAATTTTGGTTGGATGTATTCCTGGAAGTTTCATCACATGACGATCTTTAATTAAAGATTAATCGTTAATTCCTGGAGATTCCAGAACAATCCAGAAGGGTTGGCAACCCTAGGGAGAGAAACTATGACCGACAGTTGGAAGAAGGAAACTGGGCCTGGCTGGTCAGGGAGAATGGGATAAGGAACCATTGGGGAGGAATGGGGCAGATGGGTAGGAGAAGAGAGAAGTCTGAGAAGCAGCTGGGGAGAAATGGAACTGGCTGGGCAAAAAGACTGGGATTAGAAAAGGAAAAACAAGAGACTGAAGAAGGAGAATAGGACTGGGTGGCTGGGACAGAAAGCTGGTGTGGGGAAGAGACAAGCCTAGGACAGGGACAAATTGGAGGAGGTGGAATAAAAAGAATCAGAATTGGGAAAAATGGGCAAAAGGTCTGTGTTAACTAGAGCACACTCCCCATGGAGCCTGGAGTGGACCCCAAGATGTCTGAGTTTCTCCATTCCTCTGCTGTGAGCAAATATCTGTGAAACCCAGTGGCAAAGTGTGTGCCCCATCCCCCACTAGTGCTGGTCCACATAGAGGATGACAACCTACTGTTCCTATCATTTTCTCCATTAGTTCAAGTCTCCATTAGCTCAAAATCTCAAGCAGAGGTCTGTACCTTGGATCTAACGGTCCAAACCCTGCTGATGACCCATGTAAGTGTCAATAAGATGCCACATGATGGAATTCTTGTTTTTCAGTTTGTTTTTACAAAAATCTAGGACATTTCACAGGAAAAATGTTAGAAGAACATTAAGGTTGCAAAGTCAAGCACTCAAAAGTTAGGAAATACAAGAATTGAGGTTGCCCATGTGCATTATAACATCATCTTTAGTTACATGATCACATACTATTTTTTTTCCCCACAGGCCCGTCCATCTCCTTCAGTAAACAGTGTAGACCTGCTTTTGGGATGGATCAAGGTTGTGTAGTGAAGGAGACTGTCTGACTGAACCCTGACTTTGTTTATTGAGTAAGATGGAAGATGTGTAGTGAATGAGGCAGGGGACTGCAGAAAGAAGAAAATATGGTCTGATGGTTAAGGTAGTTAAATGCTGCTCTGGGAAATTGGATTCTAACCTTGACTCTGCCACTCTGTTCCTATGTGATGCCAGCCAAATCACTTAAACCAGACTTTTTAGAGGTGGTCATTAATGTGTGTTCCTCGTTTTATGTGTGTTTGACTTCAGACCATGAGGGTCTGATTTGCAGAAGCGCTAAGCATTCACACAACTCCATCTGACGTCAATGGGAGCTATACGTTGAATGTAATACTTAGAACCTGATTTTTTGGAGTACTTAGTATCTCACATTAGGCACCCAAAATTTGTGATGCCTTTGACTCTAATTTCTGTTCCTCTACCCATCTGTAAAATGAGAATAATAACATTGTTACCTCACAGGGGATTTATGAAGATAAATTGTTTCTGAAGCATTCAGATACTATACTGATGAGTGCCAGAGAAAATCCCATGAGGAAGGCATGAATAGTGTACAATACATAAGGCATGAAGCCACATGTGGAAAAATAAGGATAAAACAAAATATTGAGTAGTTGCTTATTAAATGAGCACTGTCCATCCTATGCACTGAATAAGACAGGAGTCCTGTAGAAACACTAGAATGTGATCATGTAATTAAAGACTGTATCATATGCATATGCACAAGGGCACAAATTAAGGTTGCCCAGGTAACTTTAATTCTGACATTTCCTAACTTTTGAGTGCTTGACTTTTCAACCTTTAATGTTTTAACAGGGTTTTTTTGTGTGTCTTATATGAATATATGGGGGTGTCTGTGTAAAATATATATAGGAGTCAATCATTTTAAAAATGGTTAGTGATTTTGGGTCCCAACTTAAGACACTACAAAGGGCCTGATTTTTCAGAACATGGCAATTCAGCTCTTTCTGAATCATAGACCCTTTAAAGTGTCAGATCATCTCAAATGGGCACCCCAAATCACTATCTCTTTAACATGTTTGGATTTCTTTTAAGTTTAACCTTAACTCTGGATTGATAATGCTTGGTTTTGTGATTATTATATCATTCCTGTAATAGATTTTACCCTAAATTATTGATCAATATGCTTAACCTACCTGTATCTTAATGTAGTTTTTGTCTGGGAATATAATTGCTTGAGTTGGTGGAAAGTTGTCTGATGAACATGTTGGGGTTTTTTGACTAAATGCAATTTTTTTTTGTGAAAGTTGCTTTTCTGTGGAAAATTTCAACTTTTAATTGAATAACCAAATACCCCAAAACTATAATGTTTTTGATTTTTGGACAAAACCTGAACATTTTCTATTTGGAATTGCCAATGTGATGCATTATGGGAGTTGTAATTTGGGTTTATCACTCTCCTCAATGGGCAGGGTTTCCCAGCCAGACTACATCTCCCAGGATACACTTCAGCAGATCATGTGGTGTATCTTGGTAGTTGTAGCCCAGCAAGGGATCCCAGGTCATATGAGGAATGGGGACATGAGGTATCTGAACTATGAGGCACCATGACAACATGTCTGAATTTAATTTTTTTGATTTTGGATGAAAGGTTGGGTTTTTGGGGTTGTGGCTGAAAATTGTCACATCTTGGAGTTTTTTTGTTTGTTTGTTTTAATTATAGAAAAGTCAAATTTTTCCATCAGTGGGTGGGATTTCCAGCCAGCCTTACAAATCGCAATAGAAATAATGAGCATCATCTCCCTCCCGCTCTCCAGTCCCATCATCCTTACTCTTTCTTTAGATATTGCCTTCTCTGAGGTTGTAAATGGCCCTCATTTGTACATTTTAAGCTTTTCATTTAAAGGAAATCCCTTCTAAAGTGTTAGAATTGAGAGGACACAGCATCTTTCAGGACTGGTGCCAGTATTTTCAGCTAACAGCTCCTCCAATTGACAACTAATTTGAATATTTTAAAAACCTGCTAGCTCAGGTTCTGTTTGTCTTATAATGATACTTTTGAAGATGTAAAGTGCTACATAACTTTTAAGCAATGTACAAACATGATCTAATCCTTAGAATATCCATTTATGAATTGTAAACAAATAGTCTTACCCTCATTTTACACTATCCTCTTCATCTACCAGTAATTCAGACTCAACATCTGGTTTCATCTGGAAAGAGCAGACTTATGGTAACTTCTAGAGTCACTTGACTTTGGTCCAAACAATAATTCATAACAGAACATCTGCCTGAGAGAGACTCTCCACATTTGATGATAGATGTTTAATGGGCCTTAATATGATACTTTATTTATTTATTAAACAACACCCAGTAAATAAATAATATATATATATATATATATATATATATATATATATATATATATTATATATATATATATATTATTTATTTACTGGGTGTTGTTTAATCTCTCTAATTATTTCACAGACAGATATTCCCCCAAAATATTAGGCTGTTTTTTTGTTTGTTTTTTATATAAAACAAGTACAGCTTAGCTTTTTATTACATGTCAGAGAAACCATGACCAAGGTCCCCTGTATCAGAAGCAAATTGGATCTATATTTTGCAACAAGAACATCAGAATGGCCATACTGGGTCAGACCAATGGTCCATCTAGCCCAGTATCCTGTCTTCCGACAGTGGCCAATGCCAGATGCTTCAGTGTGTGTGACATTCTATATCTTGGGGGAGCATCCTGTAACCCTCATATTCCTCATTTATATATAACTGTGATATTGCATATATAGCAGGCCATGTGAGGTATCCAGGGAAAGATTATGATCTCCTGAAAGTCATTTTTCTATCTAAATATTTATATCATTAATGCATATGAAGTTATGAGAATGTGTTGTATGGTTGTCACTAAAATATGCTGTGGGTTTGGGAGGTGCCCAGATACTAGCTCTCCAGAGACAATATCAAGGGAGGTAACCAACACCTGGGTGCGTGCTGAACAGACATCTTCTGCAATTGTCCAGCACAGAAGGTACAATTCAGTGACTCACTCACAGGAGACACACCAGGGTATTGCTTCACCTTGTGACTCTGCAGTGCCCACCAGACATGCCTGGACTTGTGTTCTCCAAGCACATGGACTAAGGGTATAAAACAGAACAGTGGCCACATGCTTGGCCTTTCTCCTTCTCCCACCTATGCTGGAAGCAACAAAGACACTCAGAAGACTGAAGACTCCAACAGAGGGGATGGGCCCAGGTTTCAGGAGTGAAACCTGTATACTATGAACTGCAATGTCCAGTGGGGTGAGAAAAAACTGCTTAATCTAGATGTTGCCAAGTCTAATAGGGTTGAGAGTTTAGACTGCGTGCTTAGGTTTTATTTTCTTTTGGTAACTAACTGACTTTTTGCCTATCACTTATAATCACTTAAAATCTATCTTTTGTAGTCAATAAATTTGTTCAACTGTTTATCTTTACCGGTGAGTTTGCCTGACATGTTTGGTAAGGGTGTTTGCTCAGGTTTACACAGGCTGGTGTACCAATTAATAAATTTGCACTGCTCATCATGAGCAGTGCAAGATGGTATATTCCTGAGGTACAAAGCTGAGAGATGGGGGGATCTGGTTGATGCCTTTCTCTGTGTGATTCATGAGTGGCTCTGGGAGCATTCATGCAATCTAGCTGTGTGTGGGGCTCCACATGCGGTTGTGCTGAGTGATAACAGTGCTTGGAGGGGCTTGCTGCTTGTCACTAGCAAAGCATTGTGAGAGAGAACCCAGGTTGGAGAGTTAAGGGAGCACAGCAGTCCCAGGCTGCACACCAGAGATCCAGTCACAGAGGGAATGAACAGAACAGGGCAACCATCAAGTGATCCATCCCGTCGCCCATTCCCATCTTGTGGCAAACAGAGGCTAGGGACACTTCAGACACTGCATTCTGGTGAGAGACACTGCAAATTCTGCAGCAGCATTTACATTTAAAAATGGGAATTTTAAAAATGAATAACATCACAGGGACATCTGAGTCATTTTGATAATAAATTCCCCACCAGGGGAGGCAGGTCGGGCTACGGATAGGCACACTTGATGGATATAGCTGCTAAAATGAACAACCGTGGAACAGTTAAGTGTTGATATTTATATTAGAGAGACAAGGTAGGTGAGGTAATATCTTTTATTGGACCAATTTCTGCTGTGTAAGTTTGTCTCTTTCAACAGAATTTGGTCTTACCTTACCCACCTTGTTTCTCTAATATCCTGGGACCAATAGGGCTACAACAAGACATTTAATATTGTCATCTTTCATTTTCAGAGTCAGAGTTTATGAGGCAAGTAATTTTTTATGATTTTCTTCAGAGCCTTAAGGACTAGAAATTTATTTTTAAATGAGTGACTTTGCAGCAATTAATGGATCCTGTTGCAAATTCTCTAGCCACAGAATTGTGGAATATAGTATAATATTATAAATGAGTAAGAATAAAAGTTGCACTTTTAGTTAGGCCATATAACTGACGGTCATTTCTTAACTTAACTATCTGTGCTTTGCACTGTACAATGCAGATCAAAACAGTTTTTGACAGTTTAGAAGACATGAAGAAAAGCCAAATGAACAGAGATTCCTATGGAGAAGTTAACTTGGATAATATTTTTCTCTTAAGCGCTTTCATTTATTCCACTTGCAAAATACTCTGTTCTTTGTACAGTAAGGGCCTGATTCCACATTCCATGCACAGCTGAAACTCTCCTTTAGTGTTCAACAGGAAATTTGGGTGTAACAAGAAATGTGGGATCAGGCCCAATATGTGTGGATTTATACACTTTTTTGTGTAAGTAATAAAGTTAGTTGAGCTGCTTAACAGCTTTCTCAGTACTTCTGCTGTCCCACTGATTTCTCATTGCTCTATTACCCAGTTTTATTACCTGTTTAACTTGTCACTCTTACTTGGAAACTACTGCACATTTTAAAAGGGCATAGAATGGGTGTGAATTTGTTGCTCATGAAAGTGAGGAACTGCTAGCATAGAACAGGGAACTCATCCCGTAAAAGCTTCAGCTCTCCGGCCCCAGTTTAGCAAATGACTTTAAGTATATGAGTAGCTGCATTGGCTTTTGGCTTCATTGCAACTAATGGTTTGCAGAGTCATATCAGATGGCTTAGTGCACTAAGTGACTTTTTTACTCAGAGAGACTGACGAGTTTTCACTATTGAAACAATGCACAAGTTGGTAGGACAGAATCCATCTCCTCATACTCCAACCCAGAGGTAAGGTGCCCATCTACTACTGAAAGCTCCAAAACACAAAGCTGAACAGCCACATCTTGCTTTGTCCTTTACACAGTTTCAATAAATAAATAAACCCATGTGTACTCAATTTGCAGGCTGTTTGCAAACTTACATGAGTTTTGTGTTTGCAGGAAAACTCCAAACCTTGGTGATTTTGCCTGGTTTCACATTTCATTATGAGTATTTCACAGGGCTGTGCTTAACACTATTCTCCAACCACAGCCTGGTTTAGTTCTGAAGTGTATTTTGGTAAAATGGCCTTTTGGGGGGAGCGGGGGAGTTAATGGCAAAGCTAGTGTACTGTGACCACTGCTTACTACACCAGTCATAATTGTCTCACTGTTTCCTTGTATTCCTCCACATCTGTTTGTTATAACTACCTGTTGTTTCTCATCATATACTTTGGGGCAGGGACCAGCTTCTTTTTATATGTGTCTACAGAGTGCCTAGCACAATGAGTCCTTGATCCACGGCTGGGGCATCTAGGCCCTACCACAATACAGAGAGTAGTATTTCATTATTATTTGGACAATTGACCAGGACTTATTTACAAAACAAAGCGCTTCTCATATCTCTGATGATCATGTGCAACATTTTATTTTAAATGATGATTAAAATGCTTGTTTTCAAGACATGTTTCTTGCTGTAATGTCTGTGGATCGCCAGCTTTTATGTTGCTGAGAGAACGGTCTTTTGGTTTTTTTTTAGGCCTCAGCGCTTAATTTGACACATTACATTAGCCTGGACTTGCCCCCGTTTTATCTGCTGCCTTCTTTGGAGAGGAAGGCATTTAATTTTATTTTTTCAAGCCATTTTTGAGTTTTGCCTGGCTGACCAGCCCCTTCTGACATGTCCACATTCAATTCATGCAGCCTCCATGCCTAGAACCACCTTATTGGCTGGATCTTCCTCCTCCTCAAGGTCCTTCTTGAAACACACTTCTTTAATGAAGTTTTGAATAAACTATAGCCATAAGCATACAACAACCCCTTCCCTGTCTTCCCTGGTGTAATGCTCAAGATGTGTGCACTAACCTAGCCAAGCAGCAGCATAAATCTATTTTCTTCACCCTCCTTCACATTATTCTGTTTGTCTTCTCATGGTGTACCTGTTTTCTTAGTAGTACTATCTGTAATTATTTATTGTGGGAGTGCACAGATGCCTGAATCAGGATCCCATTATGCTAGGAACCCCACTCCTCCCCCCACCCCCACCCCACACACAAAAGATGGTTCCTGCTGGCAAAGGCTTATGATCTAGGAGAAAATTTGAGCGTTGCCCCATGTATGAGACTGTCTGGTGAAATGTTGGCCTTCTAAGGCGGAGGAAAAATAGTTGTGTTCTACTGCTACACAGTGGCTGCTGTGAAGAACAGCAGAGAAACTTAAGTCTTGTCTAAGCTACTTAGTATTGGAATTATGATAGGGACCGCCAGAGCTGAAATCCAAGACCTCTTGTGGTAGGAGGTGTTAGACTAAATAAAACAGTCCCAGCAGTGCAAGACAGAGCCTTATAGCTTCTTGTAATGGAGATTAAACTACACAAAAATTGGCCTCCTAGCTCTGGCTGTGGAATTCCAGTACAGGTGTGTGTCTTCAAGATTTGCTCAGGTTGTGGAAGCTGGTTTCTCTAATATGAATAGGTGAAATAGGCTAGCAACAATAAGTCTCTCTTGAGCCACAATATCTACAACTGGATTTATGTCTGAGAAGATGAGTCCCCAAAGAAATCTTTAATGATCATTCTGGAGGGAAAAGAGGTGTTTGATGTGTATCAGTCTTGGAGGGTCTGATACACAAAGTTCAGGTAATGCCAGAGTTGGGAGATGTTTGGAGTCAGTGTTCCAGTTTGGCTCATAGATGAGAGAGCAGGAGAAATTAAATTTGGACCTGGATCAGGATCAGAGTTTTTGGACCCATTATTCCATTTCAGGCCCATTTCTGATTTTGTTTTGAAGAATTCCTGTGCTTCCCTGAAAAAGAACACTCTTAAATTTAAGGGCATCCACTCTGCATTCAGAATTTTTCATTTAATTAACTATGGCATTATTTGTATTGCCCAAGGAATTTACAATCTAAAAACATAACTGTGTTATAGAAGTGGTTGGGAAGTTTTCAGCGAATCATTTTTATCAAAAAAATGCAAACCTGTCTGTTTTTGAAACAGGGTTGGTTTCAGAGAATCTCCCAACTTGAAGAAAAAGTATCAAAATTCTCTAAACCTTTTGCTTTGATGCTTCCTAAATGAAAAATCCCAGTTTTCCAATTCAAACTGATTTTGTTTTGAAATTAAATTAAGTAGACTGAAATTTTTTTTGGAAAAAATTAAAGGAAAAAAGAAAAATGTCCAAAATAGAAGCAAAATGTTTTGTAATTATCAAAACATTTACCCAATCTGAACTCTATTTTCAGTTTTCGATCATGAAGATTTTCAAGATTTTGACTTTCCAGATTTGGGATGGGAAAACTTTTTTTTAAAATTCTTGAAAATATTCACGAGACAGGATAACCAGAACAAAAAATTTCTGTCCAAAAGAGTTTACAATCTAAGCATGAGAGAAGAGTCATCTGTTTTGTTCTCTATTCCAAGGAGACAATTTGAGGGCCCACAAACTCAAAACTTAAAAGGAAATCCCATTGTCTAAAGTAGTTTTAATATAATGTGCTGGAGTAGCACAAAAGAAGTCAATGGTTGATGTACCAGAGTTTGTTGTAGAGTAAACTTTGGAAAAGATCTTACATAAATCAATTTACCTGGCTGTGTTGAGGTATACAAACCCCACACCGGGATGGAACCCAACCCTGCAGCTCATGCTCCAACTGGAGACAGGGTTGAAAAGGCAGAAACCCAACTCAGAAGGCTGGAGAGGAATACAGACCTACCCCACAGGCTCCCACCAAAAGGGGCTAGAGACACTTCCCTAAAGTACCAGGACTATATGCTGAGCCCAGCATAGGGGCTGACAATTTGGTTTCCTTTTTATTTTTCCTTATCTGGGACCAGGAGTGTAGGGAGCAGTGCTTGAATTAGAAAAGAGGATTTAAATCCTAATCAGAGAAGTCAGAGAGACAATAATGCTCTGCAGAGTACAGTACTACCTGAAAAGTAAGGCCTGAAGAATAAGAGCAATAAAAATGTCAAAGGTAACTAGAAAGTCAACCCAATTAATATTAATAACAAGGGGGAATGAACTGCAACCCAAAACAGGGGAAGAATGCATTAGCAACTTATTTGGATAAATTAGATGTATTCAAGTCTGCAGAGCCTGATGCCATTCCCTGCACCAGGTTACCCTTCCCTGTCAAGGGACTCATCATCCTTTGAAGTAGCTGCTGCAGCATGTGCAATTACTTATAAAGTCGATCGTGT
Organism: Mauremys mutica; assembly: GCF_020497125.1. Classification (NCBI taxonomy): domain Eukaryota; kingdom Metazoa; phylum Chordata; order Testudines; family Geoemydidae; genus Mauremys; species Mauremys mutica. The sequence continues at coordinate 30,745,852 of NC_059075.1, forward strand.
CTTCCTTTTTTCCTGGCACTTGGGGCAGCAATAACACTGGAGCTAGCCCTGATCAGAGACATGTGCCGCATTCATTGATTTGAGTGCTCACGCTGATGTTGTGGTCTCTATTCTCCAGCCATACAAGAATAAAGATGGGCACCTTTACAGAAAGGTGGCATGTTTACAGGAAAAATATATAATGTGAGAGACTTTGTGTTTGCATTACACTTTTAATGATTCCCATTTGATAAGAGGTGTAAGAAATCACCCTATGAACTCAGTAACTTTCATGAGCAGATCAGGAAATCCCATACGTCATATCAAGTTATTTAAAACTTATCCAGTCTCTTTCAATCCCCCTTCTTGTGTGGGCTGGGGAGGAGGATGATTTAATATTGATTCACTCCTTTCTTAGTGATCCCAATCTAACTGTGTAATTGTCCTTCCTCTCCAGTGAGGAATTTTGCTTTCTTTAATTCAAGAGTCTCTTGGAGCAGAGTAAGGGGTTTTGAGCAGGCAGAGAGAACAGAGTATCAGTTGAGAGAGCCATCGTGTGGATCCAAGAGCAGAATTTTCTCTTAAGTTTTTAGCTCTCTTTGTCATGCAGTGTGTCTGTTTTAATTCTAAAAGGAAAGAAACAGCTCCTGGCCTGGTGCAGGAGCAGCCTGTGTTACAGGATAAGAACCAATGTGTAGATTAGCCTGTGCTCCCTGTTAACTCAGTAATAAAGACATTAATTAAGAAAAGCCTGTTGTCAATTATGTGAAAGGGGTGAACATAATGGCCCCATGCCAGTCAGGGATCTGCACTACCGTTCTCACTGGAGGGACTTCTGAGAGCCCTATGACTGCTGCTCATGGAAGCATGGCGCAGAAGGGCTGCTGTTCATCTATCTGAGGGGACAGTTGGAAAGGCCAACTGCCATCCTTCAGAATCCTGAAGCTAGTCCCGGGTTAAGGAACTGCTGATTGGCTGTTGCGGAAGATAGGCATGACAGCACAGCCATGCAGATGGGGAAGCAATGGTAAAGAGACCAGTGTGGGGTTGGAGGAAGAGAAGACTGGGTCTATTTTGCTCGCTGTTTTAGAGCTGCACTCAGAGGAAATGAAGTGTCTTGAATACACAAAAAAACAAGACTAAAGTGAGCCAAATGGGGACAGCATAAAAAAGAAAAGATTAAGACACAGAAGGGACTTATCAAGAGTTGGGAAATCCTGATAGTTAAATGCTGTATATTTTATATAACACCTTCTATCCCAGGGTCTCAAAGTGGTTTATAAATATTAGTTCTCACAATGCCCCTGAGAATTCCCACTCTACAGCTGGGAAAACTGAGGCACAGAGAGGCAAAGTGATTTGCCCAAGGTCGCACAGCTAGTCAGTGGCAAAAGTTAAACATAGACCCTAACTACTAGTTAGCACAGTCTGTTCTGCAGCATTCTCTCTACAAGAGAGAATTGCATTGTGGGGCATTGCAGGATTGGTAGTGTAATCCAAATTATAAGGAAAAGTATGGCACAGAGAAGTCAAGTGAGTTGCTCAAGGTCAGGCAAAAAGCCAGTGGTAGAGAAGGGAGTAGAAGCCAAGAGTCTTGCAAGTCTCCAGCATAATTTTTTGTGAAAAGGCCTCAGTTTCTATAGAACTGATAAGATTCCCATGATATATTGTTAAGATTATAAAATGAGGGTGGTTGTTTTGTTTTGTTTAAACAGATGGACTCACTGGTTTTATATATTGCAGTTGGAGCAATTTTAAAGATGCCTAATCTATCTTCAGGAATCACTTATAATGTGGAAGGCAAGTTGTGATATAGCTCTGTCAGGGGGCTTTCAGATATGTTAACTTACTGGTAATCAGTGTAGGAGGTGAATAGTTACGGACTCACATTCAGAGATGTAAAGTGGTAATATTGAAACTATCAGTACCATAGTGCTTCGTAAGTCATCATGGGCCTGTCTTGTATCACGTGGCAAGGTACCATAGCATTTTTATGCACATTGGGCCAAACCATTCGTTTGTTCAAACTCATTTGATCTCTTCCCCATGCGGATTACTACAGCATTTGAGTGCCTTACAAAGATTCTATAATACCAGTAGTCATCACTCACACTGGATGCCCAGATACTGACATAGGTGAGATGCTTTCTTCCACCTTCAGCTTGCTAGAAGACTGTGCATATTCCTTTAAGATGAATCCATGCATTTGTCACATCCAATCTAATTAATATAACATTGCTCCTAGAGTTGAAGGTGGAAGTAATACAGAACCTCCAGCTTGTACAGAATGAAGCAGCCTGTCTTTTCAGTAAAAGAAGCCATTGAGATCACATGACAGATTTCTGCATTCCCCTCTCCCTCCCAATTTGTTTTCAATGCCAACTTCTAGGTTTTAGCATTGTTCTACAAAGCCATCAATGGATCACAACCCAGCTTCATTACAAAATACCTAGCTACCCACAACACCCTGAGAAAACTGTATTCTGGTGGAAGCTGACAGATAATGCCCAGAACAATGGCTAGTGAGAGATTCCAAATAATGCCTGCTTGATTGGGTTGTGAGTATTTCGTGGTTGTTTATTATGATAGGAAAGCTTTTGCAAAAAGATGCATCTGGTCGTATCCTTTCAAAGCAGTCAGACTTTGGCTCAGTCCAGTAGCCGCTGGTATTAAATATGAAATCAGTGCCCTTGGACCAGGGACGGCTCTAGGGATTTTGCCGCCCCAAGCACGGCAGGCAGGCTGCCTTCGGCGGCTTGCCTGCGGAGGGTCCTGCATCACACTTTGGGAAAGATATGAACATCTTGGAGAAAGTCCAGAGGAGAGCAACAAAACATGATTTATGAGGAAAGACTGAAAAAACTGGGTTTGTTTAGCCAGGAGAAGAGAGGAATGAGGGGAGACGTGATAACAATTTTCAAGTATGTGAGAGGTTGTTATAAAGAGGTGGGTGAGAAATTGTTCTCCTTAACCACTGAGGACAGGACAAGTAATAGGTTTAAATTGCACCAAAGATTAGAAGTTAGGAATAACTTCCTAACTGTCAGGGTAGTTAACCTCTCGAACACATTACCTTGGGAAGTTGTGGAATCTCCATCAGAGGTTTTTAAGAACGGGTTGGACAAACAACTGTCAGGGCTGATCTATGTTTACTTGGTCCTGCCTCAGCCTATCTGGACTAGATGACATATGAAGGTCCCTTCCAGTCCTACATTTCTATGATTCTATGGTCAGATCCTGATAGATGAGTGTAATTTTTTCAAATGTGCTTGCTAATTTTCCTTATACCTAATACAAGTTAGTACATTACCTTTTTTCCTTTCCAAAATTAATATTTAGCTTTAACAGACATTTCTACAAAGGATATTTCAATGATAAAACTATATTTTTGTCTCCCTCAGTGAAGGAGAATTCAAGTTTCTCTTGCTATACTGAACCATTAGATGATGCAAGCCCAAAGCCCAAGGTCATTAAATTGTACCTTGGTTCACAAAATTTGGTAAGTTCCCAAGAGAAGCTTTATATTTGTAATTGTTCAATGCATATAGACAAAAAGTACAGCACTGTGCTTAACTGTTCTATTATAATTTGAGGACTGTGAATTAATTCTTCTTAGGAGTTGAAGGTATTACCATATGTGTAAACCTGTCATGCATAATAAGGACTTCATTAAAAGTGAAATAATTCGCATTAGATTGACTGAATGATGACCTCAAAGTAACAAATTAGATTTGAGAGTTGACCTATGGCATTGAAGAGTGCAATGATCTGGTATCATTCAAAAAGGTAATTTTCCCTAGATTTGCAATGGATTACTGCTTTTACCTAACATCTCAGTGACCAAATAATCTGGATATTTCTTCATCAGCTTACTTTTACTAATGGATATATATAACAATAGACTGGAATTATCCCAGGAGAACTATTCCTTCCAATGAAGAATGGATATATGAAGAATATCCAGATTATTCAGTCACTGCGTGTGTGTGTGTGTATATATATGTATATGCATGAAAAAGCAAGCTTTGGTCACTGTGATGGGGTGGAACTCACCACTGCGGCACCTCCTACTGGCTGTCTGGGGAACTAGTTCTGCATCCTCTTCTGGTGGTGTCTCACCCACTGTCACCTCTGCTCTTGGACCCATGTCACTCCCAGGACCGTGGTGTCCTCTTCATAACACTGCCCTCCAGCTGCACCACACTCTGGGTTCTCCCTTTCTGGGGGACCTGCAATCTCCATCTAGCCACTTCCCTCAGTGGGAACTGCAGTTCATTGTCACAGGGACACTTCCCATGTAGCTCCAGCACCCTCTTCTGCCCTTGCCTCAGCCTCCAGGCCCTAGCTGCCAGCCAGGAGTTTTCTATAGCTCCCTTGTCTGCAGCTCTTCTTATATAGGCCTGCTGAGCCATGATTGGCTACTCCTCTCAGCCCCTTTCTAATTGGCTGCCTCCAGTGCAGCCTCCCTAGGGCTGCTTTTAACCCCTTTTCTGCCAGTGAGGGGCAGCTGCCCCATTACAGTCACCAATGTGACACTAAAAATGGCACATTGGTTTACTGCACATACACAGTAGCTCTTTTTAAAATATATTTGGAGTCATATGCACTTGTATTTCATAGGCAAATCAGGGCCACCCAGAGGATTCAGGGGGCCTGGGGCAAAGCAATTTCGGGGGCGTCTTCCGTTAAAAAAAAAAATTGCAATATTATAGAACACTATATTCTCGTGGGGTCCCCTGCGGGGCCTGGGGTAAATTGCCCTACTCCTCCACCACCACCACCCCCGGGGCGGCCCTGAGGCAAATATGCATTTTCTACTATTTCAGCTGCAAAGGCTACTTAACTGCAGAACTGCATTTTGTTCTGTCTCATGCATCAATGGCAAGCTTTCCAGATTTCAAAATCTTACAGCCAGATCTTGATCTTAAACTGAAGCATGTACTTTATAGGTGTGTAATTGTGCACCTGCAGTCATTTGCAATTGTAGTTTTTGCACACTATCGCTTTGATCATTTGCCTGCACATTTGGATGACCCTGTTTGTTCAGACTTGTTTGCACAAATTTGTTTTCCTTTTACAGTTAGTGCATAAAAATCATAGCTTCAGTGTGTAAAACTTACATATAGAAGTGATGGTGCATGTGAAGTTGCTTTCACACAGATAGACAGAGGCCACATTTTGAAAATTAAAGTTGTAATAACATAGGGTTTTGTGTTTAATTAATTACATTGTAATTACCTCTACTGACAGAATCCGAACTCTTCAACTGACCCTGTTCTGTTAACTATTAATGAAGATTCTCCTTCAGCTCAAGTGGTAGGGGACTGTCCTTCTGGAACTAGAGGATCTTATTCATATGCCCACGGCTGACTTGAAGTTCAGCATGGCTGTAATGTGCATTGTAGTGATAACTGTGAAGCCCTAGCTTTGGTCATGGATATGTTATAATATGTTTATTTGCAGGGCAAATTGATATGTGCAATCAAATCCCACTAATTAATCCACCTAAATTGGCCTATTGAGTGGTTGATCATTTTGGTAACTGAAGCAAAAGGTGTTCCCCTGCTAAAAGTTTGTGGGTTTTTTCCTCCTCAAAGAAAATCAGCTGTCATTTATATAATGTAAATGAGGAGGATACTTTGGAGAACAGAAAAAAGCTGCTTCTGCTATATACCTCATCAGGGCTTGCTCCCACCATTCAGATCTTCAACAGTACCTATTCTGGGATCTTCTACTTCAGAATGAAGCTGGTAACATTTTGTTCTTTTTCAATGCATGTTTGATAAACAGTAATTTGGCAAGCACTGGACAGTGTAAAAAAGCAATTTTAGCCAGTTCCTCTCACGTAACCCTTTTTCCTTCCTACCAGGCTGTTGGATTACCTTTGCATTTCTGTCAGAAGTAGATACAAATACAGAAGAACTACACTTAAATAAGGTTGAGTCCAGTGTAACCCCTTCATTCCTGAGACTTTTTTATAGTTCAGCAAAGAAGCGGGGAGAAACGGTAGTAGCAGCTGAGCGGTCAGGTCGGGAGTGGTGGCTTGGGCTATTTCTGAGCTATGAGGTGCGGAATTTGGAGAAGTAAGAAATGGAGTGTGAGAGGTAGGTGGAGAGAAGTGGCCCCAAATAGGGAGGCATGGGCAGAGGAACAGGAGGCAAAGCAGCATTCAGGAGAACCTAGGAGAGCTAGCTACAGGCCAGCAAGTCAAAAGACTAGCAAGCTGCAAACCAATTGAGAAAGAAATGCACTGGGTTGGGATCTGGATGGAATGCCAGAGCCTTATCTGCACAGAGAAAGGAAGTGCTGCAACCTTTCAATGTTTCAAGCTATTCTGAATGCACTATTTTAGTGGCAGGTAGGAATTAAAGCATTAAGCCCAGAAGAAACAGAAATTCAGGTTCCAGATGCCACCCTTCTTCCCCACACTTTGTTCAGGCTTTGCAGGCATTTCAGAATAGTGGCTTACAACGCAGAGTAAATATGACACAATCTTATTTCTTCCATTTTGGGACATCAGTTGATGAGAATGTCTGACATTTCAGCAGTGTTGAATCAGATCTGAATGCTAGTCCTGCTCTGGCTACCTATTCAAGCCATCCCCAGAGCTTTAAATGAGGCCTTATCCAGTGATGAGCTGCCAAAATATTAACAACCGGTTCCCTCCTCCTCACCCCACGAGGGTGACCCCCCCACCCCCCGGGACTCCTGCCCTGCCCCCCAGGACCCCTGCCATATCCACCCCCTTCCCTGTCCCTTAACTCAGGGGTCCCCAACCCCCGGTCCGCGGCTCGGTACCGGTCCGCGGCCTCTTAGAAACCGGGCCGCGAACCGACCCAGTGGAGCTTCCGCAGGCGTGCCTGCGGGAGGTCCAGCTGAGCCGCGGGACGAGCGCTCCCTCCGCAGTCGTGCCTGCGGGAGGTCCGCTGCTCCCGGGGCTCAGCTGGAGCTTCCGCAGGCACGCCTGCGGAAGTTCCACTGGAGCCGGTGGACCTCCCGCAGGCACGACTGCGGAGGGAGCGCTCGTCCCGCGGCTCAGCTGGACCTCCCGCAGGCACGCCTGCGGAGGGTCCAGCAAACGAAACCGGTCCCTGGACCCAAAAAGGTTGGGGACCCCTGCCTTAACTGCCCCCTGCCACCCCTCCAACCCCTCCTCTTATTCCTGATAGCCCCCCGGGACCCCCGCCCCATCCTACCACCCCTTCTCTCTTTCCCGACTGCCCCTGGAACCCCTGCCCCTGACTGCCTCCCACCGCCCCATCCAACCCCTGGTCCTTCCTGACTGCCCCCCCAGGACCCTTGCCCCCATTCAATTCCCCTGTTCCCTGCCCTCTGACCACCCCCAGTCCTGACCCCAATCCACCCCCCGCCCTCTATCCAACACCCTCTCCCTGCTCCCTGTCCCCCTTACCCTGCTGCTTGGAGATGGAAGCCGTGCCACCCAGAGTCGGGGCTGGGAGCCACGGGCGCTGGCTGCAGTCGGGGTCAAGGTCGGCATCTGGGTCCGGCCCGGAGCCTCACCGCCCGGCCGGAGTCGGGGTCCGGCCCGGAGCCGCGCCGCCCAGCCGACCAGAGTCAGAGCCAGGGGCCGGCGCGGAGCCGCGCTGCCCAGAGTCAGGGCCGGGGTCAGGGTCAGAGCCACGCCGCCCGCCCGGCCAGAGTCGGGGCCGGGGTCTGGCCCGGAGCCGCGCCGCCCGCCCAGCCGGGGTCCGGGTCGGCGTCGGGGTCCGGCCCGGAGCCTCCCGCCCGGACCCGCCCTGCCCGGCCGGGGTCAGAGCCGGGGCCGGCCCGGAGCCGCGCCACCCAGAGTCGGGGCCGGGGGCTGGCCCGGAGCTGCGCTGCCCGCTCGGCCAGAGTCGGGCCGGGGTTGAGGTCGGGGTCAGAGCCGGGGCCGGCCCAGAGCTGTGCTGCCTGGCCGGGGACGCGCTGCACCTAGAGCCCTCCTTGTGCCCCCCCCCCCAGCTTACCTGCAGGAAGCTGCTGCTTCCTTCTCAGCCCTCCCAGGCTTTCCGCGCTAACAGCTGATTGGCAGGAAGCCTGGAGGGAGAGCCTTCAGAGGAGGAGGCAAAGCTGGAGCCAGGTGAGCTGGGACTGGGGGCAGGGCAGGGAGCTGCTGGAACCTTTGTTAAATTTAAAAGCCCTTTACAACTGGTTCTAAAAGGGTTTCTAAATTTAACAACCGGCTGCAGCTCACCACTGGCCTTATCTACACACACAAGTTGTACCACTATACTGTAACCCCAGAGGGTGACTGCAGCTCGAGCTGACGTACCTGAGCTAGTTTTAATCTTGCTAACTTGGGTACTGGAGCAGGGAAGCCATAGCAGCACATGCTTCAGCATGGGCTTTACAAGCCCATCTGGAACCTGGGTAATTACTCGTGGGGCCAAGCGCACTCTGCCATGGCTTTACGGTAAGGAATGGAATCATGCTTATTCTTTTCAATGAGTTTTATCCATCATCCACATATAAAGTGTGGATTGTAATGAATAAGTACCATAAAAGAGAGAATCTGACAGAAGCTTGTGTGATGGCAGTGCTTCCATTTCATCGCAGATGATTTAACCCAAAGTTTTGACACCCTTTGAAAATAATGAGAAAAAGGAAAAAATAAAATGTGTGACTTAGAATCACAGAGAAATAAAATATTTAACTGATTTTTTTTAATGAAAGGAAGAAAATCAGTCTACCTGGACTATTGATATCCCCAGAAGAAATATTACATATAATACAGGTAAAAACTATCTTTTTAGTTACATACATATCACTATCACCATGTTCTCCCTCAACTTCAACTGAAGTTTTACTCTTCTTAATTTTATCCCATTACTACTAGGCTTACCTGCTCTTTGCCTTGGGGGTGGGAGCTAGCACTGGGGCCAGAGACTGGGACAGCAGCGCACGACGCCGGCAGGAGGGGGACATGACACTGAGCCAGGGTCGGGAGGGGTGGGCGGAACATGAGCCCTAGTGGGCTCCCACACACCCTATGGGCTCACCCCACAGCCTGTGCACTCCAGGTGCCTGCTGAGCAGGAAAGGGAGTGGGGGGAGGCAGACTCCCTGAGCCCTCCTGCCCCCCTACCCAGGGCACTGGATTCCTTCTGTGGTCCCTCCCTTTCATGCTAACTATCCCTCCTGCCCCCCCCCCTCCAGGGCATGGAATCCATCCTGTGCCCCCCCCCGTCCTTCCTGTCCCCCTCCCATCATCCTCCCATCATTGCCCGCCCACCCAAAATCCAGGGCCCACCCAGTTTTTCTGTCCTAGCTATGCTGCTGCTTTGTACCACCCTATGTTAGTCCTTTTCATTCTTGGCCCCCCTCATATACTTGTAGATCATGTCCCCATATAGTAATCTCTGCCCCATTCTGTAAATAGTTAACCTTGTTAATCTTCCCTTACAAATCTAGTAATTTTTGTTTTCTTTACCTTCATTTAATTTGTTAATATCTTTTTGATATTGAGTTATGCAATTCTGAATGAATTTCAGTGACAGCTGAAGGTGCTCATCACTTAACAAATCAGACCAGAGTTATAGGCACCTATTTTTGAATAACCTTTGCCAATGACTATCTTCTCCTTGGTTGAGATTTCATGACTTCGTAGACAAAATTATAGTGGCATATTGCACTGGAAACTCCTGTTTGTTTTCCACTATCACCTCTGTTTCTTATAGAGTTACGGCTTTCCATATTCATTCCCTGCCTTGTGTATCTGTTTTTCATATTGTTTTTCCTCCTCTGTATTGGTTTTCACTTTCCCAATTTGAATCTTTTTGTTATGTTCTGTCCTCCTTTCTAACATATCTAGAAATATTTCTCTGCTGTTCACAGTTCCTCCTAATGTAATATAATCTGTTAATTTCATTATTTGGTTTACTCCCACTTCCACTTATTTAAAGATGTTAAATAAACCCATGTCAGACTAGATAGACCCACAGCTATATTAGCAGTTGCCTAGTTGGTGGTCCTTCAGCTCTTTTTCACTCTGTGTGGCAGTGTTCGTATCCAAGACAATGCAGATAAATACTTTGACTAGGAGTCAGTGACACACTGTATCTTTATCTTTTTAAAAATCCAAATATACTGCATCTTATATATTCTCTGTATTGTGTCACCTTGCTACATGAAATGTTGAGAAAAGAAGCCACATAATGAATAGTCTTTGAGCCAGATCCTGATGCACTTTATTCAGTTTATTTAAGAGACCTTCCCATTGACTTCAATAAGTGTTTTTGCTGAATAAGGCTTCAGAATTCATAGAAACAAGGATAATCATAGAATATCAGGGTTGGAAGGGACCTCAGGAAGTTATTCAGTCCAAGCCCCTGCTCAAAGGGGATCAAATCCGAGACAGATTTTTATCCTAGTTCCCTAAATGGCCCCCTCAAGGATTGAACTCCTAACCCTGAGTTAGGCAGACTAATGCTCAAACCACTGAGCTATCCCTTTTGGTTCTTTTTATAAACAGGAATTCATGGGAAGTTATTCAGTTTGGGTGGATTCAAGTTATGGGAAAACCCTTATATGAAGGCAGACTGAAGTATGAAGAAAGAACCTTCTTTGCGAAACACTTTTCTGTTGTGTTTTTAAAAGACTCTAAATGCTGTCCATTTGTATTCACTTTATGTTCAACCAGATATTGCTCCAATAGAGGAATGGTTTGTAAGATTCACCATGCATCATAGATTAAACATGTTTGCTACTGAAGGAACACTACTAGATGTTTTTAGAGGTAAGATACATTTAGAAAGAGAATCATGTAGAATTCTAAAAAAAAAAAGACCCTGTAAAAATGGAGTTAAGGATGATATTAGTCTGAGTTAAGCTTACACTTAAATCTAAACATTTTAAGATATGGAAACATACTGCTAAGGCACACAAGTAACCTTAGCTCTGCCCTGTAGTGACAACATTAGGGAAAAATTGAAAAAAAAATCTTTAAAAATCAATTTCTTCTACACATGCTAAAATGCCTTAATCATATTCATATAGTTATTGTACAACATCAGTACAGGACAGGGTTCATCTAAAAAGTTCTGTCTGTGGCAAGCTATAACAAGATGATCAGTGCACCTTTTTCAGTAAATTTTATTAGAAAACTATGTCCCTTCTGTAGAGCAAGCTAAAGAGCCTTCCTAATTTCTTTATCAAGTCTATTGTCTTGTAACGTGGTTATTATTGGAGTGGCTGTCAACACTGCCTAATTAAGGTTGCCCATAATTCCCAGGAAAGATCTCCTGTTTTCAGTTGCTTAGAACTTTGTGAAATTTCAGTGGTTTGGGCTGAAGTTTTCTATGCCTGGTGTCTGCCTCAGGCTGATTTTTTTTTTTTATTTCAGCCAATATAGTTCAGCAGTTTCCAAGAATGAGGCTAAGAGGAAAATATGTCTCCCCCCCCCTTAAAAATACTTTGAGATGATCTAAAAGTCCCCCTGTTTTGGAACAGAAACTTAGGCCTGGTCTACACTAGGACTTTAAATCGAATTTAGCAGCGTTAATTCGAACTAACCGCTCAACCGTCCACACCAGGAAGCCATTTAATTCGAACTAGAGGGCTCTTTAGTTCGAATTTGGTACTCCACCCCGACAGGTGGAGTAACGCTAAATTCGACATGGCTAGTTCGAATTAGGCTAGGTGTGGATGGAAATCGAACTTAGTAGCTCCGGGAGCTATCCCACAGTGCACCACTCTGTTGACGCTCTGGACAGCAGTCCGAGCTTCGATGCTCTGACCAGCCACACAGGAAACGACCCGGGAAAATTTGAATTCCTTTTCCTTTCTGGACAGTTAGAATCTCATTTTGTGGTTGGACATCGGGGCGAGCTCAGCAGCACCGGCAGCAATGCAGAGCTCTCCAGCAGAGGAGTTCATGTAATCTCTGAATAGAAAGAGGGACCCGGCTTAGACTGACCGGGAACTCTTGGATCTGATCGGTGTGGGGGGCGAGTAGTCTGTGCTTTCGGAGCTGCGCTCCAACAAACTGAATGCAAAGACCTACGAGAAGGTCTCCAAAGCCATGATACAGACAGAGGATACAGCCGTCATGCAACGCAGTGCCGCGTGAAAATCAAGGACCCCAGACAAGCCTACCAAAAAATCAAAGCGGCCAACGGATGCTACGGAGCCTGCCACCACTGCCCCACCAGTGACCATGGACTCTGATGATGGGACAGTGTCGACGGACAGTTCCTCGACGATGTTCACGGACGGGGAAGATGAGGAAGGGTTTGTGGAGGACGAGGCAGGCGACAGCGCTTACAACGCTGGTGTCCCCGACAGCCAGGATCTCTTCATCACCGTCACGGAGATCCCCTACCAACCCTCCCCGGCCATGAACCCGGATCCTGAATCAGGGGTAGGAGCAGTCGGTAAGTGCTTTAACCATGTTAACTTTTATTCTTAATATAACAGCAATCTGAAGTGTGTGAAAAGGAGGTCTCTGTATATATGGTGATAGAACAGAAATCCTCCTGGGAGATCTCCACGAAGCTCTCCTGCCGTTAATCGATAAGCATCAGCAGGAGGTTCCTGGGGAGAGCTGCCTTATTGGGTGCTCCGTGATAGCACCCTTTTCCGCGCGAGGCTTTCATGCGGTATTCAGGGAGCACTGCCTCCCAGAGCACGGCTGCATAGGTCCGTGCTAGATTTCACGCAGCATGCGCTCTCTATCTCCTTCAGTGCCCGTCCTCATGGTTATCTCGCTCGGAGACTCCTGCATCTAAGTAGGGGAATTACTGTAATGTTACGCCTGGTCCAAAGTATTTTTAAAAAATCTCCGGACAGACGGCATAGCACAGACTCAGCACGCAGCTGCGTGACGAGCGTAACGGAAAGCCAAAGAATCAAATGGACGCTCATGGAGGGAGGGGGGAACGAGGACGCAAGGTATCCCACAGTTCCTGCTGTCTCCGAAAAGCATTTGCATTCTTGGCTGATCTCCAAATGCTTCTAGGGTCAAACACAGTGTCCGCGGTGGGTCGGGGCATAGCTCGGCAATTTACGCACCCCCCCCCGACCCCCAGAAGTTAAAGGGAAAACAATCCTCTGTTGACTCTTTTACATGTCACCGTATCTGTACTGAATGCTGCAGATAGACGCGCTGCTGCAGCACTCAACAACAACATCCTTCCTCCCACCCCGCCATGGGTGGCTGATGGTACAATAGGACTGCTACCCGTCCTCATCATCAGCCTATTGGCACATGGGGCAGTGCCAAAGGACTGGTAACCATACCAACTTGCTTGGGACAGGTCGATCAAGGTCGCTTGGTCCTAATTTTTCATGGTAGATGGTGCAGTATGGCTGGTAACCGTCCTCATCATTGCAACAGGGGGCTGAGCTCCATCAGCCCCCACCCTTCATTGTAAAGAAAAGATTCAATTGCCCCTGGACTAGCAGAGGGATGATTGGCTCCCTCCTCCACACCCCTTAATGTCATCTCTGGACTATCATTGCAGCTGGAGGCTTCCTTCCACTCATTTCTCGCAAACGACTACCTGTGTCTTATTCATGCATTCTATATTACTTCATCACACAAGTGGGGGGACAATGGTATTGGAACCCAGGAAGGCTGGGGGAAGAACGGAATGAACAGCTGGGGTTGTTTCAGGAGCACACCCTGTGAATAGCATTCAGCTCAAAATTTATGCATGATTGGCCAGAGAGCAGCTGTGCTCTCTGGTTCTATGATACAGTGGTTCTCTAGTACAGTTGCCCATATTCTAGGCAGGACTGATTCTATTTTTAGATACCCAAAAAGGAGGGATTGACTCGGGGAGTCATTCCCAAATTTTGCTTTTGCGCCCCTGGCTGATCGGCCAGGGGCACTTATGACAGCACCAAATGGCGCAGTGCAAAAGGACAGGTAACCATGACCATCTTATTACCGTCTTCTTACCAGTTCATGGTATGGTAGACGGTACAGTATGCCTGGTAACCATCGCTGCTGTCATGCAAAAGCAAAAGCATGCTGCTGTGTAGCGCTGCTGGTCCGCCTCTGTCAGCGGCATCTAGTACACATACGGTGACATACACAAAAGGCAAAATAGGGTCCATTGTTGCCACGCTATGGCGTGTGCCAGGGCATTTCATGGAAAATGTGCTCGAAATGATTGTCTGCCGTTGCTTTCCCAGAGGAAGGAATGACTGGTGACATTTACCCAGAATCCACCGCGCAAATGATTTGTGCAACAGCAGGCACAGGGGTCTCAACAAAAAATTCACAGAGACAGCCTAGACTCAGTTAATTGTTCGCAAAAAAGTATCTTTGCAAGGAATTCACTAACTGTTTCCCATCTCACAGCTTCCACTGTCTCCAGACCTTCCACAGCATCCCCCTCGCAGAGGCTGGCGAAGATTAGGCGGCGAAAGAAAAAGACAAGGGACACGATTTTCGATGAACGTGTGGGCTGCTACCTAGCCGAGGCGGACCAGCAGAGGCAGTGGAGGGAGAAAGTCTCTCTGTACCAGCACTCACACAGCGAATGGGAGGAGAGGTGGTGTGAGGAACACAAGCAGGCGACTCAAGCAATGCTTGTACTAGTGAGGGAGCAAACGGACACGCTCCGGCGACTTGTGTATGTTCTGCAGGACCGCTGCAGGACAGAGCCCCCGGCAGTATCTCTGCAACCGCCCTCCCCCGCCACAAAGTCACATACCCCCCTCACCCTAAATAACCAGGAGGATGCCCGCCCTGGGCCGTGAATACTGTCACTGCACCCCAGCAGAGTGCTCAAGTAACCAAAAGCTCTCATACCCTACGTTTGCATAAGTCCTTCCCTTCCGGACTCAAACAAGTCCCAATCCCAGTCCCATCCCATAACTGTGTACTTAAGTAATAAAAATACTTTGCTGTTAAGTACTGTTTCCGTCATGTTTTTTCACTGAAGACCGTGTTTGAATGGGGTGCGTGGGGAAGGGGGTGGTTAATTGCATAGGACAGTCACCTTTCCCAGGGTACAGACATGGGGGCAGGATCAGCAGCGGGTCACACACACGGTGCAGTCAGTAGGCACCCTGGTCGGTATGGGAGGTGGTTTCCAGGATCTGTGTGGGCGGGGGAGATGTGACTTTGCAGCGGGGGAGGGCGGTTACAGATCTTATACAGCGGTCCTTGTCCTGGACCGCTGAGTCACGCAGCTGAGGAATCTGTATCCGTCCTCCTTCACCACAAGGTCACATATCCACCCGCACACAGAATTCCATAAAGAGGGATGGCAGGCTCCGTTGAAACAAGCAGTCCGGCAATGCGGACCGCTGTAGGAGCAGGAGCCTGTCATTCCTTGAGTTTAGAGGCGGTCTTTACATCAGCGCACACCCTACCCACCACAGTCTGCGTTCCAGTTTCAACCCTTTAACGAAAAGTCATGAATAAAGAAACCTCTCCTCAGTAACAGTGTGACATGTATTTTATTTTTACACGTGTCTTGGAAGTGGGGGAAACGGGGAGAACGGGGTATTTAACCGAAGAGGAGAGTCAACAGTAACTGGGTAAAGAAACAGGGGCAGGTTCAGCTTCTCTGTAAAGAAACTGAACAGTCACAGGTCACGCTGCTCGCTGCTCGCTGGTATTTGAAGAGTTCCTTGTCGCTGTCCCAGGCGCCTGTATAGGGCTTCATGAGCAAGTGCATTAGCGGGCAGGCTGGGTCACCGAGGATCACTATAGGCAAATGCACATCCACAACAGTTATTTCGTGGTACGGGAAGAAACTACCTTCCAGAAGGCGTCTGAGCAGCCCACAGTTCCTGAAAACACACGCATCATGAACCTTGCCCGGCCACCCGACGTTGATGTTTGCAAAACGTCCCCTATGGTCCCCCAGTGCTTGCAGCACCATTGAAAAGTAGCCCAATTTCTCATCAGCTGACTGTGGAAGAGGTGGACAATAAAGTGCGAGGAGGAGAAAACGGCGATGATCGCAGCGGGCTCCGTGCTTGCAGTGCTGTGGCGTCCGCGCTGTCACTGACCAGAAAAGTGCACGAACAGATTGCCCGCAGGCACTTTCAAGGAGGGAGGGAGGGAGGTTGTGATTGACGGTTCAATGACGACACTTACCCAAAACCACCCTCGACACATTTCTCCCCCCAGCAGGCATTGGGGGCTCTACCCAGCTTCCCACAGTGCACCGCTTCCAAAGTCGACGCTGGCCCCGTGAATGTGGACTCAGAAATTCGAATTAGTGTATTTAGTATGGATACACAAATTCGACTTCATACGGTCGAATCCACAAATTCGAACTAAGTTGATTCGAAATAGTCTTGTAGTGTAGACAAGGCCTTAAAATTTGGCAAGGGAGTAGCCTTTGTGTCAGGCCAACCCCTTGTGCTTTTTCCTAACCCTGTGAAAATCTACTCAAATTTGGCCAAGTGTCACAGAGTGCCTCCATAACTACCTGGTGAACCTCACTGCCTGGCCAGTTCAGATGGTTCATAATCTCAAATGTACACCATGCCATTTATCTTTCACCAAGGTGTGAATTTATTTCCCTCTTTCTTCACAAGAATATGCAACACAGGCTAATAGCAAGAACTGGCTTCCCTATAGCTCTCACTCCTCAGCCCTGGCTCACCTTCTGAGCTTCCTTCTGAGCTGAGCTCCTCTTGCACTGCTGTTGAGTTCCCCTTGCTTCCTGATCGTCCCCTTACATTCTCCCCAGTTACTTTGTTAGCTCAGTGATTGTCAGCCAGGTGCTCACAATCCCCAGAAAGTGTGAAATTGCCCTCAGCTAGGCTTCTGTAATGTCAATAATCAGGGTGCTGCTGATAGCATTCTGTCACACCAAGTTATAAACCTTTGAAAAATCACAGTTTGCACATACTCAGTAGAGATGTCTGGACTTTTAACAGTTCGGATCTAGAGATTCCATCCTCCCTGAGCATGTGCCATCCCCTCACAGCTCCTAGTGGTGAACACACTATACATACACCATCCCGGTGGAGTAAATGAGGCTCAGAAGGAATCTCTGTTCCAGTCCTGGGTGGAGGTATGCAACGGAAGTGAGTATACAGAGCTTGTCTCTCCTGTGCTCTCAGGAACACCTCCCACCCGCACCCAGGTAGTGTGGGTGAAGAAGCCATCTGATCTGAATGCGAAGGGGACAAAATCTAGAGCAGGGGGAGGGAAAGGAATCGATTGGACAGGGAGACTGGAGTTGAAGAGGGGCGAGAAACTGAGGAGGAGTCAGAAGGGGAGACTAGAACTGACTGAGAGAGAAGATGGGGAGACCAGCTTTTGTAAAGGAGTGGATTTACTTTTGTGAGAGGAGGGTAGGACTGGTTGGGCAAGGAGACTAGGAATGGTAGTTGGAGGAGAGAGACTGGTAGCCAGTGAGGGAAACAGGAAGGGAGGCTGGGAGCCATTTGGCTGGGGTAGGGGTATACTGAGGTTGGACAAGAAGCTGGGGGAAGGGGATACCGGGAGCAGGAATCAGTGGGGGAGGAAGATGGATTGAGGAAGGAGGATAGAGTTCTGACAAGGAGTTGGGATGTGGGGAGAGAAATGGGATTGGCTAGATGGAGACTGAGATGAGGAGCAACAGATTGGATGAAGAACCCCAAGATGGAGACTAGAACTGAGAGCCCATGTAGGGTTGGGGAGACAGATTGTATGAGGAGTCAGGAGGGGACAATTGGGCCTGGCTGGGCAAGAAAGCTGTGGGGTCAAGAAATTGTGAGGAGAAAAAAGGGGGAACTGGTATTGGCTGGGAAAGGAGACTGGAACCAGGTGTGGAAAAAATAGTATGTGAGCATTCAATTAAAGACTATGTCATAATGCATAGACACAAGGAGGCTAAAATAAAGTTGCATGGGCAACCTTAATTCTGGTACTTCTTAACTCTTGAGTGCTTGACTTTGCAATCTCAATAATGTTCTTTTAAATTGTTGTGTGCATAATTTTATTTTAAGCAGCAGGATATGCATTCTCCACTAAGCTTCATGCAAGTACTTTTTGCCATTGCACTTTCTTTTCCATGTGATTAACATGTTTTGTATTTCAATGGCATCCTTCATCTTAGGCCTGGTCTACACCTAAAACACCAAAAAATTTTAACACTCATGAGAGACATAGTTAAGCTGAACTTAAGCCCCAGTGTAGACACCGCTAGGTCAATGAATGACTTCTTCCATCAACCTGGCTACCGCCTCTCATAGGAGTGGATTTACTCTAGTGAGGGGGGAAATCCTTTCTGTAACACTGTAACAAGTGCCTATGCTACAGTAGCATAGCTGCAGTGCTGGAGCTGTACCACTGTAGCGTCTGTAGTATAGGCAAGCCCTTACATATGCGCTCGTCCACGTGCATGTTCTTTCTCCATTGCACTTTAGGTACATTTCTTACTTAGTCTCTTATAACCAATTATATTTGTCTTCTGTTTATCCATGAAATATATAGGAAAATGGTAAGGATGGTTAAATAAACATGCAGTGTATTCATGCTTTGTATATTTTAAACATCTAGACTTTTTTCTTCCGCAGAGCCTCTTCTTCAGTGGCATCTTGGCAAACCAATAAACTCTACTGAAATTGCTGCTTTAATACCCGATGTAATAAATATCACAGTGTCAAAATGCCCCTGTGCTAATGATGTGGCAGTAATTGCTCTTATATGCAATGATACAGTACATGGTAAGTTGTGCATTTGTGTGTTTAAATATATTCACCATAAATCTGCAGACCAGTGCAAGGCAACGTAAGTTGGATCAAACAGTTTGTACAGTTCACATACTCTCCCTAGTTCTGAAAGAAATAGAACCTCTCGCATTACCTTATGTAAGCATCTGTACCCTCCCTTCCAAAATTAGACAGGTCAGTGACATTGTCTGGCCCAGTGTGCAATCACAGCCAAAAGGTGAAAAAAGAAACCTTCCAAAAAACTATATTTCCATTATGCAAATCAATGATACCTCCTCACTTTGACTGTTGAATTTAGGGTGCATCCCTTCATTTAAAAAAGGCAGAAGGAGAAGAGGTCTGGAAAAAAGCAACTGAAATTATCTGAGACATGCAGAGAGATTTAAAGGCCAGCACTGTTTGGAGGAGAAAGAAGGAAATAGGATTGTCACCTGACCTAATGAATGGTATAGAAAAGTCTTAATTGGGCACTTCTGTTTTGCTCATTCCCAGAAGAGGGCACTCTATGAAATGCTTTTTTAAGCAACACATAAATAACTTGTGGGTCTCAGTGCCTCAGATTCCCAGCTGTAAAAATGATCTGAAGCACTGAGGAGTGATGTAACTTGACCACAATCACTTATCAAGTTGATGGTAGAGTTGGAAATAAAACCAAAGTTGTCCCCCAGTCCAGATATATTCTGATCATCATTTGGGTTCGGGAAAATAATTCCCAATAGGGTAGTGTTGCACACTTCATTAAACCTTCCCCTGAAGAAGCCAGCAATGAACCCCTGCTGGAGGATGGACCATTGGTTGATTTTTAGTATGGCCTTCTATAATTAGATGTCTTTTGGTCCTGATAAACTTGATCACATTTAGAAAATTACTCTGAGGGTATGTCTACACTACCCGCCAGATCGGTGGGAAGTGATCAATCCAGTGGAGATCGATTTATTGCATCTAGTCTAGACGCGATAAATCGACCCCCGAGCGCTCTCCCGTCGACTCCTGTACTCCAGCGCTGTGAGAGGCGCAGGCAGAGTCGATGGGGGAGTGGCAGTAGTTGACTCACCATGGTAAAGACACCACAGTAAGTAGATCTAAGTACGTCGACTTCAGCTATGTTATTTACATAGCTGAAGTTGCATAACTTAGATTGATTTTCCCCCCGTAGACCCAGGCTTATACTCTGTTGTACAGTATGGTGAAATTGGCTTTAATATCTCAGACAGACTAGGCCTGAGATGCAAATAAAAGTGAGCACTGCCATCTAATGGTAGATGTAGGAAATGCTGAAAAGTAAAACCAGCACAAACTACCTGGCATAGGAGATACCAGTAATCCTGTAAAACAAAAACTAAAGTAAAGATACAGATATTCAGTAACTTACTATTGTTTAGCTATATCTGTTGGAAAAAGCAGCAGAGTTTATGGGTAATCTGGTCTGTCGCACCATCATGGGAAGAGCTACCAAACCAAATGTTAATCCATTTTAGAGATGGGCAAAATGGTTTTATTTATATAGCACCATTGGTATCAAAGGTGCTTTATAGACGTGTAAAATGATAAATTCACAGACCCAAAGATTTTAGAATCCAAATGAACAAAATAGAGGTAGGACAGGAGGGAAGGGAAGCAACAGAAAAGCAAAATGATTGAGCAATTTTAAAAATTGTCTTCGCTCACTTCGTGTGATAAGTATTCTGAGTCTGATGAGTCATCCCTGAGCCTGCATGTCATGAACCTCACATGTCATCTGAGATAATTACCTGTGAGTCCTAAGGGTCCAGCCAATCAACAAGCCAGAGTCTAACTAGGTGACAGCAAAGCAGGTATAGAGGCTGCTAATGAAAGCAGCCACTCCAGTCTGCTCAACATCACTACCTTGTTGGGGATACTCCCAGCTGCCTGGTAGCTCTGACAGACTGCTACTGCTCCAGTGACAGCCAGATGCCTGCCTGCCTGTCCTGGTGCTTCTTAGCAATTCCATGGTACAAGTTTTTTTTAATACATATTGGCCTGAATCCTGAAGTTACTACTCACTTTTTTCTCCATTTTTACTCAAGTCAAACTCCTTTTGGCATACATGGGAGTTTTGACTGAGTAGAGACTTCAAGATTCAGTCCATTGTGGTCAAACCATAATATAGAGTAGATGAAAGGATTATGAAGAGAGGTCTGAGAGTAGGAATGAGTGAAAGCCTTCCTGAAATAAATACATTTTGAATAGGGATTTGGAGGAAGGTGAATTTGCAAGGCATACTAGACCAGGGAATCTGTTTCAGGCATAGGAAGAAGCATGAAAAGAAGTAGTCTCACAAGTTGTAGGAGATGAGAGGTGGTTTTGCACTTGCTTGTCTGCATATAGACTCATAGACTTTAAGGTCAGAAGGGACCATTATGATCATCTAGTCTGACCTCCTGCACAATGCAGGCCACAGAATATCACCCACCCACTCCTGTAACAAACCCCTAACCTATGTCTGAGTTAATGAAGTCCTCAAATCATAGTTTAAAGACCTCAAGGTGCAGAGAATCCTCCAGCAAGTATCCTTCATATATTCCAGTGTTGTCAAGATGAATTTTTTTGCTCAGCAGTGTCTGTTGGGGCCACACTTGCACCCTATGTGTCTTCGTGCCTCCAGCTGAGGGCATAAAGAGTTGTTCCACCCCTCTGTTCCTTCTCACCATATGTGGCTACAAGTCAGTCAGAACTTGCAGTGTCCGAGCTTTTTTTGAGTTGTATGGCCTTTTTCTGTATATGTGAATAGTCGTAGGTAGTCTGATAGCACACAGTGATTAGTATAGTTTTTGTCTTTTTTAATAGCATTTCCTTTCATCTTTTTGTGAGGAAACTAGTTTTATTTTGCTTGAGGAAGGTACTTTCAACACTGAGTTCAGTCACTTTGTATAATCATAAACCCCAGGCTTTAAGAATTTCCCTTTGTATAAAGCCATAGTGCCGTTAAACTATGGACAACCTAGATGCTATTATGTCTAAGGGAAGGGCATGTCATCAGAGAGATATCAGCTGTAAGTCACGTTCAAAGACAGCCAAAGAGCCAGGGAAGCTCAGCTAAAACTTTTTCTGATGGAGAGATTGATGCATCCTTCCTCTGATCATGGATCCTTGATTTCCAGGAACAGAAACATTTGAGCACTCTCATCTGAATGTGCTCCTGCTGCCTCTTCCACTTGTGTCTCTGATGTTCCTGTGCTGAAGGATTTGTTCTCTTCCTCTAGTAAAACATTGGATGGCAGTGGGAAGAAGGAGCTTTTAGAGAAAAAAGACAGATTTCCTTCTCTGGGTCCTTCTACTTCTAAGGCTCATTAATCTTCTTGAGCATCAGAGGCCAAGGATAGCTCATGAGACAAAAAGGGTTCGACCAGTGCTCATTCAGGCACCAGTCACTTTATCTCAGGACCTTCATCTTTGGTGCTGAAGAGATCACCTGATAATGACACCTCAGTGCCAAGGCATCTGGTACTGATGTTCCCAGTACTGACTCTTCCAGTAGCCTCTACCTCAGTACTGGTAATGGCAGCTTGCTTACCATAGGCACTGTCATATTAGTACCAAAGATTTACGTAGCATCCAAAGACCTATCAGTCTCCTCAGTAGTAGACCTCCCCCCTGTTACCAGCGGTAAAGTCACCACTGCTAGTACTGGCCACTGTCTCAACTATGATACCGAGTGCATCCTCTGCGAACTAAAACACATTATGTGGTGGCTCCACGCAAGCCTACTCGTATTGCCTCTCATCTTAAAGAGGAGTATTCTTTTTCCTCTTCTAGCTCTGAGGACAGTAGAGAGCCTTCATCAGCTAAATTGCTAAGGTCAAGGTACTCAGGAACATTTACCCCTGGGAGAGATTCCCCTGAGAGAGTATTTCATTCATCATGTCAGCAGTTTTCACAGAGTGCCTCATGGTAGTGGCAGCTTCCCTCAGAAATCTATCTATTCAAGTGTTCCCATACCTGGATGATTGGCTTATTCAATTATAGCAGCAAGTTGTGGGCTCCATTCAGCAAACTGCATCTCTCTTTGGACTGGAAATAAACAAAGACAAATCAATAGTGACTGAAAAAAACATAAACCTCATAAAAGCCAGTCTCTACTCCACAATAGTGGTGGCTTATCTACCATCAGAGATTCCAAGCCATTTTAGACCTATGTTACCATCTAAGAGTTCACCCCAAGACATCAGTAAGAACTTGCCTCAGAGTGCTTGGCCACATTGCTTCCTGCATGTTCATAAAATCATAGACTATCAGGGTTGGAATGGACCTCAGGCGGTCATCTAGTCCAGCCCCCTGCTCAGAGCAGGACCAATCCCCAACTAAATCATCCCAGCCAGGGCTTTGTCAAGCCTGACCTTAAAAACCTATAAGGAAGGACATTCCACCACCTCCCTAGGTAACCCATTCCAGTGCTTCACCACCCTCCTAGTGAAAAAGTTTTTCCTAATATCCAACCTAAACCTCCCCCACTGCAACTTGAGACCATTACTCCTTGTTCTGTCATCTTCTACCACTGAGAACAGTCTAGATCCATCCTCTTTGGAACCCCCTTTCAGGTAGTTTTTTTTCCATCCACGTTTGAAAAAAAGGTGAGGCAAAGTTACATACATTAGATGGCCTCTTATTACACACAGATAGAACTAGGCCACTCAGATCATCCCCAGACTATTCATAGCATATAGAGATAGGGTTAAGGACCAGGTCTTTTCTACCCCAAGACTTTCGAACTGGATTTTGGTCTGTATCAATCTATGAGTTGGCTTCTGTAATCCCACCATTAAGGGTCATAGCCCACTCTATGAGAGCACAAGCAACTTCTGTTGGCTCTCTGAGAAATATACCAATCATAGACTTTATAGAGTAATAACCATGGCCTTTAGTTCTCATATTCATCCAACTCTGTTCTGTCATGGAGCATCCAGACCTGATGCTGACTTTGGCAGAGCTGTCCTACGGTCCATCATTTAGGGTAGACTCTGAGTACTTACCTTCTATAATTTCACTAGCAGTGAAATATATACTGTATATACACGAGCAACAAAGGAGAAACAATTGCTTACCCTACAGTAGCTGTGGTTCTTCAATACATTTCCCTATATAAAGATTAGACTAAATACATTCCACAATCTGCCTCAACCTCCCCCCCATACTCAGTGCTATAGAGTCTGTTAACATCAAGATTTCATGGGGCAAAGAATCTGAGGGGTAGTTGGGGCAACACCACTCTTCAGTCAGAGGCATAAGGATACTCCAACAGACAATGCTGGTCAAAGAATCCATCTAGAGTGCAGCTGGTGCATGCACTCAAAAAGTGGAATATATATGGACAAGACATCTTGAAGAGCCAGTTATTGTAGGGTAAATAACTTTTTTTTTTCATGAGGTAGCAAAGCCTGAAACTTCTCCCAAAACTAAAACTAAACCAAATCTACAAAAAAAATTTGAAATATTTTTTCTTTTTAAAACTTTTCATACTCCTCTGCCCTTCCTGCTTTTTGGCCGGGACAGGAAAAGGAAATCTCATGACCACATTCATTAATGTCACTGCATTTCAGAGCCAGATGATCTACTAGAACTCTAGTAAAGCCGGTTTATTAAGATTTACGCATTAGTTTTCAGAGTTTTGGATAACAAAAACACTATCTGAAACTTTTTGCAGTTTCTCAGTCACTAATTTCAATGAAATCATAACATCAGTGCTTGAAATACAGACTGAGACACCTGAAATATCTATTGTAGCTGTTCCAAGTTTTCATTACAAACACTGACAGCGGTCAAACTCAGCTGAGGAAAGACCTGATCCCATAAAAGTGAATGGTAAAACTGGCTTTTAAGGGACCAGGCACTTCAATAAGTCATGACAAACTCAACGTATACATCTTTCACTCTTGTTAGATACATCCTTCCTTCTTCCCTTTTTATCTCTGTGCTGAATGGCTACTCTCATTCCATTGAAATGCTTCCTGAACTTTCAACAATAACCCTCAAAAGCAAGATGTGCTTAATTAAAATCAGAGACGAAATCTGCACCCCTGTAAGTCTGGACCTTCATCTGGTCAGGTGCATTGAGCATTTAATAAATAAAAATCACAGCTCAGTTTGTGTTCCTAAAAAGTCTGCAAATCCTTAAAATGAGTTCTAGTCTCTGTTTCAAAATAAAATATGGGTCTCATTTATGGTTTCATATCAAAACTATGTGGTACTGATTGATTTGGAAAGTCAACATCTGAACCTTATTGTGGTTTCCCAATCACAGTATGAAAAAGGTAAAACTTGGCAGTTTCAACTGAGTTTTACTTTTGATTTTGGAGTTTCAGACCCAAAATTCAAGTTAAAAGCTCCAAAAAGTGGTTCAAAACCAAAGACAATGGAGTTTCAAACACCTCTGATATCTGTAGCCAGATTCCGGAGTCCTTACTCAGTTCTCATTCACTCAAAAGTTACATAGAAGCTTTTGTATTGAAGTGATCAATAGAAGACAGCATTTGCAACCCTGCAGTTAATTCTATGAAGTCAGTGGGAGTTTTTCCAGAATTAAGAGTATAGGATTTGGCCTCATATGATTGTACCAGAAGATGCTTTTACAAATTGTGAGACATCTGCTTTTAGGTTGACCTTTTATCCTTTCATTGCTACATCAATCTTCTTCTTTTTTTTTTATTTGTAGGAATTTATTTAGGAGTTACCTATTCTGGATTTATATCTCGAGAAACACAGTGGTTCAATATGACAAACAGCCTGTGTAGTCTCCTAGACGATGGTAATTCCTTCTTGTTCTTAATAATTTAACAAGTGCAGTGTTCATGATTGCTTGGGTGGTACATTCATTACACTGTCATGTGAGAGACTCAAGTCTGCACTTAGACTTGTGTTGACAGAACCGTGATGGGATGCCCTGACCCATTTCTGCCCACATTTTTTGCTGCCCTTGAGGTCAGTAGAGATCATCTTGAATTACATCAAAATATAGCATAATGTGTATGTAATTGTCAATAATAAAATAAAAAAACTTAAGAAATAATAATAAACCAAAATTTATAAATCCATAGCAGGCATGCATAGAGAAGGAAGGCCTGCTTAGATCAGTGGCAAGTAGTAGAAACTAATTTGAAATAGTCTTGGTCCCTTGCTTGACCACATTCTCAATCCAGACAAGAGAAAAGGTAAATATCACAGGTAGTGCTTTGAACCCTGTCAGAGAGAAGAAAAAGACATTACAGAGTTGCCACGGTGGTCCCTACTGGCTAACTGGAGTGGAAAGTGTGCTCTGGAAAGGGCCATCTCCCAGTCCTTTGTAAGATGAGAAGTACTTAAGTACTGGGTGAGTGCTGAGCTGACCTAGGAAGCTCTTAAAGAGTCCGTGCTATAACCTGCAAGGCAAAAGGAATAATCGGTTCCTATAGGAAGAAAGATATATGGTTTTTGAAGCTATTCTGAAGCAGCAAAAAAACAACCCTAATTCCACACTACCTATCCTTTTGGCCTTATTTTCAGGTTCAGGCTGGCCAGCTAAATGGCATTAGTGTCAAATTCTAAAACCTACATGATTTGTAAAAATGTCTCTCATGATTTTATATGCTGAATCCTGAGGGGAACTGAGCACTTGTAATGATACCCACAAATGTTCTAAATGGCGAAGTGATTCTTTGGCTTGCGTGTAGACTATAGTCATGACAGATGTGTGAATGCACAAAACAAAGCAGTGATTATTCATAATGCTGTTTTTTCTCTTCCATAAGACTGTGCTGGCCTTTCACTTGTGAATATAATCTTAACGAATAATCATTTAATAATCCTCACTACATTGGGCCTTTTCATTAGTCAAGATCTACGCTATCCAACTGGAAGGATTTTAAATGTATGTGAGTTTGCTTATAAATTAAGTAACTTTTAAAGCCATATTTGTAAAGCTTAAGACAAATAAAAATTTGCACAATTGTGCAGTTATTTTTGGAGAAATCCTCATGGAAATATAGTAAGGGAGATTTTAACTTGTGCGACTAGTGGGATTACCTTTTTCTCAGCCTTTTAACATGAGATTAGGAAATTAGGAATAAAGGAAGATTCAGGATTGTTAAAATTCAGAATCAGGAAACACAACTGTCCCATAGCATAACAGTTAATTTGTAGAGTAATCTTATTGTAAGAATGTTTTGTGAGAAATGTAGCACATTTAGTCATGCTCCTGTTAACTATTTATTAGATTAATAAACTTTAATGCCAGAAGAGATCTTTTGGGTCATCTAATTTAAACTATCCATACAAGAAGTTCCTCTGTTAGTCTGAAAGCAGGGTTTTCAATGGACTTGCTAACTTACATGTTCTGAAACCCACATATGGATGGGTTGACCAGAGTTGCTTTGCCACCATAGCAAAAGGATTGGATCCATCTTTGCAAATGATTGGCTGTGCCACAAGTAACGTGGCAAGGCCAATTCATTTGATCAGCACTAGTGGTAAGTGGAAGGTTGGTTGATCACTTAGAACTTGATGCTGCAAGATGCTGAGCCTTCTGGTCTTCATCCAAAAAAGCACTTAAGCACATGCTTAACTTTAAGCATGTGAATAGTTCCATTGAAGTGAAAGATATTAATTCCTACTTGCAGGCTCAATCTTTTTAGTCACATACTCTCTATAAGCAACTTATTTCATTATGTCCCTAACTGCTTACAGTGGACCAAATCTCTGAAATCTTCTGTTTTTAACTCCACATTATAATGCTTTCTTAGGGTGTCCAGAACTGAGAGTCACCTTGTTATCCCCATCCCTGCATCAGTGAGAAAGACGTGCTTGTGCTGAATTGGTTGTCTGCTCCCTGACACCACCAGTCTGTTAGCTACTCAAACAATCTCCTTCGAGCATTACCAGCCCTTACTTTGCCTTGCAGGTACAAAAGGTAGACTCCAACTCCTCAGCCCCTCTAAAAGCAACCCCTGCAGTGTTCAGCCCCATCACTGGATGCTTTCAGAAATTACCAGGTTCGCTGTCACCAAAGGGAACTATATACAGTACACATCAGCTTGTTTGATTCAACTGACACTTTGCTTAATAACACAGGGATGTATTTATAATAAAAACGAGAATAAGTTTATTCACAAAGAAAAGAGATTCAAAGACTCAAATGAGACAGAAGTATAAGATGCTTCTTAGAGTCTAAACTTAATGTTAACAGGATCAAATCCTTGTCTGAAGTAGGTTCTCACCTAAAACAACTTCCCAGCACTACCACCCAGCATGGCTGGGATCCACTTTTTATGAATGCAAAATGTGCTGTCCTTTTTGCTCCCTCAGTGATGGATAAAAAGCTGTCCCTTTCCCCCAGATATAGTCCAGTAAACCTTTGAAGTGTATTCTTTTGAAGTGCATCCCTAGATAAAACACTTCTCCCACATTGTTCATTTTCCTGTGTGCTCCATTCCTGTTGACTTCACAGGTCTCTGATGACTTGGAATGTATATGTAGCTTCCACTGTGTTTGCCTCACCATACTTAATTTACATCGGAGACAGGGATAAGTGAATAGGCATGCTTCGTCTGGTATTAATGAAGAGTGTGTCACTGGCTTTCATTTAATACCTTAAATGACACTACTTATGGATTAATACCATGAAAGCAGTGTGTTAGGTGTAGTGAGGGCATCAGGTTTGATAGGCATTACTGTTACAGAACAGCAAACCCTTTATCAGTTGGCGTTGGAGGATCTGAGGGTCAAACTCACTCACTAAATGGTAATTTTGTCTGAGTAAGGATTTATGGATTAAGATTTAAGGATTTGGCCCAATTTGATTACTAATTTACCTTGTTTAAAGCTCAAAGTACATGTCACTGGCCAAATTTTGCCCTTATTTACACCTGAGCAAATCAACAGAGACCTGTGTGGGTGTAGCTGCGAACAGAATTTGGCTCCATGTGCTTCTATATATTTACAAACAGGGGCGGCTCCAGGCCCCAGCACGCCAAGTGCCAAGGGGCGGCATGCCGCAGGAGGTGCTCTGCTGGTCGCCAGGAGGGTGGCAGGCGGCTCCGGTGGACCTCCCGCAGGCGTGCCTGCGGAGGGTCCGCTGCTTCCGCAGCTCCGGTGGTCCACCAAAGCCGCGGGACCAGCGGACCCCCAGATCACCGGAATTGCCTGCCGCCCTCCCAGCGACCGGCAGAGTGCCCCCAGCGGCATGCCGCCCTGCTTGTGGTGGTGAAATGTCTAGAGCCGCCCCTGCTTACAAAATGAAGCTATGAGAATAAAATTAGACTGACTGTAACTGAAATATTTATATAATTAAAAACTCCTAATTACAAGTTATCAAAACAAATCCTATTAACTTTTAAATAATTTGTACTGTACATGTTTCTACAACTTGTTATTGCAGATTGGATAGTCAGTGATTTTCAATGAGTTTATATTGGAGATAGGCCTGAATCAAAACCATGGATTCAAATGTCCCAATAACTTGAAGAAATTCAAAACCAAATTGGGATCTGAACTCTGGAGCTCAAACCCATCTATCATTTCTGTTAATCATGAACATATTTAATAACTGATAGGAAAAACATTTCTTGATTGTTAATGACTGGCTGGAGAAATTGAATATGCCTAATATTATTGTTCATGAATTGCCAAGAAATGCCCTCCCTTATTGATTTTAATATGTATATTATATGCAAAAAACTATGCTAAAAGAACATTATTAAGGTTGCAAAGTCAAGCATTCAACATTTAGTAAATACCAAAATTAAGGCTGTGTGTGTGCAACCTTAATTTCATCCCCTGGTGCACATGTATTATGATAATCTTTAATTACATGATCACATACTAGTATTACTAATTTTTTGCTTTCTTTTTTTCCCTAGTTCACCAAACCAAGCTTCTGTGGCTTTGAAAGGGTGAGAATCTTGGAAAAGGAGTTTTCTTAATTTTCTGTTTGTTTTACGTGTTCACAATACGAGATCACTTTACACCAGTGAATTAATATTTTTTTAAAAACCTGAAATATTTGTAATTTCTGGGTTAGAACACCACAATTGCCTAACAGTCCACAAAAACATTTTAAGTTAGGCCAGCCTACTAAGAATAATACAGCAGAGGGAATTGTAGGCACGCACAATTTACTTTCTCAGATTTGAACTTGGCTGTAGACACTGAGTAGCATTATCACGGGATCTTTTAATGACTACCACTTATCAAGGCTTTGGTTTCACATGTTGTTTGCAAAATTACATCTCCAACAGCTTTATGTTCAGGCCTTGCTTATTCCTGACTTGGAGATTCAGGAAGTGGCTGTATTCTCCAACTCCTCTTTCCCCATCAACCTGTATTTATTCTTATCTACATTATTGATCAAGCCCAACCCTCCTTGCACCCTCCAGTGTCTTTGCAGGATTCTTTAATGCAAACTAAGCCATTATTTATGTACAGAAAAATTACATCACAAAGGGATGCAATTATTTTAATGATATATTTCCCTCTGTTTCTCATAGGATGATTATTTCAGCGCAAATGTATGGTATAATGTGCAATGTCTAGCTAATGCAGAGAGCTATGAAGGTGAGAAGTTCAGATGTGAACATTTTTAAATCTATGAAACGGAGGGAGAAAAGGAAAAAATAGTGAAGCATAGTTATGAACTGAGTTGTGTTCGTGTTAATCACTTGGGGTTTTTGCAGGAGCCTAAGGGAGTTAGGCACCCATATCCCACTCAATTTCCATGGAATTTGGGCACCAAACTCCCTTAGGATCTTCTGAAAATCCCAGCCTTAACTATAAAGTGTCTTTAGTTTAGGGGCTGATCCCCCAACCATTCTCCCACAACTTATGTACCCAGGAAAAATGCTAAAAAACAGTAGAAGTGCTGTAGTTCTTCTTTGAGTGGTGTCCCTGTGGATGTTCCATTTTAGGTGCGTATGTGTGTCTGCACCTTTGATGGGAGATTTTTGGTAGCAGTGCCTGTTCTCCCATGCATGTGCCCACACATCCTTGTGCCCTATACCAAGGCTGCATGGGCAAACTGTCCTCAGTTCCTTCTCAACCACCTGCATCCAGAGATGGAGTGTAGTATGTGCCTTTAAGAAGTGCAGGGCCCAATTCAAACATTTTTGGCGGGGCCCTGGCAGGGATGACTAAAAAAAAAAATATGAAAAAAAAAAAGCCTTTCATTTCTTAGCAACCGGTTCCCTATAAAAAGTTCTGATTTAAGGGATGCGCCACAGTATGTTTTTTTTGTACCAATAGGGTTACCATACATCCGTATTTTCCCAGGAGAAATTTTTAAATTTTAAAAATTCCTCCCAGATGGCTATTTAAGAACCAAAAAGCCTGACATGTCTGGGAAAATACGGATGTATGTTAACCCTACCTAAAGTTCTTTTTTAAAAAGATGGGCCTGAACTAGAAATGAGCTCCGTTTCACAAGTGTGGGTCCCCGCCACTCCCTGGGGGTGTGCTAGGGTGACCAGATGTCCCGATCTTTGGGTCTTTTTCTTATATAGGATCCTATTACACCCCACCCCCATCCCGATTTTTCACACTTGCTGTCTGGTCACCCTAGGGTGTGCACACGTGTGGGTCCCAGCTGCTCCCTGCCCCCCTCATTGAAGCAGGTGTGCAGGGTTACTGCCCTGGGAACTGCAGGGCACCAGGGAACATGGGACTGGCTGGAGGCAGGGCAGGGGCTGACTGGAGGTAGGGTCTGGCTGCAAGCAGGGCAAGGGGTGCAGGGCTGGCTGGAGACAGGGGGGTGTGGGGCGGGCTGGCTGGCTTCAGGCAGGGCCGCAGGGGGGTGCAGCAGGGCTTGGCAGGGTTGGAGACAGAGGAGTGAAGGACTGGCTGGCTTCAGGCAGGGGGGTGTGGCAAGGGTTGGCTGGAGAAAGAGCAGGGGGTGCGGGTCTGGTGCAGGCAGGACAGGGGGTGTGGGGCTGGTGCGGGCAGGACACAGAGTGTGGGGGTGGTGCAGGCAGGGCAGGGGGTGTGGCAGGGGCTGGCTGCGGGCAGGGTGTGCAGGGCTGGCTGGAGACAGGGCAGGGAGTGCGGGGCTGGCTGGAGACAGGGCAGAGGGTGCAGGGCTGGCTGCGGGCAGGGGCTGGCTGTGGGCAGGACAGGGGGTTCAGGGCTGGGGCTGGCTAGGGGTAGGGGGTGCGGGTACAGGGGGTACAGCCCACCCTGTATGGTGAGTGCCCCCTTCTCCTCCCCCCCCACCGGGGTAGCAGCAGCAGCCCGGGGCTACCCTGCTTCCACCGCCCGGCCTTGTAAATAGCTGCGGGAGCCCTGGGGAAGTGGCAGGGCTCCAGCGGCTATTTAAAGGACCAGGGCGGCAGAGGCAGCTGGAGCCCCGGCCCTTTAAATAGCCCCCGGAGCCTCCTGCTAACCCAGGGCTCTGGGGATTATTTAAAGGGCCAGGGGCTCCCCTGCTTCTACCGCCCTGGCCCTTTAAATAGCCAGAGGAAGTGGCAGTGCTCCAGCGGCTATTTAAAGGGTCGGGGCAGTAGAAGCAACAGGAGCCCTGGACCTTTTAAATAGCCCCCAGAGCCCCACAGCCCTACCCCAGGGCTCCAGCAGTGGGGCTCTGGTGGCAATTTAAAAGGCTTGGGGCTCCAGCCCCTTGGGGAAGCAAGGCCATCCCGGTACAGTGCACCGGTACGCCGTACTGGGGCTTGGGCGCGGGGCTAGGGTGACCAGATGTCCTGATTTTATAGGGACAATCCCAATTTTTGGGTCTTTTTCTTATATAGGCTCCTATTACCCACTACCCCGTCCCGATTTTTCACATTTGCTGTCTGGTCACCCTACGCGGGGCCCTCTTAGGGGCGGGGCCCGATTCAGGGGACTGGGTTGAATTGGCTTAAAGCCGGTCCTGTGTGCCTTTTTACTGTGTACCTATTCCCACTCTTTTATTAATGTTTTTGCTGTATAGTTAGTTCTTAGTCATAGTAGATTTAGTACCTGATAGTTGGAATGTATGTTCCTCTTTTTTCTTTTCTTTTCTTTTCTTTTCTTTTTTCTTAAAATATGTACATGTGCACACACACTTTTTTTTTATTTTTTCCCTATTGAGGGGTTGAACAACTTTTTCTTCTGTTGGGGATACTGGGCTCCCTGAAATGTAAAAGGTCCCTCTCTTGTCAAGAAGCAATCCCTGTTAGTGACAGGCATTCCCACTGCATTCATTGCTTGGGAGACTCTCACATTCCCAGCAAGTGTAAAATCTGCTTTTTAAGGGAAGATTCTATAAAAACAGGGAAATTAAGTACAGATTATTAATGGTGGCCTTAAGACTGCCTTAAGACTGGCTTTGGATCCAAGTACAGAAACCCCCCTGTATGGGGATCCTCTCTGTCTGTCAGTGCCCCGTCATCATTGAGATCACAGTGATTGAGAGCTTCCAAGGGGAACACAGCAACAAAACCCCGGTCTCCAACACTGCCTGTAAGGGACTGAGGCATAGGCAGTTTGGCCTAGCAGTCACTGCTGGGCTGGAGTCCACAAGTGCCAGGGACAGTAGTCAGTGATCATGAGTCAGAGGAATTGCTAAAGCCAAGTTCATTAGGCAAGAATCAGTGTCAAGGTGAGGTTGGGATCAGAGATTGGAGATCAGAGGTAGTACCAGGCTAGAGTCAGAAGGCAAGAGTCAGGGTGAAATCGGAGGCTGGAGATCAGGAAATAATGTGAGGTCTTGAGTTGTAACAGGTTCAAAGTCTGTTTTGTTGCCCAGACAATAGGGTGATTGGCGAATCAGAGGGCCACAGGGTACTGTCACTCTGTCTCCCTTGGGCGGTACTTCCTGTGGCAACTATTCTTCACAGTGCTAACATCAGCCATCACTGGTTCTACAGACCAGGGTTCTAGCCCCTGCATCCTTATACTCTCCTTGAGTGCAGTACTGATTACCACACTGCCAGTACCAAGAGCTTCCCACTCCAAGTATAAGGAAGGGGATAAGAGGAGCAAAACAATGGAGAGTTCATCATTAAAGAAGATCTGGTCCCCAGAGACCTCAGGCCCCAGAGGAATGCTAGTGAAGCTCCAAGTATTAGGCATGTTAAGTTTCAACTAAGTCCCATACCTTCTTTGGTAAAGGGCTTGGTACCAAAGATTACTACTAACAAGAGACTGAATCTTCAGCCCCATTAGTACCTTGCACAATGGCTTCTGCAACATCATTGGTGCCAGTACCAAGTTCTGTTCTGCTGCAGGAATTCCGGTACCTGAAAGACCTTATGGTACCAAATGAGCCTGAGTCTCTTCTCCTTGCAAGCTCTGGATGCCCCTCAGTACTGAGATTGGCTGGGTCACTGTCTGCTCATGTTTCTGGGAGACAGACCTACATCTTCGACTATCCATGAGGAGGAGTTGTCACATGCAATACATTCTGTAGAGGAGCATTCTGACTCAGACTTTGAACTTTCTTCAGTTTATTCCAGGAGAAGTTATTCCCCTCTGCAGATGCAACAGACGCAGGACACCAGACCCCTGCCTTCCAACAGTTGAGATGACCAGTGCTGGATTCCTCCCACTGTGCCTTATGGTCTCCCTCATTGCCCTTACTGTAATCCACGAGCAATGTACTGCCAACAATTTCAAGGGACCTCAGTTCAGTCCCATAGGGAACACAGAAGACTGTGTTCCCCAGTACTATCCATCTCTTCTCCCCATTCTGAGCCTGAGGAGACCTTTGAGGAGCAAGAGGCAAGGGCAGACAAGGCCGTGACCCCCATCTCAAACATCTCATCATCACTGTATGAGTCAATCAATAGTCATCCCATCCTCACCATCATTAGCTGACAGCTTTAGACCATTCCAGGACCTGATGAAGTGGGTCACTGACACCCTGAAAATTCCACCAGAAGATGTCCAGGATTCCCATCACAAGCTCCTGAACATATTGCACAGCTCTGCCTCAGCATAGATAGCACTGCCAATTAACGAGGCCTTCCTGAAGCCAGCCAAGTCCATCTGGCAAACTCCACCAACACCCCCACGCTCCCACATGCAAGAGGGCTGATAACAAACATGTTACATCCTGGTGGCTCAGGACTGTTAATGCACCCAACATACTCAGTCTGGTATCTGTACCCAGTCAGGTCCTACAGTCAGTCACCTGGTGGATGAATGCATCCAAAGTCTGTGCAGGAATCCTTTTCAACCAGAATCCCCCTACAGAGGGGTCCATATTAACATTGGACATTTCCCTCTTGGAATGGGCAGTACATTTAGCGTACCACACAGTCCAAGGCAAATGGTTACAACAGGAACAGCCCTTGCATATCAATCTGTTAGAATTAAGGGTGGTCAGAAATGCTTGCCTCCACTTTCTTCCCCTACTCAAAACCAAGTCTATCAAGATCATGACAGACAACATAGCATGCATGTATTATATCTGTCATCAGGGCAGAGTGCATTCCCCTCACTCTGCACCGAAGCAATAAAGCTTTGGAACTGGTGCACAGCCAATTGGATAGTCATCTTGGCTTCTTACCTCCTGGGTATACAAAACACCATGGCGGATGACATGAGCAGACACTTCTTCCTAAATTACATATGGGAGCTGGACTCTCAAGTCCTTAACAAAATACTCGTAGCTTGGGGATTTCCAGAGATCAATCTTTTTGCAACGTCAGCCAACACAAAGAGCAGGAAATTCTGTTCTAGGCAGGGCTCGATCCCCATCCTCTAGGAGACACTTTCCTCTTTGCATGTACAAAGGGTCTTTTCTATGCATATCTTCCAACTCCATTGCTCTTAAAGGTCTTTATCAAGATCAGACAGGACCAAGCCAAAGTCATTTTGATTGCATCATAAGAACATAACGGCCAGACTGGGTCAGACCAACGGTCTATCTAGCCCAGTATCCTGTCTTCCAACAGTGGCCAATGCCATGTGCCCCAGAGGCAATGAACAGAACAGGCAATCATCAAGACATCCATCCCCTGTTGCCCATTCCCAGCTTCTGGCAAGCAGAGGCTAGGGACACCATCCCTGTCCATCCAGGCTAATAGCCATTGATGGAACCATCCTCCATGAACTTATCTAGTTTCTTTTTAACCCTGTTATCATCTTGGCCTTCACAACATCCTCTGGCATGGAGTTCCATCAACTTGACCATGACAAGTTTGGTTTCCTTACTTCATCAAATTCATCTCTCACACTCCACGGCAGCTCGCAATCAGACCTCAACTATTGTCTCAGGATGTGGGTCAGACACTTCACCCCAGTCTGAATGTCCTGCAAACTTGGTTCCTCAGTGATTCTCAGGATTAGAGATCATATGTTCTTTGGAAGTACAAAAGATACTGTTAAATACCAGAAAGGAATCTACTAGACATACTTATCTTCAGAAATAGAGAAGATATAAACTTTGGTGTAAAGAGCTGGGGTGAAAGTAAAATACAGCTCTCACCGGTACGGGTCCCACTGTGGTCCCCCGGAAGGGGCGGGGTCTCAGATGGAAGGGGCAGGGCCAGGGTGGAAATAAGTTACATTTCTTACCCGTACAGTCCAAACACAAGCAACCCACCTCTCCTACATACTTCATGGATCCCTCCCATTGCATGACTTAGATATAAAAAATAAAGCTACTACCAGTACTGTCTGTAATAGAACTTTACTACTGGAACAAGCCTGAAAAACTGAAAACTCACTGTCACATTTTTCATCTTGTTCTCCCTCCTCCTCCTCCAGCCAGGTTGCCAAGGTGGCTAGGCTCCCCGTTCCCCCGACCCCCGCACTCAGCAGGGGCTGCAGCGGCTCCCCTCTAGCTTGTAGCAGGGGGACTGGCTGAGGGAGAAGCCTCCCCAGGTAGTCTGCTGCCTGCATAGGAACAGTTTAAACTTAGCTGTTCACTCCACGGTCTGAACCGGGGGATCCGGGGTTATTTCTGGCATCCTTGTTAATTTCACTCATGGTTGTTGAGGGGGTGGGGGGTGGGGAGGCGTGACCAAAGCTGGGGCAGTTCTTTTCTGCCCCCTGGATGAGGCGATCTTCAATAATATAATACACAAAAAATACAATCAAAATCATCTCATCCAGGGGGCAGTGATGGACTCTGTTCTCAACCTCCCACCTTCTTAAAGGGTTACTGCTAGGGAGTCACCTAAAGTGGAGTTCCCCCAGGGACACTTCTCCAAGAAGAAGGAGAGGTTATTCACTTTGTGCAATAACTGGAGTTCTTCAATATGTGTCCCTGTGGGTGCTCCACTATCCACCCCGCTTTGGAGCTGCCTTTATGGGATTTGCGATAGAGAAGGAACTGAGAGCAGCTTGCTCACATAGCCCTATATAGCCTCGGTGCAGGGCACGAGGATGGGTAGGATGCATGCGTGGGCTGAACGGGCACTGCTACCAAAAATCTCCAATCAAAGGTGCAGGGATGAATGTTCCCCTAAAGTGGAGCACCACAGGCACACATACACTTCTCAAAGAGCTCCAGTTACTGCCCAAGGTGAGTAACCTCTCCTGCTGCATGAGGGATAGGCGGTCAAGAGGCTGCATGGAAGAGAAACCTGTGCTTTCTCAGTGCCCTACAGCACTGCTCTGCAGCAGTTCTCTGCAAGGGATGGGCGGAGAATCTATAAACTTCACAGATCCACTGATCAGAACATTATTTAGTGGACACAGAGCAGCAGCAGCAGCAGCAGCGGCTCTTATAACCCAGACACTGCTGTAGTGGCCACATAGTAGCTACTCTGAAACCCAGCTCCAGGTTAGGGTGACAATTCTTCCCTAGATCCCTGTGTAAAGCCCATTCACTCAAGCTTTGAAAAGGGAGCAAGAATTTAACCCAGACAATTACACACAGATTTAAATTATTTACAAGTGTATTTGTGTAAACAGTTACAAGAGGTCTCCTCATCTCCCATCCTTTGCATGAGCACGTGGGGTAAAAGAGTTTTTCTAGCACCAATGGATATTTTTTATGTTCTTAATTTTCATTTGTACTTGTATGTGGGTGCACAGTAGCTACTTTAGACAGGCAGATTGAAATCAGCATTCCACAAATCCAGTTCACAAATTCTGTTCTGTGTAAATGCAGTCTATAGAGTAAAGAGGATTTGCTTGTCCATATCCCAAATTTGTCCTTTACCTTACTCATTTGTTAATTGGTTATAATTTCCCAGATTAGTGGTTCCCCTTTTATTCATCCAGTGGACCACTTTAGTGTAAGAGAGGGGAGTAGAGAAAAAGGATTAAAACAGGAGGTATGGAACAGAATACAGTAGAACCTCAGAGTTACGAACACCAGAGTTACAAACTGACCGGTCAACCACACACCTTATTTGGAACTGGAAGTATGCAATCAGGCAGCAGCAGAGATAACAACAAAAACGTAAATACAGTACAGTACTGTGATAAACGTAAACTGCTAAATTTAAAAAAAAGGAAAGTTAAAAAAAAAAAGATTTGACAAGGTAAGGAAACTTTCTGTGTTTGTTTCATTTAAATTAAGATAGTTAAAAGCAGCATTTTTCTTCTGCATAGTAAAGTTTCAAAGCTGTATTAAGTCAATGAAAGAACAACCATAACGTTTTGTTGAGAGTTATGAACATTTCAGATTTACAAACAACCTCCTTTCCTGAGGTGTTCGGAACTCTGAGGTTCTACTGTACATATATCTTCTTGCAGATCCACCTCCCCTCCAAACCTCTTCATCAAGGGGAAATGAAAGAAACAGTTATCCTAAATTGTTCCCCATGTAGCTAAGTGCCTTTTTGGCAGTGCTTTCTGACCTTTCAGCCATTTCCTGTTCTCACTTGGCGTAATGACAGCTTAGCTGCAGGAGATTCTAGCTTTGCAACAGAGAGCTTTTCACTTTTTCATTTATAGACTTTTCCAGTTATCCTTTGACTAAAAAGTACTTTTCATATCTAAAAAATATTGATCTTTTTATTTTACTGCTCTAATCCTTAAACTCACAGATTTTGAAGAATCCTCCTGAGGATTCTCCCTTTTAGAGGGACTGCCACTTAAAGGCTTCCTGTCTCTCCACAAGTGCTGAGCCAAACTCCCAGCAGCCTTCTAGGAGTTCCCTCAACCAAAGATGTTATTTGAACCGAACCCTGAAGGGGATTTTCAAATGGTGGAGGGGGACACAACGTAACTTACCTAAACTCTGGTGGGATGGAGAATCAGGTGGAACCGGAACCCGAAAGAGAACCCATGGAAGAGTCTCTCTAGGGTTGGATGAAATGTGGCACATACCACAGAGGCGATCGTTCCCTTTCCAACGTGCCGAAACCCAAATCAGCTTGTACAGGTTCCCTCTCTGTATAAGGAAGAGGGTTGGTGTGTGTGAGGGAGGGAGTATAAAATTTATATATATAATGATATATATACATTATATGAGCTGATATAAGCCTTTATTTTCAAAAGTGCTGAGCATGTTGGGTACTGAGCTGTTTTGAAGAACTGGCCCCAACTCTGGGAAATCTGTCCCATAAAGATGAAACCATATTGGTCTTTTTACAAAACTATATTACAGCTATTACATGCTGACTTCGATGTTTAGATAATACCTTTGTTTTTTCCCTAGTGGATTACATTAGCCTCTCATTCAACAAAGATAAGACATTAAGCCAGGTATGGTAATGCTGTAAACCAGGTAAGGTTTGCATTGGTTGATCGTAACTGCAGTACTAATGCAACAGTATTCCCACTGATATCAGTCTATATTTTTTAACTTCCTATTTCTTTGCTATTTTTCTGTCTGAACATGTAAAGTCTTGAGGTCATAGCTCATTAGTAAAAAGTTGGCATGCTATATGTCCCCTAGTTAGTTTCCTAGCTTTAAAATTGCTTTCCAAATTAATATACAATAACATTTAGCTCATACTATGACCCTGTTGATACTTCCATTGGGTAACATTGGTGGCCCCAGCACCAAGGTGGATCCCACTAAAGTCAATTAGGCTCCATATGGGCACAAAGGGCGGTCTACATGGATGTAGTTGCAGATTAAAGGGCCTAAAGTTGCAATTGTTTACTTGAACTGCTTCCTTAATACTCCAAGAAAATTCTCATTAACTTCCACTTACTTACCAGTTCCCATTTGTCCATATCACAAATCCAACATAGAGGTTGGCTTCCAGGTAGTTGTCAATTTCTGCCCCAAAGAAGAAACCCAGGACCCGAGTAAGACTGAGTTTGGTCTTGCTGAAGGGATTTGTGCAAAAGCTTGTGCAGTTTTGTTAGTCTCATGCTCACAAGCATTTCACTGAAGTCAATGGAGCTGAGCCAATTTACACCAGCTGAGGATCTGGTCCTCCATTCTGTTCTGAAACCAAACTTATGATACACTACATACAAAGCCATTCAAACTTTCACCATATTGAGTTCCTAATCATATATTTCCTTCCTCTTAGGTATCTACCTGTTTCTATAGTAATGATCCATATATAGAATGGTACAGTTGCTTGCCCCATAGAATTCATGGTGGAAAGACACTTTCTAGACGAGTAGTGGCATTTCTTATTGACTATCAGCAGAACACTGGAATAGGTCTTATAACTGTTCAGGTACAGTATGGAACCCCAGGCATAATTTCCGTCACTTAGCACATCTGAACTTTAATTTATAATTTAAATTAAATTGCCCATCCTTCCATGCCATTCTGTTGTTCTGTTCAAGACAATGGTTTTTGGATAAAGGATGCCAAAGTATTAGAGGAGAGGAACTGAAACTTAGGAGATCTGAATTCTATCCCTGACGCTTTCACTGGTTTGCTTTTTGGGCAAGTCACTCACCTTTCTGTGCATTAGTTTCCCCGTCTGTAAAATAAGGATAATAAAAAATTATTAATCTACAGTGACATTCTCCCCTGTGCAGAAGTCCAGAGCAAGGCCTGTGTTGGGTGGAAGTGGTGCATTGACTTGGTGTTGAACTTCTGCACAGGGATGAACTTCACCCTAGTGTTTGCAGGTACTTTTTGAAATCTTTGCATGGAATGTGCTACAGAAGTGTGAAGTAGTAATGGGATATTTCTCCTTTATTTCTGTATATAAAATGGGTCCTTCTTTAGGTGCCTTGCACTGAAAAAAGGTTAACTGTGCAAATGGCTCTTCACGAGCAACTATATTTTGATGAGGAAAATCAAACATTTAATTGCAGTTCCCAGGATGTCTTGTAGCACAGCTGGAAACAAAACCCAGCTCCCCTGGTTCCCAGTCCTCTGCTTTATTCACAAGCCCTTTTCCCCCTCTTCAGAACTTAAGTTTCCATCTTTTCTAAATGCCACAAAAGCCTTTTCCTTCAATTACTAGAAATTAGGGAATGTTTCTATTTGACCGGTCAATGAAAAGCAAAAATTTGTGCCCAGTTACACAATAAAGTGCAGGTTTCTCTCTCTAAGTTCTGTGTATTACTGTCACTTGCTAGACATAAATTTATAACCACTTAAATGTGCTGTACATTCTGTCTCTTATGATATTCTCTATGCTAGTGGTTTAATGACTGTGCAAAAATTTTACCTGCCTATAGTTAATATTTTTTTCTCTTTAGAATAAAGCAATGGTCTCGGTGTACAAGATAACAGACCACAAATTGAACAGGCAAACAAAATTTCCAGTATTCTGGTTTCCAGACCCTAAGTTTTTGCCTTTTGGAATGTTTTTTCACCCAGGAAGTCACTTTCTCTATGTTTATGGAAGCCAGGTGTGCATCTCTGGGAATATATATGGAAGTGAGGTATAATTTTAATGGTGATTTTTAGGAATGAAAGGTCCAGGTCTATCCTTCTTGATGAAATTTTGTAAAACTCCTATCAACTTCAGCAGAAGCAATATCAAAATGAGAAACTGTCATGCATTTTCTAACTGTGGGAAGAAATAACTTCTCACAGGGTCTCATTCTGCAGTGCTTGCTACCACTGAACAGAGTCTGTGAATGGTCTTGTTTAAATCAAGCGTGACTTTGTGGAGTGAGGTACTGCTCATCTTAAGTAAGGATAGGCCTTTAATTCGGGGGGGAAAGGGAGAGAGGAAATACTCAAGAAGTGAGTTATAGTTAATTATGAACAAATTTTAGTTACAGGGAAACATTGTATTGCCGGATAGGGGTTATTTTCTAAAAACATCAAGTTGTAGATTTTGGGACAGCCTGATATTTCTGTAATACTTATGTATGTATGCAATAAAATGTATTGCATTTTTATAACTGTGAGGCTGGGGTGTTTACTTTGATTATTTCCAGCAAATGTTAATTTGAAAAAGATTCTGTCTCTATAATACTCTGTGAGCAAACTATGAATGCAGATAGCAGTTCAACAGTCACAATTGTTTCTTTTCCATAGGTCTGGTTTTCTGATGATGGAGGCAACACTTTTATGTTGTTAATCACTCTGGAGAATGAAATAATTATAAAAACAAATATGTGTGTTTATAGTCACTCAGTTGCATTTGTGACGGACAAGGGAAACATCTTCTTTACTAAGGCAGGTGAGGAATTCAGAATTAGTTCTGCAGTGGTCAGGAATTGACCCAGGGCATGCTTTGCTAACCATGCTCTGGGAAAAACAGTTAAAGCTAGTTCTTTGTTACCATTATTTTACAGTACATTGGCTGAAGGGATACAAGAAGACTTTTAAACTGCTACAAAAAATAATTATTCAATTCATATCTTCTGTTAAGTTCTGAACGAACTGTCATTAGGTTGGAAAAACTCTTTGTATTACTAACATTAACATACACATCTAAAACTGCAAAGCAGATAATCTGTTTGGGCTGAGCATCAGTAATGGTATGCTCCACACTATGACTGAAGTCAGTGGGAGTTTTGTCATTGACTTAACTGATTGCAGGACTGAGCCTTGGGGCTTTGAGCCTGCAATGAGCATGTATGCGTGGATTCCCTGACCCAGGCAGAGCCTCTTTGACAATAATGGACACAAGGGCTTATCCCAGTGCTCAGTGCAGGATCAGGACCTTATATAGTATGTGCCTTAGGAGATAATCATTCAATTACATTTGTTTGTGATTTTGTTCTAAACAGTTTTTATTTATTAACTTACCATAAGCTTGTTTCTTCTGAGATTTTTAAAAACAGAGGCCTCATCTTGAGCCATCACAGCTCCCTCGGAAGCCAACAGCAGCCTTCAGCCTTATTGCAATAAACCGAAACTCACTATGCTACCAAGTTTTGCTTGTGCAGGTGACCTATTTTCAACATCTTGTTCTATGTTCTTTCTCTGTAGGTTTAGAAAGATATGCCAAGCTTACGACATCAGCACACGATGTTTTCAATTTGTACTACGACCATTTGGGGTCTTTAAATATAATTTCTCTGAATGAATCAATCTCTGATAGTCTGGAAGTACACCTGCTTGATGTTATCACTCTAATACAGGTTAGTTGTATAACAACATTATCAAACTCTTGTAGAATACTTTTAAAACCACTCCTGCCTCCCCAGGCACAAAGTTCAAGGAAAGTTCAAGGAATCCACCCTTTGGACAAGCTACAAGGCTGCTGTGGAGCCCCTGTCTGGGTATTTCTAGTCCAGGACCTGGAATAAGTCACAGACCTTTCTTCACTTTTATGCTGAGTACAATTAAGTGTGGATCCAGTAGTCCATCTCTCCATTCCACTTCAAACATCATCGTCTGGCCCTCCTATTTGGGTTCATCACAGGTTTGCACAGGCCTTTCCCCACTAGCAGATGGTGCAATGTTATGCTTGAATAGAGCAGAAGGTTTTGAGTGTGCCCTCCACACGCAAGTGGATTTCACCTTAAATGGAAGAGAGCCGAATCACCCAGTGCTGCTCACACATAGAGCGGCTGCTGGTAAATTGTATTTCTTTTTATATAGTATCTTTTATGCAAATTATTTCTCAGTGCTTTGCAGAATTTGAGTTTAAATAGTAACATTTTCATTAAGTGAGCAGAGCAATTCCCAAGTGTATGGTGAGACGGAATAATGTACTGAATAATACCAAAAGAAGAGACGGCTTAAGAACTATGAGGAAATGAACTTTCTTTCACAGTAATAGAGAGAAGCTCATGATGCAGGAATAAGAAGTGGGAGGCTGAGTGGAATTTAGTCACATAGGTAAAATCTGATCAGTCTATGGGCCTAAGCAACATGGTTAACCTAAAAAAAAAATCACATTTCAATTATAAATATTCCAGGAAATGTGACCTTCATCCATAGTTGCTAATAACGATATAGTAAGAAGTTGGCATAATACCTGTTAAATCAAATGGGCAACAAGTAATTGTCCAATAATATAGTCCTTGTACTTACTGGGTTTTTTTCTTACTATTTAAAAAACATAATCAGTGAACTCAAAAGAAATATCTTTGTTGCCATTTAAAAACATTTGCCAACAGTTACACATCTCAGATGCTGCAGTTTTCCCTTTACTTAGCAAAGGAAATAACTGCTGTACCTCAAATACCACTCTCTTAAGCTTGATTACTGTTGCCTTTTTAATGGGATGGTCTCTATATTTAGAGAGTCCTGTAGGTCTTAGAAAACTTTTGTAACATTTTATGTGGGGGGAAGGAACAGATTATTTGAAATGTCCTTATTTTACTAATTTGTCTTTAATCAGTTTTCAAGGCATAAGCACAATTTTATATTTTACATTGTTTAGGCAAAGAAGAATAAAAAGAAAAAGGATAACCACCACCATTTTCCCTCCATTCTAGGAGGACGACATAGGTTTTGATGGCCCATTGTCGCCACAATACATCACTGAACAGCAAATGGTATTTTTTGAACATATCCCATTGAATGGAAAATCAAGAAGTGTTCAAAAGTCAAGATTTTATGGTCTGCACAAAGGCAAGGTGTTACAATATCGGTAAATAGATGAACTCTTCCTATATTATTAGTATCAAAGAGCATTCAATATTTTCATGTGCTAATCATTTAAAAGAGCATTGCTAAATACTTTTTTTCATGGTTTGTATTTTATTAAAATGTTTTATATACCATTTTAGGAACGTGAAAACATTGGGCAAAGAGCTGCCCTCAATCATACTTTCCAAATCTATTGGCTTCAATGGGGTTACCAGGGTATAACCAAGGGCAGATTTTAGCTGGATATAGATTTTTCTGTCAATTTTTACTTTTTCCATTCTGCAAAGGATGGGTACAGTCTTCGTGTACTCCAAGCAAAGCTT
Source organism: Mauremys mutica (assembly GCF_020497125.1). Taxonomy (NCBI): domain Eukaryota; kingdom Metazoa; phylum Chordata; order Testudines; family Geoemydidae; genus Mauremys; species Mauremys mutica. The sequence goes on from NC_059075.1 coordinate 30,790,566, forward strand.
GCACTGAAGTCCTATAGATGCTCAGTGGCCTTCGGAAAGCCTTTCTTTGCCAGATGACTAGCAGCAAACATTGCCCTCTAATTGTCCAATGGAGCAATGTCAGCAGAAAACAATCTAAGTAAAATGGCAGAATCATGAAGGAGAGTCATAAGTGGAGTTTACTAGGAGACCATTAAGTCCAGTGGGAGTTCAATGGTAGTTTTATTTGCTTTAGGACTGTAGTATGTAGCCTTTACGTACGTACGTACGTGTGTGTGTGTGTGTGTGTGTGTGTGTGTGTGTATGTGTTAATGGAGCTTGGATTTATTGCAGCTTTTTATTTGCTTCCTTCTTGTGTACACTAACATCATGTGTTAAATCAGCACAACACTGGTGCGAAGGGTTTTTAGAAATAGCTGAGAGCACATAAAGCTTCATTTTGGTCTAGTTCCTATATTGCTTGTGGTTATTTTTGGTTTTAAATGAATGTAATGCTCATGAAAATGTCCTAAGACTGCTCTGCCAGTTTACATCAACTCTGCTTCTCCAGCCCAGTGCCTCATTTGCATAGCAGCAGACAGTCGTAACCTAATTATGTGTTGACTTTGTGTTGAATATAAACGTCTGCTAGAGCGTTCAATATCATTAGAGATAGTTTCTCTGTCTAATGGGCTAAATCTTACCTTCTGGTTGCTGTGTGAAGGACATTGTGGCAGTACTAGTGAACAGGCACCCACCTGACACAAACCGCCACCACTACAACCCTTTGCTTGTCTCAGCAGACAGGCAAAGGGCTGCATAGGTAAAGAAGCTAATCAACTGTGTCAATCAGCAGTTATGTTTTAAATATACTTTGAGCTCTGCAGCAAACCAAGCTTCCCCACTCTACCCTTGCCAGCAGTCACCTGTCTTTCTTCAGAAATAACAGTAGAAATCATCAGTATAGCCTCTTTCACTCTTCTTTCCCTTTGCATCTGGATTGATTTTTTTCAGCTGCAGGTTTCTGATGCACCAAGAATTTACTTCAAACTTTGTCTACACTATGGAATTGTTACAAAAAATTCCTACCGTTTCTAAGACCAGTTCAGCTGCAGTGGTGCTGGGACCACTGGGAACTCTAGTACACAATGTTTCTCTTGCTCTGGCAGCATTTTTAGCACCACGTGTGTTAAAACAACATAGTGATTGAAAACAGCTGCCATCATAAGAGAGCCTCTGCACTAAGTCCTCCAGAGGCAGGAATATAGTAGAAGAGGAACAGAGTGGCAGTGACTGCTTTTATAGTCCATGGGCTGGAATATCAACTTTAGAGGGGTTGCACTGAAGCTCCATAGCCTGCCTGCAGGTTAGGAAGTGAATTCTATCTCTGCTACTCGCACCCAACATTGTACACAGTCCAACTGTTCTGGCTTTGTGTTGGAGACAGACATGGGTAATTTCTACTCTAATGGACCTGACTAGCACCTTAGTTCATGAAAGCATATCCATTCAGGAATGGTGTTTAAGCGTATGCTTGACTGTCTAAACTTATGCTTAAATCCAATTGAAGTCAATTGGATTTATATATGTTCTTTAAGTACTGTTGTGAATAGGGTTGGACTTAAGCATGTGTAAATTCTTTAATTAGCAAAGTGTCTAATGTAATAACAAATATATGCTTCCTGCCCATGTAGGCCAAGAGGATCAGCTACAATAGTCAATGTTTTCCATCATGAATATCCTCCACAATATTTATCCTCTGTCATCGTAGACGTTCTGGAAAAGTTTCCCTTTGGATCTGAAGAGAAAAACTCCTTTATACGTAATTCTTTAAGGATTTTGAAGGTGTCAGACACCACCAGAGTTAAGCTTCAGCTTGTTTCTGAATGTAAGTTACAGATACCATTGATTCTGTACAGTAATGAGGTCCTTTTTTTTTTTTTTTTTTGGAAAATAACTTCTTATATGACCTTTTACCAAAAAAAAAATCCCCATTCTAGCTGTCTGAATGTACACTATATTTAACCTGCAGATAAAGGAATGCACATTTCAGTGGGGTTAGTTCTCCAAAAGTGTAAAACTGAATTTCTTTTCTATTTCTTCATGGCTAGATATCTCAAATTCTTCTCTGAGTCCTTGGGTACGTCTACACTACGGGATTATTCTGAATTTACATAAACCGGTTTAGCAAAACAGATTGTATAAAATCGAGTGCGCGCGGCCACACTAAACACATTAAATCGGTGGTGTGCGTCCACGGTCCGAGGCTAGCGTTGATTTCTGGAGTGTTGCACTGTGGGTAGCTATTCCGTAGCTATCCCATAGTTCCCGCAGCCTCCCCCGCCCCTTGGAATTTCTGGATTGAGATCCCAGTGCCTGATGGGGCAAAAATCATTGTCGCGGGTGGTTCTGGGTAAATGTCGTCAGTCACTCCTTCCTCTGGGAAAGCAACGGCAGACAAGCATTTTGCGCCTTTTTTCCCTGGATTGCCCTGGCAGATGCCATAGCATGGCAATCATGGAGCCTGTTTTGCCTTTTGTGACTGTCACCGTATGTGTACTAGATGCCGCTCACAGAGGCGATTCAGCAGCGCTACACAGCAGCATGCTTTTGCTTTTGCATGACAGCAGAGATGGTTACTAGCCATACTGTACCATCTACCATACCATAAATTGGTAATAAGATGATCATGGTTACCTGTCCTTTTGCACTGCACCATTTGCTGCTGTCATAAGTGCCCCTGGCTGAGATCAGCCAGGGGCGCAAAAGCCAAAATTGGGAATGACTCCCTGAGTCAATCCCTTCTTTTTGGTATCTAAAAATAGAATCAGTCCTGCCTAGAATATGGGCAAGTGTACTAGAGAACCACTGTATCAGAGAACCAGAGAGCACAGCTGCTCTGTGTCAGATCCAGCAGAAATTATGAGCTGTATGCTATTCACAGGGGGTGCTCTTGCAACAACCCCACCTGTTGATTCCGTTCTTCCCCCAGCCTTCCTGGGCTACCGTAGCATTGTCCCCCCACTTGTGTGATGAAGTAATAAAGAATGCAGGAATAAGACACAGTGACTTGTTAGTGAGAAATGAGTGGAAGGCAGCCTCCAGCTGCTATGATAGTCCAGACAGGACATTAAGCAGTGTGGAGGAGAGGAGCCCAGCATCCCACTGCTAGTCCAGGGACAATTGAATCTTTTCTTTACACATGAAGGGTGGGGGCTGATGGAGCTCAGCCCCCTGTTGCTATGATGAAGACGGTTACCAGCCATACTGCACCATCTACCAGGAAAAATTAGGAGCAGGCGCCCTTGATCGACCTCACTGATGCTAGTCGGCATGGTTACCAGTCCTTTTGCACTGCCCCATGTGCCAATAGGTTGATGATGACGATGGATATCAGCCATATTATACCATCAGCCACCCATGGCGGGGGAGGGGGAGCAAGGATGTTGGTGTTGAGTGCTGCAGCATCGCGTCTATCTACAGCATTCAGTAAAGATAGGGTGACATGTAAAAGAGTCAAGAGAGGATTGTTTTCCCTTTCACTTCTGGGGGTGGGGGGTGGGTGCGTAAATTGCCGAGCTATGCCCTGACCCACTGCGGACACTGTGTTTGACCCTAGAAGCATTTGGAGCTCAGCCAAGAATGCAAATGCTTTTCGGAGACTGCAGGAATTATGGGATAGCTTGAGTCCTCCAGTCCATGAGCGTCCATTTGATTCTTTGGCTTTCCGTTACGCTTGTCACGCAGCAGTGCGCTGAGTCCCTGCTATGGCGTCTGTCTGGAGATTTTTTAAAAATGATTTTGAATTTCGTCTTCTGTAACGGAGCGCTGATAGAACAGATTTGCCTGCCCTTACAGCAATCACATCCGCATGGTCCATGCTGGAGCTCTTTCTTTATTTTGATTTTTAACTGCATCGCCACACGTGCTGATCACTCCACGCTGGGCAAACAGGAAATATTCAATAGTTCGCGGGGCTTTTCCTGTCTACCTGGCCACTGCATCCGGGTTCAGATTGCTGTCCAGAGCAGTCAGTGGTGCACTGTGGGATACCACCCAGAGGCCAATACCATCGATCTGCAGCCACACTAACCCTAATCCGATATGGTAATTCCGATACTAGTGCTACTCCTCTCGTTAGGGAGGAGTACAGAAATCGATTTAAAGAGCCCTTTATATCGATATAAAGGGCCTCTCAGTGTGGACGGGTGTGGCGTTAAATCGGTTTTACGCTCCTAAAACCGGTTTAAACGCTTAGTGTAGACCAGGCCCTTGTCTTTGCTTTGACAAGCAAGCAAGTCCTGGGCACCAGCAAAGTGGTTGGTTCTGAAGAGTTATTCAGTATTGGCTAAATCAATTATTCCACTACCAGTACCAGCTACTTCTTTCCATGTAGGATTAATATAGCAAGTGCCTTCTCCTCAATTGACACCAGCACCAGATAGATTTTTTTTCTACCCCAGGATCTCCTAGTACCAGAGGAATTGAAATCCTTTCTTTTGACAGGAGACATGCACCTGTCAATATGAGTCACAAGACTGTCATCAAAACCAACTGAATCTTCAGTACTGACCAGAGCTTAGACCTTACCACAAATTACTCCACTTTCTACTGCATGTGCCCCACTTTTGAATTGGATGTCTCTTATCAGATTCACAACATAGAGATGAGAACACACAACCTTATTTTTCTAGGAGTCCCTCCCCAGAATATCAGTCAGAAAGGGTATCTTGGGTGTCCAGGCAGGATAGGGATGCACAATTCCACCCACAGCAGAAAACCTTCTACAAGAAGGACATATGGGAAATGGAAGAGGTTCTACATTTGGTCTGCTTCCTCTTGAGTCACAGCTATCTCCTGTTTTAGATTACTTATTCCTAAAAAATAGGGGGCTGTCACTGAGTTCCATTAGAGTGCATTTGGCAGCTATTAGCAGCTTTCCCCTCCATTAGAAGGTTTCTTGATTATTGTTTTTCCCTTGCCCAATGACATAGGTTTATCAAGTGGTTACTGAAACTTTTTCTACCTATTGGGATCCACTTTGGGATCATAATTTGGTCCTTATAGCACTTGAGTCCCCTGTTTAAGCCTTTAGCAAGATGTTCTTTCCTACATTTGCAGTGAAGACATCTTTCCTAGTAGCTACTATGTCAGCTAAGATGAGATAGTATCCAAATTCTACCTTAATTAGGACATTCAATTACCAACATTTTATCCTAAATTTCATGCCAATCTTGAAGAAGCAAGATTGCACTCATTAGAGAGTATTAGCCTTTTATCTCCAAAGACTAAAGTCCTGAAGAACCTCCCGGATGCTCTTTATTTCATTTGCAGAAAGGTGCCCCTGTTTCTACTCAGATTATTGAACGGGGTTTCAGGGTGAATAAGAACATGCTATAAAATCATGACATTAGACCCCTCCCCCCAGACTATTCTTAGAGCTCACTCCACTAGACTTCAGTCTATATCTGCAGCCTTGTTGAAAATTATCTCTTATAGATATTTGTAAAGAGGTTATTTGGGGCTCTATTCACACCTTCTCAAGGCATTAGGCTAGAAGTCTAGAGACTTCTGGATTGGAATCCTCTTTTGGCAGGGCAGTACTTCATCTGTACTAGATAGGATGCTGAACACCCAGCTCCATAATTAGTTTACTGCTTGGGAGGCACTTACAGTGGAAAACCCATAGGGACAATTGCTCAGAGAGTTTACCTGTACAGTAACTGGTGGTCTTTAAGATGTGTTGTCCCTGTTGATGTTCTTCTACCCATCTTCCTTCACCTCTGCTTCAGAGTCCCTAGCTTATGCTGGGTACTGTGATGGAGTGGCGATTGGTCCTGCCACACTACCCTTTATACCCTTGGAATGGTGCACAAAGATAACTAGGATGCATGTGTGGACCAAACAGTTATTGCTGGTAAAAATCTCTGATCAAAAACATATTGGGTGCATGCACATCTGAAGCAGAACACCCATAGAGACAATGCACCTTGAAGAACTCCAGTTACTGTACAGGTAATTAACATCTCCTTTCTTTTCCAAAATCTTAAATGCTTGAATATCAGACAGGTGATGATTTCAAATTGCATTACTCTATTCTCTTCCCTGAAACTCCATACAGGTAATGTTCTCTAATAGTTAGTGGTATTTCTAGTTAATATGATTTAAAAATTTAATTTAAAGCTTGCTAATTTCACTTTTATATCGAGTTTTAAATTCCATCTGCCTTCTCTGATCAACTTACTTCTTCATTACTTACATATCTGACTTCTATAGAAAAGTTGGGGGACAATTATAAAGGTTTATTATTACTTAACATTTATATTGTGGTAGCACCTAAAGGCAACAATCTCACTGAGCTACTTTCTGCCAGGCACTGTATAAATACAAAATAAATGATAGACCCTGCCCCAAAGAGCTTACTGTTTAGAGCCGAATCCATTAACTTGGAGAATTCAGGACCTGTGTAGCAAGGAAGGGTTGAGACATCTAGGGGAGGGGGAGCAGGAGCGGCTCTGAGAATAGGAAATGTAAGACCCAGCCTCCGATTTGGAAAAAGATTACTCTCCTTTTGCTGTCCACAGAGGTGCCATTCCAGATGGTGCCAGCAATTGGTGCAGAGGAGAGGTCCATAGAGAAGTGAACATCATGGGTTTTATCATTCACGGTGCCAAAGTAAGAGCTGTCAGGGGTACATGAGTCTGGCATGGTACCGAGCTCTATAATGATCCTGCTGGTTCTCCTGTGTCCACCAGCACCAATAGCATTGGCTCTTGTACTGCTGGCAATATTGGCACCGGCAGGGTCAGGAGATCCCTGGCAACCACAAATGCCTCTAGCATGGCCGGTACTGAGATAGTGTCAAAATGTGGTGTGGTGCCACGGATGTGGAAGGAGTCCCTTCTGGCTTCGGACTTGACGTCACCCACCTAGGTGCCAGAATCAATGGTTCCATCTTCTGCAGTACCAAAGCAGAAGAGTACTTAGACTGCACTCTACTCTTATCCCCATGCCTAATAGACTTCAGTGCCAATGATGTCCCCTGCTTCTTATGCCTCTTCTTAGGCACTGGTGATGGTAAAAGCTGTTGCAACTCAGACATGGTATGCACATGTGCATCACTCAAGAAGAACAAAAGTATATATACCAATTGCAGCGGGGGGGAGGGGGAAGGATAGCTCACTGGTTTGAGCATTGGCCTGCTAAAGCCAGGGTTGCAAATTCAATCCTTGAGGGGGCCACTTAGGGATCCAGGGCAAAATCAGTACTTGGTCCTGCTAGTGAAGGCAGGGGGCTGGACTCAATGACCTTTCAGGGTCCCTTCCAGTTCTGTGAGATAGGTATATCTCCATATATTATTAAACAATGAAATCAGAACTGTTTTAACAAATTTGAGACAATTTTCTCTTGCTTCATTGTTAATTATTACTAAGAAATATTCATATGTAATCCTTATATTACATAGTGTCCAAAGGCCCCATAGTGCTAGATGATATACAAACACATATGAAGATATCTAAACCCTGAAGATCTAAGGAGCCAAGTGATATAAAAAGAGTGGAGGGAGAGAGTGTTGGAAGTACAAACGTGCTGAGAATTCTGAGTTGTTTGCAGACTTCCTCATTTTTCTTTCAGAGTAGCCAAATAAGCAATATTACAACCACCATTAACATATTTTGAAAAGCCATTGTATTCTAAACCCCAATTTTCACTCCCTCTAAACACTTCCTTTGAGTCTGTAACTCCACATGTTTTTTTCTCAGCCTCAGGCTGAAACTGGAAATTTACCACTAGTTCAGATGAACTGTCCTGGAGTTATACAAGCATGGACAAAGTGTCCATTTTTTTATATAGATATATAATCTTTCAGTGGAATCTAGCTTGAACTCCACTCAAAATGGTTGGTTTGTTTGTTTGTTAAGAAATGCCATGGACTTAATTTTCCCAGAGGAAAAATGACTATGACATACTTAAAGAAATTTATATACAAATAAATTATAAGCAATCGAAATGGTGCCACTGAAAGAGAGTATATTGCCACCCTAAACTTATTCCAGAAATGGTCATTTTGTATCAATACTGAAAGCTGCAAATTCACCCACCCAAAAATGCCCTTCTGTAAACCTAGGGCTGGATGCTGCCTCCTGCTGCTGTGCACAAAGCAGCTGCAAAACTGGCTCAAGCAACTACCTCAGGGTTTCCTCAGTATCAAAACCCCATGCTGGAGTAGAGCTGGCGGTGCAGCTCTTATGTCATGGTAAGAGGAGGCACACAGCATTTCACAGGATCAGAGCCTATGTTTAATAAAATGTATCGCAGTTACAACAAACACAAATGTTTGAAATCCAATATGAATTTTTATTTCTAAACTTACTTATGAGCATTCTTTATTGAAATTATGAGCCAGATTCTGACACCATGATTCACACTGAATAATATGTTAATTTACATGTGGTCATACCAGTGAAGGAATAAGGTACTGCTCAATTTTAGTAAGGGTGCCATAATCTGGCCCTATATTTGCATGCTAAAAATTATTGAACAGAAAATGTAATTATTCTGTTTTCTTAATTTAGATTATAATAGTTCGGAGCAGGTTGTTTCTTCAAGTCTTAATGAATTTAAACCTTCTGATATTGAGAAGACTGTGGTGATTCCTGGCTTTAGCAGCTTCCTGATTGTTGAAGTTCTGGATAGTCTGAATGCTTTGGCAGATGCTACCATGCCTGAGAGAGTGCAGTTCAACAAAAGTTTTGCCTCAGACATGTGGTTCGTGTATGACTTTGGCACTAAGAATGGAAGAAGATGGAAGATTATCGTAGATACCTGTAGATACTGGGTACGAGAGCTTGATAATCTACCACTGAATGCCATTAAATACCTGGATCTTACCCAAACCTTCAATTTTGGATTCAGAGTAACCCCTGTTAATACAGGTGAGACATTTTGAATTTTGTTTTATTTCTTGAGCTCTATAGTATGAACACAAAACATAAAATAGCAATGAGGCTGGTTTGGGTGAATTTTACATGATAATGGCCAGATACTGATTTCAGTTAGATGTAAATTTGGAGTAACTCCAATGAAGACGATGTCCTACATTTCAATCCCCTGCCACTTGCTGGAATTATAAACTGAAATTATACATGGTTGGTTTTGGACAAAAGGACATTTTTTAACCAAATTCTACTTACCTCCACTCTCTCCTCACACCCAAAACCAAGCACCTTAGTATGGCCATTGTAACAGTTACAACATTTTGACAGATGGTTTCTTTTTGCACTCGTAACTAGGTTAATTTTAAACCTTCATATTTGCTATATGTGACAGGTTCGGTCACAGACACCCCCTTGGGACTGTTACCTGATGTGCTGAAATTACCTCTGAGCTTGGTTTCCCTGCCAGCTTGGGACTCCAGAACCCTGCCTTGTTGAGCCAGACACACTAGCCTTGTTAGTTCCAGCAGATATCTTAGGTGTTAACTAGGGTTTTTTTCCATGACTGGCTCTCCCTTTGTCCTGCTCCACCCCCTTTTGGCACAAAGTGGGAATCTTCTGTCTCTCTGGGTCCCCACCCCTCCTTCTAAATGGAAAAGTACCAGAGTTAAGATGAATTTAATTTACAAATAGGATGAACACACTCAGTAGATCATAAGCTTTGTAATGATACCTTACAAGAGACCTTTTGCATAAAGCATATTCCAGTTACATTATATTCACATTCATAAACATATTTTCATAAAGAATATGGAGTGCAACATCACATTATAGACTTAAGGCATGATCCAAATTTCATTATGTCAATGGGAGTCTTTCCATTGACTTAAGTGAACTTTGGATCTGGCCCTCTCTTCTTAGCAAAGGCAAGTAGCTTTTGACATGCTTGGAGAAATACCGTTGAAGAAATTTAATGCAAAGTTGAAGCTGAATTTTTTCTTTTAAAATGTGTTTTCATTGATTTTTCAATTACATATAAGCACCAGCTGATACCCTGACTTTTGGACCCTTCTTTAAAAATAGTTGGCCAAAAATAGATGTATGACTAAATCAAACCAATGGAATAAAATAATAACAGGAAAGAGAACAGGAAGTGCCAGGGGCCACAATTATTAAACACAGTTTTTTCATGTAAACAGTGCAGTATGGGTGCTTTTTCCACTTGTGTGTTAATCCCCAGTGTCACTAGGCCAGGCTTCTCCCCACCTCCAAAATATATGCTGCCATGCCCATTGTCTTGCAAGCAGGGCCGGTACAAGGATATTTTGCACCCTAGGCAAAACCTCCACCTTGCGCCCTCCATTCCCACCCCTCCCCCTGGAGCATCGCTTACTATAAACTTTCAAAAATGAATACTGCATAATGTGGCATTGTTAATTAGAATTAATACACATTTGGCTTGAAAATGTATTAATTTAATTATTTAGTCTACATATTTAATGAAAATAAATAAATAACCTGACAGGGTGTGGGGCTGGCTGGCTTCGGGCAGGGCAGGGGATGCAGAGCTGGTTGGAGATGGGGTGCAGGGTTGGCTGGAGACGGTGTGGTGTGGCTGGTTTCAGCCACGGGAGTGTGGCAGGGGCTGGCTGAAGAAAGGGGAGTGTGGGGCTGGCTGGTTTCGGGCATGAGAGTGTGGCAGGGGTTGGCTCCAGGTAAGAGGTGTGGGGCTGGCTGCAGGGGGGTGGGAGTGGGGGGAACCACCACCCCCTGCACTCACCAGCAACACGGCTGGGTCCGGGTCTCTGCACTTCCCACCACTGGTGAGTGCAGGCCTGGCCCTGCTGCAGAGCTCAGAGGAGTGGGGATGGGGCGGGGCAGGGCTGAGCAGAGGCGGGGGCCCTGTGGCAGAGCCAGAGCAGCAGGGAGCAGCACAGCACCCCCGCAGCTGGAGGAGGAATGACATCACTTCCCGGCCAGCCGGCCGGCCGGAGCTGATCAAAGCCGCAGTGCCCCCTCGCACAGTGGCGGGAAGAGGGTTACACATTTAGCCGGCGCCAGGTGAGCATCCCAGATATTTTGGGCGCTGCTTTTTGGCGCCCTCAAATCTTGGCGCCCTAGGCGGCCGCCTAGTTTGCCTAGTGGTTGCACCGGCCCTGCTTGCAAAGAGGCTTACTTTCTTAACAGAAGCCATCAAATAAAAGAAAAACAATTTTAATTCAGTCCTTGCTCTCAGGTTGCTGCTCTACGGCTCTCAGGGCCCTCTGGCAGGTTCTCAGTTCTGAGCAGCCTCAGGGCTGTCTCCCTGAGCACCAACCCCCACTTTGTTCCAGGAGTTAGCTGTATTCCAGTGTGGCTCTCCCTCCCCAGGCACAGCCTATGTCAATCAATCCCTCCTCTTCCTGCCCAGTACCAATCCTTTATAGCAGTGGTACCCAACACGGTGCCCATGGCGCCCGCAGGGGCATCTTAATGCGCCCGCGGCCTGGCCCCCAGGAGAGCACCCACCGAAATGCCACGGCAGGGATGCCTCTCGATGACGACGCTTGTTGCCGACAAGTGACGTCATCGAGAGGCATTGCCCCCGAATTTCGGCGGGGACGTCTCTTGCTGATGCTGCTTGTCAACGGCAAGTTGGGGACCACTGCTTTATAGGTACAGGGGTAGATCAGACTTCTTTAACTGGCTACACTGAACTCACCTGCTTGGTCCAAGGGAGCTAGGCCTAGTCTATCCTCAGGGACTAACTGCTTTGTGACGCCCAGTAAGAATCAAAGAAAATTAAGCATTGGTGAGAGTGTTAGAAAATTACCCTGATATTTTGCAGGAACAAGTCAGTATTTTAGGACTTGTTCCTGCACATGAAATAGCTTCAGTCGTGTGAAGAGTCTCCTTGACTTCAGTGAGTGTCCTCACATAAGTCAAGTTTCTCACATGTGTAAATGTTTGCAGGGTCAAGCCATTTAAAAAGATAATTATCAGAATCCCTGGTATAGATCTCTCCCGTACGTGCCAATGTAAGTGAATGTAGTTGTGTGGGTGTATTTGATAGCAGAATTTGACCCTAAATCTGCAGTTCAATCCCAGGTTGAAAATTTTAACCTTATGATAGTGTGGTTGATGATGTATAAAACAAAGAGCAACACAGTACCTAATCAAGGATTTTGCATCCTAAATTAGGGGTACATAACAGTTCCTACACATCCGGTGGGATTTTCCAAAGCACTCAGAGAGAGATAAATACAGGTCCCACTAGAAATTTAATGAGACTTGTGCTCCTAAATTCCTTAGGCACTTTTGAAAATCCCATCATAGGGCAATATATTAGCAGAGGAGGGTCAAATTTCTAAGGGTACGTTTATACTTACCGCGCGGATCGACGCGGCAAGTTCGACTTCTCGGAGTTCGAACTATCGCGTCTGATCTAGACGCGATAGTTCGAACTCCAGAAGCGCCGCGGTCGACTTCGGTACTCCACCGCGGCAGGAGGAGTTGGCGGAGTCGACCTTGGAGCCGCGGAGTTCGCTTCCGCGGCGTCTGGACGGGTAAGTCATTCGAACTAGGGTAGTTCGAATTCAGCTACGTTATTCACGTAGCTGAATTCGCGTACCCTAGTTCGACCCCGGGGCTGTGTGTAGACCAGGGCTAAGTGATGCTGAGTTCTTCTTCCTTTTAACACACACACACACACACACACACATTGCATTGATGGATTAATGTTGGTAAGCTTTGTGGCAGAATTCTGTTTTAACAAAGAAATGGAATGAAGAATGAATGTTTGGAAAATAACAGGAAGCATGATATTCTAAGCAAAAGAGGCGGCATGGAAAAAGGTGCAAAGGCCAAGGTGGGTGAGGCATACCAAAGCTGCATTGCTGAGGGTAACAATATTGGTGAGAAATGAGATCTGAGATACAGGCCAGCATAGAATTGTGCAGAGCACTGAGAATGAGGGCGAGAAGCTCGATTGTGAGAGCAAGTCTGATTCAAAGACAATGGGAGTGACGTGATCGAGTGGTGAGATGGGAAGATGATTTTAACAGCAGCACAGACTAGAAAGAGTGGGATGAGATGAGATGCAGGGAGGCCAGAGAGGAAAAAGTCAGGAAATTCTCAGATATGGTTCCCACAAAAATCTGCACTCATCTGTGTAAGGACACATTACAGTAACAGGTCAACTAACCTGTTTGGCCAAACTAAGAAGCGACTACTAATGTTGAGGAGGAGGACGTTCAGAGCTGTGAGTAGGGGATAACTCTTCCCTGGTCATGCCATATGGACACAAATCTCTTCCCTTTGAGTGGAGCATTAGATGGCAACTCTGAGTTCAAACTTTGAGTCTTGTGCGTAATTGTTCCTCACTTGAGTTTTTCCTATAGTAAGGGAGCACGTGGCTCCAAGTAATTATGATCTTCATTTCTGTGCTTGATTTCACAGCCTATCCAATCTTTCACATGCCACTAATGAAGCTAGTAGTTGGAAATCCATCCATATTTAAAGTGAAGACAAATGATTACTGGGATGACACTGATAGTTACATCATGGAATTCTCTGTTACTAACAATTTTTACAAACAAGTAAGAGCAGACAAGTAGTAAGTAACATACTGGCACCTACAATAGTATCTTTCATTTTTTATTTAGCAGAGTTTTGATAAAGGGGAGCAGAGCAGATGATTATACATTGAGAGAATTTACACTTATGTAGCAACTGGGTCATGTAGAATATCTTTGTTAAAGGACTTTGCTATGAAACATTTTCAACATTTGATCAAAATTTTGTGACTATCTATTGCCTGTTGACCCTCAGTCCTTGTGTAAAGTTCTCATACATGTCACTGCGAGTTCCACCTATGGAATGAGTATGGCTCAAGAATCTATCTAGTATATATAATATAAAAGTATTTCCAAGTGACATATTCTTTTTTACTTATTTCTGTTCTCCCCCACATCTCTACCCTCAGTGTAATTTGTTATGCATTCATATGATTCATTATCAGTGCAGTTTATTTTCTATCTTCCTCGGGGTAGAGACCTTGTTAATCTGTATGTGGGTCTACATGAGCATATTGCCTATGAGGTGTAAAAGATTAGTGGAGATCAGAATGTAGGCTTTGAGGCCAATTAATATTAGTGTGAATGCCCCACGGGGAAGTGACACTGCCATGCCAGAGCATGGAAATCTTAGATTAATGACGGGAGAGTTACCCACCAGGTTTCACCTTGATAGTCTCTTTTTTTCCTTTCAGAGTGTTTGGTGTTGGGGTAAAGTCAATATTTGTCAAGTAATATGGAGCAACTCAGGAAAAAATTACCCCTTTGCAAAGTTTTTCTTTTTATTCTTTCACACACACACCCTCTTCCATTGCTGTGGGCTTTTTCACAAGCATGACAAAAGCACATAAAAATAAAATCAGCACTAGTGAGATAATGACTTGTCTACACAAATTCATATGCTATATGTACCCACATTAATTCTGTTAATCAGAACACCCCCTCTTTTATCATGTCATAATCCTTAATTCACCCCCTTCCCCAAAGTATCCTGGTTTAAAAAAATGGCTTTTACAGCATGACCAGAAAATTAACAAGCATGGGCTGTGGTAGATTAAGTGGAAGAGTGAATTGCTGAGTCAAGGATGCCTCACAGAGCATGTCCTACCATACCCACCCCCTTCCCCTTCCCATCTAAAGCAGGTAGCTTGAGTACCCCGCTGATCACAACCATAGTCCTATTACATGTAGAGACAGGCAACTGTTGTGGTAATTAAGCATATAAATTTACCACAATTGTGAGCTCAACTGTGAGGAGGGCAAGTTTATAAACTGTCACAATAAGCTATACAAATATTGATGGGAAAGGTGCAGAAGGGAGGCAGACTGAATTAATCCAAACAGAAAGGCCTACTGATCTAAGTCAGGGACTTTATTAAGATCATGCCTGGTATCCAAGAGAAGTGTGGGTCCAGAAATCAATGAACCAAAATCAATGTGTCGGAAATTAGTCCTATTGGACAAAATAATGAAGAGATGGGCTATTTCACCTATCATCCCTTTTGGGGTGCTTCAAAAAAATAAAATTGGGGGAGGGAATTCAGATGAACAGAAGTGAATACAATAATTGCTGACTGCATAATTGTACCTGTAACTGTAATTGCACAACTTCCTGGTGCAACTACTGGAGGAACCAACCAAGGCTGTTTTCCTTTTGACCTGTTGCTTACAAACAGGGAAGAATTGGTAAGGGAAGTAGAAGCAGGTGGCAACCTGGGCAGCAGTGACCATGAGATGGTTGAGTTCAGGATCCTCACAAAAGGAAGAAAGGAGAGTAGCAAAATACAGACCTGGACTTCTGAAAAGCAGACTTTGACTCCCTTAGGGAACTGATTGGCAGGATCCCTGGGAGGCTAAGATGAGGGAGAAAGAAGTCCAGGAGACCTGGCTGTATTTTAAAGAAGGCTTATTGAGGTAGCAGAAACAAACCATCCTGATGTGCAGAAAGAATAGCAAATAAGGCAGGTGACCAGCTTGGTTTAACAGTGAAATCTTCGCTGAGCTTAAACACAAGAAGAAAGCTTACAAGAAGTGGAAACTTGGACAGATGACTAGGGAGGAATATAAAAATATTGGTCGAGCATGCAGGGATGTAATCAGGAAGGCTAAAACACAACTGAAATTGCAGCTAGCAAGGGATGTGAAGGGTAACAAGAAGGGTTTCTATAGGTATGTTAGCAACAAGAAAAAGGTCAGAGAAAGTGTGGGACCCTTAATGAATGGGGGAGGCAACCTAGTGACAGATGATGTGGAAAAAGCTGAAGTACTTAATTATTTTTTTGCCTCAGTCTTCACAGACAAGGTCAGCTCCCAGACTGTTGCACTGGGCAACACAGTATGGGGAGGAGGTGAGCAGCCCTAAGTGGTGAAAGAATGGGTTAAGGACTATTTAGGGTATGTCTACACTACCTGCCGATCGGTGGATAGCGATCGATTTATTGGGGATCGATTATCGCGTCTCATCTAGACACGATATATCGATCCCTGAACGCGCTCCCGTCAAATCCGGAACTCCACCAGGCTGAGTGGAGGTAGCGGAGTCGACAGGGGGCGCCGTGGCCATCGATCCCGCACCATGAGGACGGGAGGTAAGTTGAAATAAGATACGTCGACTTCAGCTATGCTATTCCCGTAGCTGAAATAACGTCTCTTACATTGACCCCGCCCCCTAGTGTAGACCAGGCCTGAGAATAGCTGGACATGCACAAGTCCACGGGTCCAGATCTAATGCATCTGAGGGTGCTGAGGGAATTGGCTGTTACGATTGCAGAGCCATTGGCCATTATCTTTGAAAAATCGTGGTGATCAGGGGAGGTCCTGGATGACTGGAAAAAGGCAAATATAGAGCCCATCTTTAAAAAAGAGAAGGAGGAGAACCTGGGGAACTACAGACCGGTCAGCCTCACCTCAGTCCCTGGAAAAAACATGGAGCAGGTCCTCAAAGAAACCATTTTGAAGCACTTGGGGGAGAGGAAGGTGATCAGGAACAGTCAACATGGATTTACCAAGGACAAGTCATGCCTGACCAACCTGATAGCCAGTTATCTCATCATAGAAGGCACTGTAGATATGGGGAAAGCATTGGACGTGATATATCTTGACTTTAGCAAAGCTTTTGATACTGTCTCCCACAGTATTCTTGCCAGCAAGTTAAAAGAGTATGGATTGGATGAATGGACTATAAGGTGAATAGAAAGGTGGCTAGATTGTCGGGCTCAACGAGTAGTGATCAACAGCTTGATGTCTAGTTGGCAGCCGGTATCAAGCGGAGCACCCCGGGAGTCAGTCCTGGGACCAGTTTTGTTCAACATCTTTATTAATGATCTGGATGAAGGGATGAATTGCACCCTCAGCAAGTTTGCAGATGACACTACGCTGGGGGGAGAGGTAGATACGCTGGAGGGTAGGGATAGGGTCCATAGTGACCTAGACAAATTGGAGGATTGGGCCAAAAGAAATCTTATGAGGTTCAACAAGGACAAGTGTAGAGTCCTGCACTTAGGATGGAAGAATCCCATGCACCACTACAGGCTGGGGACTGACTGGCTAAGAAGAAGTTCTGCAGAAAAGCACCTGGGGATTACAGTGGATGAGAAGCTGGAGATGAGTCAGCAGTGTGCCCTTGTTTCTAAGAAGGCTAACGGCATATTGGGCTGCATTAGTAGGAGCATTGCCAGCGGATCAAGGGAAGTGATTATTCCCCTCTATTCGGCACTGGTGAGGCCACATCTGGAATATTGCGTCCAGTTTTGCCCCCTCCCCCCCACTACAGACAGGATGTGGACAAATTTGTGAGAGTCCAGTGGAGGACAACAAAAATGATCAGGGGGCTGGGGCACATGACTTACGAGGAGAGGCTGAGGAAACTCGGCTGAGTTAGTCTGCAGAAGAGAAGAGTGAGGGAGGATTTAATAATAGCCTTCAACTACCTGAAGAGGTGGTTCCAAGGAGGATGGAGCCTGGCTGTTCTCAGTGGTGGCAGATGACAGAACAAGGAGCAATGGTCTCAAGTTGCAGTGGGGGAGGTCGAGGTTGGATATTAGGAAACACTATATCACTAGGAGGGTGGTGAAGTGCTGGAATGGGTTACCTAGGGAGGTGGTGGAATCTCCATCCTTAGAGGTTTTTAAGGCCTGGCTTGACAAAGCCCTGGCTGGGATGATTTAGTTGGTGTTGGTCCTGCTTTGAGCAGGGGGTTGGACTAGAAGTCTCTTCCAACCCTCATCTTCTAAGATTCTATGAAAGGGGAAGGAGTGAACTTTCACCATTGTGGGTGCTATCCCCACCATCTCCTGGGGTCCTTGAATCCAGCATGACACCATTGTGCTTTTGTCAGCCTGATCCTGAGAGATCCTGGTCAAACTGGGCCAGAGAGAGAGACCTAGATGACAAAACCACTTCCACCGGCTTTGGCTAAATCCCTTTTTATCTGTCTCCTTTTTCTTCTGTTTAATAAGAATTTGGTTTAGCTAGTTGGGACTGTATATTTTGCAACATTGCTATAAGCTTGTGATTTAGAAAGGCAGTTAAAAGCAATATCCTACATTGACCTGTGCTGGAACAAATATGCCAGGTCTCCAAGTGGCTGAAAATATTGTTTCTTCAGCAGTGTGATTGCAAGTGAATTTCTACACCAGGGACAGAAGCTGCATTTTCTGTCTTTACTGTTATTTTCTCTTCCCTCTTGTGTGTGTTTGTCATGTTTTGTCTCCTACGAAAGGGGTTTGGACTTTAACAACAGCTCCAACCTATCACAACTAAGTTCTTCTTTTCTCCAAAAGGATAATTATTACCATCTTTAATTCCATCTAAGTGACTGTCAGACGAGGGTGATGTAGGGGTGGGGTTCCTTCCAAAGATTCTCTCCCACTAAAGGGAAATGGAACAAGATATGTTGTTGAAAGGAAACCTTTATTTAATACTTTACATTTCAAATGCTTTAACCATTTTACCTTCTGTTTCTGTATTTTTAATAAAAGATTAAAAAGGATTTGTAATGTGTTTGCCCTGGTACTAAGCAGGCTGAGGTCTCTCTATACCAAATCCCGAACCTTGTTTAAAACTGTTTAATGTGGAATGGTGAGTGGGTCATGTTAACAACTTTGACTTTTTGGCCCCATATATTCCATCTAAATTAATACAAATTCTCCAGATAAATGGTATCAAGTCATATAGATTACAATTTTCCCCTTTAACTCCACCCAGCCAACCAATCAGAACAAATTATGAAGCACTGCTGTGTCTAATGGTACAGATCATTCCTGAAGAAGACTGTATAAGCTATAGGCCATTTCTAGCTTTATTTGCTATGTTCATTGTAATGGTATATTGTATATGTTTTGGATGTACTCATTTATTTTTACCATATGAACTTCCACAGGGTAAATCTTCAATAGCTGTCATTCTCACAAAAGCATCACTTGTTTGTGATGTGTCAACAATTGTGCTAACACTGAAGAGTGGCTGTTCGTACAGTAAATCAATGCACTACATTTCTCCAGTTTCAATCTCTGCCCAGAGTTGGCTGCATGGGGACCCAAAAGACCCATATGGTTTCAAACTCTTAAAACAGTTGCCGGTAAGAAAGCTAAGTAGTCAGCAAATCTATATCCAAAGAGAGTAATGTTCAGCCTCCAATTTTGTGCGTCCACTTTTGTAGGAGACACTGATTTCACAAGAGAAAGTGGAAGCATGCTTATTTGCACACAAAAGTTGAGGAAGTGAATATATAAACTGGTGTCAACATATTTTTGTAGATGATTTAGTTGTGCACAAAAATGTGTGTGCAAAATTAGAGGCCAGGGCTTGAAAGTTGGATCAAAAATTATTATATTTTGTTACAAATATGCCATCAATATTTACTATGTTTAGGCTGAGTAAATCAAAATGTTTGTAGAGTCCAAGGCCAGAAGGGACCACTGTGATAATCAAGTCTCACCTCCTGTATAACAGGCCATAGAACGCCTTCAAAATAATACTGTTGAATTAGGGCATATCTTTTTATAAAACATCCAAATTTGATTTACAAATTGCCAGTGATGGAGGATTCACCATGACCCTTGGTAAGATGTTCCAAGGGTTAATTATTCTCACTTCAAAAACTCTTACACCTTATTTCCAGTCTGAATTTTTCTAGCTTCAATGTCGAGCCATTGAATCATGTTATACCTCTGTCTGCTAGACTGAAAAGCCCATTTTCAAATATTTATTCACCATGTAGCTACTTACAGACTGTGATCAAGTCACCCTTAACCTTCTCTTTGTTAAGCTAAATATATTGAACTCCTTGAATCTACCACTGTAAAACATGTTTTCTAATCCCTTAATCATTCTCATGGCTCTTCTCTGAACCCTCTCCAATTTATCAATGTCCCTCTTGAATTGTGAATACCAGAACTGGAGACAGTATTTCTGCAGTGGTCACGCCAGTGCCAAATACAGAGGTAAAATAATTTCTTTACTCTTACTCGAGATTCCCATGTTTATGCATACCAGGACTGCATTAGCCTTTTTGGTACAACATCGCACTGGGGACACATGTTTGGCTGATTATCTGCCATGCCATGACCCCAATATATTTTCAGAGTCAATGCTTCCTAGGATAGAGTCCCCCATCTTGTATGTCCAACATTCATTGTTCCTAGATGTATACAGTCACATTTAGCCATATTAAAACTCATATTGTTTGCTTACACTCAGTTTACCACATGATCCAGGTTGCTCTGTATCAGTGAACTGTCCTCTTCATTATTTCCACTCCCCCAATCTCTGTGTCATCTGCAAATTTTATCAGTGATGATTTTATGTTTTCTTCCAGGTCATTGATAAAAATGTTAAATAGCATAGGGCCAAGAACTAATTCCTGAGGGGCCCCACTAGACATCCATTTGATGATGGTTCCCTATTTACCATTACATTTTGAGATCTATCAATCAGCCAATTTTTAATCCTTTTAATGTGTGCCTTGTTAATTTTATAACGTTCTGTTCTTTTCAAACAAAGAATCACATGGTATCATCTCAAATGTTTTGCATAAATATAAGTATATTTCATCTACACAATTACCTTTATCAATCAAACTTGTAATCTCATTTTTTTTAAAAAAAGATATCAAATTAGTTTGAAAAGATCTGGTTTCCATAAACCCATGTTGATTGACATTAACTATATTACCCTCCTTTAATTCTTTATCAGTGACATCAGCCACTCCATTATCTTGCCTGGGACTGATGTCAGACCAACAGGCTTATATTTATCCAGGTCATCCCAATTTACCCTTTTAAAATATTGGCATAATGTTAGCTTTCTTCTGCCAATTCCCCAGTGTTCCAAAACTTATTGAAAATCAACATTTACAGTCCAGGAAGTTCCCCCACCAGGTCTTTTAAAACTCTTCAGTGCAAGTTATCTGCTGATTTTAAAATATCTAACTCTAATAGCTGCTGTCTAACATCTTCCTGAGATGCTAGTGGAATGGAAATAGTGTCATTGTTGTTATCATCATCATCATGATATGACAACATCATCTACTTTTTCCCCAAATACTGAACAGAAATATATATTGAATACTTCTGCCTTTTGTGCATTATTATTAATAATTGTATCATTTCCATCTAGTAATGGACTAATACCATTGTTAGGTTTCTTTTTGTTCTTAAGAAAAAGTTTTTTTATTAAAAAACTTATTTTATTATTGTCTTTAACTCTGCTGGCCATAAATTTATCCTTGTGTCCCTTGGCTTCTCTTATCAGTTTTCTACAATTCTTAGATTCTGATTTATATTTATTACTATTGACTTCTTTTTTCTTCCATTTGTTATATATCAGCTGGGAGGAAGAATTTAATCAGAAAAAACAATGATAATTGGGAATTGTCTAAGATATAATTGTTCTTAAACAATTCCCAATTATCATTTGTTTTTTCTGATTAAATTCTTCCTTCCAGATGATTTGGTTCATAATTATTTTCAGCTTTGTGAAACTGCTCCTTTTCAAGCACCGAGTATTACTGATTTGGGCTTTTTTTCTGTTGCATATTACAAATATGATCAAGTCATGATCACTTGTACCAAAGCTTCCATTAATTTTTAGTTCTGTAATCAATCCCTGTTTATCTGTCAAGATGAGGGCTAATATAGAATTCCCCCATGTTGGATGCAACACTGTTTGAGTTAAGCTATTGTCATCTATAATATTTAGAAATTCCAAGGATGTTTTAGTACTGGCAGCATCAGACCTCCAGCATGTCACTCAGATTGAAGTTCCCCATGATCTCACAGCTTTTTTCCTGACTCTTTGTAGATAGGCACTACAGGAGTAGGTCATCCTGTTCTCTACTGTGATTTGGTGGTCTGAAGCAGACACCAATTAGTATCCCATCTAGTGCATTATCATCTGTTAGGACATTGATCTCTAAGCATTCAAGAGCATTTTTTTCCAAGTTGTCAGTGACTTGGAAACAGGTAATGCCATTTTTGGCATACAGAACCACTCCCCTCCCCTTTTGCCCACTCAATGTTTTCTAAATAGGTTATAATCATTGCTTTTAACATTCTAATCATAAAAATCCTCTCACTACATGTTAATTCATGATTTCAAGGCTACTACTGTCCTCCAGAATATTTTGTTTTTTCTGTCAAGATTCCTAAACCCCACAAATACAGGAGCTCTGAAATGGGATTGGAAGCAGGGAGCAGGGCAAGATAGAAAACCAAGTTACCGAGTTATGATATTATTAACTTGACTATTGAATACCTCGTTCTTAACATTAGTTTATTTTATACACATAGCCAATTCATATGACTGAATGGTTCATTTTCTAACATGGCTTTTTAATCATGTGAAATGTTCTAGATCAGACTTAATATTGGACAATTCTGTAATATCTTAATTATATTTAAGATACAAAATATATAAAACTTTGCACATTGTTAGACCCATATTTCAAACACAGATGCCTAAATAAGACAACCAAATCCCTTACTAGGATATAGCATATAGACATGTCAAATGTGTATGCATATGTGTCAATTTGAACATTCAAATATAGGATCTGAATGTTCCATTTAGATGCCCATGTTTGAAAATTGAGTCCACTTGGTTTATAATTCATTTTATTAAACATTATAATACATATATTTTAAGGAGATAGATACTTTTCCATTTGGGACAATAATGGACGTAGAAATGTGACAAAAAATAAATGAATCAGTCGGTTTTGTGTCATCTGTGGTATTAATACCATATACATTTCTTCTGCCAGTTATTCTGACATTAAGACATTATTGTATTATCCTTTTGACTACATCTGAATGTGTATTTATTCCATATCCATCTCTCTTCTGTTGTATTATATACAGGTAAACTACAGGCCTCCATCTAAACTGGGAATAGCTGTTCCACTCACTGATAACTTTTATAATGCTGACCCCAGCAAACCTAGAATGAGAGATTATTTTGCTGGATCAAAAGTAAGTCTTCTCTAATCATTTCACTGCTGCTGAATGTTCTGGGATCATGGGTGCTTTCTCAGGCTGTAAGCTAGCTAAGTTGAGGAGGTAAACACGCCACTGACAGCCCAGCCAGCTGGTGGCTGAAAACAATGGCTAAAACAACATGGAAAACCAAGTCTCAGTTCTCAGCATGTCCCTTGATCCCCACTCTGGAGGCAGTGAGGCATTCAAATGACAAGAGGCTGCAAAGAATCTCAGATGCCAGGTGAGCAAAGGAAAACCAGACAACTCTCTCAGTATGCACTTATAACTGCAGAACACTGACAAGGGAGGAAACGATAAACCATCTCATGGAGGAAAAGGCAAAAACAGCCTGCAATGTGCTGGGTGTTTGTGAAACACAATGAAAGAAGGAGATGGAGTTCAGCTGGAGGGATGGAAGCACAGTCATTCTAGGAAAAGGAAAAGGCACAAGGAGAGTTGGAGGAGTCGGATTAATCATAAACAAGGAATGGTCTTCGAAAATTGTCTCATGCCATTTGAAGTCACCGCATATTGGGGTGCTTTACCTCTGACTGATCCAAAATAGTACCCTCAAAATCATCCAGATCTATGCTCCCACAAGTGAATGCGAAGATGACAATGTGGAAGGATTCTATCAGGAACTGGAGGAAACCCTCGTTCAGAGTTCCACATATACGATTGTGATGGGAGATTTTAACGCCAAGGTTGGAAGAGGGAGAGAGGGCGAATAGTTCATAGGAAGGTGTGGTATCGGAGAACGAAACGCGCAAGAACGACTAGCTATATTGACAGAGATGAGGAGAAAGTTCATTGGTAACACCTGGTTCCGAAAGGAGGCCAACAGAAGGTGGACCTGGATCGCACCAAACGCAAAGACAAAAAATGAAATTGAATAGTTTCTGATAGATAGACAACGCATCATGCAGGATATTTCAGTAGTGCCATCATTCAATATTGGTAGTGATCATTGCCTACTGAGAGCCAGACTCATGTTCTCTGTGAAGTTGGAGAAAAAGGCGCTGTGTATGGCGAACAGAAGGCACCAACCGGTAGCTTTTGACGAGGCAATCCTGAAGGAAAACATTTCTAGGGAAGATTGGAGCCTCCTGAACAACTGTGATGATGATTATTAGAACTTCAGTAAGAAACTGAAGAGACTCAGCTGAACATGAAAGACCAAGAAGAGCTAGCAGAAGAATCTCGGCGAATACAAATACTTTATTGGAGAAGAGAAGGAAAATGAAAAGAAATGGTAGCGACGGGCTCGAGTACTCCCTTCTCTGCAAGCTCATGCAAATTAAATTGAAGGAAGACTTTGAGAAATTTCAAACCGAAAAGCCCCTAAAGGCTGCTGAAGATCGTAAAAGTCTCAAAAAAAATGCAAACAGTAATTGGAGTTGTACAGGTCAACATTATCAGCTTTGAAGAACAGGGATGGAGAATCAGTAAGCGATGGAACAGAGATGGAGGCAATCTGCAGGGATTTCTATACCCAGCTGTTTGCATCCTGTATAGACATCCCAATGCCATCACTTCAGGAAACCGATGAACACATACTTCAGGTTCTCATTAGCGAAGTCTGTCACGCAGTCCATCAAATGACGGAGGAGAAGGCTCCAGGTAAGGAGGGTCTGACAGCAGAAGTGCTTAAGGCGGGAGGTCAGGAACTTTGGAAAGCTCTCGCACAAAGGTTCAGCTGCTACCTGGAAATCTAGATGATTCTGTCCAGTTGGAAAGAGTCCAATACCATCTTGCTGCATAAGAAAGGCAATCGAGAAAATCGAAAGAACTATCACCCAATCTGCCTGCTTTCGCATATCTATAAATTGTTCACTAAAATAATAATAAATCGACTGTCATGAAACCTGGATGAACAGCAACCTAGAGAGCAAGCCGGCTTTCGAAGGAATTATAGCATGATAGACCACCTCTTCATGCTAAACCAACTACTAGAGCGTTGAGGGGAATTTAAGTTCCCTTTGTGCATTGACTTTGTGGACTACGAGAAGGCATTCAACAGCATAGAGACTAACATTGTCCTTGAAGCTCTTTCAGAACAGGGAATCAGCGTGAAATATATCACATTACTAAAGGAAGCAAACTCTGGCTGCAGCACGGACATATCACTGTTTGATACTCCCCTCCAAATCCCCATCGAGAAAGGTGTGAAACAAGGAGATATAGTTTCACCAAAATTATTCACAGCCTGTCTTGAATCGGTTTTTCGCTGAGCAGACTTGAAAGGTGGGACTAATATCAACAGCGAGCGGCTAAACCATCTCAGGTTCACAGATGATATAGTGCTGGTAGCCAAAAATACAGCCCAACTTGAGAGAATGCTTAAAGAACTGAACGCGAAAAGTAGTCAAGTTGGATTTAAAATGAGATCAGATGTTCTGCCAAAAACCCACATAACTCTTGGAGGAGAGCAGATCCAAGAGGTTGATAAATACGTTTATCTGGGCCAGGAAGTCAGCATGCGACACGATCAGAAAGGTGAACTGTCACATAGAAAAAAAGCTGGATGGTGCATATTCAATGACATCAAGGACATCCTCCAAGGAAAGATCAGCAAAACAACTCATGTGAATCTTTTCAACTCAACCAGGCTTCCAGCAATGTTATATGGCAGCAAAACTTGGTCGCTGACAAAGATTGAAGAACATCAACTATCTGTCACACAGAAAGCAATGGAACAAACATTTTTGGCCATTTCTCCCCACGATCACATCCCCTATGAAATAATTAGGCAGCAGTCTGGAGTGCGAGACGTTGTTGTTGAAAGCAGGCTCAGCAAAATGCGGTGGGTGGGACATGTGGCCCAATTCAGCAACAACATATGGCCCACAGCTATATCCGTGTGGTATCCACAAGAACAGAAACGGCCGCGCAGTCAGCTTCCAAAGAGGTGGGATGATTTCCTAGCAAGCATGGTGAAGGATTGCCAGAGTGAGAGATTAGAAGACGTGTTGTGATTGGCTCAGTTTCAACTGATGAAGGACTGACAGTCTACGTAGACTACGCCACATACTTTGATGGAAACTGCAGTGTACAACTGTGGATTCTGCAACGATAGAGAGGAAGGACAATGGAAACTAACTGGTACTACAGCTGCTGGAGACTTTTTCAATGGAAAATGTCAGTTCCTCAGAAACACATCCATTTTGATTAAACTTTTGTTGGGAAGGTTTTTCAGATCCAGGACAGGAGTTCTGGTGAAAAATGAGGTGAGGGTGAATGGAGGAAGAGACCCATCACAGAGTAGCCAGGTGGTTGGGGCACTCACATCGGATGTGGTTCAAGTCCCTGCTCTGCCTGCTTTGGAACAGGGACTTGAACATGTGATTCCCACATCCCATGTGAGTGCCCAGCTACTGGTCTATTGGATATTGTAGGGTGGAAGTGGGGGGTGTCTCTCTCTCTCTCTCTCTCATTAACTTGATGACAGGTCTGGTCAATTTCACAGCTTCTATTCAATGGTGAGCAGAAGTGAAACTGACAAGGATCATGTCTATTTTAATAGCCGCTACCAGACCTTCCAGCATTCCCAGCTTCACTGCAGTGGGGGATTCTAGGGAATATATTTTGTTTTGGAAACACTATGCTCTTCTTCAAGTGGTTGCAGAGATGTATTCCACTCAGGTGTGCATGTGCCCAGCACGCCAGAAAGGGACAACTTTGCTTAGCAGTACATGTCAGGTGGCACATGCACCCTCACACCTCCTTTTG
The DNA here is from genome assembly GCF_020497125.1 of Mauremys mutica. Classification (NCBI taxonomy): domain Eukaryota; kingdom Metazoa; phylum Chordata; order Testudines; family Geoemydidae; genus Mauremys; species Mauremys mutica. The sequence continues at coordinate 30,817,218 of NC_059075.1, forward strand.
GTCCTTCTCAAGGCTATATAAGGGTGACACTGCCCCAGCTCTCCTCAGGTCCTTCTCACTCCCACAGCTTGAGTCATAGCATTCAGTGTGGTCACATTTTGGTGTCACAGTGCCTTTCTCTGTGAATGCCTTTAAATAGTTCTAGATAGTGGTAGTAGTAGTACTCTTACTATTTAGTTAATTAGTGTGATGCTGGTAGCACTGGTGCCAGCTCTTGCCAAGGCTGTAGGTGTCAGCTGAGCACTGACAAATTTATAGCTGGAATCCAGGCCAACTTGCATGTATGTTAGTATTATTCAAGACCGGTGTTAAACTTGTACGGATGTGTTAGACTCTAAAATGCTTGTTAATTGCTTTATGCATTAATCTTGTAATGTCTGTATCCCATGCTATAAAGTAGGGCTGTCTATTAATCACAGTTAACTCACATGATTAACTCCAAAAAAATAATCATGATTAATTTTTTTGAGTTAAATCACACTGTTAAAGAATAGAATATCAATTGAAATGTATTTAATATTTTTGGATTTTTCCATATTTTCAAATATATTGATTTCAAGTACAACACAGTATACAAAGTTGACAGTGCTCACTTTATATTATTTTTATTACAAATATTTGCACTGTAAAAATGGCAAACAAAAGAAATAGTATTTTTCAGTTCACCTCATACAAGTACCATAATGCAGTCTCTTTTTCGTGTAAGTGCAACTTACACATGTTGATTTCTTTTTGTTATATAACTACACTTAAAAACAAAACAATTCAAAACTTTAGAGCCTACAAGTCCACTCAGTCCTACTTCTTGTTCATCCAATTACGCACATAAACAAGTTTGTTTACATTTATGAGAGATAATGCTGCAACACTCTGATGCGGAAACTACAGAGCCCGAACCACCAAAAAAGAAAATCAACCTTCTGCTGGTGGCATCTGATTCAGATTATGAAAATGAACTTGCTTTTGGTCTGCACTGCTTTGGGTGGTTATTTCTTTTAGGGCTGACCCAAGTTGTTTCTAGGATGTCTCTGCTTTGTTTCCTAGTTCCAATCCTGGGAGAGTTCAAACAGGAAACCAAAGAAAAATTTCCTGTTGGCTATCTTTTCCTCTTCCATGGACTTATCGGACAGCTTCAGATTTGCTCTGCCTCTCTATCTCTGTCTCTCCTTTAATACAAGCATTCAGCTGTGGTAGTTTCTTCTGCAGCCTCAGGACTGCCTGAACTGATTTAAGATTGTGTGCTGTTGCCTGTGCTGCCCTCAGCACTGCTTAAAAATCAGTGTGCAGAGGCAAAATCAGTTCCTTTTACTGGTACAAAGAGATCCCTTTGGCACTGATGCCAATGTTGGCTTGTGCAGTTTCAGTGCAGACCAGATCTACAGGTTCAATACTAACATTCGTTCCAGTGCCAACTGTCTGTGCAGCCTCAGTATCCCTACTGGTACTCAAGGCGCTGGTTACCATACCATCTTTAATACCAATGTGGTCCACGTTTTGAACCTCAGTCAAGTATGGGCGTTTGCTGACTCCACCAGGGCTGGCTCCTCTGTTGTCATCAGACTATTTGGAAGATTCCTTGTGTTCGAGCTCAATGTCATCTACTGCCTCTCTCTGTCCTTCCAAGTACCAATCTTGAAAGTCTTTGAGGCCTCCAGGGAATCACTATCATTACCAGAACCAGCACCATTCCCACAGTAAGGGTAGGGGTTTGGGGCCCATGTGGCTCCCCTGAGTTCCCACCAGACTCCACTTCAGGTTGTTTATAATGTCTTTGTCTTGTTTTCCCTTTTTAAGCTCCTCCTTTCCAGGCACAGCAAGCCTTACAGGTGTGCCTAGTTAGTGCTGAACAAGCCCAGAAGAGCTCATTAGTCTCCTCTCTATTATAGTGAGGGTTAACTTTGGGGATGCTTCTCAATCTTCAAAGACCCAATCCTCTTCTCATTGCAGAGCAAGATCACTGAACCTTCCTATTGTCTCACTTTCCAACTCAGCTAGACTGGAGTCTCATACTCATTTCTCCCTCTGAGCTATTACAGTCTGAAACAGTATTGCAGGAGCAAGTTTTGCTACAGGAGATTCCACGGGCTCCTCTTCCTTCCTCACCTTCCTCACTGGATGATTCCACAATGTCGGATTTGTTTGCTTCTGTTACTCAAGACCCTAAGTCTTATCAAGATCTGCTGAGGCGAATGACTACAGCCTTGGGCATTTAGACAGAGTTTGCTCAGGAGAATACCCATAAGTTGGTGGACATTTTCCAACCATTAGTTGCAGGAGCTCTCCCTGTAAATTAAGCTCTTTTGAAACACACACAGCATATGGATAAGCAATACTATGTCCCTATGCAAGGCTTTGAGAGTTTCTACTGCCATTCCATCCCAAACTCTCTCCTTATAATGGCTGCAAATGGGAGGTTGAGACAAGAGATATTCAAGCTGACGCCTGAAGATAAGGCGACTAAGGGGTTAGATTTAATGGGAAGGAATATTTATTCTACCTTGTCATTACAGATGCACATTGGTAATCAGCAGGCACTGTTATTGAAATATGACTTCCTAAATTGGAACGTGATGTCTAAATTTATAGATAAATTGCCAGAAAACTCCAGAGTTCAAATCTGGTTGGCTTTACAAGGACCAGGATCCAGTCTTTCATGAAAACACCCCAGCTCCGCAAGATGTTTCCTCAGTGAATGGATCCAGAGTGCCTCTTCTTAATCTGTGTTATACTGAAACAGTCTTATGTCTCTACTCATAGGCAATGTGATCCCCGTCTGTTGTAATGTTCCTTTTTTACATCTAGCTGGTTTCAATTGTTTACCATTGTCTCTGATAGTTTTCCATTGATAGCCTTGCTCCATCCCAAAATTAGATAGTTGCGTTGAATCCCGCCTGTTTGAATGTGCCGTCACCAAGACATATTTTTATCCCTTGGTAACTAACTTCACTCCAAGACCATACTTTCCATATAGTTACATTTTTCCTTAAATATTACCCATACATAATTATTATAGATCTTGTTACAAGCTATCTGTCTATGCCTTGCAGGTTACCCCTATGGATAAATACTTTTCAAGACATGTGTTTGGAGTAGTGAGTTTGTCAGGCCTGAAACAAGAGTTGTTTTCAAAGAAGAGAGGATCCTTTGCCAAGGGGCCTCTGTGTCTCAATGGGCCACATCTACACAAGAAACCAAGTGGCTTCGGTCACGTTTGTCAGTGACGTTCCCTATTGGACATTTGCTGGGTCACTACCTGGTCTTCTGTGCACACCTTTACCAAACACTATACTACACTATTATGACTGCATCTAGGCTAGATACAAATTTTGGAAAGTCAGTTCTACAGTTGCTGTTTAAATAGCCTCTGAGTCTCACCCCCTTCTATTACTGCTTGTGAGTCACGTGAGCAGAATACATGTCTGCAACCACTTGAAGAAGAAAAAACAGTTAGTTACTGGACTGTAACTGTTGTTCTTTGAGATGCGGATGCAGATGTGTATTCCATGGCATGTTCTCTATCCCTTCCAGTGTGAAGGAACTGAGGAGGATCAGGGCAGTTCCACCCTTAAATAGCCTTGGGAGGGACCAGAAAAAAAGGCATGAGGGCACATGCACAAAGTTCTCTGTCTTCAGCACGCTGAGCATGTGCACATCTGAGTGGAATGCACATCTGTCCCCGCATCTTGAAAAACAACAGTTATGGCACAAGTAAATAACTAATTTTTTCAATGTTTATGAAATAAAATATCATGGGATTTCAGTTTTGGGAAAATTTTTGAAATTTTGGCTTTTTGTTTTAGTATAGAAAAAAAATGTTTTCCCCCAAACTCAAAAACATTCACAAAATTGAAATTCAGCTTCCTGAACAGCTCTAGTTAATATAATGTAACATAAAAGTCAAAATCATACAGTCAAGATTAAACTAAACATTAATTAAATATTTTGGGAATATTGCATTTCAGGGAAAATTCTGAGATTTTGGTTTTTTTCAAAACCACATGAAATGAAACCATATTTTGCAACCTCAGAATTTCCCACAGAATGGAAATTCTGAATTTTGACCTTCTCTAATACCCAGATTGGTCTTTAGCAAATCTCACATTTACATTTTAAATCTCTCTGATAAATGCAGATAAATAATTGCACTTGTTTACTCATGTTCTTTCTTTTTAAAAAAAATAAATCTTGTTTTCAGAATGTAGGTAGGAAAGTGAGGTAAACTGTTTTTATGTCCTTTCTACAGAATTCTGGAGCCTACAAGCAGTGTGCCAACAAGTCAACTCGAGCAGAATGTAACTGCAATGACAACGAGAAACTTTCCTTTTTTGTTGCTTTCTCAGATTGCAAGGAGAAGGTGAGAACTGTAACAAGACAAGCTTGAAAATAATTTTTATTAAGACTGAATTCTGCCCTTAGCTACGTCTAGGCAACTCTCCTGACTTGAGTAAGAATTGTATGGATGAAACGGGGGCAAAAAATCTAACTCTGAAGGAGACATCCCAGCTCATCATTCTAGGTATGTGAGTGTGGAAGAGTTGACTCACTGTTAACACTCCCCCTTCTAGCTGGGCATGATGTAGCAGCTCTTTCTGCTCTAGTACTCCCCTGCCAATAGTCATTCTGGTCCTGTGGTGGTCTCATCTCCCAATTCATCCTCTGGCCAAGTCACATTTTAATTGCACCCCTTCTAGTGTAACAAAAGTACAACTGAAAGTCCAAAGCTGTTGTAATACAAATTATCCTTTTGCCCCCTCTTGGGCTACTATTTAGCTCTTTCTTGACGCTCCATCTTCAGCCACACTCTGGGCTAAGCAGTCCTTGTATCAGGCTTATACATGCCTTTCTCAGGGCTGGTTGGAGAACTCAAGCCCACCTTCAAATCTATGTTCTGGCCTAGAGGACCCTGTCTTAAGTAGCTGGGTCTTCTTCAGACATGCTGCTATTTCCCTGGGCCCATCCTATCTCTCATTCCTCCTGTGCTACTTCCCAGCATCCTGTGCTTAACACAGCCTCTCCTCTGTTTAACCAGGCCTCTAGCTTCTCTCTAGGCCTTCCCAGCTCCTCCTTTCTCTCCTTGAACACCACTCCTTCAGGCAGGGCCGGCTCTAGGTGTTTTGCCGCCTCAAGCAAAAAAAAAACCCCTCCAAGACCGTAACTGCCAAAGCAAAACAAAAACAAAAAACCACAGAGAGCACAACTGCCAAAGCAAAACAAAAACAAAAAACCCTCCCAGAATGCCACCCATGGAATTGTGCTGCCCCAAGCACGCGTTTGGTTTGCTGGTGCCTAGAGCCAGTCCTGCCTTCAGAACTCCTCTGTGCCATGCTACCTTTCCAGGGCCACCACTGGGATTAATTCCTGTAGCTAATTCCTGTAGCTTTCTTCCATCTGCTTTCCCCAGGCCTTTCCCAGACAGAGGGAATCTCACTACCTTTTCTCTCTTGGTTTCTCTGTCTGGGACCTCCCCTCTAGCTTTCAGATCCTTCTTTTATCCACTTATCCCCAGCTAGATCTAATAACAAATCAACTCTGACACATCCTCCAGGTGCGTCACGGTGGGCTAACTGAGCTCTCAGATGCCTGTAAACCTTTGTTCATCTGTATGGGATAGACACCCCATCACAGTGAGGCTTCAGTGTTTAATGAGTGAATTAAAGAAGCAACACAATCTTTTATTTTAAATGTAACTAAATAGTAATATACAACTTCAATTTTAGGCTTTGAGGATGAAATATCCAGTTACAAGACTTCCAGTCCATTTCAGAGTTGACAGTGAGAATGAATATACACCACTGGTATCTCCTTTTTTTGTCACAGTCACAGAGGTTAACCATAGGACAAACTGGGAAGTTGCAGGTATGGATAGAGGAGTTGCAGAAAAGTTCTTTTTGATAACAGACAAGCCTAGGAACAAATGTTAAAATCTGTAAGACTTCTCTCTAAATGGGCATTTCTGCTGGAAGTTTACCCTTCCTTTCTCATCTATTTTCTTAACGGATCCAGGCAAGGACTCCTGTTTAGCCCCTGATGTGTGTACTAGATCTGTCTCAGTGGTCAAGTAGGACAGTGGAGGGTTGTGAGACTGAGCATTGTCTGATTTCTCTCAGCCAAGACATTCTACTGTTAAAAATACAGAGTAAAAGATGCAAGAGGAAAATGTAAAACCCCAGCCATTGAGTTAAATGGGTGCAGGATTCAACCCCCTAACATTTAAAATATCACATAGGACCCAACTGGGCAGTCTCCTTCCACAGACACATGAAGACTATAAAAGCAGCAAAGAGTCCTGTGCCACCTTATAGACTAACAGAAGTTTTGGAGCATGAGCTTTTGTGGGTGAATACCCACTTCGTCGGATGCATTGAAGACTATGGGAGTTTTACTTGCACGAGGTACTGCAGGATTGGAGCTATTGAATTTTTGGCCCCATAGAAGTCAATGGCAAAATTCACAGTAGATAGGATTTCACCCATGGATCTTCAAATTTAAAAATTATGCAAGCTGTTCAAGGCAGGGACGTCGGCTTTAAGTGTATTTGTACAGAGCCTAGCCCATGGGTCCTGATGCTGATGTGGTTCTCTGAGACCTATTGTAATCAAATAAAAATTAGCATCATAATATTAGAACAGAAGGATTTAAATTTGTCCAAATTAGGATGCAGAGTGTAATCAAACATATTAGCTGCCTAGGTTAATCGATTACCATTTCTAAAAGAAATGATTGAACAAAATCGCCATTAAATCATTTCTGTTTGGGCCATATATACACCTCTACCCCGATATAACGCTGTCCTCGGGAGCCAAAAAATCTTACCGCGTTATAGGTGAAACCGCGTTATATCGAACTTGCTTTGATCCACCGGAGTGCGCAGCCCTCCCCCGCCCCGCGCCCCCCCCCCCCCGGAGCACTGCTTTACTGCGTTATATTCAAATTTGTGTTACATCGGGTCGCGTTATATCAGAGTAGAGGTGTAGGAGCAAAATACCTGGGAACCAACCTCCTTTCTGAGCATTGCTTAAGAACAGTTGTATATAAATAATAAAATAATGCTCCTGCAAGAATATTATTCCCTTTCCCTTGTTTTCTGTTATTTCTCTTGCTTTCCTACTTTCACTATGATTTGTTTTTATTCATTGGAGTATCAGTATAATTTATTTTCTAACCTCCTCAGCGCAGGAACCATATTTTTCTCTTTGTATATCAAGAAGCATGAATACCTATGGAGCAACAAAAATAATATTTTTGATTCATTAAAATTGAGGCACCATATTATAAGTAAAAAGAAATTGAGAGAAATATTAGGTGACTCACCTTACACTCAATTCTCTTGCATTTCTTCTTGCTTGACTGTAACATTGTATGTAAGAATCTCTCCAGACGTACTGTTGGAAGAAGTGAGCTCTGGGGAGGTGGATGAAAAAGGAGGAGGGGCAGTCACGTGACATATGGGACTATGGACAGACTTCTGCACAGAATAGGGAATAAAGGTGATGGGGAGGATACAAAGGGGTGGTGAGGAGAGAGTCTTGGGTGAGTGAGGGGGGAGCAGGAGGAGATGCAGGAGGGAGTGGAGCTGGGTAGGACCTAGCAGGTGAAGAGAAGTCTGACCTTGATGAACAAGTTTCAGGGAGGGCAGTTCAGGGCTCTAAAAAAAAAAAAATGTGTGACGTGAGTAAAGTCACAAGGGAAGAAGATAATTTTAGCAACAGCATTTTAACTAAACTGAGGGGAGCAAGAGGAGAGGCACTGAGGCCAGAGAAGAGAAGGCCGCAGGAGTAAGGTGACCAGATGTCCCGTTTTTAAAGGGACAGTCCCATTTTTTGAGACTTTTTCTTATATTGGCTCCTATTACCCCCCACTCCCTGTCCCATTTTTTCACAGTTATCATCTGGTAACCCTATGCAGCAGTCAAATGAAGAGATGACCAAGGCAGGGAGCAGAGGTTGAGGGGTGGGGATGAAGAACAGAGGGGATTCAATAACAGCCTAGCCCTAGGTGACACAGTGGAGTAAAAGGCAGCATGGAGATTGCAAGTCTGAGTGGTGGGGAGGTCAGGGACAGACTGAGGAGCAGGAGTGGCTCAAAGTAGCAGGAACTGTCTGTAATGAATCTTATTTTCCTTTGTCTCCTGTTGGCCTAGAGGGAATCCCCTCAGACCTAGAAAGCACTTTGAAGTCCTCAGAGGGTGATGATCTAGGAGGCCAGGACATTCAGGTTCAAGATAGAGACTGTATTTCTGCCACTTCCACACCTGTTTCAGCGGACAATTCTGCTGGGTCCTTAGCAATCACATACACTTTGGTTTGAAGGGTTGTGATACCACATAAGATAAGAGCATTGCAACATTTCAGGGAATGCTGTAGCCCTCAGAGGGCAGAACCCTACTCATTTTGGTTAAAATCAGAAAACCTGAAAATCTGATTTCCACTGTGTGAGAGGAAAAACAGCCCCTCAGAGTTCCCATTTGGTGCTGCAGGCAGAGGAATCTTTATGGTGGCACACATATCCTAGCAGTTTAATATGCTGCTCTTATGGGATACACAGCTTAGCCTATATAAGTAATAAAGTGTATAGCCCTTTAGTTTTAAGTTGTCATCTGTAGCAACTGTCAGAGTTTCAGGATAACTGCAATTTCCCCTCCATGGTCCCTCAAGGGCACCCACTTAAGATTTCAGGCTCCCAGCCATCACGTCTCTTAGGTGGAGACTGGTGCTTCTTTCTCCCTCCTGACAAGGAGTTTTAAGGCTGCACAGCCCATGCCATCCACTGTGATATCCCCAGCAGGCCAGGTCACCTAATGGCCAGCATTGTCCAAGGACAATGTTTTCACCAGTGACCACACAGCTCTTCCAAAGCAAAGTACATTTATTCTTAGCCAAAAGCATCACAGAGAAAACATATAAAAAAATCAATGAACAGATTTAAACATGCACTAAACAGTCCAAGAATCAACCAGAAATCTTATGGGTACTAGTAAGCCAAAGTCTTTCCAACTTTTCAGCAAGGGCTGGGGTCCTCTCTAGGACCTGAGATCCTGACCATTTTTTTTAATCAGATGCAAGAGACACACAGAAGTCTTTTTAAACTCAGCCCTAAACCAGTATATACAAACTACCCCATTAGAGAGTACTCCTCTGGAGCTGTTTACAATCTGTGGGACTGTAGTGATCACACCACACACACACACACGTTCTGAGTTCCTGGAGGAGCTCTGATAACTTTGCCCCATGGAGTTGCATACAATCTTTGGCCTACAATGATACATAAACATTTGAAACTTAATACAATAAGATCCCCAAAGATACTGCAACAGCAACCTTAAAGTATGTTCCTTTATTTTGCTTTTTGTAATACTGTATAATTGGAGTCCCCAGTCTATATGTTTTTGTGGATGCAGGGAAATTTTTCAAGAAAAGGGAGACTTTTTTTTAAACAAGAAGGCAAAAATGTCCTAATTATCCTTACTCTGTGATGCTCAGAAACTCAATGATAGGTGAGTGATCAAAACTACATAAAGGCTGGATCCTACAAGATTCTGAGCACCTCTCATAGTATTGAGTGCCCCTAGCTCCCATTTTCTTTAATGGAAGTTCATGGTACTTAGCATCTCACAGGAAGCTCTCACCATCTCACAGAGGTAGGCCTTTAGACTAAATGGGCTAACACACGCCTCTTCCCTTGTCTGTCTGTCTGACTCATAGAACCTATATTACCAACTACCCGTAATATAGAAAATGGAATTATTTTAAAAATGTGGGGGAAATAAAAAATGGAATAACTCTACTATTTTACAGGTACCAATGAAACACCAAGCATGTTAAAAATGAGAGCGTATTTAGCTGATAAACTCAACATTACACTGTATAATCCAGAAGCCCTAGCCCTAAACATATATGTAAGTTTGTTTTTTTTATTTCAGATAAAAATAAATATTTTGGACAAAAATGGGCATGAATCGAAACTACATATCCAAACACCATTCAACTCTGAGGAAGTTCTGATCTGAATACAAGCTTCCTTTCCGTATAAAACCCAGATCCAAGCACACCCATTCATAGATCAGACCGATGTGTAATCTGGATAAACTGTCTTTTATACCTTATGACCATACCATATATAGCCTTTAAAGGTGCTGATCCTTTAAGATAGTAAAGAAAGTATTTGGTAGTTGTTTCACATATGATCCTTTTGACTATGTTACTTTATAAGTTTTGTTCAAGACATTACCATCACTTATTTCACCAGCCTGTTTTATATGCAGTCACCAAGATGTTCCTTTGGAAAAAATACTGATTACTAAATAAGGGCATATTTGATCTATCAATCTAATCTACTTTATCTATCTAATCTAATATAATCTATCCATAGATTATGTTTTCTAAGCAGTTTTAGTAAGCCTCTATTCTGGGTACAGTCTTTCAAAGCCACTTTTAAATATTTTGCTTAAACTTTTAAATATCACAACTGCATATTAGAGCCGAGCAAAATTTGGAATTTCAGTTCCATCCCATAAGAAATTTTGGGGGAAGTTCTATGACTTGTATTATGCAAGAGGTCAAACTAAATGATCACACAGGATGAAACTTTGAAATTTCTATATTTTTTTGCTGAATGGAAATTCTGAAAATTTTCACTGCAGAAACTTCAAAATGTTTCATTTCAACATTTTTCATTTTTGATAGAATCAAAACATTCTGACATTTCTGAAATCTAAATGTTTCATTTTGTTTTGTTGAAATGACCCGAAAGCTTCTTTCAAGTCAGATCAACATTAAATTCATTTTCCTAGCTTGGTGAGCTGGATCCACATTGTATTGTGGGAGATGTAGTCTTCCAGGGAACCAGTCTACAACTCCCATAAGGCCATGTGCTAGGGAAATACAGTTTATATCTTTTATTAACTGATCTGAAGTTAAATGTTTTGGGGCAGTTCAGTAAACAAAATATTCTAATTCTGGTTAAACTGAGTCCAAAAAAAGTAATTTCATTTTTTCTATGGAAAATCAAAAATATTGGCATAACTTTATTTTTGTTTTCAGTTGAAAAATCATTCTAATGGAAAATTCTCAAACAGCTCTCCTGCCTAGTACTCTAGCAGCCCTGTCTTCCAAAATGTTTTTTTAAATAATTTTATTAAAATGAAGTAGTATTTTATTAAAAATATGCTTTGCATATTTTAGCTTTTTTGCTTTCTTCTAAAGTTGTCAATAGAAGTATTAAAATAATATTAAGCACAGATTAAAAATTAAATTTTGAAAGATTTTGGTGTGTTTGGGAGAGTCCTACACTTTTCTTCTGTATAAAAGAGTATGGGCCAAATACAGCCCAGGTGTAACTCCAATGAATTTATGGCCATTTATACCGGGGCTAAGATTAGCACTTGGTTTTTCATTTAACTTCTTTCAGAAGTTAGATTGCTCTTTCTAAACTAGGCCATTTACGGAAGCAGAAACCAACATTGGCATTTTCTAGTGAGGTATTCAGGGGACCAGTTATGGCCCCATTTCCTAGTAAATCTACTTAGAAATGCCACTTTCTGAGAGCAATCCACTCTGCATGTTTTGGAGCAGTAGAACCCATGTCCTCTGCCCCTTCAAAATGTAAAAAACACTCTAATTTGTCCTAGAGTGCTAATGGGATTGGGAACTACTCAGTCTTTTGATTTCCACATCAGCTATTCTGAAGTGGAATTGGAAGTAGGCAAGAATATTCTGTTCCCTTTGCCCCCATGCTGTCCTGCTGCTGAGTCTTCTCTGATAATGAGGGAAATGAAGATGACCCTCTAGATTTTAGGAGCAACCTCTGGAGAAAACATGCGGTTTGCAGTGGCTCTCCTCATGGTCTGCTCCCCACCCCTTGTCATTTTTATGTTGATGCACACCATAATCAAGAAATCACGCACTGTTAGAGGAAGATTGTCAGCCCACTGATGGCCCCAATTAATCCCCTGCCCTACTGCATCTGCAAGCAAAATAGGTTTGTCCCTCACTAGTTGCTCTTACTTTTGCCAACCTTGCATGCAAAACTGCAAAAAAGTTTCAAGGAACCAGCTGAAAATGCTTTCTGTGCATGTTTCTGCTCAACAGGGCCTTCAATATGTATTTTCTTTAATTAAACAAATTTTGTTCTTAAAACAAGAGATCCATCAATGCTGTTTTGTTTTGTTTTCACAGGGGTCTGAGCTTTTTCATTTCAGGGTAGCAACTATTCCTGGAGTCTCCTTTTGCAATCTACTTGATGAATTTCAGGTACAGTAAATAGCCCATAATTTCAACAAATGGCACTTTAAAAAAATGATCACAGCATTTCAAATGAAAGACGAGAGCTGTCACAAAAGGTGTACTTGCTAAACTTGGATTTACACATTTTGTAAAACAGGGATACTGCCCCCACATTTTGCCATTCACACAACTGGTCTTCCTCAGATGTATCCCAGAGTCCAAAATTTCCACAGCATTTTGTGGAAGTTGCTGGGCCTTGCAGCCAGGGGCGGCTCTAGACCCTAGCGCGCCAAGCAGGCGCGTGGGGCGGCCCTTTCCCGGGGGGGCGGCATTTGGCTCCGGTGGACCTGCCGCAGGCATGACTGCGGCGGGTCCCCTCTTCCCGCGGCTCCGGTTGAGCTCCCGCAGGCATGCCTGCGGCAGGTCAACCGGAGCCGCGGGACCACGGCACCCGCCGCAGTCATGTCTGCGGCAGGTCCGCTCGTCCCGGGCTCCGGTGGACCTGCCGCAGGCATGCCTGCGGGAGCTCAACCGGAGCCGTGGGAAGAGGGGGCCCGCCGCGGGACCGGGGAAGGGCGGCGCAGCGCACCGCGCTGCTTGGGGCAGCCTGATTTCTAGAGCCGCCCCTGCTTGCAGCTCTCCTAAGGAGCTATTAGGAGTTGCACAATGGCAGGTGAGGATGACCAGACTCCAAGTGACTAAGCAAATTAACAGGAAGTGGATACTGGCAATAAAAAGTGAGTTTCAGCTTCCTTATATAGCTGGCCATTCCATTTTTGGTGGTCGTAAGCCAGAGGAAGAAAGCAAGTATCAAATGGGAACACTGCCCCAGTCGTACTAAGCCACTACTTCTCTGCAGCAGGTATGGGACTCCTGCAGCTCTGTCCTGGCTCCCTGGTCAGTATGGTGCCTGGCCTACCTATTCCCAGAATTTACACTTCAAAAGGGATTACAAAAGGCATGGAAAGTTAATGAATGCAAATTAATACAATCTCCAGTCCCCTTCCTGTAACCTTTGGGTGGGCCAGAGTTTACTTCATTGCCCTTCTTCAATGCCTAAAAACCCCACCTCCCATAGAAAAGTAGCTGGAGACCCAGAGTTCAGTCTCTAAGGATTTTCAGCAAGGATTGCACAGGGTCAACCTCCCCACATTCAAGTTCCAAAAGGAACTAAAGAAATGAATTTAATTAAATAACTTTATAAAATCTTACTATAAAGAAACAATCTAATTTTTACAGCATAACATGGCTATTTTATAATCCCCAGACATTATCTTCACAGTTATACAGAAATATAAATAAAGAAAACAAATTGAGATCTGAACAGTTAAGTCCCCAAAAGCTTAGGTTTAGTTCACCTACGTCTCCATTAGAGTTTTTGATCAACAAATCTATACACCCCTCCACTTGCTTATAGGAAGATTCAGTTGGAATCCATGCAGACTCTTCTGCTGCTGAAATCACTGTTAGCCCCTCAGCTAACTGGTTAACCAATCACTCAGTTAAGTGTATAGATTTAAAGAAAACCCTGTTACAAGAAAATACAAAACTGAGAATAACAAAATATAAATGACTCTTTCCCCATTACTACATTTAAGGAAAAGTTGGTGAGTTAGTTGAGACAATTTAGCTAGAACAGTTTAGCTAAAATCAAAACAACATTCAAAGCATACAACTAACGTTATTTTCCCTCCCAGTTTGCTATAATTAATTTTCTATACAATATAAATAAAATTTACTGTAATGGACATTGCCCAGGCTTCCCGTTTAGAGGGTTCACAATATCACCAACCTGCTGCAAAATGCTTCAGAGCTAAGGACAAGCGCCTGCTTTCTGCTCCTGGGCTCAGCTTCTGTCAGCTCACACAGGGGACATGGCCCTTTGTAAAGCAGCTGCCCTGACTGCTTGCCCTCATGGAGTCTGACCCCAGCAACATGGAACCTATTGGAGCAGACCCAAAACTTCCACACACAAATCCAGAAGCTTCTGGATGTGGAGTGCTAAATCTGCCGAGCAACAATGATCCGGACACTACTCACTTCTACCTCCCGCAATGAGTCTCTTAAAGAGATATCGCCCTATTAGGCACATGGGTTACGTTCCCACTTGCAGATGCCCACATTATTTTATGTAACTATTACTACTAACAATAATAATATGTGAGTACTTCCATAGCACTTATCCATAGATCTCAAAGTACTTTAAGAAAAGGTCAATATCATTATCCCCATTTTACAGAGGGGCAACATAGCACCTAGAGGCCCAAATCAGGATCAGGGCTCCATTATGCTGAGTGATACACAAATCCATAAAATAGATACATAATCCCTGCTCCATAGTGAAAGAAGACAAGTGATATATTAAGGGTGGGGAGAGAGGGTGTATTTGAGCTAACTGAGGAGATATCTGAGCCATTAGCAATTATAGATTCCAGAGGACTGGAAGAAGGCAAATATAGTGCCAGTCCATAAAAAGGGGAATAAGGACAACCCAGAGAATTACAGACCAGTCATCTTAACTTCAGTACCTGGAAAGATAATGGAGAAAATAATCAAGCAATCAATTTGCAAACACCTAGAAAATAATAAGGTGATAAGGAACAGTCAGCATGGATTTGTTAAAACCAACCCAATAGCTTTCTTGGGTAACAAGCCTTGTGGATGAGGGGAAGCGGTAGATGTGGTATATCTTGGTTTTAGTAAAGCTTTTGATACTGTCTCGCATGACCTTCTCAGAAACAAACTAGGGAAATGCAGTCTAGATGGAGCTACTATAAGGTGAGTGCATAACTAGTAGGACAACCATTCCCAGAGAGTAGTTATCAGTGGTTCACAGTCAAGCTGGAAGCCCATGTCAAATGGGGTCCCACTGGGTCCAGTTCTGTTCAATGTCTTCAATAATGATTTAAATAATGGCATAGAGAGTACACTTGTAAAGTTTGTGGATGATGCCAAGATGGGAGGGGTTGCAACTGCTTTGGAGGATAGGATTAAAATTCAAAATGATCTGGACAAACTGGAGAAATGGCCTGAAATAAATAGGATGAAATTCAATAAGGACAAATGCAAAGTACTCCATTTAGGAAGGAACAATCAGTTGCACACATACAAAATGGGAAATGACTAGCTAGGAAAGGAATCTGAGGTTATAGTGGATCACAGGCTAAATATGAGTCAACAGTGCAACACTGTTGCAAAAAAAGCAAACATCATTCTGGGATGTATTAGCAGGAATGTTGTAAGCAAGACACAAGAAGTAATTTTTCTGCTCTACTCCATGCTGATAAGGCCTCAACTGGAGTATTGTGTCCAGTTCTGGGTACCACATTTCAGGAAAGATGTGGACAAATTGGAGAAAGTCCATAGGAGAGAAAAAATTATTAAAGATCTAGAAAACATGACCTATGAGGAAAGATTGACAAAAATGGGTGTGTTTAGTTTGGAAAAGAGAAAACTGAGGGGAGGGACATAACAGTTTTCAAGCACATAAAAAGTTACAAGGAAGAGGGTGAAACAATGTTCTAGTTAATCTCTGAGGATAGAACAAGAAGCAATAGGCTTAAACTGCAGCAAGGGCAGTTTAGGTTAGACATTAGGAAACTCTTCCTGACTGTCAGGGTAGTTAAGCACTGGAACAAATTGCCAAGGGAGGTTGTGGAATCTCCATCACTGGAGGTTTTTAAGAACAGTTTAGACAAATACCCATCAGAAATTGTCCTGGCTTGAAGGCAGGGGACTGGACTAGATGACCTCGAGGTCCCTTCCAGTCCTACACTTCTATGATTCTGTAACTTCTACATAATTGTTTTTATTTACAAAAATACGTTTCCCCACTCCATCTTCTCACTGTGCCTCCCCCGCAGCTTTGAACCTAGGTGTTCTATGCTGGAATTTTTGTTGTAGGTGTTGTGACAGAGATGGGTCTTTGGAGAGAGATTTGTAAGAAGGGACGAGTAGTGGCTTTATGAATCAGCTTAGGAAGAGCATTCCCCGTTTAAAGAACAAAGTGGAAGAAAGTATATATATGTCTGTCTGAGAAGCTGAATATGAGGCCTTGAAGCTGGCATCACTGGAAGAGCAGATGAGGCAGGGAGTGATGCAGTCAGATATCAGAGCAGATAGGTAGGGAAAGGGAGCTCCATAACTGGTCTTGATAGGAAGAACAAGAAACTTGAACTTGATACAGTGGCTGAGTGAGCATAGGTGCTGGAACTAGGAGTGCTGGGGGTGCTGCCGCACCCCCTGGCTTGAAGTGGTTTCCATCAGAGACAGGGTTTACAATTTGGTTCAGTGGTTCTCAGCACCCCCACTATACAAATTGTTCCAGCATCCCTGTAAGTGAGAGCCCCATGGTAGGAAGTATCCAAAGAAGGGATGATGATGTGGTCAAAGCCGTGGCCAAGGAAGATGGACACCAGCAGTTGCTTTTTGTACAGACTGGGGGAGGGGGCTGATTTGAGTATGAGGGAGGCCAGAGAAAAAGAGGTTGCAGTAGTGAACATGGAAGATGCTGAGAGCCTGGGTCAGAGCATTAGCGCAGAAAGAAATGTTCAGATTTTGGAAATGTGATGAAGGCAGTAGTGGCAGGGTTTGGACCCTTACATTAGTGAGCAATGAGGAGGCTGGTGGTGGTGGTGACAGTCAGGAAGAAAGGGCAAAGCAGAGAGGGTTTCAGATCATGAGCACAATCTCTTGCTATGTTCCTAACACGGTTCAGTTCATGGCACTGCTTGATTAAGAACTAAGTTTTTAGGGCAGTTTTGCCAGTCCTCCAATGCAGCTGCTTAGAGAACCAAAGCAATTTCAGTCGGAAAACCCAGAAGAAAGATTTTATTTACTAACCATAAATTTGTGCTTGGATATTATGGTCATGAGTGTGTTAGAAATACATGGGTGGGCAGATTAGATAGCAACAGCTTTTATATCTTTAAGAATTATAGTTAGGATTTGATAGGCATCAATGACATGTTGGAAAAATAGATATTTTTTTTACAGCAAGATAGGTAACACATTGTAGAGTCCTAGTGTAGTCCTGTCAAGATGTAATTTTACCTCTGTGTAGCTGGTCAAGATGAATCATAGGCTAAGCCAGGCCTGCACAACATACGGCCCCCGGGCCACATGTGGCCTGCATGGGCTCACTGTGCAGCCCGCGGGGGGTGAGTAGGTGGGCTCAATGTGTGTCCATTCCCTGTCTCCCCCCCCGCCAGCCCTGGAGCGTCACTGCCGGAACAAAAGCTGTGCAAAAGCTTTGCAGCCCTCCCCCAGCGCCCACCTGGAAGAGACGCCAAGGGGGCTTCCGGCGGGAGACAGGATCATCTGCAGTGGACCTCACTCACCTGAGCAGCTGCTGGGCCTTCGGTGAGTGTTTGACCCTGTGATCCACCCCACCCCCCCAGCCACCACTCCTGCAAACACTGGGCAAGAGGCAGCCCCATCCCCCACCCCCAGTGAGGCTATGGTGAGGGGCAGCAGGGGAGGAAGGAAGCCACATGTGATGGCAGTCCCCTCCCCCCAGCACCCACCATCCTCTCCCAGAGCCCACACCCCCTCTCCAGCCCCCAAACTCTGTTCCAGAGCCTGCACCCAGCCTTCCGCACTCCCTCCCAAAGCCTGCACCCCTCCACCCATCCTGCACCCCCACCCTGTGCCCCAGCCCAGAGCCTGCACCCAGAACCCAAACTCCATCCCAGAACCTGCACCCCAGACTCCAGCCCAGAGCCCAACCTCTCAACCGTCCTACACCCCAATCCCCTGCCCCAACCCAGGGCCTGCACCCAGGCCTCCTCCCCCCCACCCAAACTCCCTCGCAGAGCCTTAGGCAGGTGGGGGGTGGAGTTCAGGGGGGCGGGCTCTGAGCATTCTGGGCACCACCAAAATTTCTACAAACCTGCCGCCTCTGATACTTGGGGGGCAGGGTGAGGAGGTGAGCGGCAAGTCGGTGGATGGAGGGGGGCATCCATTTTCAGTATTTTAATTTTTGGTACTGCATTGATTGACTGCTGTGTGCATTAATATAGTGACCCCCTGGGTCTTTGAATGAGGCTTTATACTTGGGGGCGGTGAAGAGGTGAGTGGCGAGTCAGTGGCTGGAGGGGGGCAAATCTCCCAGATTCAAAATCTGGGACTGTGTCCATTGGTCTTTTTTGCTGCTTTTCTCTGGGCTGGGGGTTGTTCCAATACTGCAAAGGAAGGTGCTTGCTTCTAACCGCCGAGGCCATCAGTATGTCTGCTCTTCTCTAGTCATCCCACTTGACAAGTCTGATTGTCCTTGGTCTGGCTCCCAGCCCCTTTCCAAGGGTTGCAGCTGTCTGGACAGGGCCGGCTCCAGACCCCAGCGCGCCAAGCAGGCACGTGGGGCGGCATTATCCCGGCAGGGCGGCATTTGGCTCCGGCGGACCTTCTGCAGTCATGCCTGCGGGAGGTCCACCGGAGCCCCGGGATGAGCAGACCTGCCGCAGGCATGACTGCGGCGGGTGGGCTGGTCCCGCGGCTCGGACGGAGCTCCCGCAGGCATGACTGCGGATGCTCCACCGGAGCCCTGGGACCACGGGACGGTCCGCAGGCATTTCTGCCCCGGCCGCGGGACCGGGGAAGGGCGGCATGAGCAGCGTGGCGCGCCGCCCTGCTTGGGGCGGCGGAATTTCTAGAGCCGCCCCTGTGTCTGGAGGTGCTGCCTTCCACGCCTTCCTTATTCACATCTCATTCATTCAACAGGGCATTTGATCACACAGTGGGGGGATGATCTTATTCTACTTCTAGCAAAAAGACATTTTTCTTTTACCTTAATTAGGGGCCTTAGGGGCCCGCTATAACATATTACCAAGCTTCAATACAAAGTCATATAAAAGTTATACAAAAATGCATAATGCAGAGAGTTATCTACAACTGCATTGATTGGCTGCTGCGTGCAGTAATATAGTGACCTCTGGGTCTTTGAATGAGGCTTTATACTTAGGGGCGGGGGGCAAAGAGGCGAGCAGTGAGCCAGCAGGGGTTCTAGGGGCGGGCATGGGGATTTCTGGCAGGGGAGGGAGAAGGTGAAAGGAGGCGAGTGGTGGGGGACTGACTAGGAGGGACGCAGCAAGCCAGCAGGTGGCTAGGGGGTGAAGAGGAGTGTGATGGTGGGGCCGAGCAAGGAGGGGGCGGGTCCTATTTTACTGCTGTGATCTGGTCACCCTATGCATGCTGTTTCTCCCCTCCCGCCCCACCACCTTCCTTTTCGGCCCACAGCTGTTTCGGCGGGGAGGCGCTGGGGAAGGAGAGTTTGTTTCCGTGAGGCAGGCGGCGCTGGGGGGCGGGGCGTTTCTGCAGGGCCGGGCAGGCAGCTCTGGGCTGAGGGGTGTTTCAGCGGGGCTGGGGTGTTTCGGCCCTCAGCTGTTTTCTTTGGAGTAATATGGCCCTTGCCGCTTTACAAGTTGTGCAGGCCTGGGCTAAGCAGAATTTCTAAGAGGAAGCTGCTGATGAAGGAAGAGATAATGTAATATTTAACCAAGGAAACCATTTTTATGAGAGATGAGTATAAAGAACTATTGGACTTGGAGGGATAGCTCAGTGATTTGAGCATTAGCCTGCTAAACCCAGAGTTGTGAGTTCAGCCCTTGAGGGGGCCATTTGGGGATTGGTCCTGCTTTAAGCAGGTGGTTGGACTAGATGATCTCCTGAGGTCCCTTCCAACCCTAATAATCTATGATTCTAAGACAGACTGTTTCACACCTTCAAAGATCTTAACTAACTAGTGAAGGTTGAAAGCATGGAGTTTTATGTAAAAGGATTGCTAGGTTTTTTTAAAAAGTGTAGACTCTTATTTCACTGAAGCAATTGCTAGACTATATTTACAGCCATAGCCATGGCAAATTGCATTCATTAAAACAGTGGTTTTCAAACTTTTTCTTGGCGACCCAGTTGAAGAAAATTGTTGATGCCCATGAACCAATGCAGCTGGGGATGAGGGGTTTGGGGTGTGGGGGTGAGGGCTCTGGGGTGGGGCAGAGCATTGGGGTGTGGGGGTGAGGGCTCTGGGGTGGGGCCAGGAATGAGGGGTTCGGGAGGGGACTCTGGGTTGGGGGGGGCCACGGGGCTGGGGCATGGGGTTGGGGCACAGGCTTACCTCGGGCAGCTCCCGGTCAGCAGTGCAGCAGGAGTGCTATGGCAGGCTTCTTGCCTGTCCTAGCGCCATGGACCGCACTGCACCCCAGAAGCAGCCACCACCAGGTCCGACTCCTAGGCAGAGGCTCACAAGTGGCTCGGCGCAGCTCTCACACGCAGACACTGCCCCCCAGCCCCCAGCTACCATTAGCCAGGAACCAGTCAATGGTAGTGCGGAGCCGGTGCTCGGGGCAGGGGCAGCACATGGAGCCCCATGGCCCCTCACCTAGGAGCCGGACCTGCTGCTGACCACTTCCAGGGCACAGGGCAGTGTCAGAACAGGTAGGAACTAGCCTGCCTTAGCCAGACAGCATCGCCGACGGGACTTTTAACAGCCCGGTCGGCGGTGCTGACCAGAGCCTCCGTGACCCAGTGCCTTACATTCCACGACCCAGTACTGGGTCGCAACCCGCAGTTTGAAAACCACTGCATTAAAGGACATTGTGGTCCTTAAAATAATATCTAAGATCAGTGTTCTCTGTAGGAGAAAAGTATTTTCTTTTATATTGTACAAAAGACTGTCCTGAGCATAACAAATGCAAAATAATGTTTCACAAAAAATGATAGTCTAGCGTATACTAACCAAACTCATCCCTGGTATAACTGCTTTTGTGGAGTCATGCCAGGAATGAACCAGACCCAGTAAACCTTCTGTGAAGCCTATCCGGGTTTGTTAATACATCAAAGTAAGAAGGCATGTGCATAATCTGAACTTAGAGTACTTTTATATAGTCCAAAATATTATATCTGAACTGTTTAGTTGTCTAATTTAATCCCCAACATTGGTCCCATTGAAGCAATGGCAAAACTTCTGCTGATTTCAATGGAGCAGAACTGGGTCCTATGATTGTCAGCTCCCGGGGAAGAGAATCTCCCTTTTCTTTCTCTTTGTTGAGCACACTAACAGTATTAACAAATAATAAATCGGACATGTTAAAACTTTGATATAGTATTTTAGTAGTTAGATTAAGACAATATAAGGATATGTTAAATGTTTTCTGTTGCAGATTTATGTTGATGATGCTCCTTTGGCCTTCCCAGGACAATATCTTGTTAGCACAGTAACAGCTGTATTAGTAGGAGGCATCATCTTTGTCATATTTATGATGCAAATATATGAAATAAACATATGGAACAAAGTGAAAAGTAAAGTGAGGAAAAAGAACAAAGTATCGGTGTCTGAAACCTCAGCAAGTGTTACTTCTACTTCTTCCTAGGTTGGACAACCACACTTCTAAATGAAATACAAGGTGACACCCAATAGCAAGTTATTCCATCCCCCTTTATTAAATCTCTCTCTTACCTACATTTCCCAAGACAGACGTTGAAAGTAATTCCTATTTAATATTGTTATGTTATCTATCTTCCTTCATTGATATTTTTACATATGTAATTTTTCCATCAGGATTTGGTTTCTTTATAAATGTATGTATTGAAATCTAGAGGAAAATATATTCATTTACAAATTATTTTATTAGGAAAGTGTTTTCAGATGTTGTAAAGAACTTCATTTGTAATAAGGTACTACTTAACATAAGTGAGAGTGCCAATACAGTAAAAGTCTGTAACAACACTTTCACTTTGTTATGAAGAGAACCGGGAAGCCTTGGCTAGGCAGTGCTGCAATGTTGTTCCGTTTATTCACCTCGGCGAAATAAAAAGAGACCCGCTTGCTACAATATTGACCTCCCGTGGTTCAGCAAATTCTCTGGTTTGGCTCTGGTCAGATCCCGAGGGTACCAGACTAGAGAGGTTCAACCTGTATAAATTACTCAAGTTTGTTGTATTTGGCTATTAAAGGGCAAACACAAGAACAGACTTGGCTAATTAGTGTTCTTCCATCCTGTGGTTGGATGTGCTTGCTGTGTGCATGCCCTGCATGTTACTGCAGTTTGCAGCATAATCCTGTCTGCACTATCCAAGTCTCAAGGTTTTGTTGGTCCTTATTGTTATGAGCACCAAATGCACTCTTAAAACTGAAAAAATAAAACCTCTTGTGGGTGAGTAACTACCAGTAGTGGGTGAATAAAGGTTCCTTCAAGATTCATAGCTAAAGTTCATTCTTCTTGAGAATCCTCACAAGTTTCTGGCATTTTGTTACTTTTATGTATTCAATAAAATCTAATATGTGGTTCACCTATTTCTCCAGAGGGACTTGATCACTTTCACTTTAAATCTTGAGTATTGGAGCTTGAATATACTTTAGAGTGCAATATAAAATTAGGTGGATTCATGGAGCTAGTAGAAGAAAAGCTGGATCCAACAATATAATTTAAAAAATAGGGAGTGAGAAAGAAGGCTGGGATTAGAACTAGCTGGGAATTTTTTAACAAAACATTTTTCACAGGAAAATCCAATTTGTCAAAATCAAAAACTTTTTGTGGAAACATATTCATTTCAACAAAACATTTGTCAAGGATAGAATTTCAATTGAGAGAGGCATGCACACACCCCACCTCCATAATATCCAATTATTCAGTGATTAGGACACTTAGTTGGATTGTGCGAGATCTACGTTCAAGTCCCTGCTCTGCCTAATTCAGGGCAGGGACTTGGGCTGGGCTCTCCCACACACCTGTTAAGTATCCTGATCACTGGGTTATAGAGACAATGTTCTCCCTTGCATGAATGCTCTCTCTCCCACTCCCTGCCCCCTCTTTATATTATTAATTCAAAGTGGAACAACTCCAGTTGGTGAGAGATTGAGGCTATAGCCTGGTGATTAGGGCACACTCTTGGGATGGTTATTGGATATTCTGGGGTTGGTATCACCCCAGGTATGGTTATTGGCTCACCTGGCAAACCACAACTCATCTGGAATGGTTATCAGCTATTCTGGGGTGGGTCTGTCATAGTTTTTTGTGAAATTTTTTTGAAAGGTCTTATTTTCATTCTGATGTGGAACAAAAACAAATGTTGAAATCTTGAATTTTTTTTACAAAATGGAATTTCCAGTCAGCCCTAGTTGGGATGTGCACCACAAGGAAGTGGGAGATAAGAAAAGGGAACTAGAAGGAGCTGGTATGAACAATACATGAAAGCGTTTAGAAGAGGGGAGAAGATAGTATATTTGGAGGTAATGAGGGAGGTCAGGGAATGTTAGGTTACAGTAGAGGTTTGGCTGAGGAGAGATCTCCTTAAATTAACCTAAAAGAAGACCATCAGTACTCAATATGTTAGCCTGATGAGTTAGCTGGAGAATGACACAATGTGCTCCCTTGCTCAAAGAGCTGAGTGTAATGCTTAATATTATGGAAGTTCCATATATATATATGGTAAATGATTTTACTTGGCAGGTTTCGTATGTTTATCCAATTTTGGAAAAAAGTAAACCATGGGTCTGAAACAATCTAGCATGCTTTCCTCAAAGATTTTCCAAATACAGTAGGCCACAGTGCTGCACCTGAGTATGGTCAGAGGGAACGAAACAAGAATGCGGCACACCAGAAAGAAGCCACGGAATGGCTCTTAACAGTTATGGCGCACCAAGTGGACATGCTCTAGGAGATACTAGCTCTTCAACTGAGCAGCCTCACTCCCGCCCTCTCATGCAGCTGCTGTCGCAAAACTCTTTCCCATGTGCTCCCGCCACACCGCCAACACACTCTTATCAACCTCCTGGCTCAATTCTCTACCCACAGCATTCCACTCCTCCCTCCTCACCAGGGGTGACTCTAGGTATTTTGCCACCCCAAGCACGGCAGGCAGGCTGCCTTCGGCAACTTGCCTGCGGGAGATCCCCGGTCCCACGGATTCGGCGACAGCTTGCGGGAGGTCCGCCAAAGCCGCAGGACCAGCGGACCCTCGTGGTGACCGGCAAAGTGCCCCCCCCGCCGTGGCTTGCCGCCCCAGGCACACACTTGGCATGCTGGTGCCTGGAGCCACCCCTGCTCCTCACAGTCCCGCAGTGCGGAATCCCACTACCCACTGCATTCAACACCCATCCCTCTGCTGTTTGGCCCTACTGAAGTACAGCACCCGCTGCATCATACTCCAAAGGAGAAGGTTGGGTATGATCCCCTGGACATACACAAATCTGTAGCTGTCCTGGGACCCCCTCCTCCTCTTGAGACCTTCCATTCCCCCATTCCTTCCAGTTCCCCCCCCCCCCCCATGGCCCTCCCTGCTGATGAATTTTTTCATTTGACTCCCCTCTGGTTGTTATCTTCAGGGCCACCGAGAGTGGGTTCGGGCCCCAGTGAAAAAAAATTTTCAGGCCCCCCAGCAAGGGCAGACTGACTAAACAGGGCTGACAAAGCTGGGCCCCGGGCCCCATTCCGGACTGCCATGCCCTGGTAATTTGTACCGGCTTTCCCCACCTCTCGTCGGCCCTTATTCTTTCAATAAAAGAATTGTGTGTGTTTGAAAGCAATTTTTATTCTATTAAATTAAAGCAAAAAGAGCACTGCAAAGCAACATACATGCAGCTATGTTAAGGCCCCTTCTTGCATCATGTGCACCAATCACCTCCTAGCATTACAAGCACTGCAATCCCAAGCATAGCAACAAATATTAGTGACTTTCAGCTTCAAATTGCTGCGTCAAAGCCAGGGATGGCTCCAGGGTTTTTGCCGCCCCAAGCAGCGGGGGAAAAAAAAAAGCCACAATCACGATCGGCAGCACTTCAGTGGCAGCTCCACCGTGCCGCTTTCTTCTTCGGCGGCAGGTCCTTCCCTCCGAGAGGGACCAAGGGACCTGCCGTCAGATTGCCACCGAAGAGCCGGGCATGCCACCCCTTCCCCTTGGCCACCCCAAGCACCTGCTTGCTGCGCTGGTGCCTGGATCTGGCCCTGCTCAAAGCATCCCTGATCCTTATGGCCCCGTGCTGTGCCCCTCTAATAGCCCTGGTCTTTGCCTGTTCAAACTTAGTCTCCAGGCTCTGAGCCTCTGTGGTCCAGCCCTGAGTGAAACTTTCACCCTTCCCTTCACAAATATTATGGAATGCACAGCACACATACGAAGCATAAGCATAGGAATATTATCATCAGCCATGTCCAGTTTCCCATACAGGCATCACCAATTGGCTTTTAAACGGCCAAATGCACACTCCACAATCATTTTGCACTTGCTCAGCCTGTTGTTGAACCCACTCCTTGCTGCTGTCAAGTTGCCCCGTGTATGACTTCATGACCTACGCCATTAAGGGGTAGGCAGGGTCTCCCAGAATCACAATGGGCATTTCTATTTTCCCCCATGGTGATCTTCTGGTCCGGGAAGAAAGTCCTTGCTTGCAGCTTCTTGAATAAGCCAGTGTTTCTAAAGACGCATGTGTCATGCACCTTTCCGGTGATCCTGCATTAATGGCTGTGAAACACCCACAGTGATCCACAAGTGCCTGGAGAACCACTGAGAAATACCCCTTGCAATTAATGTACTCGGTGGCTACGTGGTGCCAGAATTGGAATGTGCGTGCCATCTATCGCCCCTCTACAGTTAGGGAAGCCCATTTGTGCAAAGCCATCCACAATCTCACACACGTTGCCCAAAGTCACGGTCTTTTAGCACAGGATACAATTAATGGCCCTGCACACTTGCATCAACACGAATCCAACGGTCAACTTTCCCACTCCGAACTGGTTAGCAACCGACCGGTAGCAGTCTGGAGTAGCCCACTTCCACAGTGCAATCACCACGTGCTTCTCCAACGGCAGGGCAGCTCTCATTCTCTTGTCCTTGCGCTGCAGGGCTGGTGTGAGCTCATCACACAGTCCCATGAATGTGGCTTTCCTCATGCAAAAGTTCTGCAGCCACTGTTGTCTCCACAGATGTGCATCACAATGTGATCCCACCACTCAGTGCTTGTTTCCCAAGCCCAAAAGTGGCGTTCCACAATGGTCAGCACCTCCATGAATGTCACAAGAAATCTCATGTCATAGCTACTACGCCTGGCAAGATCAATGTCGCACTCCTCTTGCCTTTGTAATTTAAGGAATAACTCTACTGCCACTCATGACACATTGGTCAGTGCGAACAGCATTCTTGTCAACAGCTTGGGATCCATTTTTGCAGCCATAAAGAGGCAGGGCAGAGCACGCAGTACACAAACCGTTGAAAGATGGCGCTAAATGCGGACGGAAGCACAGGGATTGCTGGGATATGAAGAAATGGATCATGGGGTATTGGGACAGGAACCAGGATGCCCCATGACCCCTTCCACCTTCCCACAAGTCTTAGCAGCAAAAGAGAAAGAGGTACTCTGTGGGATAGCTGCCCAGAGTGCACCGCTCCGAATAGCACCACAAGTATGAACACACTTTGCGCTGGCAGCTGTCAGTGTGAACACACAACAGCGGTGTTCCTTTGGCGCTCTCTGAGAGGTGCTGTAACTGCCGGCACTGTAACTTTGTCGGTGTAGACATGTCCTGACTTGCTGTGTGACCTTGAGCAAATCAAATAACCTATCGCTTCCTCAGTTTCCCCTGTAGCTTTTAAAATAGTGATAATTACCTACCAACCTCACAGGCTGTTTTGAGGCATAAATAGTTAATGTTTTACAGCATTCTGAGTGTGTAAATTGTAATGGGAGCAAATTTAGGCCAACACTGAGTGCTTCTAAAAGTTCTACTCCAAATTCAAAGATGAGACATTGTGGATGTGTATTTGCATAAAGGCACGGACTAACCTATCAAATAAGGAACTATACTGTAAGAAAAAGTTAATCACTTATGGAGAGTTAGGCATTTTTCAAATGTAGCTGCAACATTCCAAGACAATATAAATAAGTGATTCAAAGTTCTGTAAACAGAACTCATATGTGTGGTAACGTTTTGGAAAAGTTTTATTTCTGAGAATGATTTAACATTCTAATAAACTTTTATTTTCATGATCCATGTAACCTCATTTACTAGCAATTTTCTAATATTTACATATTAACTTGACTTAAATGAATAGTATAAATAGTGAAACAATAATGGAGTCCTGTTAAAATCCATAGGGAACATCCATGTCAATCCCTGAAGTTACCAAAGAGCCAAATTCATCCCTTGTGTTCAAATGTCATGTGGGGACCCAGTTTGGAGAAGCAATGAATGTTTCTTGGAACAGCTAGTTCTGGAGCATACAAGTAGTCTATACTCTTGTTGTAGGGTAATTGACTGCCCAGGTGGCTGATTAGTAAATAAGCACCTGGATCTAATAATGGTTACCCAAGCTCATTTAGAGAAACTCCACAGGGAGACAAGAGGTTCCCACAGAGGGGAGCCCTCAAGAGGAACCTGAGCCAGAGGGCTGAATACCTAGAAGGTGAACTCTCTGAGGAACCTGCTAGGCGGGGGAGCCTGTAAGAGTAGCTCCTGGAGAGGGGAGTCTCTGAGGCAGAAGGCTTTACCATTCATACCTCCAAGCCCAGCCTGGCAAGGATCACCTGCTGTCCCTGGAGAAGAGTTGCAGTGGATAGACCTCCCTGGAACCCAGATTCCAGAGAAGAACATTACTCTAGTAGGGGCAAGAGACCTAACACCACGGGTAGAGGCTGGAACCAGGGAGGAAGAGCATGGGTAGAGGTGAATGTGACTCAGGTGAGGAACATGGACTAAGAATGACCTTGTCACCCCACTGGGATATTGGGGTGAAAGTTTTGTTTATGTTCTGCATTGGCTTTTTCGCTAATAAATTAGACCCTCCACAACAAGGGCCTCTTTAGCACTTATCTGGCTGTTTGGACTTATTGATACCCTGACCAAGGGAAAAATCAAGTAAGGGCTTGTCTGCAACATTGTGCCTGCCCGCAAGGGGCTGAGCTGGGTCAGACTGGAATGGTGACAGGTAGGTTTGCGAACACCAATGCTGGACAAAAAGGAAAGATTTATGATGCCAGGGTTCTCAAGAGAGTGGAATTGTACTTGAGAAGGGAAGAAGAGACTTAATTACCCAGAAACCACATGATTCTCTAAGGTATTTCTGTACCAGCAGTTAATTTGGGGAACCCTGTATACCAACTTCTAACTTGGCTAATGTAACAAAACCCCAACATCCCTGATCCAACAAAAAGGGAATTTGGTTACAGACTGAGTAGCTGCAGAATGGTCATAGAGTGTGCATTTGGGCAGCTGAAAGCTCATTGACAATGTCTGCATACCTGTCTGGATGCCATTGTGGCCAACACTCTTTGCATAATCGTGACATGCTGTACCCCTCACAACATATGTGAAGGGAAAGGGAAATAATTCAGTATGGAGTGGGCACAGGACCAGAAGTGCCAAAAGGGCTATACCCACCACCCCCCCCCCGCCTTTACTGGCCATAAGGGTGAGCAACAGCGGGAGGGTGTGGAGAGAAGTGAGTGGTGGCTCAGGAAGAAGGGGTGGGGCAGGGCCTCCAAGGTCATGGCCATTGTTCAGGTGTCTATGGTCCCCTCACTTTCAGGGTGCTTCCGCCACACCTGCACAGGACAGAACTAGTTTGCAAAGCTTATACTAACAACTAGATTCCACCCATGTGAACACTAGTCCTGGTTCCTGTTGGGCAAGTGAAATCCAGGATGCAATATATTCTCACATCCTGAAACAGCAGGAAGGGAGATAGTGACTTCTGCCTCTGCTGAGGACACTATCTCTGGGAGCCACTTTTAAAGCACTAGAGAACACTTGCATAGAGTTGCAAGCCAACATGCATTTTTGTAGGTTTTGATCTCCTACAGCCAACATTCTGTACCTATTGACCATAGGCAATTGTGTGAAGGCACCTCCTCAAGGTTAATACCTTTAGCCATGTGTTTGTGTGGCGGAGAGTGCTGACACAGTTCTATTAACAATACAAAACATTGCACAATTATGGCAACACCTCTGTTAAGCAGTTCCTTACCAAGAGCAGTCAATTAGTTGTAAACCACTTTAAAAACAGTTCTGTAAGTGGTTGTGAGGGGCTTCAGAATATTTATTTTCACCATTCACTTGCCTATAACATTTATCGGCTGTTATGCCTGACTACGCCCAATGTTTAAAGTGGTCAAGGTTGGTTGGAGCTTGGGGGACGGAAGGGCCATTTAAGCACTGTGTGGTGTCTGATGTCTTTACTGTTAATTTAATTGTTTCCTTTTTCTGTATACTAAATTAATATATTAACCAAGCCACAAATCTATGTATGTAAACTTTTCCTATGTGTTTAATTCTGCTGCTAGTGAAAGTATCCAGTGCATTCTGATCACACTTTACTTTTCGTATTCTGCCAGTGGGCTTTTTTAAATTATGATATTTAGGGCCCAGGGAGCGGGCATGGGGGAGAGAGGGAATTCTTTGCAGTGTTATGGCTGCAGTGATTTATGGAAGTCAGTCACGTACTGTGTATTTTTGGGCCCGATGCCAAATCTGGAGAAAATAGCCCACTGATCATACTAGAAAGGAGGGCCAATGCACAAGTCAAGGGAACAGTAACATTACAAGTGACACATGGAACATAAAAGTGGGGGGGGAAATCTTGACAGAACTGCAAATCCAAAAACAATGGGTCAGGATCCCTGAGCAATGTGCACACATTATTGTCGGTGAACCTGTCTCCTTGTCTTTTCCCTTCCCCTCCCCAACCCCCTGGAAATGGCAGTGGAAAATTGTCCAGGCAGGGACATCTCCTGTGTGGAGTTAGAGGGGCAGACACAAGCTGGGTTTCAGGGAGTGCCACAGGCTCATTGTTCCCCTCCTGCATGCTCAGGGGGGTTCCTCTGTAAAGGGTTTCAGGTGCTGGTAGAGGTTGTTGTGCCAGAAGTCCTGAAGGATCCTCCCTGTCACTCAGGAGGTTGTATCCTCCACCTCCTCAGAGCCCTGGGGAACAGCTAAAGGAGAAGGAGCAGCAGGAGGAGAAGGAGATGGCGCCAGTTCCCAGAGGGACACAGTGGCCCTGGCTGATGGGGCCCCAAATTCGTTTGGCTACCAGCTGAATGAGTGACAACATCAGGGCTTGATCCCATTCCTTGAGGCATGCATCCTGCTTCAAGAACTGGTTCATCAGTGCCTTCTCCTGCCGAAGAGTCTCATACTCCCAAGCCCTGAGGAACTCAAACTGCTCCTGATTTCTCCTGTCCGTGCCACTGAGCAGGACCTCCAGGGTCCTTCTTCATCTACCTCTGATGTCTCTGGGGTGCTGCTCCTGCCCTCCTTGCAAAAATGGTTTTCATTTGGCAGTGGAAATTCCACTGGCAAGGGTAGCATTACATTTTTATGTCCTTTGAGGGAAGCTAATAAATCCTCCCACGCAACATAGCTGTGTTGCCAAAGGCCTCAATATTGATACTTTTTAGCAGTTCAGGAATGTGACTGTTACACTCTCCTTCAATCTCAGACTTCTGCAGTCCCCTAGGAAGGAGCAGAGGTTAATAATAGTAAGATACCTGTAGTAATGTGTAAGCAGGGTCTGAATGAGCTTTCCCGTGCTGGAATCAGGGGCCCATGCCCTGCCCCTTCACCACTTTTTAATAAAAGAATCACATGCACTGTGGGGAAAAAACATGATCATACTGCTAAAGGCCAAGATGCATGTTGTACTCCTGGGAGAATTCAGCGCAACTGCAGAATTTATGCCCCTGCAGATTTAGACACAGACAGACAGACACACACACACACACAGACACAGATTCTGTTGGGAAGGCCCTGCAATTACATCTTTTGCCTACCAAGGGCTGCTGTGGCACCAGAAGGGAGGGCAACTGGCTCATCACCGGAGCAGCCAGCTGTGGAGAGAGAGAGAGAGAGAGGACGCTTTGGGCTTGGCCCCTCCCCCTCCACTTCTACAAAGGTTCTGGCGCCTTTGGCTCTCCCCTGAAATCTACGGATAAGCTGAAGGAAAAGATTTCAGGAACTCAGGTTGTTTGCATAGACACACCTACTCTGCCTAGGTGCACAGCATGATGGAGCTGTTTTGACCAAATGATCGCTTTTGGGTGTTTGTTGGATTGCAAGTCACTTGGGCGCTGGGTGCAATGAAAGGTGGTTGTCCTTGTTGTGTGAGTGTGGGATGGCAGAACTGTGCTTAACCTGCCCAGGTTGAGGGGGTTACCCTCAACTGAACTGCATTCACTAAGGAAGGGGTAGGGATGCTAAATCCCAGTTTAAAGGAAAATGGGTGGGGACAGATAAGTGTACCTGGTGGTGTGGTCTTTAGCTAAAGAGTCCTGGATACCATTTGACACTTTCCCTCTTCTGTGTTGAATGACAGAACTGATAAGACTCAATAGGAAGTCATTTGTTTTGTTACAGAATGTTAGAGCTGAATTCAGTGATAACCAGGTCTAAGTGCTAGGCTTACATCTTCTGTGGGCCAGCCTAGTAGTGAGGCTTTCCCCCCCATCACCACCTCCCCAGTTGAAATCACTGTGTTAAGTGGTGAGACCTTGAGACACTGCAGAGGTTGGCAGTAGAACGATGCAGTGGTGAAGTGAATGACGATGTAGCAGCGGTGGCAGCAGGCATCAATGCAGAGTGCACAGTGCAGCAGCAGCAGCAGTTGAGGCATTGCTTGACACCTCACACACACACACTTCAGGGTGGAAGGTGAATGCACCTCTGGATCTTTTCTGACCAAGGACAAAAACTGTATGTGGGGTGCAGTGGGGGGAGAGAGGAGTGACATGTAAAAGGAACGTTTGTTCGACTTTCACATTGTAGGGTGAGAACCTGAGGCAAAAGTCACTGCCCAACATACTCTGGGGTGAGTGTTTTGCTCATGGTCATATGCTTCCAAGTCATGCTTGTGGCATTTTTCCAAACTAATGCCAGGTTCTATTCCACTTTTTATTAAAAAAATTCTTTTCTATACTCAGACTCAGTGCTTGCAAGACAAGAAGTATTGCGTCTTGGAGGCACCCAAGGCTGGAATGTAATTTTCCCAGGTTACTGGGTCGGGGCTTGAGACAGTTCTGTGTTATGCTGTAAAAGGAACCCCTAGATATTGAACCAGGCCATGTCACTGTCAACTACACCTGGCAGAAGGGTTACAATTTTTTTTTAAACTTAGTGTATCAAAGAGGGGAGGAGGTCAGTTCCTTCCAGGGGCTATGTTACCAGTTACCTATTTCTTCTTTAAAAGCTGGTCATCATTTGGAGAACATAGCAGTTTTCAAGGTACCAGAATGGAACAGAGAGGTGGCTTTCCAGTCCTGTGGAAGAGATCCAGCCATCTACACAGTGAGATGTTTCTGCTAAAGATCACCCCTTCACACATTGCTCAATGGAGGGTTTGGTCAGTTATGAAGGTGGACCAAACACATTTGCCATTAACCTGAAGAACCAGATGGAATTTCTGCTTCACCAGAAATTTGCTGATTTTTTTTTATAGGACTAGGAGGCAATTTGAGAGAAAATTGACTATATTCTAAGACTAGCAGATGGAGTGTCTATGGAAGCGGGGAGGAAACCACTGAGAATGCCCAGCCACTCTCAACCAGCATTACCAGAAAACCTGGACCCTGTGTCCAGCAAACATCTTTGAAAGGGACAGGGAAAGAGATGCACTATAATTTTATTTGTTCCCTGAACTTTCTGATCAACACTGCAAGACACTAGCATCTCCACTGCTAAAAGATACCACATTGCATTTGTTCAGCCACCAGAGTGGATCAGCCCCCATTTCTCCCAGCTTCTGCAGCGTGGGGTAGAGTGGGGAAAGGCCACACACCAGCTATGAGGAATGGTGAAAACATTTGTAATGGTCACAGAGATAAAGGACTACTGCGATTTTCCTTGGACAACCAAAGTTTCCTTCCCAGACTTAAATGACCCTGCACCTAACCCAGCCCCATCCCCTTCAATGCAGCTACCATTTGTAAGGGGACTGGAGGACCAGAGGGAAATGGAGGAGTGGTTTTGTGCCTTTGGATAGCCATAAGTTTTCTACTACTGTCCTATCCCTGACTGGTCCCTTTCCAAACCTGTCTCCTCCCTCCCTTTCCCCCACTCTGCGTGGGGTTCTTGGGGGGTTGCAAGCTGTCAGCCTCCACCCCAAACCCTGCTTTGCCTCCAGCATTTATAGTGGTGTTAAATATATAAAAAGTGTTTTTAATTTATAAGGGGGGTCGCACTCAGAGGCTTTCTATGTGAAAGGGGTCACCAGTACAAAAGTTTGAGAATCACTGCCCTAAACTATTGTACCTAGTGTGCTGGCCTAGAAATGCACAGACATAGGGCACGATGACAGTTCATTAATAATTTGTTTTATAGCTTTTGCTAAATGCATAATGTGGCCGATGGGAATTCAATGAAATTCTTGATTTATAGCCATGTCTTGCTCAGGGACCATTTTGGGGTGGAGCAGGGACTGGGGTTCAGGCATGTAGCACCAGGACAAGATGGGATATGGGTGGGAGCCCATTGCAGCTTAGCAGCCTCAAGTTCTGGTTCCTGCTGCAGCTCATTGTTGGCAGGAGGAGAGGGTTGCCCGCTCAACCAGCTCTGTCGGGTAGAGATACAGAATGAAATGCTTCTTTTCCTGTGGAGCTTCCAGGGCTTCCTCCATGGTCCGTCCTAGCTCCACACTCTAGCCCCTATTGGCATCCCATTGTACGATGAAGCAGTGGGGTTGAGGAAGGGGTCATGAGATACTGCAGGCTACTACTGGGAGCTCTGGAGAACACCAGGTCTAGGTCATTGTAGTATGGGCATGTATGAGAGTCCATTTTGGAACGATTGTTGGAGTCCTCTACCCTCCAGTATTGGAGTCTCGGGTGTTTCTTTCATTCCTGCCATTGGACTGGAGTGCTGTGAATTCCTGCCTCCTCCAGCCTCCTTGAAATCTCCCAGCTCAGGTGAATGTTCCTGCTGCTCTGGGAGAAGTCCTGGAGGATGGTATAGTCTAACCGCACATTTCGATCCGGCCCAGGTATGCTTGGCAGACAATGCAGCTGCAATGAGAACATGATCCATGTTCACCAGAACAGTTTTCTGCTGCACTCTTTTGATGAGTACAGAAGTGGTCAGCCTAGTTTGCTACTACCACTGGCAACAGAGTTATGAGGCTTTTATATAGATGTGGTAAGGGTCAAGCAGAAAAGGGTTCACTGCAT
This sequence comes from Mauremys mutica, assembly GCF_020497125.1. NCBI lineage: Eukaryota > Metazoa > Chordata > Testudines > Geoemydidae > Mauremys > Mauremys mutica. Next base: position 30,851,574 of record NC_059075.1, read on the forward strand.
TGTGGGAATGGATCTGGAGCAATACTGAAACTTGGGATCTGGTACGTGCCTCTTGCCCCGTCCACACACTACACTCTACCATGGGTATAGGTCCATGCTATAGTGGAGGCATATACATACCCACGCCCTCAGGCATGCTAGCTTCCTCGTCCTGTACTCGCCTCCAGACTCAGGCTTCAGGGATTTAGGAGTGTGTGTGTATGTGTGTGAGCTATAGCACAACAACACACATGGAGACATGCACAGTCACTAGTATTGTAGCCTAAGAGACACTGTTTTCCAGGATAAAGTCCCCCATTCTGTTGGTATGACCTGCATTCTTTGTCCTAAATGTATGATGCTGCACTTGGCTGTACAAAATGCATTTTATTTATATGGTTCCAGATAAACAAGTGATCCACATTACTCTGTATGACTGCTCTGGCCTCATCATTATTTACCATGCTGCCAATCTTTGTGACTGTCACAAATTTTATACACCAGGAGTTTACATTTACCTCCAGATCGTTGATAAAAATGTTGAATAGCATTAGGCTTAGTAATGATCCCTGCAGAACCCCCCTAGAAACACCACATTCAATAATGATTCCCTATTGATAACTACTATTTGATATCTGTCAGTTAGCCAGTTCTTACCCCATTTGAGATTTGCTGCCCTGGCAATGAGAGTAACCTGTCTCCTGGTCAAAACTAAAAACTTGCCTGCCTCTCTGACATCTCCTTGTGGATGTCTGACCATCAGCTAAAGCTCAGCATAGCTAAAATGAGCTCTTAAATCTTTCCCCCAAAGCCTTCCTTCCACCTCTTTTCTCGATCACTCTGGACAACATCATCATCCTGCCTGTCACTCAGGCCTGTAACCTGGGCATTATCTTTGATTTGGACCTCTCTCTAGGTCCTTACATCCAGGCTATTTCTAAATCTTGCCAATTCTTTTGGCATAACATCTCAACAATATTTCCTTTCCTATCTATTCACACAGCTAAAACTCTCATCCAAGTTTTCATAATCATGTATCTTGATCTCTGGCCCTGATGAATGCTCATGTCGATTCTGCCGAGATGATTCTCTAGCTCATCTCTTTGACCATGTCACTCTTCTCCTCAAATCCTTCCACTGGCTCCTTCTTCTCTATTGCATTAAATGTAAGTAGCTTGTCTTCACTTTCAAGACTCACAACAGTCATTCTCCATGCTATCTATCATCTCTCACTGACTATTGAGATGTCAACTCCTGCCTCCAATCAGTTCATGATGCCAGCCTCCATTACCATTTGTTAAATTTTCAGACAAGCACCTTTCTACTTTCTTTTAGGACCCCCTGATACTTCGGAGGATCTCCCTGTAAATCTAACTAACTCATTATCACGTTCAAATCCCTACTTAAAATTCTCCTTTGGTGTGATGCCTACAAAAAAATTGACAATGGCTAGGCCATTGTTATGCTGAGCCCACTGCCTGTCATACTTGACCAACATTGCTCTGTTGTTTCCTTGTGCTCCCTCATCTGCATATCTGTATCTATCTAGTGTCTCTTGTCTTCTACTTAGATTGTAACTCTCTCTAGAGTATGGATTGTCTTTGTCCTGTGTTTGTACAGGGCCAAGCACAATGGGGTCCTGGTCCATGACTGGGGCTCCTAGGTGCTACAGTAACACAAATAATAGCAACCTGCACCTTGTTCAAGTTAATTTTCTCACATCTTCTGCTACTCCCTTTTCTCCAAAACATCCTGCCTCTATGCTGTCTTTCCTAGTATCCAGCACCCCAGTCTCAGGAAATAGGGTAAACCTTTGGCTTATCTTCCTACCTTGCTCTGCTCCCTGGTTTAGTTGCACATTTCCACAGGTCTGTAGAGTATACCAGTTCCTATTTGAGCATTGGCCTGCTAAACCCAGGGTTGTGAGTTCAATCCTTGAGAGGGCCATTTGGGGAACTGGGGTAAAAATCTGGGGATTGGTCCTGCTTTGAGCAGGGGGTTGGACTAGATGACCTCCTGAGGTCCCTTCCAACCCTATGATTCTGTGACACTCTATTTGTACGTTTGCTCTCCCAGATCTCAAATGGTCCAGTCCTACATGGCAATTGCCAGTGCTGTTAGATACATTGCATATGTGTCAACAGTGTAACGCTGTTGCCAAAAAAGCGAACATCATTCTGGGATGTATTAGCAGAGGTGTTGTAAGCAAGACACGAGAAGTAATTCTTCCACTCTACTCCATGCTGATTAGGCCTCAATTGGAATATTGTGTGCAGTTCTGAGCGCTACATTTCAGGAAGGATGTGGACAAATTGGAGAAAGTCCAGAGAAGAGCAACAAAAATGATTAAAGGTCTAGAAAACATGACCTATGAGGGAAGATTGGGGAAAAAATGGGTTTGTTTAGTTTAGGAAAGAGAAGACTGAGGGGGGACATGATAACAGTTTTCAAGTACGTAAAAGGTTGTTATAACAAGGAGGGAGGGAAATTATTATTCTTAATCTCTGAAGATAAGACAAGAAGTAATGGGCTTAAATTGCAGCAAGGGATATTTAAGTTGGACATTAGGACACATTTCCTAACTGTTCAGAGTAGTTGAGCACTGGAACAAATTGCCTAGGGAGGTTGTGGAGTCTCCATTATTGGAGATTTTTAAGGGCGGGTTAGACAAACACCTGTCAGGAATGGTTGATAATACTTAGTCCTGCCATGAGGCAAGGGACTGGACTAGATGACCTCTCAAGGACCCTTCCAGTCCTATGATTCTATATCCTTGCCTCTGAGCATGGCATGAGGGTGATCATGTTTGGGAAGATCTTGCCTATTACTCTGTGGTTTCTTTGGTCTGTTGCGTCATTTGTTCTCACCTTATATGCACTTTTCAGTGTTCTGTATATTGCCTTACTATCTTTTTTTTTTCTCCCTCCCTTCTAGCATCCTATATTAGGAGATGTAGTATGGGCTCATCTCTGCCAGGGGGACAGGCCACTGGTTCCTTCTATGGTGTCCAGCCAGTTTTCTCCATCCTGCCTCTCTATCTAGTTCCAGTGGAGCCACTTGTGAAGACAGGGGATGACTACCAGATGACCAAAAACTATAGGAAGGTAAGTGTCCTTTCTCAAGGCTGTTTCAGATGGGACATGGGGAAGGAACCCACACTATGCTCTTTCATTGATGTACTAATTATAACTTATGTATATCAGCATGCTGGATGGCTTAAATTGCTCTTCCAGAGATGCCTGAACATCCCACATACACCAGTTTCAGATATGTATCTTTTGGGGTGGGTGATGGTTGTGCAGCATCCCATATCTGTCTATATTTTAACTTATATAATTAATCATCTTGGTTGAATTAGTTGTTTTTCAGACTGAACCACAGGGAACTGTTCTCTTTCCTTCTTTCTAATACAAAACAAAGTTTTAGTTTTGAATCAGCTCTGTGTCTTTACTTTACTTTACTATGGCACCAATACTGCCAACCCCAAGCATTCAAAAGTCATGAGATAGTACCCAAAATCATGAGATTGACCTAAACATCATGAGATACTTTGGGTGCTTTTTAGAACCTAAGAATGGCCATACTGGGTCAGAACAATGGTCCATCTAGCCCAGTATCCTGTCTTCCGACAGTGATCAATGCCAGAGGGAATGAAAAAACAGGTGATGGATCATGCAATAATTCCCCTGTTGTCCAGTCCCAGCATCTAGCAGTAAGAGACACAGGGACACCCAGAGCATGAGGTTGCATCCCTGAACATCTTGGATAATGGCCATTGATGGACTTAACCACCATTAACTTATCTAATTCTTTTTTGAACCCAGTTATATTTTTGGTCTTCACACCATCCCCTGGCAATGAGTTCCATGGGTTGACTGCATTATGTGAAGAAGTACTTCCTTTTGTTTGTTTTAAACCTGCTGCCTATTCATTTAATTTGGTGACCCCTGGTTCTCATGTTATGTGAAGAGGTAAATAACTCTTTCTTCACACCATTCATGACTTTACAGATCTCTGTCATATCACTTCTTAGTCATCTCTTTTCTAAGATGAACAGGCCCAGTCTTTTTAATCTCTCCTCATAGCGAAGCTGTTCCATACCCTTAATCATTTTTGTTGCCCTCCTCTGTATCTTTTCCATTTCTAATATAACTTTTTTGAGACGGGGCGACCAGAATTGCACACAGTATTCAAAGTATGAGCATTGGATTTATATAGGGTCATTATGATATTTTCTGTCTTATTATCTTTCCCTTTCCTAATGGTTCCTAACAGTTAGCTTTTTTGACTTCTGTTGCACATTGAGCAGATGTTTTCAGAGAACTACCACAATGAATCCACAATCTCTTTGTTGAGTGGTAACAGCTAATTTAGACCACATCATTTTGTAGGTACAATTGAGATTATTTTCCAATGTGCATTGCTTTGCATTTATCAACATTAAATTTCATCTGCCATTGTGTTGCCCAGTCACCTAGTTTTGTTAGATCCCTTTGAAACTCTTAGTTAAGTCCAAAGTAGACTGCAATCTTGAGTAATTTTGTGTTGTCTGCAAATTTTGCCACCTCATTGTTTAACCCTATTTCCAGATCATTTATCTGAAAGTCCAAGTACACTATATCCACTGGATCACCCTTGCCCACATATTTGTTGACCCCCCTCAAAGAACTCTAATAGATTGGTGAGGCATGATTTCCCTTTACAATAGCTGTGTTGACTAAACTCCAACATACTGTGTTCATCTATGTGTCTGATCATTCTCTTCTTTACTATATTTCAACCAATTTGTCTGGTACTGAAGTTTGGTTTAGTGGCTTGTAATTGCCAGGATTACCTCTGGAGCCTTTTAAAAAAATTGGCATCACATTAGCTAACCTCCAGTCATCTGGTACAGAAGCTGATTTAAGCTATACGTTACACACCATAGTTATGCAACTTCATATTTCAGTTCCTTCAGAATTCTTGAGTGCACACTATCTGGTCCTGGTGACTTATTACTGTTTAATTTATCAATTTGTTCCAAAACCTCCTCCATTGACACCTCAGTCTGGTACAGTTTCTTAGATGTTTCACCTAAAAAAAGAATGGCTCAGGGGTAGGAATCTCCCTCACATCCTCTGCAGTGAAAACAGATGCAAAGAATTTGTTTAGCTTCTCCACAATGTCCTTATCTTCCTTGAGTGCTCCTTTAGCATCTCAGTCGTATAATGGCCCCACTAATTGTTTGGCAGGCTTCCTGCTTCTGATAACCTAACAGCAAAAAATTTAAGGGCATGTGTCTTTTGCTAGTTGCTCTTCACATTCTTTTTTGGCCTGTCTAATTATACTTTTACACTTGACTTGCCAGAGTTCATGCTCCTTTCTATTTTCTACAGTAGGATTTTACTTCCAATTTTTAAAGGATGCCTTTTTGGCTTTAATCACCTCGTTTATTCTGTGTTTAGCTATGGTGACTTTAGTTTTGTCCTCTTACTATTTTTTTTAAATTTGGGGCATACATCATATTTGAGCCTCTATTATGATGTATTTAAATAGTTTCTATGCAGCTTGCAGGCATTTCAGTTTTGTTAGTTTCCATTTAACTAGCTTCCTCATTTTTGTGTAGTTCCCCTTTCTGAAGTTAAATGCTGGTGTGGTGGTGGTCTTTGGTATTCACACCCCATCAAAGATGTTAAATTTAAGTACATTATGGTTGCCATTAGTGAACAGCTCAGCTATATTCACCTTTTATACCACATCCTGTGCTCCACTTAGAACTATATAGAGAATTGCCTCTCCCCTTGTAGGTTCCAAGACTAGTTGCTCCAAGAAGTAATCATTACAGATTTCTAGAAATTGTATTTCTGCATCCCATCCTGAGGTGACACATACCCAGTCAATATGGGGATGGTTGAAATCCCCCATTATCATAAGCATCGAGTTCCCCTCTCTCCCATGGGTGCTCAACCCCCCCATCCCTACCTTCATTCCCACTCCACCCCTTCCATGATGCCCCGCCTCTTCCCACCCCCATTCAAACTCCTTCCCCAAATCCCCGCCCCGGCCCCGCCTCCTCCCCTGAGCGTGCCACATTCCCACTCCTCCTCGCCCTCCCAGAGTGCGCTAATACTGCCAAACAGCTGTTTGGTGGCGGCCAGGTGGGAAACACTAGGCGGTAGGTGGAGGACCAGGGACGTGGCGCAATCAGGATGGGGAGGAGGAGGAGGTGGGGCAGAGGGGGAGGGGAGCTTTGCTGCCAGTGTGTGCAGAGCACCCACTAATTTTTTCCCGTGGGTGCTCCAGCCCCAGAGCACCCACGAAGTCGGCACCTATGCCATTATTATTGAGTTTTCTACTTTTATAGCCTCTCTAATCTCCCTGAGCATTTCACAATCACAATCGCCATCCTGGCCAAATGGTTGGTAGTATATTCTTACTGCTATCTTATTATTATTTAAATGTGGAATGTCTATCCGGTGGTACAGTTTGATTCTTTGAAGATTTTTCCAATATTTGACTTTATGCTTGCTTTCACATATAATGCCACTCCCCCACCAGCATGACCTACTCTGTGATTGCTATGTATTTTGTACCCTGGTATTACTGTGTCCCACTGATCATCATCATCATTCCACCAAGTTTCTGTGATGCCCATTATATCAATACTGTCATTTAATATCAAGCACTCAAGTTATTATTCAGTTAGTATTTAGACTTCCAGCATTTGTATACAAGCACTTATCAAATTTGTCAATATTTATTTGTCTGCCTTCATGTGATATAACTGAATGGGACTCTTTTTTTCATTTGACTGTTTCTTTTCAGTTCCTACCTGTACTTTATCAACTTCTATCCTCTCCTCTTTTCTAGGATATAGAAAATCCTCATTAATAGATCCTCCCCTAAGGGATGTCTCAAACTCTGTGCTCCTCCACACCTGTTGGCTTTCCCCCAGCCCTTAGTTAAAAAATTCTTCTATGATCTTTTTAATTTTACATGCCAGCAATCTGGCTCTATTTTGGTTTAGGTGGAGCCCATCCTTCCTGTATAGGCTCCTGCTTTCCCAAAAGGTTCCCCGGTTCCTAACCTAAAACCCTCCTCCCTACAGTTAGACTCTGCAATTCTGCCTGTCTAACTGGCCCTGTGCGTTGAACTGGAAGCATTTCAGAAAATACTACCATGGAGGTCCTGGTCTTTAATTTCTTACCTAGATTTATATTTAGCCTGCAGGACCCCTCTCTTCAAATATCTTTCCCTATATCATTGGTACCTATATGTACCACATCTATCAGCTCCTCCCCAGCACTGCACATAAGTTTGTCTAAATTACTCAAGAGATCCACAACCTTTGCACCCAGCAGGCAATTTACCATCTGGTTCTCCCAGACATCACTAACCCAACTATCTGTATCTCTGATTATCAAATCCCCCATTACTATTACTGGTCTCTTCCTAATAACTGGGGTTCCCTCCCCTGGAGAGGTATCCTCAGCATGAGAGGATACCATGGCATCATTTGGTAGGAGAGCGTTAACCATGTGATCATTTCTCTCCACTCCAGCTTGATGTTCTCCTTCCCAAAGACTTTCATCCTCCTCAACAGCACAGAGGCTGTCAAACTGCAGGTGGGACCATTCTACTGTGTCCCAGAAAGTCTTGTCTATGTACCTCTCTGTTTCCCTTAGCTCCTCCAGTTCAGTCACTCTGGTCTCAAGAGCCCATACTTCGTTCCTGAGGTCCATGAGCTGCTTGCACTGAGTGCACTCATACACCACCTGTCCACGAGGCAGGTAATCATGCATGCTGTGTTCAGTGCAATAAGCTAGATAGCCCAGCTCTGCTGCTGGGCTTCTACCTGCATTATTTTTACTCCTGAAGCTTTTATTGGGGAAGGGGTTGTTTTGGGTTTTTTTTCAGGAGGGGTGAATATTGGCCCAAGTTTAAAGAACATCTGGTATAGCCGGCTCTCATGCTCCTTCTCTATACTCTTTCACAAAAATCCTGTTTGCTGTTTTTGTTCACTAGCTCCTTTGGTCACTTAGGAGCTGGCATTTTAACCCCCTGTTTTCCCTGAGTAGCCCCACTCCCTGGTTAACAGATCCTAAAGGAATTACAGATCAAAGCCTCATTAAGTAATTCTCAGCCTTGCCTAACAGGCCACTAGGCTCAGCCACGCCTTCCCCCCAAACAGACCACACTGTAGGCTTCAGGCAAGCAGCAAGAACTCAAACAACAAACTAAGAGGCAACAAACTCACCCCAAGGGTCATGTAGTTGCTTCTCCTTCACCTGGAGAACTCCCTTGCAAAACTCCCATTTGCTAGCTCCTCTGCTGGTCTCCCTCCCTTCTGGTCTCTGAGCCTTTAGTCACATTTTTGAGCTTTTCTCTGCTATCATGAGGGCTAGAAACTTACTTATAAAATTGAGATTCTCATGTAATCATATGAATTTGGGAGCTGAGGCATCACGAAAAAACAAATATGAGAGTAGGCAATGCAATGACACTGAGACTCAAGAAGGGTGATTTTAAAAAAAACCAAACAGAGTCTGGTATAAAGAAACTTAAGACAAAGTTAAGAAATTAAAGGTTATAGACTCCACATGGAGCCTGCTTGAGCATACCATTCTGTAATTGCCAAAAACTGAAACAAAGAAACCACAATAAAATAAACCAGGGTCCACATTTATTCCCAGGGCCACAAAGGGGTGCAAATTGCAAATAACCACTGCTCTCTCTCAGATTTTCCATTGGCAGAAAGCAACTTCAGATTCCAGCCAGGACTCTGAACAGAAGCCCTGTTGACAGAGGGTGCTTGGGACAGGTAATGAAGTAGCTGATCTTTGATTAGATTGGCCCCAGTGCCTCCCAGACCATCCCTGTATACTTGTGGCATTGTGTGGGCTTCAAACCTTCTATCAAAGTGGAGGTTATAGAACGTGGGTAGCCTGGGTGTAATTAAGGAAGCCCTGCCCTGCCATGGGGATTGGCTATTTAAACAGGAAGTTGGGCAAGAGAGAAGGCAGTAGAAGTTATGTTGGTTGCAGCAGGGGGTGATTTGTGTTTCAGGAGTAGTCTGACCAGATTCTAATACTTCGTGTGAGCGCTCTGAACCAGGGTGAGGATGTTATGTATTGTTTCATGTAATTGTGCCTGTCCTGAAACCTTATTAAAAAGGGATGTACTATTTTGTTAGTTTGTGTTGGCTTTTCCTTGCCCAGATCTTATTGATGCCTAATCAGGGAAAGTAAGGTGGAACTCACCTCCAGTGCCACACCTGGCTACACAAGTGCTTCAGGGATGGCCTCTGCATTTACAGGTAGTGTGCATTTCTGTGCACCTGCTCCAGGACTTCCCCTGGGCACAGATCCACAACATGTGGTTCTCAAAACACCAATAACACTTTATATTCACTAGTCAAGAGAACTATGGTACAACTGTGTCTGTGGTACAGTTTCAGCCATACTATAGATGCTTTTTTAACATGCTTGTCTTCATAGTGTAGATGGAGATACCATCACAGCCAGCTTTAATCCACAGTTGGATCCCTGCTGAAACCTAGAGGTGGGCCCCAACTAAATGTCCACAACTGGACTTTAGAAGAGTTCACATATGGATATAAATTTTGTGGTTAGCTATAAAGGGCCAAACAAAAATGTATGACAGGGATGTGGAAATAGTGGCGACTGGATACCTCTTCCTGAGTAACTGTTAATTGGGGAGATAACCTGTTAGTCTGTGATTGTGGAACACTAGACCCAGCAAAATGCATTTTATTAATAAATACAAACATCCATTTAATAAAGTAAAATACAATGAGTTCCCATGTGTAGCTAGAATATGTCTTGTAATAGACTCTCCCAGTACAGTGATGGGCCTATAAGGTCCCCACAGCTCTAGTGTTTTTTTTGCATATTTTTTTCAATTTTGATGCAGTCTTCAAAAAAAAAAATCTGTCAGACATATGCTCTGATGTTGACAGCAGCAGCGAATCAACAGCGTCTGTTTGTTACTGCACTTGTTGGATTGCATCTCTGTCTGGTAACTCCAACAGCCGTTCTACCAGAAGCTGTTTAACTTTTTGTACCATTCAGGGAGCCTCCTGAAAAGATGCCTTTGCAGCAGGATCACTCCAGCTTTGCTGGACAAAATGTAAGCAAACAGATGAGAAGAATGTGGGACTCAGATCAGGGGAAAAAGGGAGGTTCAAAACTCCCTGGAACTCACACTTCCTGTTCAACCAAAGACATCTGATCACCAGTTGTCAAGGTAGAATAAAGCCTGGGTTCATGCTGGGCTCCTCCCCACTGCTCCTGGACATGCATTTTGGGGCAAGGAATGATTTTCACTATCTTTGAATGGCCAGAAGACTCTGGATCTTGCCAGTGTGATCTATGTATTTGTCACCTCTGGGTTAGACTTCATATTTCATATCCCTAAGGAAGCCAACAGCTACTGAACATATCATAAGCTGCAGCTCTTATACCATACAGCATCCTGCTTTGAGACCAACAAAGGTGGGCAGGAGCTCATCACACCAGCACACTCTCACCATTGTTGATCACTTCAGAATGAATTTAAAGTCTTAAGGCTCAATGTATTGTTATTCCTGAATCCGGATCCAAACAAAGGTAGTGAAACAAAGGTGACTTTAATCACTTTGGTAGTTCCTCTAATATAGGGCCAGACTGGGGGAGGGTAAAGTATTTCCCAGCACTATACTATTTACAGTGTCATTATACACACTGGGCTTTGGATTAATGAATGGCTCCTGCCCTGTGATGCCAGAAATGAAACACTGCAATATAAGTGAAATATTATTTGTTATGGTTATGTGGCCCTCCTGCATAGCCACTGTTATGTGGGGCGCTGCATGGGTGCCACTGTTTGGCTTAAAGGTAGGGTGCTGTGGGTAGGACTACTGCTCTCACACCCCAGGTTGAAATGCACTGTGAAGGGTGGAGGTGGTGCCCTAGTACCCAGGGGGGCTGCACCATAAAGAGTGGGGGTGCTGGGCAATGGACTTCTGCCTTTTCAGCCTAGGGTGCTGTGGGGTAATGTTCTTTTACACCCTTAGGTGCTGTGTGGTGATCAGTGGGGTGCTGCACTGTAGGGCTGGGCCCTGGCACCCCGGGGTGCAGTGTGATTAGTGGGGTGCTGTGTGGGTGAGGTGCTGCACGGGGGGGTGATATGTGGTCGTGGGTGGGGTGCCACAGTGATCAGTGGGGTGGTGCAGGGTCAGGGGTGCTACCCTTGCCCCTCAGGCTATGGCCTGCTGATGAGTGGGCTGCTGTGTGGTTCAAGGTAGGGTGCTACCTGGGGGGTGCACACAGTTGGTGTGTGACACAGGCAGGCGCTGCTCTCCCCACTAACAACCCCTTCCGCTCCCTGAGCCCACGGCTGCTGCTGGCCCTTTAAATGCTGGCGGGCGGCCCGTGCCGCCGCTGGCTGGGAGACCCCGTGTCTCCAGTGAGAGGTGAAACCAAGATGGCGGCCGCGCAGTGACTGAGGCGGAGACAGAGCCAGTGGGAGACGGACGGGCCTCGCCGCGCCTTAGCCAGCCAGCCCGGCCGGGGAGGGGCCTTGCCTGCCGGGCGCCCGGAGCGGAGCCGGCCGGACTAGCGGAGCGGGCCGAGGAGCCGGGGCTGAGCCGCAGCAGTAGCGGGAGGAGGAGGAGGAAGAATATGGCGGCGGAGCCGGGCTGGGAGTGAATCTGCCGCGAGCCCATGGGGAAGACGAGGCGCTGAGCCCGGCCGCCCTCGCACCCCGCCCGGGACGGGCAGCGCCCGCTGGCCGCCCGCGAGCCGCGCCTCCTCTACCCCCCGCACTGACGAACTGCGAGCGAGGGGGCGTCGGGCCTGGGCAGCGCCCGCACAATAGAGCCGAGCGCTGGGCAGGGGGTGAACTGACCCCGCTCCCTCCCCCTTGCCGCCGATCTGCCACCACCCCGTGTCCCCTCTGCTAATCTAGCTGCTTCCTGTCCCCTTCCCCGGGCAGCACGCTGTCCTCCCGGCTCACCCCGCTCCTGGCACCCCTGCTCTGCAAGCCCCATCCCCTGCCACCCTTTCCCCCCGCTTCCCCCCCCCCCTTCTAGCTTCCATAGCCATCTTTCCTCTCCTTCACCATCCCTCCTCTAATACCTCTGCTCCCTCCCCACGCTGCCCCTTCGGCCTGTCCCTTTACCCCTGGCAGGCAAACTGCTCCCTGGGCTTTCCCTCCTGACTAACACCTCCCTGGTCCTCTAGCACGCCTCGTAAATAGCTTTCCACCAACCACCCCCTTCCCCAGCACTCTGCTGTGTCTCCAAATATTGGGGATGAGGAGAAGACTGCCCCAGCAGTGAAGAATAAGGAGAGAGCCGGGGGTGTCTGTGTGGGACTGCTACCCTCTTTCCTGCTCCCCTCCTTTGAGGGGGGCCTAGCCCCCCACCAACCTCCTGTTCCTTCAGGTGTCATAGGCCAGGGTGGTGGCTGTGGTGTGGCAGGCGGCAGGATGACAGACACCCGGCGGAGGGTGAAAGTTTACACGCTGAATGAAGACCGCCAGTGGGATGATCGGGGCACCGGACATGTGTCCTCTGGCTACGTGGAGAGGCTGAAGGGCATGTCCCTGCTTGTCAGGGCAGAGAGCGATGGTAAGTGTGTGAAAGCATGCAAAGTATTGGTAGTCGTTTTTCCTAATCCACCTAAAAAGAAAGAGGGGAACTGGCTTTGTATATCTGCTTCATGACACTATCGGCATACTTTGTATGCAATTCTGAAATGGGGGCGGCAGCAGCTATGGTTAACTCTTGTTAGGCCAAGGGACAGGGTTGGCCGATTAGGACAAAACTCTCCTACCCATCAGGTACACACTGTGCATATTGGACACACAGATGTAATGGTGCATACCAATACACTTAGTCCACATTATACACACTGTATTGCACACCAGTATTTGGCTTCTTGGCCCCCCAAAATTATCTTTGCCACAAATACTACTTGGGATCTCTTCTTCAAATAAATGATAATCCTCAGATTAAAGAAACTACTCAGAGTTTGGATTACATTTGTTGAACATAAAATATTTTAAAATTCTTTCAATGTAGTGTCTACCCTACTCAGCTCTCAGTAGTTGGGTTTCAAATATATTTTTCACTTTTTAAAAGTTTTAAAGGTTGTTTAATACTATATGTATATCCACACTTTATAACATTGTTGCTTTCAAAACAGTACAAAGAACAAAACAATATTGTCAGGATATATTTTAAGCAGCTAGAGTATTCTGCACTCATGCTAAAACTGCTTTAGAATTACCCCTTAAATAATAAATTAACTTAAAACAAAGCATATCACTTGTTTTCCTCACATTGCAAGCATGTTTCTCTACAGATCACTACATTATGGTAGGTTTTTTGTAAGAACTATACATGATTATTTGATCAGTTAGTTAATGGTTGCTGTAGTTACTGTGGATTAAACTTTGAAGTATATCTGGCTTTATTTAACACAAGTAGTATGAATGAAGTCTGTCATATCTCATAGTTGCATATTTGGTGATGTTTTTCTGAGGTTAGCGATTTCCAGGCTTTTTATCTTACATCTGGTTAGGGTGGATCATTCTTGCAGATTGCTGTCTACAATTGATTGTAATCTCCCCTCTCCCTCATGTTATTTGTCTTTCCCTTTGCTGATACTGAATGATAGAAAACTTCATTGAGGTCACTTACTTAATGGAGTCATTTTTGGGGAAATTTCTGAGAACATGCGCTATAAGGAAATCCTAAATTGATATAGTAGGAATCAAATTTAGAAAATTGATTATTATCAAAAAACATGTTTAAATGCTAATTACATTGTTTTGAGTCTTTTACATTGCCAAATTATTAATAAATTATGAAAACCAAATATGTAATTTTTTCCGAAAGAAAATATCAAGACTGTTCTCCCCATTCTTTACAGCATGTCTTATTTCTTATGTAAGATGAACAACTCGAGATGGCAATGGACCTCTACTATTGAATTTAAGGGTGAAAGGGAGCACAGTGCAGGGGGAGGGGAGGAGAAGGGAGCGAATCACCTTTTGTAAACTGGCTTATTTTACAATGGTATAATTATAGCACTGACCACCACCAGGACAGCTTTCAAGAGCTGAACAAATGAGTAAAGTACAACTGAAACATCAAATGAAAGAGTGCCATTAAAAAAACAAATGTGCGTAGAATTTTTTAGTATAAAATGCTGCAGGTTGTAATCTCACTGTCGAGCAGTCTATTCAGGCTACACAGACTTCCACTGATTTTAGTGGGATTTGCATATGCAGATTGATTTTGGTAGTTTATTTGCTGTAAATGAGCTTGTTTAAATCTATAAAAGAAAGTGGAAGTATGACGTATTGTAAGTGTTGCTTTAAGGTTTATCTAGGAGTTACTGAATTTTAAAGATTATCCATATTTTTAAAAATATTCAGCAAACTAATATTTTTAAAAATTAAGTAACTGAAATTAACATAATTTATTTAGCATGTACAGTTTATAGGATTATTAGATAATGCTCTTCAGAAACTTACGTTTTTTATCACTGAGGCTAATATATCAATCCTTTTAGGCAAACATGCCTTCTAGTAATTGTTTGTTGTCTTATTCTTGTCACTTTACCTTATCAAATTAATATTCAGTTTTCTCTGTGTCAGAAGTCAGTGGCCAAATTTGAAGGCAAATTTGTATGCAATGAAATTTAAAAAAAAAAAATTTTGGTGTATGAAATGTTTGTAAGTGTGAACAGTTAATTCACTCCCCCCCCTCCAAAAAAAGTGACACCAGATTGTTATACTTCAAATGCATTGATGCCTTTTATAGGGCTCAAGTCCCTTGTTCCTCCTCCTTTTAGTCACCCTTCAGCTTTTCTGTTGAATTGCTTAGTTAAATGTAAGGATCAAAATTAACAAGTACTGGACACCCTACTAGTGTTCCACATGTCTTCGCATCCCTGTGTAGTTCTTTCATCTTCTTTCCTTGACAGTTTCTCCCCTTTCCATCAAGGTGTCTTCTTCCTTCCTCCCTTTGAACGGTTTCTTCCTACAGTTTGGGGTCAGGACTCAACTTCCTCCTATTTGGTACCTTATTTAATGGCTTACACACAGAAGCTGATAGACCAATTTAGGTTTCAGAATTCTCTAAGGGAGAATGCAACCAGTAGTCAGTTTTTATCCGTGGCCTGTTAGGACACTGTAACCACTTCCAACAGATGGAACATAGGAATTATCATGTCAGATCAGGCCAGTGGTCCATGATGTGTCTAGTGTCCTGTTTTTGATGGTGGCCAGAAATGTCAAGTAAGGCCTGGTCTACACTGGGGGGGGATCGATCTAAGATACACAACTTCAGCTACGAGAATAGGGTAGCTGAAGTTGACGTATCTTAGATCGACTTAGAATGACTTATTTCGCATCCTCACGGCATGGGATGGATGGCCGCCGCTCCCCTGTCAACTCTCGCCCTGGTGGAGTTCTGGAGTCGACGGGGAGCACGTTCGGGGATCGATGTATCGCGTCTAGATGAGACGCGATACATCGATCCCTGATAGATCGATCACTACCTGCCAATCCCTTTTAGTTTGACTGCATGACCCCTTGTATTTCTGTTAGACAATAAAGGAGTGCCTAATTTCCACTCTTTTTATCATTCTTTTTATAAATAACTGTATCCTATCCTCTCCTTGTCACTTCCATTACCTGAACAGTCCTATTCTTCATAACACAACCTTTCTATGCTTTTAAATAATTTTCATTGCTTGTTTCTGAACCTCTTTTATTTTTGTTGTTTTCTCTTTTGAGGTAAGGTGTCCAAAACTGAAAGCAATATTCCAGATGAGGGTATACCATTCACTTAATGATACAAATATTTTTCTATCTTAGGGATTGAGAAAATGATCAGGCACTTACTAGTATAAGGACTCCGCTTATTTGCCTTGTCAGAATACACATTACCAAGCCATGCCTCCCCTTCTGCCTCGTCTTCCTCTGGGCAACACCTCCCTGCTGCTTGGGCCTGAAGACCCTAGCTTCCAGGTCACTGAATTCTGAATCCTAATTAATTCTGTGCCAGTCCTCCAACAAATACCGGTCTCTACCTACCTGCCAAACAACAGTGGCAGCAGACAAGTCTCCTATGCCCCTGTTACCAGAGGCAAGAAGCTGCTGTGCCCCAAAAGCAGTGGTGGCACTGCTGCTATCTCTCAGCACAATTAGGAAGACATCACTGGTTTGATTTATACTTCCTCCCCATTTGGAAGGTTTTCTTTGTGATCACAATGTCTTGAAACTATTTTTTTAAGTAAAGTTTAGGAGTCTGCTAAAGTTGATGGCACTTGCCCAGGAAAGTTTGGTACTCACTCTGGAGGAGCTTATTTTTTTTTGTCTCCCCCTGCCCAATCCCATTCTCTATATGTCCTAATGCTGTTTTGATTGCCGCTAATCACTGAACTGATTGGTCTGTAGACTATGACTGGAGTGCATGGTAATGCCCGTTAGTGATGCTGTTCTACCTGCCCTGATGTCTTAAAGGGTGATTTTATTAGCCACAAAGAGATCTTATATGGCTCTGTAAGGCAGGGGGTCTCAACCTTTTTTTTTTTTTCCCTGAGGCTTCCCCCTCAACATGCTATAAAAACTCAAAGGCCCAGTGTGGTTGGGGAGGCTTGGGGCTCCGGGTGGAGGCCCTTGGGCATAGGCATAGTCTGACTTCTATTTTCTTTGGGGTGGGGGCAAGGGTTGGTGGGGCAAGGGCCAGCTCTGCACAGTGGGGTCCAGAGAGAGTGCCACCTCCCCTGAGTGCAGGCAGGGATGTAGCTAAGGGTGCAAGGAGAGAGGGATAGTTAGGGGCTGTGTGCTAGGAGTGCTCCCCTTGTGGTGGCTGTTTTCCTAGGGCTCTGCTGCCCTGGAGACAGGTCCTCCTCCCTGGGCAGCTCTTACATGCATGAGCAGTCAAAGGGGGCTGGGAGCTGAGGAGCAGCCGCAACCCCGAGCACCAGTAGCAGATGGGAATGCCACGGCTGCCATCTCCATGGCACCACCAAGCAGAGGAGCTGCTGTCCTGCACTGCCTGGCTCGGCTTCTCACCTATGATCTGGCCAGAGTACGGGGCCTGAGGAGGACTGGCGGAAGTGCGGTGGGAGCTGCCCCTGGGACAGCTCCACTCTGGATAAGGCACTGCAGTTTAGGGGAGGTAACACTCTCCCCCACTCTGGACATGGACTCTGCTTCTGCCCACGGGGGGCGCCAGGGCTTGGGACTTCAGCCAGTCCTTTTGGGTAAAACTGGGAGTGATGGGTTGAAATTAAAAGAAACATTTAAGATGGAAAATAATGAGGAAAATGTTAACACCATCTATTAGACTGTGAAATAGTCTCTCAAGAAAAGTAGTGTATACACTGTAGTTTGTTCTCCTGTCACTGTGTGGACCCTTTATAAGAAATGTTTTAATAGACAGAGCTACATGAATTCTATAACAGCAGACTTTACTGCAGAATCCGCCTTTTGCGCGCACTTTCCTCTAGCATTATGCTCCTAAATTGAAGTTCTCATTTAAAAAAAAAAAAATATATATATATATATATAACCCTCCATTGTTGTGAAGAAAACATTTCCACTTTTGCGTATGTTAATGATGAAGTATTTTCCCAAGTCTGCACTAATAGTTGAGTAGTGTGAATTGCATTGTTAACTAATTTTCATTGCTGGTCACGGGTAGCTGAAGCATCCAGCTCATTTTTAGGGTTGTGGGAGAAATACCCCAAGTGCCACCTCCCGCCTCCCTTTCAAAACACAAAGAAGGATGCTGAGAACCACTGGCTTAACACATTTAAAGTATGTTTCTTCCCTAAACAGTAACTCTCAATATGCCATTGTGGAGTTGTGGAGTTGTTCTTGCTTGCTTCCCTATCAGAATTGTTTTGTTTGTGAATCAAACCATTCCTACCAGACCCACTTCTGCAAAGCTGCCCTGAGCTGTCAGACTCAAGCTGGGTTCTTTCCATCTCACATACAACTCCCAGTACTAGAGGTTCTGTAGACTAAGACTCTCCTTTCCAAAGGTAACCCTGCTGTCTTCACATTATTCCTTCAGTGATGTCCACATAAACTCATTAGCTTTAAATGGGTTTGTATAGATGTCACTTAGTGCATCATTTGGTCTGCAGAATTTTTTTCTTGTGGTTATGTAAAAAATGCAGCTTGACTCTGAAGTTTTAAGATGAGTTTTCAGGGCAGGCAGTTCGAAAAAGTGTTTAGAAAAATGAGCAAACTTCATATGGAGTCATTAGTGAACATGAAATCCTGCTGACATTTTTAAAAATTTGCTTTACAGGCTACAACCCTTTTCAAAAAGTAGTGTGGATAAAGTCTTGGAGAGTATTCTATGCACTTGTCTACACATACAACAATGCCGTGCGTCTGGTGAAGACACACTATGCTGACAACAGAGAGCTCTCCTGTCAACATAATAAAACCACCTCTGCCCTAGGCAATAGCTGTGCTTCTCCCACTGACATAGTGCAGTCCAAACCAGTGCTCATGTCAGAGTAATTTATGTCACTCAGGGGAGTGGTTTATTCACACCTCTGAGCAGCATAAGTTACACTGACAAAAGCTGTAGGATACACATAGACTAGGAGAGCATCAAGAAATGGAAGGTATATTTTACAAATTTATTAGACATGTTTAACAAGATTGATTAAACCCAACAAAACAATTTTTAAAAAATGTTTTTAAGTATACTATTCAAAAGACCAGGACTGGAATCCAGTATTTTGAGTGGAGAATGTATGTAGTTAAAAACAAGAAATTTTATTAGCTGCAGTCTGACCTATTAAATGAAGGTTGACATTGTTAATGTTTCTATTATCACTACCATACCTAACTATTATTTACTATTTTTACTATCCACAAATGTGCTTCAGGTTCCTGCCTCCAAAGAGCTTACTGTCTGGGAGCCTTATCCTGCAAAAGCTTATGTATATAAGTAGTGTTTTTTTCAGGAGTAGTCTTACTGACTTTACTACTACTTATTAACTATTAGTAGTTATTAACTTGAGTAACTATCTGGAATGTCAGGCCTGTTACAATATCCTTACAAGTCCATCATATTTCCTAGGTGGAGTGGAGTTGAGGGAGGACATGGGTTACAGAGAACTCATTTATTCATTCTTACAACAAAATGTGGTGGTTTAAATGTTTTGAGTCTCTTAAAAAGTGTGAAAATGTGTGCTTTTGTTAGGTGATACTGCATAAATGAGTAGGAGTGAGTTGAATCGTGAGTTTGGAGCCTTGACAAATAGATTTTAGAAGGCTGTTGCAGGCATCAGGTACAGAATATTAGAATGCAAGATTTGTGATAACAGTAGAAAAGGGGTATAAAGACTGATTTTTTTGATAGTCCGGAAGGATGAGCCTGGAAGGAGGTTATGTCAGACATAGGCAAAGACTTTATTGTCTTAAGTATTGGTTTTGAATTATTTTTTCCCCGTTCTGTATATTGTTTTGTCAGTCATAGAAGTAATCACATGCACGAGGTCATCTCGCATATTCCCTTGACTTTTTTCAGAAATCCAGTATCTGTAGAATTTGTCCAAAAGGCATTCATCAAGACGCATAGCTTGATGATTTCTAGTGACTTTTAGTTCCACCATCCCTTTTGGAAGTTGTTTCCAAGTCTGACTTTGTCACTCTAAAACCTAGTATGTCTGTTTAATCAGTGTGAAGTGATGGAAGCTGCTACAAGCTCATGAGAGCTCTTTTTGCTTAAACTGTCACCAGGTTCAATCATCACTGGGATTTGTGGTCCATTACTGTCATTTGTAAGTTTGCACCCATTTTGACTTTACAAATTACACTGGCACAAAGCATGGGCTTTCAGTTACAGTAAGGCATGTATTTATGCAATGCCAAGACCATTGTGATATCAGAGGTAACTCAACCAATTACCACCCTTACTCTACAGCTAATTTGCATGCAACAGTTCAATTGGTTGTATGATGGAGACTGCACAGATGGTGGGTTACTTGGCCCAGCTGCTATCCTTGCAGCATCCTTACAGCTTTCACCTAATACAAATTAACTTATATTGAACACATTCCCAGCAATTGCTTTATATGGTAGCATTGCTTAAGGGAATAAAAACCAACTCAGACAATGTTTCCCACTCCATATTGTAAAAGATTATTTTCTTTTGATAATGCTGAATTGTTGCCTTTTCACAAGGATGGCAGTTAAAGGGGTACTGCACAACTGGGTTCCCAAAAGCAAAATGAGTTGTATAGAAATAATCTCCTATCACAAGTTGATATTTATGACATCTATCCATCTAAATGGGACACACGTTCTAGTTCTTAACATTTCTGGTTCAATTGTTCATTGTAGAAGTTAGCTAAGCTAATCATGGGGAAACATACATTTGCATGTAATGTATTTACACATTTTTTTTTAAAAAGGACTTAAAATTAATGTCTGCCACACAAGTAAATTGCATAGCATTACCACAAAATTCTGTTCTGCTCCCTTGTGCTATTTGTGTTCTTTCCTGTTGTTGCTACTTACCAAGTTGAGTGTTTGAACAGAAGCTCTCTTCTTTATAGTGAGATTCCTCCTCCTCCTCCTCCTAGGTTCCTTTACAAATATAAAAATATTGAGGAGATCTCTATAGTAGTGATCCATATCAAAATCTTGAATTAATATCAAATAGCTGGATTAGAGTTCTTTTAGGTCTTGTCTGCACATGAAGATATTCAGGAACAGCTGTTCCTGAATAATTCCATGTGTGGACATTTCCAGAATAAGAGTGCCCTGTTGAACAGGGATTGAGTGTACACACATGGAGTTATTCCTGAATAGGTCCATGTTGAGACAAGCCTTTAGTCTTTCTACATACACTTTTATAATCAAAAAGGACTTGTCAGTTCAGTGGTATGTTTTTGTTTTGTTTTTGTTAAGTCAGTGTGTGACAGGAATTTTACAGATGGCTTAAGGCTGTTTACAACTTCCTTAGAAAAAGATCGTGCAAAGCCCAAAAAAGGTTCACAAGTTATTTCTGTTTTTTTCAAATCATGCAGCCTTTAACTGAACACTGTACTCTTGATGTGGTCCTACAAAAGCTGTAAAAATGTTCACATTATTAGTCTGAGAAGAGATCATATGTGCTCCAGAAGATCTGTTTAAAGTTAAGGATAGGAATAAAGTATTTTTCACTCTTGATCTTTTCCCATATTACAACCCTAACCAGTTTTCTCCCTCCTTAGAAAAAGAAAGATTTGGGTTAGCAGATATGATTAGCTGACACAAGAATATTTATATACTGCAAAACTTCTGAGAGGAAAAAATAGTTCAGGTCTACAGAATGTACTGTGTGAACTTCAACTTGCAAATAGCTTTACATTTTAAAACACATGAAAATCTGTTTCTCCTCTTCTTTACCTGTCAGGTTCTGAGTTGAGGATTCTGTTATGCAACAATTGATGATATATGTACAACCATCGCTCTTTGGAATCATCAACAGTTCCTGAGAGCTTTTAGGTGGTTGCAAGGCAAACAAAATCCTGAACTTGGGACTTAGGCTTTGTGTACAGTACATAGTTTTGTTGGCAAAAGGCAGCTTTTGCCGAAAAAACAGTGGAGATGTACAGACTACAAACCTACTTTTGGCAGCAAAACTCTGTTTTGCCAACAAAATAAAACCACCTCAATAAGAGGCGCAGAGCTTTTTGTGGCAAAGTTAAAGTGATAAAACATCAGTGTAGATGCCGCTGTTCATTATGTCGACATAACTTGCCTTCCCCAGTATCCCACAACACCCAACACGAGCACTCTGCTGCTCTGCATCTAGCTACACAGGCATGCGTCCCTCCCCTTTCAAAGCTCTGGGAAGCTTTGACATTTCTCAGCATTTGTGAAGAGCTCACAGAGCTGCTGAGGATACCACTTCTGGTAGCTGAGGAGGCTGTGGGAGAACTCAGAGGGAATCACAGAACCGTTAATGTGGAATTGTCTGGCAGGCAGACAGAGTGGGCTGCTGCTGAAGGGTGGCGGGAGAAGGGAGTGACTACTGCTGTGCAGAGCCAGGGGCTGATGGGGACTGGGGTGTCCCTTTCCCCCTGCTTCAGGATTTGTTGGTGCTGGCAGCTGTCTGAACTTAGAGACAGTATTCCAACGCTCTTCTTCCTCCTCCCCCCCAAACACACACACACTTCCCATCTCGCCGCGAGCATACACATACACTCCGTGTCACACACTTTCCCCACCTTCTCCCCCCACTTCAGTTGAAAAACGGATGGTAATCTAGTAGGATACCCATGGAACGATGAGATTAATGTGCATACCTGTCCCATGAGGCATTGCAAACCTTTCCCAAAGCACCGTGTGGCCAGTTGCACAGTGGGATAGAGCAGTACGCTGTGGGTAGCTGTGTCGATGCAAAAGCTGCTAGTGTGGATGCGCTCTGCTGACACGAGCATAGTGTGGACATGTGACAGTGGTTTAATTTAAAGCACTTTAATTAAAGCGCCATAACTTTTGTCAAAACTATAGTGTAGACAAGGCCTTAGAGTTAATAAGTAGTACACTGATTGCAGGTAAGTTTAAAAAAAAATATTACACTGTGTCTCCTTTAAAGTGAATGTATATGTCATTTTTAAAAAACTATATATTCCGTTAATGACTTGGTTTGTGTGCCTCTTGTTTAAACATCAACATTTTGTAACATTCTAAATTTATAAGGTAAGAAGCACTTTTATCACGGGAGAAACTATCATTAACATTGATATTCAGTTCTACTGCTTTTAGTAGCCATCTTGCTGAAAAAGTAACATGTGGTCTCATTCTGCAGTCCTTATTTAAGCAACAGTCTTATTGAAGTCACTGGAAATTCTTCAGATAAGGTCTGTATGTCTAAACCCAGGGTTTGTGATGGACAGTGAGAGAAACAAGTGTAAGATTCTTTCAGTAATTCTCTCCATATTGTTAACATAGGTTTTTAAAGTATGGATTTATAATTAATGAACTGTTCAGGTATTGAACATTATTTTCCGGTGATCAGTTCAGAAAGTTGGCTCCTACCATGAGATTCAGAAATGACCATTTTAATTACAATTATCCTTTTCAAATTCTGTTTATTCATGGATAATTGCTTCTCACCTTTTAGAAATTTCAGAGGTTTGCACTAAGAAAAATGGGTTTAAGTATTTTAATTTCTCCTAAATTCCTGGACAGTAAGCTTCAGTGAAGGTTAAGCATGCATACCAGTAACGTATGGGTAAGAATGACTAAATAAAAATAATTAGTGATGTTGTAATTATACTAAAAACCCAGGAAATTCAGAGTTAACCTAAAAGAAGTCCAAATAGGTAAAGGTATGGAAACGCACAGTTAAGGCACCCCATACAACTTTAACTCTGCCTGTTGTCACAAGGTTGTATGGGTGCCTTAACTGTGCATTTCCATACCTTTACCTGTTTGGATTTCTTTTAAGGTTACTCTTAATTCCGGGTTTTATAATGTGATTGTGTGGACTACTTCCCACTGGTGATAGAAAACATTCTTGTGGCAACTACAGTAACCGCTTCCATGGAAAAAGTAGTATCAAGAAGTTGACATGGATCATGAACTTTTTAATGAGATTTAGCAGATGGAAACAAGGAGAGCCAGCGTCATGTGACCAGTGTCTGTAGACCACCAGTAAGTGCTTTGTGGACCACATCTTAGGAACCGTTTATTTTTCTAGTTTGATCATCTCAACCATAAATGCTGTTTGGGGGAGGCAATAATGAAGTCAAAATAGATTATGGAGATTAAGGCCCAAATCCTGCAAATACTTATGCGTGTTCTTAATGTTGTTTGTGAGGAGTCTTGGCGACTTCAGCGAAACTACTCGTGAGTAAAATAAATCATATGCATACCTGTTTGCAGGATTGGGGATGAAGTTCTGAACATAGTCTTAGGTTGTGTGTACTTTTGATGTGTATTTAGTGTATCAGTGATTAAAAAGAGAAGTTTCAATCCTCATTATTGAATTCACAATGCAACTGTAGAAGTAAAGCAGAACTTTCTTCTTTTTTTAATTCCTTCAGGTTCTCTTCTTTTGGAGTCCAAAATTAATCCAAACACTGCATACCAGAAGCAACAGGTAAACTTTAATTATTTTACCTTTTCTTTCTTTTTAAAGGGAGACTGTTATTTCTTTAATAGGAATATTCTATGAGTTTACTACCCTTTATTACAAGTAACGCTACCTGTCACTATAACTGAAAGATGAGAGAAAATACTTTTCAGTGTTTTTGTGTATGATCATACAACCAATCAATTGTATTTTGTATAATGTACTGTGTGTACTTTACACAGCAACAAAACCTATGGAAAAACAGCAGTCTGATTGTAAAAGTTTTAAGGCATACAGATTAACTCTGTCCAAAATATGCCACCTCTTTCCAAACAAATAGATGAAATATTGATGCCTGCCTTCTTTTTTGCAATCCTAGGGTTGACTGTTTTTTTTGTCAATAAGACTCACATCTTAAGCTAGTTAGTTGTGTGCATTGCTAGCCTGGAGAGTCTTTTTGCTTGAAGAATTAAAATGAAATTTGATGGGTGTGTCCTGTTGAAAAGCACAATATTCTTTCAGTATTAGAAACTATACTAGAAAGGGACAAATGCTGTTGTCTTCTGGTTATTGTTATATTGAACTTAGTTTATGCAAATTAAGCCTATTTTCTAATCAGTTTAATACTGTGTTGCAGATAGAGGCTAGCTTCAGTAATGCAGTTCATGGTATCTAGGAAAAAAGTGCCTGTAAAATTGTCTTTGTTTGGCATTTTTGGCCTTTAGTTGTCCTAAACACTTTTTTCCCCCTGCAAATAAGAGTCTAGAGCACTTGTAAGTCTGGAACTTATTGCTTGCTTAGGAGTTTAAGTAGATTCCCTTTGACAACTGCAAAATTACTCTTCCTTTCTGTGAAATGAGAGATGGGATTCCAAACTTTTAGAAGGACAGGCTTATTTATTTTTCTTTTGGCTGCAGTTATGATGATCTGATACCCTTTTTTAAACTGGATCAGTAGCCAAAAATATCATTTAAAATTACAAATTTTCTGTTCTTTTTCTCGTCATTCTCTCCCTCCCCTCCACTCTTTTTTTTGTCTCAACTTTTTTTAGGTTTTCCCCCGTCCAGTACACTCTATGTACACCCTTCTAAAGGAACTATTTCCATCACTACCCTTCTTCCTTCTCCAAAGTCTCACCTCACATGCACAGTGGTGACTCACTGCAGCTGCGGAGGGTTATATCCTATCAACAATAACTTTTTCTTTCATCCAGGGATACCTTATACCAATGTCATTTGCCATGTTAGCCACTCTGATCTCTTTAGCATGTCTGTAACACTTCTCTTGTCCACACAGAAGTGCTTCAGCTGATGTGCATGATTGGCAACCGTTGCTTGGATTAAATTTGCTTCCAGAAATGCTGTCTTGTTGTCTCAACTGCATTAGTTTTGTCAGTGTGAACAGAGATCACTAACATAACACTAGTGGTACAAATATTGCTATCCAAGAATAAATCTGTTTACACTTCAGTGACAGCTTTCACAGCTCAGAACTCTATTGTCACTTGTCAAATTGGTTGTATGCAGACCCAAAACCAGCTTTTGTTGGTTTTGCTCTCTCTGGTCCCCCAGCCTCCAGAGCATCAGTGAAGGACACAAAGATAACAGAACTTTATTATACCAGACGTATCAGATCTTTGGGGTTTTTTTTCCTGGAAAGCCAAAAGCAAAAGTTAGCTTTTATTTTAGATTGCATTCTCTTATACATGCAGAGAAATGCCACAACATAATTATTTTAATTGGGGGCTGACTCAGCTTTTTAACCCGTGTTAGGGCAGTTTTCCACATCCTGGAGCTCTGAAAAACAAAACAGAATGGGGAAATTGGTTAAATCATAATTTAAATCATAACCATAATCATAATCAGGAAGACTTGATTTAATCATGGATTTCTACATAAAAGTGCATTCTTATTGGTTGTATTAACCTTAATATATATTCTTTATGACTCAGAGATAGATGTAGGTTTCATTTTTAGAAGATACACACTATACATCTTCAATGCAGCTTCCTCATGAGAAGGGAACTTCTCATGATGTTTCATTTGGGCAACAAGGCCTTGCATTTCTTTGTTGCACTGTTTGCATTTTGCACGCATGCCTGTCTTACCCACGGGTAGAGGAACTTCATTAAAATATTCCCAAACTGAGTCTCTTTTACAACCTGCTGCCACTGTAGGTTTTGCCTTCTAGTGAGAGAATGGTATGGTAGATCTCAAATCAATGAAGGGTACACTCAGACCTCAAGACTTCTGGAATATGCTGCTCAAACAGTTTCACTTTTGTTTCTACTGCCTGTCCCTCCCTTCTCACATTCATCTCCAGACTTCTTTTCCTTGTCCAGATCTAATCCGCCTCCAACAATCTTCTATTCATTGAACTTTTTGAAACTTTGCACTTTTAGAGAGAGGTAAGAGATTGACTCTGTGTACACAAATTTGCAGAGGTCTGTTATTTCTCACCTCTATGTATCATTTATTTAAAAACATTTTTTGCTGTTAAGAAGCATGTTATCTCTGGAGACACAAATCCACAGTTTGAGAACTGCAAAACTAAGCATCTCTGATGGTATCTTCTAGACTGAGCACTGAGTCCCATTGGGTAGAAAGATTAACCTAAATAATCTACATAGAAGCCCCTGGAGCCCCATAAGATTGGGACCCTAATCCATGTACTATTGGAACTCATTTAGAAAACTTTTCTTAAACATTACATGAATATATTGTCTGATACTGTAGAATTAGAATTTATAATCCCTGTTCCATGATGAGATACATTATAGCTCAAAGATATCTTAATTAAAACTATCTTTAGATAGTTTTTCTCAAAAATGCGATTATTTATAATTAAAAAAAAATCACTGATTTTTATCCACCCTGCTTCAAATACAACAGTATATCTCTCCATGTTGCTTCCAGAGCTATGCTTCCATGCTGTCCACTCCCCCTTATTTGGCTTGAGGACCACTATATCCTTGGGGGCTGCACTGAAGTAGGTGGGTGATTAGGAGGTGAGAGTCGAAATTGGCGGGAGTGGGGATATCACCACCACCAAACCTGGGCTTTGATATTACTTGTTTCTGAATCATATAGGGAAACATGAATAATTTTAAAAAAACAACAAAAACTGTAGCAATAATTGAATCAAGCACCTTAACTTGAGTGTTGTCAGATGCTGGGCCTCCAGTCCCAGAGTTGGCCTGACATAGGGAACTCCTGACTCTTGGCTATGACACCTGTACAATGTCTGATGGTATACCTATGCCTCTCTCAATCTGTGTGTTCTTGTGCAGGAAGTAGATAAAAGAATAAAACAGAAATGAGAGTGAACAGGTGCATGTATATGCTATATACTGTAGGGATTATACACCTGCTGGAAGAGCTGTGTGGGAGCAGTGGGATAGGTATGCAGAGAGCCGTAGAGTTGCTGTGACATAGCAGAGCACTTGTGGTCATTAAGCCAAACCCTAAAGGATCTGCACCCACAACAGCATGCAGTATGTCCACAAAAGTCATTGTTAATGCTTACACCAACGCAGTCCCACCGTTCGGTTACAGTTCAGTTCAGTAATGTATATTCCAGAGTCCATCTCTAAAGAGCAATGTGAGCTATTTTTTTCCTAGCCCTTTTTCTGTCACCAAAAAATTAAGTGCTGCAAGTACAGAGCCTACTGGCCTAGAACAAGGCACCACTTGTTGCTGAGCCACCTGCTCATCACCATTACAGTGCAGCTCCCCCATTTGGTTTGTATGCATTTTCACCCTTCCGATCTCTTTCTGCTTTTCTTTTCCTCCAATCATTCTGTACACAGCACTCCTGGAAAATGTCTGTGCTGCTGTTCCTGCACCCATTGCTTTTCCAGGGGTACTGGCAAGAATCTGAGTGATCTTAGAATATCAGGGTTGGAATGGACCTCAGGAGGTCATCTAATCCAACCCCCTGCTCAAAGCAGGACCAATCTCCAACTAAATCATCCCAGCCAGGGCTTTGTCAAGCCTGACCTTAAAAACCTCTAAGGAAGGAGATTCCACCACCTCCCTAGGTAACCCATTTCAGTGCTTCACCACCCTCCTAGTGAAAAAGTTTTTCTTAATATCCAACCTAAACCTCCACCACTGCAACTTGAGACCATTACTCCTTGTTCCTGTCATCTGGTACCACTGAGAACAATCTAGATCCATCCTCTTTGGAACCCCCTTTCAGGTAGTTGAATGAGGACGGATTTGATAGCTGCTTTCTTCTCTTCTGTGGACTAAACAATCCCAGTTCCCTCAGCCTCTCCTCATAAGTCATGTGTCCAGCCCCCTAATAATATTTGTTGCCCTCCGCTGGACTCTTTTTTTCTAATTTTTCCACATCCTCCTTGTAGCGTGGGGCCCAAAACTGGACACAGTACTCCAGATGAGGCCTCACCAATGTCAAATAGAGGGGAATGGTCAGGTCCCTCGATCTGCTGGCAGTGCCCCTACTTATTCAGCCCAAAATGCCATTAGCCTTGTTGGCAACAAGGGCACACTATTGACTCGTATCCAGCTTCTCATCCACGGTAACCCATAGGTCCTTTTCTGCAGAACTGCTGCCTAGCCATTCAGTCCCTAGTCTGTAGCAGTGCATGGGATTCTTCCGTCCTAAGTGCAGGACTCTGCACTTGTCCTTATTGAACCTCATCAGATTTCTTTTGTCCCAGTTCTCTAGTTTGTCTAGGTCCCTCTGTATGCTATCCCTACCCTCCAGCATATCTACCACTCCTCCCACTTTAGTGTCATCTGCAAACTTGCTGAGGGTGCAGTCCACACCATCCTCCAGATCATTAATGAAGATATTGAACAAAACTGGCCTCAGGACCGACCCTTTGGGGCATTCTGCTTGATACCGGCTGCCAACTAGACATGGAGCCATTGATCACTACCCGTTGAGC
Organism: Mauremys mutica; assembly: GCF_020497125.1. NCBI lineage: Eukaryota > Metazoa > Chordata > Testudines > Geoemydidae > Mauremys > Mauremys mutica. Next base: position 30,880,565 of record NC_059075.1, read on the forward strand.
CCAACGATCTAGCCAGCCTTGTAGTCCGTTCATCTAGCCCATACTACTTTAACTTGTCGGCAAGAATACTGTGGGAGACCATATCAAAAGCAGGCTAGGTCAGAACAGACCTTGTTCGTGAAGACAGAGGCAAAAAAAGCATTGAGTACATTAGCTTTTTCCACATCCTCTGTCACTGAGTTGCCTCCCTTATTCAGTAAGGGGCCCACACTTTCCTTGACTTTCTTCTTGTTGCTAACATACCTGAAGAAACTCTTCTTGTTACTCTTAACATCCCTTGCTAGCTGCAACTCCAAGTGTGACTTGGCCTTCCTGATTTCACTCCTGCATGCCTGAGCAATATTTTTATATTCCTCCCTGGTCATTTGCCCAATCTTCCACTTCTTGTACGCTTCTTTTTTGTGTTTAAGATCAGCAAGGATTTCACTATTAAGTCAAGCTGGTTGCCTTCCATATTTACTGTTCTTTCTACACATCGGGATGGTTTGTTCCTGCAACCTCAATAAGGAGTCTTTAAAATACAGCCAGCTCTCCTGGACTCCTTTCCCCCTCATGTTATAATCCCAGGGGATCCTGCCTATCAGTTCCTTGAGGGAGTCAGAGTCTGCTTTTCTGAAGTCCAAGGTCCGTATTCTGCTGCTCTCCTTTCTTCCTTGTGTCATATGTGATATTGATCCACTCTTATTAGGCTTTGTTCTAGCTTGTCCAGATTAGTCTTTTCCTCAAAAACGTGTGCTGAAATGGGAGAATTAAGTCAAAAATTCAGTTTAAACTTGCGGTGATTTTCTAATCTCTTCTCCTGAGGAAGCAGTGCTGGTACAGTGGACGTGTAGTGTGGTATCTCATTGATGTGGAGTCCACAGATGTACAGAAAATGTTTGCTTGTAGATCCCTGGGTATTCACATGGACTTCACGTCCGTTGTATTATCTTCCAGCTGCATCTTTTCCTAGCAAAATAGCCCATTTGTAGTTCAGCTACCATTGTCCCCCTTTCTGTGCTTGAGTTCTATGCTCACTCGTTCTTAGGGTTAGATCCTTGTACCTGTAAGCAAGGGGTTGTTAACAATCCGGGGGGTAAGGGAGCCAGAAAGCTGGCTTCATTCAGCAGCAGGGATTTCCCCTGAAGTGGAAGGAATCCCTGGCTGATTGTATCAAACCTCCTTGCTGTTCCAGGCACGGGGATTGTTGCTGGACTGCTCTTGCAGCTCCAGCAATCCTTGGCTGGCCTCTTGAGAATTGTTACCATCCAGCACAACTTAGAGTAGCCTCAGGGATGCTCCAGCATGTTCTCAGGGCTGAACTGGTTCCTAGTCCGTTCTAGGCTTGGCATACCAGACAAAACATGCCATAAAAATCCATGCTCTAAAAGTTTAGCAATCCTCACTAAAGGGTTGTTCTGCCATACATTTATGTGTAAAGTTCAAGAATTGTCGGTCACAGCCTAAGTCTTTTAAGGCTTCCTACTTCAAGTGTATTGGCAGAAGTTCTTCCTGGGTATGTGAGAGTAGCAAGCATTTGGAGTGTTTCTATTTACTTTTAGTTCAAGATATTTATGATTAAAGTACACGATAGCAGGAAGAACATAATCCATTGCTTAACTATACTTTCATTAGCTGGAAACTTCCAAATACTCTGCATTTAAAAAAAAAAAAAAAAAAGCCTAAGGCGGCATACTTGATGTAGTAATACTATGTAATATGTACAATTTGTATTGAACTGGTATGGAAAGATTTATTAAGATTTTGGATCTTTAGACCCCCTATCCAATGGCAAATCTCCTGGCATGCCTTCTTCCTTTAGGAGTGTTTTAAATATAGAAAATGAGGTTTCTATTAGAGGCAGAAATAGCTAGGAAAAGAAACAAAGAAACGGAACTCCTTGAATTCCTTTTTCTGAGCTATAGGAGAGAAATCCAAAACTGCTATCAAAAAACAGAAATTGCTACCTTCTGCTCCTGGCAGTTCCTCTGTTGTGGCAAGATATGTCCCAGAGTCATGTGACTAACTTACCAATAAAAGACTTTTTTTTTTTTTTTTTTGAGGGGGAGGGATAGCTCAGTGATTTGAGCATTGGCCTGCTAAACCCAGAGTTGTGAGTTCAATCCTTGAGGGGGCCATTTAGGGAACTGGGGTAAAAATCTGCCTGGGGATTGGTCCTGCTTTGAGCAGGGGGTTGGACTAGATGACCTCCTAAGGTCCTTCCAGCCCTAATATTCTATGATTATTTAATTCGTTGAAGAAGACATGGTCCATTCACTAAAGAGTTTATATTCAAATATAGACAGGCACTACAGTTAGCTATGTAATACAATACCTTTAATCTATAGATAGTAATGTCTATTTTTAATATTATACTGTTAACTAATGGAGTTCATTTTTTAGATTATTTTAAACCAATTATCAAAGCAATTGTAAAAATAAAGAAAATTAGGATTACAAACAGAAAAGGCAGATGGAAATGGTTAGTCCACTAAATGAAGAAGGTACACTCAAAGGTTGATTGGAATATCCCAGTGAGTATGGACATTAAACAGATTAATTTTGCATACTTTAAGTAATACCCTTTTTTTTTTAAACTCATTCCTAGTTCATGCTTCTTATTTATTTACATTGTTGTAACAATTTCTTGGGTGCTGTCCACACATACAGGAACAAACTGCCTTCCCCCAAAGAGTTCACAATGTAGACATGGCTATTTCTTAAGGAAGAGACGCTCCCTTCTATCCACTCCAAAAGAACAAACATAAAAATAAAGCCTCTTCTATGAGAGATAGTAAAGCATGCAGACTTTTGCAGATACTTTTTGTTCAAGGATAATTATGACAGTGGTCCTACCAGTGATATGGCAGTAAAATCTGTAGTTCAGATATCTTAATTTAATTTCAGATGTATCTGAAGATACACTCTACATTTCAGCTAGTGTACTATTTCAGCTAGTGTACTATCTACTAATGAAGTAGTTCAGAGGCAATTATGGCTTTAATGTTAAAAAGTAGCCATGTCAAACTATCACTAACATGACCTAATTTGGGGGAGCTACAAAGAGAGAGACTTGTGAGGAGATTATGACAAAATGTGCAGAAAAGAAGAAACTTGTATTTCTACCAATGGGACAAACCTGAAATAATTGAGACCGTAGGAAATAAAACTTTTGGCCCTATAACTAAAGACAACTTAGAATATGGACTCGGAAGTTGTTGGGACAGAGGAAGTAGAGCAAGAGAAGATAGTGAATGCCTCCTTTTTAATAGGAGAGCAACATGATGCCAAATTGGTTCTTTTTCACTATTGCTGGACAAAGCTGACTAAATAGATAAATCATAAAGGGAGTACCGCAAGGCCATATTATGGAATCAGTAAACTGAAATATATTATTTTATCCCATGTTCTTGAAATATACTGCAACTAAAAACAAAAGTTCAGCTATTGAACCAAAAACATTTGGTTTTTCTGGAACCAAATGCCAGAAAAAAGATCACGTGTAGATATTTTTTGCAGTTTTCAGGAGACCCAAAGTGATTTTACAGAGCCAGGTACCTCCAGGTTGAGCAAATAATAGGGACCAAATTCAGAATGGAAGTATTAGTGTCAGTCATACTAGCAATATCACCATAAGAACATAAGAGAGGCCGTACCGGGTCAGACCAAAGGTCCATCTAGCCCAGTATCTGTCTACCGACAGTGGCCAATGCCAGGTGCCCCAGAGGGAGTGAACCTAACAGGCAATGATCAAGTGATCTCTCTCTCCTGCCATCCATCTCCATCCTCTGACGAACAGAGGCTAGGGACACCATTCTTACCCATCCTGGCTAATAGCCATTTATGGACTTAGCCACCATGAATTTATCCAGTCCCCTTTTAAACATTGGTATAGTCCTAGCTTTCACAACCTCCTCAGGTAAGGAGTTCCACAAGTTGACTGTGTGCTTCGTGAAGAAGAACTTCCTCTTATTTGTTTTAAACCTGCTGCCTATTAATTTCATTTGGTGACCCCTAGTTCTTGTATTATGGGAATAAGTAAATAACTTTTCCTTATCCACTTTCTCAACATCACTCATGATTTTATATACCTCTATCATGTCCCCCCTTAGTCTTCTCTTTTCCAAGCTGAAGAGTCCAAGCCTCTTTAATCTTTCCTCGTATGGGACCCTCTCTAAACCCCTAATCATTTTAGTTGCCCTTTTCTGAACCTTTTCTAGTGCTAGAATATCTTTTTTGAAGTGAGGAGACCACATCTGTACACAGTATTCGAGATGTGGGCGTACCATGGATTTATATAAGGGCAATAATATATTCTCAGTCTTATTCTCTATCCCCTTTTTAATGATTCCTAACATCCTGTTTGCTTTTTTGATCACCTCTGCACACTGCGTGGACATCTTCAGAGAACTATCCACGATGACGCCAAGATCTTTTTCCTGACTCGTTGTAGCTAAATTAGCCCCCATCATATTGTATGTATAGTTGGGGTTATTTTTTCCAATGTGCATTACTTTACATTTATCCACATTAAATTTCATTTGCCATTTTGTTGCCCAATCACTTAGTTTTGTGAGATCTTTTTGAAGTTCTTCACAATCTGCTTTGGTCTTAACTATCTTGAGAAGTTTAGTATCATCTGCAAACTTTGCCACCTCACTGTTTACCCCTTTCTCCAGATCATTTATGAATAAATTGAATAGGATTGGTCTGAGGACTGACCCTTGGGGAATACCACTAGTTACTCCTCTCCATTTTGAGAATTTACCATTAATTCCTACCCTTTGTTCCCTGTCCTTTAACCAGTTCTCAATCCATGAAAGGACCTTCCCTTTTATCCCATGACAGCTTAATTTACGTAAGAGCCTTTGGTGAGGGACCTTGTCAAAGGCTTTCTGGAAATCTAAGTACACTATGTCCACCGGATCCCCCTTGTCCACATGTTTGTTTGACCCCTTCAAAGAACTCTAATAGATTAGTAAGACACGATTTCCCTTTACAGAAACCATGTTGACTATTGCTCAAGAGTTTGTTTTTCTATGTGTCTGACAATTTTATTCTTTACCAGATTACTTCAGTAGGTATCAGCTGAAACTGTCTATTCATTCCTATCTGTTTGAGGGAACGTGGTGTTCTGGCTTGACATAGCTGATGCCTCAGAGAATATTTTGAAACTTGGTTTACCAGCAGGTCAGGCTACAACATGTCATCAGAACCTCATGTCACGGCATCAATTAGATGGTAGATTGTATGACTGAATAACATTAAGGTGTCTTTTCTGTTACATCCTCAGAACTGACTATAGATGCCTGAAAAGATGGCTGATGATCCTTTAAACATGTTAGTACCAGTGCAAGAAAGGACTGCAGAACACCGTCAGTTTTCTAGAATTAAGATCAGCATCTCTTGCTAAAGGATTCATCTCACTACAGAATTGTTTCCAAGGCAGCAACTCTTAAGAAATTACTCATTCTTTTAAAGCCCCAGCTCTTCCACAAGCATAATTAGTAACCATTTCACTAACATTCAAATGAAACCACTCTAGAATTTGCTGAAAAATAGTGTGATGTGGGTTTTTTGGGTAGGGTTATGGGGAGAAGAAAGTGAGAATATGATAACATGGAGCTAACACTGGTCCCACTTAAAAAACTTTTTTTGTTTTTGTTTTTTATTTAAAAAGTAAATTTTAAAAATGAGTAGAAATTAATTAAGACATGTCAAGGGTGAGTAAATTCTGGATGGTAGCCCTGCTAACTCATGGCAAAGCAGCAATCACCGGCTGATTTGATCTACAGTGGTGGGATTCCTAAAACATAGTGTCTCCAGAAAGATATGTCAGGTTGAGGCTTAAGAAAGAGATCTCAAGCGTGGCCATGACCTATAACAGGGGTCAGCAACTTTTGGCACGCAGCTCGCCAGGGTAAGCACCCTGGTGGGCCGGGCCAGTTTGTTTACCTGCCGCGTCCGCAGATTCGACGGATCGCGGCTCCCACTGGCCGCGGTGGGCCACTCCAGGCCAATGGGGGCAGCGGGAAGCAGCGTGGGCAAAGGGATGTGCTGTCCGCTGTCCCCATTGGCCTGGAGCGGCGAACCGCGACCAGTGGGAGCCGCGATCCGTCGAACCTGCGGATGCGGCAGGTAAACAAACTGGCCTGGCCCACCAGGGTGCTTACCCTGGCGAGCTGCGTGCCAAAGATTGCCTACCCTGGCCTATAATGTTACGGCTTTAAAAACAATCTGTCACTTTAAGCAGCCAAAGTTTACATATGATGGACATAATATGGTGGGTGATGTCAAACCAGCAACTAATTATTGTGCTGCATTCTGAATGAAATTCAAGAGATAGCTCTACCCTGTTGAAAGTGTGACAGTAAATCAATCCTTATGTTGATAAGTGCAGAACCAGGTGCAGCCTCTGCAAATAGTGAACCTGAAAATACTTAAATTCCATGTTCAATACATAGCTTTCTTTAAAAGGGACATGGTCAGAATTCCTGGTTGGGATTCTTAAGTTTACTACCTCTGACCAAGTATTACCAATATGAGGATATGAAAAGGAGAGATTGCTATTGACTACCTTTGCCAAACAGCAAAACTTCTCTTTTCCCAGAACAAGGGAGTGTTGACTCCATCCACCCATCACAAAATATTTCTTCAAAGCAGCAAGCAGACATGCATGATTCTCAGAGTTGAGAGAAAGAGTTAGTCAGCAGTAGCTTGCTGATAATCTTCTCTCATGCGTTTAGATAAGTTCTTGTTAAAAAGTGTCTATCACCTTCATCAATCGGTCCTTCAGCCCTCATATAGCTTGTGCCGACCTCAACAAGTCGTCCATTCTTCTCTTATCCTGAGCTTCCTTCTCCATATGCGGCCATGCCTTTTCACGGTAAAATTATCCTATATCTTTGGAGGTCGACTGAGTGGTCATTTCAGTTCCCATAGGTACCACTTGGTGACAGCTGCAGTTCATCTATTGTCAGTGAGCCTAGCTATATTCCCTGCCCATTGCATTTTATTTTACCTGCTTTCAATGACGACATCCTGCACTCCACTCTGCTGTCTGATCACTTCATTGGGGACTCAGTCACGGATTGAAATCCCCCAAATTCTTCTTTCCACCCCCCTCTCCATGATAGACAATTGTTGCTCCTCTGTCTTCGTTAGAACCCATGTTTCGCTGCCATACATTGCCAGCAGTACTGTTGAGTTGAAGAGGTTGGCACGTGTTGCCTTGTTGATTTTTATTTATTTATTTTTTCTTGGAGGACATCCTTGATAGAACTGAATGTGCACCAACAAGCTTTCTTTCTTTGTGAGAGTTCGTCTTCCTGATCATGGTGCATATTAATTTTTTGGCCCAAATAAACTTATTGCTCAACCTCTTCTATTTGTTCTCCCTTGACTATTATTTGGACTTTTGGCAAGGCATCAGACCGCATACATTTTGTTCTCTGTACTTTGATAGTGGTTTTCAGTAATCAACACAATATTGTCCGTGAATCTGAGGTGGTTTAACTGCTCTCCATTGATGCTGATTCCACCTTTCCAATTCATCCACTTCATTACCATTTCGAGATAGACTGTGAAGAGTTTTGGTGAAAGTGTCTCCTTGCTTCACACCTCTTTTGACTGGGATGTGAAGGGGAGTGTCGAACAGAGTTATACCTGTAGTGCAGTCAGAGTTTACTTCCTTTAATGGTCTGTAGTTTGTGTCGATGCCCTACTCTGCAAGAGTTTTCAGCAGTCCATTGAGCTCCACGCTGTCAAACACTTTTTCATAGCTGACGAAGGCAATGCATAAAGGGAATTTGTATTCTCTGGAGCACTCCAATAGCTGGTTTATAGTGAAGATATGGTCCGTTATGCTGAAATTCCTTCAAAAACCTGCCTACTCTCAGTTGCTGCTTGTCCAGACTCTGCAAGAGTCAATTTGTTGTTATTTTGGTGAACAGCTTGTAGACATGTGAGAGCAGGCATATTGGATGATAGTGTTTTAGATCTTTGCGATCACCCTTCTCATACAGCAAAATGGTGTTGGACACCTTCTAACTGTAAGGTGATCATCTGCATTTCCAAGTAATGGCTAAATCTCTGAGAAAGGGTTTTCCTGATGTGCTATGACAAAGAGAGGAAAGATCATTGTGGAATGCTCCATATAAAATCCCCTAGCCATGAGACACTTGTCCATCTCATTAGGTGACAGCAGCACCATGTGCTGTCAATCTACTACCAAAGAATTTGCACTGTAATCTGTCTTGCATGAGGATACATCATTCATTGCAGCTTTTTCCCTTTTGTATTTTGGAGGTGGCTTGCTAAATTTCTTCCTTCTGTCCACCACCTCTTCCCCAACGCTTTGGAAAAAGAAAAGGTAAACTGCCATTTGAAAGATAAACCCAGTGGTATATTTGAAGCTGTATAGCTGCTCTGGTAATGGCAAAAGGATATTATTTTCTTGATTGACTTGCTCACAGTGGAGCAGGGTAGTAGTGCTGCGCTATCTGACTAGTTTTTGGTTTTGTTTTTTTTTTAAAGTGTTCGGGGTTGTGTAATGGGTAGACAGAGGCAAAAATGAAGATTTTTTTTTTGGCAAGTGCACTTTAAAATAAAAATGCTCACTTTCCCTTTATGGTTATTATCCTTAAATGGATAATTGTCTACCCATTACACAATCCCGAACACTTTAAAAAAAAAAAAAAAACTAGTCAAATAGCGCAGCACTACTACCCTGCTCCACTGTGAGCAAGTCAATCAAGAAAATAATATCCTTTTGCCATTACCAGAGCAGCTATACAGCTTCAAATATACCACTGGGTTTATCTTTCAAATGGCACTTTATCTTTTCTTTTTCCAAAGTAAACAAAAACCCAATTGACATATGAAATGTTGAGTTATGTAAGTCTCTTGTAACTTCTCACTATGATAAATTTAAAATGAACTTTTAAAAATGAGAATAGTAAACTAAACAAGGGTACGCATAATGTAGAATAGGTATTCTGTTTTATAGCATGCTTCAGATTTAAATGTTGAATTTGATCAGAAAAGAGTTTGATGTTTTTAATTTTTTATATATCGAATGAGTGAGTGTATATTTTTGCATTTGACTACAAAAGGTGGGGTAAAATGTTATATCCTTTCACATTTAAAATAAAGGTGGGGAGGGCATACAGTTGATTATAGTGGTAGAGAAAGACATTCATGCAGCCAGAAAATTAGCTCCATGCTTATCAATAAATTTGAAACTATGACAAAACTATAGGCATTTTTAGAAATACAACTCCGTGGTGTTAGACACTGCATCAGCATAGTGCTTTCTGGGGCATAACAGATCTGGAAGATGACTGTGACCCTGATCCTGCACATGACATGCATATGTTTGATTTTATGCACTGTCATTAGTCCCATGAAAGTCAATTTAATTTAACTGGTGTATTGTACTTGTCAGCATGTTTTATTAGGGAGGGAAGGAGAATAATTACATCCTGAAGCTAAAGAATAATATTTACATTATTCAGATATAATTTTTAATTGCGTAAAGTAAGATTAAAACAGTTTTCAGTATTCTTTGACTTTGTTTATTTTGGTTTGTATAAAATGTGACTATTTCAAGATCCTAGAAGCTTCAAACATAACTTTAAAATATGATCATTGAATAGGTATTGTTATACTGTCCTTTTGGTTTTTGGTTTCACATTTGCCTTGTTAAATTAACTGATAGATCACTCTTTAAACATTTTTAAAGCCTGTTATAGATAAAATATAACTCGCCTGAAAGATACTTCTTCATCTCTTTCAAGGACACTTTGATTGTGTGGTCTGAAGCTGAAAATTATGACTTGGCACTTAGTTTTCAAGAAAAAGCTGGATGTGATGAAATATGGGAAAAAATATGTCAGGTATGTTTGAAAAATGGAAGATTTTCTGGATGTTGTAATGTTATGTCTTTGATTTTTATGGTCTGTTTTTAGCAATGAGATTAAGCATAGTACTTGTAAGTAAAAAATACAGAGGAAAAAATTACACATTTGGTAATTGAGAAACTGCTGCTTTCCCCATAAAAGTCTGGTGCTAAGTTTAACAGTTATATATGAAAGCTCTCCCCAAAACTGTGTTTAAAAGTATCCTTTTTGAGATTCACCCACACTTTCCCTAAGGAAAGTTTGCGTAAAGTACAACTTCATGAAACACGTTAGACAAACACCTGTCAGGAAAGTTCTAGTTTTACTTAGTTCTGCCTTGAGTGCAGGGGACTAGACTAGATGACTCTCAAGGTTCCTTCCAGTTGTACACTTCTATGATTCTATGAGGTTTTATAACAATGATTTCATTAGTTACCAATTACTTCATTTTTTTAAGGTGGGAGATACTTCAACATTAAAATGCATTTTGAAGCTGATTATAGAACCATAGAATAGAGGTTGTATTTGATTTAATCTACCTGTTGTCTTTTCCATTTTGTAGGTTTCTTAATGCTAGTCTGTTTTGTCTCCTAATTCCCTGTTCTTCATATACATTTTTCTTCTTATCTGTGCATTTCTCTTCCTTCTCTCTCATACCCTCCTGTTTGTTGCCTTTCTCCTGTAACAGAGAGAGGAGAACTTAGTTAATTTACTTGAGTGGATTGTTCTTCTGCATGTGTGTAATGGAGTACCTGTGGTGACTGGCAGGGGTTGAAAGATTTATTTGACATCTTTTAGGTTAGGAGTCAATCTGTACCTCTATATTCTCCCCCCAAAGTCCTCACCTTTTCAATTTAAAGCAGTTAAACTGTTCATTGTACACTGCATTTTATTTGTGACATGTCAATCAACTTTCTATTTAATACAATTTTTAATGTATTTTACTAGGGCTGATTGAATAGCAGAAAATATATCCACTGCATGTATCTGCTGTATTCCACCAGTGTTAATAGTATTTGACAAGCTATATAGATGTTTGAATACCACCCAAAGGATTAATCAAATAAATTCATTGAATATTATTACTAATGTCTCATTTGCTTGATGTTACTTTCTCTGCTTCCTAGCTTCACTCCGTTCTTTTTCTTTTCTGTAATAAACCATGGTGTGTGTCTGCTTCCTTCTCTTCTTCCCTTTTCTTTCCCTCCCTGTCCCTTATCTCTCCCACCGCCCCTTTCTCTCCTCCTCTCTTCTCTCTGTTCTACGTTCTGTCTTGTATATTTTCTTATTCCTTCTTCCACTTCTCCTCTCCATAGATCAGTATGTCTTCATACATCTCTTTATACACACATACATATCGTACTCATTTTCTATTTTAGCTTATTGATCTTTCCTACCCATGAACCCACAATCGGAAATACTGCCAGAGGATTAAAACTGTTAGCTAAAGACAGATTCAAAAGATAGGGTGGCACCCACTGTTCCTGGGGAATACCCAGGTGAAAAGCTAATCATCCCCAGCTTTGGGAAAATTGAATGTGCTAGTGTTTTTGCCAGGTTGTTTTCCTTGGACTGTGTTTTGAGGCCCCACCATTTATATACACCTGTGGCTGGAGGGCATCCAAATTTGAAGCCTTGGGGTCTCTCTCTCCCCGGCCTTCTTTGGCTGCTATGAGGATGGCAAAGTGTTCTCACTATTCTTCCATCCTCTTCCACAGCCTTCTGGCTGCTGCAAGAATGAGGTGTTTATTGCTATATATCTCCACTAACCTCCTGGCTGCATCAATGTCAACCTCTTCCATTCCCTTAGTTTTTTGGCTACTGCAGATATATTGAACAAAGGCAGGGTATTGGAAACAACCTTCATTTTTTGGGTCCTCTTTCTCAGTGAATAGTACCAGTGCCTGTCTCTGCTGATATTCTGTTTTCCCAAACAGTAGCAGAACAAAACTTGACTTGATTCTTGTAATTTTCACTACTACCCACAGGTGTAAGAAATAGCAATAAAAGCTGACAAGACTCTGGTCAGTTCATTCTGGTGTAGCTCATGGAAAGCTCTGATCAGCAGCAGAGGTAGTTGAACAAGTTGAATATAGACTTAAGATTGTGCTGCATCAGTTTAATATCTGTTTGTGTTAGAACCTTCTATTCAAAACCATAAGTGTTCAAACAAATTTATTTGTAATTGGAAGTTTAGATTCTGCAGAAGATGTTTTGTTCACCTGGGAACACTTCTTATTCACCTTGGGCAAGGGGACCTTTCAAGCTCTAGTGACGGACACCCGAGAAGTGCTAATAATAATGTCTTCCTTTTTCCTGAAGTATTCAGAAAATTATGCTATTTCTCTATTCCCTGTATTTCCAGTTTCCTGACATTAAAGTATTCAGCTTTATGCGAACTAATACAATTAAATATCTAGTCCAGAAAATTACTGTTTCAAAATCATATATTAATGAAGGTATTCAGTGTCCCAGACTGTGCCTTTTATGCCAGCATTCAAGAGCACATCAGAACCTGAACTGCATTGTATTTAAATGGCAAACTCTTATTCATGCATTTATTTTTGGCTCCAGGAAGTAGAATCATTGATAGTCCAGATCATGCTTTTAATAAAAATGCAATCAGAAGTCTTTCTACCATCAAGGAGTGTAATGTGGCTTTTGGCTTTTTTCCTTCACCCTCTGTCCCTTACCAGAAACGCACATTTTTAGAAATATTTTTTTTAAAAAATGCCGGTAGAAATTAAAAAAAATTACTTACAAAAAATGTCTCATTGTAATAGGTTCAAGGAAAAGATCCTTCAGTGGATATTACTCAGGACCTTGTAGATGAATCTGAGGAGGAACGTTTTGATGATATGTCATCACCAGGTCTAGAATTGCCATCTTGTGAATTAAATCGGCTAGAGGAAATTGCGGAACTTGTGGCATCTTCACTGCCTTCCCCATTACGTCGTGAAAAACTCGCACTAGCATTGGAAAATGAGGGCTATATTAAAAAGCTCTTAGAAATTTTTCATGTGTGTGAGGACTTGGAGAACCTTGAAGGACTACACCACTTGTATGAAATTATCAAGGGAATCTTCCTTTTGAACAGAACTGCACTTTTTGAAGTAATGTTTTCTGAGGAATGTATAATGGACGTAATTGGATGCCTAGAATATGATCCTTCTTTATCGCCATCACGGAAACACAGGGAATTTCTGACAAAAACAGCAAAATTTAAAGAGGTGATTCCTATATCTGATCCAGAGCTGAAGCAAAAAATTCATCAAACATACAGAGTACAGTATATCCAAGATATGGTTCTACCCACTCCCTCAGTATTTGAAGAAAATATGCTGTCAACACTTCACTCCTTCATCTTTTTTAATAAAGTGGAAATAGTTGGTATGTTACAGGTAAGTCGAAAGCTCTTACTTTTTAACATGGAAAGTTGACTTGAAACTGGCTTTCAGCATCTTAAGATTTTTTTTATATATATATATATAATAAATATATATAAAAATTATATATATATATATATATAATGTTTAAAAGATTAACAGAGTTTGGAAGACTGAGCTATAAAGTTGATATTCTGCAATTAAAATGTGAACTTTAGACTTATTACTGTAGAACTTATAATGTAAATGTAACAAACTACATTAGTACCTAATTGAGCACCGTTGAATTGAAGTTAGCAAGGTGTACTGAGTATTCTTACCCAGTTGTTAAGCCTTTATTTGTTAAGACTCCAACCTCTGTAACTAAGAATGAATCTGCCCTAAATCTTTTCACCTAAAATTCACATGTATGATTTTATGCCAGGGTAGAATTTTTCTAAAGGTTGAGGCAGCTCAGAAAAGTTGTTTGGAAGATACAAATTTTTAAAAAATAGTGGTGACGTGGTTTCTTAAACATGTTCCTAATTATTTTGGCTCATAATTGCAAAATAGTTTTGCCAAGAAACTACCTATCTGTTCTAATGTGTGTCTTGTTTTGAATTTGTGCATTTGTTGAAAAGCTTTAATGGAGAAATTTAGATATTAAAAACAATTTATGCATGGTGGTCTTACCCACACACATTGCTTAGGTATTCACACCAAACTCTATGAACTGGGCAGAAGTAAGTATCAACTTTGTGTAGCACAGTGAGCGTTATAAGGCTTTCATCAGAGCCGGGTAGCATTGGTAAGGCACACAGATGTGTATTTTATTAATATGCAGTCAGTGGATGCCAGCTTCTTAAACCAAACAAAAGCAAGAAGGATGGAGAATAATGGTCATGTTTTCCTGGTAACTATGTAGTCTGAAGAAGTGAGCACAGTGCTAAATGTTTCTGCAGACTTGCTGTGACCGGGGTCCTAGTAGGGGCCAGCTATGGGCACTCAATTAGGATGAACTGCAAAAAATGGGGCAGCCAAACCCCAAAAAGCTGGTGTTTTGGAATATCCAAGATTTACCAAGCCAGCATAAAACAGCTTCTTTATTACTTTACTGGTTACTCAGAAGTCCAAACAACACAGTTCCCTTAAAGCGATCCAGCCTCAGGCCTCCATCCAGGTACCCACATCAAATATGATGAAAATTTCTGTAAATCTTATTTCATCATATAAAAGAAAAGGTTTTACCAATCCCAAAGGATCAGACACATTACCTCTCAGGTTAATGAATGTTTCAGATCTTACCCAAATACACGCTACAGCAATTCTTATTAACTAAACTAAAATTTATTTAAAAAACGAGAGAGAATGGTTAAAAGATCAATGTACATTCAGACATGAGTTCAATTCATTTAGGTGCAGATTTGTAGCAGAGATGGTGAGCTTCGTAGTTGCAAAGAGTTCTTTCAGAAATAGTTAATAGTTTATAGTCCAATGTCCAAATATCATATTCAGAGCGTACCAGCATAATTGGGACCTCAGTCTTGTAAGTCAAACTTCCCCCGATGAATCCTAAGCAGATCTGAGATGACAGAATCAGGATCCAAGGATCTTTTGTACAATTTCCTGTCTTTTGACAAGTTGAAGTTCCTCAGGGAACAAAAGGTAATTAGGATGATTTTGAAGGAGGTCCATAACCAGTACTTAGCTATACGAATTAACATAAGGATATTTGCTTGTTCCTCCATCATTCACAGTACATTTCAAAGAGAGACGAAAACCAAGATATCGCGTTTTTACAATTTATTTAAATGCTAGGATCTTCTTTTGACCTCTGAATTGTCAGAATACAGCATAGACAGGGACTGTTGATCACATTGTCGACCCTACTCATATGTATGTAATTGCACAAAAACAAACATCATCTCCCCACATGTCTTTTGAGGGTTATTTATTTTGCAGAAGATCTAACCCTTTCTAGCAATGCGTCACACTTGCCTTAACATTTTAAGCTTAGTTTATTTAGATGAGCCTCAAAACACCCTGTTGAATATCATTATCCCCATAACAGATGGGGGAACTGTGGCTGAAAGATTAAAATTATTTGCCCATAGTTACATGGGCAAGTCAATCCCAGGTCTCCTGATTTCTAGTCGATCTAACTCACTAGACTACGATGCTCCCCATCTGAATCACTTGATCTTTGAATGTGTTTTCCTGTAGAATGGGGAGAATGCACATATGGCCTAAATTTAAAAAAGTTGACTAATAATCTTGGGGTGGCCAGCAAACACTTTAAAGGCCTGATCTTCAGAAAGTGCTCAGCACCCACCCTTTCAAAAATGCTCAGGTGCCTTATGTTAGGCATCCAGGCTCATTAGTCACTTTTGAAAATCTTGGCCTCCTTTGTCCACCTCACAGATGCTTACCCTCACCTACCCATTGCCATCTTACTTATTACAAAACTGGAACACTGTTTGCTGATGGTGTCATTTGCTGACCCAACAAACATCAACCACTGACTCCAATATACATGAATTGGATAAGCTTTAGGGAGGAAATTTGGGCAAGAGGAGTTAGTACTGCAACAGTCTCAAGCAGCAAGTCATGCATCACATGTGCAGCTGTCAGAAATAGGAGGAATATCTGTTGTACAGGATGAAGAAGTTGATAGAATAATAGCAGACCAGTTTCTTCTCTACTGTTGGTTTCTGGTTTTAGCCAGTGGTGATATTGTATTGCATGTGGAGTATGGTTGAGGAACTTGTATGCAAGGGGTATAATGAGGCTGGAGACTTTGGTTCTGACATTGACTTGCTATATGACCTTGGATAAGTCACTTAAACCACTCCCTACTTCTGTTTCTGTTGTCTGTAAATGAGAATAATGCCTATCAACCTCACAGTGGGGCTGTGAGGATTAATGATTTACTTTAAACCTAAAAACTTGTGTCCTATTAAATGGCCTCTTCAGCTTTGAAAAGCAGAGAGCAGCACTACACAGAGCAGAATAAACATCCTTCACTGTATCCTAGCTTTTCTGACTTCCACAAAGTACCAAGAGAGAGGGAAAATTCTCAGGTATATAAATTGGGAAGGATTAGAAAATGGTAGATGTTTGGCAGAAACATCTAATTCTGCTTCTTTCTGGAAAAAATAAAAGAAGGTAAACAGAATAGTAATGAATGTTTTACACTGTGCTAGAGGGAATGGCTTATTTTTATATTTTTAAAAAGCTTGGAAAATGTACCAAACATTACTAGCCCAAAGTTTAAACCTAGTAACCTGGCTGAAATACAGCTATGCCTCAAGCCATGCCCCTCCCAAACTGCGTTATCTGAGATTTTAAAGCAACAAAAGGCTTTTGAACAGTTAAACTTATCAAGGTAGCAGTTCACCCCCAATAAATTAATTTATGCTGCCCTTTCCTCTTCTTCCCATGCATAGTAAATATTAAGGTTTGGCACAGTGTTCTTTCTTAATTTTATTTTTTCTTTGTGTGAGATCAAAGACTCCGAGAGGAAATTTTAAAACCATCAAGCTGTCTTTTCACTCTCATCTCTTGTATCTCCTCCATAGTTCAGTTTACATCTTTATTGATTGACTCTCATTCATTCCACTGCTCCACACTCTTTCTTGCTTCCCTTCCCTACTCTGGGAGAGGAGAAAAGGCAGTGGTGGAGCTAAATATGAGGTATAGTTTATGGTGGAGATAAATATGGGATCTGGCTTGAATGAAGGAAAATATTCCTATTCACTGGCCACTTGGAGCAGCTGTAGGATAGATGGGAGACGGCTGCTCTCCCATCTATCCTACGGATGCTCCAAGTGGCCAGTGAATAGGAATATTTGAAGCCCTCCTTCCCACCACAGCTGCTGTGGCTTATAGTCTGAAGGCTAGCCTTCCTTCTTCTCCCTTTCTCTTTCATTCTCTCTCTGTAAAATGAATGACTACCCTAACTCAAGTTTAAAAAACATACATGAGTATAGTCTCTCCCACTTGAATTTCTCTTCCACTAATGTACCCCCCCCCCCATTCTTTTCTAACCTGATTTTTATAAGGAACGTACTTCCTCAGGCTGCTCACCTCTGGGATTCTTGACTCCTTCTGCCCCATCCTGTTAAAGTAGCAGTGGTGCTTAGACTGCTATTCTCCTTTCCTCTTCTGAGAAATAGCATACAGCTCCCTTCTGAGAGATAGCATACAGGTTCCACTCACCAGGCAAAATTACTGCTCAGCCTGGGTGAGTAAGTTTTTTATGCCTTTATAAAAATCAGGTTAGAAATATTTACCTGGAGATGCAGTTTGGTTAGGGTTGCATTAGCAAGGTAAAATAAATGAGTTCCTTGAAGTTTATTTGGAATTTTTTTAGACAAGACTTTAAAACTGAAGGTCTGTCTGCTCTGTGTGAATATAATAGCCCCAGTAGTATTTTTTGTTAGCGTAAAGGCTTGTCACAATGTAACTGAACAAAATGTTCCTTTCTGACTATTGTTAATCCTGTGTATTAGTTGGTGGTTGCTGTCCACTGTAGAAGCCATTGTAGTGTAGCTGGTTCTCTCTCTCTCTCCTTTCTATCTCACCACTTCCTGCTGGAGACTGGTGCTGCTGGGGACTGAGGTCTTTATAAGCTACCTTTTAACTGAAGAGACCCCTGGACTTGATGTTTGGAGTGCTTCACAATAGTCCAGTGGGAGCCAAGGATGGAAAATGCTGCGTGTGTGGCTGTCTTCTGTGGACTGTGGTAGTGCTTGTGGTGGTGATACCGCTTCTGTTGATTGTAGGTCAACCTTGGACAACTCTGGGCCCAATGAAGGTGGGCTATACAGGAACAAAATGGTTCTGCTTTAAGTTTAAATCAGGAGTAGGCAAACTACGGCTTACAGGCCGGATTCGACCTGTAGGATTGGCACTCCTGTGGGGCTGTGGGCCCCGTGCCACTGCTGGAAGCGGCTGGCACCACATCACTGTGGCCCCTGGGGGAGAAGAGGCAGAGGGCTCCGTGCGCTGCCCTCGCCTGCAGGTAACCCTCCCCACCCCGCAGCTCCCATTGGCCAGGAATGGGAAACTGTGGCCAATGGGAGCTTCGGGGGAGGTGCCCGCAGGGGAGGGCAGTGTGCACAGCCCTCTGCCTCTTCTCCGCCCCCCCACACAGAAGGCCGCAGGGACATGGTGCTGGCCACTTCCGGGAGTGGCGTGGGGCCAGGGCAGGCAGGGAGCCTGGCTTAGCCCTGCTGCATGCCGCTGCCACCCCGGAGCTGCTCCAGGTAAGTGGCGCCAGGCCGGAGCCCACACCCCGAACAGTTTCTGCACTCTGCACCACAACCCCCTGCCGCATCTCTCCTGCACCCCAGCCTCCTTCCCCGAGCCCCCTCCTGCACTCCGCACCCCCTCCTACACTCCGCACTCCATCCTGCCCCAGCCCTACATGCATGGCCCTGCATACAATTTCCCCACCCAGATGTGGCCCTCAGACCAAAAAGTTTGCCCACCCCTGGTTTAAATACATGAAGTTATTTAGAATGTAAGGCATTATAGACTCCATGCACAACATCTGTGCCTCTTCTCTTGCAACCTGTGCCTTTCTTCCCTGACATAACCCTGCTGTTCACATGAGATTAGGACTGACTGAGATGAGGAGCCTGGAGTGGGTGGGAAGAGACAGGACTGGGCCCGGCTAGAGTGGACAGAGGTAGAAGGGAATCAGGCTTAGGGGGAACAGGAGCCCAAGAGTCCACTAGAGCAGCGTTTTTCAAACTTTTTTTCTGATGACCCAGTTGAAGAAAATTGTTGATGCCCGGGATTCAGTGGAGCTGCAGATGAGGGGTTTGGGATGTGGGAGAGGCTCGGGGGGGAGGGCTGTGGAGTGGGGCCAGAAATGAGGGTTCAGGGTGTGGGAGGGGGCTCTGGGCTGGGGCAGAGGGTTGGGTTGCGGGAGGGGGTCAGGGCTGGGGATGAGGGGTTTGGGTGCAGGAAGGGGCTCAGGGCTGGGGCAGGGGGTTGGGGTGCAGGCTTACCTTGGATGGCTCCCGGTCAGTGGCACAGCGGGGGTACTAAGGGTGCCTGTCCTGGCACTGTGGACCATGCTGTGCCCCGGAAGCAGCCAGCAGCAGGTCTGGCTCCTAGGCAGAGGTGTGCAAGCGGCTCCACTCAGCTCTCGCCCGCAGGCACTATCCCCTTTCCCCCAGCTCACATTGACCGGTTCCCAGCCAATGGGAGTGTGGAGCCAGTGCTCGGGTTGTGGGCAGTGCGCGGAGGCCCATGGATCCCCCACCTAGGAGCCAGACCTGCTGTTGGCTGCTTCTGGGGCGCAGCATAGTGTCAGAACAGGTAGCGACTAGCCTTAGCTGGGAGGCACCGCCGATGGGACTTTTAACAGCCCAGAGCCACTGCGACCAAATACCTTACATTCCGTGACCCAGTACTGGGTCACGACCCACAGTTTGGAAACCACTGGACAGTCCATGCTACCCCACAGAATATGGAATGGAACCCTAGATTCTTGAGTCTCAATATTCCTCTGGTGTCAGAAAATATTTGTGGAACCAAGTGGCAAATTATGTCTCATCTCTCTCTAGTGGCTGGTCTACACAGAGGATGATAACTTACTGCTACTATCAATTACTCCATTAGCTCATGTGGCCCTGCAGATGACCTATGTCAGTATCAGTATTATGCAACCAGATAGAATTTGGTTTTTCAGTTTTTCTTTTTTAAAAACCTAAGACATTGAGCGCACAAAAATATTAGGGCTCTCAGACAATTTTAAAAAATAATCGGGAGATTAAAAAATGTTGCAGTTAATCACAGTTTTAATCAGACTGTTAATAATAGAATACCAATTTAAATGTATTATAAATATTTTTGCATGTATGTCTACATTTTCAAAATATATTGATTTCAGTTACAACACAATACAAAGTGTACAGTGCTCACTTTATTTTTTATTACAAATATTTGCACTGTAAAAAGGATAAATAGTATTTTTTCAGTTCACCTCATACAAGTAATGTTGTGCAGTCTCTTTATGGTGAAAGTGCTACTTACAAATGTAGGATTATTTTTTACATCACTGCACTCAAAAACAAAACAATGTAAAACTTTAGAGCCAAAAGTCCACTCAGTCCTATTTTTTTGTTCAGCCAATTGATAAGACAAACAAGGTTGTTTACATTTACAAGTGATAATGCTGCCCGCTTCTTATTTACAATGTCACCTGAAAGTGAGAACAAGCATTTGCATTGCACTGCTGTAATATAAAGTGAGCACTGTACACTTTGTATTCTGTGTTGTAATTGAAATGAATATATTTTGAAAATAAGA
Source organism: Mauremys mutica (assembly GCF_020497125.1). Lineage (NCBI taxonomy): Eukaryota > Metazoa > Chordata > Testudines > Geoemydidae > Mauremys > Mauremys mutica. Next base: position 30,901,131 of record NC_059075.1, read on the forward strand.
AAAATGTCCAAATATTAATAATAAATGGAAATTGGTATTCTATTATTTAACAGTGCGATTAAAACTGATTAATAGCAACTTTTTAAAATCTAGTTAATTTGTTTTGTGTTAATCGGTTGAATTAACTGTAATTGACAGCCCTAGTTGCAAAGTCAAGCGCTCAAAAGTGGAAAAAATGCCAGAATTAAGATTGCCCCCATGTGCATATACATTATAATACAGTATTTATTTACATGACGAGGCCTCAGCTGTGCCCAGTTCTGGGTGCCACAGTTTATGAAAGATGTGGACAGATTGGAGAGAGTCTATAGGAGAGCAACAGAAATAATAAAAGGTTTAGAAACCCTTACCTATGATGAAAGATCATAAAAGCTGGTCACATTTAGTCTTCAGAAAAGAGGACTGAGGAGGACTTGATAACACTCTTCAAATATGTTAAAGGCTGATAAAAAGAGGACTGTGATCAATTGTTCTCTATGTCCACTGAAGAGGTAATGGGTTTAATCTGAAGCAAAGGCGATTTAGGTTAGATAATAGGAAAAACTTGCAAACTATAAGGGTAGTTAAACTGGGTAATAGGCTTACAAGGAAAGTTGTGGAATCACCATCACTGGAGGGGGTTTTTAAGAATAGATTAGATAAACACCCATGAAGGGTTTACTTCATCATGCATCAGCAGAGGGGGCTGGACTTGTTGACTTCTTGAGGTCCCTTCCAGCCCTGCATTTCTATGATTCTGTAGTATTTTGTTCCACAGGACCCTGCTTCATTCAATGAATTGGATAGATCTGTGTGTAGTGAAAGAGACTGTAGTCTGTAGGACTGCTTCCTCATTTGTTGCAGAAATTGGAAGGTGTGTAGTGAATAAGGTAGGGTGTTAGCAACTCTGTGGCAGAAAGAGATGTGATTTTTGGGCAAGTCATTCAAACCAAACCTTTTTTTTTTTTTTTTTTTTTTTTTAACAGGTGAGCATTAGTTGTGTTCTTTGTTTTCTGGATGCTTTACCTGGGGTCTGATGTGCAAAATTGCTTAGCACTCACAACTGAATCTGAAGTCAATGTGCTTTGAACATAAAAGTCATATAAAGCTAAGTACTTTCAAAAATAGATTGTTGGGATGTCAAACTGAACTCTCAAAATTAGTGGACACTTTTGACTTTTGTCTCTCTGTTCTTCAGTTTCTCCATCTGTAAAACTCTGATGATAACGTCACCTCATCTAATTGGTGTGAGAATAAATTCATTCATGCTTGTGAAGCAGTCTGCTACTATTGTGATGAATGCCATTATAAATGGATGCATCTATTTTGTAGTGCTCCTTCAGGCCAACTGTGGCTCTGCTGAGGCATGACTCAGTTTCTCTTTAAATCAGGCTCCCTTTTAATAAAAAGTCCACATAGGCCAGATGTTGCAAACATTCCTCCCTTTGGGGTCCAATTTGGTACACCCAGTCCAAAGTCTTTCAAAAGAAAATTTAGACCTTCAAAGACTTCATCCCAGTTTCATCTGAGCCCATCCCCCCCCCCCCCTCTAAGGGCCTGTCCTCTCTAACAATTCAGTTCTTCCACCCCAATCCCAAATTGGGTGCAGCCCCTCCTCCCCGAGGGCCTGTCTTCCTGCTCTCCAAGCACCTCTTGCTTAAAGTTTGGTCTTCTCTACAGGCCTTTCTGATTGCTGCCTTTCCCCGTTGACTCAGGGCCATGCAGAAACATCCTTACTCCCTCCAGTGTCTGCAAGCATCCCTCAGCACCTGCAGCTGACACCCTTTTTATAAGGCCCAGGTGCCTTCCTTTATACCCAGTTGGGCATCAGCTAATCTGTCCAGGTACACTGGACCCTGCTCCCTTTCTTGCAGGGAGCAGTCATCCTGTCACAGCCATAAAAAAGCCACTGGGGAAATTAATACTGTCTTCCAAGCAGGGTTTGAATGGTTTGCCTGGGACCACAAGCTGAACAATGAGAATAAAACAAAATATTAAACAGCAGCTCAATCAGTGAGTATAGTGAATCCTGGACACTGAATGAGGCAGGTATTCTGTGGGGAAGGGGTGGAGTGGGTGGGCTGAGGGTTGAGCTTCCCCCACCCCTGGTGCTTGCAGGGAAGGGGAAGCTGCCGCTGCTGCTGTGCAACATGCTTCTCCTAGTCTACAGCACCTTCAGCCTCCCTGTCTGCCTCATCGTCTCCAGTGCCAGTGGGCTGTGCCTGTGTGGGGTAAGGAGGGGGCACTTCCCAACTATAGTACTGCACTGTATGGCAAAAATAAATTTCCTTGGAACCTAACCCCCCCCCCCCCCTTAACATTCATTCTTATGGGGAAATTGGATTCACTTAACATTGTTTCACTTAGTCACATTTTTCAGGAACATAACTACAACCTTAAGTGAGGCGTTACCGTATTATTTATGCGTTGATACAACAATATTATTTGGCAGTTATGTAGTGTGGTGGGGCAATGCCAGCCCCTCGCAGGGGGAGCTGGGCTCCAGCAGGGGTGGGGGCAGGGCAGGGTTCCAGCGTGCGGGGACCAGTCAGGGCTCGGGTGAGCAGGGACACCAGTCTCGTGCGGTGGGTAAGCAGGACAATATCTATGGTTGGAAGAATTAGATTTTTATCAGTAAGTGTCGGTTTCACCATACAAACTGATGAAAAAATATTTCCGTAGATGATGACCAAAATGTACAAATACACAAAGAAAGAAGAATGCTCCTTGGATTTAAGGCCATTTACTTGGTATATTTTGACAAATTGTCAAATTGTTAAAACACAATTTGTCAATGGCTATAAAACTTAAACTTTTTGAATCGCCGTATCTGTCATTACATAATTACCAGACTCCCCCATAACTTCCCACAATCAAGAAAATTAAAATCAATAAAAATAAATCTTAAAACCCATAATTTTGCACAGCTGTGAACACTTTAAGCTTTTTTATTTTTGTCAATTTAAAATAAACATAAATATTATCTATCAAAATTATTTTAAAAAAAAGTTTTGCCATGCCTGTCCTTGGCCTATGTAGGTGGTGTAATAAAGGCATTCAGCACATAATTGAATTTAAATTCGTTTTTTTTTTTCTTCCCATCATTTTCTTTTTCATCCCCTCCTAACTGCCAACACAGCTTGGTGTACCAGCATGCGCTATTCTAGTGATACCACAACTACCAAAAAAAACCCTGACTGGAACCTGGAGCTGACTAATTTTGAGAATGGGGGGGAGGACAGGTAAGTGATGTTTCTTACTTTGTGACGCTCTTTTGCAACTAAAAATATTATTTTATACATTTCTTCTCACATTGGAGGCCATCGGTCCTATCCCTTTGTATTAAAGTTTTTTTTAAAAAAACAAAACTTGCAAAACTGCGCCATAGAGTGAGTAAACACCATTTACTTGACCCCCATTATTGGCTGGTTCTGTGTGCCAGCAAACTCCTGTGATGTTCATAATGTTGCCTGAATAAAGCATCCTGTTGGGCTCACTTGAAGTCTGATTTGTGTTTTCTAGGGATCTGAAGAATTTAATAGAAGGGGAGGAGCAGATAGTTTAAAATAATGTATGTACTTACTGCTGTCTTAGCCCTTGCTACACCTCTACCCTGATAGAACACAACCTGATATAAAACGAATTCGGATATAACATGGTAAAGCAGTGCTCTGGGGGAGCGGGGCTGCACACTCTGGTGGATCAAAGCAAGTTCAATATAATGCGGTAAGATTTTTTTTGGCTCCCGACAACAGCGTTCTATTGAGGTAGAGGTGTATTTGGGATGTTTAGTGCATGGCCGTACTACATTATAATTTTCCTTTTATTATATTCATCAGTTTTCAAACAAAGCAATCATTTTTGTTTAAGCCAGTCTTTTTAAAAGGGTGGAATAAATACAAGATTGTGTACATATGTTTATTCTCAGATTGCATCATCCTGCTACCAGATCCACATGTAGTAATAGCAGTATTTTGCTCTTTATTTTGAAAGTGCTTTACAGATATTAATTTGTTTTGCAGCACCATTTGATGTAAGTATATATTATCTGTAGGTGATTTGGGGGAACTGAGTTAGAGAAGTTTAGCGATTTTGACCAGATATTAAAGGGAGTGCATCAAGCTGAAATTAGACTGTCTCAGAAGGATACATGCTGTCAGCAGTAGGCTCAGAAATGTCAGGTTTAATTTATTTGCACTTTCAAATGCATTTTACAGAGTAGTTTACTATGCAAATTATCTGCTGCACTAAAGTAAATAAGGGCAGTTTTCCAATGGGAAATAGCTCAGTGAAATGATGCATGCAAGTGTTGCATATTGGTGGTATCAGAGCTTAGTTTCTTCTTCCATGCTAAAAAAAATAGTTTGGATGTGTATGCCATCTTGAAAATATGATGGGTTCCTGTTACTACCAAAGCTATGCCTAAACGATAATGGAGAAGTGTCTCAAGGGGGAAATTACTTATCAATAGTTTATTAAAGGACTGGTGTGAAGCAGGATAGCTCAAGATCAAGGGGATGAGGGCACTTGAATCTATATCACAAACTAATCACTGGTGTCTGACTGGGGGAGGGATAGCTCAGTGGTTTGAGCATTGGACTGCTAAACCCAGGGTTGTGAATTCAATCCTTAAGGGGGCCATTTAGGGATCTGGGGCAAAAATCTGTCTAGGGATTGGTCTTGCTTTGAGCAGGGGGTTGGACTAGATGACCTCCTGAGGTCCCTCCAACCCTGACATTCTGTGATTCTGTGTGGGAGGGAAGGGTTATATAAAGCAGGTGCAATATTACAACAGGAGCAGCAACAATAGCACTATACTTAAGGCTGATACACTGTTTCTGTTCTAGGAACTTATTTGCTTGTAACTTTTTAATAAACTTTCACCTTTTGGGCTGAAATGTTCCAGAAGTTAGCTAAGACCAAAAGGGAATATGAAGAAAGCAGGGAGAATAGGGTTTTGTTTTTTGAGTGAGGGGTGGGTTCTTGTCTGTTTTTCCACAGCTGTGAAGTGGATAGACGTCGAAAGTTAATTTTGCTTCACAGAAATAGCCCTAATTGAGAAGTGTGTTAAAATGTTCCAGCAGGGAAAATTGCATTTAATTTGACAATTTGTCATGCCTTTGAAAACTGCATATGGAGCATATGCAGTATATTTTGTATGAGATTTTTTGCTAAAGTTCATGAAATATATAGCTAAGGAAGTCTGAGCTGCACATAGGTACATTTTTAATGTTAACTGTGTAGTGAAAAGTACAGTGGGCTACAGTGAGGACTTTGCAGGAGACCTTAGCTCAGTCTCTGCACAGACTTTATAAGATGCTAAAAGGTTAAGAAAAGCTGCTGCAATCTTCCAGAAGCTTAATGTACAAGCTTAACTTTCAGCATAGTCCCACTGAGTGCTATAATTGTACAACCATGTTGCTCATGTCCATTCCAAGACCCACTTGCCTCCTCTCTCTCGGAGTATCTGGCAAGAAGGAACCGAAGAGGCGGCGGGTCAGCAAGGACCTATATACACGGTCATGTAGGCGCCAGGGGGCTTCACGGCCAACAGGTACCGCTAGGGAAAAACCTTCTGACAATGGTACACGCAGCGCACACACGCCTACTTGGAATGGACATGAGCAACACATCTCGAACAACAGTTACAAAAGGTAGGTAACTGTTTTTTCTTTCACTTAGCTTTTATATATCAGTTTTCTCTAAAGTGCTTTTATATAGAATATAATACAAATATTGTGAGCAATGCATACTGTTGTTCTTTTCAGCCAGCAACACCAGCCTTTGTTAAGTGCATTTAACGGGCTGAGCTGTAACCACAAAGCTAATTGAGTTACAGTCACAGGTGGCCTATATTGTCCAGCAAGTTCTTCTGTTATAATAACAGCAGCTTATTGTGCACATGTCAGATACAAGATTTGTATGCATACTATAGGATGGGATTTTTCAAAAGCACTCGTTCCTGTCTTAACTCTACAGTGACTTAAATGGGAGTAGGGTTAGGCCATGGCTGAGAGCTTTTGAAAAAAATCTCATCCACAGAAAACACTGTGTTTACTAGACGTTTGAGGGAGAAATTGTATATTATATTTGCAATACAGTTTCATAAAGTTTCAGAACAGAAGGTACCATTATTAGATCTACTCTGGCCATTTGTATATCATAAGTAATTACATTTTGCTCAGTTACCTTCATTTTGAACCCAGTTACTTGGGTTAGAGTAAAGCATGCTAGTATTCATGAGACTACACTGTGTGCCACAAGCAGAGAATAGAAGAGATTGAGATGCCACCAATGCCTCAGGCCTCTGCAGTGGCAAGCAGTTGACTCGGTGAGATATGCCCAGATGATCCTAGCTGCTAGGAAGTAGATGTATGTGATCACAGAAATACTGTATTGCAGGAGTCGGCAACCTACGGCACGCGTGCCAAAGGTGGCACACGAGCCGATTTTTAATGGCACACTGCTGCCAGCCGAGGTCCTGGCCGCTGGCCCCGCTCAGTCTGCTGCCGGCCTGGGTGAAAGAAACCCCAGGCTGGCGGCGGGCTGAGCGGGGCCAGTGGCCAGGACACCAGAGTGCTGCCATTCTGGGGTCCCAGCTGCCGGCCCCACTCAGCCCGCTGCTCTCCGACAGGGAGTTCCTCCAGGAAGGGCAGGCAGTCGCCAGCCAGGCATTCTTCCCCGCGGGGCAACGGAAAGGCACCTCGGTGATCTTGGATGTGAGTTCCGAAGCCCCTGCCCACAGGGCTCAGGGAGCACTGGGGGAACTGGGCTCTGGGAAGCAGCTGCATTAGGGCTCCCAGATGCTGCATGAGCGGTTTGTAGACTCTCTCCTGGCCCCTGGACTTTAAAGGGGGAGCCTGGACTCGTGCAAGGTGCTGTGAGTCGCAACTGGCCTCCCTCTTTGCATGGCCCCACTGCCGCCTCATGTTCCTATTCTCATCTCCCCTTCTCTAGCATCGCATCAGCCCAGGAGAGGGCTGTGCCCCCAGCGCCCCTGAGCCAGCCAGGCAACGGTGGGGTTGAACAGGTTTTGCAGCCTCTGGAAAGAGCAGATGGAGTCAGGGAGGCTCTTGCTGTTTCTGCGCATGCTAACACAGTGGCACTTCAGCTCAGGCGAGAGTGGCCCCCAAGAGAGTTCAGGTTTTAAATGCACAAACTGCAGAGTGATCTGGGTAGGTCTTGCATCGCAGGGGATCTGCATCTCAAAGGGGGAAGGCAGTGGGGAGCTCAGTGGTCCCTAGAAGCAGCCATATGAGGTTTTTTTGGGCAGCAGGGACCTGGGTCTTAAGGGCCACTTCTGAGAGCTCCAGTCCCTGCTGTGTCAGTTTCATGTCAGGAGTTGCAGCTGAGCTGTGTCTCTGAGCCACTGGCATCACCGAAAGAGAGAAGCTGAAACTCCCCTGGGCACTGTGTCAATCAGAGTATTCTGTGCACAGGTTCATTTGAAAGAACCTCCTAATGCTCCTTTATGTGGTAGCAATGCCCCCTTTCCTCCCCCTCCCCCCCCCACCCTGTTGCTGGTACAGTCGCTGCTTTTCCTCTCCAATGCACATGCTACCATCTTCTGAACTTGAAAAGTATCTGGGGTGTTTGTGTGGATCAATATTGCAGGGAGAGATGGGAGCCAGAAAGGGCAAAATCTGTATGGACCGTCCATTTAGATCAGCGGTAGGCAACCTATGGCATGCGTGCCAAAGGCAGCACGCGAGCTGATTTTTTCAGTGGCACTTGCACTGCCTGGGTCCTGGCCACTGGTCTGGGGGGCTCTGCATTTTAATTTAATTTTAAATGAAGATTCTTAAACACTTTTAAAACCTTATTTACTTTAATGTATAACTAAACTATTGTTGTATGTATAGACGTATAGAAAGAGACCTTCTAAAAATGTTAAAATGTATTACTGGCACGTGAACCTTAAACTAGAGTGAATAAATGAAGACTCGGCACACCACTTCTGAAAGGTTGCCGACCCCTGCTTTATTGTAATACATACAGAGAGGGTTATAGAGTTACGGTTGCATATGCAACTTTTAGCACTTAGGGAAAAATTTTCAAAATGCCTCTCTGATTTAGGCTCAAATCTCATTTTCAAAAGTGATTTAGGAGCCTAAATCTCATTAACTTTCAGTGAAAATGGTACTAAGCTAAAGTCACTTAGGCACTTCTGAAAGTTGTACTCTTCCTGACTTTTGAGTGCTTTTAACTCTGCAATTTTAATGTTGTACTAATTTAGCTTTTTATACTCACTTCCAGGGATTGTAATTGAGATGAAAAAGATGTGGTGTAGGCCAGGGGTCCCCAACCCCCGGTCCGCGGCCCGGTACCGGTCCGCGGCCTCTTAGAAACCGGGCCGCGAACCGACCCAGTGGAGCTTCCGCAGGCGTGCCTGCGGAAGCTCCAGCTGAGCCCCGAGAGCAGCGGACCTCCCGCAGGCACGACTGCGGAGGGAGCGCTCGTCCTGCGGCTCAGCTGGACCTCCCGCAGGCACGCCTGCGGAGGGTCCGGCAAACGAAACCGGTCCCTGGACCTAAAAAGGTTGGGGACCCCTGGTGTAGGCCATCCACTCATTCCCATTCCTAGTAAAGGAGAAAAAATGTTCCTTGTGAGGTCATCTAGATGACAGTTATGATATGTTGCTATCATGGCAGGGATGAGCATGGATCTTGTTAAAGGTTTCAGTGGTAATAGATGGACCAGATTACTACTTTCTTCCAGTTTGAGGTGGTGGTATTAATACTGTACAGTTCAATGTGCCACCCAGATCTACTTAGTCTCCTCTTACTTTGACTGTTATTCAAGGATGGTAACTTGGATTTTGTTTCAAGAAAAAATTTTTATGTTTGGAGTAAATAACTGAACTGTTGTGGTGGTCAGGTAAATAAGAGTACATCGGTCTCTCTACAGTCTGTCATAAATTTAGTATAATTTCTGTAATTACTTCATGATAGACTAAGGATTTGAACAAAACATTTAGAAATTCAAATGGTAGACCAGTGCCAGATAACCACACCTGTGTTCTCTCATAAAAAAAACTATTGAATTGTAGACCCCCATACTTGAGTTTCTTGGGTATGACCTCAGTTGGAATCTGGAATGTCCGCTCCAGGCTATTAGTAAGGGTTTTTTTTGTCTACTCAGCTATAACTCAGTTTGGAAGATCACTAAGCTTCAAGTGAGGCTTCTTAGATCTCCTTTTGTTGTGAGTAGGTGGTTGGCATTGCTCATCCTGATCTGCGCCAAATAATTGCAAGATTGATGAATGGCCTCCTTTAAGTATATAGGACTCTTCCAAAAAAAATTTGGGGTTCAATCACTGTTTTGTTTTGGGTTTCTTGGCCACTTATTGCATTAATAATGTATTAAGTATATTTCAACTTAGTGTTGAGTAGATTTTTTTCAAACGCTGCGTATATGTGGCATGTAGAAAGCATTTGCCTGGAAAAGCTATCAGTTACTGTTTGGGGGCGGGGGATTGTTTTGTTTTTAAGGATTTTTAGCTCTTAACCTTCCAAACATAAACCAAGTATAAAGTCTAACTGATATAGTGCTGTCTTAAGTCTGCAGACAGATGGCTCCAGTGTGTTTGCCACTGCTCAGCTTTGCTAAGCTTCAGCAGCATGAATGTTAATCAATTTTGACTGCTGCCATTAATAACCTTGTGAGCAGCAGTGGAATTGATAAGAATCTAATCATTTTCATTTGGTTTTCAGCACTCACCCCTTTCCCAACATCTTGGTGTTGGAATCTTCCTTTCCTCTCATATCATTTTTTAAGCTACTGGGTATAGTTATGTTAAGGTCTCTGGTAAAATTTCCAGGCCCTGTTTATGAGTGGATGATATGGATAGGAGAGTGTGATTTGATTAGGGTACTTTTTAAAAAAAAAAATGTGATAATGAGACAGAGTCAGAGAGTGATTTTTTGGGGGGAGGGGAGAGACCAAATAGAGGGGTGATAATCAGACAATATAATGTAGGGATATTTTGCAAATTGAGAGAGACAAGGAAAAGAGAAGACTGACAGATGTACCACAATTGGAAAGAAAATGGAATGAACCTAGGAAAGAAAATTGCATATAACAGCACACAACAGCAAGGAAAGGACACATAGTCAGTTACATGTCACCGTGATTGATCGGTCCTTCAGCCCTCCTATAGATTGCGCCAATCATGACGCATCTTCCATCAGTTACATGTATTAAGTGGAAAGTTGATTGACACTGTTACAATTAAGTATCCTACACAACTGTATTTTCCCTTTAAAATTATTTCCTGGGGGAATTCTGTGCCAAAAAAATAAAAAATTCTGTGCACAATATTTTAAAAATTCTTCAGATTTATGCATAAATAATACAATGTAATCACACTAGTTTCAGTTATTTTGGTAATTTATTTCAAAATATCTATCAGAAAGTATGTCTATAATAATACAGACAAAAATAGATATCCGGAGTGTTTGGTGTTTTTTGACAAATTCCTTACTAGGCAAATTAATAGAGATTTTTGAGTAATCCATCTAAACTACAATACAGAAACTTATTTCCCTCTCCCCTCAGAAGCAGTGCAACGGCATGGGGCAGGGTGCTGCGCTGTGGGCTGCTGGTCAGCCACAGCTATCTGTTCTGGCATCACAGTGGCCTCTGGTGGGCGAAAGGTGGAACTGCAGCACCTCTCAGGCAGAGTGGGTTTTTTTCTGCACAGAAAATACAAAATTCTGTGCCGGACATAAATTCTGTGCATGCACAGTGGTATAAAATGTAGGAGGCATGGCTTTGGGGAGTTAATATTATGAGAGTTAGCTTCAGTATTGTCAAATAAACACATGGCATTATCTTACTTTTGTAGGAAGATGAAAAATTTCTGACAGAATTGTTTGCACAATTAACAGATGAAGCCACAGATGAGGAGAAAAGACAAGAATTGGTAAGCATTTGTAAAATATTCATGAAGTGACTATTCGTTGTCTGAATGTTGTTAATCACTAGCATGTTGTTTTCTACATTTCAGGTAAACTTTCTCAAAGAGTTCTGTGCATTTTCTCAAACATTACAACCTCAAAACAGAGATGCTTTTTTCAAAACATTGTCTAATATGGGTATACTGCCAGCACTAGAAGTCATCCTAGTAAGTTAATGCAATATGTATTTTTCTGAGATGACTTTTTGTAAATATTTGTTGTAACAGTTATATTTTTTCATTTCAGAAAAGATAATTATTTAAAAAGTAGTTACAGCAACACTGCCGTGTCATGGCTTTCTGAAGTACTTTAGTGATTTGTTTTGTCTGAAAGGGATACTGTCATCTTGAAATTCAGTCCACTTGAAAGTTTTGTTTTGGTTTGGTTTGTTTTTAAAGTAGTCTTAGGTATTAGATCACTAAGTCCCCCTAGCAGTTTTTGTGAATTTGCAATTTTTTTCCCAATCTTTATTCCTTTTTCTGGTCTGTTTCTGTGTTCAGACTAAAACAGGGCTATGACCAATAAACCAGAGAAACTGTTAAACTGATTACATACAAAGCTATCAATTAAACCAGAAAAAAACGGTGGGGGGGAGCCCTCAACTCTTATTTATGGTGACTTTAGTTATTACTTGTAACAGTAATAGTTAATAATAAAAATTCAGACAGAACTATGATTTCTGAAATTTCTTCTGCTCATTTAAAAAACTACTGTTATGCCTTTCAAGTACAACAATTTTTGTTCTTTAAAGTACTTAAACAGTTTTAATTGACTTTCCAGGGTATGGATGATGCACAAGTGCGAAGTGCAGCTACTGATATATTCTCATATTTGGTTGAGTACAATCCATCCATGGTACGAGAGTTTGTTATGCAGGAAGCTCAACAAAATGATGATGTAAGTAGGAGGTCCTCTGAAGCTTTTTTAGAAGGTTCATATTTATGTCTCTATTATTAGTGACTAAATCCTACTTTCTGAGTTTTCATTTGACAAATGTGCATTTGAAATAGTTTTCTAGAACCTTTCCTTTAAAAAAAAAAATTAACTATGGTTGGAAGGTTCTCTCTCGTACCCATCACGGTAGTATTTACAATAATATTATTAATCACAACACAATTATATAAACTACAGCTTACCCTATTTTATGTATTAATCTTTCATATTTGGAAAGGTGACCATATCTCCTCATTTGCATAGCCTTTTTGGACCCCAGTCCTGCAAACACTTAGTCATGTTCCTTAACTTTAAGTGTATGAGCAGTCCAATGGGGCCTGAGCACGTTCTTAAGTACTTACAGGATTGGGGTGTTTAAATAAAAAGTAACTTTTCTACCCTGCCAGGTTGCTTATTGGAGTGCACCAATTGATGTGTAAATTTTAGGGCTGTCAAGCAATTTAAAAAATTAATCACAATCGCACTGTTAAACAATAATAGAATACCATTTATTTAAATATTTTTGGATGTTTTTTACATTTTCAAATATATTGATTTCAATTACAACACAGAATATAAAGTGTACTGTAAAAAAACAAAAGAAATAGTATTTTTCAGTTCGCCTAATATGAGTACTGTAGTGCAATCTTTTTATCATGAAAGTTGAACTTACAAATGTAGAATTATGTACAAAAAAACCTGCATTCAAAAATAAAACAACGTAAAATTTTAGAGCCTACAAGTCCACTCAGTCCTACTTGTTCAGCCAGGTGCTCAGACAAACTCGTTTGTTTACATTTGCAGGAGGTAATGTTACCTGCTTCTTGTTTACAATGTCACCCGAAAGAGAGAACAGGCATTCTCATGGCACTGTCGTAACCAGCCTCGCAAGATATTTACATGCCAGATGCGCTAAAGCTTCATGTGTCCCTTCATGCTTCAACCACCATTCCAGAGGACATGCCTGCATGTTGATGACAAATGTTCTGCTCGATAACAATCCAAAGCAGTGCAGACAGATGCATGTTCATTTTCATTATCTGAATCAGATGCCACCAGCAGAAGGTTGATTTTCTTTTTTTGGTGGTTCGGGTTCTGTAGTTCTGTAGTTTCCGCATCAGAGTGTTGCTCTTTTAAGACTTCTGAAAGCATGCTACACACCTTGTCCTGCTCAGATTTTGGAAGGCACTTCAGATTCTTAAGCTTTGGGTTGAGTGCTGTAGCTATTTTTAGAAATTTTTGTGTATTGTCTAATCTGCAGTGAAAGTGTTCTTAAAATGAACAACATGTGCTGCATCATCATCCGAGACTGCTATAACATGAACAATATGGCAGAATGTGAGTAAAACATAGCAGGGGACATACAATTCTCCCCCAAGGAGTTCAGTCACAAATTTAATTAACACATTTTTTTTTAATGAGCATCATCAGCATGGAAGCATGTTGTTTGGATTGGTGGCCAAAGCATGAAGTGGCATACAAATGTTTAGCATATCCCGCACATAAATACCTTGCATTGCCAGCTACAAAAGTGCCATGCAAATGCCTCTTCTCACTTTCTGGTGACATTGTAAATAAGAAGAGGGCAGCATTATTTCCTATAAATAGAAAGATGGAATTTTGAATAAAAAATGAACCCATAGCTGTTTAAAAATGTATTCTGGATCTAAAGTACTTGGTATATATTTTTAGCTGCTTTATATACCTGTCTCCCATAATCTTTTTTGTGTTACTTTAAAATACAGTTAGCTAAACAAATAAATAAATTGTACTACCCTTTATTTCCATGGTAATTTAAGATGATTCTGATCATAGCTCTATTTAATTTCTGTATTGGTGGCTTAAGACCGTAATTAAATAGTGAGATAACTAAAATATTTTTAGTTCATATTTGGCCAGTTTAGTAGAAATATATCCAGTGTTTCAAGTTAGTTTTAAAACTTGTTTTGTTTCAGGAAATAGTTTACTTTCATATTGTACAGCTGCTAATCTTGTTTCTGTATGGAAAACCTCCTACAAATATGGCAGACAAGTTATAATCTAAGGCCCTGATCCTGCTAACATAAATTTGCTTAATTTTACTTGTGAGTTGACCCATTGTCTTCATTTGACTACTCAGGTGTGTAAAAGTAAAGCATGTACATAAGTGTATGCAGAATCAGGGCCTTAACCTGATGTCTCAATTTCTGGATGGCCCTGCTGTTGCTGGTAATAGGGCATGCAAGCACTAAGGGATTATATGAGAATGGAAATTTTTACTCTTGAACTCCTATTCTGCAAACATTTATGCATTTGAATAACTTTACACATGTGAGTAATCCCGTTTAGTTCAGGAGTCCCATGTGTTTGCAGAAGTAGGGACTTGCATTGTATTTTAAAAGGACACTCAGGTTAAAACTCCTAATTTCAAAAAAAACAAATTCCATAATGCACATCATAAAATCAACATAAGAATTTTATGCATGTACCTTCTCACCATTTATGCTGTTTACTTTTTTTTGTATTTTCAGTTTAGACTAGTCTATTTTTTTATCCAAGTTTTTTATTTATCTGCCATTTGTAGTTGCTCTGAAAGATTCTCATGGATGAGTATAGTGCATCAGTATTAGGGATACAAATAGAGTAGGTTTTCATGGGCATTTTTAAAAATACATTTCAAGGATCTATTTCTGTTAGTCCTAAATTTTGTCCTAAAATCTTTTATTTTACAAAATCTTAGTTTTGGGCCAAATTTGACCTGACAGTGTCCCTTTTTAATTTTAGTTTTTCTTAGTCATAACTAATCTCTTCATTTTTATATCTTCTCTATTAGGATATTTTACTCATTAACCTCATCATAGAACACATGATTTGTGATACAGATCCTGAACTTGGAGGGGCAGTCCAACTCATGGGTCTCCTTCGTACTTTAGTTGATCCAGAAAACATGCTGGCCACAGCCAATGTAAGTGCATTCCCAAATTCAAGTTTGGTTGGGTTTTTTCGTGTTTTAAAATTTTGTTGGTAATTTAAGTTACTTTCGTATTAAAATATTGATATATTTTTTATCCTTTAGAAAACTGAAAAGACAGAATTCCTGGGTTTCTTCTATAAACATTGTATGCATGTTCTCACAGCTCCCTTACTGGCTAATACAACAGAGGAGAAGCCTAGCAAAGGTGAGACTACTGTGAATGTTGGAAGTCATGTCCAAGGCTATTGAATTGTAGTACATAGAATAGAATAACTGTCAAAGGATGTCTGAAACTCTGCATGATCAGAATAAGAGTATTTCAAAAGATTTTTGTCTGATTTGAACCAGAAAGGTGACTCAGAGCCAGGTGAAAACATTGGAAGTATGCTTTTCAGTTACTCCTTTTGAAATGCATATATTCAACAAAGAAAAATAAAATATAATTTCGAACCAGCTTCCAGAAAATTTTGAAATTGTATTTTATTTTTCTTTGGGTCTCATGTGCATTTATAAGAGCCTGTAACTCAACTACGTTTCAGATCAACTAGTTTTACATTTTTTTAGACGAAGAAATCTGAGTTTAAATTTTCCATTTTTCTCTTGTTCTTTAACTTATCATTCTAATGAGTCCATCAATAATTTCATCTTCGCTCTAGTGCTAGGTTGTAGTCTAGAAACCTTTTTTAAAAAAAAACAAAAAAACCTAACTTTTAAAATCTCTTACATGGCTTTTAACAAATTACCTTAGGCTGGGTCCACATTAGAAACTTTTGCTGGTATAGTAATGTCAGTTAGAGATGACTTTTTGGTACAACATTTCTATACTGGCAAAAACCTTAGTATAGATGCAGTTATGCAGGGCATAGCAGGGCTTTTACTAGTCTATCTTACTTTGCTCACCAAACTGGTATAAGCTATACTGTCAAAAGCACCTTTTTGCAGATATAATCTGTGTCTATAGTATAGGAGTATTTGCTTGGGTAACAATCCTGGCAAACCTTTTCAGGTGTAGACCTGGGCTTTTGGTGAAAATACCAAATCCAGGGATTGTATATTTGTTTTGTAAAGGTCTAAGCGTGGCTTCCAGTTATTTACCTAAACTAGGTGCAGGAGAGCACAATGGCATTTAAGCATCTAGTTATCTGATTGCATCTGCAAATTTGGAGTCACTTTCTGAAAAGTAGGCCCTAAATATTTTTAAATTCATGTTCTTGTTAACATTTTGTTTTTTGTTTATAGATGATTTTCAGACAGCCCAGCTCTTGGCATTAATATTGGAATTGCTAACATTCTGTGTAGAACATCATACGTATCACATAAAGAACTATATTATTAACAAGGATATCCTACGGAGAGTACTAGTTCTCATGGCCTCAAAGCATGCTTTCTTGGCATTATGTAAGTTTGAATTATAGAGAATAAATTTAGCTGTGTGAAGATTAATATTCTTTGATTGTATTTTACTGGAAGAAAAACACATTTACAGAAGCATGACAGTTACCAGTTCAGCACAAATATGCTACCTTTACAACTAGGTCTATATTTCTCATAGCAATTTGTTGATATGTTATTCCTCAATGATGAGGGAAGATGAAATTGAAAGAGGCTGTATTAATTAAACTAGCTAGGGGAACACTCCATAGGTTTTAAATAGTACTTGCTTTAGAAAAAATTTCAAAAGCATTTTTAATTGGACATCTGGATCTCTATCTATAATAAATGTAACATTTTAAAATACCGAAGATTTTCACTGTTGATGCATGTTCAGATGCTTCTCCTGAGCTAGTATTTAGAATCTAGTAACACTACATTGGTCAAGGTCAGCACTTCTTGGGTTTGTTGATAAGGGCATTAGTCCACACCAGAGATGTGTAAATTCTAGTGTGTTGCACATTAACTGGCCTGTTGTGACCCTGCTGGCACATACTAAAAGTTCCTTGGCATGCATTAACGTAGTCCCATTTAAAGCAGAATTATGTTAACACACATATGAACTTTTAATGTGCATCAGCATGGTTCACGTTGGCTGGTTAATATGTGACAACCTAGTGCACACTAGAATTAACACCTCTCTAGTATGGAGTAATGCACCATATAGACAAGACCTTTGTTGTGCTAATTATA
Source organism: Mauremys mutica (assembly GCF_020497125.1). Taxonomy (NCBI): domain Eukaryota; kingdom Metazoa; phylum Chordata; order Testudines; family Geoemydidae; genus Mauremys; species Mauremys mutica. Next base: position 30,918,078 of record NC_059075.1, read on the forward strand.
GTACTTCATTCTGGAGAGAAACACTTCTGGTGATAAATGTCAATGAGCTTTGCACAGCCATGTAAAGAAAATCCATTTCATTGTCAAGACTAGTGGTGGGAAGACCCTGAACAACAACTCCAAAAAGTTAAGTGACTAATTGAGCAGTTGTTAATACTTTGCAAAATGTCACTTGTAAATGTGAATAAAGAGTAGGATAGAAAGTTGAAAATTTGCAGGGAAATAAGTAGCTTGGATTGAGGAGAGCTTTTTGAGTGTTCCATTGAAAATCATTTTGGCAGAATCAAAGCCCTTCAATAATGACATTTCACACATGCATAGTTGGTCCATTTTCATCACTTCTCACAAAACAATGGAGGGAAGGTTACCTGCATTAGCCTTGGTCTACAGTACAAACTTATGTCACTATAACTACGTTGCTCAAATGTGTAGAAAATCCCCATCCCTGAGCAATGCAGTTATACTGACCTAACTCCTGGTGTAAACAGCACTGAGTCGAGTTATAGCTACTGCCTCTCAGGGAGGTGGAGTGCCTGTGCTGACAGGAGAAGCTCTCCTGTTGGCATAGGTAGCGTATTCCCTGAGGGCTTGGCTACACTTGCAAGTTGCAGCGCTGGTGGAGGCTTTCCAGCGCTGCAATTAGTAACTGTCCACACCTGCAAGGCACATCCAGCGCTGCAACTCCCTGGCTGCAGCGCTGGCTGAACACCTGGTCTGCTTGGGGAATAAGCATTGCAGCGCTGGTGATCCAGCGCTGCTCATCAAGTGTGGCCACACACCAGCGCTTTAATTGGCCTCCAGGGTATTAGGAGATATCCCAGAATGTTTTAACTAAATTACTTTTTGTTTTGTTATGCAGCCTCTCTTTGTTTTGTTGTGAACGAGCTCCGCGCGGAGCTCCGTTGCCGGTGCTGCTTATCTAAAAAACAAACAGAGCTCCTGTTTGCTGTGATCAATCTGTACCTGGCTGTAAACAATCAAATGAGAGGCAGGCAGGGAGTGAGTGAAACAGCGGGGAGTCGTGTTGGATGCAGGTTGTTTGCAATTAAGAGTTAAGACTAAGGGGTTGGAAACATTTTCTGATTTTTTCAAGGCAGGAAGCTAAACACACAGTGTTGGCTCCAAAAATCCACTTTCTCTCTCCCCCCGCTCCCTGTCACACTAGACCCCACTCCACCCCCCTCTTTTGAAAAGCATGTTGCTGCCACTTGAACGCTGGGATAGCTGCCCATATTGCATCACTCCCAACAGCGCTGCAAATGTGGCCACACACCAGCGCTGGTAGCTGTGAGTGTGGCCACACACCAGCGCTGTTCCTGCACAGCTGCACGACCAGCGCTGTAACTCCCAGCGCTGCAACTTTCAAGTGTAGCCAAGCCCTAAGACTACAGTAGCGTAGCTGCACTCCAGCAGCGCTGTAAGTGCAGAGAAGCAAGCCCTCAGTTATCTACAGTAAGGTGCTGTGAGACCTCAAATGCTAAGGTAGTGCTAGAGTTCCTCAGAAGGGAGAGCCTTGAAGATGTAAATAGATCAAGGCTCCACTGTGCGTTTGAAAGAGAGAGAAAATGCCATTTCTCATTTAAAAATAAGAAGGTTTACATTTAAAAAATTAATACAAAAATAATGAAATAGATTCAAGACTCTCATTGGAAAATAGAAATTTATGAGCAAAATTCTGATTGGAGGAAAATATGTTGAGAATTTGGTCATGAAAGTGTAGATGGCACAGGGAATACCAGTAGTTTATCTTTGACTTTTGATCACAAGTTAAATAAATTATGTAGTCTCTGTCTAAATTCCAGTGGGCTTCTAAATCTCAAAAGCATAGCACAGTAAGGTTGACAGTGTCTGCTCCAAAGAGGGCTGGGACTGGATTTTAAGATTTAATGATAAATGCTGGGAAGATTCAGCTAATCACCCAATACAATACCTGATTACAGTCTGTACTACTTATTTCTTATTTTTGTTAATGGCAAATTTATCTTTTTTTTTAATGATTACATCATAATCCAACCATGAATATTGTCAATGATTCCTACGTTGTTAAATGATTTTTCTTTTAAACTTGAACTGTTGTTTCAGTTACACACTAGCAGTGTAATTATGAAATGTGCCTAATTTACAGCATTCTATTTTGTTAAAGCATGTTCACTGAAAAGAGATGACCTGTGTATTTAGGATTACTCTGAAGGATTTTTTCCTCCTGGTAATGTAAAATGTCATTACATTTCAATTCTAGTTTCAAGAGCTACTGTAGATTTAATCCACAGGATACTGGATATTTGAGTACATAATCCATTACCAACAATGTAAAACTCCGTGAGCGTTGGGATTGGGAGTATCCTTCTTGTAGTCAGCTTGGAACAATTGCTGGGTTTTTTGCTTTTAAATGTAAAATATTAAAAATTCATGGCTTTTTAACAACCATTTCTCTGTTTCAGGTGCCCTTCGTTTTAAGAGAAAGATAATTGGGTTGAAGGATGAATTCTATAACCGTTATATAATGAAAAGCTTTTTGTTTGAACCTGTGGTCAAAGCATTTCTCAACAATGGATCCCGCTATAATCTGATGAACTCTGCTATAATAGAGATGTTTGAATTTATTAGGGTGGTAAGTACTGTCTTGAATTGACCATTTAATTTTTATAATACATCATGTGTACTTCGAGTTAAATACTTGAATTTATGATACAATTATGGATGCCCAGTTGCATCTGATGGTGTTCAGATGAAAGCATCATAATAATGTGACCACTAGAAATCCGTAATTTAAGTGAAGTTTTGTATGTACCACTGTTTGAAAACACTGCCTTTGTTGTCAAAGCTCTACATTCAATGGATGTATAGTGTTGAAGTTGCTCTCCATTGTGCCTAGACTTAAAAATGTAACCATTGTATAAACTAACTCTGGATTTGATTAATTTTTTCTGGAAAGTATTAAAGAATAGATGTAACTTAAAATTTCACACATGAACACGCTAATTGTGTGCTCTGGTGCAACTATAGTAATACTAAAGAATATGAAGACATGTGTTAATCTAACTGATATAAATATTGGTCCCCAAGATTTCTGGCTGGGCAATAAGGGACTAGTCAGTTCCCTCCAGAGAACTGTTCCCCCACCTGCCACCTTCACCCAGACCCTGGCAAGATGCTGTCTGGTTTTAAGATCCACAAGGGGGAAGGGCAGCCTGATGTTAGGTTGGGGTGGGGGTCTGGAGGACATTAATCATTCCCCACTAGTCCTGTAGGAATTACTTGGGAAATGTAACATATCCTGGAGCTTTAGTAACTCTCTGTGATGGGGATCATCCCACTTACATGGGGGGGCCCCAGGGTAATCAAGGCCTGGGATAGTCGTTGTTGGTAGCACAACTTCAGTGGAGTCAAATTTTTGGAGAGTGGTATTTGTGTTGAAGCTCCAGAGCCAGAGGACCCTGGCTTCCTACTGGTCTCTTAAAGTTCTGTAGGATTGAGAGCTGTCCCCACAGCTCATTTTGTGGAGAAATAAACCTCTCTTTCCCCTTGTCTTCCCTCTGACATAAAAATATAATTATTTGTTTTCCTTTTTTTGTTGAGTAGTGATTGTTTATTCTAGAGAGGGAGAGAGGAAAATAAAAGTATTGACTTCCTTGTTTAGTTATTACAACAAATATAAGGAGACTGACATAAAAATGTGTAAATTGCCATACAGAGATATTAATTTTTTTTAGAGTTGCTTTCATTGTTTTTATACTGGCTTTGTAGACGGTTTTTTTTACCCTTTTTTTAAAGTTTAGAAGAATTTATGAATACAAAACTGTTATTGTTCTCTTTTTTATCAAATTATTAATCAGAAGTTAAGTACCAGATTTCAGCTACACTGGTATTTACAATGTTTTTTTAATTAAATAAATTAGTATGCCTTACTTCAAAGGCATTTTATGAATATTGCATCTTTTCCATATCTTTCAGTTATACCCTGCTGTATTTTTATTACAGTAACAAGATAAATTAATTGTCTTGAAGAATTAAAAGGTCACTGTTTTGATTGTACTTTTCTTATAGGAAGATATAAAATCATTAACCGCTCATGTAATTGAGAATTACTGGAAAGCACTGGAAGACGTAGATTATGTGCAGACGTTCAAAGGATTGAAACTACGATTTGAACAACAAAGGGAAAGACAAGATAATCCCAAACTTGACAGGTAAATATACATTTCCATGTATTAATACTTCCATGCTAAATTGTATTTGAGGATATAGGCATTTGGATTTCTGTGCACTAGCAGGGCAGCCATGAATAATTCAGACCCTTTGCTGTTTGCAGCTCAGGTCTTGCTGAACAGATCTGATTGATAGTGTGATTTCCAGATCTGTGTTGCTCAAACACTTGGTTGGTGTTCAATTGATGTTTTTGAATTATTTATATTGTGGTTTGAACACACTGAAAACACATTTGAATGAAATTATGCATGTTACCCATTGTAGAAGTTTAAATTTCAGATAGAGTTGCCAACTTGGTAATATATAAAAACTGGACACTCCAGCGGGAGTGCCAGAACCTCCCCTATCCTCCCACTTCCCCCTGAGGTCCTGCCCTGCCCTGCCTCTTCCCCCCCAGGCCTTGCCCTGCCCCACCTCTTCCTCCTGAGCCCCCCCCCCCCCCACACACACACACTTGCTCCTCTTTCCCCCTCCCCCTGTTGCATGCTGCTCTTCCACTCTGCATGGGTCAGGAAGGACTTGCCTGCTGAGCCGGGGCTGGCAGCTGCAACTACCCGATGCACGTAGGAGGCAGCCACGGCTGAGTAGGGGCTGGCGCGGGTGATGACTCGGCACCGCCCAGACTCTCTCACCTGCAGTAATTGAACTTTCGGTGTCCAGTCAATAGATCTGACCGGACACTGTGAGGACCCCTTTTGAACCGGCATCCAGCCACCCTAATTTCAGAACATGCTGTGTTATTTTAATGTATATTTGACTTCATTCTGAGAGATTTCTTAACTCTGATATTTCAGTTTGAGCATCTGAAAATTTAAGCAAAGGAGCAGGATTACAGCGGATTTGTTTTAAAATGCCATAAATGTCTTTAATAGAACTACCATGTTTTAGAGTGTGCTTCAAATATACAGTATTTTGTGCTAATATGTTGTGTTTAAATTTTATTACTTTGAATTATTAGTATCTAATACCTGGTGAACTGAGCATTTCAATATATGTAAAACTCAAACCCTAGAGCTTTTGTATTAGCATGCGTGTGGGAGGGAGGAACAAACATTCATCCGTATCAGAGATTTCACATCTGAGGAAGCTATTTGACAGTTATTCCCACATTTAAAGGCATCACATTATCTCTACTTAATTTATTGATTTGTCAGCATATCTGATTTAGAGGTGCATTGCCCTTAATTAAAAAAATAAACAATATTCTCTCTTTGCCCCTTTATGGCATTAGCCCAGCACAGAAGAAATCCCTCTCTCCTATTCAGTTAGAAAAAAACAAAACACTAAGAGCTAAATTGTCCTTTGCGTTTAGCTCAGGCTAAGGGATAGCTCATAGTTGTGCTGTCTCAGAGCTGCCTAAGGAAAGAATTATGGCCCTGAGAGGCACAGTTGGCCTAACTTTCCTCCTCCTATGCCTATAGTGGATATGGGGGCAGCCCTCCTATTCAGAGGCAGCATGGGAGGGGAGTGTCTTGCTGTCATTTACATTCCTTTGTGGTCTCGTAAGCCAGGCCACTAGCTGGCCCTAAGTGAAGCATGCAAAAATAGCAAAGATTTGATTATGCAGTTTAGTGCAAGAAGTACTTTGGTTAAGACAGGTCCACAACTTGGGAGAGTGTGAGCTCCAGAATACTCACAAGGGTGTAGGACTTAGTTTGATTTAAGATGAAAACTTCTAAACTTACCAGAATTCTATATTCAACAAAATTAAAAATGGTACTGAACATAGACACAGCAAGACCACAGTATTGCCAGTCGCAAGTATTAAAATATCATGAGTCAGGCCACAAAAAACATGAGAGGTTGAAAACAAACTGTTCTGGATTCTTTTTATTTGCCTCCTGATTTTTGAGTGTAGAGGGCTCATGTTTTTAAGATTTTTCTCTGCACTCAGAAGCGGTAGAAACTTAATCTTTCACTAAAAAAAAGTAATGTAATTTCCTGACTCCAGGAGCTGGACTTCAAAAATATACACTAACCGTCAGATTCACAATAAAATTGTGAGAGTTGACAATAATGACACCTCATTCATGACATCTGTTGTTACAACATTTGTATTTACTGATAAATGAAAATTCAATCAATTAAGTATAATTTGCACTATAGGACAACGATAATGCATTAAAATGTCGTTTGTTTATTTTGGCAATTGTAGATCAGTATTATGACAATACTCCACAATTTACTTGTACTAGACTATTCTTAGTAATTTAAAGACTTACAGCACCTTTTGAAGAGAGTGGTGATATATGTGTGAATGTGCTTATTAGTGAGGCTTTACTGTGCTATATACTACAAAAATTTCTCTTGTTGGATTTCTTTGTGTAGTCCACGTGAAGTAAATAAATGTACTGGTTTCAGGATGACTTTTAAAAAAAATAAAATATTGATAGTTCTTTTATCACATTATTTTTGTCTATAAGCTCAAAGTGTGTAAACCTATGCTGTGCTGATTTATTCCAATATTTATGTAAATTTAAAGTGATACTTGAGTGTGAAAATCCTTAAAACCTACTTGTTCCACAGCATGCGCTCCATCTTGAGAAATCATAGATACCGCAGAGATGCGAGAACCCTAGAGGATGAGGAGGAAATGTGGTTTAATAGTGATGAAGATGATATGGAAGATGGCGAAGCAGTGGTGCCCCCCTCTGACAAAACTAAAAATGATGAAGACATTATGGACCCTATTAGTAAATTCATGGAAAGGAAAAAATGTAAGTGACTGGAAGGAGAATGGCAGTGTATCTAGCTTAAATGAAAGCCTGGGCTTATTTTTAAGGAAGTATTATTTCTACTATAGTCAAGGGTTTGCCTGTATTTTCATATAAAGCCTTATTTTTAGTTTTAGAACTTGCTACATGCAACTAAACTCAAACCATTTTAGGTTTTATTCATATCTGTTTAAAGGCATAAAAGTGCAAAAATAATGTTCTCTGAATGAATTTGCCTGTTTTTCTTAAAGGACTGAAATGAAGAAAATCCCAGCTGAATAATCAAGTTGTCCATATGCTGTTTGCTTAATTTATATCTAGTCAGCTTCTTTGTACATTCAACAAATAATATCACTGAATAGTACACAATGGGGTCCTGGTCTGTGACAAAGGCTGTTAGGCATTACAATAATACAAGTTACTATAAAAATATATTCATTTATCTCCTTCCACCAAGGTACAAGTGAAGTTAGACAGATGTAACTTTTGTAGCAAAATATTAAACATTTCATAACTCACATTTATTTACAAAAGTCACTGGGGTATCACTCAAAACTACATTTCTTTTCTACAGTGAAAGAGAGTGAAGAAAAGGAGGTCCTTCTGAAAACTAATCTTTCAGGTCGTCAGAGCCCAAGTTTCAAACTTTCCTTCTCTAGTGGTACAAAAACTAACCTTACCAGCCAGTCATCTGCAAGTAACTTGTCTGGCTCTCCAGGATCGCCAGGATCTCCAGGATCACCAGGATCACCGGGATCAGTTTCTAAAAGCACATCTCAGATGGCAGCTATTACTACCAAGGTATCTTTCAGCTGCCATTGGTCAAATTTTTATTCTAGCAAATTTAGAGCCCATCTGATCACCTACATAAATTTGAGTTATTTCCTTTTGTACGTTTTCCTGGTCTCTGGCACTTTTGAAGAGCCTTGACCTAATATAAACAAAAGGAGTATTTAAATAAATTTTTGTGCACAAGTTTGTGCACCACTTCAAAAAAATCTTAAGTATAAAGTATTTTTTTAATGTATCTCCATTTTCATTTATTTTTATTGTGGACTATAAAAAGCAATCTACATTCATTGGATTGCATAGGAATACTGGGGGGGAGGGGGCAGAAATAGTTTGCTGTTGAAAGAGTTAATGGAAATATTACCAAATTTTGCTGCATACCAATATACGTCCCTAGCAGCAATTCTTACAGCAGTGTCGAGACTCCTACAGCTATTTTATTAGCTGTGGCCATATATTCTTGGAGACAGTTGCTGTATGCCACAACACACGTGTGATTATTAAAATTTTGCTTCGAAAGAAATTTCAGCTTTTTTTTCAATTGACTGTCAGTTTTCAGGTGCAGCACACTAAACTAATAAAAAAAAAATCATTAAAAAGGATTATTAGTAGTTGTATGAAATTTCCAGAAGGAGGATATTAAAACACCAACAACACTATATTTGTAAATGCAGTTAAATATAATTTTAGGACAAAATGTAGTTAACATTTGTGTATTAACAAGATCGATTTTCACAGTGGGAAAAAAATATATGGAGAGCAGAATTTCATGGTAATAGAAACCAACTAAGAAAACCAGTACCGACTAGTACTGAATTCTTCCATTTCTGAAAAGTTGCTTGGATCTTTCTCTAGTCATGTGTTCTCCCGGAAGCCTGGAAATGAGGCCATTTCATCAGTTTTTAAAAGTCTGGATGCTTGTTTTTCACCTCCAATCTCATTTTTGTTCTATCTTACTAAAAAAAATTTTCTATCAGTCATAGTATACCTGCAGCAGGGAATCCTGATTGGAAAGAGAACTAATGTGAGATTCCCTTAAAAATGTGTCCTCCGAGTTCTTTTGTAGGGAAGAGGGGTGGCAGATTTGTCCCACCCATGGAAGAAGCAGTAGATCAGGTATTCATGGAATTTAACTGTGTCTCCAACAGATTCCCTATCCATGTGGAGGCTTTTGTTCCCTCACATGCCTCTGGTAGCCCTGCTGCACTTCCTAGCAGCAGAGCAGAGTTAAAACTCGGATACCTTTAGGACGTTCCTTACATTAGTTACTCTTCAGAACAGAGGGGATTCTACTAAAACATGAATACAGGGATTGCACATCTGCCTACTCCCCTGCATGCATGGGTCACTGAGTTTTTGGAGGAATATGGGAGAATAGGATAGTGCCACAAAGGAAACTAATGGTTCTGTTCTGGAATAACAGTATCTACACACAGAAAACTCCCCTTTATGTACAGATATTAGGGGAATGATACTGCCCTTGTTTTTTAGTATTCTATAAATTAGTTTTTGTTTTATAACTCACTCACAAGCTGAAAAGCCAGATCAAAAGTGAACTTTAACTACAATACTTAGATTGTTGACAGTTTCCTGATCCTGACAACCCCTCTTCTTTGATCCCATCCCCCAAGCAATAAATCTAGCTGTAGATACGGTCTTGCATTTGAGTTATTGTTTTAAATGTAAAATGGTCCATAGTACTATGAAAAGATTATATTTACACTACTGTTGTGCAATTTGTTGGGTTATCTGTTAATACAGTGCAACAATGGTCTTTCTGTATAAGATATCTTTCTCCTAATTTAATACAATAGTATGTCTGTGGATTCTGAACATTTTTCTCTAAAAATGCTGTTATCACTTTATTCTTATATACACCCATTAGAAATAACATTGGAATTAGGTTTTCTAGTAACATTTATTTGCTCACATTATTTTATATATATATATATATATAATATATATATATATAATATATATATATATATAATATATAATATATATACATATACACACACACACAGTGTAATGCTGTATAAAATACAACTGTATATTGTGTGTGTATATTGTATACAATATACTTGTTGCATTTATGCCTTGGTATGCAATGGCCAAAATTTTCTAACTTGGATGTCTAAAGTTAGGCACCTAAAAAAGGGACTTGATCGTCATACATGCTTGGCGCCCATAATTCTTTGTAGTGATGTGTTGACTAAATTCCAGAAATTGGAAAATACTGTAGTAAGTGGGAGTTGTGGGTGCTAACCACCTGGTAAGATCAAGTCACATATTTAGGTGCCTAAATATAGATGTAGGTGCCTAACTATAGACATCTGAATTAAAATGGTTTGGTCAGTATGTTCAGTGTAGATGAGTTCATGTTACTAGAGATGCTTCTAATTTTGAATTTCCTAAAATTGTTTAAATTTTGTAACCTTCACATCATATTAATAAAGCTACTTTTCATATAATAAACATATTTACAATTACTATTACTACTTTTAAATTAGTGTTAGTGAAAAGAGACCATATTATAAAATTATCCTAATTGATAATTCAATTTGAAGGATGTTCCATATTGTCTCTGAAGTTCTGCCAGATCGCTCATTGCTGCAATCCAGTCAACTATCCTAGGTAATGGAAATTTCCATCTTTGTACAGATTGAGCTGCAATGACAATTTTTTTGCTGAGTAGTTTGCATTTTCTTTAATTTCTACCCAAATTATCCCCATAGGTAGGATTGTTTGGAGGGGTAGAACATTTTTTTTGGACTTACTGTAATCAGCACTTCCAAAAGATATTGCTTTTGTGCATGTTGGAGTTGGGTTTTTTTACAAAACTTCAGACTTATCAATATTCTTGTGGTAATAACATTTTCTAGTATCTCTGGGATTGAGCAATATTTGGTTCATTTTTGTGTACGTCTTAATTATTTGTATTTCTTCACAGGGAGGTCTAGTGGGGCTTGTAGATTATCCTGATGATGATGAAGAGGATGATGAAGATGAAGATAAGGAAGAAACTGTACCTTTGTCAAAGAAAGCAAAACTTGAGTCGTCATAATGGCAACCGTCTAATATCAATTCCAGTTGGGGAAGGAAAAAAACTACTAATTTTTCAAATGAAAAATAATAATACACAACAAAGCAGCAATCTTTTGTGAATTACTGTGTGTGACACAGATCAACCTATACAAATGGATTTCTGCTAATCAAGTGCCAATTCAAAGGAGCAGAAGAAGGGGAAAATATTACATTTAGGGGGAAGACTTATGCCTTTGAGCTCTCCAGCTTGGACCACACATTGCCCTTTTCTCAGGGAAGGAAATGGAAAAAATAAAAAGCCAACAGGGCAGGAGTTTTGTTCATGGAACTCTGGATTGGCTGGTCAGTTACTACAATCAGAATATGCTTTCTTGGACAATGTATGAGACTTTTGAAGAAAAGGCTGTCTTGCCATAATTCTTCACTAAGAATGCCAGCAGTTTCTTTGTATAAAGAGACCTGCCTTTGAAATCATACATTCTGAACATTTTAGTCAAGCTGCAACAGGTTTTAAAAACCTCTATGTGGGAGGGCCTGAATATAAAGTTTCCTCTTTTTTTATCTGTTCCCTTTTGCCCTTTAAACTGCAGATTTTTTTGGAGGTGGGGGATTTGTCTGTCCCTTCTTGATTAAAGATTGAGTGGAATTCTAGATGTGGTCACTTTTTGTGTCATAATTTTATTTTATTTTATTTTATTTTGCCCCCCTGAGTGTATGCTTAGTTGTTGAGTATATATTTGGGACCATTAAAAATTTTTTGATGTAATATAATCTCACTGTTGTGCTGGTACCTGTTTCACCCTGTGTAATTTTGTTCTGCATCACAAATCTTGATATGTGTAGGATTTTATGGAAGATGGTATAGTTTTTATTGAAAAAAAATGATTCTTGCCACAATGTGCATACAAAAGCAATACTATTTTGTGACTAAATATTTTATATTAAACTTTACATCAGCAACTGTCTTGAGAAACGATTCAGGGAAATAGGGTGGAATTTAAAAAAAAAAAAAGTTGAAGAAACCTATAAAGATGAAATTAGTATTCCAAAGAGATTTTGAAATATCATAACTGGGAACAGTGATGGTATACTTACGAATCAAAATGGATGATGGATGATTTAGGCACACCAGTATATTGACACATTTGACTTATGAAAATAAAAAAAGAAATAATTAAAGGTGAAGGAAAATCTGCATTAGTGGTATTTTTTAAACATCTGACTCCCTTTGGAATACCAGTTTTAGTATTGTTATAAAGATGTTTCCAGGATTTATCGCTTACCAGAATACCATCTGTTGAGATCTATTCTGATACCTGGCTGGAAAACAGTAATGAAACTCAGAAACCATATCTGTTTTCCAAAACCTGATGAGTCTCAATTCTTAAGTAGAGGGATGTACTTTCAATAAGTAGCAAAATAATAAGAGTATCTTGTTAGTTAGAAATTAGTTTCATTCTTTTCCAATCAAAAGATACCTGCTTAATGAGAAGTTGATTGCCCTCTGCTCATTCACATCACCAGACTGTCACAAAATATGCCATTTTATAGTGGGATAATGATCAGTGGGGATCCAGGATTTGACCATAGATAGCAGCTTAGCTTTTAGTGTCTGTAGGTGGAATGTTGCATGGAAACTGACACATTGTCTGTAAGGTGCCTACAAAAAATACTTTTCGGATTGTGTGCCAGTTGTCATTGTCAAAGCAATTTGAGCTTCATCTTTATTAATACATATGTAATTGCACAGTAATTCCAGATTTAAATGAGAAAACACAGTGGAGGGGACAGGAGGGGAAAGTGAATTTGTTATTCTAGAATACAATGTGAATTAATCTTTCTTTGCATTAACTACCTTTTCCTCAACAAGTTACTTCTTGCATCAGTTTTTCAGGTCCATTGTTACTTTATAAGTTATATTCATAGTGTATGGTTGTGACATACGAGGATACAATCCAGACTAATGAGCAGCTGTGTGACCCCTGTCCTGCAGCCTTGGGTAAATTACAATTCCTTGCTGAAGTAGCTCCCATCTGGGCCACAGACAGCATGCAAGCCACGTCCTGAACGTCTGTATATAACTGCAGCCTGCCAGCCACACTTGGGTTACACTTTGGCTATCACTAGCCTTGGTTATACAGTAGAATGACTAAAACAGTCCTAGATTTTCCCCCAGAACTGTGTCCTGTACTGCCTAGCTCTCTCCTGGACAGTATATGTATTTTAAGGAAACACGCCAGCTTATTGTTTCAGATAGTTATTCAGACACTTCAATTTAAACACAGTTTTATCTAATCCAGTGTAAAACATAAATATGAGCACCAGCAAAACAACGGCAAACCTGGAATTGGCCAGTTTGGAGAAAGAAGCAAAGGACAAAGAACATGAATACTAAGACTGACACCCGAGATGAGAATGAAGGAGCAGGAAGCTGCCCACTGGTGAGCCATGGAGCTGAAGGAAAAAGAAACAGCTGCCCTCCAGTGAGCCCTGGAAGCTGAGAAGAAAAAAGAAAAGAGAAGCAGCTGCCCAAAAACAAGCCATGGAGCTGAATGAAAAAGAAAAAACAGCCCTCCAACAAGCCTGAGAAGCTGAAATAGAAACAGCTGCCCACAAGGGAGCCATGGAGCTGAAAGAGCAAGAGGCCCAAGAAAAGGAGAAGGAGCAGAAATATAATTTGGACTTGATGGGCAAAAACATGGACAGATCCCAGAGTCACCAGCCTCTCCCTCAACTTAAGGAACCCTCAGCTGAGACAAGTTGTGTTCTGCATACAACGAATCGGACTGCATTGAAGAATACCTTACCACTTTTGAAAGGCATTGTAAGGCACCCGAGGTTGCAGGGCATGAGTAACACAGCTACTTATTCATCTGGATACGTCACAATGGTGGTCTGTAAAAGGACAATTATCAGTGAATTTTGTACTGATGAAAGGTGTTAACCCAAAAATGAAGTTATCTGTCACTAACCGAACAGGTACAACCCACAGTTGAAATGTGAGTTTCCCCACATTGCTTTGCTGAAGTGGCTCAATGCCAACTTGGAGGGGTTTATGGATGTGGGGGGGTGTATTTCAGTTGTTGTTGGTGGTTGGTTGGTTTTTAATTTAATTTATCTGATCTGAAAGTCTGGCTAGCTGTAAGCCAGTCCTGGAAATGGTATTGCTTGAAAACTATCGACTGTTTCGCCATTGTGATAGGTTCAGCTGTACCAACTAACTGGAAATGTGAGAGACACAATTGATGGTCATTGGACAACAATTTGAAAACCAATGGCTTTGTATCTCTCTGGATGTGCCACTAAAGGGCAGCCATCAAGGCAGGAACAGGTGCCACTGTTCATCAGCAAAGGGCCTAAGAAGATTCTTGGTATCTAATCATTTTCATGCTACTGCTTATTAGCAGTAGCAAGTGCTGCTTCTTTGAGAAGATGCAGCTGTGTATTTCACTTAGCTGTGTGCACACCCATCGCACGGGAGCCAGAGAATTTTGCCTAGCCGTACCTGTACAGGGTTGGAGCTTGCATCTCATGGCCATAGTTCCTCCCCTCACTATATGAGGTGGTGCCACTCTGACCCCTCCCTCAGTTCCTTCTTACCACCTGTTGGTGGAGTCTGAGCTCTGGGTGGTCTTAACCGCACAACCTCTCGCTATTTTAGTCTCTCTTTGTAGTTGTATATAGTTAGTAGTACCCTTAGTGTTATATTGTATTTAATTAAGCATTCCTCTGTGGTGCCCTCACCGGGGTTTAAATATCGTCCATCATGTGGGGAAGCAATCCCCAACAATCCCCATACATGATGCATGCTGTGCTTGGGCAAGGCCCATGTGAAGGAGCAATTGTTCAATTTGTTGATCATTCATGAAACAAACTCATGGCTAGGGATCTTTGCCTAAAGTAGCACCTATTCAAACAGACCATGCGGCCTGCTTCTGCACTGAAGCCACCTTTGTCTCTGTCTGTAGTCTTAACCTTCCACAACAGTTTGCATGTTCCTAAGGCTCTTAGGCCACATGTCCACTTGCACACAGGTGGTTCGTTTGCAAAGCTGCGCCTTTGTCTTCTTCAAATATAGCTCAGGACCGTTTAACATCCAAACCTTCACACTCTGGACAGGTTGGTCTGCCTCCCTCCGTTGATCCTGGACTCCTTGAAATGGTGGAAGGTTCAGAGGACTGTATGTTGAGGTGTGCCTTTTACACCAGCACTTACCAATCAGGACTGTTGTCATTAATACCTCCCTGGTAGGTTAGGGAGCACATCTGGAGTCTCTGAATGTTCCTAGCCTGTGACTGGAGCAGGATAAAAGGGAAGGTCTTTTCATGGATTGAGAACTGGTTAAAAGACAGGGAACAAAGGGTAGGAATTAATGGTAAATTCTCAGAATGGAGAGGAGTAACTAGTGGTGTTACCCAAGGGCCAGTCCTCAGACCAATCCTATTCAACTTACTCATAAATGATCTGGAGAAAGGGGTAAACAGTGAGGTGGCAAAGTTTGCAGATACTAAACTGCTCAAGATAGTTAAGACCAAAGCAGACTGTGACGAACTTAAAAAAGATCTCACAAAACTAAGTGATTGGGCAACAAAATGGCAAATGAAATTTAATGTGGATAAATGTAAAGTAATGCACATTGGAAAAAATAACCCCAACTATACATACAATATGATGGGGGCTAATGTAGCTACAACAAGTCAGGAAAAATATCTTGGAGTCATCGTGGATAGTTCTCTGAAGATGTCCACACAGTGTGCAGTGGCGGTCAAAAAAGCAAACAGGATGTTAGGAATCATTACAAAGGGGATAGAAAATAAGACTGAATATATTATTGCCCTTACATAAATCGATGGTACGCCCACATCTCGAATACTGCATACAGATGTGGTCTCATCTCAAAAAAGATATACTGGCACTAGAAAAGGTTCAGAAAAGGGCAACTAAAATGATTAGGAGTTTGGAACGGGTCTCATATGAGGAGAGATTAAAGAGACTAGGACTCTTCAGTTTGAAAAAGAGGAGACTAAGGGGGGGATATGATAGAGGTATATAAAATCATGAGTGATGTGAATAAAGAAAAGTTATTTACTTATTCCCATAATACAAGAACTAGGGGTCACCAAATGAAATGAATAGGCAGCAGGTTTAAAACAAATAAAAGGAAGTTCTTCACGCAGCGCACAGTCAACTTGTGGAACTCCTTACCTGAGGAGGTTGTGAAGGCTAGGACTATAACAGTGTTTAAAAGAGAACTGGATAAATTCATGGTGGTTAAGTCCATTAATGGCTATTAGCCAGGATGGGTAAGGAATGGTGTCCCTAGCCTCTGTCAGAGGATGGAGATGGATGGCAGGAGAGAGATCACTTGATCATTGCCTGTTAGGTCCACTCCCTCTGGGGCACCTGGCATTGGCCACTGTCGGTAGACAGGATACTGGGCTAGATGGACCTTTGGTCTGACCCGGTACGGCCGTTCTTATGTTAAGTGCAACTGTATATCACTGACCTGGAGTTTCAGGCCATCTACAACGCCTGTCTCACTTTCCTAGACCTCATCAAGGGTTCAGTAGTTCCCATAATACTATCAATACCATCATGATGTAAGTATGTGAACAGGGAATGGGGAGCACACTTCAACGCTCTGACAAGAGGTGATCAGGTTGTGGCAGTTCTGCATCAACAAGAGTATCACTCTGATAGCCAGTCACTTGTCTTGGGTCCAGAATCATCTTGTGGACAATCTCAGGAATTTTGCCCTGGACCACAAGTGGTCTCTGAAGCTCAGTGTTCTGAGAGTCATCTTTGCAGCGTGGGGCATCCTGACAATTGACCTGTTTGCTACAAGGGACAATAGGAAATGCCATCTGTTCTGCTCTCAAGAGGGCCGTAGTCCAGGTTCTCTAACTGACTCCCTCCACCTCAGCTGGCAATTGGTTCCCTGTATGATTTTCCTCCAATCCTGATCATTCCACAGGTCATCTTGATCAAGCTGAAAGCAGATCAGGCCAAGCTCATCCTCGTTGCCCTGGCATGGCTATGGCAGTGCTGGTTTTCCAACCTTCTTGCACTCGTATCCTTTCCTCTCCATCCTGACCCGCTTACTCAGAATCATGGTCATACTTTATATCCCACACTCAGCTCCCTGCATCTCACAGCATGGCTGCTCTGTGGTTGAATGAGGAGGAAGAGTGATATTCAGCAGCTGTTTGACAGGTACTACTCAGTAGGATAAAACTCTCCACCAGGGTGGTCTATTAGGCAAAGTGGAAGTGTTTTTCAATATGGTCGTTGACCCGTGGAGTTCAGATGATGCTGGCTGGTATTCAAGACCTCTTGAAGTATTTGCTGCATCTTCAGTCATCAGGCCTTACACTTAGCTCATTGAGGGTGCATCTAGCAGCGATCTCAGTCTTTCATCCACCCATTCATAGATCATCACTATTTTCCAATGCCTTGGTGACGTTGACCTTAATGCTTGTCTGAGTGGCTTTCCTGGGACCTATTCGAGCCTCTGGCACCCGGCTTCTTTCCTCTCGTGTCAAACTGCAATCCTCATGGCGATAACATCTCTGAGGAGAGTGAGTGTTGCAGGTTTTGATGACAGAGCCTCCTTACACACACTTCTCCAAAGACAAAATGATGTTGCATCGGCACCTGAACTGTGCTGAAAGTGGTTTCTCGGTTTCATTTAAACAAGGCAGCATATTTGCCTGTGAACCCTTCCCCCGCCCCTCACCACGCCGCATTCATCTTCAGAGGAGCAGCATCTTCACATGCTGGATATTAGATAATGTCTGGCCTTTTATCTGGATGGGACTAAACCCTTTCAGGCTTCGCCTTGTTTGTTTGTATCATATGCAGGTTCTATGAAGGAACAAGCAATCTCTTCACAGATGATCTCTAAGTGGATCACTTCCTGTTTCAAGACTGCATACAAAACAGGAACTGGCCAATGGGAGTGCGGAGCCGGTGCTTGGGGTAGGGGCAGCGCGTGGAGCCCCATGGCCCACCACCTAGGAGCCAGACCTGCTGCAGGCTGCTTCCAGGGCGCAGCACGGTGTCAGCACAGGTAGCGACTAGCCTGCCTTAACCAGGCAGCAGCGCTGACAGGACTTTTAACGGTCCAGTCGGTGGTGCTGGACAGAGCCGCTGCAACCCAGTGCCTTACATTCTGCGACCCAGTACTCGGTCGTTACCTGCAGTTTGAAAACCGCTGGTCGAAGGCACTGCTGAACATCAGTAGTCAGTCTCCTTTACTCTGTGCTGGGAGATGTGTGAAAAAACACTTTGGCTTGGGAACAAGCTGGCAAAATATCAGGGTGGAGGGAAACTGGCTTTTTGAAAAGCTGTAAAACAGAATGTTGATGAAACTACAACTGGCAGAGGGATAATTATGCATCATGGTTGTGGCTTTATTCTGAAACTTGACTGTTGCAACTTAGATACATCAGAGCATTAGCAGCAAAGAATTTATAATTTATTTAGTTATTTATTTATTTGTATTACATAGGAGCTCTAGCCATGAACCAGTACCCCATTATACTAGGTGCTCTACAAACACAGAACAAAAAAGACTATTCTGACCCAAACAGCTTACAGTCTTGTCAGCAGTTCTTGAATGATTTAGTTAAGTTTCAAATTAACATAGTTAATACAATCCACAAACTAACAAAATTGTCTGAATTGTAATGTTTTTAAAACCGTCCATTTTATGAGGTGCTAGAAGACCACTTAAGTACTAAGAGATATTTCTGTTGTATCGTTTGTACCTTCCACTCCTTTTTAACTAACAATTCTGGCCCAGTTAGACATGAGTATCTAAAGAAGCCATAGCACGTTTATATAACGTGGTTATAGACCAGGTTTGGGATGGAAAAGTGATCTTGTGCAGTGATTCTCATACCATTTTCATTCCGCTTTTCATGGAAAACTTTAAAAATGAAACATTTTCAGAACAAAAAAATTGTGAAAGGGTATGGGTCCATAATATCTCTCATACAAAGTGGGCCGCAGGATGAAGATGATTTATAGATTCCATGGCCAAAAGAGATCATCTAGTTTGACCTCCTGTATAACAAGCCCTAGAACGTCCCCAAAATAATTCCTAGAGCATATCTTTTAGAAAACCTCCAATCTTGATTTTAAAATGGTCAGTAATGGAGACTCCACTACGACCCTTGGTAAATTATGCCAATGATTAATTACTCATCGTTAAAATTTTATGCTTATTTCTGGTCCGAATTTGTCTAACTTCACCTTCCAGCCGTTGGATTGTGTTGTACCTTTCTCTTCTAGATTGAAGAGCCCACTATCAAATATTTGATGATGAAGAAAACTGTTCTGCCCTACATTTCTATCTAGTCTAAAATAGGGACAAAGCTATGATCTTTCTTGTAGCTCCCTACTGGCCATGGCAGTTTTGAGTGACAAACTTGTTCCAGATGTCTGTTCAGTTTCTGATCCAGCTCCCAGACTGCCCCAACCTGATTTTCGCAGCACCACAGCCAAATGCTTCATCCAGACCCAAAGTCAAGTCACTGTATCTGATGATGAGGCTGTTGTTAGCTTCCCTACAAGAAATCCAGGCAGGAAAACATCAGTCAGTAAAATATATTCTTCTTGTTCTTGGTATGGGCAGCCCAGCATAGTCTTGACTCTGATACCAAAGAATTTTGAGTACTTATTGCATTTGAAGCAGGCTGTCCTTTCACTCAGCTCAATTTAGATCCATTTTGTGACCATTTCAATTTGCCATCAGCCCTGGGCAGTTCTGTTTGGTCTTTTTCTCATCCATCAGTATCAAAGTTTCACAGGAACTATTAGATATTTACCCGCTGTGATGGCGGAGAACCTACTCCTGCCTCGAACCTCCATTTACTACTCCTGATGCTGATGGAGCCCCCATTTGAATCTCTGACAGTTCTTTACCCCACCTCATTCTGAAAACTCTTTCTATTGGTTGTTATTTTGGTCAGAAGAGTAAATGAGCTTCAGACTCTTTTATGGCTGAACTCATATATATGACATTCCATAGGGACAAGGTTTTTCTAAGACCTCATCCAAATTTAGTTTCTAACATGGGTCTCAGAATTTCATCTAAACCAGTCATTCAGCCTGCCTGTCTTCTTCCCGAAGCCACACCCGGCACTGGGAGAAAAGACATTACACACACTAGATGTATCCAGGACTTTATTTTATTACATTGATAGGACTAAGCCATTCAGACCGTTGCCTGACCATGACGTCAGGGAGACTTTATTACACACACTAGATCTCTCCTAAACTTTTCCTCTCTATTTTGGAAAGATCTAAGGGATCAACAATATCAGCTCAGAGATTCTCCCAAGTGAGTCTCAACATTGCCTAATGCAGTTAATCAGCTCTGCAACATGACCCTGCCAGATAGCATTCCCACACATTCCATGAGGTCAATCATTTCATCCGTCGCCGCCTTCAAGAATGTCTCTATCTCAGAAATCTGTGGAGCGGTGACATGGTTGTCAATCCAAACCTTCACAGAACAGTATGTGATTGGACTCTGCCTCCGATGCCATCTTCGATTCCACGGTATTGTCATCTGTAACTGACCTGACTCCAAAGCCCCAGCCTTCCAGTACGGATACTTCTCGTGAGTCTCCTACAGTGGAGCACCCATAGAGTCACTACTCGAAGTTGCCGTGTGCAGTAATGATGGTTCTTTGAAATGTGTGTGTCTATGGGTGCTCCACAACCCACCCACCTTCCCTCTACTTTGGAGTTCTTGTCTCAGTAGAGAAGGGGGGACTGAAGAGGGTTCGACAATGTGCTCTGGCTAGCCTCGTGGCAGGGCACAAGGAGAGACAGTGCATGTGCTGGTCCAACTGCTACCAAAGTTCTCCGATCTCCCATGGGTGGACACATCTTGAAGAACTATTGTTACTGTATAAGGTGAGTAACTACTTCAGGGTCACATCAGCTCCAGGTGAATTTTTTTCCATATAAAAATAGCCATACATGAGAACTCCCAAAAGTATTTTTCTGCTAGCACTAAGATCACACTAAAAAGCATAGTCTTAGCTTTTTTATAAACCAACCCAAAGATAGGGGAATTAAAGCGAAGTGGTAACAAAGTAACATCACTCCTATATTATATAGTTTGTAAAGCCAAAACAGTCCAGTTTGTCATCTCAAGTTTGTTAACTCAAACTGCAGCCGTCTATGAACCAAATTCTGCCCTCATGTGTGCACAGCACTACATTTGATTTCAGTTAGAGTTGTATGCATACAAGAAAGTAGAATTTGGCCCTGTGTGTGAACAATAACACACTTTTGGAAGTCTTTTGTAACAGAGCTTACCTAGTCACACAAAGTATTATAATTAAACAATCCTAGATCAACTTGCATTGAAGCCTAGGATCAAGTTCCTGAAAATAAATGTCACTAGCCCTGCATGTACATTGAAAAGGTGTGAATTAGTGGCCCTCTGAGTTGTAGTTTTTGATTAGCCTGTAACTGTTTCTCATATAAAGCAGTCAGTTCCCATGATAAAATACTGTGGTGGTTGTAGGAAGAGGAGGAGAACCTGTCATTAATTATGAACTGATTCCAGTTGTATCACAGAACAGTCTGGTATAGTGCAGCTGTTATTGTGGAGCTTGTGTGGTGGTCTTCAGCTTTCAACCCTGTTTAAGGGTGATCTGCATTAATCAGTTGTCTTCTCTGTCGGATGACTGGTGCACATTTGGTGGAATTGCCTGAGACATACATTATACTCATGGATTTGATTTGGGGTAAGTGGGAGCAGCATGGAATATGTGCCAGTTTCCTCTGGGAACCTTTTATGCTTCCCTTAAGGTTCCTCTTAAAGAAGTGTTCAGGGATACACTTTGTGTATGTATGTGCTGGGCTGACCCGCAGAGCTTGAAAGCAGGCCAAGCTACACATTTAGTGGTGCCCACTAAAAGCTGGATTTACTGCCTCCCCTACATGCTTGCATTTGGTCCTGTTTGTCTCAACATCATCAAAGACTGATTTGGGCAAGGAAGAGGGAAGTCTATGTGTAGGCTGCCTAGCCTGCCTCTTTTCTGCCAGGTCATTTGGGGAGGGATTTCCAGATAGTAACCTTGGAGCATGAGCCCCAGGTTGAAAAAGAGACATGGGTCAGTCTCTCCTTATGCACCTAGCAGAAGAAAAGAGTAAGAGTGACCAGCTCCAAGAATTTTCTTTCCAACAAGGAGGACAGTTCATGAGCTGCGACCACTGCACACCTCTATATTAGCATTCTGTTGCACAGCTGCTGTCTTTATTCGTCACTCAGCCTCAACCTTCAGCTCAGTCTGCCTTTGGTGGTAGAACAAGTTGGCAGCTCAGTTTTGCCATAACCCTTTTGTTTTTATCATTTTAATTTACTATACAAAAATCCAGTGACCTATCTATCTTCTTCCTCCCCCTTCGCCCCCATCTCATAAATAACAGCATGGTGGTTTTAACCACCCAGATCTGTTGCTACCCACCTTCCTACTCTCTGAGACACCTCTTTCCCCCACTCAGGCAAGGCAAGGCAGAGCTGTTCTGCAAGCTTTGGGATAAATCAGGGGTGCTCCCTCTGTGTAGTAGCATTTACAAGCTTGGCAGAGGGAGAATTATGTCCTGACTGCTCCCAGTCAGCAGATCCTTGCACTGCCAGTGTACAGGGCTCAGAGGTGGACCGGCAGTTTGGGTCCCCACCCTGCCTGAGGAGTTATGGCTCCATTGCAGAAAAGCCTGAGTTTCTGAGCTTTTGGATGGAGAGTCCAAGGACAAGGAGGAAGCCACTTGGCCAGCTCAGAGAGTAAGTCCCACATCAGACCTGGGCTGGAGGGATAAAACCCCAAAAGGGTCCAAAATCCACTCCCACTAATGCATTGGGTCCTCTGCTCCCATTCCTTCCATTTTTATGGTATTCAGGGGTGAGTCTTGCAAATGCCAGAGTCTCATTCCCCAAAAGGGCAAAAGCTAGCTTTGCCTTCCTGACTAGGTAGCAATATTGTTAATGAACAAGTGGGGTGAAAATCAGGGAGTAAACAACTCCTCCTCCTCCCCCCTACTCTATCACAGAGGGAGTGTTTGCTGGGCGTTTTTCTCCTAAATGGTCTCAGTGCTCTGCAGGTTCACTGCCTGTACCTCAGCCTGCAGCATGTCTGGGCTCAGCAGATACCCCTGTTCCTCCTGTGCAGCCTGCCTAAGGCTGCAGCTAATGGGAATTGTGCCTATCTGGCACTCTGCCAGGGGAAAAGGGCTCTGTCAGGCAACTGTGGCATGGGAACTGCCTTTTGAGCATCAGCCAAAAACCCTGCTCTGCCAGGGAAAGGAGTCTGAAAGATGGGGAAAAGTCTCTGCCTATCCCTCTCCACTCCACAGGCTGGCTCCATATTTAAGCCTTAGGAGACTTTCAGGCAGACTGTGACCAGTACAGAAGATTGGAGTGTCAAGCTGTCCTGCAGTGGCTCAAGAGCATGGGTACCAACCTTGAGGCAGACTCTTAGGAAACAGCACAAGCCTCAAATTGGTTGAGAGTTCTATGCTTAGATTTCACCAACTAGTTATCAAGTGTTCACTCCTCAGGCACCCTAACAGCCTTACCATGGAGTCACAGACAGTCCCCTTGGTTACTGCAATCTGTCTTGCCCCAAGTAAGCTTACCTTTGTGATAGCTGGTCTCTTACACCAAACATCACAGCACTAGGTTACTGCCAGTCTCAGAGGCCCAGTCATTTTCTCCAGGTCAGTTGCACCTTAGATCTCATCCTGGAAAACAACACTTGTAGCCAATCCTATAATGAGCTGTGTAAAGATTTATTATATAGGCAAAGGAAATGAGTATTATTTACAATGTGAAAGTAGGCAACCATACAAACATTCAAATGAGTTCCAATCTTAACTTTCAAGAAGTAGCAGAAACTTCTATAATAAGCAAGCTTTATATGTCCTTCAGGGCTAACCCAGGCTAAACCCTGGGGATCTCTTGCTTATGCCTAGGAAACCTTGCCCTTGAGAATCCAAGCAGCACTGAGATACAGTTCCTCTTTGTTCAGGCTTTATATTAATTTCCCCTGCTCCCACCCCATCTGCTTTGAGTTGCAAACTTAGCTGATGGGAGGAATTCACTTACACATCTCATCATGGAGAGAGAGGTTGGGAGGAAGGAGGGAAGAGAGACAGAGCAATCAACCAAGTCTTGTTCTCTAATCCACAAATTTTGTCTGGTGTCGATGGGCCTTTTTTTGTCATGCAGGTCAAACATCTTATGTTGGAGACTAGTATTTCACACTAGTTAATGCTTTTCTTTTGTCTGGTGATTTACACAGTTACAGAGACTTACAATGCAAATGCTCAAATATCACATCTGTATCCCATATTGTAAGGTAATAAGTGAGATGCAGGCAGCAACTTGCAAGTATTCAACAAAGTCTAAACACTAAGCACATTTTTATAATTTTAATACCTATTTTACTATTAACACTACACAGTTTTGTTGACAAAAGTCAGGTTTCATCAACAAAACAGTTGAGGTACACACACAAAAGTGCTCCTCCTGCTGATTTAACTCTCCTGCTATGCCAACAGAGTAAAACCATCTCAATGAGCGGCATAGAGATTTTTGTGAAAAAGAGCAACGCAGTATCAGTGTATCAGAGGGGTAGCCGTGTTAGTCTGGTTCTGTAGAAGCAGCAAAGAATCCTGTGGCACCTTATAGACCAGGGGTCTCAAACTCAAATGACCCCGAGGGCCGCATGAGGACTAGTGCATTGGCCCGAGGGCCGCATCGCTGACACGCCCCCTTGCTGCCCCTGGCCCCACCCCCAATCCACCCCTTCCATGAGGCCCCGCCCCTGCCCTGTCTCTTCTCCACCTCCTCCCCTAAGCGCGCGGCTCCCTGCTCCTCCTCCCCCCTCCCTCCTGGAAAGTGCTAAGCGCCACCAACAGCTGTTTGGTGGCTTGGCGGCGGGGCACTTAGGCGGCGGGTCCCGGAACAGAAGGGGCCCCCCACCGCCGAAGACCGGGCTGCGCTTCGGCGGCGGCGGGTCCCTCTTTTCCCCACCCCGGCCGGTCCCGCTTCCCTCCCCGGCCCGGCCCGGCCCCGGCGGGTCTCGCTTCCCTTCCCCACCCCCGGCCCGGCCCGGCGAGTCTCGCTTCCCTTCCCCCCCCCCCGGCCCGGCCCCGGCGGGTCTCGCTTCCCTCCCCCACGGCCCGGCCCGGCGGGTCTCGCTTCCCTTCCCCCCCCCCGGCCCGGCCCGGCCCCGGCGGGTCTCGCTTCCCTTCCCCCCCCCCCCGGCGGGTCTCGCGTCCCTTCCCCCGCCCCCGGCCCGGCCCGGCCCCGGCGGGTCTCGCTTCCCGGCCCCCCCCCCCCACGGCCCGGCCCCAGCCCCGGCGGGTCCCGCTTCCCACCCAGGCCCCGGCCCGGCCCCGGCGGCTCCCGCTTCCCCCCCCCTTACCCGAGCGCGTCTCCGGCGAGGCCTGAGCTTCGTCCCGCTCAGAGCCGCGTGGTGAGGGGGCGGGGCTGTGAGCTCCACGCCGAGCGCAGCGCTCAGCCCAGAGCTCCCAGCCCCGCCCCCTCCCCACGCGGCTCGGATCGGGGCGGGGCTCAGGCGCTCGGACGGAGACTCGGCGCTCTATGCGCCGAGGCTCCAGGAGAGGGGCGGAGGCGGGAGCCTCCGCTTTTCTCTTGGGGGCCCCTGCGGAGCCCGGGGCCCGGGGCAAATTGCCCCCTTTGCCCCCCCCCCCTCTGGGCGGCCCTGGGGAGCTCCGCGGGCCGCAGGGAAGAGCTCCGCGGGCCGCATGTTTGAGACCCCTGTTATAGACTAACAGACGTTTTGCAGCATGAGCTTTCGTGGGTGAATACCCACTTCTTCGGATGCAAGTCATTGTATCCGAAGAAGTGGGTATTCACCCACGAAAGCTCATGCTGCAAAACATCTGTTAGTCTATAAGATGCCACAGGATTCTTTGCTGCCAGTATCAGTGTAGACACTGTGTTTGCTTATGTTGCCCTAAGTGGCCTCAAGGAGGTGTTCCACAATGCCCATCGTGACCACTCTGGTAAGCAGTTTCTTCTCTGCTGCCCTGCCACCAGGTACGCAGGCGTCCATCCTTCCCCTCTTTAAATCCTCAAGAATTTTTGCAATTCCATTTCCTGTTTGCTTGGTGTGGACAGCTCACATGGCATCTTCCCAGCTGACTATGCTGGCTTTCTGCAGCAAATAGGCTCCCTTGTGGAGTATACCAGAGTTGCTGGATCTGTTCGCTCTGTGGGGAGAGGAGGCTGAGCAGTCGCAGCTTTGAGCCATAGGATGGTTCAGATGGCTGAGAAGGGCACAATAGGGACATGCAGCAGTGTCGTGCTAAGATCAAGGAGCTGAGGCAGGTGTACCAGAAGGCAAGGGAGGCCAACTGTCACTCTGGTGTGGAGCAGAAAACATGCAGCTTCTAAAAGGAGCTGCACACCACTCTCAGTGGTGACGCCACCTCTGCTGCCAAGAGCCCTGTGGATACTTTGATGGGGACTGGAGGCAGCGCCCAGGAAGTCAACCCCGAGGGTGAAGTAGTGGACAAGGAGGTTGAGTTGGAGGAGGATGTGGGACAGGCGCCAGGCTTGTCTGGTGGCGTGGTGAGCCAGGACCTCTTTTGTCTCTGGAGGGGTCTAGCCAGTCCCAGCAGTCTGGCTCTAGTGTGTCTGAAGCAAGAGAGTGGAGCTCTGGTAAGTACACTTTTTTTTTTCCCCCTGACAGTTACAGAAGGTAGAGGCGTCCTTTATTTTGTTACATGGTGCATGTGGGAGAAGGATCAAAATTAACAACATGTGCATCTGCTTCACACTCCCCTGTGCAGCTACGCAGTTAATACACAGTGAGATTTCCCAGGAATCCTCCATAGAGAATGCTAGGAAACTTCCCTGCAGATGCTGTGCAATTCTCTGCGGAAGGTTCCTTGGCAGAGCTGCTTTGTTTCTTCTCCCATTACAGGACACTTTGTGGCGCCAATCAGCAGTTACTTCTGGAGGCACCAAAGTAACACACAGGCGAGCATCAAACATCTTCAATTACCCTCAGTAGTGCGATTTCAGCTTCAGTGCCAGTATTCAGAATAGTATCTCTAGGCGCTTGTACTGATCCCCTTCTGAAAACCCAGACCCTTTGTCCCATCTTGCACAAACATCATAGAATCATAGAATCTCAGGGTTGGAAGGGACCTCAGGAGGTCATCTAGTCCAACCCCCTGCTCAAAGCAGGACCAACCCCAACTAAATCATCCCAGCCAGGGCTTTGTCAAGCCTGACCTTAAAAACCTCTAAGGAAGGTTTCCTTCCCCACCCCCTTCCCCCACCTCTGGGCCAAACTCACCATGTTTAGTGCTCTGGCCATGCATCAGGTTTGCCAAGGGGAAGTGAGAAAGAGGTGTATGTAACTTTTATGATTCAAGACTGTGAGTGCACCCACAATACTAACTTTGTGTATTGTTTCTTTTGCTTCTGGGTGTGCCCTGGAGGGCCAGCTGCTACACAGAGATAGGAGCTTGTGGGTTTTCAGGCCAATCTCAGTTAGTGTGTTTCAGTGAGACAAGCATGTGGCATTCACACACCAATAGTACCCTGCTCACCTCATTCTACCCAAAATGCCAAGACCTTAGAGTTGCTGCAGGAAAGATATAAAAATCCTGCATCTGCTGGCATATTAAGCATCTGGGAAGCTATTCACAGAAGCCCCTACTGACACTGAGGAAAAGTAGGTTTCCATTTCTCTGTAGAGGCCTCCTTCAGTAGAGAGATGCTACTGGGTTGGTTCCCACATAATTCCTTGCCTTATTATGGGGGAACTTTCATTACTGCTTATTATTCTGCTATATCACTTAAAACTCTGCTTATTTCATCCACTGCTGCTGTGTTTTCTCTGCTTTCCATTAGTGACAACTGAGGAGAGACGTTGTAATATTTCTTTTTTGATAATTTTCTGTTGCACGGCTTTTCTCCTCATTCAACCCCCCCCCCCCGATAGTCTGGTAAATGACTAGAACACAAATTGAAATTGTATCTAAAGGAAAACAATTACATGTCTAAGGCTCAAGGTTAATTGATACATTATATCAAGTTGTCTTAATGCTAATAATCAGTTGCTGCAGTATTTCTACAGCTGTGGAAGAAATCTGGTGGTGGCCTAAGCTGCAGAGTGGGGCTTAGTCCTGGAGCCTCCAGCAACAACATTAGGTTGCCTCCGAATTTCACAGAGGGGGCAATTAACCCATTATTGGTGAATGAAGAGAGAGCCTTCTAACAAAAAATTATCAGGTAAGAAATTTCTCAGTAATGGACCCTAAGGCCCAACCCCCCTTCTTTCTCTCTCACACCTAATGCTGCTATGGATTTAGTTATTTGGTGGTGGACAAAGGATGTTAAAACTCTTCTGTTAGATCTCCCTGCATAGTAGAATTCTAGTGATTGTGACATTTAGAACCTTCTGTGCCTATGGTTAAGAGGGGAACAAGCTTTGGCCCTTACAGAATGTACTCTAAGGAACAATCTGACAATGGCATGAAGTCATCTGAATAGTCTAACAAGTCTTTTCCATATCCGTTTATTTTTATAATCCCATTCAAAGGAGACTAAACTGAAACGAAACACTCTCAGTGAGGTAGTCTGTCCTGTCCCGAAATTCTTCAGATGTCTTCAAGTAGAATCTGACTTAGACTGCTCTACAATGGAAAGGAAAATGCTAGGTCAGAAAGCTCATAGAATTGTGTGCTAACTAGCTGCAGGGAGCCAGTCTCAGTGCCTAAACTTCCATAAACAATTCTGCTAATGCACCTCCTCCCAATCCAACAACCTCCCCATATTGTACTATTCCTGGGCACCCTGAATGGAAACTGCCAGTTGTTAGGTAAATTGGTAACCCAGAAAGGCATCCACTAGGTCAGAATTTCCCCAGCTGTGATCTGTGCATGCTGGTTGCACACAGTGGTGGCTCCAGGCATGCTGCTGAATCCACAGGACTGGGGACCTCCCACAGGCAAGCCGCCAAGGCAGCCTGCCTGCCATGCTTGGGGCAGCAAAAAAGCTAGAGCGGCCCCTGGTTGCACAGAACTGGTTTCTCCTTATTTCTAGTTGTTAAATTATGTCAAACATGACGAAACATACATTGAAACTTCCCAAGTGTCACTTTTCCACTTAAGCAATTGCTGCCACTGCTCCAGGGGACATTCTGTGATTACAAGTGAGCGTGAAGTTGTGAATTGGAGCATGTGTATCTACCAGCTAAAATATGATTCATGTGATGAAAGTTTGAAAACCCCTGTGCTAGACAACAATAAATGGAGAACAACAATTTCATTTGTGCCTAAAATCAGATTTAAAATTAGATTTCCAAAACCAAAAAGAATTCATCCCCTAGATTTTGGGGGGGGGGGGAGGGAACAGGAGTTGGCTAATATTTATTTGTCTTATAGGGCTGAGCCAGCAGACTTGCTGTAGAAAGAGCTGTTTCAAGCTTGTAAAAAGATTAAAATACTGTAATAAAAAATTGCTGTAGACACTGGACAGCAAGATATGGGGAATCTCCTGTCAATGCTGCACTAGCAGCTCTTTTCACACTAGTTAATTTAAAATAAGTTGTTTTCATTGCTAAGACTCTTAGTTGTGAACAAGAGAGTCATATTTACAAGCAAGTTTCTTAATGACACTCCTAGGCAGACAGAAATAGAAAACCTACTTTCATTACCATCAATTTAGCTGTCCTGTATTGTAATCTTGGGAATAGCAGAATGTACATCACTCAGGGCCTTACACTTCAGACAACACATGAATGGTGTAGCTTTGTTGATGCTTATAGCTGTTGCCAGGGGACAGTTTGAGAGAGGTGAATTATGCTGCGTACAGTCAGCATAAAGGAACATTTGAAAATGCTTGGACTTGGAAATTTTCTTCTTCTGTAGTGTGTCTGTCTGTCACACAACTACAGCATGATGGTGGTGGGTGCTTTAGAAATGTGTGCAGTAATAATAAATACAGGCAATAATTATGGCCTCTATTTTTAATGGCTTGTATTCTCTTAGCTGCTTAAGGACATTGTTCTGGTGTGTTTTGGTGCTCTAGTAACTAAGTTTTTTGTTTAGAGGCTGAAGTTCAGCATTTGTAATGAAGAGAAATGAGCTCTTTGCCAAATCTTGACAAAAAGATTTAGAAATGAATATTACAAACCACTAGAAAAATCACATAATACAAATGTGCACACTATTTTCCTTACTGATCTAAGCGGAGAGTGCTGTTATCCATACAAATACTCATGCTTAGACCTAGCTCTGATCACATTCAGATAAACATTTATTTCACTGCCTTTTTGACAGCAGCAGCACCAGATCCTGTCAGTGGTTTGGACAGGGACAAGAACTTAATTCTTGATAGGTGGGTAGGTGTTGGAGAAGCCAACTCTTGCTTTGGTGAGACAGGATGGGGAAAGTGGGCTGATTATACTATGATAAGGGAGACAACGAACAGGGAGTAAATATAGGAAAGCAGTGTGTGTATGGGTGAGGGCTGGGTCAAAAACATGAGACAGAATCTGTAGCAGGGAGGAGATAAGGGGGGAAAAATCACATTGGACCAAGGACTCCGAAGGCAGGGGGAGCCTCTGTGCACTGAGGATGGGATTTTCAAAAGCACTCAGGATTGACCTAATTTTTGCTCCCATTGAAGTCAGTAGGAATTTTATCCTTGACTTTAGTAGGAGCAGAGTTAAGCCAAAACTGAGTGCTCTGGAGGAGCCCACCCTGAAAATCATGGCTCCGCTCCAGGATAGGAGGTAGAAGTTGGAAAGCAACAAACTTTCCTAGTCATGGGCCCAAAAAACTCATCCCAAAAAACTCTCTAGCCTTCATTTTTTAATTTTTGTATTTAGACTCTTTAGGCAGGCATCTTTCTTCTTAAGTAGTTTTAAAACACCTCATTCACTTTTGGGTACTAGAGTAATATATATTTTTTAAAGTGTGTGTGTGTGAGTGGGGAGAAACAGTGGAAGAAAAGAATGGAAGCTCATGTTACAAAAATAAAAGGTATCACACTTTCAAAGTGCATCCATTTTTCAAAGCTTATATTTTAATTTGTTTTTTTATCTGAAATGTGCACTCCCCGCAGGTTTTTATCTTGAATTCAGCATAGCTATTTGGTTATTTGACATTTTCATTTACCGATGCTGTGCCTTTCTGCATCCACTAGAAAGCATGCTGTGCTTTCCTGTATCCACTAGATGGAACTCATCTCCTTACACAGAGAAGTGAAATCATGGGGTGAAATCCTGGCCCCATTGAACTCCCATTTATGGGAGTTTTGCTACTGATTTTACTGAGGCCAAGATTTCACCCAGAGCATCTGCTGCTATGAGGGGCCAAATACTGAATGCAATGGGAGCTGAGGTGCTCAGCACCTTTCAGGAGCAGGCTTTTATTCCCTTGGGGCCTTTAGATCAGTACACACTGATTTTATAATTTGTGATCTATAATGACTTTCTCCACAGCTCCTTTCAATTATCCCATATTCCTAATGCCCAAATCCTATGTTGAGAGACTGCTCTAGTTTAGGACTCTGTGAGAACAGAGGAAAGTGCACTCAAGTCATGACAGGTAAAGGATATGTTTACACTTGCAGATGAGGATCTCACACCACTTTACAAACCGGGTAATTATCCCCATTTTATAGATGGGGAAGTTACAGCTTAAAGAGGTTAAATGACTTGCCCCAAAGTCACATAGCCAGTCAGTAGAACTGAAAATAGAATCCAAGGTTCCAGACTCCTGGCCCTATGCTTTAGCCAGTTAGATCTTCTTGATCACTGGTCTCCTGCTCTAGCCACTAGAGAACATTCACAAATAAGTGGAGGAACAGACCAGTCAATAGTATGGAAGATCACAGGGTACAAGGAGTTAAATTGCAACAGTCAACCCCTCTAAAACTTGTAGAAAAATTGTTAACCACTCCTATTCTGCCTTTTTCTCCATTCTTTCTCAGGGTTAGCCTCATAGGTCCCTGAGACACTTAGTAAGGCACACTGATGGGTATGTGGCCCACTGTTTTATGACTTTTTTGTTTATTGTTCAGATACTGCGGTTCACTTTTCTCAGGAAAGCTAGAGAGGCAGATATACAGGGATGCAGGCAAGTGACCATTCATGTAGACCAAGTCTGCCAAGCACCCAGAAGTTTAGGGGTTGTTGTAAAATTTGAACCACTGCTAAATTACAAGTGTGTCTCTACTAACCAACCCCTTAGATAGGAATAGCCCTAAATTGTGCAGACATCCAAATGCAGATCTGAACTCTGAGGCTTGAGCCTATCTTGATTTGCAATAAGATACTACACTTCTTACAGTGGGGAATGGTAGATAAACATGTTTTCCAGATGGACTGATTTAATGAAGTAGACAGAGCACAGGTTGTTCAAACAGGAAGTGATTTTCCACTTAGTTTACCTAGTCTTTAAATGACAGATGAGTGAGTGTGATCAATCCCATGTTGTCTCAGCAACTCTCTCCAGCTTGGAGAGAATGTTTTCTTTCCTCCTGTCGTATTAGAAAAATCTCTGTCACACACACAGGGCCTAATCTTTTTCCCACTGATGTCAAGGAGATTTTTGCCATTGACTTTTACAAGAAACAGGCTCCTGGGGATCAAGGATCTACTTATCTACCTATAATTATGAGCCACTAAAACCCAACTTAAATGATATGAACAAGACACTACAATTAACATTGACTTCTACCATTTAGCAGTAGACTTTTTACAAACTGTACAGCTATATTGTTCAAACCAGCTGATATTTTCCTTGGACAAAGTGGGGAAAGTGCAGAAAATAATTTAAATGGTATCTTTACTGATGTATTCTGTCCTATTTGCTTACCTCTGCTAATGTGCTTGACCCCTCTAAAATACCCAAAAATAAAAGCAGTCTCTCATCTAGAGAGCTTAGTGTCCAAACAATAAAAAGATAGGTTGTACTAGGAAAGCCAGTGATGGGGAGACTGATAAAGAGAGTAAGTAAAATACTACATATGTGAAAAACAAATGTAGTAAACTCTAGCTAGATGCTAAAATTTTGCATACAATGGTTTTATTTCAACTCTGAGAACCAATGAATGGGACAGATTTTATTGTAACTATCAAAATGCCTACTAGCAATTTATTGAATTTGATAGGACTATCATGCGGTATGTTAAATTATCTTGAATTTTTTAAAGCTCAAATAGGCTAAATTCTGTTTGCAAGAAGACAATTCCCACTTCCTTTTCCCAAGATTATATTTTGGCATCCATATCCCAACATGCAGCATTTGACAGTAGTAAATATTTTGTAAGTGTTGTTAAAGAATACAACTAGCAGAGTGTAACCAGAATTAACCACCTGATTTTGTATTTATTTCAAAAATAGACATGCTGTAGTTTGTTTCTCACTTGCCTGACTGTGCATCAATATTTCTCCTTTTCCCTCTTCTGTTTCTTGCTTCCTTTAGTATCTCTGACACATAAAGTAATACATTTTAAAACACCACTGGGTTTCCTTTGTTTTAGCCCACTTAAACACATCTCAGTTGCTTTTAGAGTCTTCATTTTGCTTCTTCAAAAGATATTATTAAATTAATGGATATGTTGCACTTATATTGCCTTCCACCTGAGAAACTTTATAAATGTTAATTAACTGCACAATTTTTTTTTGTCAGTAAGGAGTAGCAGTCCTAGTTAGGGCCTGATCCAAAGCCCCCTGGAGGCTATTAGTCTTTTCACTGACTTCAATGGGCTTTGGATCAGACTCTCACACATGGAGAAACTAAAGCACAGAGCGATTAAGTAACTTTACTAAGGTTACACAAGAAGTCTGCAGCAGACTTTTTTTAACCCAGAGCTCTAGAGTCTCATTTCAGTGTCTTAACTGCATGACTGTCCTTCCTCCCTTTCAACCTCTGTGACTACAATAGAAGAGAGGTTCATGTAATAATGTACACTAATTTTGGGGACCACACAGAGAAACCACACTCCCCCATTGAGTTTCTGTAGCTACCCTTTCTTCAGTTTGTTTTTCTATGCCATTGCATTTTGGGGTAGAGAGGGACCTAATTTTATTTTTGTGGTTTATTTTTTTTTCCAAGGAATTTTACGTGAGTGGATGAATAAGAGTTATGGTCATTTACATGGGGACAAACAGAAGTGATGATCTCTATGATGATTGAGTTGTAGCTAATTTGGGTACTACTGAAAACAACACAAGAAGTCCCCATCCCATCTGTTGTATTTAGCGGTGCTGCTTAGAAACCTATCTTCAGAAATAACTAGTTTTGGAGGTCTGCAGAGACTGAATGGCTCAGTTACTCATTCTAGGTGTCTTTCAGCTAATCGTGTATGGATCAACACGGGCTGGCTCCAGCAACCTGCTGCTCTTCCTCTCCGACCGGACATGGTGCAGACTTGGCAGCTGAGCTGATGAAAGAAGGGGAGGAGGGATGCATGCAGCTACCAGAATTTAGAAGGAGAACTAACACCGTACATGGCTCATATAAATACCACAGCCTCCCCAGTGCCATCCTTTGGTTAAGGGATGAGGGAAAGTCAGAGACAATAAGCAGAGCCCCCCGAAAAGGAGAGAACGTGGAATTGAACGAAAGGGGTCACTGTTGAAAGTGCTGCATGTGAATCTAGTCATCCGCTCCCATTGGAGTTCAAAATTAGTAGGGCTCCGAGGTTAAACGGAAGGATTTAGTACTCTGTCTAAATGGTCACTTGCCCAACCGCCTTCCCTCGGTTTTGGGAAGCCCTGGGCATGAGTTCATGTTTAAACACAAGCGGGCTAGTACTGGAGTCATGCTAGCAATGGCCATTAGCATAGACGAAAAACATCCTGCAGGTCGAAGAAGGTTTCTCTCTCTCTCTCCATTTCTCTCCCCACCCCCCTTTCCTTCATTGTCTTTTAGCTTTACGCGTTTATAGATCCGCCCTGTTCAATACTCGGAAAACAAGAACTGGTTTTCAATACCGATCTCTGGGCACTGACTGATACCCCTGCCCTGCCTTCGGCACGGGTAACTGCTCCCACACCCGGAGTTAAGGGAGCGTGGGGGGTTAGTGACTGGGGAAGACACTGGGAGCCAGTTGCAGGCAGGTTCCCCGCGGGCATCACACCTCCCCAGGAGCAGCCCGGATTTTTCCCCCGGGCGCGCAGACGAGCCAGGCCAGCTAGCGCCAGCGCGCACCTCCCCACCGCGCAGCAGGGACCAACCCGCCCCACCACCTCCGCCGCCCCTCCTCGTGTCCGCTCAGCTCCAAAGTAACAGCAAGCTTAACCGACACCAAAAATAAGCCAGCGGCAACTCCCATTGGTCAGGTTCAGTCCAGGCTCCAGCCTCCCATTTGCAGCCGGCGATGCCTGTCAAAGCTCCTCCTTACCGCCCGCTCCCACCCCCTGTCTAATTGCGGGTGCAGGGACTTTCCTAGCTGCTACAGGTAGTCGGGAAGCGAAGGGCGCTGCGCCGCCCGCGCTGCTGCAAGGGGCTGCGCGCTGCCCGGCCTCTCTCGAGCGCAGGGGAGTTTCTGGGCCGTGCTCCTTTCTGACTATTAATGCAGCCAACTTCCCCGCGCGCCCCTGCCTCGCGCTGACAGGGCTGCGGCGAGGCGCGAGATTCCTCTGACTCCCCCGAGCGCACGCTTCAGAGCCCGCCGCCGCGGAGTGTGTGCGGAGTGGGAGCGTCTCTCCGGGGCGCCGCAGCCTGCCGCGGGAGTGACTAGCGAGCCCTTGCCGCGAGCGGGGGCGGAGGGACCGGCCTGCAGCCGAGGGGCTCCGATCCCTGGCGGGGCAGCCGGGCGGGCGGACTCGCAGCCAGAGGAGGAGGCGGCGGCGGCCCCGCGCACCGTGTGCCCTCAGGGGAAGCGGGGATGGACCTCGCATTGTTCCTCTGCTAAGCAACTCCTGCGGGGCGCCGGCGCCGCGGACCATGGGCTCCTCGCCTTTGTCTCCCGAGTGAGCGAGCCCTTCGCACGCCGCCTTTGTGAGCCGAGCCCCGCGAACATGGATGTGACCATTTCCGAGCTCATGGAGCTCTTCCTGCAGAGCCCTTTGGTGACCTGGGTAAGTGGCGCCTCATTGTTACGGGTTCTGGGGACCTGTGTGCTGGGCAGGGGGCTGCCCGCTCCCCCCGCGCCCCGGGGAGCACCTGGCCGCGCGCCCCGAGGGGCTGGGGACAGGTTGGCGTCCCGCTGCGCGCACCCCCCCAACGCTGCTTTTTGATTCTTAAAAGCAACTTCATGCAGAGATCTCTTGGCCAGGCTGAATTATCCCCACCTTGGCGGCTGGCAGGGGAACAGGTTTATGGGTCCTGGTTATTTTACATAATAATAATATCAACTGTCTACTCCAGTTACAAAGTAGCTCTATTTTTCAACTATAAATAAAGCTGCTGCAAATGTGTCTGCGACCAGTCCGGGGGTCTCCTAGAGATCCGCCTTCAAAACAAAAAGAAACTTTACTCTCTGAGACATAGGTGCTGTTCACAATAGGTCCATAGAAGAAAAGGGATTTTGACCTGGTGGGGGGACCCATCTTGAAAAGAGGAATTCAGTTATTCTGTTGCTACTTACCTGCTCTGTGGAGGTTTGAATGCTAGGCCTAAAGCAAAAATGCCTTCCAGGATATGATTGTCACATGAACCATAGATAAGTGTTGTGAGATCAGTAATTAGGATGAATCTTTTTCAGATTTTGGAAAAGGACCGTGTGACTCTGAAATGGGGAGTGTCAAACCCCACCTTTGGAATGGGGGATGGGAAAGGAGCCTGAATGATGTAAATCTTGCCCTGGTACAATGAGAGCAAAGAGCTTTCTTTCTATGAATTTGACATCCACCACCGGTTGGGAATCTGTCTCAATCTTTTAATTTAAATGTGAACAATGTTGTCAAATAGGCCTGGGCACCCTCAGCCGAAATATTTGTCCCTCTTGGTGATCAGAGTCACCGAATAAGAACCACTGTCCTTTGCTTTTATGACACAGGTACACAGTTCTTGCTGGAGGAAGAAAAAAAAATGTGTAGGCAGCAAGAACAGGGTTGTGAAGATGCTTGAGTCAAATTCATAGATTCCAAGGCCGGAAGGGACCCTTGTGATCATCTAGTCTGACCTCCTGTGTAACATAGGCCAGAGATTGTCTCCAAAATAATTTCTAGAGCAGATCTTTTAGAAAAACATCCAATCTTGATTTAAATTCAATGCTGGTGTAAACAAGTCTAGCACTGTTGAAATCAACGGTTTTACAGCAGGGCTGCTTCCCTCCCCTTATGTCAGAAAGCCTATTCGCAAATGAGTTTTTTGTGTTTAGAAGATGTGCAGGGATTGTTTAACTACTCAGTTTGTAATTGCTTTGGCAGGAGTGGGGTTGGAGGTGGTTTCTAGCGAGACTTGGGATGTGTGCAATTTTAAGTTACTCTGTAAGAAAATTGTGATGGATTATTAAAATATCTGCTGTTTTTTCTGACAGGTGAAGACATTTGGCCCGTTAGGGAATGAAAATGAAGACAAATTGACTATGTATATGGATCTCGTTGATGGTGTCTTTCTGAACAAAATCATGTTGCAAATGTAAGTGATCTTTTAAGGGATAATGAAAACTGCTTAGTGTTACAAGATCCAACCTTAAATTACTGTAATTGAGTTGGCTTGTATTTAAATATATACTGGAAATCAATACTTTTGAATAGACAGGTCAGTTTCCTGATATGCAGATTGCCTCATTATTGGTGAATGAAATGTGTCTTCCCATTGAAAGTGAAGTGTGTGTTACTGTTGTTTGACAGGCATTAAAGCATTTCAGTCTTCTCTATAATTGATAGAGAGTTGGTTGGAAAACAGGTGCACGGCGAGAGGAAAATCTTTTGCAATATTTGTCCCTAGGTTGAGAGGGGGATTGGTGGTTTTTTGTTTTTGTTTTTTTAATTTCCTGAATTTGAAATTGACCACACAGAAAAGTTGACCCAGGTTTAAAAATGGACTTAAAAAATTGCCCTGATACACAAACAGTTAACGAATGTATCCCCCTGTGATGGCACATTTCATCATCTCTGGAGAAATGAAAAAGCCTTATCACGTGAAACTTTACTGTAGTTAGTGTCACACTTGTGTAGAAGGGCTGAAATATTGATGTTCATATATAAAGTTTCACTGTGCTCATGTAGTTTAGTAAAATACTTTTTCATTTGGGTGGCGTGTTTGTCACAGACCACTGCAGATAGAACTCTTTATAAATAGTTTAATCTGAAATAGAAAACAGTTACCTTAATCTAGCTCTGGTTTTTTTTCTTACATTTAAGTAAGCTCTTAGTAAAAAGTTTCTACGTTAATCTAGTTTTGACCACATCCTTTCCTGTCGCTGAATTTATCATGTGCAGATTCTGTTTCATATGAATTTGCATTTGGTTTTAAACATAATGGACATATTTAAGATGAAGAATTTATGTGGAAAAGTTTTTTTTATTTTAACTTTTAAAGGTGGAATTTTCAAAAGCACTTAATATGGGTCTAATTCTGCTCCCATTGAATGAAGTTTATTGACATTTTACCATAGATTTCAATGTATTCAGATCTGCGCCAACCCTGAGCACTTTTGAAAAGCCTGCTGTAGATGATTAACTTGTCACTGGGAGCTTACTGTGGAAGTATTTTCTGAAAAGTGACTTTGTAAAGATGGTGTCTTGAGTCTGGCTTCTTACCCCAAGATATTGAGTCCAGTATCCTGTCTCAGATGGTGGCCAGCTCCATGTGCAATCTGCAAAGTGAAACTGAATTCTTTGTGGTTTGTGCATTACCAGCCATAAAGATTCTGTAAATGGAATTTAGCTAACAATTAACACAAGCCAAGGTCGATTCCAGAACACTCCCTCTGAGGTGTATTGTTTCTGCAGTGCTAACTGAAGTGGTTTTTAAAAAAAAAAAGTGTGTGTGGGGAGGGTGGGGCCAAAATCTTACATGACCTATGACTCTGATTACAGAAAGGCCCCGTTTCTTAGTCATTTTTCATGGTAGAACTCCTTTTAAAATAGCATTTCTAAAATCAGGGTTCCAAGCATCAATATTTAGATCCACATCTAAACTTTCTCAATGTATAGAAGTGGAAGGGGGTTTTACATCATGTCTATCTTTACTTAAAGTACTTCTCCATGCCAGACAAAGTTACAGCTGTAGTGAGGCTGCTATGGAATTAACTAACTAGAATTAACTAATTTATGGACATTGTTGGAAAAAAATTTTTTAGAAGACTTCGTACATCCAAAGAGAAAGTACCTAACAAAGGAAAACAAAAATGGTGCTAGCTTGGTGTCTATTTACAACAAAGAAATATGAGCAACTGAGTTTTTCTTTTAGTGATAGAACTGTAGAAGATCACTGTGTCTCATAATAATGAATCCAAAAGTGCTTTGCTGACTAAAATTATATATATATTATTAAAATAGAGTGTTTACATCACCTCATCAACCATTGAAATGCCTCCACCTCTAGAGAGGAACATAACTGTTCTACAGTGTACAAAAATTTAACAGTGTTTTGGGACAAGAAGTGAACAATAAAATCCAATTGAAATTGCAGGGGGGGAAGAAATCAGGTTAACTGTAATTATGCTGTTGGAGTTTGGTCAGGATACCATACTCTGGCGAAAAATGCCATGGGATCTTTAATGACCAATAGCATTCAAGAGCTTAGCCTTACATCTCGCCCAAAAGACAACTCTGCCAGCAGCACCATGGGAAATGGGGGAGGGGAGGAAGCACTAATGCACAATGAGTACTGGAGTAAGAAACTCTCATTAGATTAAACACAAGCAGACAGAGCTTTACTTTTTCCTTTTTTTTTTAGATGGTTTTGGCAGTGCTTCTGGTGGTGTCTTGGGATCAAAGAAACCAAAACTTTTCTATTGAGAGCCCAAGATTATTTAACTAAGGAACCAGCACTACAGTATTTATGTACACCCAAGCCAGCAAGGTGCTGAAGAGAGCTGCTGTCCGTGACCTTCACTCTTTGTTAGCCAACCTTTAGAATTTGCAATGCAATTACTGCTTGCCTGTAAATCAGGAGAGCCTTTCTAAATGTGTTTCTGCCCCCATAAAGTTTTCAGAATAGAAAAAC
The DNA here is from genome assembly GCF_020497125.1 of Mauremys mutica. Taxonomy (NCBI): domain Eukaryota; kingdom Metazoa; phylum Chordata; order Testudines; family Geoemydidae; genus Mauremys; species Mauremys mutica. Next base: position 30,957,983 of record NC_059075.1, read on the forward strand.
AAATGTCTCAGAAATGCTCGCTCAGCAGTTCCTCAGGTTCCATGTAAGGTTGACTTTAAATGCTTGCGTCTTACTGAAACTGAGCTTGTCAGGGTCCTTGCTAAATTGGATAGTATATTATGTGCTATGTTAAACTAATGTTGGCGCTCTGAAGGTGGAGTGTAGTAAAGAGCTCCTAGACAACTATCTGACCAATCAGGTGTTCTCTTCTTGTCAGTCCTACTTGAAATTGTTTCGCCTGAGGAATATCCTGTTGACAAAGTTGTTTGAACACACACAACACAGGCATATGACTTCACACCTAAATGAAAGTTTGAGTTTTAGGCTTGGATTTTTTTTTATGGTCCCGTGTGATTGAAACCCTTATTGTTTAGCTGCAGCGAAACAGGTGTCTCTAAATGGGAATTGGTGAAGCTGGTATTTGTATTACCTCCCCACCCCTGACCAAAACTTTGTTTTGAGTTGCAGGGGCTGGTGCTGTAGGTGTTTCATTGTTAAAATACATTATTTCTGTCCTGCTGTCAAGTGAGGTTTAATGTCCGATCATCGCTGAAAGGAATCCAGTGGCTCTATTAAGTGGCATGGTTAAACTTGGTGAGCTTTGATTGCTGGCAAAACATAAGGCTTTGACTGTGTGCGGTGCTGAGCAGGCTCCATTCACACAAGCAGACCAATGATTTCTAAATACAGTAGGCTGGATTAGGCCCTACACGCCATCTGGCATGCTGGTGTGGGTGCAGAAGGGCCGTGCTGCAGCCAGAACCCCCAGGAGGCATTTTGGATGACTTAGTCAGATCAGCATGGCAACTGCACCACCTTCAGAGGGAGGTGCAGTGCAGGCTGCCATTCTTTTTGCCTGTCCAGGTCTGCTGGCTGTGCGAAATGGGGGAGGGGGAGTGAGGGCTGGCCAGTGGCCTGCTGCCACCCTGTCCTTTTTAGACAGCTAGAGTTCAGAGAGACTCAGAAATGAGCTGAGCCTCAGGCACGCTAAACTTTTCAAGGAGGGACGATAGGCCTCCTTACCCACTTATGCAGGTGATAGTTACATATTGAGTCAGACTGTGGCCAACATCCAGTGTTAATGTCACTACATTTTTAGATACTGCTAAACAGGATAAGTCTTTTTGTTGTTGATGGTTTCTTCCTTCTGTATTCTGACACAGTTGACTCTGACCTAAGCACGGATATGGCACAGTTGCATATCTGTAAATAATATCTCTTGTGAGCAAATGATACAATATTCTTTAGTGGGGCGCTAAAATAATACAGGTATCCATAGTGAAATTGCAGTAGTACTAGAACGTCTGGATTTCTTGTGAGTGCATTTGTATCAAATTAATACGCTGTGCTACAGCACATTTCAAAGTTTTTCAGACTCTGCTGCATACAGTTTTGTGTCACTCCTGGTATGAAAGTGACACAAATCTGATTGTCGTGATTACATTGGGGCAGGAATATCTGTTAGTGTACGCAAATATTTACTGCTTAAGCCCCTAGCTTTTTATGATGGAGTGTTTTTATTGGGAAATGGTGGATGTATATACACAAGGAGCCCTAAATATTTGCGTATTGCCTTGTTGAACAATAGGTTACACCCCTAGCCTGGAACATATCTGACAGGAATAAAGTAACAAAATATCTGACAGGAATAAATCTGATACAACCATCATTTTTTGTAACTCCTAAATGAAAATATCTTTGAACTTTGCTTGGATTTGCTTGATTTATAATATCAACCTATCTTCTATGATGTCAGTATATGTGATAGGAGTAACCAATACTATAATGGAAGCAGCAAGCAGCCATGTATACATGAGGGTTACATTATTTGGAAGCATATTTCTTGTATTATTTTTAAATCATATTTGAATATTTATTTTACAGGCAGTTTAGGACCCAACCCTACTCTCATTGGCTTTTAGTCTAATAGATACGAAAGAAGAGGAAGCTGATATTTGAATCATGTAGCAATTAAACTAAACAAAGTCCCCTTCTGTTGTTTGTTTTCCATTAGTGAATTACTTCCAGGAACAAAGTGCAGGCAAAAGAATACAGGAGATTGGGACTGCAGGATAGTTTTTCTCAAACCAACTTTTATCTCTGACAAAATCAGCCCAGAGGCAATAGAATACTAATGACCCTTGGTACATTTGATTATCCGTGATATTTGATAATTCGCTGGCCCTATTTGAGGGCTTCCCACTGATTGGTAATGGTTTAACTGATGGCTAGCTCTCTGAGCTCTTCTCAAGCACAGTTAACCAGTATTAGCAGCACAAAGCATTCAACCATCAAGACCTCCCTGTGTCCTCCAAAAAAAACCCCAAAAAACGATCTGATTTTTTTAATTATTAATTTTGTGGTCCTTTTATTTGCCTTCTGTTTTTTAAACTTCTGAGTTACACTCAACTTATAGTTTTTCTCTGCAATCATGAGGGCTAAAAACATACATTCTCTTTAGAAATGAAAGTTGAGATTCTCATGTACTCATATGGAGCAGGGGCTTTAAGGAAAATGCTGAATAGCGAGGTACTCATAAGATTCAGTTCAGCGGTCTCAAACTCATTCATAGTGGGGAGCATATTTTAATACAGAGATTCTTGTGAGCTGTCACCTCCACTTGCATAATATCCCTGTTAGTTTCTGTGTAATCTAAGTATGATATATTTCTAGTTTGTTTTAATACAATTTTTAATAATGTCTAGCTCTTAGAGATCTTTTCATTGAGAGCTCTCAAAAGGCTTTACAAAGGGAGGTCAATATCATTATCCCCATTTTACAAATGGGGAAACTGAGGCCAGTGAGTTGCTCAAAGTTGCCTAGCAGGCCAGTGGCTGAGCTGAGAATGCTTGGAATTTAGAAGCTGGAAACAAGGAGAGCCAGTATCAGTTCATAGGCCGTGGTTTGAGACTCTTTGTCTCAGTTTAATGAAAGGAAAAAGATATTCCTGTAAATGTGAAGCTTGCTTCTTATTGCACAGCTTACCCCAGTGTCTTATGATTTTGTTGAACCCTGTTCCCACTCCTTGACTTTGCTCCCTCTATTCTTTGCTATTAGAGTGAGTTGTACCCTTTTCTGTGTTGTTTTGAGTAGCTTCCTCTCTCTTTCCCTACACTGAGTTCTGTTCTTTTGCTTCTCCCCTAGATTTCTGGTATCTTCTTCTCTCTCGCTCTGTGTTTTTGTCTTCATTTATCTTCTCCTCCCCCAAACATCCTTCTTCTCACTCCCCAGATTCACATCTTCCAACATACCCACCTGTCCTGCATGTGCCCATATGCAGCCACACATTCACAGGCTGATTTCTGGTTCCCCCATTTAAAGAGAAGTGGGGAGATGCCACTCTGCTGCCTCTTGTCCTGAAGATACAGGCATGTCCCCTGGATCACAGTGGTCCTGTCTTTCTAACGTCTAAAAGAAGCGGCTGCCTCCTGTGTTTCTGTGGGTACGTCAACACTACGGGATTATTCCGATTTTACATAAACCGGTTTAGTAAAACATTGTATAAAATCGAGTGCACGTGGCCACACTAAGCACATTAATTCGGCGGTGTGCGTCCACGGTCCAAGGCTAGCATCGATTTCTGGAGCGTTGCACTGTGGGTAGCTATCCCGTAGCTATCCCATAGTTCCCGCAGTCTCCCCCACCCCTTGGAATTCTGGGTTGAGATCCCAGTGCCTGATGGGGCAAAAATCATTGTCGCGGGTGGTTCTGGGTAAATGTCGTCAGTCACTCCTTCCTCTGGGAAAGCAATGGCAGAAAATCATTTCGCGCCCTTTTTCCCTGGATTGCCCTGGCAGACGCCATTAGCATGGCAACCACGGAGCCTGTTTTGCCTTTTGTCACTGTCACCGTATGTGTACTAGATGCCGCTGACAGGCGATTTAGCAGCGCTACGCAGCAGCATTCATTTGCTTTTGCATGATAGCTGACATGGTTATCAGCTGTTCTGTACCATCTACTATGCCATTGTAAATTGGCAATGAGATGATGGTTACCAGTCCTTCTGTGCTGTACCATTTGCTGCTGTCATAGGTGCCCCTGGCTGTGAGATCAGCCAGGGGTGCAAAAGACAAAAATGGGAATGACTCCCTGAGTCAATTCCTCCTTTATGGTATCTAAAAATAGAATCAGTCCTGTCTAGAATATGGAGCAAGTGTATCAGAGAATAAGAGAGCACAGCTGCTCCGTGTCAGATCCCGCAGAAATGATGAGCTGTATGCCATTCACAGGGGGTGCCCCTGCAACAACCCCACCTGTTGATTCCCTCCTCCCCCAGCCTTCCTGGGCTATCGTTGCAGTGTCCCCCCATTTGTGTGATGAAGTAGTAAAGAATGCAGGAATAAGAAACAGTGACTTGTTAGTGAGATAAAATGAGGGGAAGGCAGCCTCCAGCTGCTATGATAGTCCAGACAGGACATTAAGCAGTGTCGGGGAGAGGAGCCCAGCATCCCGCTATGATAGTCCAGGCAGAACAGAATCTTTTCTTTACACATGAAGGGCGGGGGCTGATGGAGCTCAGCCCCCTGTTGCTATGATTAAGATGGTTACCAGCCATTCTGTACCATCTACTGAGAAGTAGTAGCACTCATGGGCTGATGATGACGATGGATATCAGTCATATTGTACCATCAGGCACCAAGGAGAGGGGGCGAGGATGCTACAGTTCAGTGCCGCAGCATTGCGTCTACCAGCAGCATTCAGTATACGTAGGGTGACATTTAAAAGAGTCAAGAGACTATTTTTTTCCCTTTTCCTTCTGTGGGTGGGTGGGGGGTGGTAAATTGACGAGCTATGCCCTGAAACACCGCGGACAATGTGTTTGACCCTACAGGCATTGGGAGCTCAGCCAAGAATGCAAATGCTTTTCGGAGACTGCAGGAACTGTGGGATAGCTTGAGTCCTCAGTCCCCCCTCCCTCCCTCCATGAGCGTCCATTTGATTCTTTGGCTTTCCGTTACGCTTATCACGCAGCAGTGTGCTGAGTCCCTGCTATGGCCTCTGTCTGGAGATTTTTTTTAAATACTTTGGAATTTCGTCATCTGTAACGGAGCTCTGATAGAACAGATTTGTCTGCCCATACAGCGATCACATACGTACGGTCCATGCTGGAGCTCTTTTTGGATTTGGGACTGCATCGCCACCCGTGCAGATCAGAGCTCCATGCTGGGCAAGCAGGAAATGATATTCAAAAGTTTGCGGGGCTTTTCCTGTCTACCTGGCCACTGCATCCGAGTTCCGATTGCACCACTGACCACTCTGGACAGCACTGTGGGATACCGCCCGGAGGCCAATACCGTCGATTTGCGGCCACACTAACCCTAATCCAATATGGTAATACCGATATTAGCGCTACTCCTCTCGTTGGGGAGGAGTACAGAAACCGGTTTAAGGAGCCCTTTATATCGATATAAAGGGCCTCTTAGTGTGGATGGGTGCGGTGTTAAATCGGTTTAACGCTCCTAAAATCGGTTTAAAGATGTAGTGTAGACCAGGCCTGTGATTCCACAGTTGCTCCCTTCCCTTAGCAGCCAGCCAGCCACCCCCGTCTCTACTCCCCTACATCACTCAGCGCATTCATGCTTGCCACATCCCTACTAGCCTAGGGCAAGTGGATTTTTAAATCCTGGTAAGTGAGGTAGAGAGAGCAGCAATCCAATCTGTTCCCTTTGCATTAAGCTGCCCACTCACACTAGACAGAAAATCAAATATAGAAAACATATTGTAAACACTTATTTAAAAATATTATAATGAAGTATCGGTTTTTCTTGCAGAAAAGCTGAATGCCTAGAACACCTGGGATTCATAAGTAGGTTCTCATCCAAGTCCTAACTGGGCCAAGATGCCTTTAAGTTACAGAATTGTGTAAGACCAAGCAAACCAGGATCCGTAAGATAATCTGCTTTTCAGAAACCAGACATTGTCTCAACGAGCAACTTGCCATGACTCCCATAACTTACTGATCTCCTATTGCACATGTGCATCTCCAGTATCAGTATCTGAATTTGTTATACAGTGAGCATTAACATTTCATAAAGTGCTTCTGTGGTGACAAGTTGAAAAGCATTCCGGTTTCAGGGAAAGGAGCTACTTACCTCACCTCATGCATAAGATTCCATGCTGCTTAGGACGTTTATAAAGTTGCTGTATACATGGTCTCACTTATCCCAGTCTGTCCTATTGGGCAACAAACTGTATATGATTGTGGTCTGTATACTGACTAGCAGCTGTGAGCTTTCGGGGCATTGCACAGTGCCCCTTTCTGACGTTAAACAAACCTGCCTACTTATGCAATTTCTTCAAACATCTGTAACATAATGTTCAGACTATATTTTATTTTCAAGAAAGCACTCGGCCTCCATCTCAGAGTGGAGATGATGGAACCGCTTAAATAACACCATTTACTCCAGTCTGGCTCCACAGGCAGATCAACAAGCCTCGTGGTCAATGATATTAAAGGCTGCCCTGGGCAAACTCATTATTGTCATTAAACGTAATAGTGGCAGTTGAGGAAGTTTTTTTTTTTCTCCCTCACGCCCTGATCCTGCAAACACTTATGGATGTGAATAGTCTCAATGATTTCAGTGGGGCTACTTGTATGTGTAAAGTTAAGTGGCTGTATGGGTGTGTTTTGCAATTTCTGGGCGGTAAAGGGGGTGTGATTTTTTTTCCCAAAGATGTCTAAATGATTTAGGAGCAAAAGTCCCATTAAAAGTCAATTGACCTTGTGCTCCTGAGTCACTTAGGTGCTTTTGAAAATCTCACCCTGGACCTAAAACTGCCCGATCTAGGAATATTCAAAAGAAACACCAGTTCTTTGCCATGGCCAGTTGTGTGTTTTCCTCTCGTGGGTTTTTTATTAATCAAACGTTTAAAGTCAGCTTATTTTCCAGCCCCATCATCATTCCTAGTATGTCCCAGTGATAGATTTGTGAGATAAGCAACCATCAAAAATAATATTTCCTTTGTTAAAGTATGGCAGCAGGTGCCAAATAGAACAGCCAAAGCCCACATCTCTTCTTTCTGGATCTAGACTTTGGGCTAATGGGCTGTAGTATTGGACCGCAGCACCGCTACGTAGTTCATGAATGGATTGGTTCATGTGGAACCTGGAGAACTTTGAACTACCCCTTCTCTTTGTTCAACTTCTCTTTACTATTTGTTTGCTTCCCTGTGTATTGAAATGACTTTAATCACAAACCTAAGTATCCAGCATCCATCAGAATCAGACTCTCTACTAGTATTCTTTAAAGCATTCCCCATACAGGCTGCCCTACCAAGGACCTGGAGAAGCCAAACCCAGGTTCCCCTTTCAAATATTGCACATGTCTTGTGCTGTTGCACTGCTGGCTGATCTGTCTCACTTGTATAACCCCATCACCATAGTATTTGAGCATCGGTTTCAGTAACAAGGGCAAGTTAATCTCATGGCTGCAAACATCAACAAAAATGAGACGGTTCAGGTAAAGGCATTCATGTTGAAGTCCTATGTTTTTCTTAACTTGTGCATTAAAACTGCAGTCTGTGTGCCAAATATTACTGCTTCTGTAAGAGTGGATGAAGAGGAGTCTTGCCTATTTAGGCCAGTGGCAAATTTACCACTTTGTACCTCAGTGCATTTAAAATCGCCAACTGCACATGCGTATAGATATCAAGTCTAATAGCAAAGCAGGACTTTGGCCATCTCTTCAATGGGAGAGACGCTCTGTGATGTCTACACATATCACCCATGTTCAGTGCAAAGATGAATTGACGTGGTTGTGCTTAAAAACAAAAAAATACTCTTAACTGCTTACGGTACTTGTGTAAACTTCGACAAACAGTGACACCGTATGTCAGTTCCCCTTTAATTCACCTGTCAACACCAAAATTCAGTGTTTCCTCTGGAAAGTTGTCAATGGCTAGATTAACTGCCAGAGCAAAGTCCTGGATGCAGATGCCAGTGTTGATTAGGTGTCAACTGATAACACTCTGAACTAGGGGATTGACTGATCACAAGTTTTTCAGATCCCTTTTAAGGTGCATTGATGTGTTTAACTTCCATACAGATTCTCTTAATCATTTGGGGCTTTTCTTTACCTGAGAAACAGTCATTTCAGTTCACCCTTGAGATTCAGTTGTAGTCACTTCCTTTAAAACAAAGAAAACTTCTAGCCTCCTAATCTCTTCCCGCCCCCAACCCGATTAATTGCTCTCTTGCACGTGCATGCACCTTTATATATATCTTCCAATAGTTCCTAGAAGCCCCAGTCAGGATCTGGGCCCCAGTTTGCTAGGCACTGAACACTCATAAAATATAAGACAGGGCTTAAATTTAACTAGGCAAGACAGAAAATGGCCTGTGTCTGAATGAGATTTCCTTGCATCAGGGATGGTCTAACTATATGTATGCTGCATACCCCTTGCTCTGGGAGAGCATAGTGGTTGTAGGATGCTGTTGCTTAGAAGTGAGGGAGGCTCTTGAATGGCCACATAGGGTCACCTAAAATGTGTTACGCAGAGTGGTATGTGGAGGAGTTCCAAACTCTCTCCCTCCCTTTCATTGTGTTGTTAGTTTATTGTATTGTAAGTTTTTATGTATTGTACTGAAATATTCAAATGCTTAAGAGTCCTCCTTGTACTGCATTATTATAGTGTGACAGGATAGAGCTGATGCATGCCCAGTCTTTAACATTGGGTTTTCTCTTTTTTTTTTTTTTCTTCCTTCTAGAGATCCACGGCCAACAAACCAACGTGTCAACAAGCACGTCGATAATGATGTCAACCTCCGAATCCAAAACCTGACCATCTTAGTCAGAAACATCAAGATTTATTATCAGGTGTGCCTTCTGCTCTTACTGGTGTCTGCCAAGGGTTGTGGTGTTTCCGCTAGTACAGGAATTAGTAGTCTGTTAAAGAAAACTACCACAGGAAATGAAGAGGAAATTGTGTTCATGTAAAAGCATTTTCAGTCATCATTGCCAGCACTTTGAAATACAGATAGAGCTAACTTTTCTAGCCTTCATGGCCCATCGGCAGATTTTAAAAAGGAAGGAAAAAACTGAGTTTGAAGGATATGATAGCACTTTAGTTAGCTGTGTCAATATTCAAGTCTTCTGCAGGATCTATGAAATAGGACTAATGTCTGAGGATATAAAACGTGTTTTAAACAAGTAGCGTTGCTTTCACTCCTAGAGACATCTTGAAATGCCAAGGAGTATTAAAATGGGCCTGTACGTACATATTGTGTTTAAAAAAGTCTCATGAAAGACTGACTACATCAACTCCCATTCCCAGGTTCTTCTCATCCACCTGCATCTCTTCTAGCCATATGCTGTACACTAGAGGCAGCTGGGTGGAGTGTTGCATCTCTTGAGAGTGTGGGAGAATAATGGTACTTCATTGACTTTAATTACAGTTCTGTGGCTTGATGCCACTAAAGTAGAGAGAGACCCCAAAATATTACTGCCACCAATTGCTATCTGTGCTACAGAGCTTGCTAAAGAAAGTCTGAGAGGGATTCATGCAGAAGAAAGTAAAATAGAACCGATGACTTTTAAATGCAAGTTGTGGCAGCATGTCAGGAGAGTAGATTGTGTAGCTTTTTGATCTGAGGTGGTATGTTGGCATTTTATATATTTTTGAAGACAACAAACGTATGGCTCAATCATTTAGCACTGTAGGTATTGCTGAAATGGGTCGTCATTCACTTAAAAAAAAATAACTTTAATTGTCCCGTTGAGTTCTCTACCCAAGCAGGGAAATCCCATTTCCTCAATCTTTCAACATAACAGGATGGGATTTCCTTGTCTGTCTTTGTTATTGCTTACTCAGCACCATAGATCTGTATGAAGTTTTACAGACATCAGAAGACAGAGAGAGACAAGGTGGGTGAGGTACATTTTATTTTTATTTATTTTTCCTCCCCCCCTTTTATTGGACCAACTTTTGTTGGTGAGAGAGACAAGCTTTTGAACCACCCAGATTCTTCTTCAACTTGTCTGTCTCGCCAACAGACGTTGGTCTTATAAAAGATATTACCTCACTCACCTTGTCTCTCTAATATCCTGGGACCAACATTTCTACAACTATGCTATGTACAACATCAGAAGACACAGTCTTTCTCCACAAAGTTTGCAATCCAAGAACCTGATCCTTAGTTTGCTGAGAGCCCTAAGCATTTAGTCTCACTCATGGGAGTTCAGCACCTTGCAGCAGATGATCAGGCCCTTTGTTAGACAATGTACGAACAGGGGCTAGAGTATGGGAGAAAATAAATGTGATTCAGAATTATGTGACCTGGCTTGTTTAGTGTCTTGTTGGTTTTGCGCTGTTGGGTTTTTTTTAATATAATCTAATCCAGCCAGGCACTACAGTAATACCTTATAACACACTTTCTTATTATTTGTAACAGGGAGCAAGAGCTGTGGCTGGAGATGGGAGGCATAATAATAAGATTCTGGCCATATTCCAGAAAAATCATTCTAGACCATTACTTTGTCAGGCTAGTGCATCTCCCTGCCTCAGGAATGCATACCCTGCATGTAAATAGTATGATAGCAAAAATTAATTAGTTTGTTCTTGAAAATATTAAATAATAGCAAATCTAACAAATTAAATTTTTGTATCTATACACTACATGTAAGGAGCTCATTTCTCCTTTATCACATCAAGATCTTTAGGGCAAATCCAAGGCCTCTTGTTAATCTAAGAGAGATTCCCTTTTAAATGACGCTGCATAACCTTCAATTCCCAATAGCCTGGAAGGAGTTAAAGGCTGTCTGTGCAGCAACCTGCGCAGTTCTATATATGATTGATCTGCAACGTCACATTTCTACTAATGGTTGTTGTATTTTGGAGGATTTCTTGTGTGTTAGAAGCCCAGCTAGTATATATCATTTGAATTAAATGATGGTTGGTTGTTACAAAGTATACCCAAGGCATCTAGAATGGATATTTCGGGATGTGCTAGAGAATTTTGCCATCTAAAACTTTTCATAGTAATTATTGTGAAATCTCTCCTCCTTTGAACCTTTTTGTTTGTTGTTGTTTTTTAAGTAGCCTGAAATTAGTTGTGTTTGTATAGTTGAGTAATCTAAGTCAATAGCTCAAGATGAGGCTAGTGTGTTACTGACAGAAAACATCTAATCAATTTCAGTGGCAGTCTGGAAGTGGGAGGGAAGGTTCCTGACAAACAATAGAAGCACAAATTGCTGCTTCCTCAAGGGAAGCACAAGCTTAAAAAACAGCATGTTGGCCTTGGGGAATTCCCTTCACTTTCACCAAATGGACTCAAATCTCGTTTACAGCTAATTCCTTGTATTTGGTGGGGGGAGTATATATGGAGGGAACTGAGGGTGATTATTCTTTTGTGTGTTATTAAACAAAGGGTCAAAGTGGGTGTGTCAAAACAAAAGCCTTTCCCCCCCACCCAAAGACAAGGAAGAATAGAAACATAAATTCATGGTCCCTTAGTCCCTGTGTTTTGTGGAATAAGATATCAGTAGCTACTAAAATTAAACTATTTTAAGATATCACTCAAAGGCTGGATAGTTTTTTGGGTCCATATAAATGTCTAACATAACTGTGCTCAGTATAATTGATCTCCTTGTTAAAACAAAATTTATTTCAGTATTTGGTGATATTCTTCTGAATGTAGAGGTGGGAATAAACCAGAACCCTGGACCCAAATTGCCCCCCACAATGTTAGGACATTCCAGATCTGGATCGGAACTTTGAGGCACTATCTCTCTAACAGGCCTGAGCTGGGTATCTGGGAAATTTGGATCTAGATCTGACCTTTGTGGCTTGGACTTATCTCTTTTTAAAATTTGCTTCACTGGGCATAAATGGGATGAGCAAATGCACTAAAGAAACACTTTTACACTGGAATCAGAACAGTTTAGGTGGCTCTGAAGTTCACCTGGTGTTTCAATTGCTGTTTTTGTTAACTCTGTCAAAAGCAATTAATCTATGAATTCAGTGAAGTTATGCCAGCGCTTACAGCAGCGCAAAACCTTGATCACTGAGGGCTGTAAAAAAACAACCACCAGTGCTTTGTGTCATGATTGTTGCAGTAAAATGTGGAGAAACATTGATAACTTTTAAGATGAGAGAATTTTGATTTGGCCAGTTCCAATTTTTTATTTTAATGGGAGTGTATAAAAAAGGGTTAATCCTGGTGGCAAGTAAAGTCTCTACATTTCCCAGTGAGTACCTGCACTTTTACAGGCTCTGTAATCATGGCCTGTGAGAACTTCATCTCCTGAAACTAAGCAAATTAGTCACTTTGTTGTGGGATTTCTTGAGCAGAAATCTGTTAGAGGATCTGCCACTAATTCCATTTAATGAACATTGTGCCACTGGCTAACAGCAAAAATGCTGGTAATTAATTTTTTGAACTTTTGTGACATTTTGGGAAGGCTTCTATGAGGGAGAATGTGAAATTTCATTGTCAGCTGTGTGTGTGTGTGTGTACATGTGTGTTGGAGGGTGTGTTTGCACTTTCAAGCTAGTGCTTTGATCAAGCTGATGGTTCAGAGCATTGGCAGCTTTCCACTGCCCTTGTTGATGTACGTAATTGTATGTCTTTAACGAACTGAAAATCAAAAAGGAATCCTAGAAAAAGTGGAAACATGGATGAATTGCTTAGGAGGTGTACAAAAGAAGAACACAAGCATAGAATCATAGGGTTGGAAGGGACCTCAGGAGGTTATCTAGTCCAACCCCCTGCTCAAAGCAGGACCAATCCCCAGTTGGCCCCCTCAAGGATTGAACTCACAAACCCTTGGTTTAGCAGGCCAATGCTCAAACCCCTGAGCTATCTTCCCCCCCATGTAGGGACAAAACCAGAAAGGCTAGGACACAAAATGAGTTACACCTTGTAATGCACGTAAAAGGCAGTAAACAGGTTCTTTAAATACATTAGGAACAAGTGAAAGACAAAGGAAAGTGTTGGCTCACTACTTAGAGGAGAAGTTGACCTAATAACTGAGGACATCAGGAAGGCTGAAGTGTTTAATGTCCATTTTGCTTCATTCTTCACTAAAAAGGTTAAAGTTAGCAGATAACACAATTAATATGAGCAACAAGGGGGAAGGAAAATAGGGTAAGAACAGGTTAAAGAACCTTTAGATAAGTTAGATGTATTCAAGTTGGCAGGACCTGATGAAATTCATCTTAGGGTCCTTAAGGAACTAGCTGAAGCCTGAAGCAATCTCAGAACCATTAGTGATTATCTTTGAGAACTCATGGAAGACAGGGGAGCTCCCAGAGGACTGGAGAAGGACAAACGTAATACCTATCTTTAAAAAGGGGAGAGATGTGGGGAATTGTAGACTGGTCGGCCTAACTTTGATTCCTAGAAAAATACTGGAACAAATTTATTAAACAGTTTGTAAACAAGTAGAGGATAAAAGGGTTATGGTGCAGCCAGCATGGGTTTATCAAGAATAAATCATGTCAAACCTGCCTAACTTCCTTCTTTGACAGGGTTACTGGGGAAGCAATATGGGATATATCTTGACTTTAAAAATGGATACTGTCCCATGTGATGGTCTCTCAATCAAACCAGGGAAACGTGATGTGAAATTACTATAAGGTGGGTGCAAATCTGGCTGAAAGACCAAGAGTAGTTATCAATGGTTCACTGCTCAACTGGATGGTGTTTTTTAGTGGGGTCCCTCAGGTCAGTCCTGGGTCTGGTACTATTCAATATTTTTCATTAATGATTTGGATAATGGAGTGAAGAGTGTGCTTATAAAATTTGTAGATGACATCAAGTTGGGGGGCGGGTAAGATGTAGCTAGGACAATGGCAGGAGAACTTGGGGAAAATCCTGAGTGTAGACACACCCTATTCTATTCTGTTTGGTTCTTATACTGAATTCATCACCATAGCACCCTTTACCACACTGTAGGTAATGCTTTATTTAGCCTATGGATGCTAGCATTAAACCATTGTCAACACCAGTGCAACTGCATTCTTTACCAACAGTGGGTACAGAATGTGCTTGTGTGGACTAGGCTTTGGAGCGGTTATTTGAAACAAGCCTGGGCTGGGGCAGACTGGCAGGGTAGCCTGGGGAAGCTTGAAGTGTCATGCTTCTTCCATTCTGTGCATCGGCCTCTGGATCTGACACCTTTTATGGGCAATGAAATTCATTTTAATTATAGTTTGAAAAAACTAGAAGCAACAAAAGGATCTGTTTCCATATCTGCTAGATCATTAACTTTCAGACATGCCAATATTCACTCAAATGGCACATACTGCATCACAAAAACCCCTACAGTTTGCATAAAAGCTTGTGGTTGTGGGAAGAAAAGAATTAACATTATCATCACTTGGCTAGTGTCTGTGTGGTTTTGAGGCTTATCTTTCATTTGAAGAATGCAGATTGGAAATGCCAGTGGAAGAAGCACTGTATGTGGTCACTGCTACATTTTGATGCCTGTAGTTCCCATAGTTGTGACCACTAAGTCCTTGGACAATTGCTTGACATTTCTAAATGGCTGGAAATAGTTCTGCATTTAAAAAAGAATTGCTGCTGAGAAGCAATTCTGAAACCAGTTATACTCTCAAAATGGCTCATGTGCAACTTCCACAAGTAACTCAAACCTTAAGTTCCATTAATAATGGTGGGAGGAGTAAATATGAAGTCATTCACTGAATGTGCAGAAAGAACATTATATATATGTCGTATTGCTGCAAATCCAAGTTCTGGTTTTGGTTCATAGCTTGTGCCCAATAGCTGTGTTGCCAGCTGTAAACAAGATTTTATATACAATGTGCCCCTTTGTTGAATTTACATCTCTCTTCTAATAGTAAGAAGACCCCCAGGAGTCTCTGATTTGTTGCTTAATTAATAGGCCTCTATAGGTAAACTTTATTTCTTAGTACTAATACATATCTATATTTCAAGCGCTCTCTCAGTTCAGGAACTCAAGGGAGGAACTTTTTTCTTGAGTTTTGAAATCCAAGCTTGTAAACCACAATATTTGTCTCTTCTCAAGACCACAGTTTTTACAAATAGTCCCTTATAAATTCACCCAAACTACTTTGCTGACTATACACTATGGGTTTGTCAATTTCCTCTCCAAGGTGTATGCAACTGAGAGCACAATTTATTTGTAATATATATTTAAGTGCCTGAATCAGTCTCTCATGTGTAATTTTGAACATTAATGTGCCTCTCAAAGATAACAGATTTTAAACTGTGATAACTTGTAGCAGGATATGGGGAAGGTAAGGTATAGAAGCTGAGATTCTTAGTACTATAAACCTTGTTACGTATACTGGGAATAATTTAGTATCAAGTACTTGTCCTTTTTACAAAGGGGTAATTTGGTCAAGTGGATTGGGTGGTAGGAGATGTTGGTTTTAGTCCTAGCTCTGGTGGTCACTTTGGGCAAGACCTTTCTGTTTTCTGTGCCTCCATTTCAGCTCCTACCCTTTGTCTATCTTTATTTAGATTGAACGTCCATGGGGCACTAACTGTCTTATTGTGTGTTTACGCAATGCCAAGCACAGCAGGACCCCAATCTCAGTTGAGGCCTCTTGACACTACTGTGATGCAAATAAAATTTGTGGTCAGGTTTTCTATTATGGAATCACAGAATGTAGGGCTGGAAGGGACCTCAAGAGGTCATTGAGTCCACCCCCTACACTGAGGCAGGACCAATTAAACCTAGACCATCCCTCACAGCTATTTGTCCAACCTGTTCTTTAAAACCTCCAATGACAGGGATTCCACAACTTACCTTGGAAGTCTACTCCAGTGCTTAACTATCCTAAGAGTTAAAGTTTTTCCTAATATCTAACTTAAATCTCCCTTGCTGCAGATTAAGTCCATTACTTCTTGTCCTACCTTCGCTGGAAATGGAGAACAATTGATCACAGTCCTCTTGATAACATAAACAGTACTACCACCGAACCAGTTATTCCCTGTTTTGTAGTTACGCATTTGATTTTTCTTTTCCTTCCTAAGTGTAGTAGTTTGCACTTTATTGAATTTCCTATTGTTGAATTCAGAACAATTCTCCAATTTGTCAAGATCGTTTTGAATTCCAATCCTATCCTCCAGAGTGCTTACGACCCCCACCGTCCAGCTTGTTGTCATCTGCAAATTTTATAAGCATACTCTCCACTCCATTATCCAAGTCATTAATGAAAATGTTGAATAGTTCTGGATCCAGGACTGACCCCTGAGAGACTCACTAGTTACACCATCCCAGTTAGATAGCAATCCATTGATAACTACTCTTGGAGTACAGTCTTTCAACCAATTGGGCACCCACCTTATAGTAATTTCATCCAGACAATGTTTTCCTAGTTTGATTATGAGACTGTCACAAAGGATGGTATCCCTTTCTAAAGTCAAGATTTAGCCTGTCTTCTGCTTCCCATGTAGGCCAGTAACCCCATCGGAGAAGGAAATTAGGTTGGTTTGGCATGATTTGTTCTTGACAAACCCATGCTGGCTGTACCTTAACCCTTTTATCCTCTACTTACTTACAAACTGATTGTTTAATAATTTGTTCCCGTATCTTTCCAGTTATCAAAGTTAGGCCAGTCAGTCTCTAATTCCTCAAGTCTCCTTTGTTTGCCTTTCTCCAGCCTCTGGGAGCTTTCCCATCTTCTGTGCGTTCTTGATAATCGCTAATGGTTCTGAGATTGTGTCAGCTAGCTCTTTATGTGCCTTAGTATGAATTTCATCAGGCCCAACTGACTTGAATGCATCTAACTTATCTAAATATTCTTTAACCAGTGCACTAGCTACAGTATGAAATACGAAGTAGACAGTATGTTAAGTGGATACTAAGGATACTCATATACTGTAGTCAGGTGTGCCATGTAAGTGAATTCTTTGTTCTGGCACAGATTTCTTGAGTGAGCAGGCAATCACTTAATCTCCCAGTGCCTCAGTTCCCCATCTGTGAAACTAATGGTACCGCCTTACCTCACAAGTGTGTTTGTAGAGATAAGTATACTAAAGATAGTACAATAATGGGGGCCATAGAAGTACCTTTTATAGGTAGGTCCCTAGACAGGTTACTCATCTGTACCAGAGAGAGAAGATCTGATACTGTGTAGTGAGATTTATGCCATCTGTAACTCTGGTGGAAATAGACAAATTAGCCATTTGTCCCAGAGTGTGGTGGCTAATTTGGAAAGATATCAATATTTTGAAAGCTACTATTTCAGATGGTACAGGGATCCCGCCACATGTCATTGAGAACTCTGCTGTTTACTAGCTGTGATTCTAGGATGCATTGCAGCTGATATATTGGATTATGTCTGAAAGCTTAATACAGCACTGAGCTTT
This sequence comes from Mauremys mutica, assembly GCF_020497125.1. Taxonomy (NCBI): domain Eukaryota; kingdom Metazoa; phylum Chordata; order Testudines; family Geoemydidae; genus Mauremys; species Mauremys mutica. Next base: position 30,975,282 of record NC_059075.1, read on the forward strand.
GAAAGGCACATTTTTCCCCCTTGAGGCTCTGCATATATTTTAATCATGAATGAAATGCTGAACTCAAACAGATTGGGGGGGAAAATAGCCCGGCTTTTAAACTTCTTTATGCCCCGTAATTTCCTGGAGCTGGAATATAGGAAGGACAGAATAGGCTGGCATGTGCCTGGGTTAGTTCTGTCTTTGTTTTGGCTAATAAGCTAGGAAGGTGTGAATTCATTGTACAGACAAATGGGGAAACCAAGCTGAGATAGCAAGGGACCTCATGTGTGCTCCTTAATATAAATACTAAAGGATGACAATGAAGATGACTCTGAATTCTAGGCTCATAGCTTGAATGGAATGTACTTGGAGGAGAAGGGCTGTGCTGCTGTCATCAGCTGCCTCTTTTGTTCCGATCCAAGTTTCAGTGGGTTTGTTGTTCTAGTTTGTGGCAGCAGTTGGTTAAGGTTGCCACATCAGAAGTAGAGTCAAAGGGTCAAAATTCTGAAAGCACAGGTGAGGAGGTAAGATGATCACGGTGGGCTCCAGCACCTACTGGACCCGAGGGTGCAAAAATGGGTATTGTACAGCATGAAATACCTCTCTGGCTTTTATTCAGCACTTCTTGATTTAACCCACGACATTTTATCATCAACTAGGGGTATGTCTACACTACAAGACTATTTCGAATCAACTTAAGTCGAATTTGTGGAATCGACCTTACGAAGTCGAATTTGTGTATCCACACTAAAAACACTAATTCGACTGTGTGAGTCCACAGTAACGGGGCCAGCGTCGACTTTGGAAGCGGTGCACTGTGGGAAGCTATCCCACAGTTCCCGCACTCCCTGTTGCCCATTGGAATTCTGGGATTCCCCCCAATGCCTGCTGGGGGAAAAAATGTGTCGAGGGTGGTTTTGGGTAACTGTCATCATTGAACCGTCAATCACGCTCTCCCTCCCTCCCCGAAAGCGCCAGCGGGAAATCTGTTAGCGCACTTTTCTGGTCAGTGACAGCGCGGACGCCACAGCACTGCGAGCATGGAGCCCGCTGGGATCATCGCTGCACTTATGGCCGTTGTCAACTCCTCGCACCTTATCGTCCACCTCTTCCACAGTCAGGTGCTGAGAAATTGGGCTACTTTTCAATGGTGCTGCGAGCACTGGTGGACCATGGGGGACGTTTTACCAACATCAACGTCGGGTGGCCAGGCAAAGTTCATGACGCGCGTGTTTTCAGGAACTCTGCTCTGTTTAGACGCCTGCAGGAAGGTAGTTTCTTCCCAGACCACAAAATAACTCTTGGGGATGTGCAGATGCCTATAGTGATCCTCGGGGACCCAGCCTACCTGCTAATGCCCTGCCTCGTGAAGTCCTATGCAGGCACCTTGCACAGCGACAAGGAACTCTTCAAGTACCAGCGAGCAGCGTGACCTGTGACTGTTCAGTTTCTTTACAGAGAAGCTGAACCTGCCCCTGTTTCTTTACCAAGTTACTGTTGACCAGCATCTGCAGTTACATACTCCGTCCACCCCGCTTCCCCCACTTCCAACACACGTTTAAAAATAAAATACATGTTCCACTGTAACTTTACAAAGGTTTCTTTATTGATGACTTTGCATTAAAGGGTTGAAACTGGGACGCAGACTGTGCTGGGTAGGGTGTGCGGTGATGTAAAGACCGCCTCTAAACTCGAGGAATGACAGGCTCCTGCTCCCAGAGCGGTCTGCAGTGCCGGACTGGTTGTTTCAACGGAGCCTGCCATCCCTCCTTTTTGGGACTCTGTGTGCGGGGGCTATGTGGCCTTGTGGCGGGGGAGGACGGATACAGATTCCTCTGCTGTGTGGCTCTGTGGTCCAGGACAGGGACCGTTGCATGAGATCTGTAACCCCCCTCCCCCGCTACAAAGTCTCGTACACCCCCACCCACACAGAACCTGCAAACCACCTCCCATACCGACCAGGGTGCCTACTGACTGCACTGTGTGTGTGACCTGCTGCTGATCCTGCCCCCGTCTCTGTACGCTGCTAAAGGTGACTGTCCTATGCAATACCCTACCCCCTTCCCCACCCACCCCTTCAAACGCAGCGTTGTGTAAAAAAGCATGACGGAAACAGTAATTAACAGCAAAGTATTTTTAATAATTAACCAGACAGGGGATGAAACTGGGATTGGGGCTAGGGTGAGTCAGGAAGGGAAGGAATTCTCAAAAATTAGGGTGAGAGCTTTTGGGTACTTGAGCACTCTGCTGGGGTGCAGTGACAGTTTTCACGGCCCCTGGCGCCACTCCTTCTGGTTACTTTGGGTGACGGGAGGTATGGGACTTTGTGGCAGGGGAGGGCGGTTGCAGATACACTGTGGGGGGGGCTCTGTCCTCCTGGCTGCGGTCCTGCAGAACATCCACAAGGCGCCGGAGCGTGTTCGTTTGCTCCCTCATTAGTCCAAGCAGCGTTTGAGTCGCCTGCTTGTCTTCCTCACGCCACCTCTCCTCCCGTTCGCTGTGTGAGCGCTGGTACAGAGAGAGGGTCTCCCTCCAGTGGCTCTGCTGGTCCGCCTCGGCTCGGGAGCACCCCATAACTTCAGCGATCATCTCGTCCCGTGTCTTTCTCTTTCGCCGCCTAATCTTTGCCAGCCTCTGTGAGGGGGATGCTGTGGCAGGTCTGGAGATAGTCGAAGCTGTGTGATGGGAAAGAGGGAGTGAATTCCTTGCAAACATACATTTCTGCGAACAATGAACACAATCTAGTCTGTGTCTGTGAACAGCACCATGCACAGCACCTATCTTGTCCGCACTCCTGCAGCAGGCAATCCGGAAAGCATAAACTCTGCCCCTGTTCCACCCCATCGCACTGTCCCCCGACCCTTGGAATTCCGGGTTGTGATCCCAGTGCCTGATGGTGCAAATTTCATTGTCGCGGGTGGTTCTGGGTACATGTAGTCACTCATTCCTTCCTCCGGGAAAGCAACGCCAGACAATCATTTCGAGTCCGTTTTCCCTGGATTGCCCTGGCAGACGCCATAGCGTGGCAACCATGGAGCCTGTTTTGCCTCTTGTCACTGTCACCGTATGTGTACTAGATGCCGCGGACTGAGGCGATTCAGCAGCGCTACACAGCAGCATTCATTTGCTTTTGCATGACAGCACAGATGGTTATCAGCCATATTGTACCATCTACCATGCCATTGTAAATTGGCAAGGTGATGATGGTTACCAGCCGTATTGCATTATACCTTCTGCTGCTGTCATAGGTGCCCCTGGCCAAGATCAGCCGGGGGCGCAAAAGACAAAACTGGGAATGACTCCCCGAGTCAATCCCTCCTTTATGGTATCTAAAAATAGAATAATTCCTGCATAGAAGATGGGGCTAGTGTATTACAGATCCAGTGTTTCAGAGAACCAGAGAGCACAGCCGCTCCGTGTCAGATTATGCAGGAATGATGAGCTGCATGGCATTCACAGGGGATGCTCCTGCAACAACCCCACCTGTTGCTTCCCTCCTCCCCCAGCCTTCCCGGGCTACCGTTGCAGTGTCCCCTGATTTGTGTGCTAAAGTAATAAAGAATGCAGGAATAAGAAACAGTGACTTGTTACTGAAATGAAATCAGGGGAAGGCAGCCTCCAGCTGCTATGATTGTCCAGACAGGACATTAAGCAGTGTGGGGGAGAGGAAAACAGCATCCTGCTGCTATGACAGTCCAGGCAGTACAGAATCTTTTCTTTACACATGAAGAGCGGGGGCCGATGGAGCTCAGCCCCCTGTTGCTATGATGAAGACGGTTAGCAGGCCGTCTACTTATGGGCTGATGATGAGGACGGGTACCAGTCGTATTGCACTACACCATCTACAGCAAGGCTGATGATGATGACGACAGATATCAGTCATACTGCACCGTCAGCCACCCATGAGGCGGAGGGGGGAAAGGATGCTACAGTACAGTGCCGCAGCATCACGTCTACCAGCAGCATTCAGTACACATAGGGTGACATTTAAAAGAGTCAAGAGATGATTTTTTTCCCTTTTCCTTCTGGGGGTATGGGAGGGGGGTACATTGACGAGCTATGCCCTGAACCGCCGCGGACAATGTGTTTGACCGTACAGGTATTGGGAGATCAGCCAAGAATGCAAATGCTTTTCGGAGACTGCAGGAACTGTGGGATACTTTGCGTCCTCAGTCCCCCCTCCCTCCATGAGCGTCCATTTGATTCTTTGGCTTTCCATTACGCTTGTCACGCAGCAGCGCACTGAGTCTCTGCTACGCCGTCTATCCGGAGATTTTTTAAACATACTTTGGACCAGGCGTAACATTACAGTAATTCCCCTAATTAGATGCAGGAGTCGCCGAGCGAGATCGCACTGAGGAGGGTCACTGAAGGAGATAGAGAGCGCATGCTGCGTGAAAGCCAGCACAAACCAGGGCCCTATGCAGCCGTGCTCGGGGAGGCAATGCTCATGAAAGCCTGGCGCGGAAAAGTGTGCTACCACAGAGCACCCAATAAGGCAGCTCTCCCCAGGAACCTCCTGCGGAGGCTTTTCGATTACCTCCAGGAGAGCTTCGTGGAGATCTCCCAGGAGGATTTCTATTCTATCCCCATATAGAGACTTCCTTTTCACATACTTCAGCTTCCTGTTATATTAAGAATAAAAGTTTACATGTTTAAAGCACTTACCGACTGCTCCTTCCCCTGATTCAGGGTCCGGGTTAACGGCCGGGGAGGGTTGGTAGGGGATCTCCGTGACGGTGAGGAAGAGATCCTGGCTGTCGGGGAAACCAGCGTTGTAAGCGCTGTCGCCTGCCTCGTCCTCCACAAACCCTTCCTCATCTTCCCCGTCTGTGAACATCGCCGAGGAACTGTCCGTCGACACTGTCCCATCGTCAGAGTCCACGGTAACTGGTGGGGCAGTGGTGGCAGGCTCCGTAGTGTCCGTTTGCCGCTTTGATTTTTTGGTAGCCTTGTCTGGGGTCCTTGATTTTCACGTGGCGCTGCGTTGCATCCCGCCTGTATCCTCTGTCTCTCATGGCTTTGGAGACCTTCTCGTAGGTCTTTGCATTCCGTTATTTGGAGCGCAGCTCCGAAAGCACAGAGTCCTCGCCCCACACACCGATCAGATCCAAGACTTCCCGGTCAGTCTATGCTGGGTCCCACTTTCTATTCAGAGATTACATGAACTCCTCTGCTGGAGAGCTCTGCATCGCTGCCGGTGCTGCTGAGCTCGCCCCGATGTCCAACCACGAAATGAGATTCAAACTGTCCAGACAGGAAAAGGAATTCAAATTTTCCCGGGGCTTTTCCTGTGTGGCTGGTCAGAACATCGAAGCTCGGACTACTGTCCAGAGCGTCAACAGAGTGGTGCACTGTGGGATAGCTCCCGGAGCTACTAAGTTCGATTTGCATCCACACCTAGCCTAATTCGACATAGCCATGTCGAATTTAGCGCTACTCCCCTCGTCGGGGTGGAGTACCGAATTCGAACTAAAGAGCCCTCTAGGTCGAACTAATTAGCTTCCTGGTGTGGACGGGTGCACGGTTAAATCGAATTAACGCTGCTAAATTCGACATAAACTCCTAGTGTAGACCAGGCCTAGGAGGGTGGGGGAAGAAAGATACTTGGAATGGTCTGAATTAGAGAATATTTCCACTGTCATTTAGACAGCTAAAAAAAAAAGAGTGAACGTTTAATTTAGGTCTGTACTAATTTGAATTTACCTGGTGTAAATCTTCTGTTTAAGAATTTAATTTATTCTAGTGTTAACCTAGTAAACTGTTGCACTACAACTTGCAAGAGTAAACCCCAGGGCATTTTGCTACCTTCCACTACCATATCTATTGTGAGTTTTTGATTAGGTTTAAGGCATATATCACTGTATCTAGACAATCTCATCAGATTCAACATGCTTTTGACTCCATTCTGCTATCTAGACGTAGGCAAAATTCCCATTTACATCGGTTGGAGTATTGTTTAGGTAGGTACTGCAGCCCTAGGTTCCCTATTGCCTAAGGAAGCTACAATTTCAGATATATTGGAAAATATTCTGTCTGCTGTGTGCAGTGTATAGTAGTAAAGGGATTTATTTCTGCTAAATTAATTGTTTATACAGGCAGTCCTCGACTTTACGATGTTTGACTTACCATGAATGGCACCTACGACGTTTCTGAATTGACATCCTGATTCAACTTATGACAATTGGTTTCAACTTTACGACATTCGATCCCGCAATGGAGTGGATTGTGGTTCTGAATTATGACATTTTGACTTATGAAGCAATTTTCAGGAACCAATTCTGTCATAAGTCCAAGGACTGCCTGTAATGCCTGTTGCATAGCTATAATATCTGCAGCTCTAAAGGCCTGCTTTGGTCAGTTGTATTTCTATAATAGGTTCCATTTAATTTAGCCTTTTGCATACAGATATTTTAAAGTGAAGTCTACATGAATGCCATAAATATACAGTAAAAAAAATCTTCCAATTGCACAGCAGTTCCCTAAACACAGGATTTCTGCTTCTTCTTGGCAGGTCACAAATAGAAATGATATTTCTTTGATTATATGCACATTCTATCAATGAATAATTTTATATTATGATCTCAGAAAACATAATCTGTATGTATCAGCATATGTAAATGGTGTATATGAACCATATTAGATCCATTCTGTTTTAGGTGCTGGTTTCCCTAAAAATCTAGATTAATCTCCTGTACAGACGTGGTATATAAAGAGGGGAATTAAAACCTTAATCCTGCAATGTCATATGCACCCCATTGACTTTAATGGGGCACTGCATGAGCAAAGGGTTCTGCCTGTGTCTGAGAGTTTGCAAGATCGGGGCCTATGACTTCAGCTGTATCAGCACTTAATCTTAAAAGTAGCAGTTACTTGGCCATCGTTTTAACATAGGCCTCCCCCCCCCAAAAAAAAACAACAAAAAACAAAACAAGGAATTGGACCTGCAAACCATACCTCTAGGGTGTTTTTTAATTTTGGAAAAAAGCTTGGACGAATTATTTATTTATTTAACTCATAGGCATTCCAGAAAAGGAAGTTACTGTTTTTAGATTTGCTTTTGATACTGTCATATGTCTCATGCAGTTCATTGTTGTAACTGGCCGGCAGTGTTTGTCTGAAACACCCGATCCTCCTAGCAGGTGTAGATCCTGCTGGGGAAATGGGTCAGTGGAGTTTGCTGAATCGTGTGGCTGATTACCGCACCTGGATATAAAGGAGTTGGGAGTGACTCTCTAGAGAGCGGATGTAGAGTGTGGGCTGAGCAGACATGGTGTAGGAATGGAGCAGGCCAGGGAGAACGCTTGAGCTAAACTTGGTTGTTTTGTTAATAAGGGCAAGCCTTAGGAACAAGGTGAAATTTTGACACTACAGAGCATGGACTGTGTGTCAGAATTGGTTGTGAAGGGCAACTGTTCACAAGTGTGTGTTTTAACTGAAATTTTGTCATCCACTAATCCCTAATATGCAATAATGCTTCTGGGTCCATGGGTTTGTTTTTTAATGGGGAAGATTTTTAAAGACACCTCTTACTTTAAAAAAACCAAACAAACAGCTGTGCTAGCACAACGTCTGTTTCTTGTCTCTTTGAGATAATTTGAATGTGTGCACTGATGGTTACACTGTCTAAACCACACAGCATGTAGCAATCTAGATAAATCCAGCAGCTAAGGAGTTAAGCTTTTAAATTCTATCAGGCCCTAATCTGGCCAATAAAAGTCCTTAAATAAGAATCTGTTCAACAGACTGAAATCACCCCTGTGGAGCTGTCACTGTCTGTCAGTTTAATAATTAGCATTATTAAAAGTCCCTAGATACTTACGTAATCTTGGGTTTTAGTATTTCTAAAGACATGGATAGAGGCCATTAATTCTGCTATTCCTTTTAAAAATCAAGCCCACCCCTTATAAAGTAAGATATCATGCACACTGCATCTAAATACCTCTCTCCATTTAAAAACTGAGCTGTTGGAATTATTGAATATCTTTAAAACCTTTTAACTAATAAGCTTAGTCCTTCTCTCAGGAAAATGGATCCAATTTGTTGGATTTAGTCACCTCATGTTAAATGGCTAATTTAAAATATTTGCCAAATCTATTTGCTTTGAGGTTTAAAAGCAAGAGAAAAAGTAAATGTAATTTTTTTCCATGGCATCTTAAATACATATTTTTTTTCAAAAGCTGGCCCAATAGACTAATGCATAAAAGATCCACCAATGGGGCCTTTGGAATGGAGTCCAATATCCAAATGGTGTTTGCGAAGAGACCTACTTCTGTGAACCCCTTCGGTGCACAGTGGGTTAGAGGAAGGAGAAGGTCATGTTGGGGTTAATGCCTGGTTTATTTGGAACAGCTGTGTTGCAGTAAGACTAAATGGCTGTAGTCCCATGAGAACCATAAGAATTACCACTAGAAAACAGTGGTGGGTAAAACTTCTCTTGCAAATGTTCAATCCAAAATTGTCAGTTTATGAATTATAATAGACCTTTTATAGGATACCTGTTCAAGATTGTTTCTTTAGAACATTAGCTACCATACTTTAACACAGAGTAATGTGGAATTCAGTTTTTAAACTACCTTTTAAATTTACTAATTACGTGTTTTGCTTTAAAGTGAGTTTATGATCCAAAATATGAGCCTCCACACTTGCTCCTTTCAAGTCATACCAGCTTATTTTAGTGACAGAAGTATCATTCTGGGGTTTTCTTTACTGGTGATCATCACTGCTAGCTCTCCTGAGCCAAAGCAGCTAAGGCAGAGGGAGGTGGGTTATTTTCTGGCTCACAGATCCTCAACAGAATTCTTAATTAAATTTCAGTTATAGCATCTTTGTTACTGGTAGTGACACTGAAAGCAAACAGCTTGACTTCCTGGTCCCAAGCTGAGTCCTGGTCTACACTATGAGTTTAAGTCGAATTTAGCAGCGTTAGATCTATTTAACCCTGCACTTGTCCACACAATGAAGCCATTTTTGTCGACTTTAAGGGCTCTTAAAATCAATTTCTGTACTCCTCCCCGACAAGGGGATTAGCGCTGAAATCAACCCTGCTGGGTCGAATTTGGGATAGTATGGACGCAATTCGATGGTATTGGCATCCAGGAGCTATCCCAGAGTGCTCCATTGTGACCACTCTGGACAGCATTCTCAACTCAGATGCACTGGCCAGGTAGACAGGAAAAGCCCTGCAAACTTTTGAATTTCATTTCCTGTTTGGCCAGCGTAGCGAGCTGATAAGCACAGGTGACCATGGAATCCCAGAATTGCAAAAGAGCTCCAGCATGGACCGAACTGGAGGTACTGCATCTGATCGCTGTATGGGGAGACGAATCCATGCTGGCTGAACTCCATTCCAAAAGACGAAATGCTGGAATATTTGAAAAAAAACCAATGGCATGAAGGACCGAAGTTATAACAGGGACCCGCAGCAGTGCCACATGAAGCCTACCAAAGAACCAGAGAGGCAAAAGGCCGCTCCAGGTCAGAGCCCCAGACATGTCACTTCTATGATGAGCTGCATGCCATTCTAGGGGGTGCCCCAACAACTATCCCACCCCTATGCTTCCCTCCTCCCTCACCCCTCCCGGGCTACGTTGGCAGTTATTCTCTCATTTGTGTGCTGAATTAATAAAGAATGCATGAATTTGAAACGATGACTTTATTGCCTCTGCAAGCGGAAATCAAAGAGGAGAGAGGAGGCGGTTGGCTTGCAGGGAAGTAAAGTGAACCAAGAGAGTGGGTTTTCATCAAGGAGAAACAAACAGAACTTTCACACCGTAGCCTGGCCAGTCATGAAACTGGTTTTCAAAGCTTCTGTGATGCACATCGCACCCTGCTATGCTCTTCTGGGAGAGCAGCCTGAGGCAGAAGCCTCCAGCTGGCATGATATTCCAGGCAGGACTGAATCTCCATTAGACGAAACTTAAAGAAGAAAATGACCTGGAGTGAATCCCATTTTTGTCCAGGCGCCTCGACCTCACCGAGGTCGGCCAGGATCACTCACAGGACGACGACGGCAGCTAGCAGTCATATAGTACCATCTGCCGTCCACAAGGCAAGGCAAGGGGATGCTGCTGTGTAGCACTCCAGTACCGCATCTGCCAGCACCACCCAGGAGACATATGGTGACAGTGAGCTGAGCAGGCTCCATGCTTGCTATGGTATGTCGTCTGCACGGGTAACCCAGGAAAAAAGGTGAGAAACGATTTTTTGCCATTGCTTTCACAGGGGGGGCTGACGACATGTACCCAGAACCACCCATGACAATGTTTTTGCCCCATCAGGCATTGGGATCTCAACCCAGAATTCCAATGGGCACCGGAGACTGCGGGAACTGTGGGATAACTACCACAGTGCAACGCTCTGAAAGTCGACGCTAGCCTCAGTACTGTGGACGCACACTGCCAACTTAATGCGCTTAGTGGGGACACACACAGTCGACTGTATCAAATCAATTTCTAAAAAAATCTACTTCTATTAAATGGACCTAATTTCATAGTGTAGACATACCCTTTAGTCTGTAGGGGTGATAATGAGAAGGTTTTATTAATATGGGCATGTTTTATATGAGTAACTAAGAAATCATAAATGTGAGTTCTCTTAATAGTTATTTTTCAGAGCAGAACCATAGTGTAACTTAAAAAAAAGTTACCCTCTCATACAATTCATGTCTTCAAGTTGCTTTTTGGCTTTTGCCTCTTAAAGAATGCATGTATTTTTTAGGTTTTCATCAATGTAACAGGGTGCAGCCAGCCTTTTGTCTTCAGTGTCATGATTTGTATTTATCTGAGTAGCACATTGATATTTCTTTGTGGTTTTATGTACAGAAGGCATAAGCTGATACACAGTAACAAAAGCTGCCAGTTTTGCAAGAGTTGCTTACGTTTCAGTGCCTGAACACTTAATCTTGCCCTCTGATTCCAATCCTACAGAGAAAATAAAGCCAATTTGTTCCTTTTCATTCTCTAACTTGGAGCCTGATCATGAGTGCTGTTGCACACCTTCAGTTCCTCAGCTGGCTTCAGGTGAGATGCTGGGCATCTCCCATGACTGGGCCCGAGAGCAGTTTTGTTTGATACACTTGTGTATGGTTAAAACAAACCGTGACCTGGCATCTAGCTTTGCTTTGGCTCTTCTCCCTGACAGCCTGTTGCAATCTTAAATGCTTTTCAAGGTACTGGTCATAGCTTATTAAAACTAATTCTTTCAGTGTTTACAACAACCAGCTGGATACCTGAAACCATCCTTATCAGTTGTTTTCATCTTTGTGCACAAGTGGGTTTCTCAGGTTTGCTGAAGCATGTTAGGTTGATAATGCATCTCTGCCCATCTTACCAAAGAAAGAGCTTTTTTAGTTAGTCAGTGCTGTTGCCTATTTCTATAGCGATCTTAATACCACTTTTCTATTTTCCAATGTCCAGAATTAAGGTCAGACCTATTTCTTCAGTCATTTCAGCAAGACTAGATAGAAGTTCCCTTAACATGATCCTGGGCCATGCTTTAATTCTGCAGCCATCTAGATACAAAACATGAAGGAATAGTTACATGACTAATGATCCTATTCTCCTGGGTCTCTGGTGATTATCTCCAATACCAAATTCAACAAAAGCAGAAGGATGGATCTAGTCAGTATTCATGGTGGAAGCCTCATATATTGGACTAACCTAATCCGTGTCCTAGTATATATAGAAAGATAATGTAACCATGCGTAATTGCCGGCCTCAGTTTATTTGTAGTTGGCTATCCACTTTGCAGAATGATATGCAAATAGGCAAGAATCTGACTGCCCTGGTTTTGATAACTTGTAAAATATGATGCTTATCCAATAAATGTCGTGTAATCTAGCATTTGGGATGTTTATGTATTAAGTAATTACAAAATTAGAGAAAGTCTTTAAGTTGTTATAAAAGTTGGTGACAGCCAGGTTACGCAGCTAAACAAAAAGCATATTTAAAATGAACTTCTGTGTTTTGCTACTCCGTGTACCTGATCATTAGCATAAAAACAGGAGTCGTAGCTCACCACTTGCCTGAATTATGCTACTTTACAGATGCATGTAGAAAGTGACTGAGAATATGGAATGCTCACCACACTTATGGGTTTTAAAGGCTTGCGGTAATATAAACAAATCCATATGCAAGACCTGGTTTGTAGTTTGAACGGTATGATTTTTTTAATTTTTTTTTTTAAGCAGAGGCAAATATAACCTATAAAAGCAAACATGACAGGAGTACAGGTCTCCTTGCTTCCCTGTTTGTTTTCTCCTCCCAGGGCTGCCAAAGCTGCTGTGTGGCTGACTACCACAATAGTCTCTTTTTTTATGGTAGTAGCAACAGTTGTTTTTCTTTCACTATGGTCACAGGTGTCAGTTCAGGCCTGTACAGTGCAAACAAATGGCAAAAAGGAGAACTGTGTAATATTAGAGACAGCTAAAACTTGTAAGTAGTTTTCTCATCCAATTCATGATTGCTGGTTATACTGTCACCAAATTAATATCTATGGGTATTAGAAAATGTACAAGAATGTGAAGGTCGGAAAATGCTGAAATTGCAGTAAAATCAAGAAATGCTTTATAACCAGATGTTCACTTCAAACACTGCAAGAAAATAATTCAGAAGTATGTGATGTTTCCAACTTCAGTATATCTGACTTTTCTCTGCCTCTTTTCAACATTTGAAAAATACATAAATATTAATATATTGGTACTTAAAAAAAATTACCTTGAAGTATTTTCACTATAGTAGGCTAGTTTTATGTTATTGTGTTCCTCCATCCTCACTTATTTAAGACTTTAGTTCCCAAACTGTGGTCCAGCAGAGAGCTAGTTTGTCCCATAGTGCTGACGGCTCCTCCCCAATTCTAGCTGCTAAATTACATTAAAACGCAGCTAAAATATATTTAATACTTTCCTATTGCTCTTCCTTGAAGACAACCATTGCAGCTGATACAAGCATGTTACATGGTTACAAATGGGTGGGGTTTGTGTAATAGTTAGGGCCCTACCAAATTCACGGCCATGGAAGAACACATCACACGCTGTGAAATCTGGTCTTTTCCCATGAAATCTGGTCTTGTGTGCTTTTACCCTATACTATACAGATTTCACAGGGGAGACCAGCATTTCTCAAATTGGGGGTCCTGACCCAAAAGAGAGTTGCAGGGGGGGTGTCACAGTGTTATTTTAGGGGAGTGGTACTATTGCCACTAATACTTCTGCGTTGCTGCCTTCAGAGCTGGCTGGCCAGAGAGCAACGGATGCTGACTGAGGGCCCAGCTCTGTAGGCAGCAGCACAGAAGGGTAGCAATACCGTACCAAGCCATCCTTACTTCTGCACTGCTGCTGGCGGCAGCTCTGCCTTCAGAGCTGAGCTCCCAGCCAGCAGCCACCACTCTCCAGCTGCCCAGCTCTGAAGGCAGCACCGTCGCCATTAGCAGCACAGAAGTAAGGGTAGCAGTACTGCAAACATCCCTAGATAAACCTTGTGACCCCCCTCTTCCCCAACTCCTTTTTGGGCCAGGACCTCTACAATTACAACACCATGACATTTCAGATTTGTGTAGCTGAAATAATATTTATGATTTTGAAAATCCTATGTCCATGAAATTGACCAAAATGGACTGTGAATTTTGTAGGGATCTAGTAATAGTGCTTGGGAGGAAGGAAGACCCCAAGATGTTTTCTATTATCATTCACACTAGAGAAAAGGTTAGACAACCTCTGTTTTTTAGGAGAGCACCTTGAACTAAATGCAAGGCACACATAGGTGAGGCTAGAAATTCTTTTAGTAATCTAGTTCCTGCCACTGTCTGAGTGGTCAGAAGGTCCTGGATTCCAGGAGGTAGATTGCTTCTTTATTGGGAGAGAGATGAGTTGGTATAGGTACAGGATGCTATGTCTAATTGATTTACAACATGCAATCTGCTGAACAGAGATGAAATGACAAAAGCAAATCTAGGATGTAGTATACCACTTCCAGAACTCTAGAAACTTAATTCAGACCCTCAGCCGGCTGGATGGCTTTAGTCTCTGTTTAGGCACTTTTGTTCATGCACAGTGGGTGTGAAATGCTATCATGGTGATCTGGTACTGTTTTACACTCACTCTGCTGGTGTGAGTGACTGCACAAGTTGCAGGGGCACACAGAATCAGACCCCAGGTGTATTAACCCTCATCAGATACAATAAACCCTTCTTTGAGCATGTTCCCAGGCAGTTATTCAAACCTAAAGACCAAAGCATTTGGGTGTGGGGTATGTTGTTCCCCTCCTTGTCTCTTGATGTTTTACAACACAAAAGGAAGCTCACATGAACTGAACAGTCTTTTCTTTTAAATCTAGTGACTCAAATCATTGCTGGTAATTGTCCCTTCCAGTGTAAAGTCTTCCAAGAACTCAGTTTAATACTCGGGGGGAGGGGAAGAGGAGGATGTCTCTAGTCATGGTCAACCACCCCTGCATATCATCTACTCCCCATCTCAAATAAAACACATTTGTAGATTTTAGCATCTTGACATGTTCATCCATCATGGCCAACAAACAACTTGCCATTTATTCTATTTACACAAAGGAGGGTTCAGAACACAGTGAGGCCCAGCTGAAATTACAGTGCAGTGCTTTTCACTGACTGCTCTGATAAGCCTATTAAATAGATGCTGTCAGCCTGTTTAGCATTAAAATATGGCTAGTCTTAAATATGGGGGACTAGAGTGGAGATTGTACCCTGCATTCTAAACATGTAGGACTAGAGAGAATTTCACGCACGTACTGCTGGCAGTATTTGGCTCTTAAACATTTTTTAAAAATCCACCCACCAATTTTATTACTGTGAGGTTTTTGGATTCTAATGCTTTGGATTCTAATGATTCCATGCTTCTCCCCACCCCAACATGTGGTACGAGGAAGGCCCATCTGAATTCCACTCATCTTACAAGCAAGTAGGCACCCTGAGACATGCCGCTGGAGTATCAGAGAGAAATTAGGAATAGAATAAACTGGTTTCCTGGCATTCAGACACCGATGTTAGTGCTAATGCACAAACCTAAAAAAGCAGCCATGCTGGCAAAATTAATATAGTACTAAATACACAGCATAAAATATTCACCCTTGTAGAGGGCCAAACCTGTGTGTTTGCTTTCAAAAAAGCATCTTCTATACTATAGGATCATTAAACAGAGAAATGTCATCTGTTTATCTCATTGAGAGGCCAAGTACAAGGATAGATTTTTAGCTGCTGCTGCTTGCCTTTTTTTTTTTTTTTTTTTTTTTTAAGGATAAGCCATTCATTTTTCTTGGTTTGATTTGGAGCAAGTCTCTTCAGGTTCTCTTCCCAGAATGTATGATGTATGCCCTCAAGGGGGAAAGCAGTTAACAGTTATGAGATGTACTGTAGTTAGCTTACAAATAAACCTACTGAAGCAATAGCCTGCTGGGTACCCATGAAGTTCTCCCCGCCCCCACAAAGCAGGGATTTAGAATGCTAGCTTAGGGTTTTGCAGGAGAGAGAGAGCTTTCTTGTGGTTAACAAGAGAATCCTTCCTATATCAGAGCAAAAAGCAGAATGAATTTTGTTGCATGAAGGGTAACGTAAGGGGGCATGAAAAAATGTAAACATCAGTCACAGTTTAAATGGTTACCACAGCCCTGGAGATGATAACATTTTGTGCTGAGCCAGGGCAGTTTTTAGCTTTGGCTACATGTAGTTTATCAGACTGTAGAGCTAATGCAATAAAGTCTCATTTCCTGACTAAGTTAACATTTAAAACTCAGACTTCTTCCCTGGTGCACCACCCTGCCAAAGCAGCCTGACCTGCTAACCCCCCAAATAACAGTTTTCCCATAATTCATTGCTCTAATTTTCCCCTTTATGGGATACCAGCATTAGTGACCTGATGCTCTCTGGGCCCTCCAGTGTCCTGTGGTATAAGGATCTCTGCCACTGCAGAGTTGTGTCTATGACACTTGGCCACAGGCGTTATGCCCAATAGATCCAGGAGGAGCTTGTGACCAGCTTTTACCCAAGTAGGAGGTCACCATGAATCTGCATTGGCTAGCTCTCCAGACCCTGCAGCTCCGAGAATCCATAGGCAGAGTTTATTTCCAAACCATTTCTTAGCAAATCCTTCAGTCAGCCTGTGTTCATAAACTAATTAATTTTTTTAAAATAAATTTGGCCAAAATTAGGTTTTATAAAGCACTTGCATGGAATATCTTTCAGCACAGAATCCATGAACATTAATACCTGTGAAGCTCACAGGGTCTTGGGTATTATACGTGTGTGTTCTCCCCATTTATATTCACGAATGATCCTTATTTTACAGGAGGAGCATCTCAGGCACAGAGAGGTTAAATGACTTGCATAAAATGTCACAGCTGGTCCGTGGCACAGCTGGAAACAAGCCAGGAGTCCTAATTCTGTCACCTGCTCTAACCACTGGGGTTCATTCCCTGAGCTAATTGAATTCATGTAAAGAGTAGCATGAGTTTTTGAACCCAAGGCAACTATACAGGATATAGAACATTTTAGAGTATACAGTAATTGCAAATGTAGCTGGGGGGGAGGGTTATAGCTCTGATAAATAAATGGTTAGGAGTTTAAAGTTCATATTGCTTGGTTGTTAAACGTATTTTTTGCCAAGAAAATTCCTGTATAAAATATGAACAAATATGTAGTTCCATATAACAAAGCTCTTTTTTCAGTCTATAACAAGGAGTGGTGTCAATTAGCCAGAGAAACCAAGACTATATTGTATGTATTCATGAAGCAGGAGGCCCTCATTAAATATGTATTGTTAGTCACCACCTGCTATTTGTTTCTTGTGATTCATTCTTTAATGTGGTTATGTGTTTTTTCCCCATCATTATTCTTTTCTGAAGTACATTATTCAGTGCTTTGAACCATATGGGCTGAAATGCATTCAGATTTCTGGTCTAGCCATCCCCAGGGAAAAGACTTCTAATGCACCATCTTTATGATCAACTGGAAAAGCTGGCTGATGTTTTTTCATCCTGATTTGGTGGCCCTTGCATAATAACTAGAGCACTAAATGTGTGACCCTAGCCAAGAGCAAGCAAGATGATCAAGCTACGTTTCTGAGTAGGTAGCAACTGCCTTATGGATAAAAAGAGCCTCCCCCAAGTTCCTTACAAGGACTGAATTTAGGCTTTATTCTTTGGGGTAGAGACCACATCTTTCCTAATCTTCTGTGAAGCACCTACACTAACAATAATAATAGGACCGTGGCTACTAAACATGCATAAGGGGCTTGATCGTCATCTTGCATCAGCTTTACGCTGGTGAAACTCCACTGATTTCAGTGGAGTTTTCCTGATTCCAACCAATACAAGTGCCACCTCTGATCTCTTAAATATTAAAAAAAAAAAAAAAAACCCAGTTCAGATAACATACGTGTAGAGCTGTACTCTCAAAAGGGTGAGTGTGCGTGTATATATCTATAAACCCTTTTGTTTTATTGAGGAAAAGGGAGAGGTGGCAAAATATCCTGATCTTGACTTGGTTTCAAATCCTATCTTACATCACAAGTGGACAAACTTAATTTCCTCCTGCTCCCTATTATGCAAATCATAAAACTGCCACACAATTGGATGAAATGGGCAGTCTGCCCTAGTGAGGCCTGGGATTTGAAATACCAGGAACGCTGCAGCTCAGGGCAGAGTTGTATTGGCAGAGCTGTTTGAAAAAGCTTGCACAGCTCCTCCCTGCATTAGTTTTGGGTAAGATTAAAATGGCTGTTCCCTCTGTTTCATGGTATCTTATTCAATCGTAATTCACAATGAATTGTTAATCTGATGATCTGGAACACTAGGAATACATTCTTACCTTCTGCGTCATTTGTACGTGTATATATGTTAATGCTAGAGATCGGCATGAGTCATCAAGTTTGGATCAAGGCACAAGCTTCCTCATTATTTGTGGGTATTGGGGATTCCTGTCTAATACTTTATGTAGCCCCATTCGTTAGAGGATTTCAGTATGCTCTACAAACATTCCTATGCACCCCGTAAGATAAGTGGCTATTATCATTATCAGGTGCAGAAACTGAGCACTTAGATCAAAAATTTCAAACTTTAAATTCTAACCTTTAGCATCCTTATTTAGACATGTCAATACATGGCTGGACTTTTCAGAGGCACTGAACTTATGCGGCTTCCTTGAGTTCAAAGAGAGTGGTAGGACTTTTGCATATGTGAAAATCAGCCTACTTCTGTGAAGGTACCTTGTCATCCAGATCTACATTCAGATCCCTACATAGAAGCGGTCTGATTTTTTTCAGACATATGGAGTATCTACTACTACCTTTGGAGTTAATGGGAGCAGTGTGTGCTCAGTTCTGAAAAATCAGGTCACTTATTAGGCATCTATAGTTAAGTGCCTAAACTTTAAGCATGCAATTTTGAAAATGTCAGCCCTCATACCTAACACACTTTAATTGTAGATTTTAAGAGTGCAAGACATATTTGTTTCCCTGCAGCACTTGCTTTGGTAAGCAACTGAGAGCTAATTCCCACCGCTCTCCAGTTTCAGATCAGCTATTCACCAGAGTCAACTAATTCACGGTATTCTCAGCAAAGAACAGGTTTGACAAAGTAACCTGACACCTTAGTATAAATATATTTAAACAATGATTCAGGGAAGTTTTAATAAGTGATGTGAAAAGCTGTTTGTAAACCAGAACAAAACTTTCCTCTCCCCTAACTCCACCAATTACCCTCAACTCTTTGAAGCTCATAATAAACACACTGTTGCTCTAGTTACACACGTGCTTTGTGTGCCACAAGAATGAAAGATGACACAGTCCCCTTACTGATTAAGTATTAACTGAACTACTTGCTCGGGCTGTGCTTTTCTGACTTGATTTCAAAGCCCTCTAAACTTAGTTGCAGTAGGAGAGACAAACTCTTGCCATTAGCTACAGTATTGACTCAACACGGTATAGGAGAGGCAAGCCCCCCCTCCCCCAGCCATTCCAGGCCCCAGGGCAGCACAGTCAATGGATGCTCTTCCCGGAACAGCTGGGGCTTCCACGTGCCTGCCCAGCTGCGTTTGCCGCCAGCACCACCTCGCATACACCTAGGAGTCCTGCGTCCTGCCACTGCTGCGACCGTGTTAGCAGCTGGGAGTCCTGGGCCCTTTTAAATTGCCCAGGCCCCCAGGCA
This sequence comes from Mauremys mutica, assembly GCF_020497125.1. NCBI lineage: Eukaryota > Metazoa > Chordata > Testudines > Geoemydidae > Mauremys > Mauremys mutica. The sequence goes on from NC_059075.1 coordinate 30,994,433, forward strand.
ATTGCCCCTCCCCCTCCCCCCAGCAGGCCTGAGGAGAGGGTGTTAGGTACGGAACCATTATAGCCTTTGCATCAACTGTTAGCAATTATGACAGAAATTTAAACTGGATTGTAATCAAGATATTTGTGAATATTACACTAGTATTTATTTTAAGCTTTTTAAAGAGATTTGAACCCAAATGCTCCAACTCCAGTGCCTAAAGGTAAGCCCTTATGTCTATATTTAGGCTCCTAAATAAGTGACCTGCATTTCAAAGGCACTGAGGATCTGCAGTTCCCATTGAAGTTGTTGGTTGCTTAGCACTCCTGAAGATCAGGTCACTTGTTTAGGCACCTAAATATGGATTTTACGGTTTAACTTTAGGCACCAAGTTTAGTAAATGTTGGCCTTATTTCCCTACAGCCTTTGCTACTTGTAAATCAGCATTTAAAACCCTCCTAGAGTGAGAGCATGGGAGGCACTATTATCCCTTCAGCGTTCTGAGGCTTGATTCTTTCCTTGCCTGAAGCATTCTTTCTGGGGATTTAACATTTAGTCCCCTTTCATATCCTCCCTCCCTCAGCTTCTAGCTAGCTGGGAGGTCAGCCCCATCGCAGCAGCATTCCTATTGTTTCATGATCTGGCCAAGAGAGAGTACAGATAATTTGATATACATCTTCTTGTGTTTCTTCCTTCGTTCCAAGCCTGACTGTGTTACTTTCACAGTAATCCTGATCTCCAGCAGCACAGGTAAAGGGTGTGGTGGGAGAAACACATGGCTGCTTTTGGACATTGCCTTAAAGCATCGTAGTCTTGCCAACCGCCAGCCCCTCTGCGAATGTTAACACGCTAGGAAATGTCATTCTGAGTGTCGCTCTCTCCCAGCTGTTAAATCCAAAGAAACCACGGATCAAGAAGTATAACTGAGAAATGAAATTAGTAACACAGGGGGCTTTCTGTAGCACCTGTGATAACTCCCAGCCTCTCTGTTTTCCTGACTTGTAGCAAGAATAACACCGTCCTTCTGGTTGACTGTCTCCTCAGTCCATAACAGCCTATGGGCTACTTTTGAGGAAAATGCTGTATTGCCAATCCCACGTATTCAAAAATAATAAGCCAGACCCCCCCCAAATCATGAGATTTTAAATAATAATGCATGTACGGTTCTTTTTATTTGCCTTCCAGTTTTTGAACCTGTAGAGCAGTGGTGGTCAACCTGAGGTCAGCAGGCTGCATGCAGCCCATCAGGGTAATCTGATTGCGGGCTGTGAGACATTTTGGTGACGTTGACCGTATGCAGGCACAGCCCCCCGCAGGTCCCAGTGGTTTGCCATTCCTGGACAATGGGAGCTGCGGGGGGCCGTGCCTGTGGATGGTCACCAAAGTGTCTCATGGCCTGCAATCAGATTACCCTGATGGGCTGCGGGTTGCCCACCACTGCTGTAGAGGGTCACATTTTTCAAGTTTTTTCTCTTGAACCACGAGAGCTAGAACCTTTCTTTCTGTCTCTGTCTCATGAAAGTAGAGGTTTGTCACATAATTACCTGACTCCAGGAGCTGGGGCTTTACCAAATATCACAAGACTCAAAATTACAATGGTGAGAGCTAGCAATACTGAAAATATAATGCTTGGAAGCCTTAACACTGGAATAGCAGGGGTATTAGGTCCTTAATCTTTGGTGAATGTTAATAAATTACATAGTGACACAGTTTACCTTTGTCTCTGTGACAGCTGTTGGAAGAAAGGAGTCCTAGAATGCAGCTGCACCCTCTAAATTTTTCTTGGGGTTTAATGGATATTCCCAGGATATTATACGTATTAAGCATGTCAGGACTATAGCAGGTATTAGAGAAGGCAAGTCAAAAAGGGGAGAGGAAATCCCTTTAAAAATGTGTGTCAATTATTTAATGGCTTTCCACCCTAGATCCACAAGGATGACACTTAAATAATAACTCTAGCTAAGTCATGCTCTAGTTCTGCTTTAAAAGAAAACCCTTAACTCAGGGACTCCAGGGAGAGCCTGTGGGGGGGAGGGGAGGAAAAGGAGAGGTTAAAGCTCTGTTGAGTTAATTAATGTTAACAGTTGCTAGTTATCTGTAAGATCCACAGTAGATTACACAGATTGTATTAAGCAGGGCTAATCAGTAGTTTCAGATCTTTAAAGGGACACTGCTAAAGTTGGCAAATCTGAAACAGTGTTCCTTAAAACTTTATGGACACTGTGTGTGTACGTGTACACACATGGGTGGGTTACAGTCAATAAATCAGCCTTTCCTAACAGCTACCACACAGAGACATCTTGGATACGCATTATTTTATAGTCTAAGTATAAGCAAAAATTGGGGCAGCTGTTAAAATCATATTTCCTAATGACTGTATTTGTGTTTAAAGAAACTGTTCTGCAATTTTTACAACAATAGTAATACCTTTCTGTATTTAAAATAGGAGATAATATTACAGTACCACAATCACCATGGGGTGGCAAATTGTTTATTTTTAATGGCATAATTTATGGGATGTCTGTGAAATAGAATATGCAAAGCTCACATGGTGACATTCAGGTTTTATCATAAGAGTGAGATGGGTGCATTGTTCACGAGTGGCAAAACCACAGGTGAATTATGCAGCTCATCCCAAACAATGCCACACCACAGCAAAATATGTTCTGTACATGCCACGTATGTTAAAAACATCTGAGAGTTTGAGAGTTTTTCAATAGCATTTGGGCTATTTATTTTTATTTAATCCCTGAGCCTGTGAAGCCAGGTGCCTTAATAACTATGTTGCTAAAGACTGTAGAGTTTATTTTATTTTGTGCATAAAAATGGGACATTAAGTGTTGTGTGTTCCACTGAAATGCTGGTAATCTGTCCCTCCCATCAATATTATAACTATATATTATAACCATGTGATTTCAGACATTAAAGTTACCAAATACATTTATATGTATAGAAGATTTGTCAATGCTCCAAGAATGAATCTTGCCCATCCTGGGCCTCAAGCAGGTGTAGTAATTGAAAGGGAAATCCACATTTAGAGGAGGAGGAGGAAATATTTCGCTGGTAAGTTAATATGGGGAAAAAGATAGCTCAGGCATGTTAGAATAGGTGCTAGGAAAATTAATTAATAGACAAAGGGAAGATTAAGGTTAGAGGTGCTTGATAAAGTACAGAACTATGATATAAGTTCACTTATCACATAGCCATATGTAACAGATATGTAGTGTGTGTTTGTATAAATATATGTTGCCCATCACCTTTCTTGAAAAATTCTCAGCTCCACAAACTTACTCGTTTGCCAGGCCCGCTGATGGAGTGGGGACGGGACAAATGGGGCAATTGCCCAGGGGCCCGGGGACCTCCAGTCACCACCGCTGCCAGCAGCGCCGCAGTGCTAGAGGCAGGCTTCCTACCCACCCTCACTCCACACCGCGCCTGGAAGCATCCGGCATGTCCCTGCGGCCCCTGGAGAGGGGGGGTTTGTGTGCTGCCCCCGCCCCGGGCACCGACTCTGCAGCTCCCATTGGCTGGGAACTGCAGCCAATGGGAGCTGTGGGGGCAGTGCCTGCAGGCAGTGGTGCGCGAAGACCCCCTAGGTCCCCTACCTAGGAGCTGCTGCCAGAGGGGTGTGCTGGTCACTTTCAGGAGCCCCCTGAGGTAAGCGCCGACCCTTGGGCCCCTCCTGGACCCCAACCCCCTGCCCCAGCCTAGAGACCGCATCCAAACTCCCTCCCAGAGCCTGCACCCCACACCCCCTGCCCCAGCCTGTTGAAAGTGAGCAAGAGTGGGGGAGAGTGAGCGATGGAGGGGCAGGGCAGGAGCATGGTCTCAAGGAAGGGGTGGGGCAGAGGGTGGGGCCAGGGCCTTTGGGTTTGCGTGATTAAACAGTTGGCAACCCAACCAGGTGGGCACGTGGAAGCCCTGGCTGTGCCAGAAGAGCGCGCCCAGCAGTGCAGCTGGCAGCTCATTGGGCACCAGCAGCGCCGGCGCAGCATTGCCCAAGTGTCAGGCGGGCACGGGGGGGGCCCATTGACTCTTCTGCCCTGGAGCCCAGAATTCCTGTCAGCGGGCCTGTTGTTTACTCTGTGCTTATTTGCTCTGAGTGATACTAGGGCTAAATGGAAAATAGTCTTTCCCAGTGATGGTTTGTTATGTGTAAGGTGTTTTGGCACTACTGGTATTGGGTGCACTGGAAATACTTCCATGGAAAGTGGTTCTTGAAGAGTGCTGCATGAGAGCTAATGATAATTATTTATTAAGTGATACAAATTCCAACTTATTTGCTCACCAGCACATTTCAGGGTGCTGCTGAGTTCCCCTTCAGCCACACACATGCATGTTACAAACAGCAGGGAATAATTGCTAACACATGGGGCTGAGTTGAAAGATAATGTAACTCTATTAAACCCAGTGCAGTGCCTCCTGTTCACATCAAGTCAGAATTAGACTTCGGCTTTCAGTATCTGCAACGACTTGTTTTTACTATTGCAATACAAAATTTCTAACCCTTGCAAAAGCTACTAGTCTGGTGTCAGGTTATACTCAGACAGTAAATCTGAACTGTAAGCTGCTGATGATTTAGCTTCTTGCCCCTCCCCTTAGTAAACCAGGTGGAGATGGACAGGATGCAGTGCCATTAACAATGAGGCAAAAGGCACCATTTCCATTGGGAAGTATTAGCTTTGTCACCATTGCATAAACAAAGCTTCCAGAGTATGTCCCTGCTCCTTCCACATTTTTCTTGGCCAGTTCCTGCATTCTTCATGTGCAGCACCCCTTAAGGAGCTTAAAGGGTTAAAGTAATGCAAGGCTGTGTCCTTCCTCTGCTCTCCAACAACCCTCTATCTTCCATTGGGACTTTGATGTAGTCACAGAACAAGTCAGTCTGTTCCATTAAGAGAGCAGTTGCTTTTTCTGACTAATAAAAGCTGCTTCCGTTGTCTATCTTGCTCTTGATTTTTTTTTTAAGCTTGGCTAGTTTTGTTGTGCTTTATGTATATCATATAATAAGCTAGGGCAGAGAATGAAAGAAGAGAGGGTAAAAGCAGAGATCTCCATGCAGGGGCGGAAGCTGAGGCACTTCTCTGGTGCCCTGGTTTCCTTCTGACTCTGCTTGCATTTAGTAGCTGCTGGGTGCTATTCACTGTGGAAACGCTGTCTCTTTTTGTCATGGTAACTTCAAGCTGACAGTTAACAAAGTGAACAGATGTCAGTGAAAGGTCTCATTGGAATGGAAGGGGGGAGGCTTCTCTTTCAAGTGCCTTGATGGCAGCAAGTTGCAAAAAAACAGAGATTTTGTTCTGCTGGTGATATGATACAGTCGTCTCTGGGCCACACATGACTCTGCTTTGAAGAAACAAATCTTCTTGTTTTGCAATCTACTTGATTAGAAGCTGAGTGTCAGTTGCAAATAAATGCCTGTCTTCATCTTCACATGGGATTGCTCTGCTATGGAGAACTGCTCCCTCCTCCAAAGGATGCATAGTGGCCAAGCCATCAGAAAGTATTTAGCAAACTAAGGCCATGTCTACACTAGGAGCCGTTTCCCGAAATAGCTGTATCAGTGTGCTATATCAGCAGTGCTGTGCGGATGCAACTTAAACTGGAAAAACCGCTTTTCCCGGCATGCTTATTCCAGCCCTCCTTGAGCAAAACAAGCTATACCAGTAAAGTGCAAAACAGAATCTACACTAGGGGCTTCTGCCAGCTCCGCTTTGTCAGTCAGAGATCACAACTCGTCACACCCCATCCTGACAAACATAGTTATCCTGGCAGAAGTCTATAGTGTAGATAGGATGACCAGATGTCCTGATTTTATATGGACAGTCTTGATATTTGGGGCTTTTTCTTGTATAGGTTCCTATTACCCCCCCCCCCCCACCTCCTGTCCCAATTTTTCACTTGCTGTCTGGTCACCCTAAGTGTAGATGTGACCTAAGGGGAAAAATCCAAAATGTGCAGCGGGGGGGTGGTGGGGGAAGGTTTTGAGGGTGTGGAACCTTTTTCAGAAGTTTAGCTCCCTTTTGTGCCCCACCCCCTTTTTTGTTAGGGCTACTGAATAGTTTCTGTCACTTGATAGAGTATTAAAATTGCAGCATGGCCTGGAGATCAGACTGGCATTGGTGTGAGGAGTTCTAGGATCTTTTCTCAGCTCTGTCGCAGGCTTCCTGTGTAACCTTGGGAAAATAACTTACTGCTTTTGTGCTTCATCTTCTCCAGCTGTACAAAGTCCTTGGAATTCTGTGCAAATTACCAGCCTGTGACGATCCACTCCCCTACTAGCTTTTGCCAAGGTGAGGGACGGAGAGCACTCCTGTAGAGCAGTGCTTAGAGGAATCACATGATCTTTGCCTCAAGATTCCTCATCGGCCACCTCAAGAAAAAAAATTATGTGCACACAGTTGTGGAATAGGATGACCTGCTTGTGGATGATTTTGAAGGTTTCCAAAAACTGATAAACTAGATAGGCCCTGACTCTGGCAGTAGATCCTGGCAGTAATACTGTATGTAACTAATTAAAACCACAAAGGGACACGCTAATCAACAGGCCCCAAAGTTAATCTACATTTTAAAAACAAGACTGCATTTTGTCAGGTCATCATTCCCCTATTAAAACTTACCAACAGCCTTCCTGTGTTAGATGAAAGCCAAACAGAACCAAGTGAAATCTTCCCTTCAAATACCTATTTTAAAGATTTTACACCATTTAATAAATACACAGAAGCAGCAGTTCCCCTGTCATTGAAAGCCTAGAGAAATGGTGCTGAGTTGCTTCAGAGAAGCCTGGAAGCAAACTAATCTCATCTGTTTGGGTATCTTTTTTACACAGCCATAGCAATTAGCAGTAAAAACGTTTCATTTGCTCCCACCCCCAATTCACTCCCTGCATATCCTGCCACCTAACTGCTCCCTTTGTCTCCTTCTGGCCCTCTTGGTTTCACACCTTCTTTCAGGTTGGCTCTCTGAGCTCCGATCAGCTTCTGAATTCTCACGCACAAAGTTACTCTTCTTTCTTCCTTCCAGCCTCTTTAAAACTTTTCTTCTACAAATCCTACACTGATCTCTGTACCTTCTCATGGCTACACTGTTGTCCCATATGTAGTATTGTCTAAGTAAAAAGATAAGGTCCTCTCCACTTGGACTTTGTCTCTCTGCGCATATGTGTAATGGTAGGTTCATTTTGCAATAATATATTTATAAAATAGGCTGCATGAACACAAAAAGTTTTATACTCTATCGCAAACTGATGCCAGTTTTAAGCTCTACATGTATTTCAGAAATTAAGCATGTTTAAATTTATTTTTAACAGTTTCTATTTATTTTTGGGGAGAGGAAAGTAAGATGATTACCAATAGATTTTTATTCCTTTTTATAGTTGTGATGGATAATATTGGTTTATTTCTGTTTTTATCTATTTAAATTTTAACAGTTATGGGGAAGGAAGGCAGACTAATGACGACAGATGTTGAGATTAAAAAAGTTAAAGCCCCTGCACCGGTTCTGCTAATGCCGACATTGCAACATGTTTTATTTATATTAAGGTGGGAATCTAATAAGCTCTTAAGCAGCATTTTTCTTTCTTTGCCTATCTGTAGATTTTAATTATTATCAATAGCAATATGCTCTCATCAGTTTTTGTGTATACAGTGAAATCAATGTTTACCAACAATTACCAATAAAAATCGAATCCTTCCAAACCTACCAATATAGACCAGGAGTACTTGTGGCACCTTAAAGACTAACAAATTTATTTTAGCATGAGCTTTCATGAGCTACAGCTCACTTCTTTGGATGTTAGTCCTTAAGGTGCCACAAGTACTCCTGTTCTTTTTACGGATGCAGACTAACACGGCTGCTACTCTGAAACCTGTCAATATAGACCAGTTGCTCACTTATTTCTAGAGCCCTGCAAATCTGCGGATATCCGCGGACCATGTTTGCAGATCATGGCTTGGATGAGGATACAAATTTTGTATCTCTGCAGGGCTCAACTTATTTCTCTGGTATTCGTAGACAGCCCTCACAACCGTTTTAATCCAGGAGCTGATGGTTTTACCATTGGCAGAATTTATTGCAGATCTCCACCTTACATTAACCATAGGTTGGATCACTACATACCTTATTACTGATCTGAAGAACTCTGAATTATACTTTAGACATCACTTTGAAACCACTTACTTATCTGATTTATTCCATACGTACAGTACATCAGTAGTAACTGTCCTATGTCCATATATCTACTGCTGCTTAGTTTGCAAGTACCTGCTTATAATGTTTTGCATTTCCCTAATGCCATCCAGCCAAAGATCGCAAAGCAATTTACAAACATTAATGAATTCTCATGATTCTTGTATGGTAAATGAGTGTTAGCCTGGTAAACTGAGGCCAGTAAATGATGCCTCTTTATAAAACGTTAACAACTTAGCAGCTGTATATCCAAGCAACCCTGAAGTCATTTTATGTACTTAAGACCACACTTCACATTGAGAAATGCGTACTCCATGAGTAGCCCCATTGAAATCAGTAGGGCTACTTGCTGAGTAAGATACTACTCATTATGAGGAAGAGTGGCAGGCTATAGCCCCTAGTCTCTTTTGGGGCTTAACTGGCAGACTTTCAATCTGAAACTGACTCAGGGAAGGATACACTGATTACCACACTTGCAATGACCGGTCTGTGTGCTCCTGGCTGAGTTTTGTACATTCTGTTTGGAGTCATTCGTGAAGCCTGATTCAGACAGCTCTTCTGAACTTGATGATGTCTGCTAAGATTTTCATTTCTTACTGAAACATTAGTCGTGACAGGCCAGTCATTTCTAAAATCCCCCAAGGACCATCAGTGCCCCCATCTCCAACATCCGGCTATGTTCCTGTTTTTGTCTTGCTTGCTCTCAGTTTAACGTTTCAGGAGTTCAATCTTCTTTGAAAGCTGAAGTTGACATCTCAGGGCTTGGCTACACTTGAGAGTTGCAGCGCTGGGAGTTTACAGCGCTGGTCATCCAGCTGTGTAGGAACAGCGCTGGTGTGTGGCCACACTCACAGCTACCAGCACTGGTGTGTGGCCGTATTTGCAGCGCTGTTGGGAATGATGCATTGTGGGCAGCTATCCCAGCGTTCAAGTGGCAGCAACGTGCTTTTCAAAAGAGGGGGGGTGGGGTGGGTTGTAGTGTGACAGGGAGCGGGGGAGAGAGAGAGAGAGTGGATTTTTGGAGCCAACACTGTGAGTTAGCTTCCTGCCTTGCAAAATCAGAAAATGTTCCTGACCCCTTACTCTTAACTCTTAATTGCAAACAGCCTGCATCCAACGGACTCCCTTTCTCCCCTCTGCCCCTGCTGTTGCTCTGTCAAGCAAACACTCACTCCCTGCCTGCCTCATTCACAGGGGTTATCTCATTTGATTGTTCACACTCAGGTACAGATCGATCACAGCAAACAGGAGCTGTGTTTGTTTTTTAGATAAGCAGCTCTGGGAGCACGGAGCTCCGAGTTCACAACAAAACAAAGAGAGGCTGCATAACAAAACAAAGAGAGTAATTTAGTTAAAAGCATTCTGGGATATCTCCTAATACCCTGGAGGCCAATAAAAGCACTGGTGTGTGTCCACACTTGATGAGCAGCGCTGGTGATCCCCAAGCAGCTCGCTACACCCCAACCAGACTAGGTGTTCAGCCAGTGCTGCAGCCAGGGAGTTGCAGCACTGGATGTGCCTTGCAGGTGTGGACAGTTACTAAGTTGCAGCGCTGGAAAGCCTCCACCAGCGCTGCAACTCTCAAGTGTAGCCAAGCCCTCAGTGTCTCTCTGGAGAAACTTGGAAATGGCTCCAGCCTGTGGCTGGCTTTGCTTCCTCCTGGTATTAGCCCTTGTATCAGCAGCTTGTGTTACAATATTTTCCCCAGTGCATGTGGTTCTTTTCAAAGCACAGCAAGAATGAAATACAGTAGCTGGGTCAGAGTTTGCTAAAGGGGCTGTGTTTTGAAGGGGGGCACTTTACACCTTTGGATATAGCTGTTTTACTTTGTCTCATATTCTTTGTTCTAATTCTTTCCTACCTGTCAGATCTGTGTACTTCCCCACTCTCTAGTACAGTTTGTACAACATCCTCCTCTTCAGACCTTACCTAATGGCTATCGCCCGTATGGTCTAAAAGGACAGGATGGATTCCTCTTTGAAGCCCATGAATGATACTCTTAACTTGGCACAGTAATAATTGGTGAGCAGCATGAGACATTCCCTCTTCCTCACACCATCCAGGGGCTGAACCTTCTGCTTCCACAGCAATCCCAGGCCTGGTGAGCATGAAACAAGACTCAAATCCAGATGTTTCATTTGCAGTGCAGAGCTCTAACACTAGGCCATTAGACCAGCCCCACCACTCAATACATGGTTGTCTCTTAGGCTGATCATTTTGGCGTGTCTTTATGACCTTTAAGATGCCATCTTACAAATTGATCACTTCATGTTATCAAATCCAGTGGCAGAATTTAACATCAAATGGTGTTCTATGCCAAGAGGTGTCTGTTAGTAGCAATGGCTTCTCTCTGAACAGAGTTAGAAAACTATCACCTATTTAAGATCTATAATAAAAGCAGTTTTTGCAAGCACTTATCGGGGTGAGTGGTTTTTTGATGAGGAAGTAAAATGTTATTGTTACATTTGTCATTAACACTCGTCTCATTAACAGGCAGCCTGATAGAATTTGTTGCTGGGCTGGTAAATGTTCATGGCAATTTTGCAAGGCTGCTGTAAGTAGGTAGCAAATTTCAACCTAAAAATTTAAATATACTTAATGATTCAGTGTTAGAATTTGATGTATAATGTCAAGGCATGCACGTGCACACACACACTGCTCAAACTGTGAATGATTTTTGTTTAAATGGGTATTTACTGCTGAGTTATACTGAATTTTAAACCGCTTTAATTTTATTTCTTTTCAGCATGTGTTGGGTTAAATCATTATGGGCCCTTGAGACCACCACAGATTAACTGGATGTATGTTGAACAGATGGATTGCATTTTAGCTGGTTACATCTGTAATTTTAAGTGACAGCCCTTTAACACAACACAGTTTGTTATTCCCTGCTACTGCAAAAACCACCCCTGGACAATTTGGAGGCGGAATTAAATAAAAGTCTAGAGTAATTTGTCTGGATACTGTTATAAGCATGTGAAGTCACTTGCACGGGCTTTGAAGGGAGTTGAGGATAAATCAATAAGCTTTTTATTTTCAACGAGTGGTTAAATTAGTAAAATGTGCTGCTGGCAATAAAACCTGGAGGACACAGACCTCGACATTTGGATTTTCCCTTTCAGGGTCAAATCAATAGTGCCACTAGGACCCAATTGCAGTGCTGCATATTGTATGGAAATAAGTGATTGACATTTCTGAGTCAGGGAGGCGAGGGAATAAAGTTTGTATCATACTGAATTACTATGTAGAAGTAATCTTAAAATGTGCACCCTATATTTTGTGAATCCTTGTTTTACACTGTTCAGCATGGCAGTTTTTGTATTTTGTTTGATAAAATAGCTTTTTCTGTGCTTATTACTTTGTGGTATGTAAATCTCAGGGAGTCGCTTTTTACATGGAATGAATTCAAACTTTAAGGAATGGAACAAACATCTTAAAATGCAATACATTGTGCCATATTTTAATAATATTTCAATAGCCACTTATATATGCCAAGAAGTGCATCTTAATCAGAACTTCTGTTACATGACTTGCACATTATGAAATCATTGATCAGACCCCCCTGCCTTCCTTCATGCCCTCTTCAAGCCCCACTTCTGCTGCAGTTTCCATAAGACATCATCCTGTCAGTGGTGGTTTCGTCGTGTGCCTGACAGGAATAGCCAATGTATTTATTTTAAAAATAATAATAGTAAATTTGGTACCTTCAGGAATAATCTAGTTATGCAGTATCTCTCTTTATAACCAGAGGATCTTATTTTCATTTTTTACCTCCTCTGTCCTCCAGGGTTGCCAAGTGTCCAGTTTTCGATCGGAACATGCGGTTGAAAAGGGAGCTTGGCAGCTCCAGTCAGCATCACTGAGTGGGCCATAAAAAGTCCGGTTGGTGCAGGACTGGCAGGCTCCCTACCCGGCTCCATGTGGCTCCCTGGAAGTGGTGAGATGTCCCTTGGCTCCTAGGCGGAGGGATGGTCGGGGGGCTCCACAGGCTGCCCCCACCCCAAGTGCCAGCTCCGCAGCTCCCATTGGCTGGGAACTGTGGCCAATGGAAGTTGTGGGGGTGGCACCTGCAGGTGCATGCAGCAGCCAGAGCCTCCTGGTCTCCCCTTTTGCCAAGGGACATGTCATGTCGCTACTTCCAGGAGACACCTTAGTGAGATAAACGCTGCCTGGAGCCCAGACCCCCTCCCACGCCCCAACCTCCTCCCCCAGCCCTGAGACCCCTCCCACACCCAAACTCCTTCCTGGACCCCACACCCTAAACCCCCTCCCACGCCCCAACCTCCTCCCCCAGCCCTGAGCCTCCTCCCGCACCCAAACTCCTTCCTGGACCCCACACCCTAAACCCCCTCCCACGCCCCAACCTCCTCCCCCAGCCCTGAGACCCCTCCCATACCCAAACTCCTTCCTGGACCCCACACCCTAAACCCCCTCCCACGCCCCAACCTCCTCCCCCAGCCCTGAGCCTCCTCCCGCACCCAAACTCCCTCCTGGTCCCCACACCGTAAATCCCCTCCCACACTCTGAACCCCTCAGCCCCAGCCCTGAGCCTCCTCCCGCACCCCAAACCCCTCATCCCCAGCCCCACCCAAAGTCCACACTCCCAGTCAGAGCCATCCCCCTTCCCGCACCCCAACCCCCGTCCTAGCCTGGAACCCCCTCCCACACCCCAACCCCCTGCCCAAGCACGGGGAAAATGAGTGAGGGAGGGTGGGGGAGAGTGAGTGACAGAGAGGGGGGGATGGAGTGAGCAAGGGGTGGGGGCCTCGGAGAAGGGGTGGGGCAGGGGCTGGGCCTTGGGTCAGTGGCGGGACAAGGGTATTTGTGCGATTAGAAAGTTGGCAACCCTACTGTCTCCCTTGCCTCCTATTTGTCACATTTTCTTGTTGCACTTGGTCTGTAGATGATAAGCTAACCAGGGCAAAGGTTATTTTGTAATGTGTTAGTACAGCATGTAGCATGTTAGGATCCGCTTGTGACTGAGACCTCTGTGCTCCTGTAATACACATAACAATCATAACACTGATCATTAGTGATGGTATCTGACCAGTAATGTGTCATTGGATTGGTGGAAGATGGCTTTATGGAGGTTCTCTTTTTATAGTGCCAGTTGTCTATAGAATAACCCTCTGTATGCTGCCATGACCCTATTAAACTTTTTAATAGAACATTGCTCATGCTGCACCTATGTTGGGTTTATTTTTCTCTCCTTTGGCTGCTACTGCAGTTACCTGCATCCCACATACGCTTTGTATAGTTACGATGAGATATGATTCCTTCACTTTGCCCTCCTGCTGAAATTCCAGCCTATGATTGTCTGGGCTGATTATTCTCAATGGATGAAGCCACAGCTATTTTATTGGCTTTTAGTTTCCACTTGATGGGGTTTTGGAATTGAGCTTTCTAGTTGCTGGTTTTCAAAAATCGCCCTTGAAACACTTCTAATCCTATTGTCCATCAAATAACAAATAAAATTGTTGCAGAAGTAAGCAAAGTTCTTAATCAAATAGTTTGTCATGTATATAATGCGTTATCTGGGGAACAAGTACCTCCTAGTTGTACAAGAACTGTGTTCAGGTATGTGCAAATTGTAAGTTGTATATGTAGAGATTTTTGATAGATCTGTTTGTATTTAATTGCACTGAAATTTCCCAGCAACAACTTGTTTTATCTTGTCTAACCTTTAAAGGGGCACTGTCACATTGGTTTACAACATTGTATATTTAATGTATTTACTCGTGTAACTAGTAACCCCCAGGCTCATTAAAACTGAAATATTTTTAAAAATCTAATTTACTTGTCAGTTTTTAACCTTTATCCCAGTTGGGGCACTGAACATCAAATTTCCTTCCTGGTTTTTGTTTCTGCAGTCTGCAAGCAACAGGTTATGTTACTGCTTTAAAAATAACTGTTTTCACTGATGTATAAAAACAAAATTGAAAACATTTAAATTTATCTTAGATTTAATATAATTAAATTAGTTTTGAAGAAAAGCCTATTTTTCTGTATGTTCTCTAGCAAATTAGAAATTGCTCTGAACCAAAAATACCTTGAATCCAATCACCTCTTTGACTTGGGGTCTATCTCTCTAGTCAGTGCAGTTTTCATTCCATGTGTACCCCCGGATTCTGTGAGAGCCAGGTATAATGAGTGAAGCCATCAGTTGCTATCATGATCCAGAACTGCCAACACTTACTGTTGTGGGAGCTGAGCTTCAAATGGTATAAATTGTCAGATGTCTACTGACATCATTGAAGCTCTGACAATTTATACCAGCTGAGGAGCTGCCCCAGGGTGTAGTGCTTACTACAGTGAGTCCCACTCCAGATAATATTTCCAGAATCAGGCTCATAGTTGTATTTTTATGGTATACATATTAAGGTCATATGTATAGGGGGTGAAACTATGACCATAATGTATCATTAAGAACTCAAAGAAACTCATGACAAGCCTTAATATTTCTGTTAGCCCCATCCACTCTATGGGGCCTGAGTTTATGTTGAAATTTAAACTAGCCGCTCTGGGTCAGTAGTGATGTCTTTGTGGTGAAGATAAAGCAGGTGATGATATTTCTCATGGTAATTATGAGTAAATAGGAAAGAGCCATTTGGCTTTCAATCATCTGGGCAATTAGCATTTTCTAGTTAAATAGTATTCTTAAGTGGACTTACCTGGCTTGGGCATTGAATTATAATGGCCAAGAGACTGCAAATTTTAGATAATTTATTTAGTGCCTACATGTGTTTTTAGGATTCAGGGGAAGGTTAATTTAAATCTACAGGAAAAGCTAATGGTGAATGTACATTAACACTGTACTGTGATGTAGAGAGAAGTTTCTGTGTAAATCATATAGTAGCCTTTGAAAAACATGTAAATGGACGGTACAGCTGGGCTGAGGAGGTAGTGTTTGGATCCTGATTAGGCCAGGATTCTGGTTTGAGGCTGAATCAGGGCTGAGGTTCAGTTTAGGGTTTGAATTTCCATGTCACCTAAATCTTTCAGGCTGTTCTTGTGAGATTTCAGCTGCCCCATAGCCTTAAAATGAGCCTCTTAAGGTTTTAGATCCTACTTGCAACAGAAGTCTTCTTTCCCACCCCCAATCCAGAAGCACATCTTTGGGGTTCTGGGGTTGGCCCATCTCTGGTTAAGTGGCCATTTTGAGTTCTGTTTCCCAGACCAGACAAGCAGAAAACCCCAAAGCCCAACTTTGGAACTGGTAAACAGAAAAACAGTCCTTCTCAGGTCTTTATTTCAGTTCACTTAAAAGACAAAAATTCATCCACAGTTTGATTGGTTCAGACACTCATCAGAGGGGTATGCTATTATAAAGCAAAGGATTATACAAGCAAACAAAATAAAGTTGTTTTTATTTCCCCAAGAGAGACTCATTGGCACAACCTGCATCCTTCCAGGTCTCTCTCAGCTGTGGAAAGGCCGGTTTTACATACTTCCTAGCATGCTTTGTTTAGAGCGGGGGTCACAAAGTCATGGGCTTTGTTATAAACTTCAGAGCTGCTTCCCTGAAACCACTTGCTCCTCACTCTGGAGTTACTATGGCTGCTACGAGAAACTACCTTTTCCAGCAACCTTGCTTTCCTAATACAGAGAGATGCCACTTAGGAACCAGTCTGAATCAGCTTTCTACCTCACTGCAGAGGGGACAGAAGTCTAGCCTGACCTCCAACCCTGAGCTCCGTGGAGCCATCGGTGCACAAGCTGTTAGAAACTGCAGACTGATTGAGCCGTTTCTCGCACTGCTGATTCACAGGTATTTTTAAGAGCCTAACCTGGAATAGGGTTGTGCTGCCCAAGAATGTTCCCTTCTAAACTTCAGAGGATCTATCTAACTAACCTGTTGCTGAATAAAATATTAACATATGACCATGCAGACTAAGAATGGGAAATGCTTTTACATCCCACCTGCCTAAAAAGACAGACAAGCAAATATCCTGAGAGTAATATTGGGTTAGTAAAAAAGAAAACTAGAGTTTTCAGCAACTCCTCAGGAATAAATTAGAGCACTTATCAGCCAAAGAGAATGAAGTAAAGGGGGATCTCATGACTCAGACTCCTAGTACTGCCATGTTGCCGGCTCTTGCGAGTCTTGTGCTATTTTCTGTTTATCTTAAATACCCAGTTGCTGCAATCAAAGAACTGCGGGAGAATCTCAACTTTCATTTTTTAAAAGTGAGTTTTTCATTCTAGTTGTTGCAGAGAAGAGCTTAAAACATGATGTGAAAGCACACTGAAGGCTCAGAAACCAGAAGGCAAATAACAAGAAGCCAACAAAATTTATTATTTTAGGAACATCTCATGATTCTTAATCCACTCTTATGATTTGTGGGTGCTTTACCAATTAATAGAAATAGACCCAAGCTGCAGTTTGGATATGAAGCTAAACATCCTTAAAGTTTGGGGTGTTTCACTGCGGGGAATAGGGCTTGGTTCTGCTAGCTATAAGACAGCCTTGTTCTTTGCAGTTCAATATGGCACCTGCCAATAACATAAAAGGGTCCTAGATTTCAGAAAATACATCCAGCCTTCTGATATTCTGATCTTGGGAGAGGCTGGTTTCCGATATCACCTCGTTTGCACTGAAAACTGAGTAATGAGCTGTTTGAATCGGATCCCATAAGTGTGGCTTCCTGTATCAAAATTATTTTTTTCATGGAAATTTCATTACGAAGTAACATGGAAAACCGTAATCTCCGTGAAATGATTTATGACTTGCAGTTAATGGCCACTTGGTTTGTTAATGGCCTCAGGTGTAAAGCTGACAGCATTACCATTAATTGTTCTAATAGCTTATAGTTAAGGGAGATTGGTACCATATGTTGTTGCTCTTACCTTTATTGTTTTAATCAAGAGTTAGTTTGGCTGTTAAAATCATTATCTGGATCTCTCCTAGGAGAAAGGAGGATTTATTGTATACCAGCCCTTCCTGATGCGCTGAAGAACGCCAACCTTTCTGGACAGTGTAGTTTCTTTATTCTGCTGTTCTTTTTAGTGCCTCTCCTCTCACATTGGCTACCATACACAGTGTAATGTCTTGGAGGGAGGGGAGGTGGAGGAGACTTGCAGTTTCTTTCAGACTCCTCTGTTTCAAAATCCATATCCAGCCCCAAGCATTTAACAAGTATTACAACCTCCTTGTTGTCTAAGGCTTTGTCTACACTTGCGGTGACATGTACACGCGGCACTGGAAAGCAGGCTGCGTCCACACTGAGATGTGTAGCTACATGTGGAGGTGAATGGTTCTGATAGTGGGTAGGCAGCAGGACATTACCCTGCTAAAAACAGCAGTGTAGACGTAGGAGACACTGCTTGGGCGCGTAGAGAACTGTGTAGGGAATATACCCTAAAGTTCTAGCTTGTCTGTACTCACCTAAGCAGTGCATCACCATCACTGCTATGCATATCCATGCTACGGCAATGTCTGTGCACTACACGCTGCCATAATTGTAGACGTAGCCTAATACAAGTGCTTACTACACCTTTAGAAATAAGTTGCACTGTATTTACCATTTGCTTATTGTCAACTAAGTTCCAGTTGTAGGGCCAGATTTCGCTTTCATGTTCTCCTGTTCATTTACTCATGTTGTAATACAGTTGGGCTTGTAACACTGAAAATAGAATTTGGCCCATAGAATCTTTTTAATACTGATGATTCACAAGCCGTAAAGAACACAGCTCCATTGTTGGAGCCCAGGTTGAATTTGAAGGGCTTTCATTGGGGAGGGGAGGTCTGTCTTGTAGTTGATTTGCAAATCACTGGGACAGTAAACATTCCAGCTCATTTTTAGAGTCACATGTGAGTGCGCTCAAAGCTCAAAATTGCTCCATATTTATAAATCCTGATGTCTTCAAAACCCTCAGCTAATAGAAATGTTTGTAATTTTTACAATTGCAATACAAAACAGCTGCCTTTAAACAAACATTTTCCTTCGGTGTATGCAGCTCAAATAATGCAGCATTGAGGATCTGAAAATAAAACTGGCTGGATGGATTTTCGTTGTCCAAGCTGAGAGGAAATGCCAAAACTAAACAAATAAAAGAAATATTGATGCACATGCAGGATGTTAAGAATTCTGTGATCTTGTTTGCGGGAGGCAGTGTGGCCTAATGGATAAAGTATTGGACTGGGACTCTGGTTCTATTCCCAGCTCTGTAATTGGCCAGTTGTGTGACTCGGGTAAATCATTTCACTTCCGTGCCTCAGTTTCCCCATCTGTAAAAGATGGATAATGATACCAACCTCCTCAGATCTACTGATGAAAAGCTCCATATAAGAGCCTTACTATTTACTATATAAGAGTATTGCTATTATTAATATCTAAGATGATTCTAATAGAACAGGTAAAGATACTGTTCTTTAGGTCAGAGAGAAGTAGGTACAATCTCTTGCATAAGATGGAATCTTTTAATCTGAATTAGAAAATCGTGGTTTGATGTGATGTTCACAGTTTGGGCCCATTTCTTATATTAGTAACAATTAAACAAAGATTCTTGCATGCCACCTTACAGAGAATAAACTCACATCACTAGAAGGGAAGCTAGTCATTTAAATACTGGGTGAGGTAATCAAATAATAATTTGCAGAAGGAGCGTGTGGGAATGTTAACTACATAAAGTTTAGCCCCAGTGCCTTTTGTCTCTGTTAGCTAAATAGCAAGAGATCTGATGATTAGACAAAGACAACAAGAATTCTTTATGCATTCCTGCCTCAGTGCCGCTCCATGTGCTGGATGATTGAAAAAAATTTTTTCCTTTGCCAAGGAACTCAGTAGTAAGAGACAAGTTCATTAACTGAATTGTCAGAATTTGCATCTGCCAAAGGAGACAATGCATTGTGGAACTGATTAGCAGAGTATCATATTCCGGCCATGTGCTGTGAAATCTAATGTGTTTTGCACCTGTTGGCAACAAGTGGAAACAAACTTTTGTTTAGCATGTCTTGAAAATACGTGTACTGTACAGCATTTGGATAATGACTCAACAAACAGTCAGTCCAAGTCACAAATCTTGATGCAATGTAGTGTTTGGTTAAATTCTTGTTTCCTAACATCACCAAAGGTATCAGCTGTGGTATTAACACATTTCTTCTTTATGCAAACTAACCATTGCTTTAAACATGTGTTGTTTCTTTAAATTGAGAACAGAGAAAAGATGAAACATATTGCACCCAAAATGGTTTTAAAAATCCCTTCCAATTCCTCCCTAGACACTGCTAGATCAGTGAATGATTTCCTTACCCATTCGGATTCAGTTTTCCTTTTGTGATGGTTCTCAAAGTGCAGAAATAACAATCCAGTAGTTTAAGGGGGGAGTGTGTTTGGATGAATTGGTGACACTTTCTAGAAGTGTAAGTGTGTGTGTGTGTGTGTGGAGAGAGAGAGAGAGAGAGAGAGACACACACACACTGTGTGCTTTATTTATAGTCTTTGCTATGGCTCTGGATCCCATAATATCTGAGACACTAATGAATTTATCTTCACAGCATCCTCTGAGGTAGGATGGGAAATGGAGACAGGCAGGTTAAGGCACTTACCAAAGGTTAGGGGGAGATGGGTAGAGAATCTGGATCTCCTGAATCCCAGTCCAGTGCATGAAACACAAGACCATCTTTTTATTCGGGGGAGGGGAAAGAGAGAGAAATAATGGTGTCGTCCCAAATGAGTGCTAGTTACCTTCATGCCAGGTTGCAAAATATTCATGAATCACATGGTTCTGTAATTTATCTCATGAATGTCATCTCTGTGGTGTACTTACCATGCTCCTTTGACCACTGCACCTGCCCTCTGGCTGCCGATCCATCTCCTCAGGACCCATTCTGGCACTTCAAGGCCCTGCTCAGCTTCAAATAGCTGACAGTTTTTGAAAAATGGAACCTGCCAAAGTAACGTGACCTCCTGTTCTCTATCTATTGTGGGGATTTCCCCACAGACCTCAAAATTAAAATGACACTTGCCCAAGACCTATGATGGGAAAACTTAGTATTTAGGCGGGGTGTCAGCTCTCCTGTACCTAAAGAATCTCAGCTTTTCTGTCCAATTTCTCACAGCAGTGCAGGAGATCACATTAATAGCTTTCTTTCCTCCTCCCCTCCCCCCAATCCATCCTTAAAATGTCCAGACCCATGAAATAATTTGATGAATTATTTGAATTAACCAGGCATACCAGAGTGGCTTACATCGTTTTGGTCAACATGCTGCAGCTGTAAATCCAGAAGAACGGCAGCAACTATGGGTTGAGCGCTATACGAACAAAGGTCTTGTCAGGAGGAAAGGTGTGATTGATGGCTATGCCCAGGCATCACTTTGCATTCATTTTTATTAGTATCGTGAGACCCGTAAGTCCTACATTAACCATCATTATAAGAGACCATTGGTGTATCTCAGTTGTAGAGTCTGTAGCCATCTTCAAAGAGTGATTTATGTCTCATGTGAGACTTCACCTTGTGACCTCCTTAACTGCCAGCATGCCGAAGCCTTGCGGATCAATAGGGCTGTGTATTTTGCATGATTCAATTGATTTGGATTCTTGACTGACTCTTGTTTACAATTTTCTATTTCATTTAGGAGGTCCTCCAGCAGCTGATCGTAATGCATTTACCAAACGTTTTAATGATTGGCAAAGATCCTCTTTCCGGTGAGTAATTTGGGTAGTTTTTTCCTTCGAGTTGTACACAACTTTGTTAGTTCCATAATTTTTTTTCTTTTGATATTGTACATGCAGTTTCCCACACTAGGACTAATCTGGGGGATGGGGAGAAGAGAGAAAAAGCTAATTCTTTCTATCTCAGGTACTTATGTGGCCCCTATTACCATAGTATATGAGTGCCTCGCAATTTTTTGTGTGTGTATTTATCCAGACATTACCCTGTGAGATGAAGAAGGCTTATTATTTCTATTTCATAGATGGGAACTGAGGCACAGAGAGACCCTGTGTTATCTTGGGAAAGTCACTTGAAGTCTGTGGCAGAGCACAGAATTGACCCTGTCTCTTGAGTCCTGTACTAGCACTCTAGCCACTGGCTCATCCTTCTTCTTGTGGAAGATTGGCTCTGGACCCACTCCCCATGTGCTCCCATAGCTGGTAGAAGAGAAGCGAGGGTTTTCTTGGAAGCTACCTTCCTTGGGTCTCTGCTCCAGTACAGCCTGTGATGTAGGCTGACATGGGAATGTCTCTTGTCCTGCTGTGTTCCTGTCCTCTGCTCCTGCAGCACTCAGCTCAGTTGTGAGAGCACACATGGATGTGGCCCCATAAAGCCAGCTGTGGATGCTTGCACCAAGAGCAGTGCTGTCTGAGTAGCCATTTGCTAAGTGGTGGCATGTGCTGTGATGAAGGGACTGCCACCAAGAAAGTGGGGGAAGAGGCAAAAATACACAAGACAACATGGAGAAAGGGAGAAAATGAAAAGGAGGAGTATAGGGGAACAAGGAAAGGAGAGAATAGATGGGGGTGGGGGAATGGGACAACAGATGGTTAGCAATCATGCCAGGCATTTTGCTAAGGGACACCAGGGCGGACACCCTGCCCTGCCACTCCATCACACGGAGAATACCACCAAAAATAAGTTGGGAACCACTGAGCTAATGTTTGACTTTCCCAGTTCACTGCTGGGGTTTAGCCAGAATATTGAAAATGATTGTTCCCAGCCCTGCATGTCTCTAAAATTATGGGTTTGTTGTTAGGTTTTGACTTTATGCCAAATGCCTATTTCCTTCCCTCCTTGCAAAAGCCAAGGAAGAAATACCAGTTTTACCATAGAAGGAAAATTGGATAGCCAGTGTTGATTGAGAACGATGTGGTGTAACAAACATCTCACCAGAATAGTAAGCCTCAGCATGAGGTTTCTTTTTGCTGTGCTTAGCAGCAGTGTTGGGGTGTTTTGTTTTATTTTTAGTCAGAAAATAAATCTATCCTCCAGTCCATGGACCCACTACAGTTTGTACTCCTGGCACCTTTGCAGTTACGATTGCCATTTGCTCAGCATGCCCACAAAAAGGAGTGTAAGGTCTGCAAGCCCAGCTCCCCCACCCCCCTTACAGGCTATCTGAATGGCCAGTCCCAGTACAACGGGGAGAACAGGCATGGGAGTGTGCCATGTGCACAGAGAACAGGTGAGGGCAGAGCCTTGACTCCATACATCCAATGCACCAGGCAGCAGAGTTGTCCAGGAGCAAAGGGGGAGTTAATCTGCTGCTGGCCAAGAGTAGGCACGAATTACTTCTTCCTTCCCTTCAAAGGTGAGTTGTGAGCCAGAGGGTTGTTCTTGGTCTGTCCCTGGGGCAGCTTAGCTACACAACACCCCTCGCCCAGGGCAGATTATGAAGTTGCTGTCTCCCTTTAATATATTGCCAGTGTAGTCTGTGTGTTACATACTACATAACCCCCCTCAAGTACTTCTGTTCTCTGGGCCACTGTTCTTCTGGAAGTAGATGTAGCTGTGTTGCTTTCTACCTTCAGAGGTCACTAGTCCTCACCCTTCTCCCCTCTCCTCCTGTCTCGTAACATCCCTCCCAGAGCAACTTTGAGATCCATCTTAGGAAAAGGCTGGCTGGCCTGTCTTCCTGGCCTGATGTGAGCATCAATTGACAAAAAGCTACTACGGTAGGTTTTCAAATCCCTTCAAAGTGGAAGCTGCATTCAAAACATCCTAGAATGCGAACCTGATGGATATCTGCATTTAGATACCACTTAATATTAAACAGTCCTGCCACTGTGTTTGGTGAGGAGATCATTGCTATGGGAGTCCGGTTGGTGTAGAACTCTCTTCCCCCACCTGAAATCAGTCTCGGTCCTTCTTTCCCCACTTTTAACAAGCACTTGAAATCTTTCTTGTAGAAAAGTCTTGCTTTAGAATGGCCACTGTTGGCCCATATTCATTACTTTCCAAACTTCTGTTACAACCACTCACTTGCTTAATCCCTTTGAAGTTTTTTAGAAGGTGGATTTCAATTAATTGTTACGCAAGTACAGGGACACTACAAGTATTATTGCTAATATTATACAGGAGTGTACACTGCAGTAGAGGCTTGATAATGCAGAAGTGGAACAACTTGAATGCTGAAAACAATGGGATTGGTGGGAAAATTTGAAGTTATTATTTAATATTTATATTATCATAGCACCTAGGAGCCCTAGTCGTGGACCTGGACCCCACTGTGGTAGGTGCTGTACAAAAACAGAACAAAAACACTGACCTTTAAATGTAAGACAAGAGGTAACAAATGGATACAGACAGGTATTCAAGGGGAGTACAAGGAAACAATGGTTTCAGCACACCAGTGGCCTAGCTGTTGTCAAGGTTTTTTGTAGGCATCACAGCAAAGGAGTGTTTTGGAGAGGAATTTGAAGGTGGATTATGAGGTAGTTTTGCAGCTGTTTACAGGGAACTTTTCTCAACCGTGAGTGGCAGCTTGGGAGAAAGCATGAAGGTGCTTGTTTGAAAATTTAACGAGTGGCCGATGGAGGCTCATATCATGGGCCAGTCAGAAGTGGCAGTCAACACTTTGGTAGTGAATGAGAGATGATAGGTAGGGTGGGGCTAGGCCTTTGACAGTGGAGACAATAGGTATGTTTGATACAAGAAAGAGGGAGCCAGTGAAGGGATGCAAAGAGAAGGGTAGCATGGTCAAAGTGACATGGTACAAGAATGATCTTTGCAGCAGCATTCTGAATGGATATGAGCGAGGCAAGATTGCATTTGCCAAGGTCCAGAGAGTAGGCTGTTGCAGTAATCAAGATGTAATATGATGAGGGACAAGCGCTTCAGCAGTGTGGAATGATAGGAAGGACCGTATCTTAGAGGTGTCGTGCAGAAAGAATTTCAAAGATTTAGACATAGACTAGAGAGAGGTCTGATTTGGAGGAAAGTGAAACAAGGAGAGAATCAGTAACCATATAGGTGGAAGAAAATGGGGAGAGAGAGAGACGCAAGGAAGAGAGGGCTGAGAGCAGATAAGAAATCAACCACACTGCTGCACTGGAAATCATAGAAGTGATAGGACAGAGTGACAGGTAATAGTTGGAAAGGGGGAACTCCGCAAGAGAGAGATTAGAGAGAGAGAGAGCAGAGCTTGATGAAGACCAAGCTGAGTCCTTTTCATGAGTGGAAGAGTTGAACCAAGGCTCCATGTGCGATAAAGAAGTGAGGATGAGGGAACGTGAAGCTAAGGGGTCAGAGGAGTCACCAACATAGAAGAAGTAGTTACTGAGGATGAGTGTGGGAGACTTTCAGGAGAAGAAGAGAGAGACGAGTTGAAATCAGAGAGGAAGGCTGATGTTTGGGGGAGTTGGGTGGATGGTAAACAGCATCAACATGGAAGGGGAGAGGAGAGAAGAGTCAGCTTCAGTGCTGTTCAAAAGAGGAGATAGAGTGGGAAGGGGGAGAAGGGAGGAGTTGGAAGTGACAGGAATGAAAGAGGAGAAGCCCAACACCCCCAGCAGGGCCTGATCCAGGGCAGGGAGTGTGAAAGAAGGAGAGGCCTCCATAAGAGAGTACAACTGCTAAGGCTATGTCAGATGAAGGAATCCTGGTCTCTGTGAGAACCAAGAGCTGGAGGGAGCAAGATGTGAAGAGGTCATGGATGGATGTGATTATTTATAGAGATGGAATGGGTATTCCAGAGACAGCAAGAGGAAAGAGGAGGATGGGTGTGAGGTTAAGAATGATGGCGTAAGAGGGTGGGGATGGGTGTGGGAGACGGAGAGGAGAGAGATGGAGGGAGGGCCCAGGCTGGGGCAAATGTCACTAGAGGTGAGGAGGAGGAGGCAGAAGAGGGTGTAGATGTGGGATCTGGGTTTGTACTGATGGGAGCAGGGGGAAATCAGGAGTTAACTAACATGGGTAAAGGGTCTGTATGCTTTCCTGGAAAAGGGAGAGGTTGAGACAGCCATATTAGTTGGGGAAATAAATCAGATCCCATATTTAGATTCCTGAAATTTTGCTTAATTTAAAATAAGTAAATAAATAAAGGGATGATTTGTTTTGCTCAAACTGTGAAAGGTTTCTGAGTCCCTTCTGCCTTCATAGAGTCATTAATTCAAAGCCAAAAGGGACAATCACTCTTGTATTGAGCCCAACTTGTGTTTGCCTAAAACATACCTTCCAGAATTGCCTGTTTGACCATTCAAATTGTGAATTTTCCTTTGTCTTTGGTAAGATGTAGACCAAAGTGGAGTTATATATGTTAAAATAGGGATCTTGGTAGTAAGTGAGGATACTTATATCCCTTAAATACTCATCCATGTTATATATGTGAGTGTTTCAGGCCACTGGGACTGCTATATTGCTCTTAAAAGTACAGTCACATCTCCTGGACTTAACACTTCAAACAATGGCATTACAGTTTTCGGTGGAACAGTGCTTATGCAATGGCACATGCCCACTGGGTTTAGAAGATGTAACCCTTCCCCGTGCCCTCTGAATATTTTTTCCAGTCCATGCTAATTTCATCTGGTTCAATTCAGATGAAGATAAGGATAAATATTTCAAAAAAAAAAAAAAAGCCTCTGAGCGAGCTGAATTGTTTCATTTAATACTTAGTTCCTGAAAAGTAAGGAACTGAAAAAAAATCTGAGAGTTCATAGCGGTGGAAAACTTTTGAGACACATTAGACAGTTCTGCTGGGAGATGCAGGATTGGTTCTCTCTCTACTGCTTTGTACAATATACAGTTGTTAAAGCATTGCATTCACATGTTGCCATCTTCTTCCCTTTGGAATATTTTTCCCACCAGTGGTAATTCTCACTGTACAATCTCATCATTTCATTACAACTCCACATATCCCATGGCGCATATGGGGGAGCTGTAATGAACATAATACACCATAGTTGTCTTTCGTAATTTCCTCTTTGCCGCATGTCTTACCCCACCCCCACCCCATACACACAGAGTGAACTGGTAATGTATGATGATCCTGAACTTCTGTAACTGACTTTGTTTCTTTTTCTCAGTTGCCCGGCAACCTTCACTTAGACCCAAACACACACAGTACTGATACTTCAGAAACTGATGGAAACGAACATTTTGAAATGTGCACTTTTTTTTCCTTTTTTTAAACTGAGCCTTTCAGGGTTTTTAGCTTCACTTCCTTCAAAAGATTAAAAAAAGTGACTTAATTTACTAGACCTACAGCTCATTTCCGTCCTCTGGAAACACTTTGCAGGTTCAGTATATTTTTCAAATTAAAGGCCGTTAAGTCCTTGCACAGGAGTGAGCCAAAAGTCCCTGCTAATAAATGTCGGTAGAAAATGTTTTTCATTATAATCATAAAAGATTTAGTCTCCCACTGGTATATTTTTTTTCATGCCTGATTTCCTTCCTTATTTTGTTTCATAACTGTCCAAGGAGACAAAGGCTTGTAAAATATGTTGTACAGTTTTTCCCTGTTAATAACAAAGCTCTGTCTCTAAAATGTTAACTGTAGAGTTCCGTCTTATATAATTTGGGACTCTGTTCTGACTGGAAGAAATGAGTGCCGATGTGTTTTCCCACGTTTCACCTGCTCCACCGTCTGCTGGATGTTAACCCCCGCCACACAAACACATTACAGTTCCCTGTTTTCTGCTGAGGAAATTTAATACACAGTAGGAATGTGAATAAATAAAAGGTATCAACTCATAATCTACCATTTCTTCTGCACTCTCTCTTTCTCATCTCTCTCTCCGGCTTCCTCTCCACCTTCCCTCGTTTATCTCTCTTATTTTCTCTTTACCTTTATCCTCCTTTTTGTTGTTGTCTCCTAATCTCCTTCCCCACCTTCCCCTCCCCTCCCCCAATCCTGCCATCTGTTTCTCACCCTCCCTCTCCTGAAAGACCATGGGGATGTTCTGGGCCCACACCACAGAGAGAAAAATCCCAGAGCACAGGATTTTTTCCTAAAAACCCAAAGGCCCTTTCCCACTGTTGAGAGCAGATGGCTTTTCTGCAAATCCTCAGGTCACTGGCTGCCTCACTGGCTCAGAGACCTAGCATAGGAACAGCTGCCCTGGAATTTTCAGCAAGGTGGAAAATGCTGTTGTGTTGAATTTAGAGCCCTTCTCTTTGGTTGCTGGTTCAAGTCCATTCCAGGTCAGCCGTTGGTTGACCCACGCGATAAGTGTGTACATCTCAGTTCAGTTCCTAGTAGACATTATCCACATCGCAATGTAGCTCTCTTCTTGGCAATCTCAGCAGAGATCCCAAGGGCTGGATTGAGCTGGGCACTATCTTCTCAACCACATAAGACAGCGTTGAAACACTTCGGTGAAGCAGCCTAGGGACGCTTGCCTACGACTGCTCATGCTGTGCCTTTCCTATGGATGTAGGACTTCAGTCTCCAGTTTTATCAGCATGGTGCCTTATGGCTTCCCCACCTCATTATGATAATGCAAATCAATCCTTTAGAAAGCACTGCAGGAGTGTGTGCTGTGGAGGAAGCATTATTAAATTGGAGATAAAGAATAGTTGTTTTTGTTCAAGGTATATTGTATCCCAAATGTACATGATTCTGTACATAAGTCCCAGGTCTGTCACTGTGTTGTTTTAATCCCAAGTGTACACAGTACAGTTTTAGTTCTAGCCAGTGACTTGCTCTGTAATCTGGTATAAGCCACTTAACCTTTCTGTGCCTCAGTTTCCCCATTGAATTGAACTAAATGTGGCTCTTAAAACTTTAACACATTATCTTTAAAACATATGTGCAGCCTATAGAGTAAAACTATTAATATACCTCATGACCTTCAGAGTGTGTCTAGTGAGCCATAGAAACCATTAGATGTGCATTACATACCCTCAAGCATTAAAAAATGTTAATAAAAAAACTCTGCTTTGGAACACTTCTGACAGCAAAGGGTTCTGTGAGTACTAGCTACTACGCTGGAGTCTTCCTTTTGATTTCTCATTCCTTCCCCTAAACTCTGGCTTTGCCTTTACTACAAAAACAAACAAACAAAAAAGTCATTTGTTTACTGCGAGATAATTTGAAGTGCTTTAGCTATTCTGCTGTAAAATCCTATTGGGGACAAGGCACTTTTAGTTTTTACCAGGAGGGAAATGAAGCAAGGTCTAGCACTGACCTCACCTAGCTACCCCACAGCAAAAACTAAAAGTGCCTCACCGCCCTCAGATCTTACAGCAGGATTTCTATCCTGCTTTAGTTAGCCCATTGTCAAACAAATAAATTGTTTTGCAGTGAAGACCTAGCCAGACTGGATTAAGTAACATCTACACCTTTTGGGTTAATTGGTTGTACACTTACTAGCAGGACCGACTCCAGGCACTAGCCAAGAAAGCTTGTGCTTGGGGCGGCAGATTCCAAGGGACGGCATTCCGGCCACCCTTTTTTTTTCTTTTTCTTTTTCTTTTTGGTTTGCTGCTCTGGCTGCCCTGTAGGGGGCGGCAGCGCGGAGAAGGGGAGCACCCTGCAGCAAACTCGGCAGGGCAGCCCACGTCCTTCCCTCCCAGCCGATTGGAGCTGCGCAGAGCCCTCCCGGCAGGTGGCGCGGTGGGAAGGGCCATGTGGTGAGCACAATAGACAAAGTATTTTAATGGTGCCCTCTTTTCGTAGGGATATAGTGATAACTTCCTAATGCAGGTAAGCACTTAGTCACACTCCTTTGACATACTTGAGAGTGTTTCGTATGCAGATATGGTGGCTGTGGCCAATTATTGTCATCGGAGGCACCTGATTAATAGTGGAAGTAAGACTGTGTCGAGTGTCTTCCATTTATATCATGCACAAGCGGGCAGAAAGCTGAACATAGTTTTCAATGGTCAGTGAATAAAGCATGAGTCACACCTGCTCTATCTAGGCTTCACTGTGGATAGAACTCTCACATATCATGACCATTGTACAAAGTCAGCAACTAAGGTCAAAACGCACAACAACTTGCTCGGAAAACTGGCCAGAATGACATGGGGTGCCAACGTCCAAATGTTACACACTTCAGTCTTGGCACTGTGTTATTCAGCGGCAGAGTACTGCACTCCAGTATGGGCTCGCTCATCTCACACAAGGATGATCGACATACAACTTCATTCCAATGTGCGTATTATTTCAGGCATACTTAAATCTACTCCTCTACCACGATTACTGGTTCTTTGCAATATTGCTTCACCCAGTGTTCGCAGAGAGGAAAGCGCAGCAAAGCTCGTGATGAAATTGTGTGATATACCACATCTACTGTTAATTAAAGATTTGTTTAATCCACCATATGGTCGTCTGCCCTCACAGCGCTCGTTGTGGATAAGTTTACCAGGTGAGGGATTTACAGTAGAGGACGTAGGGCAAGCTTCATGGTTCACAGAGAAAGTGACAAATAATTATCTTATCTTGGACACCATACAATGTCAACCTGGATTTGATTTATTATGACGGCAATGGAGCCTTCTCAACCAGTTTCGTATCAGACATGGAATTGGTGCTGCAGCAGAATTTCGGTGGCATTTTAAAGACGGTACACTATGTCAGTGTGGACAGCCACAAATCATCACACACTTTGTTGAGGACTGCAAAATTACTCAGCTTCCTGGAGATCTTCATGCCTTGAACATTGTTGATAAGAACGCTGTGGCTTGGCTTGACCTGATTGCATATGCTAAATAAACAATGCAGAAGCAAACAAGATTTCTAATTTAGATCCATGTTCTGCTCTTCCTGGAATGTAAACTGTTCATTTCAAAATTGTCCTAGGATTGTCCTATTAGATGTGTGAGATGCCTGGGCAATATCTGTAAAACTGCAGGAATTTTTCAATGACACATTTTTTTCATCAGAAAATACTGATATGTCAAAGCCAAAACCATGTCCATTTTGATTAAAGTTTTATCAGGAAGGTTTCTCAGGCCCAGGATGGGAATTTCTGGTCAGAGAGAATGACCCCAGAAGAACCCCAGTGACTAGGCCATTCACTTGGGATCTGGGAGACCAAGGTTCAAGTCCCTGCTCAGAGTCTGCTCTGAAACTGATGTGGAATGATGCCAAAACCTCCATTTTTTTATTAAATGAAATTCTTGTTTTCTGGCCAGTGCTAAATATCTGCCTAGGGCAATAGTGACTGACTGGACCAAATAGTTATCAGACACTGGCTTCAAAATGTGTGGGGCCCCATTCCTGTAAAAGGAGTATTTTGTAAGCACAGGAAGAAAGCTTACTTTACGCCCATGCAGGATCAGCTGATTCACCTGAGACAGCACTTGCTATATAGTAAGATTCAGCTGCATTTGGTGGGAGGATGGAGAAAGGTATTGGAGTTGTTGTTTTTTAAATAGTGTTTAAAAGGTTCATCAACTTTAAAAGCACGTCTCTGAATTGTTTGTTCCTGTTGTTAAAACACCTAATAACAAATCTTCCTGTATAGTCAGTCAGTTTTACATAGGGTCTTTCATGGTGTAACAGGAGACACAGAAAAAAAATTAATTAGGAAAATTTGATTGTAAAGCCAGAAGAATTGGCAAGCATACGTAGAAGCAGAAATATTGTCTGAAACTACTTCTAACTGTTCATTTTTGGTATTGACTACATTTCACGTTGATTGTATCTCTCAGAATAATGTAGCATTATTTTATTTGTGCAAAACTGTGGATTCTATGTGTACACAAAAATTCAATTGTACAAAAGAGAGTGAGCCATGAATACTGTAACACTGTGTGTTTATGTAGGAAGGATGTTAACCCTTTTTGAAAAATAGGTTTAAAATAGCCTGAAGGGAAATAAAAATATACTTGTAATATAGCCTGGGATCTGGTAGGGTTTACAACTGTAGGTTTTCTTAGAAGACTAGAGCTCTGCTTATGGAGCCCTACTGATAAATCAGCTCTTATACATATGAGGCACTGCGAATTTGTGTGAAGCACTCTTGAAAAACTATTTATTTCTTTTAAAATTGATACTTATAAAATTGTTGTTTTTTCTTTAAGTAGACAAAGCATCCTGTCCTCAGGTTGTCCTGGAAAATTTAGCTAACAAAAATGGTTTATTTAGATGCTTCAGGGCACTTTTGTTAAAAGAAAATAGGGAGAAAAAAAAAGCAAAATAATTCTTTTTTAAAGAGTAACTTTGGTTGGTCTGCATTGCAAGAGTCTCAGGTTGAAACTCCACCCTTTTGCTAATTTAGGTCAGTGTGCCTTCTTTGTTAATCTGAAATGCTGGGTTAGCATAATTGATTAATCAATTTCACTCCAGTTCTCTACTGTCAGTCCTGCAGATGCATGTAATTTACAGCACAGTACAGCCTTACAAGGGCATGGTGGTGTGTTAATACAGTTACACACAAAAACTCAGTGAGCAGAGGGAATTTCCTTCCTCTGCCTGTATATAGATATGAACAATTGAACACCCAAGTAGAGAGGTGCAGAATGTGAAAATGTTTATCTCGCTATTATACAGTATGTGAAGAGTGCATACATTTACAGATGTATAAGAGAGAGAAAACTATGCATTGCCTATTTTTTTGGCATGGTGTGTATGATGTCAGGCGTTTCCTGGATGTTTCATTTTGAATCTAACTTGCCTCCAGTTTTTTACCAGCTGGAGATGCAATTTCAGTCATGCCTCAACCTTTTGTTCTTCTAATTTCTTCATCCCTTATCTTTACTATATATAACTTTCTTTGCTTCCCAATGAGGAGGTAATAGCCATATTTTAATTTTGCAGAGACAAGATCTGAACTTGGCAATAAGCCAGAGCAATTTCCCTTCCATAGCACTCTTTTTCTTCATCTAAGAATGAGAATGATACTTGCTGGGTTCTTGGTCACAGCAAGATTCCCTGCAATAGCATCCTGCTTATGCCCCTTCTCCCCGCCAGATCCACGAGCATATGGTAGCTGAATATTCTCCGTTCTACACAGCCCATTTTTTTCCTCTTAGCACATGGAGCATTCACTTCAAAGTGTGTACACTTGGTTGCAGAAAGAGACAAAGCTCCTTGCTGAAGCATACCACTCTTTGATAGACAATGAATTTAAGTACGCACTAGTAGTCTTCAGCATTCTGATTTTAACTCTGGGGGAAGCTGTGTGGTGATTACTTTTAAAATGTGTAATTTGGGTTTTCAGGGGGGTTTCCTTTTAAAAACAACCTCCCCCCCACTCCTGCTTTGTATTTTTACTTCATCAGAATTAAGGGATCAAGCATGGTGCCTGTACAGGCAAATGCATAAGTGCTTTGACGGATCTGTTAATTGAATCTATAACAACCATTTTGCTGCATTGAAATCATGTTAAACAGATCTAGATGTGTGTGTATATATGCAAGCACTCAGTTAAATCAAAGGGTATTACTCCAATCCGACAGGGCTTTGCTCTGCGTTTTGAGATAATCACTTTATGCAAGTATTTTTCGTGACTCGTGTTGTGCATGTGGACTGATTTGCCTCTTTTCTTTCAATGTAGGTAAAAGTATGGATGAAATTAAGAAGATGCTGTTGTTGGTGTTGGGCTGTGCTGTGCAGGTGAACATGCCTTATGGAATTACAAAATATTTTAATATGTCGTTTGAATCTGATTTTGGTGCTGGAACTAGAAGTGCCAATCAGTGATCCAGTCCCATTATGCTAAGTGCTGTACTGCCCCAGACAGTTTGTGGTCTAGAATTGTGAGACACAATAGATGGATGAAACAGAAAAAACAGGGGAAAGGAGATGGGAGAAAAATTAGCACATTTTGCATAATAAGCTATAGCCTCAGCTTGCCACCTGCCTTGCCACTGTTTGAACCAGTGCTTTGATACATGCTGTCACAATTAGGCAATCCAAATCATTGGCACACAGTAATTCCTGCAGGAGAGAATGGGAGTGTGAACAATCTCCTTAGTCTAAGGATTGTTGTGGGGGAGAGGGAGTTGGTTTGTTTTTGTTCTGGGGTTGTTGTTTTTTGTTGTTGTTACAATATACAGGAATGTAGTGGAGTACATTAGTGCAAAGAGAATAGATAAACCAACATCTAATCACTATCTTCTAACGCATACTACTCAGCCGCACCTTTTTTTTTTTTAATATGTGTAGATAGAAAGTCCTAAATAGGAACTCTGTATGATCACATGAGGGTTTTTATGCTGTGTTGTTAAACCAAGTGGACAGCCGATACACATGGTAAATTCCCCTGAAATACATGACAGTTAACCAAATAAAGGAATCAGTGTCCTGCACACCAAAGCTCTGTGTTTGGAATTCCACTGTAAACTGTTGTAACAGACAATAGGAATGTTGCGGGCCAGTCTTTGCTTATAATTGACCTTGTTTGTGTGTCTGTCTAATGTTCTTGTCATGCCTTAGGACACTCTCCCTGCCCAGCTATGTCAAGTCAATTATGTCAGAGCAGTGCTCTCTTCATGTGGCTGTTCGGAACTTTATACTTACTAACACATTTTAACACAAAGAATAAAAGGCCTGATTCGGCAAGGGGCTGAATAGTCTCAGTTCCTGTTTAAAGACCTGAAGTGAATGGTTGTACTCAGTATTGAGCCAAAATCGGCACTGTGTATCATGGAATCAACAGAAAACAGACTGTGGAAATGTACAACTTCTCTGTTACTTCTGTCTAGAGATTCTGCCAACTTGGGGTCCCAAATTTTCACTGACTGTCATTGTGTGGGGTATTTTTTTGTTTTTTAAGATTTACAAAACTAATTTGATAAAAATAGAATTGTGAAGCTATGGAGTTAAAATGTCATATATTTTTCATTAAATATTTTACATACGAAGCAAACATTTAATTAGTGCCCAAGAACCAATAAATGAAGCTGAAGTGAGCAGAAGCAAAAGCAAAACCAAAACCAACTGATCTGTTGTCATTGCCCAAAATGAGCAAAATGCAAAAAGTAAACAAATGGTTTAAATGATGTAAAGTAAAATTAGGGCCAGATCCTCAGCTGGTATATGTTGGTGTAGCTCCTTTGAAATCAGTGGAGCTTTGCTGATTTACGCCAGCTATGGATCCAATCCTTGATTTTTAGCTTGGATGGGGGGAGGTTGGGTTTTGGTTGGGTTTCTTTTTTACATTTAACTTAGCCTTAAGTTTAAAAACTTTTGGCAGGACTCAGTCACCATTACTCAGACCGCATGTTCATTGGCTCCTCAGTTAGTTCAGTGACCTCAAGGAGCATTGGAATAGTGCAATAAAGCACTAGCTACTCAATGTGAGTAAGCGTGACAGAGTCTGGCCCTTGGTGTTGCAAGTGTCCTTTTAGCTGTGCAGAGATGTTCAACAAAAACAACACCGTGGTAGAGTTTTGATCCATAGCTGTTTTCAAGTGACGTGTATTTATTTTCTGTTTGTTTACAGTGTGAAAGAAAGGAAGAGTTTATCGAAAGAATAAAACAACTGGATATTGAGACCCAGGCTGGAATTGTTTCACACATTCAGGAGGTAGGGTTCTCAGCACTTGAAGCTTGCTTTCTTTTTTTCTTCTCCTGACGGTTCAGTGGTATTGTTTACTTTGCTATGTAGTAGCACAGGTTAACCTTTCATAGTGGCACTAGTGTGTTTGATGCAAAGAAAGATACATTCCATGAATGTATGGGTATATCTATTTTTGGGCTTGGAGGTATGATTCCCAGCTCGCATAGACATACCCACATTAAAACTAGTAGCGTAGCCCGGATAGTCTGGGTAGCAGCTTGGGCTACCTGCTAAATATGTGCCCACCCGGATGCACGAGGTATGTACTTGGGTGGCTAGCCCGAGCCACCTTCCCTTGCTACTCCAGCTACGCTGCTGTTTTTAGCATGCTAGCTTGTGTAGTGCTAGCACAGGTATGTCTACGTGAGCTGGGAATCACTGCTTCCCTCTCAGTGTAATCAAATTAAAAGGTAAAAATTACTATGTGGTTGGGAAATTAACTGGGCTAACCACTTCTCAAAGAGTGCCAGTGATAAATGTCAGAACTGCCAAACGTCAGCTCAGACTGAAAGTAGTTTTATAAGAATACACAAAAAGAGTTTCAGGTAAAATTTTCAGAAGCACTTTAGTGATTTAGTGTTATTTTCAAAAGTCACTTAGGAGCTTAAGTCCCATTAGAAGGCAATGAGACTCCCAAGTGCCTGCAGCACTTCTGAAATTGGGATTTAAGCACCTAAGTCACATAAGTGCTTTTGAAAATATTATCGATGGTCCAAAATTTGATTTCAGTCTTTTAAAAATGGTATAATTTGGTGACATATGATGCCTGGATTCTAAATGCTTTGTTTAAAGAAAAAAAAAGTTTGCTCAAACAACAGCTATCATCCCATTTTCTGGGAGTTCAGGTGAAGCCTTCTGTAAATGCCCTCTACGGGACAGGCCTCAAGTACAAAATGCACGTTCTCTCAGGATGTGCTGGCTTCATCGGATGCAGAAGCGAAAAACCAACTAACCTAGGTGGGTTGGGGAACACATACTGTTAAAAGATGTTGACAATAACGTTTTAATATATTTTAAAATCTGCTTTCTAAAAGCAGATCCCACAGACTAGCAATTTCATTTAAAGACTAAGGAATATAAAGAATATGGTTCTGGTAAAAGCAGAAACATGTATAGCCCTAAATGTGGACATAGCAACTTGAAAATAACCTTTCCAGTGCAGTGCAGTTTTCAGCAACAACATTTGGAAAAAAGCAATTTTTAGAGAATTATAGTTAAAAAAAATTTTTTTTCCCCATACCAGATTAGATCACTGCCACATAAGATCTATTAAGTCAGATAATCCCTGTGGCAGTGATCAAATACCAGAGCGTCAGGGGAAGCACAAACCTTGTCACCCCCACAATAATGCATCTAGCTAATTGTGCAATACAGGGCCAATACCTTCCTGACTCTTGCAGAGACTAGCTCACCCGCATGAAGATTGAGAGTTGAGTACAGTACTCTAAGTGTTCTTGAGCACAAAATTATCCAGCCACTTTTTCTAAATCTAGCTATCTTGTGAAAACTAGAAGCTTTGTTACATGATGTTGCAGTTGAACTGAGCATTTCTGCACCATTTCCTGGCTATATTGGCTGAAAAGTGACATTTATGACTAGGTTTGCCCACTTATCGATTCTTGAAAATTGGTGACAATTGGAAGAGGAACTGTACTGATTCCAACAGCTGATTTATATAAGTAGCAAACTTGAAAGAAAATCCTTGCACAGAATGAATCAATTCAACAAGCAAAATTGGAAAATATATCAGGGAAAATTAAAAAAACAAAAACTGTATTTTGTTCTTGTTTGCAGGTGACTCAGAACCAGGAGAATGTGTTTGACTTGCAGTGGCTAGAGCTGCCAGATATGGCCCCAGAAGAACTGGAGTCTCTCTCAAGGAATATGGTTTTCCATCTCAAGAGGCTTATTGATGAGAGAGACGAGTGCACAGAAGTATGAATGAGATGTCTGTTTCTCATACAGTTCATTTGAGGGATCAGACACAGGCTCTGCTTTTCTATTGTCTTTTGCTTCTGTACTGATTGCCTCTATGTTTCATTTAAGGTTCAGTCTCTTGTCACTCTATTAAATCTCTAAAAATTCTAGCATTCGTTAGAGTGATGTTTAATCATCCCTTGCTGCTCTCATAAATTGTATACTCGAGCTACAGAGAATTGATCTGTGAAGGAGAAGTGTGTGCAGGAAACACAATATGCTTTATTTTGTGAATTTGCCTTAAAGCTTTTGTCTCTTCTTCTCTTCTCTGAGTGGATACTTTTCTGTCCTTCCCACAATATCTGCCATTGTTGGTTCAAGAGCCTTGTCTCTAGCTTATGCCACCAGTGACATCTTTTCTCTTTATCTGTGACTCATCAGTTAATCTTATTTCAGATCTCTGCTAGAAACCTCTCTTCTCCCGACTGAGATCTCTTAACTTCCTCCTCTTCCTACTGTTATTGATTTGACTCTGATTATATTTGTTAAACCTGTAAATTGTTGCAGTTTCTATAAAAACTCAAAGCAAAATACAGTCCTTATCTGAAACACTAGGCAGTAGTGTATTCCGGTGGTCAGCAAAGGACTGGGAATCAAAATTGTGTTCTGTTCCCAACTGTGTCACTGATTTCAGTGTGTGACATTAGGTACATCACTTGAACCTTCTGTGCCTGAGTTTCCACATCTGTAAGGTAGGCTAATAATTACCCACTTTGCAAAGTACTTTGAGATGCTTGAGTGAAAGGAGCTATAAGTGCAATGTGTTGTTATTTCTTGTTAATGCCACTGGCCTCTCTCCTTTTCCAGCTGATTGTGGATCTCACTCAGGAGAGAGATTATCTGCAGTCTCAGCAACCACCAAGTCCTCTGAAAACATCTAGTCCAGACTCTTCACCAAACCTAGCCAGTCGTCTCTCCAGTGAGGACAAGCAGCACCTGGCTGTTGAGCTGGCAGACACACGAGCAAAGCTGAGAAGGGTCCGACAGGAATTGTAAGTCACTAAACGCCTGGGCTGCTGGAGAAGTGCTCTCTATTTCAGGTTCTTTGCTAACAGTGTCAAGTAAACGTGTATTAAGCCTGTGTCTGCAGCATCGGGTTGCCCATTGGCTTCAACTCCTTGACTTGTCTCGGAGTTCAGCATGCAGACTTGCTGTAGATTTGGGTCTTGTACGTTGGGGGTGGACGGTTGCTCAAGGAAAGGATGCGTGCAAAGTAGCTGGCTTCACCTTCTCCCATCTTCCCTCTTTCTTGTCACCAATCTCAAACATCCGTTAGTTTGTCTTTCCCTTCCCTCTTTTCTTGCCTTCCCACATCCATCACTCTTTCTTCTCCTTTTCCTTCTTTCCCTCCCCACCCCTATGCCATCCTTAAGTTTTCAAAGATTGTTGATTCCAGTTGGTATTTCCCCTTCCCCACATGCATACACATTACCCTCGCTTCTTGGCAGTGATTGTTGGGAAGAACTGATTACAAATGGCTGGTAGCTGTGGCGGCAGGAATGGCAGGTGAAATGATGATTTAAAAAAGAGAGACAGTCCCAAATTTCCTGTGGCTCAGGGCCCCACACGAAAACATCTGCAGCTATTGGTAACTTTGAAACTGGAGCAGCACCAAGAAAATCTAGACAGTCTTGTGTCCAGATTACCCTGTGACTAATACCCCCTGC
The DNA here is from genome assembly GCF_020497125.1 of Mauremys mutica. Lineage (NCBI taxonomy): Eukaryota > Metazoa > Chordata > Testudines > Geoemydidae > Mauremys > Mauremys mutica. The sequence goes on from NC_059075.1 coordinate 31,032,631, forward strand.
ATCTTGCCATGATGTTATTGCCATAAGTATTGTTCCAGGAACCCTTGTTATAGTTTCTTATTAAGTTTTTCCTAATCATTTTTAGGGAAGAAAAATCTGAGCAACTCGTGGACACTAAACATGAAGCAGAACAGCTTGTACTAGAGCTGCAGAAAATAAAACAGGAGGTAAGTGGAGCTTCTTCAGTTGTAACACTGCTGTGACACACAACACTTTAAAAATTGCTTTCAATAGTAAGATAAAAATTCTTCTCATGAAATTTGAATGATGGAACCAAGTTACTGCAGCATGTTGGTCTGATTGTGACAGAGTAATGCAGTGACTTACTGGTGAGAGCAGGTCTCATCTGTTCAGTTCACTGACTTGTCCAATAATGCCTGGAGCATATACAGCACTGATCATTGAAAACTGAAGAATCCCTGTAGGCTGAGTTACCACTCAATCCTGCAATGAGTTTGATGGCTAATTGAAGGCTTCCCCACACTTGCGCCATAGGGTCACTTCTGGCTTTCCATTCACTTCCTCTCATTTGGACTTGGGGGCAGGGGAAGGGGTATGTCATGAGTTTTACCAGCATGGGGGGTTAATTTTATTTTTTTCCATTTGTCTGTCACTTTTCCCAGAACATCCATCTGGCAGCTGATGCACGCTCTGCCCGAGCATACAGAGATGAACTGGATTCACTGAGAGAGAGAGCAAACAGAGTCGAGAGGCTCGAGATGGAACTGGTCCGGTGTAAAGAGAAACTGCATGATGTGGATTTTTACAAGGCTCGTATGGAGGCAAGTGAAGATCAGGAAAAAAATCTGCTGTGCAGGGCCCATTTTCCCCAGTGCTGCTCACCAGTTCATGCTTCATTTGTAATCACTCTACCACACATTAAAGCAAACTGAAGTTCCAGAAAATACCTGATGGATGGGATTTTTGAAAGCACTCAGCAATGGCCTAGCTCTGCTCCCCCATTGGAGTCAGCGGTAAAACTCTCAACAGTGAGAGTTGGGCTAGGCCAGTGCTGAAAAGCTCCCTCGTTATAGATCTATTGGGTCTCCATTATGTGGCTGACTGTAGCAGCCCTGTTCTTTGACACTACAGGTCTGGGTCCTTGCAGTAAATTTTCAAGCTGTCTTTGTGCCAGAGTTGATTCTTTGGCCAAAATTTTCCATTTGTGAGTACCCTGTGCTAATTATCTAAATAAGTGGCCTGATATTTTCAGAGGTTCTTAGCATCTGCGGCTCCAATTGAAGTGGCTAGAAATTTTTAAGTATAGTTTCAGATGGCAAACCTTAGGAATCAAAATCTGCAAATGTTGGCCTTAGTAAATAACAGAGAAACTGCTCTTAAGTGGAGTGTTTGTACCTATAAGTTTACGCTATTAGTAATACCAATATCTTCAACTTAGCCACTTCAGGCCACTGCTCATCCTATTTCACTCTCTTTCTAGGCCTCTTGGCTAATCTCATCTTTAACTCTCGAGATCCCCTACATTTCCCTTATACAGAGGGATACCTGCCACCCCATTTCATCTCACCCACAGTACAAGCACCTAATTCTACCCTTCTGGAGTTTTTCTGCTGCTCATTCTTACTAATTCTTTTCCACCTAAAACTAATAGAGAGGGAGAGCTGAGGATTCTGTGCTAGAAACATGGATGGACCTGTTTCTGGTAATGTAGGAAGATAGCAGTGACCTGTGGCAGGAAGGGTTGCCTCAGTACCAGGGCTGTCCTTAAGGGGGTGCAGGGTCTGGGGCAGAAGTGATGAATCCGTCACTTCCGGGACCGACCACACCAGCCAGTTGGTCTGGCCCCTGGGGCCCCCCAAAGCACAGGGCCTGGAACAGTCACCCCAATTCACAGCACCCAAGGGATGGCTCTGCTCAGTGAATTTGCATTAGCCCTGCTTGCTTCTGTTAGGGTTCATGCTGAAGAAAATGGATAGACTCAACGTGTGACTGAGATTGTGGGAAACAGCTGTCAACAAATACTTCACTGAATCTACTGTATATGGGCTCCAGAACTGAATCAGACTAATACTGAAGTCCTCTACCTTGCAGCATCCAATTCGTTTGTTTATTTTACTGTGTATGAAACCTTTATGTTAACCAAAAACAGACAAAATTCTTCTGCTTGTCCTATGGATAAATATCTGATTGTGACTGTCATGCCACTAGCAACAAAGAGAATGCTTTGGGCTGGTTGAGTAATTCTTTGCCTTTCCAATGGAAGAATGTGGCACTTTAGCCAGAGTCAGGTGCAATCAAAAGACTGTCTGAGATTGATTCTGGAGGCTGAATCTTGGAATCATGTAATCCCAGTTCTGATTACATTGAAGCCAGAGGAAATTTTGCAATTGACTTCAAGATTGGGCCCTAACTGTAAGTAGATGAAGCTCCTGGCTCTGAGATAATGGGGTATCAGTGTCACTAAAACATATGCCCATAACACTCCCTGCTGAAAACATGGCAGTTCTTTATGGTTTGCAAACCTCGCCTTGTAAATACATTTTTCTCTTTGCCAACCTAAAGGACCAGCTGTCCACTGCATCTTATGAATAGGTCCACTAAGCCTGCTGAGTATCAAATGTATAAACTGCAAACTGAGGCAGGCTCCTCTCTGCTGGCAATTTTCAGTTTACTGGAATCTTTTACTGTAAGTCGTCTCTCTCTCCTACTCCCTCAAGCTGGCAAGTCAGTTGTGCATTAACCCTATCATGCACACTAGATAGCAGAGCCACGTCTTGACATTTTCCCTTCAGCTCTGTGTTGCTGTACTTTAGTCTGCTGCCCAAAGCATGAGGAGGAGTTGGTTCTGGTAGAATGGGAGAGGCTAGTGCTTCCTCTTATCTTCATCTGAGACAAGAGGGCAGCCATTCTACTGTACGTACTTGGGTTCTCAGAACTGTGGCTTGCCCTGGAGCCAGCGATACCCTCAAACTAACCACTTCTGTTTCCTATGTAGCAAGTTAACTTGATCCATAATGTAAAATTTACAGAGCTCTCCTTCATGTCTTTTCTTCCATCCCTTATGCAGTCTCCCACCTCTGTTTCTTCCGTGTTGGGTGTCGAGGTTCTGCATCATAGGTGAGATTCTGTGCTGCATCTCTAAGAGCTGCAATCTGGAGGCATGGGGATGGAGCAAAGGTCATTTTACATCTTCTTGGCACCTTTCTAACTCTGTTTGCTCTAGGGAGTCAATGTGTCCTCTGGCATAAGTTAGGACAGGGTTCGGCAACCTTTCAGAAGTGGTGTGCTGAGTCTTCATTTATTCACTCTGATTTAAGGTTTCACGTGCCAGTTTAACGTTTTTAGAACGTCATTTTAACGTTTTTAGAAGGTCTCTTTCTATAACTCTATAATATATAACTAAACTTTTGTTGTATGTAAAGTAAATAAGGTTTTAAAAATGTTTAAGAAGCTTCATTTAAAATTAAATTAAAATGCAGAGCCCCCCGGACCAGTGGCCAGGACCCGGGCAGTGTGAGTGCCATTGAAAATCAGCTCGTGTGCTGCCTTTGGCACGTGTGCCATAGGTTGCCTACACCTGAGTTAGGAGCTGCTTCAGCTGCCTTTGGGCTGCTCCACAGTGTAAAATTGCCAGTATTTTGCATTCCAGCCACTCCTTGTCCTAAATACTCCAGCACATCCCACGATGTAGAAGGGCAGCATAAGTCTGTCTCCTCTGGCCTTGTGCTGCCCCTGCCGGCTGCATTCAGGAAATTCCCCAGGGGGGATTCTGGCCCTCTTATGTTGCTGTACCAATGTAAAGAGGCTTCAATGAAGCCAGAATCTGACAATATATATGTCCTTCAGCCAGTGTTATCCCTCAGTTTCCCTTCCATTTCCCCCCTGCCTCAAGCAACTGTCCTTCAAAGTGAGGTGTAATGAATAGGACTTAATTCAGAGCTGTGCCTACTCACGTTCCTCTCACCCCCTTGAAAAATAGCTGGATTTACAGTTTCCTCAGAACCACTCCCAGCGTCGGAGCAGGGGTCTAGTTCTAGTCTCTCACTTGACAGTGAGAGATACCACTAGGTTATAAAGCTGGTCCAACTCCCCTGATGCTTATTGGTAGCTTCCTAAGCTCAGAGGGTCTGAGACTCTGAAACAAATTTCACATAGATGGGGCCATTTTAACTGCATGCACTTCAGTGAAGAAACATATGATGGGCACTTAACAAGCCTCTAGTTCTGGTACTTGAAGTACAGCCATGAAAACATGCCCCTATTGAATGTCATCTCCAGGCAGTGGTCATGAAAGTGCCATATGGAGGGCAGACCATGTGAGGCAGTTTACAAGAGGTAAGAGAAGAGAAATTGGAGTGAGACTTTAAATAGCTCCTTAAACCACAGGCTAAAAGTCCCTAATGGCAGGAGGGAGATTAGAGAAGCTGCCTTAGAACAAGTGCAAAAGGAACAAGCCTCACTGCAGGCGAGCAAGACTTGACATGTCTGAGCAGGTGAATATTTTCCTTCCACGTCTTTCACGACAAGAAGAAATTACCAAATGCTGTTTTAATTTGATTATATATCTAAGAAAACACAATGCAAATGCAGTCTATGGACCAGGGCCACCCGGGACGGGGGGAAGTGGGGCAATTTGCCCCGGGCCTCACAGGGGCCCCCACGAGAATATGGTATTCTATAGTATTGCAACTTTTTTTTTATGGCAGTGGCCCCCGAATTGCTTTGCCCCAGGCCCCCTGAATCCTCTGGGCAGCCCAGCTATGGACTTGCCCGCTGTGGTGGCTTAATGAGGTCATAGCTATCAATGTGCAGGGGCAGGCTTAATGCAGTGCTTCCTCTGAGGAGGTGTTTCCCTCCAACGTAAAAACCCTGCTGCAGCATTCCTCTCCATTGAGTCTAGTGCTGCTCCAGGAGACCAGATTCTTTTTGGAGACCAGGGAGTCTTACTTGCATTTTTTCCTCCCCCAACTGCAATAAGTTTCCCCACAGGATAATGGGAAGAAATTCCAGTGAACATTAAAAAATTTTTTAAAAAGCATTTCTTTTACATTTTCATTTAGTTTGATGGATGCAAAATGCAATTATTCCAGGGCATTTTGCTAACATTTTTGCAGCTCAGCAGGAGCAACTTCCATAGCGTGCGTGTGCGTGTGCGTGTCTGGCCCCAATCCTGCAAATACATATGCCAAGATTTAATTTTAAGTGGTCTACTCATTGGATATGAGTGTTTGCAGGATCAGGGCCTGTGTTGTTAAGGCTGCAGACCAAATTCTTTGGTTTAATTCAGTGAGAGGTTTATGAAGGCAAGATCAGAAATTGTTGGATGTTTTATAGTCAGAGTTTTAAGGTAAATTTCCTCTAATTGATTTTGGAATCTCTTATAAGTAAATGTGTTATAAATCGTAAAAGACCATAGATAACTATTCTGTGCCGTTGATTTAAAAGTACCCCACGGCTATAAAACCATTTTGAGAGTTTTATTAATTTAAAAGGAAAAAAATATCTTAATTCCCATGAAGAATACACCCAACCATTCTGCTTATCTAATACAAAACTGATTTATAGCCAAACCAATTCTCAGGTCAGTTGTGCTACCCTAGGGTTATCTGTGGTGACATTAGTTATAATAGGCTGTTCTAAGAACAATTCTACCTTCCAGGCTCTGAAACATAACTTTATAAAGCTATCCTGGAGTAATTACTTAAATTAAGTTTGCACTATAAAGATGACCTCAGAAAATGGGTGCAAGTAAATAATGTTGGCCCAACTTTAACAGGCTTCTGCAAAAGGTTCTTAATTTAAGATTTCATCAGAAACCTTCTGATCTGACAGGTCTTCCTCCCCCTCGCCCCTCAGGCACCTGCATGGTGTGTACCTCCCATTTCTCAGATATTATGGCTCCCAACAATGTGTGATTTGCAAACAGAGACCAAATATGTGTATACCTTACTTGGCACACAGTTAGACTCTTCATGAGACACTTAAATAATCAGTTCCTGCTTGGTAAGCAGTTTCAGAGATAATTCTGAGGTGATGTTTATGAGGTAAAACACCATCTTACTTCTCACGGCTGTGGTCCAGACTGAGCAGGACAGTTTGTTAAATATATTCTGATTGACCCATTGTTTCAATATGAGTATTTTTGGTACTTGTTTTACACCCACCATGCTGCCTGTTTTTAACTCCACTCATTCTCATCTGTTTTGGTTCAGACAGTTTAACATATCCATCCGCTCTGGTCAAACTTGGCCCAAAATTTAGGTCTTAAAATATCAGAGTTTCAACATTTTCTCTTTATTCATTTACTCACAGACGTCTCTATTGCAGCCACCATCATAGTATCTCCTGTGAGCACAAAGTGCAATCATCCCTATTTTACAGATGGGGAACTGAGGCACACATCGATTAAGGGACGTCTCTAGGTGTAGGATATCACTGGAAGTCTGTACCAGAGCCGGGAAACGGAATCCAGAGTTCCTGAGTCCCAGTCCAGCCTTAACCACAAGAACATCCTTTCTCTTTTTATAAAACCTGAAACTAATAGAAATGTTTCTCCATGGATTCTTACCACTAGTGGAATTGTTCTAAAAACACATTAATCTAAAGTTTTGCAACAGCTTTGCACTAACCAGTTTCAGTGTGATGGGGACTTAAAAGCCATTCCACACAATAGGTGATGGAAGTGTTGATTCTAAGCAATAGCAACAATAACCAGGGATTTTTCTTTTCTATGGGCCAGGAGATATTTTTTTTCCTGCCAAAGTTTATTTCCAAGAAATTGCTGCACATCTCCACCCCACAGCACTCTCTATTTCTAAGGAGCGTAGCTGATGGCTAGAGTTTTGCATACTGTGGGAAAGTCCTATAGGAATGGCAAGAAATGCCTGAAGATTAGTTGGTTGACTGCTGACTCTTCCCACTGGCTTTAGGATAAATTAGGGTTAAATTGAAAGCCTTTGTATGCTTTCTTTTTAGGTCAGCATTAATAGACTGGTTATGGGTTATGATTAAGGGTTATGTATATATTAGGTTGGTATGCATGTTAGAGCATGAACACCATTTCATAACAGTCTCTGCAAACTATGTTCTGAAATGGGACATTCAGACCTGGGAGTGAGTCTTACTGAGCTGCCGTGAGACTTTTGAGGCCACTGATTGTATCCTTCCAAAAATGGGAAGGCAGCTGTTGTCCAACGGATCACCACAACTTACTCATTCCTGATCATCTTTCAGTAGTCCATGTGTTTTGAAGGTTGGTTGTCCGAGAGAGCAGACTCATTCACTGATATCAGCAGAGGCTTTACAATTTGAAGGCTACTGTCCAGCAATAAACTGTCAACCCATAATTATTTCTCCATGGATGTGTGCATGTTCCATTTTTTCTGTATGTTGGAGGAAAAAATAAACTAATAAAAATCTTTTTAGCGGAACAAGGTAAATTGCTGGGGGGTTTTTTCCCCACTCCACCCTCGGTTCCCCTGTGTAACATCCTGCTCTTTCTCATCTTTCAAATGCCCATCACTTTCCTGAGTGAGAGAATTGTAGGCCTTACATGTATGTTTCTGATATTAAAAGCATTTAAAGATAAAAGTAAGCAGTCTTTTTTTTTTTTTACCTGAAATCAGACAATTTAAAGCTGTTCTGACCTGGTCAAGAATGTCAACCAGATTTTATGCTGCGGACATGTATTATTTCTGGAGATAAGGTATATGAATGCATGATGCTGCAATTTTTGCTTTGTTGTGGTTCAAACAACAAGGGGAGCACCATATAATTCACCAGACTTGTTCCTAGAGCTGTGCTAGAACTGCTGTAGCTGCAGAACCCGGTTGTGTTTGTGTTCCACAAAACACAAACCAAAAATGCTGCTGGCCTAGAGGAAAAACAAAACTGTTCATACAGTTAATGATTGTGTCAGGTGTTTAAAAGGTCATTGCAAACCAGTGCTTCTTTAAGTGAAATAAAGCCATATACATGAGAGAGAGGGAAAGAGAATTCTTTCTGACATGTTATTGAAAGGACTTTTTCATGTAAATGATCCCATAACCTCTAAAGGTCTAGGTCTGTTTGTTTATATTTTGCACTCTCTGTCTTCCAAGTGCTTCACCAACGTTGATATTGGAACATTTTAAAGTATAAATCTTTGTCTCTATGGGATCTTCATATGTAAAATTGTCATTTTAGAGGTAATGATTAAAAGGTGCTATTCATAGTTAAATATCCAGTATTTCAATGCCCTTGTTCTAGGTGTGCTATATATCCTTTTTTCCAAACTGTAGTATATTAAAGTTGTCTGATGTTTGAAACATAAAATTCTGAAACTAGGAGATTAACTTCATATGCTGTTTTTCTTTTTGTTTTATAGGAATTGAGAGAAGACAACATCATATTAATTGAAACAAAGGCTATGCTAGAAGAACAGTTAACAGTAGCAAGAGCTCGTGGTGATAAATTGCATGAACTAGAGAAGGAAAACTTGCAATTGAAATCCAAACTTCATGATGTAGAGCTGGTACACACTCTTTATTTAACTATGCAATTTTTAAAAAATCATATTTTTAAACTAGGTTACATACTCTTTTTACATAATCTATTGGAGTTGGACAAATTCCATTTACAAAGTTTTCAATATGTCTCAGGCCATGTGATCTTTGTGTCAGTGCAGTGGATCGTGCATGCTTAAAATAGCATGACACTCGACTTACAATAAAAATATATTTATATTTTATATAAATATATTAAAAAAATCTGCTTGAGAGAAGCAAACAGTTGGACAGATTTCAGGTTACATGAGCATATATCACCAAGTTGCAAATACTGAACCTATGTACGTGGATGTTAGAGGGTTTAGAATGTATCCGTTTTTAAAAAAAAATCTCTTACACATGGGGTATGAAAATCTGCTGCAATGAACAACTGTTCTTGCTGAAAATAAAATGTAGAGTTATTGCAGCAGGTCTATGAGGCACTGACCACTGCAAAAAATAAAATGGTCTCAATATTTAATACTACATAAATCAGAGAAAAGGGGCTTATTCATTTGAACACAAATGAGAGACTTAAGACCTGGCAGTTTATCACTCACAACTAAAAGGCTAATACATTACATTGGACATTTATTATTGCATTAAACATAAGAAATGTTACTTCATGTGCAGTAACTTTAGTTACTAGTGTTCCTCATTCTTATGGGTTCGTTGTTCTGAATTCTTGCAAAGTGTGGTCATTTATTAACCCGAAAAAGATTTTGCTGGAATGGAGGTGTTGGTCAGATCCACTAATGTTATGCTAAATGCCCAGCTCAGAACATGGTAAATTAAGAAACGAATCGTACCCAAGATTTTCAAAATTGGCTCATAATTTTGGGTGCCTCACATTTTGGGTGCCCGCTTTGAGATACCTTGAAGAGGCATGACATGCAGAGGGCTGGCGCGCCTTTCAGGTGCCTCGAGTTGAGCAACCAAAAATGTATTGCCCCAAATCACTAACCTACCTGATGCCTTTCATGTTGGGTGTGTTTTGCCTGTCTTAATGTATTATATATTAGTGTATTATGTAACATATAAAGATATGGTTGTTCTCATTTCAGTGCAAACATCATGCATGTAAATATTATTCAGAGTGATGCAAGTGTCTTATAAGGAGAAAGGGGTGGGGAGTGTGTGTGTATATGTGTGTGTGCTTGTGTGAGAGAGAGAGAGAGAGAGAGGAGCATGCCTGCATCTATATGCTACACTGGTACTTTGACTGGGAACAGCTATTCATCACTCTCTAAAGTCTATCACATTCAATACCAACTCACTTTAATGGACATTTTTCTATGTATATAAGCCTATTTTTCATCTGTTTGTTAGAATAATTCCCATTTTGTCAATCAGCAGTAAAAAACTGACTTCCATTGGGAAATGTTGAACAATGTCTCATTGAGCCCATGCATATTTGGTGCATTTTGCATGTGAAAGGCAAGAATTAAGTCAAGAAGTTAATGTCAATTAGAAATTACTGATTTCCTACCCTAACAGCACTTAGTTCCAATTACAGCATGTGATATCACCTGGTATGATAGTTTTTTTAAGTACATTATATGAATTTATTTTCCATTTATTCACACGGTTTCTTTGTTAAAAAGCTGTGTGAAACTGACAATGATGTGACATGAAGATTTCACTTCTTGGCATTTCAAGAAATGAAGAAAAAATACCTTTGATTCTGTGATGCTTATCTTCAGCTTTAGGAAGAGAAGAGAGCTTATTTTGAGCCCAGATAGTGTCAAAAAGTTGTGTCAAGTTAGTAGTGAAATTATGCAGGCTTGATTGTATTAAACATGTCTTGAATCGTCCATTTAGTATTTCAGGTAATTGGAGATGAACCAAAACCCTGGATCTTTGTACCTCTGAACCTGGGGAAGTTTCATTTGGGATCTGGCCCATCCAGAGGGTGGCTTTAATCTTGGATCTGTGAGATGTCTCTCTTAAAGAATAAATGGACACAAATCAGACGTCAAGAATTATAACATTCAAAAAACAGTTGGAGAACACTTCAATCTCCCTGGCCACTCGATTACAGACCTAAAAGTCGCAGTATTACAAGAAAAAAACTTCAAAAACAGACTCTAACGAGAGACTGCTGAATTGGAATTTAATTTGCAAATTGGACACCATGAAATTAGGCTTGAATAAAGACAGGGAATGGATGGGCCATTACACAAAGTAAAACTATTTCCCCCATGCTTATTTCCCCCCCCCCCACACACACACACTATAGTTCCTTACATCTCCTTGTCAATTGCTGGAAACGGGCCATTTTCATTACGACTACGAACAGTTCTTTTTCTCTTCTGCTGATAATAGCTCACCTTAACTGATCACTCTCGTTAGAGTGTGTATGGTAACACCCATTGTTTCATGTTCTCTGTGTGTGTGTGTGTGTATGTATATATATGTGTGTGTATATATATGTATATATATGTGTGTGTATATATATATATATAATCTTCCTACTGTATTTTCCACTTCATGCATCCGATGAAGTGGGCTGTTGCCCACAAAAGATTATGCTCAAATAAATTTGTTAGTCTCTAAGGGGCCACAAGTACTCCTGTTCTTTTTGCGGATACAGACTAACATGGCTGCTACTCTGAAATCTCTCTCAATATTGTATGTGTATATTAACATATGCACACATGTTGTATAGAGGGGTCCGTTCAATTCTTGATGCATTCATCACTCTTAGTAACGATAACTGTGCAAGCCTGATCAGGCTCCCTAGTTAATAAACTCAGCATGACATTCCATTTGCATGCTCTTTCCACAGGACCGGGACACAGACAAGAAACGAATTGAAGAGCTGCTGGAAGAGAATATGGTACTGGAGATCGCGCAAAAACAGAGCATGAATGAGTCTGCACACCTGGGCTGGGAACTAGAACAGCTGTCAAAGAGCACGGACCTCGCAGATAGTAAGTAGCAGTCATGAGGCGACTCTTAATTATTATTGTGCTTGCGCAAGGTTTCCTTGTAGAAGAGGAGGGGAACAAGTTACTGCATTGGGCAGGAGTAAAACCTCAAACTCCAAGCTCAGAAGTTCACATGGGGAAATAAATTTCCGTATTTAACCACTTGACACAGTAAAGCTTCTAACAACGCCACAGCTTCCAGCTTCTTTCCTTACATTACGTAACTATTAACAATGACTTCTTTATATTTAAACCTCCCTTGAGAAAGTGCCCAAAAATAAACAAACACCCCCGGATATTGCACAGTAATGATCCCAGCACAAGGTATTTTTAACTAAATAGTGTCTGGGAGGAGTCGATGACCCTTCTCTACTCCCAGCTGATCTTTAAGTCCCAGGAAAAAGCCTATGCTGTGAGATAACTATTTTTAATAGAAGGTGAAAAATGAGTGGGAGGGAGGGGAAATAACCGGCTGGATATTTTTTAAGTGGGTGATTCACTTTCAGTAATTATATGCAAGACATAAAAAAAAATCAGTGCCCTGTATCGTAGGCTTGATAATTAGTTTTTTTCATATAATTCAGTTTATAATACTAGGATACAAAATCATATTTTAAAGAATCCTGGGATATATAACAGGATGTTACTGGCAGAAGTTTTCAGTATCAGAACTTTGCTGAACACTTACCTAATCCCTCAAAGACTCATGCACATGCTTAGCTTTACACATGATGAGCAGGTTCATTGATATCAGTGGGGCAAATCACATCATGTAAACCTTAGCACGTACACATGTCTTGGTAAAATCAGGGTCTTGTAAAGTGACTATATGTAAAAATGGCACCACCACCTTGCTCCTCCAATTGGCTTACTGTGTGTATTCTGAGCTATGCCTACTAACAGTAGTGACTATTTAGTTCTTATTACTTTGTTAGCCCTGCAGAGCGAGCTCAGCAAAGTTCAGAGAGGGTGAACTGTATTCTGGTTCATCAACTTTGAAACATTTTGGGAAAACAGTGCAATTTTTCTATGACAAATTTGGAACAATGCAAAAATTTCTGCCTTGTTTCAAATTGCAATTTTTGTTTCATTTCTGGTTTTTCCCCTCCTTTGTTTGCTTTTTCCTGTATTTCTTTTTTGCTGCTGAATACATTGGAATGAATGATGTCTAGGTTCTTTCCCATTTTTCATTTTTGTTTTTTGTTTGTCCATTTTTTAACCTTTCAAAACTTCCTCAACTTTAGAAAAGTTATCAAGGGGGAATAATAATTAATGATAAACTTTGTAACTCTATCCATCTGTAACTCTTCAAAAGTTGTAGCTTTTCAAAACTTCACCAGAGTAGCAAAAGAAAAGTGGAGGGGAGTCAACGACAACATTTACTTTATTGCACTCAGTGGCAAAAGGAAAAAAAAAAAGGGGCGGGGGAGGAGGCAAAATTTTGAAAATCTGAATAAAAATCATTAAAATTTTGGGAAAAAAAACAAAGTTATTTCATTTTTTTTAACCCTGTGAAATGAAAACAACTTAAAAATTTCAAAATCTTTCACAAAAATGTTTTCCTATTTTTCAGCCAGCTCCATTTATGAAGTTCCAATTAGTTACACTTTATCCCACTGAGGACAGCTGAATTGTGCAGATGTAACTGAGAGCACAGTTTGGTCTCCAGAACTTTTATTTTAGCTGTGGTGATGATCAGGAAAGAACCCAGCTTGACTGTTGGATCTCAGGTTGAGTTTGGAAGGATGACACATAGGAAACCTCTCCCCTCTTCCCCCCCCCTTTTTTTTTAACTTGTAAACTGCGCACAGTTGATACAGAAATCAATGGGTAACAATAAGCATGGAAACCAGTAAAGCCACTTTTAAAGTCTTTATTTCAGAATAGAATTGAAATTGAACCATGCTGATGGTATTAGTGTTAAACATCGATGCAACCAAAACTCACCAGCATATTGCTCATAAAGATCATGGATGTTGTAAACCATTCAACCTCCCAGGAGTTTCAGCCAGTTGTAAGTGCTATTTAAGGGGCTGTAGCAGCACTAAATTTTGTCTTTCTTCCTGCAAGGATGAGTATTTTCTAAGACTAGAACACAGAGTTAATGTCACTTGCATGTTAAACGTATGATTTTTATGTAGAGAGTAGATCTGTTACATTTGAAACAGGAAGTAGATTTTTAGTTACTCCAGTGCTGAGTTACTAAAATCAAGCACTGTGAAAAAGGTAAATGTGCAGTGGAGATGCCGGTATTGGGAAATGTCACATGAAATGTGATAAAACTTGTGAACTCTAAACACCTGGGGTGAAATCCTGGCTTTGTTGAAGTCAGTGGCAAAACTCACACTCATAGAGAATTCTCTGTGATTGATGCTTAGTGCATGTGTATCCAGCCTTAAAATACACACACTGCTTCAGTGTGTGCCTGTTAAAGCAGTTGGGTAACCCAGAGCACTGGCACCCATTCACGTGAGCAATTTCAGTGGTTAATATACAAGTTTTAATTGGCCATGTGCAGAAGCTGCAACTTCATGGTATAAATGATTGAAAATGGCGTTTTTCCTAGTTTCAGATATTGATTTTTTTAAGAATTTCTATCTCAGCAAAAGTGTGTCACACCAAACGTTTCTAGTTGACCATTCAACTTAGTAACTAACCCGACTCTTAGATATGAGACTATAAAGATAAGCAGCTTTTGCTATATCATGTCTTTGGACACTTTCCTGTTCATGAAGGAGTGTAACTATTATCTATGGAAGTATGCTCCATTTTTTTTATGTAGGTGTTTTTACTTAGGGACCACTCTACCACCTCAGCTGATCTTAAGTGCTAGGGGTCTGGCCCTAATTATCTGTTTTATGATCCTAGAAATGATAACATGTTTATGAATGTGTATAAACTGCATTCTGATTCTTATGTTTCAACAGCTAGAAAGTCCTTTGTGTTTGAGCTAAACGAGTGTGCATCAAGTCGCATTCTGAAGCTAGAAAAGGACAATCAGAGCCTGCAAAACACCATCCAGGAGCTCAGAGATCTCTCTCTGACCACGGAAGAGAGCAGCCTAAAGTTTGTAGAGCTGGAAAAGGAGAATCAACAACTTAGCAAGAAGGTAACTCTCACTAGGTTCATGCTGGCCTAGCTATCTGGGAGCTGATTGTGCTGTTTCTAATGGTGTGCTGGAACTAGACCTGTTACACGCTGCAGCTTACATCATTCCTGAGTGATGCTTGAGGGCAGTACTGTCAACTCTGGAGAGCTCATGCGTGTTCTGCATGAGGTTCTCAACTCATTTTTTTTAGTGCTTGCCTAGATAATTATAGTCATCCTCTTCCTTGTATATGCACTTCATGGAGCTATTCTGCCACTGGCAGATTGTGCTCTTGTCTCACGTCCTGTTCCTGTGACAAGTATTTCCTCAGCTTGTTCTGTTACAGGGGAGAAAACAATGGGCTACACTCATCCTTTGTGTAATTCCATTTAAATCAGTGAAGTTACATGAAAGGTGAGTTCGGACCGATATATTTTTAAAGAAACGTCCTCTGCTATTCATGGTCCTTGATTGACTTCTCCGCCTAGTCTCCTTTTCTGGCTATCACAGCGTTCTGCTGCATCTCCCCTTCCCACAAAGCCATGGGTTCTTTTCATTCCTGGTAATGAATGCGCTGCTCATCACATTTTTTGCTACACTCCCTTATCGACTGCTGGTACTTTTAGCTCATGTGCCAGCCTAGCTCTGCCTTTGGAAAGGAGTGTTCAGTTCTGCCACAGCCACCTGCTTTGGTTTTGTCTGGCTACAGCATGCATTCTGATCTCCAATTAACTGAACCCAATGCCAGTGGGGAAACAAGATGCTTGTTAGTTTGATGCATCTGAAGAATTCCCATGTAAGGGACTTAGTTCTCCTCACTCCTCTACATAACACTAAACATGTTATGGGGCCTACTCCTGCCTTTTTCTTTGCTGCTGTAACTAATGTCTTTTGTGGTACCTAATACAAGCTTATACAACACTTTGGCCCTGAAACATATTGGGCTCCCCTCTTTGCTCAACTTCCCGTTAAAGATGTGCTGGACCATTCGGATGCCCTAAATGAGAGCACCCATTTGCTGTTTTGTAGATCATAGTCTAGATGTAGATTGGCTGATTATAATTAGCACAGTACCTGCCTCTATGCAAGTGAGAGGGGGTTGGCATCCCTTTACTACAGGGAGCACTTTGACGGATGCTTTTGCCAACGTGAGAGAACAAAATCCACTCAAAGTCCCTATCTGGGCAAGAGAGAGAGTCTGCAAAAATTCATCTCTCCCTATTCCCACTCCACTCCCTCACGGCTCCTTTGTGACAGTGATTCAAACTAGGTTATCTAATTAAAACACTCAGAACTTGAGATCTGAGGGTATAAAGTGCCAAACAAATGTCTCTGGTGCCCAGCAACTTAAGTCGTTTGATCAGCTGCAGTTGACTTTGGCTTACCACATACATATTTCTTTGATACCTCAAGTTGTGGCACTATATCAGTAGTCTGATTTGCTCTTGTTTTGGCAGTCGGACCCAGTAAGCCTGGGTTACCTAAAGGTTTGATCCCCACCCTTAAATGAGTAGGATTACCCAGTAATAGAGAGTGCCTGTGCAGGGGCAGGGCAGAATGTGTGGGCATGAGACAGAGCAAAAATGCCAGTGGGTTTAAAGTGTTGTGATCAAGAACAGCTGAGATTCATGAAACAGAACTAAAATTCTTTGCTAATGATGCATCACTTTCGGAACAGGGAGGTAGATTGTGATGGGAGCTAACCTAGTCTGCGAGTGTTGAGTGAATATCACAATCTGATCATATTGCTAGTGACTCTGTCACCTATTCAAGGAGATTTAAGAAGAAGTTACTGCACAGTCATTTGCCTGCTCAACTACTGTGTCAGTGGTACATAGTCTGTTGATACTAAGAGATATGAGGCTTGTAAAGTATCTTACATTGGGTTTATCGGGTGTTTTTTTTTAACAAAATGTGTCTTCCTCACACATGCTGTGTGGAGACCTATAATGTTGAGATTCCTGATGCTGACAAAACTGCGTGTCCAAGAATGATCAATGGATTTTTGTAGAGTGGGAAGGTTTTAATGCAGCAGCAAAGCAAATATGAATGGTGAGGGAGACTCAGAACTTCTACACAGGTGGCCTGTGTGTCAGATACAGGGAATGTGGAAAAGGGGTGATGATAGAGGAAGACGTAATTTAAAAAACAGTAAACCAAACCATAGTTCCCTCAGACTTGCTGGATAGGTAATGCAAGCAGGAAGAAAAGGACACTATAGTGTTGAGTGTAAGGACTACTAAAGACAATAGAGCAAAATATTGATGTAAGTGGAGATATCAAAGAACTAGCAGCCACATTTTTAGAAGTGTTCTGTAATTTCATGTGCCTCCATTTTGGGTGTCATGCAGAACACTTGTTCAAATATAAGTCAAGGTGGGTTTGAGCAAAAATAACTACATGTGATGGTGTCTGCTGCTCATCCCCATTGCTCTTTGGGAACCTTGAGGTACCAGGTGTGAAATCCTGGCCTCACTGAAAACAATGAGAGTTTTACCATTGACTTAAATAGGGCCAGAGTTTCACCCCTAGTCCCTGACTAACTTTCAGATTTCTGAAAATTCTGACCTAAATTTGTACAGTTGGTTAAACAGTGGTTGGCAACTTTCAGAAGGGAAGGGTTAGTTTGCTCAGTCTTGTTGGTTTGACATAGCCCTTCAGGAACAGATAGCATCTTGGCCATCTATTTAATCTTGACTTTTCAAAATGCCCTGAAATAAAAACAGTCATGGTTCAATTTGTTGTCTGATGTATTTTGTGGTGCTTTCTCCGTGCAGATTGAGAAGTTGCAAAATCAGATTGAAAAAGAGAAACAAAGCAACCAAGACTTGGAGACCTTAAGCGAGGAGCTGATAAAAGAGAAAGAACAGCTACAGGGTGTCATGGAAACTGTAAAAGCTGACAAAGACAGACAGGTGCTGACTTCACACATGTGATCCAAAAGCTCAGTGGTGGTCATTTTACCATGGCCATTTAGAGGGTCTCGATGGCTCAGGGGCTTGGTAATAGCCTGCAGAGTGTATTGCATGCAGAACACTTGTTCAAATACAAGTCAAGGTGGCTTTGAGCAAAAATAACTACATGTGATGGTGTCTGCTGCTCATCCCATTGCTCTTTGGGAACCTTCAGGTTGTTTGTAACATTGGTTCTTCCCTGCCCTTCAAAAAGCCTTGACTAGACAGATTAGGATGTACAATTCAAATCCCATATTGCTGAAGAAGATTGGATTGATACCAGCTATTTGTCATGGTAGATTTCTTAGACTTCCTTGATCTAAGTAAAAAAATGCTGAGAAAGCTACAACACCCATAAGACTGACATTTTAAATACCCTGCAGCCTTTACTGCTGTGATGCAGTTCAAGTACAATACCGCTATTTTACAAGCTGTCTTTCATACTTAGTAATTTAATAATGGGAATAGACATGTAGGTCATTGGAGAATGGTGTGCTTGCTTTTAAATATATTAAATTGATTTGTGTGACAAGTCTGGGGTGAGGTTAAAAATAAAAGTAAACCTTGCATTTATATGTAGTGCCTTTTATCCTGAAGCATTCTTAAGTGCTTTACAGATTTATACTCCGGGAAAACTCCACCTCTGAAATATAGCTGTGGTGAAGCACAGCTGCTGTGTAAAAGCACACAGGAATTCTTCATGACATGATAGGAAGTGAAGAAAACTAGGATAAGCAGAAACTAGGGTAGGGATGGCCTTTACTCAGGCTTAACTCCATTTGATTTCAGTAGGTGTTCTGCCTGAGTAAGAACTAGGTAAAAATCTGACTAAGGATTTGAGTATTTGGTCCAACGTAACTACCTCAGCTGGAATTTGGCCAAGAAATCATGATGAACTCTCTTCCCTTACAAAGAATATTTTTTTAATGAACTCTTTAACAACTACTAGTGTTTAGCACATTAATTTTACATCTTATAAGAAAAAGGGCACTTGTGCTTTCAGTTTTCACAGAGATGAGTGGAGAATATAAACCTAGAAAGAGAGGGAACAGTGCCCCTGAGCACTGTGCTAGGACATTGGTTCAATCTGACTCAGAGACAGGAGTGGCTCCTCATAAATCATCAAGTCCAAGCTGTTCCATGGAGATCTCCCATCCATGGACTGACTCTGCTTAGACCTGCTTAGTTCAAGATTTGAAAGGAATAAAGCACAATGTTTAACTCACTAGTACCTTGAGATACCTCATGTATGGTATTAAAAGGGCTAGATAAAACCAAATTTTCTTCAAGAAGCCTCTTCCTTAGTTTGGATTGGTGGGGAGGGTTTAAATCAGGGATGACAGTGGCTAATGGTTGAAGAATTTGTGTTGTGTTAAAGGGGCATTGTTTTGTTAATACAGAGTTCTGACTGCTTCGAGGGTAAATTGCCAGATGGTACATTGCTCTAAAAAAACATACTCTCTAGGAACACCTCAGGTACTGTCTACTCTACTATAGATAACTCTCTCCTTGTTTTATTTTTAATGTAGATTAATGACCTCAAACAAGAGAATGACCACCTCAACCAAGTGGTTTTGTCCCTGAGGCAGAGGGCTCAGGTTAGTAGCGAGGCCAGAGTAAAAGACATTGAAAAAGAGAACAAGATGCTCCATGAAACAGTTACAGAGACTAGTAGCAAACTCAGCAAGCTGGAGTTTGAGAAGAAACAATTGCATAAAGATTTTGAACAGGTTAAAGAAAAGGTAGAACGAGTGGAGGAAATGGAGAAAGAGCTCCATCGGCTAGAGAGGGAGAATGAACAGCTCACAAAGAAGGCAGCAGCCATGAAAATTGTAACAGAAAAAGTTGAGGTTCTAGAGCAGGAAAATGGGGATCTGGAAGTGGAGAACAAGAAGTTGAGAAAGTCCCTGGATACCTTACAGAATGTTTCCATCCGTCTAGAGGACCTGCAGAGGGACAACAAGCAACTGGATGAAGAGAACCTGGAGCTCAGGAGGATGGTAGAGACCATGAGATTCACCAGCACAAAAATGGCACAGATAGAGGAAGAAAATAAAGAGCTGGAGAGGGAGAAAGAGGAGCTAAGAAAAAATGTGGAGATGTTAAAAACACTGGGAAAGAAGTCGGAAAGGCTGGAGCTGAGCTATCAGAGTGTGAACTCTGAGAATCAGAGGCTTCAGCAGATCCTGGAGAACAGCAGCAAAAAAACCCAAGAGCTAGAGAAAGAGCTACAGGGAATGGAAAGTGAAAATCAGGTCCTCCAGAGAAAACTTGAAGAGCTGAAGATTTCCAGCAAACGGCTGGAGAGGTTAGAAAAGGAGAACAAAGTGCTGGAGCAAGAAGTGTCACAACTGGAGAAAGACAAAAAGATGCTAGAGAAGGAAACAAAAAGGCTTTGGCAGCAGGTGGAGTTGAAAGATGCTATTTTGGATGATAACACAGTAAAGCTGGCGGCTGTGGAGAAGGAAAACAGAACACTTGAAAAAGAAATGGCTCGATTCAGAGATTCATCTAATAAGATGAAAGAATTTGAAAAAGACAATAAAGACCTTATAAAGCAAGTTACCATTGATAAAAGAACACTAGCTACATTGAGAGAGGTAATCAAAATAATAATATTGCCCTCATTATATGTATTTTATTTATTTAATTTATGGTATGTGGTGTAGACAGTGGTCCATTCCATGCCAGTTTGATCCAGACCATGAATTAGGGAGACCGAGAGACCCTGTGTTGTGACTCTAGGCATCACAGGTTGTGCTGCCCGAGGAAGTGGAATCCTAGAGTTTGTCTTGTGTCCATAACTCTATAATCAGGCTTAGCTTTGCATTCACTGTGCTGGAGTCCTGACCCTTTTCTGCTGTGGCACAAGGCAACACTACTTATTTTGCCTCATGTATTATACAGTAGTGGCTCTTTAAAAGCATACCTGTTGCATAAGCACCTGTTCCTGCAATTGTATCCATATGGTTGGAGCCTTTAGCCCAGGCAGAACCCTGTTAAAACTAATGGGGTTTGCGTGGACACATTCAGATGTGGTTGCAAGATTGGTGTCCAAGGAAGTATTTCTAGTATTCAAGAATTTTCTGTAGAAAGTATAAGGACATGTAAGGGAATATTGTAGATATTGAGATAACTTAGTTAAATGACCAAGTTTTTAAGGGATGCCACAGCATAAGCACAGAGCATATAATTATTATTATGTTGAAAGTTGGTTTTATTTTAAAAGTCTTCAAGCCACCCATGTCTAGTTTACAAATTAGGCTGATGTTTTTCAGAATTACTTTAAACAAGATAAAGTGAAAAGCTGAGTGCTGTTATTATCTATACTTCTGCTTAGTCTTCTGTGGTCTAAACAAATGATTTCATATGTACAAATGGGGCTAAATTGCTTTGGGGAGATAACATTTGAATTTTTTAATTAAAAAAATAACACATTTGTTAATTCAGTCTAGCTGCTGTTCAACATCCACTTTCTTTAGTTTTAGAAAATGTTTCTTGGGGAAAAGGTTGTAATCAGTTGTCTGCCCCTCTCCTTCCAAGGATGGTTTAAGAAAGGATCTCGGTGAGGAAGTAGTCTTAGTGCTTGTCTACAATTACAGCACCTTAGCACAGGGATAGGCAACTTACGGAACGCGTGCCAAAGGCGGCACGCAATCTGATTTTCAGTGGCACTCACACTGCCCAGGTCCTGGCCACCGGTCCAGAGGGCTCTGCATTTTAATTTAATTTTAAATGAACCTTCTTAAACATTTTAAAAACCTTATTTACCTTACATACAACAATAGTTTAGTTATATATTATAGACTTATAGAAAGAGACCTTCTAAAAACGTTAAAATGTATTACTGGCACGCGAAATCTTAAATTAGAGTGACTAAATGAAGACTCGGCACCCCACTTCTGAAAGGTTGCCGACCCCTGCCTTAGCACTTAGGGCTGGTCTACACTAAGGGGAAAAATCGATATAAGATACGCAACTTCAGCTACGTGAATAACGTAGCTGAAGTCGAAGTATCTTATATCGATAACTTACCCGTCCTCACGGCGCGGGATCGATCTCCGGGGCTCTCCATATCGACGCCGCCACCGCCGTTCGCGGTGGTGGAGTTCCGGAATCGATATAAGCGCGTTCGAGGATCGATATATCGCGTCTAGATGAGACGCGATATATCGATCCCTGAAAAATCGATCGCTACCCGCCGATATGGCGGGTAGTGTAGACGTAGCCTTAGTGAAGACACTACCTACACCAACAGGAGAGCTTCTCCTATAGGCATAGGCGCTCTACCTTCCCGAGAGGCGGTAGCTATGTCCACAGAAGATGCCCTCCCATCAACATAGCACTGTTTGCACTGAGAGTTAGGTCAGTATAACTGTCACTTGGAGTGTGGATTTTCTATACCCCTAAGCAACATAGTTATACAGACATACGTTGGTAGTGGAGACCAAGCCTTCACATAAAGCCCTGAGATAGATTTAAGTTCAGGAATTTTGCCCAACATTTTGCCCTATCTTAAATCCTTACATCAACTGCCAGTGTCCTCTGGTTTTTAAATTTAAATTTTAAAAATACATAGATATAAAAGAAAATTTGTCAGTAGGAAGAACATGCATAAACAGTTGAAGGAATCCGCACCTTCAGTGTCAAAATAGGCATTCACACCCATAATCCATATCCTGTTGGAATATAATCATCTCAGAGGTCATGCAGAACCATTTAAGTAGCTCTAGGTCCTGTGTGCAAGCTTAAATTTGACGCGTGTTATTTATAATACCGTTTTTCCAATAGCTTATTTGAATCACTGAAGTACTGGGTGAAATCCTGGCTCCATGGAAGTCAATGACAAAACTCCATTGACTTCAGTGAGACCAGGATTTCACCCATTGTTTAATGCGGGGGTGGCGTGTATAATATGCCAAAATTTTCAAAAGCGTTCTGGGTGCTTAGGAAACTCAGGACTCTTTAAAGGTGTCTCCAGTTGGGCACCCAAAATCATTTGTTGCTTTTGGACATGGAATCTGACAATGAAACCAAGAAGGTTACCTTACATGTCAGTATTTCCTTTTACATACATAGAGCTCATCTACACAGGGAAATTTACTTGCATAATTATATTGGTATAATTATGCCACTATATTTATACTAGTATAACTCCCTGGGTGGACACTTTTTTATTCTGGTGTAATTAATACTGCTTTGAAAGCAACATAGCCTAAACCAGAAAAAGGCACTTGAATAAGAGTGTCCGCTCTGGGAGTTATACTGCTATAATTATGCTGGTAAATTTCCACGTGTAGACTAGCCCTAGGTTTAGGAAATACCTTCAATACTGTAAATGCAGAGGTTAATAAACTGAAAATGTTATTTAATTATCACAGGAAATTGGCAAATTGAAGTCCCACCACTGTATATGTATTTGGTTTTCATTAGTTAATTTTTGTGCTATTCAGAAGATTTAAAAAAAAATTACTTTTACATGTAATTCTAAAACGTTTTTTTGTCTTCTTCTTTTGGCTGGATTCAGAAGACTGTGAGCTCCCTCTGCTGGCCCAGTATCAATTCACTAACAAACCTGTGCTAATGGAAGCATAAAGAATTAAATACAAATTAGGAAAGGCCAAAATCTGAAGGAAAAATCCTTCTATTTTATTTGAGAAAACTTCAAATAGAGAATGAAAATAGATTGCTGTTTAAAAACAAAGCAGCTGATTCTCCTCTCACAGTGATATACCGTGCAGCTGCTCTTAATTTACACAGTTCTGAGAGAAGAAACAGGCCCCAAAAAACAATGAGTGAGATCCTGACCCCATTGAAATCAATGGGAAAACTCCCTTTGACTTTAATGGGGCCAGGATTTCACCCAATGCCCTTATCATACCTCAGGGTTTTTAAAATCACTGGTACTGTGTAATTATCACAGTCTTCTGTATGATGGTTAATGATGTTAGTGTTGTTACAGGATTTGGTCCTTGAAAAGTTAAAGAGCCAACAGTTGTCTAGTGAAATGGACAAACTGAGCCAAGAGCTGGAGAAGATTGGATTGAACAAAGAGCTGCTGCTACAGGATGATAATGGCAATGACAAGTGAGGAAACTGAGTTCCTTTAACAGTGTAACTCCATAACTCCTTAAACCTGCTAACCACATCCTTTTGCTTTTTTCATTTTCACATTTTGTACCCCTCCCACTTCCACCCACTCCCATTGAAATCATGGTTTCATGTTCTAGACGAGAGACTACACGAAACCATTTGTCTTAGATTTTGTTTTCTAATAGCAAAGCCACTGTAACAAGTCTTAATGGAAATCATGCAGGCAGGCTACCACAGATGGGTGTTCTGTATCTACTTGAAGGAGAAGTGAATTCCAGTTCAATTTGCTGTACTGGTGACATTAACTTTGTAAAATCATTACATATCTTCATACTGCAGTACATTTGGATTACAGCTGTTTTGTGTCCCCCTATAAAGGTGTGGCACGGGACATCCCTGCTGGGCAAGTCCTATAGAATTTAACAAAAAAGATCTTTCTATACGCTTTTTTGAACTGTCCTATAGAATTTAATGGATGATTATATCCTTAATGCAGAATTTTGCTGGGTTGGGTTTCCCCTCCAAGCTATAGAAATCCACAGCAGGGATATAATTTTCTATTAAAGTCTACAGTGTGGTTAGGAAAAAAATTAGAAAAGTTATTCTGTATTGAATTCTGTAGTTTTTGTTTCTTCCATAGAACTGAATTGGTTTTATCCCATTAAAATCTGTTGGACTTTCCCATAAGTAATTTTTTACCTCCTTAGTAATCTTTCAATTTACTTTTGTCCAAAAGTATAGAGTCGTGATGGAAATCAGGTGTATATGAGAGCAAATACATGTAATTATGAGAGATGTGATGTGGGAGAGAAATGTCTGCAAGCCAGATGGGTGCATGTTTTCCAGTGACAAATGTTGGAATGTTGTTCTCGTTGTCTTTCAGCAAATATAAGATTCTGGAAAGCAAAACTGACTCTGCATTAAAGACAACACTAGCCATTAAAGAAGAAAAGATTGTATTGTTAGAGTCTCAAGTGGAAGAGTCTCTTAACTTGAATCAGCAGTTGCAGAATGAGCTAAATACGGTAAGAGGAAACTCCATTTTAAGGTGTAAGGTTTAGCTATTCTATAGGTTGGCATGGCACATGCATTTTTACTCCAGAGGAACAGATAGCCAAAAAAAAACCTTATTTGACTTAAATGCCTTCTTCTATCATATCCTAGCCAATAATAATAATAATTAATAATACCGGCATTATTGTTATTTTGGAGTCCGGGATGAGATTTTCAAGAGTGCTCAGGTTTGGCTTAGTCCTGTTTCCTTTAGAAGTCATGGAGTTTTACCACCATCTGTTGTCTCTTGTCTTATGTTTAGATTGTAAGCTCTTCGGGCAGACACCACCTTTTTGTTTTGTGTTTATTCAGCACGTAGTTCAGTGGGTTCCTGGTCATGACTAGGGCTCTTAGGTGCTATAGTAATACAAGTAAAAATAATAATCTTCAATGAGAGCAGAGTTCTGCCAATGTTGAATGCTTTAAAAATCCCCACACCAGGTATCTCCTTTAGATTATTTTTATTTATTAGGAGGCAGGGAGTTCAAGTGGAGAGGGCACCTGACTTGGAGTGAGGGATGTGCATTCTTTTCCTGATTTATAATTTCACCTATGTGTCTTACTTTCCCTATCCATAAAATGTGAATAATGATACTCCCCCCATCTTTTATAAAGTATCTTGAAATCATGAGAAAAAATTCTGCATAAGACCTAATTATTATTATTAATGTTTTATTTATTTGAGTGTGCTGCAATTACTTTCCAAAAAGCCAGTTTTACAAGCATATTTCTTGTCTACTTCACAGATAAAGAAGGACTTTGAAGTTCTTAAGCAAAGTCAAGAAGATGGGCTATGTGTGAAGAACTCATTAAAATCTCCTGCAGAAAAACTCGTTTCCAACCACCAGATGAAAGAGAAATGGGAAACGGGACACCGAGAAACAACAATGGAGCTGTTGAAAGTGAAAGACAGAGCTATAGAGCTGGAAAGGAATGTAAGTCTTCTCCTTCAGGATGCGGGTATAAGGCATTTGGGGATGTTTGTGTCATTTTTTAAAGTAGGAAGCAACCCCGAGTTCTGTGTATTCAGAGAGGATTAATGGTACAATGGTCAGAGTGCTAGCCTGGGACTCAGGGATTTGATTCCCTCCTCCACCACAGGCTTCTGGGGGACCTTTGGGAAGTCCGTGCCTCAGTTCCCCATCTGTGAAATGGGGCTGATAGCCTCACAGGGGTGTTATGAGGATAAATACATTAAAGATTGTCAGGAGCTCAGATACTACGGTAATGGATCGTACAAGTACTACAGCATGGAATAATTTTATCATTGCAGGGGAAATTTACCCATGTGCAGTGAACCAACACCAGGCCTATGCACCACTTAAGCCCTCACCTTAGGGGCTATGTGGGACTTGCATGACACATGGGTCTTGTGCTGGCCTGTGTCCAGGGATGACTCTTGCACCATAACATCTATCCGACCTTTGATTTAATGCTGTGAAGTATTTGCTACTAAAACTTCATGGCTTAAGGGGTATCAGAAGTTTGTTCTCACCTTTGATAGGGCTCTAAATAATCAGAACAGCTGTTTAATTTTTTTCTCCCCCCACACTTCCATTCTATTTCTCTGTTAGAATGCAGCCCTCCATGCTGAGAAGCAGCTGCTGAAAGAACAGCTGAAGCATTTGGAAATGCAGAATGTCTCTTTCAACAATCAGATCCTAACACTACAGAAGCAAAATGGCTTCCTTCAGGAGCATAACACTGCTCTGCAGACCCAAACAGCCAAGCTCCAGGTCAGAAGAACCAAATGCCAATGTCTCAGGAAACTTTGGATTTGATTTTAGTTGTGTAGAGAGGATGGAAGCTGAGAAGGAAGATTTCAGTGTTGACAATAATCAGATGGTGCTGAAGCAAGGGAATTCAGATTCAGATCTGAATTTCCTTCAAATTAAAAAGGGTTTGGATCCAAAATTTCAGCCTTGGCTCATCACTATTAAGAAATTGCTATTTATAGTACTTGGGAAGAAGTAATTACCGTATATACTTGTTCATAAGCTGAATATTTTTGGTAAAAAAATGACGCATCAAAGAGCGAGGGTTTGCTTATAAATGGATCTACACCAAAATTTGATGATTTTAAACTCTATGGAATCATTGAATTGAATATCTAATACAGGGATCGGCAACCTTTGGCATGCGGCCCACCAGGGTAATGGGACGCCTGATGGGACGGGCCAGTTTGTTTACCTGCCGCGTCCGCAGGTTCGGCCGATTGCAGCTCACACTGGCCGTGGTTCGCCACTCCAGGCCAATGGGGGCCAGCACATCCCTCGGGCTGCACCGCTTCCTGCCGCCCCCATTGGCCTGAAGTGGCAAACCGCGGCCAGTGGGAGCCGCGATCGGCTGAACCTGCGGATGCGGCAAGTAAACAAACCGGCCCAGCCCACCAGGGTGCTTACCCTGGCGAGCCGTGTGCCAAAGGTTGCCGATCCCTGATTCTAATACATTGTAGTTTTGTTTACCTGGAGCATCTGCAGGCTCTCAGCTCCCTGTGGCCACAGTTCAACATTCCCAGCCAATGGGAACTTCCCGCAGTTCCCATTGGCTGGGAACGGCGAACCGCGGCCACAGGGAGCTGAGGGGCTCCACGCCTGCAGATGCTCCAAGTAAACAAAACGGCCCGACCCGCCAGCGGCTTACCCTGACAGGCAGGGAGCCAAAGTTTTCCAACCCCTGAAATATAGGCTCAGCTTATGAAAGGGTCATACAGTTTTTGCTATTTTTACCTATCCATTTTTGGGGGTCAGCTTATAAACGAACAGGCTAATGAACGAGTATATACGGTCGTTATCCAGGTTTACTGTTCCAGCTAGCCTATCATATGTTCCTTCTTCATCTTAGTTCTTTTTTTCTTTTCCTATTGTGTCCCAGAAAGAACTTTCCCCAGGGAAGTGAGAATGAGGTGGCATATGCAAATCAGCGTATTTCAGTTTTCAGTCATTTGATTTCTTGATGAAAAATAAGTATTTTCCATGAAAAGCAGAAACTTTTGGAGAACAATTTCATTTAATTGAAAACCCAATTTTCTATCAAAGCAGTTCCAATGGAAACTTTTTTAACTAGCCCTACTCTGCCCACTACTTCAACTTTACTTTCTTCACCTTTTCAACATGCACTTTACACCAGTTTAGATTCACTTAAGCGTACTCATGACCATGTGGTCACCACAAACCCAAGGCACCAGGTAAGTACCAAAAGTGATCTGACTTGAAATATAGATTTCACACTGGCCCCCTGCACTTGCGTAAGATGAAATTAACAAGCTTCCATTCAGTTGTATATAAACATGGAGCAATTTCAGTTCTTGTACACTCTTGTCAGAGTTATACATGGGACCCAAATGTTGCAGGTTACTTACCTTTCACAAATCTAGTCTTAATAATGCTGTACCAGCTTTGAGATTGTCTTGCTACAGGACAAACATTGATCTCACGTATGCCATGACTTCATGTCCTGTACATTACCAGTAATACTAAAAGGTTGCTCAAGTGTCCTTTCCAAATTTCTTCATGTTCCCAGTAACTATATAAGCATCTTTTGTGTACGTTTACCTACATCTGAGTGTATACTGCATAGCATGTCCTTGGTGTGTACCAGCATTTGTATATAAATATAATTACTTTTTATTTGAGAAACTTTAGGTAGAAAATTCAACCCTGAGCTCCCAGAGCACTTCACTGATGGCCCAGAATGCTTTACTCCAAAACCAGCAGACAGCTAAGGAAAATGAGAATGAAAATCTACTGAAACAGAAAGATCAGCTAAAAGCTGAATACGAGTCACTGCTGCAGGACCACGAACACTTTGCCTCACTGCATGAGCGACAGTCCACAGAATATGAAATGCTAATAAAGCAGCACAGCTGCCTGAAAACATTGCACAAAAATCTGGAACTGGAGCACAAAGCTCTTGGGGAAAGGTATGAATTTTTAAAATGCATTACAATGTGCTGAATAGTCACTAATAAGGGAATTACAGTTCAGCAATACCCAAGGGAATTGCATGGCTAGTGTGTGCTAAGTACTCATGTTGCAGATTTCTATTTTCCTTTTTGTTCTCTGAGAGTAGACATAACTAGCATTTCATTAGAGTAATTCATTGCTTCTGGAGGCCTTTCTTCCTATTCTTACTTTCATCAAGGGATTAAGATTGGAAACATAATCGCCTGCAAAGGAGTAGGTGTTGCAAGAGGGTGAATTTGGGAATTACCAAGCAGGTGCCTTTCAATGAAATGTAGGATCCTAAGTGTCTAAGCACTTGTGAAAATAGGACTTAGGATCCTTGATCATTTAGGCACTTTTGAAAATTTTGCCCTTAATGTCTTTAAAATATAGACCCTTCAAAGATTTCCCTGATCCTGTTTTGTGGTGGTAGAGTCACAGGGTAAAACCTTTAAATCAGCTAATTAACTAGCAAAGAGAGAATGATGCGTTTCTTGAGAACTGTGAAACAATATGAATCACTGAGAATTGTATGGAGGAAAGATATGGATTATTGTGACAAAAGAGGTTGTCTTAGTGCAGTGGTTTTCAACCTGTGGTCCGCAGACCCCTAGGGGGTCTGCAGACTAATACCTAATATTTCCAAAAGAATCCACATCTCCATTCGACATTTTTTAGGGGTCCATATATGAAAATAGGTTGAAAACCACTGTCATAGAGGCTATGTCTGCCCTGCATTTAAACTCCTGTGGCTGGCCCCTGTCAGGAGGTCACAGAACTCATGCTGTGGGACTGTTGAATTGCAGAGTAGAAACTCAGGCTTGAGCTGGAGCCTGGGCTCTGAGATCCTCCCACCCCACAGGATCCTAGAGCCTGTACCCCATCTCTAGCCCAGATGTGTACACAGCAATGAAACAGCCCCACGACCAGTGAGCCCGAGTCAGCTGGCATGGGCCAGCCACAGGTTTTTCTTTGCTGTGTAGACATACCCTCAGAGGCCCTGTTGGGATAGATGTAAATTATGTTTTTTATATATTTTGTTTTCCTTCTACTTTTCACCATCTGTGCCATTTAGGTGCTTCAGTTTGCACAATGAAATTAGACTGATCTGTTTCACTTTTAGTTGTGAGTCGTTTTCACTTTCTGGTGATCGTGGTCTAATGCTCGAGAGTGTGTTTTTCCCACTCCCTGCTCTAAAGAAAAAAACCCAAAGAATTTTAATTTTAATGTTTTGATTATTTTTCCCAACATATCTGTATTCACATTTAATTTTTATATAAAAGGTGAACTTGAGGCTCAGATTAAGTTGACAGTGTCCTAGGAGGTGGATTAATAGAAACTTTTCTGTCCTAAACTTGAAGGATCTGGCCATACAACGTGCAGCAGGATTTGATAGGGTACAGAAATAAATGTGCTGTGATGAAAATATCCATTAGAGCTGTAGGACAGGACAGCTGCCTGACTGTCAGCTAAATGAGCTATAAGTGATTATACCGGCACCATCCCTGCTTGCTGTGTCTTTCACAGACTGATTAATGGTTTCCACTGATGTGAGCCTTGCCTTAGCTTATCACACTGCCGTGTGCAGACAATTTGCTGACTTCCATGTTTTCTTGATGAGTATCAATAATTAAACGGTTGCAGCCTGAGGAGTCAGTGGTTTGCTGAAAAATACGTTGTTGTCACTGATAAACACTCTGATCATCATTGCCTATGCCGGTGATAACGTTTCAAACTCTCTTGCCCCAACTATTGCTGGGATGTAACTACCAGTGAAAAATGCTGGCGTGGAAACAGATGGTGACCTTTTGTGTACTCAGAACAGATTGATTTAGGCAGTTTTAAGAGTAGGATTCGCTTCTCCATAATCTCATCTCATCTCAGGTCAAGTTAGGAAGATATTAGTCAAGGTGATTTGTGTAAAGCCAGCCTGTATCTTTGTTCAGCTGTCAGAAAAAAATATACCTGTTACATTTTTTTTTAAAATCTGTGTGCAACATGGAGCACAACTGGCTGAGAGCAGTCTAGGGAGGAAGTTAGCAAAAAAGCAGGAAGCGAAGTCATCTGTTTTCTTCTGCTACTCAGGAGGTATTTAACTGATGACAGGAAATTTCTCACTTTCACCTTCAACTAGGATGCACCACCCAGGAAGTGCACCCAAAATTTGTAAGTGCTCCTCAGCATGACCAGTAGGCATGAAGTAACTGTCTACTCTATAATGTGTCTGAACAAGGTTTTTTTTTGTAACCTGCTACCAGGCAGTAGGTTTTTTCTCAGATGATCCTAGTCCCACCACATAGGTTGTATCTAAGTTCAGTGAAATAGTCTGCCAAAGCGTAGCCATACACAGAAGCTGTGGGTTTGACTTAGGGAAAGGAGTAGTTGACATGTTACAGGGCGTCTATTAAAAACATTTTCTTCATGCTGTCGCGTGTTTGGCTGGCTTATGCTGAGAGGAACTGGATCCATCTTCTGCATTTTTGGAGTACTTTGGATACTACTTATTACTAAGGAATCATAATAACTAGCCACCACTGCTAGAGATTACACAGTTCTGTATGTCTTGCTGTGTAGAAACCTGTAATCCATCACAGATATTGAAATAACTCTTCTCTTCTCGCTGGAGAAGATAGGTCCTGCCAGGCAGGGTTACATGCTGCAGGGACTTGCATTATTAACTTACCAAGTCTGGTTAGCAGTCCTGCTTGTGGGCTGCTTCTGCGTATGTTTCTCATCATGGCTGTGCATTTTAAAAATGTTCTCAGTCACAAATATCCACTCATAGTATCGGTACAAACACAGCAGCAGCAAGTGGAAGCCAAGTAATATTATCAGAACAGGAGTGTAGAGGAATATGGCCATTCAAGTCCTTGATCAGTGTAGACTGAATCATTACTGAGATGCACTTGGTCTGTGCCTAGAGTGAAATCTTCCCACCATTGGACTGGCACCAGTGCTATACCAATGGTGGGGATACTAGTGAAGACTGGCCATAGACTGATTTACCTCTAGATTATCTAACCCTGCTCAGAGTTGTACACCTGGTGTAAAGCTGCTGGTAGCAAATCTATACTAGTGCCAGTCAAGCTGCAGAAACACGAGAGCAGTGATAAGAGAGTTTCTGAAAGGCTCCATACAGACAAGGCCTTGATGACCTCTGTCAGGATATTGACGTAGAGCTGGTTTGGTCAAACTCTGGGATTGACATGGGCTGTCTTTCGAAAATAATTCTTGAAGCTGGACATAAAAGTCTCAACTAGAGCCAAGATCCAAAGGCAAAGGATGGGGGTTGTAAAAAAATTTTTTTTTTTTAAAAATCCATAAATGTTTTCACAGAAGAGAAAATAATTATAGAATCATAAGGTTAGAAGAGACTGCAATGGTCATCTAATCTAACCCCTAATACCTCAGGTTTACATGAGAAACTATCCCCCACATTCAGGATTTTCCATTCACCATGTGGACGCTGAACGCTCAGTATTTAAAATGTCCTGCAGCTGAATGAGAGAAATAAACAAGGTTAATTCAACTCCATTACTGCCCCCGGTGATGAATAGTAAAGAGCAGCTTTTTGTCTGGCAGATAGGTACTCCTCTCTGAGGCAGCTCACTGGGCTGGAATTTGGAACAGGTTGTAATGTGACCCCTGAGGGAGAGGGATGGTAGCCTGAAAGAGAAATAACTTGGCAAGGCTCAATACATTTGGTGCTGCTCTCTTTCTTTTGTTTTGTTTTTACTGTTTACTGTGGCTGCAAAGTAACTATCCTTGGTCTGCTTTCACCTCTCTTGAAATGAGAATTGCCAGTGCCTGGTTGGATGAATGCAGTAGAAGTCTGTTTGTTCACTGTACCTTTTTAATGTACTTCTCTATCCTCTGTTTGGCTGCTGTTTTGACATTTCTTATAACAGCGTTCTTCCATGAATCACAACAGATATACCTGCCCCAGCAAGAGCATGCTATGGGAGGGAAAATCTGCTGTCCCACCTCCAGCAATGGTTTCACACCATTGTCACACAAAGCTGTGCTAAGTCAAGACACTTGTCATTTCCACTTCACTGAGACAGATTCCTATATAGTCTACCCCAGTTTATGCAAACGTAAACCTTGACAGAGGACCCCAGTTGCAGAAAATCCACCTGAGAACAACTTACTACAGTGCAAAGTGGCCACAGCCTGCCTTATGTTAGGGTGGCAGTATGGGGCTAGTGTTATCTGAGAAATGGGCAGCCATGGCTTGGAAGGGGAACTCAACCCCCTCATCCATGCCTGTCTCCTTTAGACATTAGGGAAATTGTTCCACCATGCCAGTAGGGTCAGGAGAGATGTCACACTAAAGCTAGGTATCCTCAGCACAGAGGAGACACCACTGTGCTTTCACTCCCTTCCTCGACACCCTTGATGAACAAATCAGGAGGTGAAATAGAATGCTGCAAAGTGGAGGCCTCAGGGCAAATAAACCCCTGTGCTACCCTCTGAGATTTCTCATTAGCAAACAAGCAGAACCATTTGAGCAACCACTACAAAAGACTACAACACTCCATTGGCACTCACGTGTCATGATCACATTGTCTGCCTCCTATATCTAATGTTTGAGGGTTGATATAAGTAGTTAATTTCACTCCTTTCTTGTTTTTGGCTGCCTCTTTATGCTCTGCACAGATGCTTTGGGACCTGCCCCTAGTAATTGATTCTGAATGGTGTGTTGGAGTAAATGGTGCAGCACTGTCTGGGAACCCTCCCTTTAGGTTTCCTTCACCCCAGAGAAATCCTTGCTTTGTACCAGTTGATTAGGATGTACAGAGTGATCACAGTTCTTACAACTTGCATTTCAATTCAGTCAAAAATATAATTGTGCAGCCTCCCTGTAGGCTTATAGACTAGCCTGCATTCACTCACTCACTATAGATTTCTTTTGAACTCAACTAAAAATATATATATTGAAGAAGTCTTGTTTTCTGATGATGCATTTTTATCTACTGAGAAATCTTGAGCTAAAGGAATAAAATTTTGTAGGCAAAGCCCAGAAGATGCTTATTCGTCTCTTTTAGGTACAACAGTTTAGTAAAACACAAGGCAGAATTGGAAGAATTGGAAATTGTTCTAAAAACTGAGAGAGAGGTTCTGCAGCAAGAAAGGAGAACAAATACAATAACCACTGGAGAAAATCAAAAGATGAGAGAAGAACTGGACAGGTATGGCTGCTTGGAACTGTGTTTTGCATATATTAGTAAAAATTCAATCCTATGCAATATAGACTTGCTCTAATCCGCTGTTGTGCTAACATAAGGTTCCTGGAAGCCTTCATCAGTGTGTCTAGTCATAACAGAATTTCTGTTCCCTAATAGCTCTGTTTTGCTAATCTGCTCATGTTTGCTTAATCGCTGGTAGATAATCAGCTTTCTAATAATTGTAAATGGGCCGTTAGTCAGTGATTCAGATGTAGTCTGTTGCTGTGACTTGGACTCATTCCAGATAGGCTGGGGCTATGGTTTTTGTTTGCATGTGTATCTGTTTTATAAAGGGTCTACTGACCAAATTCTGTGCTGACTTCTGGCCGTTGCAATCTCATGAAAATCCATGGGATTGCATGCAGCATAAATCAATGTGGAATTTGCCTCATGGTGGGGAACAGGAGGAACATGCCTTCCAATTGTTGAGGAATCACTAGAGGGTGCTTTGTATTCAGTGTCAGCTGAAATTGCTACCCAAATACCCAATACTGTCTCCCTTACATTTGTAACTATATTATTTCTGATGTTCAAGATGTGCTCTGGTGCCAGGAGTTAAAGCCCTGATGTTCCTTATTTTAAGTTGTAATAACCTGTCCAGACTAGCAACACTGTCAAGGTTTAAGTACAAGAACTAAACGTGGTTTAAAAGTGGACTCAGTGGTTTGTATACTCACTGGGCACATTTTAAACCATGCTGGAACCCACTGAGCAGGTTTAGACAAGACGGTGGTAAAAATGTTTCAGGCTGGTAGCACTACAGTTGTTGCTACAACCAGTGAACCTGCACTGTTCAGGCAGGTTCATGAGGAAATTTTAAAAAGTAGCTTGGTGTAAGCAAGACCTGAGGCTTTATGTCTACATCATAATTTGAACCATGTTTAAAAATCAAACGTTCTTTGAGTTTGCTGAAGATATACCCTTATGCTGTTCTCATGGAATGCAGCTTATTGCACTACTGCTGTGCAAGCCAGGGTTCTCTGAGCTTGCTCTTTTCAACCATGGGTCATTTTCCTATGTGGACAGGGCTTGGGAACAGTGTCCCAAAATTGCAGAGGATTTGGGGAGAAGTAGGTTTGTTTGCTTTAGTTGTCAACAGAGTCAGAATTCATTTTTGGCATCCAGGAATAGTAGATATTTTTAGCATTACTACTGACTTAAAAAAAACCCAAGAAGTTGTCTAATTTACTGAAGTATTGCAATGTCTATGGCATACAGTGCACAATAACACTTACATTTCATGCATCAAGAAAATAAATTCCAGTAGATAGTTTTTTTCCTGTGCCCAGTGGGGCTGTTTTTACATCAGAATGCTTTTAGGTGTATTTTTATCGTGGAAACTTGTCCTGTCCTAAATGGTTAAGTACCAAAGAAGGGTAGTGAGCATTATGCTCTGTATTCTTTTCCTTTCAAATATTTTGTAGAGATGGAACATTTTGTAACACTGTCAGTGCTGTAGCAAACATGTAAGATACATATATGTAAGTAAACATACATTTAAAAATTGGCCTTGACAGATTCTGTTTAGATTTGACAACCGTGGCTCAGCATACTGGTATTGTGGCTTTCAGTTGTTGATTATTATTTGTAAGCTTCCTGGTTTCTTCATTTTCAGGGTAAATTTCTTGCATAGCCAGCTAAAGGCAGAGTATGAGGGGCTGCATGCACACACTAAGGAGCTGAAAACCTCATTGAATAATTCTCAGCTGGAGCTGAACCGCTGGCAGGCTCGTTATGATGAACTGAAGGAACAGCACCAGTCCATGGATATCTCCCTGACCAAGCTTGATAACCACTGTGAGGTGAGCATCTAGCAGCAGGACATTTTCCCAGCCTTTCCAAAGGGGCCATCTCCCTCTATGTTAAAAGGGCGTTGTTGACCATGCTCAAGAGATACTCAGCACACTGCGGTGCTGGACTTTTGGGTAGCAGTAGGGCAATATTAGCGTTGTTGACCTTGAGCTCTAAGCAACAAAAGAAAATCACCTTTGGTTAAGTGTTAGAACTTTGAATGAGTTCTAAACCTACTGGCTAAAGATCCACTTCTGTTGAGTTGAATTTCCTACACACCTTTTTAGGGCACAGTCCTACAAAGTACTGAGCACCCTCAGCTCCCCTTGCTTAAGTGAGAGTTGAGGGTGTCCAGTGATGCTCAAGAGATACTCAGCACACTGCGGTGCTGGACTTTTGGGTAGCAGTAGGGCAATATTAGCAAGACACAGCTGGAGAGAGGGAACTACAGGATATTGGGAATCAGGATGCCCTTGTAGGTAAGGCACTGAACTGAGATTTGGGACACTGGGTTCAGTTCCGGCTGTGGTATACAGTCCCTGTGTGACCTTGGCCATGTCACTTAATCTCTGTGCTTCGGTTCCTCATCTATAAAATGGGGATACACCACTCCCCTACTCCAAAGAGGACTTGTGAGAACAAATTACCACAAGATATGGGCTCAATTCAGGAATCACTGAAGGAAATTCTTTGCCCTGTGTTATGCAGGTCAAATTAAGTGATTATAATGGGCCTTTCTAGCCTTAAAAATCTCTGACTCTGTACCCAGGTAATTCTGTACTCGTGCTAGTGTATTATATTGCATTCAGAGTGAAGTCAAGTGCAAAAGGAAAATTCACCTCTTATTCTGTTGACTAGCTGCTTACCCGTCTAAAGGGAAATCTGGAAGAAGAGAACCATCATCTCCTGAGCCAGATCCAGATGCTGAGTCAGCAGAACCAAATGCTACTGGAGCAAAACATGGAGAACAAGGAACAGTACCATGAAGAGCAGAAGCAATACATGTAAGAGACTAGAAGTATTGACTTTTGACAACTAGAAGTAATCTGGTAGGCAAGAAAAGAAATGGTGAGTATAGAAAATGGAAAATGTTACATATCAGAAGCAGAAAGACCAAGAGAACTGGTGGGCCCACTGGGTTCCCCAGCTAAGTAAAGGACCATTTAGGGAGAATAAAGACTTTGCAGAGAAGCTATATCTTTCCATGCCTCCACCACAGAGGATTCTGAGGCGATACCTACCCTAGACCAGGGATAGTCAATAGTTGGGCTGCAGGCCAACTCCGGATGAGCAAATGCTTTTGAATGGACCGTAAAATCTTTTTATTTACATATTATTGTTATTACGGTGTGAAAAATGTTTCTGTGGAGTATGGACCTTGACTATATCTTGTCTGAGAAATTTGGACTTTGACAAAAAATAATTGACTACCCCTGCCCTAGACCAACTCTTTTCAAGTAATAAAGATGAGGCACTGTGAGATGTTGAGGGGAGAAAACAGGAGGTGCTGAAACCAGACGATAAAAGAGCAGCATCCAAGAGCTCTGAAGGAACTTAAGAATGAAGCGGCTGACCTGCTAACAAAAACCTGTAGCCTCTCATTAAAATAAGCACAATACTGGAGGAGTGGCAGATAGCAGGTGTTCCAGGCACTAAACATGGGATGCCGCCAATATTTAAGATCATTTTAGTGATTTTTGTTACCATAAATATTCAACACAATATTCTTTTAAAGGACACAGAGTCTCTAAGAGTCCAAGTTCTTCATCCACTTTCACAATCTCGTTTTTAAATAGACTGATTCACTGAAGTATGGCACTGTTTCCTTCTTTTTTACATCTACAGACAATCTAATCTTCACAGGGATATGTGGGCTCTCCCTGTACTACAGTGAGGATGAACAAAATACATGCTTGTTCCTATCTAGGGTAGATCCTTGGATTTACAGACCCAGGAGCTAGGAGTGATCTTGGGAATAACTGATTGAGTTTTACTTCAGTACCAGGAAAAATTATTGAAACTGTGTTTGTAAATGAAACACCTGGATGAACATATGGCAGAGACCAAACCAGCCCCGCTTCTGAAAAGAAAAATTGTGCCTGTAGATTTGCTAGCATGTCAGTTAAATGGTAGCTAAAAGAACTGGGAGAAATAATTTAGCATTGTAGCATGACTCTCTGGAAACATTGGCATTGTTCAAAATACAAGGGATTTTGGTTTCCTACTTCCTATCTTCTCTTTATTGAGACCATAACTGGTGAGCCTTCTGTCTATGACAACTGTATCAAACTGATGTGTCAGTAAGGTTAAGGTGTGTTTGCATTTTGTTTTCCCAGATTGTTAATGAATAAGATCGCTAGGGTTAAATTACTGCTGCTGCTTGAATGCACTGGATAAGAAGGCTTTTTGATCTGTAGAAATCTAACCTGTAGGATGACCTCTTTCTTCTCCTGGTGATTGTTGGCCTTGCTCTTCCATTTTGTAACCGTTGTGAAATCCAAGCAAATCCTTCAAGATCTACCTTTTTTATTTTTTTATTTTCACAGTGATAAATTAAATACATTAAGGAGACACAAAGAAAAACTGGAAGAGAAGATAATGGATCAGTACAAGTTTTATGATCCTGCTCCAAAAAAGTAAGTTCCCTTCCATTTCAGTGCCACTATTGCAATACAGAATTGAGAACAAAAGGGGCTCTTCATAGCCGGAGAGGACCGAAACCCTGTGACTCCCTGTCAGGAGATGTGACAAAGAGGGCAACTGGTGTGTCTGGTCATCACTACGCTCTCCTCCTCTCACCCCAGAAGCCTCTTGCTTTAATTGGGATTCTCCTTGATGGGAGCCTGTTTGTTGTCCCCCACACACTCCCATTGAACAGCCACACAAAAGTTAACTGACTCAAGCAGCAATCCTGCTTTAGCATGTGCTAACATAGACCCCTGTGCACATGCGGAGTCCCAGTAACTTCATATTGGGATCTGAGTTAATATAAGCTTCTACAGGGAGCCATTTTGCCCTGAGGAATACCTTCTTCTTCTTCTTCCTCTTCCAGGAGTGAGTTTCAAGCAGCAGAACTCATCACAGTGAGGGAGCCGGGGGGCGGGGACAGAACAGTGCCTCCATTGGTGTTTTAATGCTTTCCTGAATCAGGCCCTGAGTTACTGTTTATTAAGTAAAATCTCAGATTCTTCTATTTAAAAGACCAATCCCTAAACCTGCTTCCTGGTAGTAGAGGAGAGAGAGAGAAATTATCGTATTTTAGTAACGGGAGAGGCAGAAGTATTACAGTGATGAGGGCCATATAAGATCCTGGTATCCAAAGGATGCTGAATTGCTGATCAGGTTGGGGTCGTTTAATCTGTTTGTGAAAGCCTCACAATATAATCTGTCATCTTTTGTTTCAAATCCTGTGCTCAAATTCGAGCTGCGGTGTCAGATCTGAGGAGCAGCTAGGCAATGAATGGCCACTAATCTGGGCTGTCAAACTAGTGGGATGGTTTAATCAACAAAGCCACCTCTGTCTGTCTTTGGAACTGCATCTTCCTCTTGACACTGAATTGGAATCACAGAGAATGTGACCCAGACAATGATTAAGCAGCAGCGCTGCTCCCAGAGCTGCTCTTTCAGTGGGGGATAAGCAGTCCAAAAAGAGGAATAGGCCTTTAAAAAAATCATTTAAACAACAAAGCCGTGTGAACCCCAACATAAATGTCTGACACGTCCAGTGCACAGGAGAATCCATACTAATGATTAGAAGCCTTGATTTCACAACTTTTCAGGCTGTTCATGTAGCAAGACCTCCCACCTGATTAAAATGTTTCATGTGGGTTTTGCTTCTAACGATAGGACAGTCCCCTTATTCAGATCACTAGCTCTGGAGAAATATTTCCCTAGACTGATGCTGACCTTGAAGGAGGAGAACCAGCCACTTTCATTTTGTGAAATCATTCCCCGACCATAAGAGCAGCAAAGAATCCTGTGGCACCTTATAGACTAACAGACGTTTTGCAGCATGAGCTTTCGTGGGTGAATACCCACTTCTTCAGATGCCCCGACCATGTGTTTAATGATAAGATCGCCACATCTCACGCTCTGGGGACCCTGCATCATGCCTTAGTTTCAGCATAATTTAAAAGTGCAGGAGAGGGGAAGCTGTGGCACAGTTCTAGATTTCAAGGGAAAAAATTTCAAGTATTTTATGATCTTCCGTTATCAAAATGTGCCTCTAACAGGAAAAACCACTGGATTGGAGCCAGAGCTTTAGTCAAACTGATCAAGCCAAAGAAAGAGGCTACAAAGGAGCGATTGATATCATCGGTGGAGAGTCCTCCATGGCACTCTGAATCCACAGAGACAGCATCCTCGCCATCTGCTTCTCAGATATTCAAGCATCAGCAGGAGAGTCTGGATAACACCTCTCTGGGGTCAAACTCTATGGAAGAGAAAGTGAGCCACAATGGAGCTTCAAACAAAGGTATGTGTCTGACTTAGAGAGGTAGTTAATGAAATAGAAGTCACACACTAGGCATTTTATTTGTTGGGAAGGTTTAATAGGCATGATTCTTATATAATATATTATATCACCATGTGTTATACCCTTTTAATATTAAACCAGTATTTATATTTATTAGTTTTCCTTATCTGTGACTTGTTTTTCAGCTTCACATTTCCCTGCGTATGTGGCATGTTAGTTAATAAGATGATGGGCAAAATTAAGTTAGCTTGCAAAACTAAAATAAAGTCCATCTGTGAAACTATGCAATTCACTAGCCTTTTCTGTTGTTAAAGTTATTGGTGTGGTATTGTCTGTCACCAGCAGAGGGCACTCTCAGAGAATAAATGCAAGAAGAGTAAAATAATGTTAATTTCTAATAAATGCCTATTTGTGGAGACAATGGAGTGTTTCCATTTGTAGTCGATTTAAGAGTTTCCTAATGCAAAGTTATAACAAGTGATTTCTGTGATGTTGCAAGAATGTGATATAAAAGGTATATAATTTTGTGCATGTATATGTAGTGTAGTGTGTTGGTTTTGTGTGCAGTTGGGAGAATTATTTTGTACAATAATCGGATGTTCTCAATAATGCAGAATTTTAATGGAAACCCCCACAAAATTAATGAATTATTAACTTTGAAAAAAAAAAGCCTCTAGCTTTCATTGCTGCTACTGAGATCGCTCAGATCTGCCTCCCTTTAACTTTTTGTCCTCTAAGAATATTTTTCAAGGAACAACTTTAATGGTCTCAACACCTTACACTCATGGTTTCATGCTGGGTGTGAGGGAAGAATGGAGGGATCCATTATTAGAAATGACAGTTTAGAGAAGTCTTTAATTGTTTTCATTCCTCTTCTCCTCCCCCACCCTCCCATTCTGCACGGTCTGTGATCAATATACAATGAAAAGGCATATTTAAAATCATCTGTATCTTAGCACTGTGTAATTCCAGAAAATGTGAAATGCAATCTGTGTGCATTCAAAGCTCCCGCTGACCTAAAGGAAAGTTTGAGATGAGCAAGAAATGTAGAGTCAGGCCCCTTCAGAGTGCCAAGGACTCCATGAAGTCCTCTAATCACTGTTACTACTGATTTTACAAGGAAGGTGCTGAGATCCTGCAGTGGTGGACGTCTGTATAAAACCCTAAGTAATCTGTATACTGTACCACTAAGTAATGTATCGATGTACATGAATTATATCAAGTGTATATATAGTATGTTATAATACATTTTATATCACGGATGACATTATTGGCAGTTTTAGGTAGAAGTTGCTCATGTGTACTGTATTAACTAATCATGAATCTGATTCCCTAAACGTTATTTAGTGTTGGTTTAGTCTTTTTCATGTTTCACTGAATTGTGTTGTCACTTAGCTGTTTTAAGACATTTTAGTTATATTTCTATTTTTTGTTCACTATTTTTCTTCTTCTTCTTTTTGGAATACCTGGGTGATAACAATTTAGCTGCTCAACGCAAAAAGATTGCCTTTTTGAGAAGCAAAAGCAAGGACAAAGAAAAGTCTCCTAAGTCTCCATCGAATCATCAGTCTCTCACTAATCGTCTGCGGTTCTGGTCTTCTTCCGACATCCCATCTTCTCCTAATGAACCTCTTTCTTTCTCGGAAATGGGAGATTTCTAACACCTTGTCTTTATTTTCATATATTTCTCAAGTTTAAAACAAAAAACCCACATGCTTAAATGAACACACACATTGCTACAAACACTCAGCATGTCCTTAAAATAAACTAAATACAAGCACAGATTAGTGAATGTGGACTTAATTTTTTCAGTAGAAGATGAATCATTATTGCACACTATGGATCATTTCTTCAATGCAATACACTTTTAGGGGACCTCATGACATACAGTATGCTTATGTATACTGGCTGTGGTGCACATTATAAGTAAGTGAAGTTGCTGTGCGCTTCATTGTCTTCTTGCAATCACAGACTTGCATCATGTCCAGTTGAAATGTGGAAATTGCTTTTGCTATGCTTCCTACAATGTATTATCACTACTAAAATATGAAGCTAATATTCACGCTCAAATCTTGGAGATTTTTCCAGTGCTCTGTGCAGTTAAATTTAAGATGGCCAACTTATTATAATTTCTCTGTGCTTCCAGGCAGTCTAAATCTGGAAATATAGTGGCACTCATTAGCAATGCTACTCTCCAAATGTCTCAACATTTGCATTCTAAACAGCCATTTTTAGAAGGTTTATAAGTTGGGAGGTAAGATCTGAGCCTCTGAGAATTTGGCTTTTGAGAATGTTTTTATGTCAGAAAAGGTGATCTGATCTCTTTTAGTTGCCCAAACTCCTTACCATCTAATAGTCATTGCTATTTGGTAGCTTGTGAAACAAACTCATGGTCACAATCCACTTCCTGTTGGACAAGTGTCCATATCACAATTGGTGCCCTTGTGGTCATCCTCAGCAGAGAGGCCAAACTCCCCTTTCTCTTCTAGAGGTGATTCCTCCATATCAGAGCTGAGCACACTGGCATAACAACATAGAGAAGTTTGCACTGTCACTACCTTTCTTTGGATTAATAGAGAGTCTCCAGAGCTATTAATTCAGCATCTTTGAAAGGCACTAAATTAATTTTTCAAAGGCAATTTGAAATATTGACTTGCATGGCAAGTTTTAGCCCATAACAATTTTTATGGCTGTGCTGTAAACGTATAAAATGTGGGAGAGAGTGAAAATGGTGCAGGCCCCATGCTGCAGTAGCACACACAGACTACCTTTGCCATACAAGACATTTTTTGAGAGAGAAACTTTCAGAAACAGCATAACCCAATAGTACCCTAGTCCACCTTCGCTAATGCATTTTTGTTGCTGCCCTGTGCCTTTGAACTAACCGGTTTTGTTTTGTTCCTGCCAGCTGTTTATTTTGACCGCCTTGCTCTGCTTTGTTTTCAGTATCTAATTACCATTAATTAACCTCACTTCAGAAAAATTTAGGGAACCAGAATCTTGCTTCTCATCAAGGCTGTTTTCTAAAATGAAGGCTTTACATTTCGCTCTGTTTTATTTGAGCCTTAAAA
Organism: Mauremys mutica; assembly: GCF_020497125.1. Classification (NCBI taxonomy): domain Eukaryota; kingdom Metazoa; phylum Chordata; order Testudines; family Geoemydidae; genus Mauremys; species Mauremys mutica. The sequence continues at coordinate 31,075,743 of NC_059075.1, forward strand.
TGTGTATCAGCTGTGTTAATTTGAGGGTTTTAATACATTTCACCTCATCACTGGAAAAAAGCCTTTCTGTCCATCTAGGTGTGTTTAATATTTTAGCAGGCAGTATTTGTTGTTATCCAAAAATCCTGTTTAAGAAATCAGTGCATTGAAGAAGGAGAGTTTAAACCCTCTGGAGAGTCTGAGCTCTTACCACAGCAGAATTCTGTATGGACAGAGATTATATCTTCGCATGAATCCTGTTAGGTGATTTTAAAATCAGGAACCTTTGTTTTGAATATGGCTTTGACTTTCAATATAGCAAAGCTTTATTGCCTTTTATTACTGAAGCAAGTGCTTATAAAATGTACCTTAAGGCATTTCATATCCCACTTATTTTTTCTGCTTTCACGTCTTTGCTCCCATGTCTATCCTCTTCCTTTCACAATATGTGTTGCATGTATAAAATCAACCTTCCTACTGACACTAAATTAGCCCTTGTCACTCCTAAGCTCCCTAGTGTGCAGACATATGATTGCAAAACTGGTTACAGAAATCTCTTCCCCAAGAGTGAACTGGTTCTTGAAAAGCTTGCAAAACTGGCACCTCTGTTGTGTGTTTTTGTGTGTGCCTGCTTGTTGTGTCTCTATGAAAGTGGATAGATACATGTTTGATTGTGTTGTCCTCTATTGTCTCCTTTATTTACCTCTTTCTCCCCTACTCAGCATTAATGGATCTAAAACAAAACCGAATTTCCCAACGTGGAGGCCGCAATGATAATGTTGAAAATTCAGCAGACTCTGCTACTAAGCACTGCATGGAGCTGGGTTCCCGAACTTACTCTACCTCAGCCATCCATTTGACCTCTTCAAGTTCTACTCCCACTTCCAGGCACCAAAGCAAACCCAAAGGTGTGTTGTGTAAGCTTGTATTTAGTCTATCTACAGCTAGTCCAACTCCCAGGACGTGGAGCCCCCACTTCACTGTAAGGTGACCCCCCATCATAACAGATACTGCAAGGTACATAATAGGCTTTCTGCAATTACAGAAGCTCAGCACATGCTATAACTAGAGCCTGCAAATCCATGGATATCCGCTTCATATCTGTGGATAGCCGCATCCCCGGATGCAGATATCCACGGACCATTTTTGTGGATAGTGGATCGGATGTGGATACAACCGCACAGGGCTCTACTCACTGGCGGCACCTGCCCTGCAGTATCCAAATTGGCCAGCCCGAGGGGCGGAGTGCGCTTGGGGCCAGCTGCCAGTGGCTGGGATTGGATGGCAGTCCAGAGTCAGGGCTCTCCAACACCTGCTCGCGGCGCCGCCGCTTCCTGTCCAGCAGCTCAGGTCCCTCGGGCAGCGCCAGCGTCCCCACCATGACTCGTCCTGACAGCACTGGCCATGCTCCTGACCTGCAGGCTCCTGGGCAGCGGGGCCTGCTCCTGGACACAGGGATTGGAGCAGGCAGGGCCCCCGCTCCTCACCCCTTCTCCCCACTGTGATGCAACATGGACTGCTGCTGCCGTCACTTGGAAGCCCCCAGGAGCAGCACGCAATGCGATGCCCCTTCCCCCCAGCCCCCTCACCGTCCCTTCTCCTCAAGACCCCGGCCCTGCCCTGCCCCTTACCCCCAGTCCCCGTCCTTCCACCCTGCAAGACCCCACCCCCCCGCTCGCTCAGCTCCGGTCCCTCTCCCACCCTCCCCATCGCTAGCCCTTGCAAGACGGCTTGCTGCTGCGAGCGCAAATTCGGATACACACAGAAGATGGCTAGCAGATCGTGGATTGGATGCACGTTGATTCTGGTGGATGAGGATTGGATGCGGATCCACATTTTTGTATCCACGCAGGGCTCTAGCTGTAACACAGTGGTCCCCTTCATAAGTTATAGTCAAATTCACGGCCATGGAAAACGCATGCCTTCGGCACGCGGGCTGATTTTCAGTGGCACTCACACTGCCCAGGTCCTGGCCACCAGTCCAGGGGGCTCTGCATTTTAATTTAATTTTAAATGAAGCTTCTTAAACATTTTGAAATCTTTATTTACTTTACATACAACAATAGTTTAGTTATATATTATAGACTTAGAGAAAGAGACCTTCTAAAAATGTTAAAATGTATTACTGGCAGGCGAAACCTTAACTTAGAGTGAATAAATGAAGACTCGGCACAGCACTTCTGAAAGGTTGTCGACCCCTGCCCTATACTATACAGATTCCACAGGGTAGACCAGCATTTCTCAAACTGGGGGTCCTGACCCAAAAGAGAATTGCAGGGGGATTGCAAGGTTATTTTAGGGGGGGGGTCATGATATTGCCACCCTTAAATTCTGGGCTGCCTTCAGAGGTGGACAGCCAGAGAGTGGCGACTGTTGGCCGGGTGCCCAGCTCTGAAGGCAGTGCCCCGCCAGCAGCAGCGCAGAAGTAATATACCATGCCACCCTTACTTCTGCACTGCTGCTGGTGGCCGTGCTGCCTTCAGAACTGGGGTCCTAGACAGCAGCTGCCGCTCTGCAGCTGCCCAGCCTCTGAAGGCAGCACCACTGCCAGCTGCAGCACAGAAGTAAGGGTAGCAGAAGCGCAACCCCCCAACAATAATCTTACAAACTCCCCCCCACACTCCTTTTTTGGTCAGGATCCGTACAGTTACAACACCATGAAATTTCAGATTGAAATAGCTGAAATAATGAAATCCTATGACTGAGAAATTGACCAAAACGGACTGGGAATTTGTTAGGGCCCTAGTTATAGGGCTTCTTTACACTAGCAAAGCTACCAGGTGGGAGGTTGCATTACAATGCACTAGTCTTTCCCTCCAACTCTGCTTGACTGTGGGCCCATTGATTCAAAATGGTGGCCAAAGAGATGGATACTTCTCCATGTAACCTTTATAAAGTCACTCAACAGGCTCTACCACTTATACTGTAATGGTCTGTTTGAGGCAAATCTGTGGGACTGACCTTCCTAAACTTAATGTTACCTACTAAATTTTATATTCTTTCCAGGGTATAATTCAGAGGATAATCTTTGTGACCAATCTCCTGAGGTAGAGTTTTCAAGAAACAGACAACATGGTAAGTTTATGGAATGTAAGATTACACTAATCCCGTATATTGGGGCCTGCTTCATAATGTGTAAACAAACCCTCATAGGCCATTATAGTTAAACTTGGATTATAAAATGATCTGAAATGATTTATTATTAATTTCTTTGAGGTTTTGGATTCAAATGTTTTATTTTTATTTTAAGATTTAAAAAAAAATTCATTATTTCCCAATGAAACTTTAAAAAAAAAAAAGGAAGAAATTCCTAATCAAGACAAACAGACCTGCCTCAGCAGCAGCATGTTCAGTGCATGCAATACAGGTGCATGCACTGATTTTTCAGATCAATATTTACATATAACAGGAAGGGAAGGAATCAGCCGTAGTAGATTTATTCAGGGGTGCTGGCAGCAGCACTGCATAATAAGTGTCTTTCTGGACTTTGAATTTGCAAGCTGGTTAACAGTCAGCACTAAAAATTCACTAGCTCACCTCTAAAAAGAACTTGAAAATAGAGGAGAAGTTTTAAATAAAAATGCATGTTTCATAGTTGGACCAATAAAAACTACCTTAGTATATCAAACATAACATCACATTAGCCTTTTTCATCATAAAAAAAATTCTCTTTGTGGCAAACCTAATTACTGTAGAAGCAAACTGAAGAGTACATTTCTCTGCACAAAATGATAGTAAGAAAATGAGATGTTCTTAAACACCTGACAAAGGAAGAACAGGGTTGATTTTTGTTGTGTCCAGGCTTTCTCACTTGATGTACATCACATTCTGGTAAAATTTTCAAAAGTGCCAAAGTCATATTTTCAAAAGTCACATCCTAAGTCTCACTGGAAGTCAATGGAACTTAGGCTCTTAAGTCACATAGGCACTTTTGAAAATGTTAACCTTTTGTCCAGACCTTGTTATGTGCTCATGAACTTAATATTCCTCTTTCTTTACAGTTTCCAAGCCAAATAGTTTAGAGAGCAGTCAAAATGCATCCAGCAGTAGTTCACCTCTGAACTTGAAAGGTAAGATATTTTCAGAGCTGAGATGCCTTCTGATGAACAGGAAATGAAATTGAATTGCATGCAAAGCATTTTCTTTTCTTTCCGGTTGGGCTTGAACAAATAACATGGTTTTGTAACCTGAGCAAGGGCCTGGCTACCACAGAGACTTGAAACATTATTAGCAAAAATGATTTTTTAAAGCATGATAATGACTAACGGGACATGAATTTTAGGACAGAGAGAGAGACCGATTCTTCTGCCATATCAAAGGCATCATTTTGGGGTATTCTGATGGATGAAAGTCCAGACTTAAACTCTGTCTGTATATACAAGCAGTTCTCCAGCATTCTCACTCTATGCACAACTTCGTAAGATAAACATGCTTTTTGGGCCCCACACTACAAGAAGGATGTGGAAAAATTGGAAAGAGTCCAGCGGAGGGTAACAAAAATGATTAGGGGGCTGGAGCACATGATTTAGGAGGTGAGGCTGAGGGAACTGGGGTTATTTAGTCTGCAGAAGAGAAGAATGAGGGCGGGATTTAATAGCTGCTTTCAACTACCTGAAAGGGGGTTCCAAAGAGCATGGATCTAGACTGTTCTCAGTGGTACCAGATGACTGAACAAGGAGTAATGGTCTCAAGTTGCAGTTGGGGAGGTCTAGGTTGGATATTAGGAAAAACTTTTTCACTAGGAGGGTGGTGAAGCACTGGAATAGGTTACCTGGGGAGGTGGGTGGAATCTCTTTCCTTAATGGTTTTTAAGGTCGGGCTTGACAAAGCCCTGGCTGGGATGATTTAGTTGGGGATCGGTCCTGCTCTGAGCAAGGGGTTGGACTAGATGACCTCCTGAGGTCCCTTCCAACCCTGATATTCTATGATTCTATGCTATCTAGATTGCTAGAGTTCTGTCTATTAACAAGGATAAACCTATTAGGCTAAACGTGGTGAAACCACTTTGTGCTGCCTCACTGGCAAATTCTGGCTCTCAAGTTGGCACAATGCCAGGGCTAGGAGGCTCTTTTAGTGCCACAGAGCTGACACGGAGGCTCAACTGTTATCCCTGCTGCTAGCAAAGAGTGTGGCCATAGGAAGGGATGTGGCCAGGATGCTACCACCCTGTACCAACTCCCTGGCAGCTGATTTAGCTCCTTAGGACCGTTAGCAACCAGTGTAATTTAGAGAAACATCAAGGCTGCTCTACCTTGTACTTGAGGACTGGCCCTATACACAACAGCCCCGAGATCAAGGTAGTGAAAAGCTGACTTCTGTTGTGTGCTCTTCTGTTATGGCTCAGAATCTGGCTCATGAAGTAGAACTTCTTGCTCCTGTTCTGGGGACAAGTACCTCGGCTCATGTAACTGGATTCCTTTTTGAAGCTCTGGAATATGTACTGTTCCTGGTATTCTGAAGCTCTGATTTCATATGGTTTTGGGGAGGAGGAAATAATGATTGTTAAGTCCAATTTTAGTTGACATATTCAGCATGGAAAAGGAACTGAATCATACATACCTACCTCAGTAGAGAGTTGACATTCTGCTAAAATAGAGGAAAATAAGTGTTTTTAATGTTGCTTTTTTCCCTCCTCAGGTTCTTCAGATCATATCTACGGCAGAGCTGAGAGCCTCAGCAGTGAAGATATGGTGCCAAGTAGAGACACACCTGCCTTGCCCAGAGACGGCTACATCTGTCGTTCCACTTCTGCCATCTTAAGCTCTAACAACAGACAAGACCCCTCCCTTCACAGGAACGGCTCGACTTATGACATACCTCAGAGGAGTAACCCAACCCAATCCTATGCTGGCAGGCAGCGATCTGCTTCTCCTGGCAGCGACATGGTGACTTTGGAAGAGTTTCTGGAAGAGACCAACAAGTTATCCCCACCGAGTGTACGTAAAATAATACTATAGCTATCTCAGGTGACATGAAAATATTCCAAGCTGATCTGACGGGGAGAGGACAAATAAGAAATACAGTGAGATCCTCACTAATGACTGTGAGACTCATTAAAGTGGAAAGGTGGGTGAGGTAATATCTTTTGTTGGACCAACTTCTGGGTGAGAGACGCCTTCGAGCTACACAAAGCTCATTGTGAGCTATGAATTTTTCAAATCAGTATTTAAGGGAACAACCCCTGCAAAAAAACTCAGGATAATACATCACAAATATCCTGTTAGTTTATTTTTATATTTGTAGCGAGAGTTAGTGAAATAATTCATTAAGTGATATTTGTTGGAAAATTGGTATTTTTTTCATCCAGTAATTCTTTGTGATTAAACTTTCCCATTATTCCACCAGCTCTAAGTTTAGGTGAGTTTTAATTATTTGTGAACTAGTAACTGTACTGTGCAGCATTCTGCAGAATTAAATTTTAATCATCTGAGCCTTTGATACAGTTCTCGGCTGCTAAATCTCTGCCGAAAACTAAAGCTTGATGACCATCATTAATTGAATTATAAAGTGTGGATCTTCAAGAAGGTCTGCTCTATTTAAAAAAATCTCATGATCCAGTTTTTTCAGGAGGATTTTATTAAGGATTTGAGGGAGGGAAGTCTCTGTTCCCCTGGATTGTGTTATCTGTTTCTATGAACCATGTGGTACTGTTGTGCTGTTGGTGAAATCAATGCTACAATATTTCACTGTTCAGTTAAAGATGTTTTGTAGGAAATAATATGCATTTGTTTGTAAATGTCTTGTATCACTTAGTGATGATACATACCAGTCACATGAAATGTCGCAGTACAAAACATGTTGATGTCTTCAGACCAAATTCACTGCTGGCATAAGTGAGTGAAAGTTAATGGTACATCAACAGCCCAGTAGCATTACTGACGTCATCGGAGTCCCACCCTCTTATGACATCAGCGAATTTTGGTCCTCAATGTTTAAGACAAACCTTTTAAAATGTATTGTAATCCCTTGTTCTGAGTCCCTAGGGGTCAATTAGTTGAATGCAAAACACTTGTTGTCTGTAACCATGTGATCATGTCTCCATTTTCATTCTTTCTGTCATCCTTGTTCCTTTTCAGCGGCGACGCAGCTTAAATGAGACCGAAATTATCTCATTGCACCAATTTCTGTTAGAAGCTGATGCACTGTATCCCTCTTGCCATTTCCCATCTCATTCCCTCCATCAGGAACCTCAGCGTTCAGTCGAACCAGTCCTCAGTCATTCGTGTTGTGACAGTCTGAGGCACAGAACTGGCAGTGGGAGTAGGAGAGCAACTTCGCTGTATATCCCCAGGGTATCCATCGCTATCACTGTGCAGTTAACAGCTCCCCCCTCACTCCAGCCTGCAAGCACGTTAATGCCTATGGAAGCTTATTTTAATGTTTCATCGTTACTTTAGTTTAAAAACTAAAGTAGCCAAATTACTCATATTAATGATCCCTAAAGTATTTCCAGTGTTGAGCATGAGCCCCTGTTTGCTGGGAGGATTGTAATAGCACAATATGGTGGCCCTCTAATTTTAACAGGCACAACAGAGCTTTAGACTAACATAAAAAAATAACCCAGGCTCTTAGCATTTGATTGAACCTGGAATGCTTCTGACACAGTAAGGAATTATCATGAGCTGCCGTTTTATAACTATTACTATTTACTATGAGCAAAATGGGTTTTGCTACTGGAAGTAACCTTCTCTGTAAACTCTAGTGAAATGAAAAGATATATTAAACCATGACGTACTTCCCAGAGAAGAGTAAAGAAATGAAGTACAGACGCTTCCTGACTTACACAAGCATTCCGTTCCGGAATGCCTTGCATATGTCGAATTTTGCGTAAGTCGGAAACGTATCTCTAACCCTTACGCAAAAAAACCCTCCTATTTCTAGCTTACGGAACTTTTTCCATAAGTGCAGATTTGCATAAGTCGGGTCTTGCGTAACCCGGGGAGCGTCTGTACATCAGGTTGTTTCAACACATTCTTTTTATAACTAACATGTCCGTTAACTATTCACAGCATGCCTTTTACTAATACCTCAACAGCAGTTGATAGTGTCATCCGTATGTTTTGCATGAGTCCATCTCCATTAAGCATTTATTGTATATTTTATTTTGTGGCCAGGTTAATTATTTGCCTTCCAAATATTGCACATTAATTTCTGGATGCTCAATCATTCATCTATTGTACATACAGCATTTAACACATGCGGTATGTTGGCCTTGGTCCAAAAAACCCCAACCCAATGAAATTGCCCTATAGTAGGCTGCTAGCACATCTCCACTTAGAGTAATCTCCTGTTGTTTCACTAATATTGAACAAGGTGTTGTCCAAAACAGCCTGCGTTCTAGAAATGACAAACACTCAATCACTGATGTGCACGAAATTGGATGATACTAAATGAAGCAAAAGAGCTGCAGCCCAGGGTGCTATCAAGATGAATTTCTTTAACTGGTGACAATTAAACTGGCAAATAAGGCTGTCACAATCTAATTTTGATCATCATGTAACTCATTGATCTACATTTACTCTTTCCCCCAGTGCTCTCAGCTATAGGCATGAAATAAGTGGTTTTATATAAGATGTTGAGAGTCCCTCAAAAGTTGACACTGACACACCAATTAGTGCGTAAAGCACTTTGAAGGTGAGGCATGTTGTACGTAGTGCCAAGTGCTCTCTCTCATACAGTTACTTTGTGTTGATCCCTGGGTTGCTTGATGTGTGGAATTATGTTGTGACATCCTTGAGAGGAAAAGTGCTCGCTAAACACATTTTCCTTATAACACTGTTGCCATTAATGTGCCATGTATGTATTTTCTCCCCGTAGGACACTTCCAGTAGCAGAGATGACTTGCTGAGTGATTATTTTAGAAAAGCAAATGAACCCCCTCCTGTTGGGAACCAGCTGGGTCAGCCAAGTAGAAAGGAGACAGCTAAGACGCCTACCAGCTATGTGTCACCAACTATAAAAATGACCATCGCCAGTGAAGAGGGGAGAGTGGCTAAACCTGGACACTATGTCAAACCCAACCCTAGACCAGCTGAATCTGAGACACTGGCCACAGGATCTCTTAAACTTCCTCCCACACCACCACATCAGCCACTCAGTGGGCTGAGGCCGATGGCACAACCGCAGCAGACCAGTACGATGAGCCAGAGGAATGCCTCACTGAGCAGAGCCTTTAGTCTGGCCTCTGCAGACCTCCTGAGAGCCACAGGCCCAGAGACATACAGACAGGAGAGCCCTCAGAAGCTGGGTGCAGATGTTCGTACGGGCAAAGACTCTGGCAGTCAGACTGTGCGGCTCTCTGTGCCCCCAGGCTCTCACGCTACCATACGAGACAGACCACAGTCTGCAAAGGCAGCGTGCACTTTGCAAGCTGTCGATTCCCGTTGTCGGCAGCTTGACGTGAGACGTCTTTCTCTGGCACCTCCAAAGGAGGAGAGGCCTCTTTCGTTTCATCAGTCTTCTGCCTCTGCCGGTGCCAACAGTGTACAGCAACCTGAACAAGTGAGTGCAGTGTCTGGGCAGCACTATTCACCCACACAATATACACCGGCTAAAGTCAAATCCAAGCCAGCTGCACGCTCCGGGGAAGTGGCCACCGTGACTCCTGTCAGAGCTGCCTCTAGTAACAGTGAGGGCGATGTTACCCAAGGGCAAAGTCGGAGTGATGCCCTCATTACCAAGTGCCAGAGTAGGTCACCAGAAGGCCACGCTGGTGCAGGGGGAATAGAGGAATCCAACAGAGGGGGCAGCTCCAGGAGCACTCCTGGTTCTCCAGATCCCCATGGGGACCAGCAGACCGTCTGGTATGAGTATGGATGTGTGTAATCCATTGATTCTCTTGGTAACGTGTTTTAAGCTGGTGACATTTGGGTGGAATTTGGTAGTGACATTTGTCTAAACACTGTGGCAGGTCTTAAAAGGTATTACCTGCACCTAATTTTCTAGTTTGTCTAAATGCCTTCCAGCCACTGGTTTTTAATGGAACAAAGGACATTTTCACGGTTAAAACACAGAACTGAACAGCCGAACCAGGGCCTTTCCTTTCACACTATAGTGCCTAAAACAAAGTGGACCCCTTACAGACTCCCACAAAAGACTTTGGCCTAATTTTCAGAAGTGCTGAGCACCCACAAATCCAGCTGAAGACAAGGGGATCTGTGAGGGCTCACCACTCTCTGACAATTGGTCACCGCCTCTCCCTATCTTCATACTGCCCTCTCCCATGCTCCCCCAGATTCTGCATTAAAGACACATTCATGGGTCAAATTTAACTGTGCTGAATTCAGCCCTCAGTTTGAAAAATGACTTAAGTTGCAGAAAAGATCATGTAAAAGCCAAACTCCTCCCTAGGGAAAAGAACCAGACGCTTGCAGCAGCTTAAAGAAAAGCTGAAGGGCAAAAGTGTATGGCTTTGCAGTGGGTGTAAGTAAAAGCAATTATGTTTGTGACAGCTGCATTTTATAAATAGGAAGAGTAGAATTAAAGGGTCCCATATTAACCTTTCACATTGAGAACTGTTTGAACCCAAAGAGGTCAGTGTATTTGCCTCGCTCCTCCACTACACGCACAGTTCAGCGGATCCTTGATTCTGAAAGCCAAGTGGTGCTGCCTTTTGACACTTGCTTTATCTTTTATACAAACACTGGAACTGATACAGCCTGTTCAGGGAGATGCCTGATTTCAATGGCATTGCAAAGATGGCATCCCATGTACAAAGGTGACTTGTACACATGTAAATGAAAAGTTAAATCATTGTATAGGATTGCTGTGTAAACTGTATTAATAAATGTGCTATCACTTCTTCTTGCATCCCCATGTGCGTGATTGCCCATGTCCTAAGTAATATACAGGAATCTCTCTCATAGGATGAAGTCTTTGTTTCTGTCTTAAAGAACTTGTTCAGTGTAGAAACCAAAATAATGTTATATACATGAGAAAGAAATCTACTTAAAAAAATCTATTTATGTTCAAATAAAATTTCTCATGTGTCTGTCAAGTTTCATCAGCTGCTTATGTATATATGATGAAACATATCTTTAATTCTATTCATGTTTGTAAATGTGTTTTCCTTGTGATAGACTAAATCCCTAAAAAATTTTAAGGTTTTCCTTACACTGGCTCGGATTTAATATAGCAAAAGACATATGTAAGCAATTTTAAACTGATATCTGGTCAGCTAGGAATGTTTTTGTTATAGTATGTAGCAATCACATTCTGAAAACTACAGGACTGTTTATAATAAAAGATTTTAAAAAAACAAATAGGTGCGATATATTTTTTCCTTTAGAAAATCCCAGATTCACAGAGATGGGGCTAGATCTGAGTTTAGGAGATTTGTGTAAATTTATTTTAATACTGGAAAGTATTCACATGCAACTATATTGTTTTTCTCTGTACAATATTTCCATATTAGCTTTATCATAAATTGATATTGTTTAGATTGTAATCTCCTTAATGAGGGCTTCAGGGCAACAAATTGTGAATTAAATGACAGGCATGTCTTTGTAGGAGAAGGCACTTAGATTTAAGCATTTCTGAGCAGAGATCATTTTAAAGAACACCAAGCACATTGCTGATATTTAACAAGTATGAATTTACATAACACTTTTCATGCATCAATCTCAAAGCATCTTACAAACGTGGATAAACGTTATCTCCAAACTGAGGAACTGTTATAAAGTGACCTGCAACATTCCCTGTTATTTCAATCTAGAACCCCCAAAAGGCATATGTCTTTATCTACTGCATTCTCCTCTCTTAAAAATCCTTCATCAAGGAGTTTGCTTGAATATATTCACTGACCTCCAGGTTAAACTGCTAAAGAGTTAGACCCCTATCTGTGAGGTTACAGGCTCTGATTTGATGGAGACACATGAGATTCATCACAGCCTTGAGCTCTTCAACTTGAAAAACAATGTTTCTAATTATTTATTAAACTGGCATGCGAGATGTTTTTAATTATCCTCTGAATCCCTATGTGTCTTATTTAAACTTTTATTGCCTCTATCTCATATCTAAGTGCATCACATAACTTGAAAAAACACAAATTGTAACAGTGAATATATCTTAAAGTGGTCTTAAAAACCAAAGCCACTGTGAGCCTAACATCCTGTGCTGTAGCACTCAAACTGTCAAGAGAATTAACATTAAAGAGTGAATAGGCAAAGGTGAGTGCTCTGTTATAGGGACATTATACTGCAGTCTGTTCAATGTATATACATCATTATCACTTGACCTTTAATAGACTTGGTGGCTATAAAATCTTTCCTATGGAGTATATCAGTCCACTAATTTTCTATTCAGCGTGAGCAGTTGGATGATTTCCCTCCCTCTGAAAAGGCCTCTGAGACAGGGAATCCTATGCCTCAATGCAATAGAACTCCCTCAGGAAGCAGTGGAATCCCCAACACTTGAGACATTTAAAAATAGGCTACATAAGCTGATTTCCTAATACAAACTAATGGAAAAAGCACTGTGAAGAACAGTCTAGTGCTGACAGGGACGTGGACCAGGTGATTTAATAGATCTATTCTGGCTTGAATTTCCACAATACCACTATCTTCCTTATAGCTTTCATTCTATGTTCTGTGAAGTGGGTGGGTGTAAAATGGGATGTGAAGTTTAGAAAGATTTGCTTTTATTTTGCTTTTTTACCTCAAAAATTCAAAGTAAATCTATAGCCCTCCCCCGACACACACCCGCAGACTGCTAGAGGGCAATAGTCATGGGGTTTTTTTGTTTTTTTTTTTCCTGGTGATCACGTTTTGCAGTAAGGGCCAGATTTTCCAAAGAAGTGCTGTTCATAGTTAGGCACCCAAATAAATGGACAGATTTTTCCAAAGAGATCGACCCCTTGACTGCTGAGCTCTGGAGAATCTGTCCATAAGTGCGACTAGATTTGTACTCAAGGCTTGTGCCCGTGGAAATACGCTCACTATGCAATGCGCTCAGATGCAGAAATGGGCGAGGCTGTTAAATATAAGTGAGTAATTTTGATTTTAAAAATCACCACCACCCGAGTGACCTTGTTAATCTCTTGAATTAAAAAAGCAGCTGGCATGTACAGTACTTCTTGATAAACCCCTTTTGTTCATTGATGCTGTCTCATCTAGTGTGGCCTGGTTAGGAAATGTAAAGCCCTGCTCCTCTAAGGAGCAACCTTGTCACAGGCGTGTTTGCTCTATTGGATATTCTGCCCCTGCGCCCCAAAGTTTGAAGTTGTCTTTCAAATATACAGACTGTTTGTTTATTCTGAGTTTAACTGGGACTAAAGTATAGGAAATTGAAAAAGCAGAGTACCAAATGTAAGTTAGTTTTTTTCCATAATAAAGGAGTGCAGAGTAGGAGCGCTTTTTAAAAATGGCTAAAGCATATATGTTTAGATTATTGACAGACACACACCACATAGCTGGAAATTATTTCTGATCAGCCAGATGGTTTGTGGGTGGGTGAGTTGGTTGGTTGGTTTTTTTAAGTTTGGTTTAAGGTAAGTAATTTTAAACCAGGAAAATCTCTGAAACATACAGAGGGAATCTCCAATTAGTCATGGAATGATTTATAACCTATGGATTAGCTGAAGGTAAGGAGTGTATGGGAAAGAGGAGAAAATAGTACTCTAATTATTATTACTAGGGAAGGCCATGAGAATTTTTAGCAGGATATTTCAGCTTGAGAACCAAATGAAAAAAACTAAGGCATCTCCAGAGACTATTGAATTGGAAGCAGGAAAAAGATTTCTGCAATAAATAAGTAGAAAAAATGTTTGTAATGCACTGAAGCAAACTCTTTGTGCTGTTTCTAAAATTATGATTCGTTTACCGTTCTGCAGGGCATTTGGAAGGTTATGGGACTCACAAGATTGTCTTCCTGTATCTTTAAATGTATTTTACAAACATTTCTCAAATTCCTTGTGATACTATGAAAAAAGCTGTAAGTGCTTGTGAATGATTAGAAATATTTTTTTTCTTTAGTTATCTGAACATTTGAATTTTTGTGTGTGGGCATTGTGGATTTATGTAATGCCATTTAATCTGCAAATTTGGATGCAGAGGAGTGAAAAACGTTAAACCATCAAGGATCAGGGAACACATATTGATATGGGAGGCTCTTGGAGATTTTAGGGGTTTTTAGCCTGACTGCAGGGGTTTGAAGCAAGAAGCTGTCTCATGGTAATACAAAATTAAATGGAGAAAAGCAAGCAGTATGCACCAAGTAAGCCTTGTATCAGCACAGTTTGTAAAGCTGTAATTGGGCCAGAGGCAAATATGATGCATAAGGTGGGTAACCTAAACTACCTTTTACTCAGATTCTTCTTCAGCCTGTTCACACTCACTTTGCCCATGTGTCAGGAAGTCTAAAGTGCGGGTAATTTATACCCCAAAGAGCTATCATAACATGGTGTATATTAAAGAATCCAGCTGTTTAGGGTGTAAATTACACTCAGAATCCTTAACACCTGGAGAGAATAGATCTAGGGGAGCCTGAATGTAAAGGGGTGTAAATTAGCATAAAGGGAGAGTCTAACTCTGACACCATTTTATAAATCACTTCTGAATTTGGTCTATTGGCTGCACAGGTGCGTTTATGAATTTTGAGTAACCAATGATACATTGATAAGTTACATAACTTGTGTTTTTGCTTAATATTTCTTTGTACAGGGTGAATAGCTGGGTTTTTTTTTAAAAAAGAATTGTGTGTGGGGAAGAATCAGTTTCTAGTGTCAGTGTGCTCACTAAAATCACTTTCTCAAAACTACTGCATAGCACATGCCTGTGTATCATCAATGTAGTTGCTCAGCTTAGAATAGAAACAAGAAGTTCTTTGGGTCCTTTGTTTATAGGTCTGCCTCAAATACAGCTTCTGAATTAGGCCTTTGCATGGAGAATTATGTGTTTAAAAAAACTTCACTGTAATATTTCAGTAAATTTGTCTAATTTTGGTATGCAGCCTTCTTACCACTCCAGTTAACACACAAATTATTAGTGCCACTGTCATTTCATCCCTATAATGGACAAGCTACTAGAAACTGACTGCACTGCTCTTCTCAAGGTTTTGATTACTTCTACCCTAGATTTCATCCTCTCCAGCCCATTGAAACAGCCTGAGAAAGGTCGCTAATGAGCCATTCCTAGCTAAATCCTGGGAGCACTTCTGCATGATTACTCTTCTTGATCTAGTGCTGCCTTTCACAGCACTGCTCCACGTGCTCACCTCTCTGGGCCTTATCAAATCACTTCCAGCTCCCATCTTATCTTGCACAAGTCTCATTAGCTCTGGCCTGTTGGCATCTGCCAGGGTTCCATTCCCAGCTTCCGCCTCCTCCGCTTCAATCTCAGCAACCTCATTTACTCCCAAGGGTTTCAACTACCACTTGTGTGGGGTGATTCCATATCTACCTTCCACCCCTAAATTCACCCACTCTATGTCCTACATCTCCAGCTGCCTTTCAGATGTCTCCCAAGGGATGTCCTGCCACCTCAGTCTGCTCACTTTTTCTGTCTTCAGCACCTACCTTCTCAGTCACCATTGACAACTCCACTCTCCCTTTTTTTGTCTCCCAGGCCCATCCCCACAGTGTTATCTTTGACTCGTCTCTGTCCTTCAATCTTCCCTCATAGCTAGTCTCTGTTCAAATCCTGTTCCCTATTCATCATTTCATATCAACAATCTGCCCTTTCATCATTACCCTACTGATAAAAGCCTTCACTACACCATAAACATTTCTTCTCTTTACTTCACCTCTCTGGCCTCCCACCTCTTAGAACTGCAGTTGCCTTTTTCTGTCACACCATCTTCACTGGCCCCTTTGGTGGCATCCTGTTTCTCACAACATCAAATTCAAGCTTCACATCCTCTCCTACAAGGCAATGCTGATACATAGTCTTGTCCCTACCTATGTATCTGCTCTCAGTTCCCTCTGTTGCTCCTTAGCACTTCCCTGTACAATCACCTTGCTGCTTCCTAAGTCATCTTTCCCCACTCACAATCTGGCTTTCTGTCATGCTACCCTAACAAATAGAACAATCTCCCTTTTCTCCTCCACCAAGAGCCCTCTTCTCCACATCTTGCCTTAAAACCCATTGCTACCAGCAATTCTTCCTGACAGCTCATCATAAATAATCCCCATGCCCTCCTTTAGCTCAGCTGTATTACCTTGTTTTGGCTCCTTTTCATGATGTTGGCTAGTTGAGATTGTAAACTCTTTAGGTCAGGTAATATGTCGCTGTATAGGTGTGCTAATAATGTCCAAAGAAAGTATGTTGTTCAATCTAATTTCAAAACTTGTTTTCTATTTGTTACAGAGATTTACAACTTTTCTATATTTCTGTATTAAAATTCCTAATACACATAGCAAGATTTGAATGGTGCCAGACTTAATAGCTATTTTTAGACAGGAGGGTTTGTTGTATAGAAAAGCTTGTTGGCTAAACCTTTGGAAGAATTAATTGATAGTATAAAATAACAATAGAAGTATATAGACATTTAAAAGAGGCCGTAACACTCTGTATATATTCCCCATGCCCATTCTACCACTTTGAAGTTACGTTGTTTAAATAGATCAACTTTCCACTTTATTTCCATTGTTTTATAAGCTCAAAAGAACATTTCCTTCCTTGCTGATTTTGGGAACTACTGAATTCCTCCTGGAGCCCCAGTGAACAGGAGTCTGTTTCCTGGTTTATATAACAAATATATCAACAATTGCAGAAGTTAACAAGACTTTGTCAGATTATATTTGGCCCCACGTTTAGGTTTTGTAAGTAGAATCAATAGAAATGTTCCCACAGTATGTTGCATTCTAATGGATTTAATTGTTTATGCTAATGCAGTGTTTGCCATGTAAAAATTTCAGCCTTGGTGTGCTGGAGCCTCTGAAAGTCATAGTTGACTAGAAACCCAACTGTAACCAAGAGTAAAATTGACTAGCTGTCCATCTTTCACTAGCCAAGCTGAGAGCAATACAGTAAAGTAGCTGGTTTAATGGTGACAAGCGAATTATATTTTAGGAACTCTAAAGAGATGAGGTGATGTGGTATAAGGGATTTTTCAGCATTTCTGTGATGAACAGGTTATTCACCAGAAACAAAATCATGAATGAATTATGCAGATCATTCCAAATTAATGCCAGTGAACACATTTATATCTCACCACACCATCATGTATTCTGCGTATGCCATGACCATTACAGAAAAACTATTTGTTAATTTTTTTTATCATCATTTTTCAAACTATCATCCCTGCTGGTCAAGATGAGAAGTGAAATTGTGGCCCCACTGAGAGTTTTTCCATTGACTTCAATGGAGCCAGGATTTTACCCCAGGTGCTTTATCGTGTTTCCCACAGTACATACTCTTGTTCTTGGATTATAGTAAATTGAAACAGCCAATTTTCATTCTCTATATCATTTTTAAGGCTCTGTCATTTAACCTCTTATTCCTCTCATCACTGATTTTTTTCTATTACATTTAACTTTATTAATATCCTATCAATTTCTTTTTACAATACTGTCATAGCCACATGCTTCAGTGAGCACCATTTACAGGCTGTTACAGCAGTCAGCTGGTGTGGGAGTTATTTCTCGGGGGCATGTTTTTTAAAAGTGGAAGAGATTTGTCCCCACATCCTCACAAGACTCACATGTCTGAAAGGATTTTACTCAGCTTTTCATAACAAAATTTGCCCTTAGCCAGAGCTCGAGCAGAGATGAGTGTGTGCTGAAGGAACATTGTATTGAAATTTTGGAGTAGATCCTCAGCTGGTGTAAATTGTCAAGGAGCTATGCTATTTTACAGCCACTGTAAAAGCTGCTCCTTTTGGTTATGTCCTGGATCATATGTTAGTCATTGCGTGACTGGTCATCTGAGCCACTGGGCTGTTTGTTCTCTGATTGGATGATTGAAACACAAACTGTAGGAAAAATGTAGATAAACACTTGTGGAGATAGCCTTTGTGGAAAAGGAGAATGTCACCACATGAATAAGAATAATAAAAAAAAACCCAAATCTCTCTCTCAAAAAATTTTATGGAAAAAATTAAAAGGGTCATGAATAGCATCCAAATTGTGTTTGCAAACTTCCATTCAAATTTTGGATGTATTCTCCCACGTCAAGTCTAAATTAATTGACAATGTCCCTGTAATTAGTAACTGGCATTAACAGTATCAGTTTAGCCCTGTTCCTTTTTAAGCACAACATTTTTTGGTTATGCCACTTGCCTACCAGATGTTACCCTACCAAATGGGGATAATTAATCATCACAAAAGTAAAACAGTCTCCCAATGCAAAATGGAAAGAAATATTGTCACATGCACAGAAGAGTTATTTCAGTTTTGAATAATTCATTAGAGAGAAAAGACGATAAGTACTTTCATTATATTTTCTTTTTAAGTGAGTCCCAATGTGCAGTGAAGTGGGGAGGAGGGAGAGGGTATGTGTGTGTGTGTTAATGGCAGTAGAGTTTGTTCTAGACACTTGTGAATTAACTGTGCTCCTGAAAGGAGTCGCCCTATATTTCAGCCAATCCTCTGTTTACACAATTCCCAAACTCTCCAGAATCCCCATAGCTGAGCTGTGTGTTTTACAGCAACTACGCTCACATGTGTTTTCGTTTTCTTCTTTTAAAAGCTTGTCGGGATGTTTGCCAACAGACACAGTCAGAGGCAAGTTACTCTCAAGCTGTACAGCTTCCACCTCAATGAACTGGACTGAGAAGAGTTGTATTTAATGGATGGACAGAACAAAAACCAACCACAACTATGCTGGGTTTGCTGGGTTTTATTGTGGTCTGTTTCTTTTTTTTTCTTTTTTGGGGGGGAGAGAGGGGTCAAGAGGTGGAGATACAATTCCATCCAAGATGCCTGCTTCAGAGAATGAAGTATAAAAATAATTCCTTTACAGTGGATTCTAATGGAGAATGATGTGTCCAGAGTCCAAGAGTCTGATTTCCAGAGACACTGATCAGCCACAGCTCCTGTTGACTTCAGGTAGAGCTCCAGTGTTCAGTGCTTCTGGAAATCAGGGGTTTAATCATCAGACTTGGGGGTCTAGAAAAGAGATTCTGTTCACCAATATTATTTTTGATCGTCTCTCTACTTTCAGTCCGTCACCTTGCATGGACACTTCCTGAAACAACTCCTGGGCTCAAACAGAGTGCCTGGACCAATCAGTGGCCATGAGTGCAGTTATCAGTCTGGCCTTCTGAGGGGAACTTCCTGTGGTGCTCATCTCCTCAAGGTCTATGTGATAAGGCATATGGCCTCATCACAGCTGTGGGGTGGAAGCGTTGAGCAACCCACAGACGCAGGTTCCGGTCCCTGCAAAATCTCACATGGACTGTCTTTCATTATGTTTATGTAAATAATGTTTCTGTATCTAGCACAGTGGTTCCCAAACTTTAACAACCCTGTGAACCCCTTTCACCAGAATGTCAAGTCTCATGAACCTCCTCCTAAAAATGAATATTGCCAGGGATTTTCTCTTTTACCTGAGTATAAATTATAAAAGCAGTGATCTTGGAAATATAAAATTTGTTTTTATGACATGCTTATTACACACTATTAATTGTTTATCATTACACTATTTTTATTACATTATAAAAACTGCAACACTCTTCCAAAATCTCACTTTTGTAGCTTGTATCACTTTGAATAAGCCTGTTATAAGACAAGGCTCCTATGTTTCATCAAGAAGTATCAGATGTGAAACAGCATAAAGATATCTAAGAAGCCAACTCAAAGAGTTCCTCCTACACAAGCATTCAGGTCTTGAGCAGTTCAGATAAACAACACACGTTACAACAAAGCTTAAACTTGTTCTTCATAATAATTTAAAAAAAAATACTAGCTGCCTATTTAATTTTAAAAACAGCAAAAAATATCCACCTCCCTTTCCATTTCCTATAAGGGGTCTTGAAGTTTAAATCTCCTCAGTGTGATAGAGATGCTTGCTTTGATCTGCTTAGTTCTTGGAAGTCCAGGGGCTCCGAGCTGCTGGTCCCATGCACCCGGGGTCCCTAGGAATAGCTCTGTCTGCCATTAGGGAATTTTTTCCTGAGAACCCCCTGTAACATTTCGTGAACCCCCCGTTTGGGAACCACTGACCTAGCATGATGAGACCTTGATCTCATATGAGGCCTCTAGGAGCCACTGCCATACAAATAAAACTGTATGCTTTGTGTGTGTCATGTAGGTGTGCACATTGTGTATCCAGACATACTACACACAGCGATATCTGGGCTGTGTGTGTTTGGTCCCTGTGTCTAGGATTTGTGTATATATGCTAGACTTGCTTATGTCTGTGACCACCGATGTGTTTGTGTAGGTTTGAACAGTTGTGCATATTGTAGAGCATAAGGCTGTGTGGTTATTTTCTAGTTGTGATTTGTACACCTCAGTATGTGGTTTTGGTTTCGTGTCCTCTGAGTGAGTGAGGCAGGAGGGAACTGATAGTCTCACTCCTCTGCAGTGGTACCAGCAAGAGCAGCAGGAACTGAAGCACAATCTCCTCCCCCATCCTCCTCCAGACTCTCTCACTCACTGCCTTGCTCGGAGTGGGGCGGAGGTCAGCTAAGCCAGCCAGCCGGAGTCAGGAGCTGGGAAGACAGAAGATCTGTGCTGCCACACCTCAGTGAATTTCCTTATATCCCAGCGCTCCCCAGGGATCCCCTGCTCTCAAGTGAGTCTCTGTTTTATTCTATGTTTTTTTAACACACATGAAGTTTTTCAGCACTGATCTGCACTGTTCAGGGTCAGGGACCTGGTGGACAGGCAATGGGGCATCAGTTTCTGCTGAAGTGTTAAAAGCAGAAGCAAAACAAAGAATCCAGGAACTTGAGCAAAGAAATGTGCATAGAAAAGCACACCTTTAAAATAACTTCCTTGATCTCCAAAGAGCCAGTTCGCCGTAGTGTAAGTGCTTTGGACAGAGGTTCTTTGGCAGAACATAGATGAGTTCTGTTTAGATAAAGGGGAAGTTAAGTGTTGAAGATACAGTGGTGAAATGGAATGATTAGAACGGACTGGAAATGATTTCATGTTTGCAGATGGACTGGCACAGAGACAGATGGACTGACTCTTTTAAGGCACTTCCAAAGCATGTCAATATGAAGGTACCAATGTAAGCAAGTTTGAACTGATTAACAAGTGATTTGTCGAGGGCAATCCAGAGGGAAACTGCCAACCAAGCACCTGGCTAGATATGTATTCTGTGTACTGCTGTAGGGTTTACCTGTGTAACTGATCACTCAGAAGGACCCAATCTAAATATTTTCCTCATCTGTAAACAATTTTTCTCCCTATTATTTATGGTGACCCTTGGGGAAACTTGACATTGGAAGGCTTTGTACTGAAATCCTTCCACCAGAAAACATGCTGATTTGCTACTGAACAGCATAAAGTTTCGTCGTTGTAGGTGCTTGTGCTGCTGAGAATTTCCTCAGATTTCTGACACTTCTTTTGAACAAATCACTGAAGGACTGGTTTTGTGGAGGCTGTAAATGCATATATCGAATTAAAGAAGAAAATATTCAGCACTTACTCAGCGATTTCCATGTACAGCTATTAACTAGTAATCTAAAAAAAGAGACTTTTCAACAGGCCTGGGAGAAATGGCCAGACACCAGCTCACAACATAGTGTAATTCTAAGAATTTCGTGACCATCTTAATTATATATTCATAAGCGATCTCAGTGTCTTTTACCACATTTCACTAAAAATGTCCTTCCCAGCCTACTAGACCACTTTCCCCTCCTCATTCAGATGTCTCCTTCAGGCCACAACACCCGCAAGAAGTGAGTCAGACACTTATTTATATAAAATGTATTGCATGCTGTACACACGCCTTTGCTGCACATGTAATTTTAATTTGTAACCAGCCCTTCCTTCGCCCCCATCTTCCTGATTGTGCTGTTGTCCCGCTCATTGTGTCACTGCCTGTAACTAATTTGTAAACTCTTCATGGAAGGCGGGGGATGAGAGTGGGAGGTGTCGCGTCATCTTTTCTGTACTGTAAGGCATGTAGCTCTGTCAAATAGTAAATAAAGTGATATAGTGTGAAGTATATTCCCTACGTTTCAGTCATTGCTTGGGAGTCTTTCCAGGGCCTGTGAATCATGTTGTGATGCAATGATGGAACATTCTTCACTGGAGTCTGACCATGAGTTGACTACATGTGGTGGTGAAGCATGATGTTGGGACACAATAATGTTATAATATGGTATTGCAGTGTTAAACATCCGTTTCAGGTGAAAAGAGAAGTGGTAGCCTGGCTATTTTAATTTAAACTGGTGCCTATGCTAGTGTTAGACCCTGCAGGACTAAAACCTGGGACCACAGAGGTTCTGGGCCATCAATGCTTCTGCATTGCCATTGGGAGCTCAGGCTGGGGTTCCACCGGAAGACCTCATGAAGCTAGACACTGCAGGAAGTACTACTCAGTGGGGCCTGAGTGGTGTCCTCCCTGCAGTCCACTGATTAACTCATGCTGGTGTATATACCAGGAAGCCAGCATGGAGAGCTGTCTGAGCAACAATGCAGACTACCTGCTTGCTTCTGCTCCAGACTTTGCCTTACTGTGAACCCCAGATTCCAGCTCCTGACCCTGATTTGTCCCTGACTCCACTACTTGCTTCCTGTCTGTCACCTGATGCATGACCCTGACTTCCTGGCATCCTGACCCAGGTAGATCCCAACTCCACTACACATCCTTTGACCACAACTTGGTAACTGACCAGTGCACACCAGCCGCTCTTGGCTTGACCCTAAGCAGGGGCGGCTCCAGGCACCAGCATGCTAAGCGCGTGCCTGGGGCGGCAAGCCACGGGGGGCGCTCTGCCGGTCGCCGCGAGGGCGTCAGGCAGGTTGCCTTCAGCAGCATGTCTGCGGAGGGTCCGCTGGTCCCGCAGCTTCGGCGGACCTCCCGCAGGCTGCCGCCGAATCCACGGGACCGGGGACCTCCCGCAGGCAAGCTGCCGAAGGCAGCCTACCTGCAGTGCTTGGGGCAGCAAAATACCTAGAGCTGCCCCTGGCCCTAACAAATGGGGGCTGTATTGACCCCACCTTGTAACTGGCAGTAGGAGCATTAAAGCCTTTACTCTGAGCAGAGAAGCTAGCCCAGATGACTGACAAAATTACCAGGAATCCCAGTTGCGGGGAGGATGGTGCTCAGCTCAGTGAGGGGTGAATCTGTCCATCTGTTGGGATTACATGAAGTAGAGTGGGCCAAGAGAGTAATGTACTTCCTACATTTGGGATGTGGGAACTGCTTATCCTTGTATAAGGAAAGGCTCAAAGGCCTTTCACCTTTTTACTCATTGACTTCAGGCTACAAGAATCTTTTTTTTTTTTTTTTTAATTTTGGACCAGCCATTTGAACGAGGGTTGCAAACTTTCTAATCACAGAAAACAACACCCTTGCCTCAACCCCTTCCCCGATAACCCACCCCCGCTCAGTCCAATACCCTCCTCTTGTCTCCCCGTTTTCCCCCCACCCTCACTTGCTGATTTTCATTGGGCTGGGGCAGGGGGTTGAGGTGTGGGAGAAGGTGAGGGCTCCAGCTGGGGGTGCAGGATCTGGGGTGCGGCCAGGGATGAGGGATTTGTGTATGGGAGGAGGCTCCAGGCTGGGGCAGAGTGTTGGGGTGAAGGCTTCGGGAAGGAGTTTGGTTGTGGGTTGAGGCTCAGGGTACATCCCTTCAGCTCCTAGGTGGAGGGGCAGCCATGAAGGCTCTGCACACTGCCCCTGCCTGCAGGCGCTGCCCTTGCAGTTCCCATTGGCTGTGGTTCCTGGCCAATGGAAGCAGCGGAGCAGGCGTTCAGGGCAGGGGCAGCACGTGGAGCCCCCATGGCTGCCTCTGAGTCTGGGGGACATGCTGGCCACTTCCTGGGAGCTATACAGATCCAGGCAGGGAGCCTGCCTTAGCCCCACTGCACCGCTGACCAGACTTTTAGCAGCCCAGTCAATGGTGCTGCCCAGAGCCGCCAGGGTCCCTTTTCAACCAGGTGTTCCGGCTGAAAACCAGACAGCTGGCAACCCTAATTTCAACCCATAATCGTCAGTTGTTTCTTCAATTTCTGACCTTAGCTTATCTGACTTCTGTTGGCACCCTTCAGCACAGAGACCCAGGACACAGTGTGCTGTGGAGAGAAGGATTCTCTCATCACCACTCACAAGCAATTTCTCCAGGTCACAGCTGAGGTGCATTCAAAGGGCAGGTGTATTGTGGGAAAGCTTCACTGACACTGACTGTTGCTGGACCTGTGGCATGGCTGTTGGACCTGGAGAATTTCAGTCCTGGGACCTATCAACTCAACATTTTACACATTTTTGTTACCTTTTTTTAAATGGAGAACTATTTAGACACAGAACTTTGGACATAGCAGGAGTCCACCTAATTAGTCTGATTATCTTACAATTAGCTTTATGTTTTCTCCAAGAAGTTTGCTTTTTTCTATAAAGCTCCCTTTGAGTGGTTCTTACTGCAGCTTGTTCTCCCAGCCGAATCATTTGCAGAGCGTCTGTCAGACAGTCTGATGGGAAATTGACCTTTGGGTTTGAAAAGATGCAGAGCGGCCGCACTGACTAAAGCAAAACTGGGCAGTCACCTACAAGTAATAGTATCGGTAATTAGCAGCTAAGAATCAGCTCTGTAGTTTATGCTCTTGGGGAGTGTGTCAAGCAAGGCTAGCTCCATCGTAATTTCCCATCAGAAGCTATGTTCTTGAGCTTTGTGAGTTAACATTTTGGCACGTCATCAGAAATCTGTAGATAATCTGCCTGAGGAACAAGACACAGTAATATTCTTTTACAAATTCTGTTCCCATCTTATTCCTGCAGTAGGGGGAGACTGATAAGAAGTTTACCTTGATGCATGCAGAATGTTCCCGCAGCCTGTCATGGCTAATGACATAATGTCATCGGGAGTAGTGGCTGAGCCACTCAGGGACAGCAAATTTGTCCGTAAACTGGTTTGGACTGGAGGTTGAATCTGATATTGGTATGTGGAAAGCGTTAACCATACTAAGGGCTGGAAGAATGGCAGATCTGATCTAGTCTGTAAGTAACCGAGGGTGCACTGTACTATGCTTCTGTTACAGTCCCCCCATGACAAATGCACTCGTGACATTCTCCTACTCATCAATTGCCACATATAGCTGTTGCTGCTGAGATAATTCCAGTCTATAAATTTTAAACATCACTATTGTAGTTGCCTATCTACAAACCTTCATGCTCCCTTGTTCTGGAGCTTGTTTATTGCTGGCTGAGCTCTAAAGTAGTGCTAATCTAGTTTTAAAGATGTGGTTTTAGCTATCAGGAGAGAGGAAGAGAAGAAACTGAAATGGGAGCGTTACAAAAATAAAAAATATTCTAACAGATGCATAGACGTTCAGACCAGAAGGGACCATCATGATCATCTACTCTGACCTTCTGCATATTGCAGGCCACAGAACCTCACCCACTCACTCCTGTAGTAGGCCCATAATCTCTGGCTGAGTTAATGAAGTCCTCAAATTTTAGATTCTCTGTAGTGTGAAGTCTTTAAATCATCTGCTACAATCACAGACTGTATTATGTAGCAAAAACGGACAACACCAGAAGGAGGGAAATGTAAACATAATCAGAGAGATGCAATTTATCAAGATTTTTGGCTTTGGTTTGGGATTTTTTGGCACAAGATTTTGAGATCTATAGTACAGTTTTAACCACATTAGTAACAAATAGAATTAGAATATGTTATTTCAGGGAAATAATTGGGAAGTGTTCCCATCATCCTTATGTCATGGAAAGATCCCATCTAGCAGAACTCACTCTGCCCGTGCAGGATAGTGATTTAGCTTCTATGCACATACCTAATTTGGGGAGTTAACTGCTTTATGCTTCTGCGTGTCACAATCAGACATAACTATGGTATTACAAGGAAGGTTGCTTAAATTGACCCTTTATGACTATAGATGGGCCCAAACCAGAATCCCTCATCTGAATGCCCCAAAATAATGGGATTTGGAATTCACACTGGTCTCCACATTTTACAGCTGGACCCTTATCCCAGTACATGGGCCACACCAAAACCCATGACCTGAACATCTCAAAACTTCTGAACACTGGGGTCTTAAATCTTTTAATCCAAATATTCCATCTAATTAAAATAGAATTCAACTGTAAAGACTATTTGTGAACTTGTTGCTCTGATAATTTCAGAGAGGGGGACTTGGACCCATTTTGGGCACCACCAAAAATTATACAAGCCTGCTGCCCTTGTCATCCTATGGTCTTCCCTCTTAACTTAAGTGGCCAGGCTACTTGGATTCAAAGAGAGCATTTCATGCTGGGCTCTGCACTTTCCATAATCCTCATCTCTGTATTAAATGTGAAGGTGACGGTGGGGTGTATGTTAGCCACCCCAGAAGTATATAAATTCACACTCAATGTACACTGTGCATACAAACAGTATATACAATATTCCCATAAATTTACTGTGAATTAGCCTTTTGGAAGAAATTAAAAACACACTGTTGTTCATGATAAACAAGGTTTCGAGTTTTTAAATAAGCAATATTAAGAGCTAAGATTAATGATGCAAATACATCTTAAGGCTACATTTGATGATAATCTTAGAATTATAAAATGAATCCAACTCTGAGAGACAATAATAACACTTAACAATGAAGACGAACTCTTAAATAGACCACTTAGGGAACTCTTCAAAAAGGCATTTGTCATTTGAACTCCAGTGTTAACACTCTCATGGAAACTAACCAATACAAAGGTCTCTGGATGAGTTACTCCATAATCCATGATGAGGCAGCGCTGCGTGAAGCCACCTTTGTGTGCTGATACTAAAGGATCAACTTATAATGTTTTAATTAGGAGCCAATGCAAAGAGTATCAAAATAAAACAAAACATAGTAATTCAGTGTAAGCCAGAAACACAAACGGTGCAAAAGAATGGGTAATTTTTTTTAAATGTCTAGGGTGTGCTCTCTGAGGCCCTCTAATTCAGCAGACTAATTTCCTGTGATGAACTGTGCCCTGTGAATTAAAATAAATGCAGTGATGTGAGGTAGTATAAGCTGCCAGGGCATAGGCAGGCTACCTAGCAGGTGGAGCAGGACATGGCCTGGCGATTTTGGTGGCAGTTCAGGTAATGACAAGTGTAGATCCAGAGATCAGGCACCTGTCCAAGGCAAAACACTAGTCTCCAAGCAGAAGGTCAGAACCAGAGTCAGAAGCCAAAGCCTAAGCCAACGAGTAAACCGGAGTCATAGTCAGGGATGTAGCCAGTGGTGAGCTGGAGCAGGTTCCCACAGGTTCTCAAGAACCGGTTGCTAAAATTAGACCTCCATGGAGAACCGGTTGTTAAAGGGCCAGGGGGTGGGCAAAGAACTCTGGTCAGTGGGCCGGACCATTCTGTTGCTCCCAGGATTCCCAGCTGGGGAGGCTGAGGCTCCCCCGGCCCTTCCCCCGCTTCCCCCCAGCTGCAGCATGGCCAGCCACCGGCACCAGCTGGGCAGCTCAGCTGAGCTCTGGAGTCATCCTGCTGCTGCTTTTTGAGTGGCCTGGCAAGGTGTGTGTGTGTGGGGGGGCTGCTGCAAGCTCCAGGGCTGGCTAGAGGGGAGGGGGCAAGTGGGGCAATTGGCCCAGGCCCTGCAGGGGCCCCCATCCCCATGAGTATCTCTCCCCCGGCCCCTCCCCCGCTCCTCCCCTCCCCCCAAAATCAGAACTTTTTATAGGGAACCGGTTGTTAAGATTTTGGCAGCTCATCACTGGATGTAGCCAAGATGAGGAGCCAGCAGTCAGAAACCAGAATGAAGCAGGAAATAAGGCTTGGAGCAAGGATTGTAAACAGGCTGGAGCAGGAAGCAGAAGTTAGAGCAGGGTAAGTGCATCTGTGGGCATGATACACACTGACTAGCTGCTGTAAGGCCGAAGTTGCAGACTGAGCAGGGCAGCCAGCAATCAGGGAGATCAATTGTTTGGAGGGAGCTCATTGGGCCCAGCTGAGCTTGCTAGGTTACCTAGTGACCAGGCTGGGAGCTAGCTGTGCCACTGACAGGTAGGGCCTGCAATATTTTGATATGTACCACTAGGCAGCACTGTTCCAAGTTCATTTTCTTATTGTGTGAACAAATGTTCAGTCTTAGTCCTGATCTACACTACACGTTTAAACCAAATTTAGCAGCATTAAACCGATTTAACCCTGCACCCGTCCACACAACGAGGCCCTTTATATCGATATAAAGGGCTCTTTAAACCGATTTCTGTACTCCTCCCCGACGAGAGGAGTAGCGCTGAAATCGGTATTGCCATGTTGGATTAGGGTTAGTGTGGCCGCAAATCAACGGTATTGGCCTCCGGGTGATATCCCACAGTGCACCATTGTGACCGCTCTGGAAAGCAATCTGAACTCGGATGCACTGGCCAGGTAGATAGGAAAAGCTCCGCGAACCTTTGAATTTCATTTTCTGTTTGCCCAGAGTGGAGCTCTGATCAGCACGGGTGGCGATGCAGTCCCAAATCCAAAAAGAGCTCCAGCATGGACTTTATACAATCTGTTTTACAAAACCGGTTTATGTAAAATCGGAATAATCCCGTAGTGTAGACATACCCTTAGGAAGCATGCTGTGTTGACTTTGGTTGTGGTAATGCAAGGTTCTGTGTAGAGTCAGTGGCCCTTGGAGCGGGAGCTGTGTAAGCTGCAGAAGAGTTGCCTAGGGTGACCAGATGTCCCGATTTTATAGGGCTAGTCCTGATATTTGGGGCTTTGTCTTTTATAGGTGCCTATTACCCCCCCCCTTCCCTGTCCCGATTTTTCACACTTGCTGTCTGGGCACCTTATCTGTGCCCTGGTCTATTTTTAGTCAATTCCTGAGCAGAGTTTCTCTCTGGAAACTAAGGAATTAGTGTTGGGCTGAGATCCCTGAAAGTAGAGAGTGTTGCATGCTGTTTCACACCTTATCCCCCATTCCAGAGCTGGTGTATATATGTAAATAAAGCAAGCTGCACTTAGAATATACCCAGACTCTACATCATTGATTCCCCCTTCACTGGAAAGCTGACCTACAAGGCCTAAAGAGCTGCTTAGCAGGAGAACAGTGCTGGTGTCTGACTGGGACAGAAGAAGGGGCTACAATAATTCCCATTTTACAGCTGGGGAAAAACCCAGAGAGATTAGGTGATTTGCCCAGGGCTATAGAGAATATTCTATGTCAGAGTCAATTTAGAACACAGGCATTCCTGGTCCCCAGTCCTGTGCCTACAGCACACCTTTACCAACACCATGTATATGGGCATGTGGAACACTTGTCCCTTAGCTGGGATTTTCTATGTCTCACTGTGTTCTACATGGCTTGTGACTGGTAATGCAAAAACAGACTTAGAATTTCTGGTATTTGTCATTTTAAAGGGGGATTTCAGGCATTGTTTGATGATGGCAGGATAACTGCGTATTTGCCTGGCTTTCCGTTCATAGAGCATGGTGGTTTGGTTTCCAGGGATTTTGTTCTTTTGAGGGGTGGAGGTGTTGGGATTTGGATTTTGGCAGTTAATAAGTATAATACCAGCCATGGGCTTGATTCCAAATCCCTAATTCATAGAGGTAGTTCTGCTCACATCAATCAGATGAATCACATGGGTGAGAACTAGTCAGGTGATGATTTGAAGGCTCAGACCCCTCTTTGTTCGATGCCAGACTGGTGAAGAACCCAAAGGCTTGCCCTGAATATTTGTGTGACTTTAAGAGCAGCAGGGAGAAGAGACTGACGTGGGTTGTCTTTCACAAGGCTCTGGGCCAAACCCTTACGGAAATAAATAAATACAAATTTAAAAAATAATTTAAAAAAGGTGTGTGAACTTTGCTATGCCAGGAATAGGGAATTCCAGGAGGAATCTCTAGGCTCCTTTTCACTCTGTCCCTGTGGTTAGCACTAGCATGAGGAACTCTCAACACCTCTGCAGTTCAAGTTGTTCAGCCCTCGCTACACAATAAAAAGCAAAGCAGTGGTGTCACAGGATCGCTGGCTACAGTTAATGCCCCTGTGCCAGAACTGGTGCTCTGACTTTAGCCAATTGAGGGGGGGGAGTATGGGGGAGGGAGGGGCTATAAAAGATCCATGAGGGACCTGATGAGAGTCAGGAGACTGGCGGAGAAGGTCTTTGGGGGAAAGCTGTAGATAGCTCTCTGCAGGCTCTCTCTGGAAAGAGGGAGGAATTATCAGGAAGCCAGTGGGATGGGACTTCCTGAGTCAGAGCTAGTGCCAGGAGGCTGGAAAGGGCTGAGGGCTAGGAAATCAGCGGCGGGGAGAACTTGCTTGTCTTTCCTGAGCCAAATATCCTCAGCCATAGAAGGCAGGCGAGAGCTGAAGGTTTATAGCAATGGAGATGCCTGCTGGCTTTTGGTGATAGAGAGCTGAAGCCAGAGGGCTGGAGAGGGCTAAAAGCTGGGAAATGATGGAGGTTGTGAGCCTTCTGATATCTCCAGGCAAGAGCTAAAATGAAACCTGAGACTGAAACAGGTTGAAGAAACTTGCTAGTTAGAGGGGCTATGGTGAGGCATGCTGAAAGGTACTGGAGAACTGGGGCATTATGAGGGATACCAGAACCATATGGATTATCGTTATGGGTCTTGGCTTATGATATATGTAAATAGGGCTTTATTCTGTCATAAAATAACTCTACAAGGGCTATTTATACTCCGAAAGCCTGTTTGAACTACTGCTGGGGAGTGCAAAGGAAGGAGACTGAAGCAGGTGTGTCGGTCATGCCACAGCCTGCCACAAGAGGGTACTCCTAAGTAGTGACAATGGATAAAACTATGATGATCCTTCACACATGGGCTGAACTGTATTATCTTCCTGCCCATCTTATTTACATGTGCTAGGACCCCTTATTGCTCATAAACAAGCTAGCCTAGATAGAGCTACTATAAGGTGGGTGCTGAACTGGTTGGAAAATCATTCCCAGAGAATAGTTATCAGTGCTTCACAGTCAAGCTGGAAGGGCATAATGAGTGGGGGTCCTGCAGGAACCAGTTCTGGGTCCGATTCTGTTCAAAATCATCCATGATTTAGATAATGGCATAGAGAGTACACTTATAAAGGTTGCAGATGATACCAAGCTGGAACAAGCTGTAGGTGCTTTGGAGGATTAAAATTCAAAATGATCTGGAGAAATGGTCTGAAGTAAATAGAATGAAATTCAATGAGGACAAATGCAAAGTACTCCATTTAGGAAGGCACAGTCAGTTGCACACATACAAAATGGGAAATGACTGCTTAGGAAGGAGTACTACGAATAGGGATTTGGGGATTATAATGGATCACAAGCTAAATATGAGTTAACAGTGTAACACTGTTGCAAAGAGAAGCGAACATAATTCTGGAATGTATTAGCAGGAGTGTTGTAAGCAAGACACTCTACTCTGCACTGATAAGGCCTCAGCTAGACTATTGTGTCCAGTTCCGGGTGCCACGTTTCAGGAAAGATGTGGCCAAATTGGAGAAAATCCAGAGGAGAGCAACAAAAATGATTAAATGTCTAGAAAACATGACCTATGAGGGAAGAATGAAAAAATTGGGTTTGTTTAGTCTGGAGAAGAGCAGACCAAGGTGGGAAATGATTACAGTTTTCAAGTATGTAAAAGGCTGTTACAAGGAGGAGGGTAAAAAATTGTTCTTGTTAACCTCTGAGGATAGGACAAGAAGCAAAGGGCTTAAATTGCAGCAAGGGAGTTTTAAGTTAGATGTTAGAAAAATTTCCTGTCAGGGTAGTAAAGAACTGGAACAAATTGTCTAGGGAGGTTGTGGAGTCTCTGTCATTGTCTAACCTGTTCTTAAAAACCTCCAAACATTTGTCAGGAATTTTCTAGCTATTATTTAGTCCTGCCTTCAGTCCAGGAAACTGGACTAGATGACCTATTTAGGTTGCTTCCAGTCCTATGATTCTATTATATTGCTACCTGTGGGAAGCCAGACAGCACTAGAACAAAACTTAGAATGACAAGGATTTAATTTTTATGTATTTTCTAATGTAATACACACTGCCTGCTTTGTTCATATTTGGTATCAATATGTCAAGCGCTTTAACCCATGGTGGGAGGAAAAATTGTCAAGTTCCCAGTTAAGCAAATGTTTGACCAAAACTATGAGCCTAGAGCAACATACGGAAAGCCAGCAAATTCAACTTCTAGTGGAGAAATAGAGGTGCCAACTCCACCGCTAGGGATTCTCAAACAAATAGCTCCTGGGCTTGATGGGATTGGTGGTGAAATAGATAATATTTTATTATCCTGTCACTGATTCCAATCTGGTTAAGGTTTGAGTGAATGAAAGTGATGGGTAGACTCTGTGAAACAAGTGGTGCTGCTCTTATGCTCCTACCCAATCATTGTCATCCTCAGTGGCATCTTCAGCAGTGAGGCCAAGGTATAAATGGCACCAGAAACAGAAATTATTAGGAATACCAATGGGGAAACTGGACTTTATTGCTGCCCCCCATACTGTACCTATGCTATGGATAAATAGAGAATATTAGTTTCCAGCACTTATTAAATCAAACAAATGAACAATATACCAGCAGTATTCTAGAGAAGGCATTGGATGGTACTAGGTGATCTGGTACTGAAAGATATCAAAGAGGACAGTATGATTAGGTGTTGGATAATAGTGGATTTGATGGAATAGGATGGGCATGTACGTTCTTGGGTGGGTAGGCCTGGGACTGGATCAGATAGGATGGTAATATGTGGTTGTGACAGTTCTCAGGGCACCCACTGCTGCCAACAAGAGGGAGTCTTCCTTGTGGTAGCTGAGTGTTGGCTCCCTGACATTGTCAGTCTTTCAGCCATTCAATCACTTTCCTCTGGGTTATGTCAGGCCTAACATCACCTTGCAGGTTAACAGTAGATGCACCCAGTCCCTGAGTCCCTTTCAATCGTTCCCCTGAGATATCTATCCCCTGACACTAGCTACTCACAGGTTTCAGAGTGGTAGCCATGTTAGTCTGTATCAGCAAAAACAACGAGGAGTACTTGTGGCACCTTAGAAACTAACAAATTTATTTGGGCATAAGCTTTTGTGGGCTAAAACCCTTAGCCTATAAAAGCTTATGCCCAAATAAATGTGTTAGTCTCTAAGGTGCCACAAGGACTCCTCATTGTTTTAGCTACTCAGAGAAATTCCAGCTCCTCTGCGCCCAAAGGTGCAGTGTACCACAGAGCACAAGTTTTACCTCACACCACAGCTCCTGTAAACCACACAGCACTTGTGAGCACTTCTGATAAAACAAAAATAATTTTATTGAAGAAAGAATAATGATTTAACTAGAAATCAGAGACTGATGAAAACAAGTGGCTACAATGCAAAACAAAATCATAAAACACAAACCTGGGTCTACATTTATGAATGGTTACCTTTCCTATCTCATAAAGTAGATTTCCCTTCCTCCCCACCCCAAAGTTCAGTCTGTTGCAGAACTGGCTGGTTTCCCAAGAACCAAGATCCAAACGTTCATGAAAGCAGCCCCACTCCACAAGGGGTTTCCTCAGTGAATGGATAGACAGTACTTCTCCCTCTGTGTTATACTGAAAACAGCCCTTTGTTTCTACTCATAGGGTGAACCTCTGTCTTATTGTAAAACTTTTTTTTTTTTAACCATTGGGGTTTTGATTGTTTATAGTTGCCTCTGATGGTTTCCTGTTCAAAGTCTTAGTATTGTACAAACAACGTTAAACAACTGAGCCTTGCAGTGCATCATTGGCCAAACAGGGCAAGGTTACAACTCCACCTTGCCTGATGGGACATCATCAAGACACACAATATCTTGGTAACTAATTTCTACTCCAAGTCCATAAAGCGTACTTTCAATATAAATACATTATTCCTTAAATATTACACATACATACATCTCTCAATATTATGAATCTCGACAAGTTACAAGCTTTCGGTAGATACCTTGCATGTTACTCTTTATGGGTAAAGATCCTGTAAAACCTGTGTTTGGCATAGTGAGTTTGTCAGGTCTGAGGTAAGAGTTGTTTGCAAAGAACAGGGGACCCTTTGCGAAGGAGTCTCTGTGTCACAGTAGTATAGTATTAGACTAAATTATCTATATTATTGGATAGGATGGGATGAAAGTCTATTGGATGGGATTCATTACCAAAAGAGAAATGAAGAAATGTTATGTCAGTTAATGAATTGCAGTATTCTAGAGTACTCACCTAAAGCACATCAGTAATTACAGTGGTGTAAACCATTTCTGTGGAATATTATAGCACTTTTTTCCATGTAGAAAACGTGTCCAATCCAGCACAGTTAATAAACACTAAATTCCCTCTGAGGAAAAAAGGAAATTTCCTATTAAAAACTGATACCCAAATCCATTTAACAGGTACGTGCCAACATATTTATGGTCATTAGTCCTGAATTTACAAAAATTAGAACACAGGTGGCATCTGAAACTATCAATTTCAGTAATTAAATACTTAAGGACACAGACATGTTTCAAACATTTGAAGGATTTAATTAAGAAAGTTTTTGCCACTTGTTGACTTCCTAACATGAAATCAAGAGAGTGATGAGTGAAGAAGTTTAGCCAATGCAATGAGTAATTATGTGTCTGTATTCCAGGAAAATTGTACGTAGAATAATTCATCAATTGTTTATATGAGGTTTTAAAAAATATTGCTGGCTTTCTCTTTTACAATAGATTTTTATAAATGAAGCCAAGTAGGGATGACAAAAGTCAAGGAATATATAATTTACAGAATAATTCAATGGTTCCCTCCCACTGAAATAAATACGAGCCATTATTATTGTGTATAGGAATACAAGTCAGAGCGGCCCATTTACAAGTTAATAAAACAGACTAGCATTGAGTGGGTAGTGTTCAGATCTGAATTAAGTTTTAGGCTGGGGCTCAAGTTTAAGGTAAGGAAGCATTGTGACTTTGTTTTCTGCCCTTTACTTCTCCTTTAGGATGAATGAAGGTGGTGTCAGATTCAAAAAAAAAAAGTTCATCTTTTTGCTGTAGGTCTTTGGCAAGATCATCTTGCAAAGAAAAGAAAAGCAGACCTGATCTTTCTAATGTAAAAAGAGAAGTGGAGAAAAACTGGAAGGTGGGTATAGCAGGGTGGTCAACCGCTCCTGCCCTGAGGGGGTTTAAAACAGCCCAGGAGAGGGCTGTGGCTGGGGCAAGCAGGTCCCAGGCTGATTGGGGAAGCAGGCACAGCTGGGGGCCATGCCCCAAACAGACCTCAGCTAGCCCTTATAAAAGGGCTGTGAGCCAAAGGCTCAAAGAGAGTCTCCTCTAGCTGTGGAGGGAAACGGGCCTGGCTGCTGGGGAGTGTACCAGGGTACCTGAGGTGGAGCAGGGCTGGGGAAAGTCGAGAGGAGCTGGGGAGCTCCTGCCTGGCAACTCCCCAGGCTGCTGGCCTTGTGCAAGGCCAAATAGGTACTGGGATTGCAGGGGGCAGCCTAAGGGTAGGCAGAGACAGCAGGTACAAACCCCCCTTGCCTGTGATGAGTGGCTTGTAAACTGCAGTCTGCCCCAGTGAGTGGGGGCTAGATGGTGACTGGCAGTAGCCTTATACTGAGGCAAGGTGGTGATAGTGGGTGGGGGTTCCCCTGAGTGGGGAGACCCAGAAACTGGGGGGGTACTGCCAGAGGGCAGCACCCAAGAGAAAGTGGCACCGGGGTCTGGGAGGGGCATCAAGGCCAGCAGCAAGGCAAGACACTGGCCTGCAGAGGGCGCTCCGGAGGCTGGCAAGCTCATTCACTGAATGAGCATCGGGAGGCACCGCAACAGTGAGTCTCACATGGTCACAGCAGGTATAGCAGAAAGACTTTGAGGAAGACTTAGGACTGAAGAATCCCATGCACTGCTACAGACTAGGGACCGAATGGCTAGGCAGCAGTTCTGCAGAAAAGGACCTACGGGTTACAGTGGATGAGAAGCTGGATATGAGTCAACAGTGTGCCCTTGTTGCCAACAAGACTAATGGCATTTTGGGCTGTATAAGTAGGAGCATTGCCAGTAGATCGAGGGATGTGATCATTCCCCTCTATTCGGCATTGGTGAGGCCTCATCTGGAGTACTGTGTCCAGTTTTGGGCCCCACACTACATAAAATGGCATATTCAGACATATGCTAATGTTGATCCATATTCCTAGGGTTGGGTAGAAGTATGGAGCTAGCCTGGAGAAGCAAAAGAGTGTAAAGAATAATGAAACATTTAACTATTAAGTAGCTGGACCATTTTTTCCTTTTTGCTGAACCTAACAGTGCCACTGTGGTGCCTGTGAGAGGTATGTCTTCATATCATTGGCCAATTTTTCATTACCTGACACCCATACCTTGGAGGCTTGTGGGCACACAACACAGGGTACTAGTTGTTTACCAGAGAAATGAGTCTTTCTGGGTGAGTATGAGTGTTTTGCGAGGAAGTGTGATCTCATGAGGCTTGTTCAGTGGAAATGAACTTGGTTAATGGGTTCACAGACCTCAATGTCCTGTCCATGTTCTGTGGATGGACTTCTGGAGAGTCTCTTGATCAGGCTGCTTCACCATGCAGCTGGGTCACTTACCTTCTCTATACACTTCAGGACCCCATTTCTGGGATGGCTGCAGAGGAACAACCAGCCCTCTCTTCCAGTACTTTTGCTCAAGTGATTAGCCCTGACTGCAATATGCCATTGCAATAAGTGTCTGAACATCTGCAGAAGCTCTGAAGACTCCTCCCATCTCTGATTTAAATGTAACGTGTGGGCTTGGTTTGCTGAACTGTAGTGCTATGTCAGGTCAGCTGTGTCAGCTATGTGAGGCAAGGTAATCACAGTATCATAATGCATATGCACACGGCTGAATTAGGGTTGCACAGGCAACCTTAATCCTGCTATTTCTTAACTTTTGAGTGCTCAACTTTGGAAAATTAATGCTCTTTTAAAGTAGTTTCTGTGTGTACCTCACCAAGTTTTTATAAAAACGAACAAGGGGAAAAAAACAGAATTGCATCATGTGGATGTCAATATGGTGCCACATGGGTCATCAGCAGAATTGGAACCTTTAGATCCATTGCCCAGACCTCTCCCACTTTACCTAATGAAGTAACTGATAGAAATAATATGTTGTCGTCCTCAGTGTGGATCAGCACTACAAGAGCATGAGATACACCACCTTACCAGTGGGTCTCACAGATGTTTGCTGACAAAGAAGCAATGTTGTGAATCAGGAAACTTGGATTCCATTCCAACTTCTGGAGAGGAGTGTGTTCTAGTGGTCCTAATCTCCTTCGCTTCCATTCCCAGGCTCCTCTGAGGCCCCATTCTAGTCTCCCCCCACTAGGCTACTCATCCAATCTGTTCCCCAGTCACCATAAGCCAAAACTAATATCTGGGATACAATCCCCCAAATTTAGGCCATTGCTGGAGATGGGATTCTGGATGGAGAAGGCTGGTGCTATGAGATTGTACTGAGAATACTCGCTCAGGTGCTTGCTTCTTGCTCACATGCTCAGGGACTAACTGATGACCATATGCGGGGCTGGGAAGGAATTTCCTCCCAGGTCAGATTGGCAGGTACCATGAGGGATTTTGCTTTCCTCCGCTGCATGGGATGGGGGTTGCTTGCCAGGATCATCTGGGTATATCTCATTTAATCAATTCCCTGCCACTGCAGGGCCTGCTGGCACTTGTGTGCCTCATTCTGTCCTATTCTCTGCCTGTGGTCCACAGTAGCATAGTCTTCTGAGGGTTGTAATACTTTGGTCTAATTTCAGTTGCTGGGTGTAGTGTGCAGGTATTGAGTGGTGTTAGTGGCCTGTGATATGTGCAGGAGGTCAGACTAGATGATCTTGTTATGCTTAAACAAAGCACACGAGATCTTTTATAGGGGAGAAGGCAACACCGCATTTATTGAGAATACAGTTAGCATATGCTTTTCAGTCACACACACACACATACACCATACACACAGTCCCGCCAGTCAATGTTTATAGTTACCAGTCCAGAATCTGGATCGATCTAGTGGCCAGATTGGTCCTAGAGGGGCTCTGTCAGTCACAATCCGATGCTCCTGGGGTTGTGGCAAGACAAACTTAAAGTCCCATGGTAAAGCACCCTGTTCTTATAGTCTTTTTTTTCTCTGTTGAAGTCTATGGATTTTGCTGTGTCAGTTTATGACCAGTTACTCCTTAATTGGTGTTATCTTTTGATGTAAACATTCCAAAACACCTCCGAGATGGTCATCCTGTCCCGGATTTGATTTAATCAATTGTCTTTAGGGGTGCCAGCCTCCACCTCATGGTCATCAATCTGTCCTTCCTCACTTATGGATGCACGTTGATGGTTCTCTGGTGTCAATAAGCCTCGATGAGTGTCTTCGCTCCTCCTTTCTTGACCATCTGGTTAACTTTGGCCTTCACATCTTATCTTTTCCTGATGCATGCATTCCTCATTCACACAAACAGTCTTTTACAGAGACCTTTGAGAATACAAACAGCAGTATTTCATATCAAGCAAAAAAACATTGTAAATTAAACCTTGCTAAGTTTTATAACCAAAACAATTCACATTGAGGCCCAGGCCTTCAACATTCCTTTAATCTACTTAACATAGACACAATACAAAATCCTCTCTCTTACTAACTACACCTTAAAACAAAGAACTAAAAAGGGCCCAATTTGTAATGCATATGGGAAACAGAATCCCATAGTTCCAGGAGGTCATTCCTTTCTGCTATTCAAACAGACGAAGTGGGTATTCACCCACAAAAGCTCATGCTCCAAAACATCTGCTAGTCTATAAGGTGCCACAGGATTCTTTGCTGCTTATTCAAACAGGGTGGCTGGAAGATGAAATCAAATCATACATTAATTCTCATAGTACAATTATAAAATCCTGCTCCTATAATCTGGTGGTCCCTTTTCACCTTAAACTTGGAAGTGAACTTCATGTCTGACTTTTATCAAAACAATGGGCTGAACCAAAGTCCCAAATATAAACCTCAAGCGTTGGGGAAGTTTTGATCTAAAACGTGCACCTTGGCCCATCTCCTGCTATAAAAGACAATTATTCAAGTCTGTCTTCATTGTGTGACAGGGGTAGGAGTAGAGGCAGATTAGAGATCAAGAGATCCAGTGCCACAGAGTCAACCCATTGTGTGCACAAAGGCACATCTTACTACCGAAGCTGTTCACGGAAGTAAGTGTCTTGTGTGTGAGAAGGGCTGACTGCAAATTTCATACGTGCCTAAGGAAGGCTCTTTGGAATAGGGCCCTGCTACTGAAGATGTGGGCGAGAGTGTAGAGGGATTTCCTGTAATGCGTCATTCAAACCAAAGGACCCACCCTAGCTACACATTATTACTCAGTTTGAGTTTGCGAAGGCTTTTATGTTGTTTCCTATACC
The DNA here is from genome assembly GCF_020497125.1 of Mauremys mutica. Taxonomy (NCBI): domain Eukaryota; kingdom Metazoa; phylum Chordata; order Testudines; family Geoemydidae; genus Mauremys; species Mauremys mutica. The sequence continues at coordinate 31,115,113 of NC_059075.1, forward strand.
ATCGCCAGCAGACTGTACTTGGTGCAGACATGATGTTGCATAGTTTTGTATGGTTTTTTTTTACAGTTTAACTGCCTTGGGAAGGCACTACTTTTTTGGCTGCAGTTAGGATACGGAGAGATTGGTGAGGAAAGAACCTCTTGCAGGTGTGAGAGTGAGTGGTGAATGTTTGTCTTTGTGTTGTGTTTAAACTAGGAACAGGAGGAGTGATTGGGGCATCTTCAGATGTTGAGGAGAGTCTACTTCTGTCTTTCCCACCTTTGGAAAATTGGGCTCTAAGATGAGTCTATTAAAAGAAGACATAGTGCAATAGGGTGAGTAGAGATGAGAAAGGAAACCATCAGATGACCAGTGTGATAAGTAATTTGCCTAGATTGTGGCCACAGAGTAGCAGGGAGGTGCTGCCACTGTTACAGATCGTAGCAGCTGTGTCATTTTTCAGAGCTACTATTTTGTTTTTTAAAGCTATCTTAAGAAAAATGTGCTTGTCTGTTACCATCTCTAATTGGTGTTGGTAGTAGACCAGTGACTATCTTCTGGTTAGTCATTGGGTTTAGTTGCACCACAAGCAGTTTTTACAGAGCAACTTATTCATTTCTCTCTTTTTAAAATTTCTTCAGCTGTCTGGGTTGGCTTAAGGCTTGGCTACACTTACAAGTTGCAGCGCTGGGAGTTACAGCGCTGGTCATGCAGCTGTGTAGGGCCAGCGCTGGAGTGTGGCCACACTGACAGCTACCAGCGCTGCAGTGTGGCCACACTTGCAGCATTTCCAGCACTGTATTGAGAGGTGCATTGTGGGCAGCTATCCCACAGAGCACCTCGTCCCATTTTGGCGCTGAGTATTGTGGGAAGGGGAAGGAAGTGTGTTGCTCATTCCGCTTCCTGTGCCAACGCCCCGTGGTGCATCGCTTCACATCCCAGCATTCACAGTCTTTCCGGCCACGTTTGGCGCCATTGTGAGTCTCTTTCTGTTTTACTCTCTGTCTGTGAATCGCGATTTCTGTTGGAAATGGAGCCCGAGCTGCTGAGGACTGTGATGATGAGTGTCGTCAGCACAACACGTTTGGCAGTTGAGCTATTCCTTCAGCTCCAAAGTGACAGTGAGGAGTCCGACGATGATATCGATGATATCGAGTCGCCTGCCACGTGTGACACTACAGTGCTTGTGGCATTCATGGAAATGCTCAGCACCATTGAACGCCGCTTTTGGGCTCGGAAAACAAGCACTGAGTGGTGGGATCACATTGTCATGGAAGTCTGGGATGACGAGCAGTGGCTGCAGAACTTTCGTATGAGAAAAGCCACTTTCATGGGACTGTGTGCTGAGCTCGCCCCCACCCTGCGGCGCAAGGACACAAGATTGAGAGCTGCCCTGACGGTGGAAAAGCGGGTAGCTATTGCAATCTGGAAGCTGGCAACTCCAGACAGCTACCGGTCGGTCGGGAACCAGTTTGGAGTGGGAAAGTCGACCGTTGGAATCGTGTTGATGCAAGTTTGCAGGGCCATTAATCGCATCCTGCTAAGAAGGACCGTGACTCTGGGGAACATGCAGGACATTGTGGATGGCTTTGCACAAATGGGTTTCCCTAACTGTGGAGGGGCGATAGATGGGACGCATATTCCTATTCTGGCACACACCCCCCCCCACCTAGCATCAGAGTACGTTAATCGGAAGGGGTATTTCTCTATGGTTCTCCAGGCGCTTGTGGATCACCGTGGGCGTTTCATTGACATTTACACAGGCTGGCCTGGAAAGGTGCATGATGCACGCATCTTTCTGAACAGTGGCCTGTTCAGGAAGATGCAGGCAGGGACTTATTTCCCAGACAGGAAGATCACAGTAGGGGACGTCGAAATGCCCATTGTGATCCTTGGAGACCCTGCTTACCCGTTACTGCCTTGGCTCATGAAACCCTATACAGGGAAGCTTGACAGGAGCAAGGACCGGTTCAACTACAGGCTGAGCCGGTGCCGAATGACTGTGGAGTGTGCTTTTGGGCGTTTAAAAAGCCCGCTGGCGGTCCTTGTATGGGAAGCTAGACTTGGGGGAAAGCAGCATCCCCGCGGTTATAGCCGCATGCTGTACCCTCCATAATATTTGTGAAGGGAAGGGTGAAACATTCAGTCAGGCATGGACCACTGAGGTTCAAGTCCTGGAGGCTGAATTTGCACAGCCAGAGAGCAGGGCTATTAGAGAAGCCCAGCACAGGGCTACAAGGATTAGGGATGCCTTGAGGGAAGAATTTGAGGCTGAAAACCAACAGTAATGTTTGCTGCCTTGCATGGGAGTGAAGTGCAGTGGTTACACTGTTAGGATTCTATTATCCCTAACATGATTTCCAGTGACTGTTTCTTTACTGGGATAAGGTATCTTTCACTATCTGCAATAATAAAGACTGTTTTCAAAGCCAAGATTTATTTTATTGAATAGAAAAATACTTCATTGACAGACACACAACATTTCAGGAACTTAGGGCAGGGGGGTGGGTGGGTGAACTGTACAGTCACAAGTTTGCATATGTCCTGTCTGCAGTGCTGTGCAATGGCTGCTGCACTTCAGGGTGCATATACTGCATGGTGATGGGGGTTGAGTGCAGAGGGTAAGGGTCGTAGTTCTCAGGGCTGGTTGGTGAACGTACAGGTGTTGGAGGCAGCTGGTGGTGGTAAGAACCTGGATGCTGGGGAAGGGGGTTTGGAGCTAACATTGGGGCAGAAGAGAATAAAATTTGGGACAGGGGGGGCTGTGTGGCAGCATGGGACTGCTCTGCCTGCATAGCTACGAGTGCCTGGAGAGAGTCCGCTTGGCGCGCCAGGATGCCTAGCAGCTGGTCTGTGCTTTTCCTCTTTGCCACAGCGTTTCTCCGGCGGATCCTGCTGTCCCTCTGGCGGATCCTGCTTTCCCTTTCTCTCCACTCCTGCAGCTGTTTACTCTCTCGAGCAGAGTGAGCAATAACTGTTTTCAGCATGTCTTCCCTGGTTTTTCGAGGCTTTTTCCTCAGATTCTGTAGTCTCTGTGCTGTGGTAGATCTGGGCAGTCCAGCAGTCAAGGTCACTTCTTGAAGACAAAAATGGCAACATTTAACAGGGTAGCATTGTTAATTATCTTATCCAAACAGTAATTCCCACACACTGAAGGAGTTTTCAGTGTTCACTTTAGCATTCTTTTCCCATACCAAATAAGACCACACATAATACAACAGGAGACAGGAAATGGTGAGTAAGGGGTACTGAGATTGCTTCAGGGCTGTGCAGGGGTTTCTGTGCGTTGGGGACAGCAAACAGCTGCATGGGGGATCTGCACTAAACAGTCTCCCAACATTTTCCACAGGAGTTACTCCTGGAAGATATCTCCCTGCTGCGGGTCACTAGGGAAGAGCGGGAAGGTCTTCTACAGCAATGCGGATTCCGCCCTGGCCCCTATGCAGCTTGCCTGTGTTCAGCAATGGTCCCCCCACCCCTCGCGGCACAGTGGCGCGGACGCGTTAGCCTGACTGGGACAAGGACCACAGTGGCTCTCCCTATAAACCTGCGCAGGCACATTGCCCACGCTCTGGCTGAAACTTTTGAGGAGATTACTGCAGCCGATTACCGCGACGTGATAGACCACATCAATGCGCTATTCCACATCTAGGCAGGCATGAATGCAGCCCTAACCCCCCCCCCCCGAAACATTTCCACCCTGAAAATAAAAGACGCTTACCGGTAACTCGCTCCTCTGTTTGTCCTTCAGCAACTGCTGGCTGCTGCGATTGGCTTCCTTCCTCCTGGCTTGAGAAGAGCTCCTGGCTGCATGCCTCCAGGGACTCTGGGGTGTCTTCCCCCATCCCAGTAGCTTCACTCGCGGTTTCCACCCCCCCCCGCCGCCGCCTCCTCCTCCTCCTGCTCCTGTCCCCCACCCTGCTCAGAAGTGTCCATCGTGGTCCTCGGATTGGCAGTGGGGTCACCCCCAAGTTTCGCGTCCATCTCCCTGTAAAAACGGCAGGTCGTGGGGGCTGCGCCGGATCGGCGATTCCCCTCGCGGGCTTTGTAATAGGCACTCCGCAGCTCCTTTACTTTCACCCTGCATTGCAGCGCGTCCCGATCATGGCCCCTATCCAGCATGGACCTTGATACCTGCTCAAAGATATCATAATTCCTACGGCTGGAGCGCAGCTGGGACTGCACAGCTTCCTCCCCCCAAACACTAATGAGGTCCAGCAACTCGCCATTGCTCCATGCTGGGGCTCGTTTGCCACGTGGAGGCATGGTCACCTGGAAAGATTACCTGATTGCACTCCACACCTGGCTGCAGCAAACAGGAAGGGGATTTTTAAAATTCCCGGGGCACTTAAAGGGCGGGTCACCTGAGGCCAGAGCAGTAGAGTGCATACTGATGGGCAGAGTGACTGAACAGGAATTCTGGGATATCTCCTTATTCCCTGGAGGCCAATTAAAGTGCTGGTGAGTGTCCACACCTGATGAGCAGCACTGGATCACCAGTGCTGCATTCCTTATACCCCAACCCGAACGGGTGCACAGCCAGCGCTGCAGCCAGGGAGTTGCAGCGCTGCAAGTGCCTTGCAAGTGTGGACGGAGAATAATTGCAGCGCTGGAAAGCCTCCACCAGCGCTGCAACTTGTAAGTGTAGCCAAGCCCTTATAGACTCTCTTTGCCTTAACCTCTGATTGTTGTTCCCTTCAATTCCAGCTTTTCTGGTACATTTTACAAGGGAGTTATTTGTCAGTTTCATAACACCAGAGGAAGGAAGAGGGGAAATGGTGGATTTAAACAACCTTTATATCGCCTCGATCCTTGAACCATCGACACTGGCCTTGGGGCTACTCTACTTTACGCTGGCTGCCAAGCACCGATAAATTAATAGCTGGAAACCTGTCTGTTTCATCCACATGTTAGTATAGTTAAGGTAGGTATTGAATTTACAAATATTTCATAAAGTCTAAACACGTTATCAGTTGCCGCATGTATTAATCTTATAATATCTTTATCACATGCTATATGGTAATATTTAAGTTTTTGCTTTATAACTGTGAACCAGTGCTTAATCTGTAATTAAAGAGGTGCTGGGGTTGAAGCAATTTTTTTATTTTCATAACTAACATGGCAAGTTCAGAGGTGCTGGGTCTATGAATTGCCAAGCCTAGAGGTGCCCGGACTCAGCCCTGACACAAATTAAGCACTGCTGTGAACCCAGTCAGGAAGGATCATCTTCTGACCATTAAGAAGGCCTATCAAAACTAAATGGGCCATTGTGGGACAGCACAATACATAGACTTTAATTGCCCCCTTCACACCCATTAAGAGGCTACATGGAAAAAGGGCTCGTCCTCTCAGCTTGAACTCTGGAAGAAAGAAATAAAAATAGCTGTGAAGATTTTTTTTTCATCTCTTTTGTTGTGTAGATTCACAGGGCGGGAGCTATGAAACAGAAGCAGAGATCCCTAGGGTCACCCCTAAAAGACATTCAGAGTGGACAGATTACTACAATTCTGTCATCTTTTGGAAACCATAGACTGTAACTTGTAATTTGTGTGTATTTGTTTGCTTGCTTTAACCTTATAATAACTTTCTCATTTCTTTTCTTAGTTAATAAATCCTTAGATAGTTTACTATAGGATTGGCTACAAGCATTATTTTTGGTGTGAAATCTGAGGTACAAATTGACCTGAGGTATGTGACTGGTCTCTTGTGACCGGAAGCAACCTGAATATTTTGTGAGCTTTGGTCTATAGCGACCAACCATCACTAAGTCCATCTTGCCTGGGTGGCAAAATAGACTGGAATGCCCAAAGGGACTGTCAGTTACTCCATGGTAAGGTTGTTATAGTGCTTTAGGAGTTCACACTTTGTTACCGGATCAGTGAAATCTAATTATAGACCGTACAACCAGTTTGGGGTCTCTGCCCTGCTTCTTGACAGTCTGCCCTAAGGTTGGCACTCATGGTCATCAGCCATTCCAGACAGCATTGACAGAAGTACTGGAGGAATCCTCCAGGCTCACTGCTACCTCACACAAGTAGAGCAGTGCATAGCAGCTACCGTGCAGCCAAGAAGCTGGACTTCTGAGATTTTCCCCATATTTGAACCATGTGTTAAGTGATAAAGAGATAAAAACCTTAAAAGGAGCTCAAGTATATATTTTAGCTGTAACAGGGCAAAGAGTTTTATAGAAGCCAATTTCCTCTCCTTCCCCACTCAGATAACACACTCCAGCACTTCTGGGAGGCAGTGCACTTCATACAGTAGCAGGAAATCTTGTTGCCATCACGTGCTAGTTTAAATTGGATTAGAACAATATTGTTTCAAGAAAACTTTTGCTGTGGCCTTCACACTGCGCTCCATTTTGAATTCTGGCAAAGGCTTCCAGAAAACAAACCCAACTAACTTGGGGATTTCTCATACTTATGGGATTTGGTTTTCATACGGAGTAGTACTGATATTATAATAATAATATTTTGAATTCCTTGGAGGAAAAGTACCATTTGCAAAGCACTTTACAAATACAGATTGCATCTGATTTTTGTCTCAGTGCAATCTACATTCACCATGGAGTTATTGTTATCCAGTTTAAGACTTTGGTACTACATTTCCACACTTTTTGTTCTATGGGAGAAGATTTATGACCATAATGAAGAGAAAACTTCAAATCATACCATTGATACTTGTGACTTGTTCCCTTCAAAGAGCCCTTCTTCTGCCACACTTGATTAATGCATAAAATAATTACAACACTGTCCACAGTAGAGGTGCACAGTTTTATATGAGAACGCTAAGCAGGAGACTAAACTCTCCACACTTCACTGGATTCTACTTGTCTAACACACAACTAGCTTCAGCGAATGAAATCAGTGATATGAGAAAGGTAAACAGGATTCGGCCTACTGTCTCATGTTCCTGATTACTGAGTGGAATAGTGTGAAGGTGTTCCAGCCTGCTCACCGGGAGATCCAGGGTCCTCCTTCACCTCAGAGGTGATTCAAACCTTGTTGAATCTGTTACATGTTAACCAAAGTTGCAGTCTTCAATGATCATCATTTAAATAAAAGTTGCATGAAAGATTATTTTACTTTCTGACAGGTATCCTTTAAAACATAAAATCAGCGATATAACTGCTTAAAAGTGAAAACCCAAGATTAGGCAAATAATTCAGGATGTGCTGTCCTAATGGTAAAAAGGTATTATTATGATTAGGGAAAATGGGACTGAGGTTTCTAACCACCCATGTGAAATATGCACAAGAAGCCATGTTTCTGTACTGAGCGTCACAACCTCACACCCACGGCAGTGATTCTCGAGAAAGACTTGCTCCTGACCAGTCCTCCTGCACCACAATGTTGTTTAGGGGAAAGGTGTAAAAATAGCATCCCGAACTGTGTGTTCTTGCTCATGCTGCCTTCCTGGTATGCAGGTCATTTAAGGAATTTAAGGCCCAGTCTTGCAATCTTTAGTCACATAACTGAACCTTACTCAAGTAATTAGTTCCATTGGTTTTGGTCTTGTCTCCCGGCGAAGGCTCTGTAGTGACTGGATGCCTTTATTAAGCATTCAAGATGCCCTTCCCTTCACACAGGATGTAAGGGCTCACATCAAACATATCTGAGATCCCTAAGAAAGCCTCAAGCAAGACCAGGCCTGATATTCCTGATGGGAAGGGGAGGGAAACAAAAAAAACCACAAGCACAATCTTTCAAAGACATGTTTATGCTTAACTTCACTGTGACTTCAGTAGGACTACTCCACAGTGAGTAAAGTGAAACATGCATGAATCTTTGCAGGACAAGGTCAATGTTTTTAGTCTGGGGGGAAAACCACTTCCAACCATCTTCATCACATATAGAAGTAACATTTTTAAAACTTCTTTTTAGGTCCCTGTTAAAGGACTGTAGCCCATTAGCTCCTTGAAAAAGACTACAATTCCTTTTATAAAACCATTAAAAAAATTCTACAATAACATTCTCAAACACTGCAGCACACAATACAACTACTGCAGTGTTTGGAGCAATTGCTATAGGAAAGGGTAGCTTTTGTTGTTGTTTGTTGCATTACATTGGGAGGGTTCCTACAACCTGACACTGCACAGAGATGAAAGGAAACAAACAAAAATACAACTAGGTTGAAATCAAACAGGGAGAGGAAACATGCAGAAGCTGTAAAGATCATTTCTACTCTCCCTTAGAATACTGGCATTTTTTTGAACTGCCTAATATTAATTTGAGCTTTAGGAAATATACACCATATAAAAAGGGTTATCTTCACAAGAGTAAGCAGGCCTTCACCCCTGAACATCTACACTGAAGCCTTTACTTTTACTGTGATTGAACACACCTGTGAACAATCATGTTAGATGACCAAATGCTGACCATGATTTAGTGGTTGGTGGAGATCAGGATTTAATCAGTTAGCTGCCTGATGCTGAGCACAATTTATTGTGGTCTGTACTGACTGCTAAACTGTAGTCAGCTCTTCACAACCATGTTCAAACACTGTAAAATTGTGTAGTGTAGACAAGGCTTGTATGGCTAGAGCTTTGGATTATAAAAGGGTTCCTTAGCTGAACATATTTATACCCATGTACAGTGGAGATGTACAAAGTGAAACTTGCAGCAGACGGATTTTTTTTGAGGATCCATTGTAAGTAAGCAGATCTGCAATGGAATATCTTGCAGGGCAGAGACAATGGATATGATGTTGTTAGAGATTTTTACAGGATTCTGGAAATCTTTCCCTGCAAGATTCTTTTGATATTGAAAAGTAGCTTTGCAACTGCGTCTGTGCAGGAGAGACTGCTTGAAAAGTGCAATTTCCTTGCAGGAATTGCTGAGTCAGTACATTTTGTTCAGGAAATTAAATTGCCATAGCTATAATGCCCTATAAGAAAGTCTGAATAGGACTCTATTCACTACTCTGCCTCGGGAAGCATGTTATCCTGAGCAACTAACTTAATATCTCTGTGCCTCATGTGTAAAATGGAGATATTTCCTTATCTGATAGCATGGTTGCGAGGCTAAACTGATGAATGTTTGTAAAGTGAAATGCTTTGGTGGAAGATGCTATATTCATGTATTTACAATTCCGAAATTATGAGATTTCTGAGGCAGGTCTTGTGTTAGAGAATTTGAGAGAGCTCAGGGCTAGGACAATTCAGTTTATTGAAAATGATACTATTTTTCAGTGATATTCCTCATAAGAACTTTCATATGTTTTACTTCCAGGTTGCTAGGATCCTAAGGCAGACAGCCACTTCAGTAGGAAGCGAGTGCGGAAGAAATGAGTAACTTATGAAACAGGATGAAATTAAAATTTACATCTCCCTCTTTGGGACCCTGATGAGAGATGTATGGTCACTGCTAGAAGATGCACAATTCGACACAGAATGGGACTGGGAACAGTTCTACTAACTGCACCATTAATCACAGCATACACCAGACTTTATCCCCCACTATATACATACTTGTCTTTGGAGTAGGTCTCCCAGCTAACTGCCTCTCGCTGTACTATGGGTACCTACAGATCAGGGCCAAAAATGAACTGGGGATCTATCTGTGCAATTTGACTATAGCAGACCTGTTCTACATCTTCTCTTTGCCTTTCTGGCTCCAGTACGTTTTGCAGCATGACAACTGGACCTATGATGCAAATCTGTGCAAAATCTGTGGCATACTCCTGTATGAAAACATCTACATCAGTGTGGGCTTCCTCTGCTGCATCTCCATTGACCGCTATCTAGCAGTGGTACATCCTTTTCGTTTCTATCAGTTTCGGACAATAAAGGCCGCTGTGGTAGTGAGCATCATAATCTGGGGCAAGGAAATTCTGATGAGCTGGTTTGTCTTTCAGTATGCTGATACTAGTATTGATGCAGAGAGTCATAAAATATGCTTTGAACATTATCCCATCAAAGATTGGGAGCACACGATCAATTACTACCGCTTCTTTGGTGGCTTCCTTTTCCCCTTCTTCCTACTGCTCTTTTCTTACTGTGGCATTTTACGAGTTGTCCGCAAGAGCCATGGTACGCAAAAGAAGACAAAAATCCAAATTAAACGTCTGGTTTCAAGCACAGTTATAATTTTCTTGGTTTGCTTTGGACCATACCACATCCTGTTGGTAATTCGCAGCTTGTTTGAGAAGAACTGTATGTTTGCAGAGAAAATCTTTAACATTTACCACTTTTCTCTCTTGTTGACTAGTTTTAACTGTGTTGCTGACCCAGTATTGTACTGCTTTTCCAGTGAGAGCACCTACCAGAATTTTGTCAAAATGAGAGACTCCGGTTTAACATGCCTAAGATGTTTAAGGACTAAAACCCAGGTATCCTACCAGATGAAAACTCTAGAAACCCTCAGAAAAAGCAACAGTGTACCAGCAGTTGAAGAGCCAGAGTTATTAAACAAACTACATACTGTTAATGAAATGAAAGACTCTTCCATTGTCAGTATAGACAGACTTTAGCACCCGTTAGAAAGGCAGACTGATCAAAAGTTTCCAGGTCTAAGTTTGGGCTTCAGTCTTTGGTTTATAAATGTATTGCAACTGCTTTACATTCTAAAGAGCTTAATAACTCATCAGTATTATAAGCAGACCTGAGTTGATACTCTTTCCACAGGGGGAATTCCTTAGTTCCCTTGAGTAACCCTGGGCCTTGACATAGGGCAGGGAAAATATACACCAGGTCAGTTTAGCTCAGGTCACATGTATATATTACTGACTCAGTATAGCGCTAGTCATGGGGAAGCTGCTTTTCTGATGACTGGACTGGCTGAAATAAGATGTTAGTGGTGTGAATTTTCCATAATGGTCTTTAATTGCTGATTGTTTGTCCATGTATTGACTTTATGAGAAAGCTGTCAAACTCTGTGATCACCTTGCTGAAAAGGTGGAAGATGGAACAAATTATGTAAAATGAAGTGATAAACATTTCCCAAAAGAACATCTTTTGTCTATGTGTATGTTTTCTGTAACTTTGTCCCAATCATCCTCAAGCCATGCAACAACCAGTGAGCAGGGAACGCAAAGACACAGCCAAACTAAAAAAGCAAAGGAAGCAGCCAACAAAATCATGAGAGATATATTAGAAGAGAATTCACAATGAAACTGTTTTCCATAACTGATAGTTAAGTTAATGTCTGTTGGGTCTTGAGCCACTGCTCTTTGGGCTTGATCCAGTGCCACTGATTCCCACTGACTTCAGTGGACACTCGATCTGGAACTTAGTGGGCAATTAATTTATTCCATGGACTTCAAAGGAAGCATTAGTTTGGGGGCACAGATAGAGTTGACACCACATGCCAGTGCACTGATTCACAGTATTTGAGGATACACATTCATTTAAATCCATACTCCACTCTAACCAGTTTAAAATTTGGATTGTTGTGTTTTTTCATGTTTCTGTGTTTTGTGCAGCACAGAGCATAAAGGCACTTAAATTATAATAAATTGTAGGGCAGACAGTGTGTTGAACAGGATGAGTTTAACTTCTGTGTCCCCCAACAGATGTTTTTAAAATTCTCTAGTTTGATCTGTTATAAAGGGAACCACTTTTCCTGGAATGCAGTGTCAAAATGCATTGTATGTAAAGTGATCCATAATGGCCTTTGGTTTACACACAGGGAACAGAAAAAACATAGGGAGGTCCTATTATACAACAAAATGTATTGGCAATAAAAGAATGGAAAGTCGCATATGTATAGGCTCCCACAACGCTTCCTACCCACATCTTGTTTCTTATACATCTTTGCTTTGCTAATCAATACTGCCTCACCTTTACTTCATCTCCTTTTTGAAGTCTAATTTTTGTGGCTTCTTGCCTTCTGCCCCTCACATCCTAATATCCCACCTGCACTGCTGCTCCTGGCATCCACCTTCTGCTTTCAAAGCTCTCCTTAAAACACACTAATTCTGTGCAGTGCAACCCACAGACAGACAATAACACACAGCAATGTAAATACCCAATATATTTAAAAAGACATTCAAAGGCAGATCTTTTGCATCTTGTCTGATTTGTGTTGTCTGTATGCTTAACAAGTAATACATACTGAACGCTGCACTGAAAATCACTGTGAAAGTATACACTAGAAATAATTAGGGAATACGTTTAATAAATAATGCAATGATTATATTTTCCTCCTATATTGATTTGTTCTGTGATTGGAGTAACTATCTTTTGGCTTTGGCCCACAGAGTCCATTTGTGAGACTTCAGATCATTCTCTCTTCCCTCCTTGTGCCAAAAGAAATCATATCCCCACTCCCAAAAGAGGATTAGGTCTGTTTACATTAACACTCAGCTTGTTTAGTTCATTTAAGTTTCATTATGCTGAGAGCTCCCACGATGCTGGGTTGATTTCCTTATACATGCACTTTTCTCCTGATCATTGTTATTTAACATTACTTCCTTCCAAACCTTTCCCATTCCATTCTGCCCTCTAGGTCACATGGCAGCAGTTCCAAATTGCACTAAGCAAATCTAGAATGTTGTTGGGAATGCAGCCTGCACAAACACATCTTTAACTATTCATTCTCCCTGATCTAAAATGGTGTTAGGCACACACCAGTTTTGGATTAAGAAGACTGAAGGCATTTGTTGCCTTGTTTATGTTAACTCTTTTATAGTCTTCCATGTCAATTAAAATATGGAGCTGGAATGAAGAGTATGGCATCTTACATGCAACTGTCATCTACTAGAATAAGGCTAATCTGAGTTGGTACATGCGTGGGGCCAAATTTCGTTGTCAGTGTAAAAGCAGATTGAAACCTGTGCAACTTAAAGACTTACTGATTCAAACATTCTTGACTAAATTGAGTGTTGTAAAATACATTTGTTACAGCTGCTAATTGGTGGTTACAGAGTTAAGTAAATGCAGTCTTAGTGGAGTGCTTTCATCCCCGCACTGGACTATGTGTGGATGCTGATGTGAGAGAGAGAGACACACACAAACCAGGCCTCTCTTTCACCAAAGGGAAATTTCTGCATAATGTCAGTTTCATTATTTCCCCATGCTTTACACAGGAGTCATGCAATGCTACTATTATTTCACTAATTCTGGTAAAGCTTCCCTTGTTTATTCACAATCAAAAGAATACACAGTCAGGGTGCAGGAACTGAAAATTGCTGAGGGTCTCGACAGACCACTTAATGATCTTTCCAAATGTTGTTTGTACCATTAGCTAACTATTGTAAAGCGCTTTGGATAAAAGCACTGTATTAAAAAATAACCCTTAATAATTAATGTTTTTGGGTTCTACACATAAAGGCACACAACTCATATTTTAATATCAGTAGTCTTACCTTTCTAATGCGATGGATGTGCCCTCTCTCCCCTGCCACGGCAGTGGGAAGGGGGTGGGGAGGATGGGCTCTGCCCCTCCACAGAGCTGAGGCTGGGAAGGAGGGCCATCGCTCCCTGCCAGCCGCAGCCCTGGAGTTGAGGAAAGTCGTCTCTTTCTATGGCCACCGCAGCCCTGCATGTCCCAAATTCACTCCACCCCCTCTTCTCACCCCACTGCCCCCTCCCACCTACCCCTTATTCCCCCCCAAGGCCACCACCTCACCTTACATGTGCGTCTTCTCCAGGGTCCAGGCACCTAATTAGTGGAGCCCCGCCTATGCAGCTCTACTAATTAGATGGGTGGCCCTTCATTCTCTTGTGCGCGGCTGCACAGGCACACACCTTGGAACTATCCGTGGACTACCTGAATGGAGCTCATGGACCACCGGTGGTCTGCGGACCACAGTTTGAGAACCTCTGGTGTAGATGATACATTTAGGACTTTCACTGCTATAAAGCCTCTTTTTTTTTTTAACCTGCACCTTTATTGGAGCTGCTTTCCATACTGTCTTTTAAAAACCAAGTTGCTACAAGCACTACTTCCTGTTGCAGCAATGTGGCTTAGTAAAACAGGAACAAGCAATGGTTACAACACTTCTGCATTTAATGGAAAGAGACACTTGATTTTTTCATGAAACACGGGTCACCTTTTACTATATAAGGCCATAGATTGTCTGAGTGAGTCATTATAACTAAGAGTTTTATGCTTATCAAACAGGAAAGATGGGCTTGTGGTGAAGGCAGGAGCCTGGGACTCTTGAGAGCTGCATTCAGGTCTGTGTCAGACTCTTGATTAAATAATTTAATCTCTCCATCTCTCATGTCTTAATCTGCCAAATGGGGCTAATGAAACCTCCCTATTTCACAGCAAAGTTAGAAGGATAATCATTAATGATTGTGAGGTGCTCAGACACTAGTGATGGAGGCCATATAAGTACTTTCAAGCCTTTTCTGGTCTTCCATACCTTGTTGTTAGATTGGGGGTGGAGAGATACTCTAATAGAAACTTTAGAGTTTAGAAATGGTTAGGGAAAAGGCATCACGGTATCTGGTCCAGAAGTTTTTCAATCATAACTGAGTGTATATTGTAGAAGGGCAGTCCATCCACTTCCATTTTGAGACTGGCAGTTATTCCACTACGGACTCCATGCTGTATAAGTGTCTTCAGTAACTTTTCTTCCTAAAACAAGGTATAATTAATATATTACTAATGTAACTAATAAGGCAAAGAATATTCCTCAAAAGCTTTCAATTAAACATTAGAAGACTGTGACCATATCTGCCTAAGAATTTATTTTGGCTAGCAGTATCAAAAACATTACCACTCTAAGGGGGCCAAAGGGTACTTTTAGTAGCAGGAAATGCAAATGCTAAGGAATTAACAAAAGGCAGTATTCATAGATACCCTTTAATTACTGTGCAATGTTAATGGTACCAAACCAAAAGCATATTAGTGTCCATTCAGAAATCTGAATCCACTGCATTGAGATTCTGGCTAGCTTCATGTTAGTAAATTTCAAAAAGTGGAACCAAACACATATTCACACAAAGCATCTTAAAGACTATCTGGTTCCCCCAGAAAATAATGGCTTAAAGCAGCCTGGATGTGACATGTTCTTTTAGGGCTAATCCTAACTGACTGCTTTTATTGGCTAGGGCTGGCAGTGTGCGTGTGTATGTGTGTGGGGGGTGTCCCCCCATAAGTAGCATAAATTCACCCGTGGGAGGGCTTCTGCCATCCTTTGGGCTTCTCATCACTAACTAACTTATTTCCTGATATATACAACAGTCGGAAACAGACAGATTTTAAAGAAAAGAAACAGGGGAAAAGAGAAAAGATGGGGAGATAGAGAAATAGAAAATACTGGGATAATCTGTGCAACCTATATCCAACTTTGCACAATGATCAGCACCCTCAGCCTCTACTGATTTCAATGAGACTTGAGGGTGCTTAGCACCACACCTGGTTGGATCCTAATACAATGAGAGGATAAACAGGAAGGAAAGAAAAGAAACATTTTTAGTACTTGTAGTTCGCTTGATACAAGAATTCATAAACCAAAAATGTCAAGTATTCCCGTTCATGAAATGGACACTATTTGTACAGAAATGTTTCAAACCCTACTGATTACAATAGTTTTACTACAGTGTTTGGATATATGAATGAAGTATGCTGTTGCATTATTATACATATGTATAATGTACTTTTGTGTGTGATTACATTTGAAATTTTTTTGGAAGCACTGGAATAGTCTCCCAAAGCCAGTTAACAATTGAAAATTTGTTAGCTGGTACCCTGTTTTTCTAACTGTACCCCTTAATGATTGCTATCTTTCTTAAATGTCCTGATCCATGTGATATATATTTCACAGCCAAAGCAGTCTTAAATAAGACACAGCTTTTACAGTAAAGAACCAGAAAATGCCTAGGTACATTATGTCAAACTGTGCACAGCAACCAGTTAATTAACTTCTTACAGAAAGCATCTGGCTTCAGCTTTTGCATAAGTGCCAATTTTCATAAGATGGTGACATGATTCTGATCATAACTGTGCTTTAACATCTAAATATATCAAGTGCAGAATCCAGCTGTAAATTTAAGTATGAGCCCTTTCCCCATGCAAAAAGTTTCAGAGTAGCAGCCGTGTTAGTCTGTAGCTGCAAAAAGAACAGGAGTACTTGTGGCACCTTAGAGACTAACAAATTTATTTCAGCATGAGCTTTCGTGAGCTACAGCTCACTTCTTCGGATGCATAGAATGGAACACACAGACATGAGATATTTATACACAGATCTTGGGAGACAGGCCAGTCCTCGCTTATAGACAGCCTCCCAGCCTGAAGCAAATACTCACCAGCAATCGCATACCATACAACATAAATATTAACCCAGGAACCTATCCTTGCAACAAAGCCCGATGCCAGCTCTGTCCACATATCTATTCAAGTGACACCATCATAGGACCTAATCACATCAGCCACGCCATCAGGGGCTCGTACACCTGCACATCTACCAACGTGATAGATGCCACCATGTGCCAGCAATGCCCCTTTGCCATGTACATTGGCCAAACCGGACAGTCTCTACGCAAAAGAATAAATGGACACAAATCTGACATCAGGAATCATAACATTCAAAAACCAGTGGGAGAGCACTTCAACCTCTCTAACCACTCAGTGACAGACTTGAAGGTGGCAGTTTTGCAACAAAAAAACTTCAAAAACAGACTCCAAAGAGAGACTGCTGAACTCGAATTAATATGCAAATTAGATACATTTAACTCAGGCCTAAACAGAGACTGGGAATGGTTGGGTCATTACACTAATTGAATCTATTTCCCTATGTTAAGTTCGCCTCACACCTTCTATGGGTCATCTTAATTATAACTTCAAAAGTTTTTTTTCTCCTCCTGATGATAGCTCATCTCAATTGATTAGACTCTTCCTGTTGGTATGCACACTTCCACCTTTTCATGTTCTCTGTATGTATAAATCTCATGTCTGTGTGTTCCATTCTATGCATCCGAAGAAGTGAGCTGTAGCTCACGAAAGCTCATGCTGAAATAAATTTGTTAGTCTCTAAGGTGCCACAAGTACTCCTGTTCTTCATGCAAAAAGTGTCGCTGAACGCAAAATGATGTAAACTAAATTTCTCCTCTGGACTCATGAGGGACAAACAAACTAGATGGATTTATTCTCATCTTGTAGCTATAATTCTTTTACCTTTAGCAAGTACTTGCTAAAGATCTCTGGCCTGACTACACTGAAAAAGCTTCTTCTGTTTAATACGATGAGATTGTCTCTGCTAAACTACATTCTACTGTCAGATATGTTACTCTGTGTATGTCTGTAATGGGCAAACACAATGTGTAACACCTTTCCTTAGCTGTGGAGTTCTTTGCAATTCACTCTCAAATCAATGTTTACAAAAGTACTTTAAACTGAGCGCAAAAATTAGGGCAACAAGAAATTCTAATTAAATAGACGAAATAGCAAGTAATACAGTAGAAATACACTGATTTGCATTAGTAATGGGGAAAACCCATTTGTGAATTTAACGAGTGAATAAATAATAGTAAAACAAGGATAGTACATCTTTATATGCTGTTCATTTATGCAGACAACTATAGTTCAGCTTGAATTTGTGATAGTACATAATGTGTGAGTGAATGATGTGTAGTATATTTCGTAATACTAATAATGAAATTTTAGCCATACAGCAACTCCTAAAAGAAATGGTTCTTTGAGATGCAGATCTACTGGAAGAAGAAACTTACTCTAGTGGTGGTTCTTCAAGATGTGATAAAGACGTGTATTCCACTTAGATGCATGAGCGGAGCTGGAGATTTTGCCTGACAGTACCTATAGAGGGGTGGCACCTCATGGCTGTGGCCCTTCCCCTGGCTATATGAGACAGCACCACCCTGCTGAGTTCCTCCGTTCTGAATGCCCCTGAGAGAAGACTCCAATGCACAGGGGATGGAGGGTAGCCTGTGGAATACACATCTGCATAACATCTTGAAGAACCACAGTTACAGTAAGTAACCGTTTCTTCTTCTTCTTCTTCAAGTAGATGTAGAAGTGTATTCCCCTTAGGTGACTCACAAGCAGTACGCTGTCCAGGAGAGGCGTGCTAAGGGTCTATCGAAAGCGGGATCACAGGACTGTCCTTCTAAAGCTTGCATCCACTTTGGAAGATGCGATAATAGCATAATGATCTGTAAACGTGTATGAATGACCATGTGGCAAATATCAAATATGGAAAAGTCACTGAGGAACACTATCACCATTGCTTGCACTCTCATCAAATGAGACCATATCAACTGAGGAGGTACAGTTCAAGCTATCTTGATATGCACAATCTTGATACAGAGATGGTCTGTGAAGAGACTGCTTGCCCCTTTGTGCGGTCTGCATATGCCATGAACAGGTGAGGCAAACCACGAAACACTTCAGTCCTATCTAGGTAAAAGGCTAGACATTGTTTGACATCCAAACTATGGAGGTACTGTTACTCCGGGGATGAATGCATCTTAGGAAAAAATACAGGTAAATACACTGCCTGGTTCAAATGAAACTGAGACCCCACTTTGGATAAAGACCTTGGGTGTGGTCATAAAGTTACCTTGTCTTTGAAGAACTGTATGTAAGGAGGCCCACCCATCAGGGCCTGCAACTCTCACACCCTCCTTGTAGATGTAATGGCTACGAGGAATGTGGTTTTTCTGAGACAAAAGGGGCAGTGGACAGGAAACAAGGGGCTTGAGTAGAGGGTCCATTAAAGCCGCCAGAACCGTATTTAGGTCCCACAAGGGGACTGGCTCACAGACCAGAGGATTAAATGGAGAAGCCCTTTTTAGAAATCTTGTCATCAAGGCATTGGAAAAGATTGAGTTTCTGTGAACATGAAAGATTGCTGCTAGATGCACTCTTAGTGAACTGACTGCAAGGCCCAGTTTCTGTAGATGTAGTACAGAGGCGGGCAAACTTTTTGGCCTGAGGGCCACATCGGGTTTCCAAAATTGCATGGAGGGCTGGTTAGCGGAGGCTGTGCCTCCCCAAATAGCCAGGCATGGCCTGGCCCTGCTCCCTATTCTACCCCTCCTACTTCTCGCCCTCTGACAGCCTCCCCGGAGACTCTTGCCCCATCCAACCCTCCCCCCCCAGTTCCCTGTCCCCTGACTGCCCCCCCCAATCCAACTCCTCCTCTCATTCCTGACTGCCTCCGCCCCGGGGACCCGTGTCCTATCCAACTACCCCTTCTCTGTCCCCTGACCGCCCCTGGAACCTCTGCCCCTGACTGCCCCCCACCGCCCAATCTGACCCCCCCCGTCTCCTTCCTGACTGCCCCCTGAGGACTCCTGCCCCCAATCCACCCCCCCTTCCCTGCCCTCTGACTGCCCAAACCCCTATCCACCCCCCCACCCCGACCACCACCCTAAACTCCCCTGCCCTCTATCCAAACCCCCCCAGCTTCCTGCCCCCTTACCACTCTGCCTGGAGCACCGGTGGCTGGCGGCACTACAGCTGTGCTGTCCAGAGCACCAGGAAAGGCAGCTGTGCCACCAGGCTGGAGCCAGCCACGCCACGCCACTGCACAGCACAGAGCACCGGGTCAGGCCACGGTTCTGCAGCTGTGCAGCCCCAGGAGCTCGCAGCTCCGCCACCCAGAGCATTGCGCCGGTGGCGGCGCAAGCTGAGGCAGTGGGGGAACAGCAGGGGAGGGGCTGGGGGTGTGCCTCCCAGGGCAGGAGCTCAGGGGCTGGGCAGGCGGGTCCCGCGGGCCGGATGTGGCCCGCAGGCTGTAGTTTGCCTGCCTCTGATATAGTAGGTACTCCAAGGTGTCCTGGATAGAAGATTACACCGGTTGGATCCCACATGGAAGACCTCTTCCACTTTGCTAAGTAAGCCATCTTAGTAGAGGACTTCCTGGATACTGAGCACTGCTCTTTCTCTTCATTAAACCATGCAGCAGCCTCACTGTAAGGTATAGGAAGGTAAGTGCAGGATGGAGAGTGATGCCATGGTTCTGAGTGAGCAGGATGCAATGGGGAAGAAGTGGTGTAGGAGGCTGAACCAATGGTTCAAGACGGTCCAAGAACCAGTACTGCCTCAGCCATGCTGGAGAAATGAGGATGAGCTTGGCCTGATCCACCTTGAGCTTGAGGATGACCAGAGGAATGATTGGGATAGGGGAGAACGTATACAGAAGAGTCGACTGCCAGCTACAGTGGAAGACATCAGAGAGGGAGCTCGGGTTGAGACACCTCCACCAAGAGCTCAATAGGTGACACTTCCTGTTTTTGCTCATCACAAACAGGTTGACCATGGGAATGCCCCATGTTGCAAGGATGACCCGGAGGACCCTCGCCTTCAGGGACCACTTGTGACTCAGGTAGAAAACCCCACTTAGATGGTCCATGAGACAATTCTGCATGCCAGGCAAGTGGACAGCTATCAGAGTGATGTCCTCTTAAATGCAGAATTGCCCAGGTTGATCATCTCTAGGCACAGTAACCTACAGTGTGCTCCCCCTTGTTTGTTCACACAGTACATTGTGGTGGTATTGTTGGTGAGTAT
This sequence comes from Mauremys mutica, assembly GCF_020497125.1. Taxonomy (NCBI): domain Eukaryota; kingdom Metazoa; phylum Chordata; order Testudines; family Geoemydidae; genus Mauremys; species Mauremys mutica. The sequence continues at coordinate 31,135,515 of NC_059075.1, forward strand.
GTGAACAATGCATTGTGGATTGCCGAAAGCTCCAGCATGCTGCTATGGAGTGAGGCTTCCTGTTCCAACCATAGACACTGTACTCTCAGTGAGTCCAGATGTGCTCCCCAACCCTGAAGGGAAGCATTGTAACTACTGACTTATTTGGAGAGAGCTGACCGAAGGGGATGCCCTGCCATACATTGTGTGGGCATGCCCATCACTGTAAGGAGTACAGGACTAGTGGAGGAAAGGTGAACCAAACTGTCCAGAGAATGCAGGGCAGGGTGGTAGACCATCTACCACATGTGAAGGGGGTGAAAGTACAGCCTCGCAAATTTGACTACGTGTACAAGCAGATATGTGGCCCAACAGGCACAGACACACCTGGACTGTTGTGGAGGGCTGAGAATGTAGACTAAGGCAGAGATGTTGAACTGCATGGACGTGATCAGTCAGCAGGAACACCCTTAACATCATAGAATCTAACAGGGCCCCAATGAACTCGATTTTTGATGGAAGCGAAGATTGACTTTATGGTGTTTAAAATGAGACCCAGACGGTTTAGCAAACACAACATGGTGTTGATGTAGGCAACAACTTCCTCTCTGGAGCTGCTTCTTAGTAGCCAGTCATCAAGGTACGGGAAGATGTGGATTCCCTTCCTCCTGAGATATGCCATAACCTTGGCCATGCATCTGGTGAAAACTCAAGGGACAGAAGAGAGGCCAAATGGGAAAACCATATACTAAAAGTGGTGTTCTCCTACAACGAAATGGAGAAACTTCCTGTGGCTTGGTAGAATCGCCACATGAAAGTAGGTCCAGAGCAGCAAACCAGTCGTTCTGAGACAGTGCAGGGAGGATAGTCAATACAGTAAACATCTGGAACCTCATGTATTTGATAAACTTGTTGAGACCACAAAGATCAAGGATGGGTCTTTTTCCACCCTTGGGCTTGGGTGTCAGGAAGTACTAGAAGTAGAAGTCTGGTGTTCTGGAAGAACTTCCTCCAGGTTCCACCACTCCCAACGCTAGCTGAGAGTGGACCTGCTCGATGAGCAGTGTCTCATGAGAAGGGTCCCTGAAGAGGGCTGGAGATGGGAGAGGAGGTGTAGAGAGCAACTGGATGGCATAACCTGATCTGACATTGTGTAGGACCCAGTTGTCGGAAGTAATTGATCCTCAAACATTATTAACGTGGTCTAGCCTGTCCCCAAAGGAGTAGGGGGGAAGAAGAAGGTGTAGCAATGACTGGAACAGTGCTCTGGACCAAGGAGTCAAAATGAGCACATAGAGGGTACAGGGGGAAGACACATGGACTGGCCAAACCCCAAGCTTGACTGCTTCCTCTTGTGGGAACAATCCCTTTTTCTTGGGTAGTCCTGCTGTTTTGGGAGGAAGAAATGCACAAAGGAGTGATGCAGGCAGTACTACTGCTGCTGAGCACCATAGTGGTGCCTCTGTGTCAACAATGTGTATCTCCGCAAGAATCTCAAGATAGCCCTGGAGTCCTTAAAGGAGCACTAGTGTGTAATTGATCTTTTCCGAGAACAAGGTCCATCTGTCAAAAGGCAAGTCCTCGATGGTTTGGTGGACATCATGCGCAATTCCAGAGTTTTGCAGTCAGTAAGCCCTCCTCGCAGTGATTACAGAATCCATCACCCTGGCCAAAGTGTCTACAACTTCAAGAGCAGACTGCAGGGATGTCTTGGGCACCAAGCAGCCTTCCATGACAAACACCCAAAACTCCTCACAAAAGGTCTCAGGCCCACAAATTTGTACATAGCTGTCCAATTAAGGAAATTATATTTGGACACCAAGACTTGTTGATTGGTGATCCACATCTGTAGGGACAAGGACGTGTAGACTTTCCAGACCAGAAGGGCCAACAGCTTGGAGTCTCTGATGTTAGCGGTGGACTTTCCGCACTGTCGAGCTGTGTCACTAACCACCATTACAACCAGGGAATTCAGAGCCGAATGGGAATATAACTCCTCAAATCCCTGCACAGGAACAAAATAGCACTTTTCCATGCACTTAGCCAGTGGCAATACCGAGGCCGGTGTGCTCCGGAGGGCTTTTGCTGGTTCAAGAAATGCATCATTGATTGGGAGGGTAACTCTCCAGAGACAGATGGCTGCAGAATGTCCACCAATTTGTGGGTGTTCTCATGCAGGAACTCTGCCTGAATGTCAAGGGACATGGATACAGTGTAAAAGGTCACAGTATGCCTGAAAGTCCTCCAGTATGGAAGGGGAGGATAAATCGGACAGAACAGCATCATCTGGAGATGAGGACAATGTTCTTGATTGAGCCAAAGCTGGATCTTGCTCCCGGGATAACTTACCCAGATGGGAGGACTCCGGAGGCTCTACAAGGAGGAGACCCGCTGATGCCTGGGCTTGCAGCTGTTCTTCAACCATCACTGTTGATTTGGTGAATTATCTTGCCATTGAATGTAATGAGGAGTGGGATCTCTGCAAGCGAGGGACATCCTACTGAGTCCAAGGAGGCCACTGACATGAGTAGGACATTGCTGGCCAGTAGGCACCAGGTCAGGGACCTCTGTCCTGACCACAGGGTGCATGCCAATCCTGGGAGCCATAACAGTCCATTAGCGGCCCGCAGTGCTCATTGAGTGATGTGGAGCAGGAGGAGGATGACCCCAACTTGGATGCAGAAGAGTTCTGGGATCTTGGTGACGGGGTGGAGCAACAGCAGAGGAAGAGGGTAAGTGATCTGATTCATCCATCGCCCAGAATGAGGTAGGAAGTGGTGCCTCAGATGAGAGCACATGCCTGTGCCAAAAGCCGTGTCGGTCCTGACGCAAATACTGGTACCAGGGTGCCCAAGTGTATAGATGTCGAGGGTGCTTTATTATCTTAACTGGGCACTTGGCCAGAGCACTAAAAGCAACTGTATTTGAGAGGTAACTGCCAGCAGAAAACACAAACAGTCTGGAATTTCTTGCTCAGTTTTTATCTTTTTACACTAATGGAGTAAGGTGTGCTCAAGAAATTTGCTGCAGTGTTTAACTGTTCCAAGGTTTACAGTTAGAGGCATCATAGCCTCTTGACAGAGAATTTGTAATTTTCTTTCTCCCTACAGAGCTGTTTCCATTAGTTTTATCTGAATGAATGTTAGCATTGAACCTTCAAGGGTCCTTCCCATTATCAGATCATTAGCAAGACTGCTAGCTGTAGAACTTGGTAATACAAATGCAAGACAGGATTTGTTCTGTGAGATACTGTGTTTAATTACAATACCTCTCAAAAATAACTAAAAAGTGCATGCACTGTTCTGAGAAACTTTTTGTAATACCTGATGATTTAAGCACATGATATGAAGAAATAGTCCTGAGTATCCTGTTTTTGTTGTATTTGCCTAACCTGGAATATTAATTTAGTTTTTCTAGTGTTAAATAACAAACCTGTCACCGTGATTAGTGTGAGATATTTTGATGGAATTTTAAGTGGAAACTATTGTGAGCTCAGTAGAAATACTACTGTGATGAATACAGGATGGATGGATGGACAGAAGTTGCCTAGGACTTTGCTTGCAGATCACACAAACAGTATTGACTGTTTCCAAGCCCTTATGATGGTCATTCTGCCAATGAACATTTAGGAAATCCAGACTGGTGTGTAATTGACACAGTATACCAGACCCTGCTCTCTTAATGATGTTCCTTTTTATTATCAAAGAAAAAGTATAACTATGACTCTTCTCTGCCATTTTGAAAACCTCCACAGGATTACAGATTTACACCTAGTTCTGAGTTGTATTGGTGAAATATGTTTGAAACTTCAGAACTTCAATTATCTCTCCCTTCTTTAATTTAGAAAAAACTGAAACAGTGGACATAAAATCTGGTAAATAAAATTCACTCCTGGGCTTCAACCTGTGATAATCAATTTCAGCCAAGAACACTTTTACAGTTGGCTCCCTCAAATGGAAACCTTTAGATTTCCAATTATAATCTTACTGTCAGGCATCAAATCAGTTTCTACCAACATAAACATAATAAGGAGGGAAGAAAGGTTATAATTCAAGACAGAGAGCAGTGTTACTGTAAATTGAAAAAACAATAAAACCCTGTTAGGGGATTGGAGAACCCCTTCCCTCCCAAAATGCAATTTTACATGCTCCTGTGTCCCGGGGATGTGGCACCTTTGCCCTTGTTTTAATGTTTATCTTCTTACCACCTGTTTCACATTTTCTAGCAGTAGGGGAAACCATGGTTGGGCATGTCTGGACATGCTAATTATGTGACATGTGACCATCACAAGACACATGAGTAACTTAGAATCTATACCGGGTGTTAAGAGCTTCTCTTTGTGGTGTTATGGTGACAGACTCTGAACAGCCCACAACCAGTATGCCTTGCTGGATCACCCAGCAGGGAGGGCGATTGTTTACTTTATTTGCTATAATATAGCCTAGGATCACGTAATCTATTGTAGTTTTCAACAAATGGTTAAAATCCACCTGGTCTCTCTCAAACTTAACTGAATTGCTTTAGGGGAAAGGCAGCTTGTAACATCCTAGAATTGTTTATACTGAACCTTCAAATTGTTTATACTACTGATTCTGTCGAAATACTCAAAAAAAACCCCAACCAAACAAAAAAAAACCAGCAGCAGATATATTCAGAGGACAAAGTCTACATATTTTTGAATATTTATAAAATGATTTTCATGCTGCTGAAAGGAGTCTGGCAGCCACTGAGAGTGAAATCTTTTTTTTTTTATCCAAGGAACAGGTACAATACAGATACTTTCAGTATACAAGATTTCTCATGTTGCCCCATTAATTTGCCTCAACCCCATTCTGGATGGCACATGTATAAGAATAAGAAGGAGGTTCAGTTTTCCATTCTCACATAATCAGTGCACCCTTTCCTGAGAAAGTTGGTTGTGGTATGTGCTCTTGTCCACTGGGAATTGGACTGAGAGCCCAAACTCATTTCCTGTAGCCCATTAAATAGCTATGGGCTACAGGAAACCAGTGACCAATAGCTGAACCAGTGACCAATAGCTGAAGGTGTCAACATCCCATTAGCAATTCTCTAACCTATCCACAGAGAATACCTTAGTAATGGATGGAAGTGCTGATGCCCAGTTTGCCTTCTTGGACAATCTGGGGAACCCAATAGCTTTCCTCAGATAGCGATCGTGTATTTCACAGGTGTTGAGGATATACAGAGCACAAGCAACAGCATAGCCTCCCCAGTTAGAGACCCCTGCAAGAGAAAGTCACCATGAAACTGGACAGTAAAAATTAAATGTAAAAAGTTTTTAAAAACTTGTGAGTGAACCTAATCCACATAAGTCTCAAAGGGTGGGGGGAGAGGTAGGAATGTCCTAATATTCATTTGGAACAATAAGGGTTTTTTAATGAAATCTTTTAAGATAACACAAACATTTCTCACAGTACATTGTACACACCCTACTAGTTTACTAAATTCTGAAAAGTTACTGTACTACTCAATCTAGAGCTATGCTTTGAAATTAACTATGTTGAAAAACTCAGCTGTAAGGGCTAAAGACTGGAGATGTCTCTAGCTTTCCACATTACTTTGATAGGTTAGTTGCCAGTGACAAAGTTAGCCACAATCAGAAACCAAATTATGGACCAGTGGTGGAATACACAATTTGATGGGGTTTATTAGCAAGATTTTCCTAGTGCCTGTTTTGGATTGAAATAGTCTATAAGAACAGGCACGTGCTGTTTCATTAACTGTTCCACAGAGATATTCTATTTTTAATATGTCTTACAGTTGTTTATTTTTATCCTTGCAGAAACATTTTACCAGGAAACATCTCATGGGGAATTCTACAGCATCAACAATTTTCCTGCAAGCTATTATTAGATTACCTATGTTATATTAGATGCATCATATAGCTTATTGACATGCCTCTGAAATCAGTCCTTCAAAGTACATATTCATATTTGGGGTGATACTAATTATCTAACAATAAATGAGAGAGCCAGGAATAGAATTGAAGAGTCTTGACTCCCAGGCCTGTGCTTTGACTCCTAAATCATGTTTCATCTCACTTGGTGGATACAATTCTTGTCATTCACGTTCACATTTGGGTATCTTCTGTAATATAAAAGTTCCTAACTTTGCTATATGCTGTATTTGTCTGTCTAATTTAGAGTTGAGCAAAGTTTTTTAGCTGTTTGTGTGAACTTTTATTTCAGATCCAATAAGCGCAGGTTTGCAGCTACTAGTTTAGTTTGGGGGTTTGTGGTTCAAACAAGTGCAAAAACTTAAAGGGAAATGGTCAAAACCAGAATTTCACTTGGCTTTGCCAAAGCCATGGATTCTGTGTGGCTTTGACTAAACCAAGTCTTGCCAACTTTTGCAAACTTAAGATGAGCTGAGTTACCAGCTTTTCCAAAACCAGGTGATATTTGCATGGTGTCAGATTTTATATTGAAAGTTTTATAAAGTTCATAGCTTATTCCTTTTGTTCACAAAGAGCATAGGCCATGTAAAGAGTTCAGCCATTTTATGGGAAGAGCAGCTGTGATGAAAACAGCAAATGACTGTCTGTGGACTGCTGATGAAGTCTATAATTCTTCCCCCCAACTACTTCCCATTTCTGTACCATTGGTGTTGGAAATCTAGCCTCCCCACTCCCTTCTATTAAACTGACCTTCCATTATTATACATACATGGGCACCCATTGCACTGAGCTATAGCACAATATAGACCACACAATTTGTAAATCTGTCATTGCTGAATCTGTCTCCTTCACTATTAACTTCTCTAAAGTCTGCTTTGTGCTGGCCAAGTCAATAGGGTAGGAAAAGGTTCTAAACATGAAGTTGTATTTATGTTTTGTTACATGCAAAATTTAGAATGCATAGAAGCCCTGTAGACGTTATTTGATAGAGTTCGCATCACCCCATACGGAGTATATTGCAATTGATTTTATCCTGGTATGGTACACCCCCAGGGCACTAACAAATACATGAAAACTTATATGAATACAAAGTTCATTTAATTCCTGCATAGAAGATGGCTGTACAGTTCTCCTTGAGAGTCAAATGATTTTAATAGTTATTTAGGGTGGGAATTTTCGTAAGTACTCAGTGTTGGTCTAGTTCTGCTCCCATTGAAGTAATGCTGACTTTAATGAGAGCAGAGCTATGCCAATACCGAGCACTGACTTCAATGGGAGCAGAGATAGGCTGAATGCTTTTGAACACAACACCTTTAATTGCTTAGTACAGTTTCTACATTAAATTAACAGCAGTCTAAAAGTTAAAAAGGCTTCAAAGTAACTCACAAACAGGATTCTAGAATCAAGTGATGATCTTTGATCTTTTATTTTGCAGGAACTCATTATGAAAAGTTCAATCCTGTTGCATGCTGAGCATTCTCCATTTTCAGTTATACCAGGGGAAGATGTGGCTGCTCAACACCTCACAGGATTGGGCACAAAACAGAGAAAGCTCACCGTACCTGAATGCTCAGTAGGTCATTTAGAGAAAGTGACAAACCAAAATTAATCTGCAACACATGTGCTTTGTTCTCAATATTTTAAAACTTACCGGCTACAATAGCGAAATCAGCTTCAACGTCACAAGCTATAACATCTCCATTTTTTATGTGCTTCCTTACAGCTTCTTTTACTTTTCCCATTCCAAGTTCATTTCCTCCATCCCCAATGCCTTCATTAAAAAATAAAAAAGATCCCATGAGTATCCAAACCACCTTACAAATACAAACCCATTTATAAGCTATCCAGTGCCTCTCACAAGGGTCTGTGTATAACAGGTTAGCCCTCTTGAACTGTTTCAAAAGTGTCACAAAACAGGAAATCACAAAAACAATAGGTGAAAACATTGTAGCGAGGGGGTGTGGTCTCCCTCCCTGACAGATGGGGAGAGAGTTGCGACTGCCCCCTGGTTCCATGATTGCATCATTCATGGGTAAAGTGATTTTAGATTATGCTGATGTTTGCAGGATTGGGGGAGGACAGCATATGCTTCTTAGCCACCATTTTAGCTTGGTGGTCTGTCACATGAGTCACAGACAAAGAAGAGCCCCTGTGAGAGGCTGTAGTTGGTGAACTGTGTTCTGGGGGATCCATGCTTCTGGTTCAGATGTTAGCTAGAGAGACTTCTCCATGAGCAGCAGTTTAAGCTGCAAGTCTCTGGCTTTCCTGGTCCGGGCTGTCAATTTGTGACAATGAGGGTACTTTTGAGGCATGTGTGCTTTGCCTAAGCAGCAAACACACTGAGCATGCCCGTCCGACACTGGGATTGATAGCCTACAGGTGAGGCACTGTTTAAAGCCCAGAGAACCAGGCATGTCCCTGAGGAGAAAGTTTCGTCCTCCTCCAAGGGGGGAGGTGTGAGTAACGGTTCAACAAAAACCTATTTCTAGTTGGGATACAAATAAGGTGGTTTTTTTTTTTTTAAATAAACAGGGACTAGAAAATGAAAGGAGTTAACTATCTCTAACAAAACTAGAACTAACTAAGGTATACTACACTAACTAAGCTCTTTGAGGCACTGCTGAATGCTCCGATTTGTAGCCACGGACAGTAGAGAAGGGGGGGGCTGGTCGCACAGTGGTAGTTAACCGCCTGAGGCAGCACGAGATGGGGACTGCGCATGTGCAATCTAACCAGGCACTACTACCACAAATCTCTGATTACAAGCACAGGAGCACTCAACACCTTAAGTGGAGCACCCATAGGGACATCACTTGAAGAAGAAATATAATTATGATATATTTTGTACAAAGTATGCCTTGTGAGGTATTCTAAAAGTATTAATATGTTAAACATTAATACTCTGTTGGATTGTATTTGTTGTTATTGTATGTGAAGTTATGAAGTTTTGCTAAGTATGTGTTACTTGAAAGATGTTGTGAAGTTGGAAACACCCACAACTAGCCTTTCACGTACAACAATGAAGAAGCTGAACAGTGCTAATGACCCATCAACAAAGACAATGGACCATGGAAAAGGCTTGTCCTCACCTGGGAACCCTTCAGACAGCCTGTGGATAGTGTGACAAAGTCCCTCTTCTACCTTGGTGGGTCCTGCGCTTCTTGGCGGATTTGCTCACCTCAGTGATCTTCCCCTCTGGTGGAACCCACAGTCTGGATCAACAACTCCTCCAGCAGCACACCCTCTCAGTCTCAGCTCCTTGTGCCTCTTGCTCCCAGCTCCTCACACACACTTCTCTCCTCTGGCTCCTTCCCCCCTAGACTGGAGTGAGCTCCCCTTTTTATACCAGGTGCCTTGATTAGCCTGTCCTGATTGGCTGCAGGTGCTCCAATCAATGTAGCTCTCTCCGGTGCCTTCTAGAAAGTTCTTAATTGGCCCCAGGTGCCTTGATTAGCCTGGAGCAACTGCCATTTTGGTTCCCATGGTACTAGGGATTTGCTTAGCCTGGAGCTAACATACCTGCTCCTCAGTACTTTCCTGTAGCCATCCGGCCTTGCTCCATCACAATAGCTGCTATGACTTAGTGAGGCATGCAAGGACATGTGACCAGACCACATGATATTGAACTCCATTTTGGTACCTGTATTTTTCCACAAAGGGGGCTGGGAACTTGGCTTAGAACAAAGGGATTCCCACCCTATGAAGAAACTATAAAAGATGGGGAGTGACATCATTTCAGGGCCTCACTCCCCACACAAGAGAACACCTGAGGAACAAAGACTGAACCGGGGGAAGTGCTGGTTCCAGGCTAAAAGGATTTCTAGCCTGTGTATGGAAGCTTGATGGACTGTTTGTACTATCTAACAGGGTGAGACACTGTTTGATTAAAATCCTGTGTAGTATGTTAGGCTTAGATTGCATTCTTGTTTATTTGCTAGGTAATCTGCTTTGATTTGTTTGCTATCACTTATAATCACTTAAAACCTATCTTTCTGTAGTTAATAAACTTATTTTATGTTTTATCTTAACCAGTTTATTTTTGAGTGAAGTGTTTGGGAAAATCTCAACTCAGTTAACAAAGGTGTTGTACATATTTCTCTCCACATCAAGGGAGGGGCGTACTGGGTAATAAATTCATACGGGTTAGGTTTTGACCAGGGAATGACAGTAGAGATCTGGAGTCCTAGGGCGGGGAACTGGGGTTATTTTGGCTGTAGCCTCTCTATTTTTGGTTCATGCAGTGGCTGGCCAGAGCCTATATGTAACTGCAGCTGGGTGTGTCCCTGCCTGTATGAATGCTGGTGGGAGTGTAGGACTGGGCGTGGTCTGCAGCTTGTCACAGCAGCAGTGTGTGAGAAGGAACCCAGGCTGGGGAGTCAGAGGACTCAGTGGTACCCCAGTTCTATGTTGCACCCTGAGGGGGGTTCGTCACAGTTTTGTTCTTGATCAATGGGAGAAAATGGGAACACCCATTGCGAACTGCCCATAGCTCCAATAGATTTATGTGAAGGAGAGATTCTGCTGAGGACCAGTGGCCTTGGACAGTGTGGGTGTTCAAGTGTTCTCCCCAACCTAATAGGGAGGTGTCCGTGGTTATTACCATCACTGGAGCGTGTTGGACGAAGGGAACCCCTGAGCAAACATTGGTTGGTCGTGTCCACCAATGTAAGAAGACCTTTACCTGTTTTGGCATGGTGAGGCATTTGTGTATATTGTATCTGTTTGGGATGTAGACAGTACAGAACCAGGCCTGCAGGCAGCGCATGTGTAGCCTTATGTGTCTGATGACAAATGTTGTTGCTGACATGTGACCCAGTAATTGTAGGCAAGTCTTGGCCAAGATCTGGGGGCTGTTCACTGCTGTGAAGATGAGATTTCATAAGGCTGTGAAACGTTGCTGAGGCAGGGAGGCTGTAGCTTCCAGAGAATTGAGGTAGGCTCTGATGAATACCAGTTTTTGTACAGGTATCAGTGTTGATTTTTGTATGTTTATTTGTAGTCCCAGATGTGTAAAGAGACCTACCGTGTTTTGTGTAGCCTCTATTGTCTCTGGTTGGGTTGGCATTGTCAGTAAGCAATCACTGAGATAAGAAAAAATTATAATTCCTTATCTTCTGAGATGAGCCATGACCACCGCAAGGACTTTTGAGAAAACCCAGGGGATGTGGATAGTTCGAAGGGCAGGACCCTATGCTGGAAATGTTCTGTTCTGAGGATAAACCTGAGAAACTTCCTGTGTGAGCATTGTATCATTATATGAAAATGTGTGTCCTGCAGACTGAAGGCTGAGAACCAATCCCCTCTTTCCAATGCTGGACATATGGTTGCTATTGTGATCATTTGGAAATGTTGGGTCTTCATGAATTTGTTGAGCTGTTTCAAGCCGAGAATGGGCCTCATCCTTCCATTTTTTCTGAGTTAGAAAGTAGTCTGAGTAAAAACACCTTCCACTGTGTTGAATTGGTACAGCTTCTAGCTGTCTAAAATGGGTTACTTCCTGTCACAGTAGTTGGCAGTGAGCTTCTTTTCCTGAGACACCATGGGAGAGCCTCTGTCAAAGCTATCGTGGGAGACAGTTGTCCAGGTGGGAGTCTGGGTGCAGGGATTTCTCCAACATAAGGAGTTTTAGTTGTAATTCTCTGGCTTTCCTGATGTGGGCTCTCAGTTTATCACAGTGTGTGCACTTCTGTGGTATACGTGCTTTGCCCAGGCAGTGAACACACTGCGAATGCCCATCTGAGATAGGAATTGAAAGCCTGCACGTCAGGTAGCGTTTGAAACCCGGGGAGCTGGACATGCCCCTCTGAGAGGGGTTTTCTCACTCAAGGGAGAACAGCCCTAATCTAAGGGGTCACTAACAACTGAAACTTATCCTGAGAGAATTTTTTTTTAAACCATAACAAAATAATAAAACAGTTAACTATGTGAACTAAGTTCAATAAAGAGGTGCTGCTAAGTGCTCTGACTGAAGCCAAAGGCAGCAGAGAAGGAACTGAGGGTGGGGGGTTGTCCACGCAATGCTATGTAACCACCTCAGGTAACACGAGACAGGGATGACGCATGCACATCCCAACCGAGCACAGCTACTACAAATCTCTAATTACCAGCGCAGGGGCACCAGAACACCTACAGTGAAGCACCCACAAGGACACTCCTCGAAGACAAACTGGACTGGACTTCAGAAACAACACTGACAACAGCAGCACCAGACCTTCTGAACTAACTTCTTCTCTTTTCCCCAAATGGACAGTAGTTACCATCTTTAATACCATCTAAAAGACTGTCAAACAAGGGGAGTTCTTTCTAAAAACTTTCTTCAGCTAAAGGGAAAGGTAACAAGGGATATGGTTAAATGAAAGCCATACTTAATATTTTACATTTCAAATATTTTAACTGTTTTTCCTTCTTTCTGTATCTTTAATAAAAGATAAAAGGATTTTTAATGGTGTATTTGCCATGGTACTAAGCAGGCTGTGTCTCTGTATATCTAACCCCGAATCTTGTTTAAAACTGTTTAAAGTTAGAGAGTTTCAGGAGCATCTTAATACCTTTGAGTCTTTGGGCCCATATATTCCATCAAAATTAATACAACAGTACCTATCTTTAAAAATGGAAACAAAGAGGACTGTGGGGGTTATAGGCCAGTCAGCCTAACTAAGATATCTGGAAAGATATTGGAACATCTTTTAACATCAATTTGTGACCATTTCGAGGATAATAAGATTGCAAGGAATAGGCAACAAGGATTTGTCAAGAAGAAATCATGCCAGATCAACATGATTTCCTTCTCTGACAGGGTTACTGGCTTAGTAACCAGGAGGGGACTGTAGACTTGATATATCTTGATTTTAGTAAGCCTTTAGACAGAGTCCCACATTCTCATAAGCAAACTAGGGAAATGTGGTCTCTAAATGAAATTACTATAAAGTGGGTGCAAAACTGAGTAGTTACCAATGGTTCGCTGGCAAAATGGGAGGTCATATCTAGTGTGAGCTCACAGGGGTCAGTCCTATTTTCGTTAGTGGTTCAGATACGTGAGTACAGAGTATGCTTATCATATTTGTGGATGACACCAGGCAGGGAGAGGATACCAGCACTTGAGAGGACAGGATTAGAACTGAAAACAACCTTGACAAATTGGAGAATGTATCTGAAATCAGCAAGATGAAATTCAATAAAGACAAGTCAAAGTACTACTTAGGAAGAAAGAAATCAAATTAATAACTCAAAATGGGGAGTAACTGTTAGGCAGTAGTACTAATTAAAAAAAGAGGGTTATAGTGTATCATAAACTGAAGATAAGCCAACAATATGATGCAATTGTGAAAAAGGCTAATATCGTTCTAGGGTGTATTACCAGGAGTACTGTATGTGAAACACAGGAGGTAATTGTCCTGCTCTACTCAGCACTGGTGAGTCCTCAGTTGGAGTACTGTGTCCAGTGCCACACTTTAAGAAAGATGTAGACAAACTGGAGAGAGCGGAGAGGACGACAGCAAAAATGATAAAAGATTTAGAAAACCTGACTTATGAGGAAAGGTTAAAATAACTGGGCATGTTTAATCTTGAGAAAAGAAGAGTGGGGGGAGGGGCTGATAACACTTGTCAAATATCTTAAGGGCTATTACACAGAGGACTGTGATCAACTGTTCTCCATGTCCTCTTAAGGTAGGACAAGAAGTAATTGGCATAAACTGCCATAAGAGAGATTTAGGTTAGATAGGAGAAACCTTCTAACTATAAGGATAGCTAAGCAATACAATAGGCTTCCAAGGAAGTGTGTGGAATACCCCTTATTGGAGGTTTTTAAGAACAAGTTAGACAAACAGCTGTCAGGGATGATCTAGGTATTTTGGTTCTGCCTCAGTGCAAGGGGCTGGACTGGATGACCTCTAGAGGTTCCTTCCAGCCCTACATTTCTCTGATTATATAAACCTTTCTAAGGACGTTTTTCTGCTAGCTGGTCCTTTCCATTTGGCAGAGACAAACAGTGGCAGCCCTGAAGACTTTTGAAAGCTGGCTGCTGCTTTATCTTCCCTTCCTTTTCTGTGTTTTGCCTTTCTCTTATCATTGAGGAGATGCCACAGCCTCACACTTACCTGTTGTTGTGACTCCAGGGATGTTATGTGCAGCTACAAACAGTTCATCTATGGGATCCATTAGATGCTTAATATTGACTTTCCTTGCATTGTAATAATTGCCATCAGCAGACATCCCTGCACGTTCTATTGCTATCAGGTGATCAAATCTAGTCAGAGACAAGGTGATAAATTAGTTAATGGGGGGAATTGTGAAACTTACATCTTACATTTTTCTGCCAGTTGCTTTTCCTGCCACATGCTTCGCTTCTGTCTCCTTAGGTACAAGTTATACTCATTTTGCAAAGCCTCTGAATGCCAGATTGGACCATTTGCTGTACATCTATTTTCCCACCAACTTATATCCAACAGGTAATTTACAGCACAGTTTATCTCAGTCTTGAATTTGGGCCTATACATTTTGTTTTCAATATCTGGTTTGTTTTCTTGGTAGCTTTAATGCAGCCCCTTCACACTGCCAGCAACGAATGGAGAGAGAGGTGAAATCTTTCTCTACCCAGTGGAGCACTGGGTGAATCACTTTAGAGCCCAGATCCTCAGAGATATGTAGGTACCTAACTCCTATTGATATCAATGGGAGTTAGGCACCTATATACCTTTGAGGATCTGGGCCTTAGTCTCTCTGTGCCTCAGTTAAAAAGTAGGTAGCACCTCACATAAGGATACTGGTTTTAAATCATTAAAGTTTGCAATGCAGTTTAAGATCCTCAGAGGGATCCTCAAAATGCAGTTTATTGTTTATAATTTCCTATTTAAAGTACTGTACTGCTTGTAAGTTATTCATTTATTTGGTTTATTTTATTTAACATTTTTGACAAATTTGGTGCTTGTAAATGTGGATGGGAAGCAGCAGGTAGGATCTGTTTTAGGCAGCCCATGTTTAGGATTCTCCCCCCTCATCCCCAAGCTCTGCCAATACACCTCAAGCCTAATGTGCAACATCCTGCTACTCCAGTTCTACTGAATAGAGGCTACCAATTGTGCCAAGTTACTAAGTGGTTTTATGATATGGACTAATACACACTGTGACTGCAGTTGTACTTGTGCAATTGAATTTCCAACATGAAAAAATATTCAGTTTAGCCTCCTAGGATTATGGGATCTACTGAGGTACAAATCAGCTGTAGCTGAATTATGTTCAATTATAAAAGCATCCTCTTGAGTCTAGTGTATGAGAAATGAAAACAGGGTGTTATTGAAATTACAGTTTTTATTAACCCATAGAAAGAAGTGGAAACTGAATGCACTGAAGATGCATATACTTAGATAAGCTGTTATTAAAGAGAATTGGCTGCTAACTGAATATGGCTGTATATGCCCTAGACTTTCATTACACACCTATACACAGAGAAAGTTCAAGGAAAAAAACCCAGTAAGTCCATTACAAGGAAAGGTAAGTTGTTGGCCAGATATTCAATGTATGTACATTTTAGTGCAAACTCCAGTGCATGTATACAAACCCTCAACATATGCACGTTCAAATTGGGGTTTTGTGGCACATCAGAGTTTGCACTTGCATAGTTTGAATGAGTTTTCAGAACTATATCCACTCTTCAAATATTTTGGCTGGGGTGTCTAAAGACAATGAGGATCTTTTTCAGACTATTAAAAACAGATAGGAGGATTTTGCATACTAGAATAAAACGGATTATCAAAGATCTGAGCGTGGATGAAAGTGGACTACAGTCTTGGACTCCAGGATTCTATTCCTGATTCTGCCACTGGACTTTGTGTAGTCTTTGGAAAGACATTTAATCTCTCTGTTAGTGGACTTTTCCCATTGATAAGATGGGGATAATGACGTACAGTATTTCACAGGTGTAGTGTAAGTTAATGAATGTTTGTAGAGGTCTTTAAAATTTTCATCTGAAAGGTGCCATATAAATGCAAAGTAATGTACTTCCTTCCCCATTTCCTGTTGTGCATTGGGATTGCAGAGGTCTCAGAATAATGTGGAATCCTGTATTTCACATGTGCTGCAATACTACAGCAGAGTGGAGTGCTTGTCTCAGAATTTTCTTCCTTTAATTTCAGACCTTCCACTGCTATTGTAATATTTACTTAATATATATTTTATAAAACCAGTCATTTAAAAAGAGAAACAAAACAATTTGATTGCCAGATACTTCATACTTCAAAGGTTTGCTTGCAATCATTATATCTTCTGTGAACAGAGCTGTTCCTTTTACTGTGACTTTGCATAGCCTCCTTGCTACTCATTTTCAGGAACTTAGTACACATACCTGGGTCTTTCAAGATTCCCATTCTCACACAAAAACATCAAAGCTGACTCTGCAGCATCTCCCTGATAACTCAATAGAGGCACTGGTGTCTTCAGTACCCCTAGAGCAAACAAAAATACAAAACGGTTTCCATAGGTCATTTTTTGTGTGCTTAGCTTGGATTTTAAAAGAACAGAACAGTTAGAACTGTAAGGTGATTCTAGCAAACATATGATTGTGTAAGACAATATTTCCCAATTGGAAATACTGGACTAGTTGGCCATCTTTAGCTTTTGCACAATTCAGAGCTACAAGCCAGAGTCTAGAGATGTTATTTGGACTGACAAAAATGAGAAGATGTGCAGGGATGAAGACACTTTAAAAATAAGCTCTCTTCTCACCTCCTTCTTTTTGATGATACACTAAATTTCAAAATACAATGGTAATAGGAAGAAAGATTCTAGATGGATTTCAAAAGATTAGGGACTATACGCTCAATTGGTATAACTCAGTGTAGTTCCAATGAAGTCAATGGAGCTATGCTGATTTAGCCAGGTGCGGATCTGGCCCTTAGAGATTGCACTGAAATAGAGCTTGAACCAGATTAGCAAATTAAAACTGAAAAGCTAACTGTCTTTGTTGCCTAACTGCATGTTTTACCTTGCTGAACAGCATCCTCAATAATCTTTTTATTCAAACCCATGGCTCTCTGGTCTGTTACTATAACAACATCTTTCTCCAAGCTCTGCAACATGGCTGCCATAGCAATGGCTCCTGGAGGTCCATCATTCTCTTCAGGTGGCTCATGGTTGAAGTGAGTAGGAAATCCAGTGGTTATCAGCACTGATCGGGCATGTGAAAGGGAGAGGCAAGTCTTCAGCAGCTCATCCTGGCAGCACAAATGTTTCACGCCCCGGTCTCCTAAAAATCAAAAACAATTTTTTAAAAAGACGGTGCTAGATTTTTAGCATATTAATACCTCTAAGAGGCTCTGTCAAGACCAATCCCTGTCCATCACTGTCGGAGTTCCTGGCAGGGCCAATGAGAAGAGCAGCCAGGCTCTATCACTATTGATCCAGAGATAGTGACAGACCAGGGGAACGGAGACCATCAGCAAAGCACATCATCTCCCACTACGTAAGTGCAGGGAGAGTCTCCTGAATGAACTTATAGAAGGTTGTGAAGACTATTGTCCATTCTGCAGCTCTACTGGGATCACTACCCATGTGTGTACTTGTGAAGGATGTCATAAAGTGGTCATAATGGGGTAAATGAGTAACCCAAAATATTAGGGGATGGAGCCATGCTCTACCCCTGCCTACATCATGTTTGTCACTGGGAGTTCCATACCCCCCAAACTAAATTTGTTTGAGATGCATTTGAATAAAGCAGCAGGTTTCCAGCCTGTAATCCTGGGAGTAGAGTGTTATTTTTGTTGTTCCTAGTGGTCCCTTTACAAAAAGGAGAGGTTGGGAAGCCTCCCTCAGCCTGGACTGAACTGTGGATCATTAATTTGGAAATGAGGCTGAAGTGCAGAATTCAGATCTGGATTCAGATTTCTGAAACCCCAAACAGATGAGGGCTTCATTTCAATTTTTTATAGAGAAGAAGCCAATGGGGTATTGGTTCCGCTCATTGTAAATACTGAGCGAGTGGATAAATTCAGAACCGGATCCACGCTCATATTCAAAATCACTGCTAAATTCAGAAGTGTTGGGGGCAGGAGTTTTGGTAAGTGATGTGAGTGAAATGAGAGGAAAATAAGAGATGTGGGAAGGGAATGCAGAAGATAAACCTAGAAAATATGACAAAAAAGACTCTGGGGCAGAGAGGATTTTGTTCATTGATCCTCCTATTTGGGAGCCACTTTTCTCTTTTAAATAATTCAAGCGTCTTGGCCCAAAGTTGTTCTGTAAAGAACAAAATCAGATTCAGAGAAGATCCAGACCCCAGTTATTTTACACAAGCAAGCTCAAGCACATTCCTGTGTGCATGTCCAAATGCACAGATAAACATTTAAACTCAGGCTCATGCACATGCTCACATGTACACGTAGGAAAACTGCACCAGGACAGGGCAAGGCAATCGATCTGTAAGTGGGCATTTCACACCGTGGCTAGGGACTGTTTCTGAAATGGGAAAGGGAAGATGTCATTCAAACTTGTCCAAACCTGTTAGCTCTAGCCTGTTTCTTCATCAAAGATTATTGAATAATGGCCAAACCAGTAATTCTTTCTGAACTGGTTGAGGGATGGGGCTTGAGGGAGAGTGTAAAATTAACAGGCTGTGATTCCAGTGTAAGAATCTCAATTCCCTGGAAGAAATTGGAATACCGGGCCTAGCACAACAGGGACCAACCTGGCTATGGCCTTTAGACCATACTGCATGATGAACACTAAATAATAATAATTATAATAATTAATAATATAGTCAGATTGAGCCCCATGTGGCTTAGAGCTATCTGGGAGGAAGGAGTGGGACTGGATCTATGAGTGTGTGGTCAGTGAAAATGCCATGATTTCTTTGGTCAAAAGCTCTTCAGAGCAGTTGGATGCAGTGGCAGATTTGCCAACTGGGGCTCCCCAGAAATATGTGTGCTCCCACACCTTGACCCATTTCACCGACCCGGTGCTCCTGGCAGGGAGCGGGGTCGGGGCACAAGGGCTTGCCCTGCTCTGCCTGGTGCTCCTGCCAGGGAGCGGGACAAGCCCCCGTGCCCTGACCCTGCTCCCTGGCAGGAGCACTGGGTGGGCAGGGAAAGCCCCTGTATCCCAACCCTGCTGCCCTGCAAGAGTGCTGAGTGAGTGGAATGGGACAAGCGCCCGTGCCCTGACCTTGTTCCCCAGCAGGAGTGCTGGGTGGGGGAGCGAGGCAGGGCAAGCCCCCATGACCCAACCCCATTTCCCCGCCAGGAATGTGGGGTGTGTGTGATTGTAGGCAGAAGGGATGGGGAGGGGCCCTCACTTGCTCTGGCCCAGGGCCATACAAAAGCTTAATTCGCCTGTGGTTGGATGTCACAATGCAGATGACCTCATCTATCCAGTAGGTTGTGTCGGGACCATCCCTGTTCTGCACTGTCAGTCTGGCTGAAGGAGAGGAGCAGCCAATAACCTTTTCCATAGCCCTAGCACTACTACAAATTGGAGGATTGGGCCAAAAGAAATCTGATGAGGTTCAACAAGGACAAGTGCAGGGTCCTGCAGTTAGGATGGAAGAATCCCATGCATCACTACAGGCTGGGGACCGACTGGCTAAGCAGCAGTTCTGCAGAAAAGGACCTGCAGATTACAGTGGGCGAGAAGCTGGATATGAGTCAGCAGTGTGCCCTTGTTGCCAAAAAGGCCAACGGCATATTGGGCTGTATTAATAGGAGCACTGCCAGCAGATTGAGGGAAGTGATTATTCCCCTCTATTCGACACTGGTGAGGCCACACCTGGAGTATTGCGTTCAGTTTTGGTCCCCCCCACTACAGAAGGGATGTGGACAAATTGGAGAGAGTCCAGTGAAGGGCAACGAAAATGATTAGGGGGCTGGGGCACATAATTTACGAGAAGAGGCTGAGGGAACTGGGGTTATTTAATCTGCAAAAGAGAAGAGTGAGGTGGGATTTGATAGCAGCCTTCAACTACCTGAAGAGGAGTTCCAAAGAGGATGGAGCTAGGCTGTTCTCAGTGATGGCAGATGACAGAACAAGAAGCAATGGTCTCAAATTGCAGTGGGGGAGGTCTAGGTTGGATATTAGGAAACACTATTTCACTAGGAGGGTGGTGAAGCACTGGAATGGGTTACGTAGGGAGGTGATGGAATCTCTATCCTTAGAGGTTTTTAAGGTCTGGCTTGACAAAGCCTTGGCTGGGAGGATTTAGTTGGTGTTGGTCATGCTTTGAGCATGGGATTGGACTAGATGACCTCCTGAAGTCTCTTCCAACCCTAAATTTCTATGATTCTATGTGTGGTCCCTATCTGTATTCCACACATGGGTATGCATGCATGCCACATGCTTGAGTCTAAACATTCTTTCAAGCACTGTCCGTTGGCCCTCTCATACACTATAGGTCTCCTCATGCTGTCGACAAAGGGATAAGAGACAGTGCAGGCTGATGCCTCTCCACTTTCTCTTCTTACTACAATCTAACAGGATCCGAAGCACAGGGAATGGAGGGTAGGTAGTGGAATCAGAGGGCACCACAAATCTTGAAGAACTTCCCGTGTCAGTAAGTAACCTCTATTTCTTCTTCAAGTGATGGTTCCTATGTGTATTCCATAATTGAGTGATTGACAGGCACTGTTGGAAGACAGGATACTGGGCTAGATGGACCATTGGTCTGACCCAGTATGGCTGTTCTTATGTTCTAATGTTCAGTGCTCAGGCTGGAGATGGGTGCGAGGAAGCCAGTAGCAGAGATGCTTGCAGTACTGCAGATCCCATGACTGCATCCACAGCTGACGCATGAACCAAAACGTAGTGTGTTGCAAACGTATGGATAGAACTTCAGGTGGATGCCTTGCAAATATCTTGTAGCAGGACGTCATGTAGGGATGCCATTGAGGCAGCCTGTGCTCTTCTGAAATGACCTGTGACACCTTCAGGGAAGGGATTTTTGCTACCCTGTAGCACTGTAGGATGCATCCCAGAACCCACTTAGAAATCCTCTGGGAGGATATGGCTTGACCACGTGATCTTTCTGCTAGAGCAGTAAAAAGTCTCAATGATTTTCTAATGGGTTTGGTTCTTTGCAGGTGGAGTGGAAGGGCAATCTGGACATCGAGGGAGTGAAGTCCTTTGTCTTCAGCAGAAGTAAAGGGTTTTGGGAAAGATGCAGGTAAATGAATATGTTAGTTAATACGGAATTCAGAAACAACCTGGAGGAGAAACTTAGGGTATAGGGAAAGGGAAACCTTGTCTTTATGAATACTTGTATAAGACGGTCTGCCATGATGACTCCAAGCTCACTGACCCTCCTGGCTGAAATGGTAGCCACTAAAAATGCCACCTTTATGGACAGGTGGATCATGTCACCAGGGTTTGAAGGAGAGACTGGTGAGAGTTGACAGGGTGAGATTAAGGTCCCATTGAGGTGAAGGTTTGATCACTGGTGGGAAGGTCCTGACAAGGCCTTTCATAAACCATACTGTAGTTGGATGAGTGAACACGGAATGTCAATTTACTGGAGGGAGTAAGGCATTAATCACTGCAAGGCAGACTTGCAATGAACTAATAGAGAGGCTTGAGGTCTTCAAGGACAGGAGATCATATAGAATGTTTGGAATATTTGCAGTGGTTGCAGAATATTGGTGGAGTTGTGCCCAGCTGAAAAGTGCCATTTGGCAAGGCAGCAAGTTCTAGTAGAATCCTTCTCCTTTGGGTAAGGATAGCCTGAACAGGAGCAGAGCATGAGTATGCTATGTACCTGCGGATCCGGGTTGAACTCATCCTCCTTGTACACTGATGGTTCCAGTTGCCAGGAAGGAGAGAAGCGGTACGATTCTTGAGAAGTGCCTGGACACCTGAGATAAGAATCCCATGGACCCAATAAGGTCAGAAGGAGGGTCTATTGGTTGCGGAGGACCCAAAGTAAATCAGTACCTGTGGTCCCTGGGGAGGTTGTACCCGGAGGAATAGAGAGTGTGACTCTTTGAATGTCTGTGAGAGATCATCTCTCTCAATGGAGATATTGGAGTGGTTAGCACATCTGACTCATCTTAGTCCAAAAACTGCTCCATCATTATGGGAGCACTCCTGCCAGAGGGTTGGAGGTGAGATGGCTCCAGGGACACCGACGTAGACTCCTCCTCTGGTGTAATAATATCCCTCAAGAGAGCTGGGCTGGAGAGAAGTGGAAACTGTGGATAAGCGAGGAATATATTCTCCGATGTTACGTAAGTTTCTAAATGCCCCAGTGTCCGAGGTTTTCTGGCGGTCAGATCCAGTGGACCTGCTGTGTCTATGGAAACAGCAGTTCTTGGACAAATGAGGCGGTACCGATGGTGGGTCCGGACCAGTGCTCGTAGACAGAACTGGTGAAGGTTGGTTCTTATGCTTCAGTACCAGGGTGATCAACAGAATCAGCGTATCTTTCTTTTTGTGTGTTTGCTCTCCAATCTGGGACTTCTTAGAGGAATCAGTTCCTTAGGTTCTGTGTGCAAAGTCTCACCCAACCTGAAGAGGCTTGAGGAGGAAGCACATCTCTTATGGACAGTCCTCAACGGGGATCTGTCCTTATGCCCATGACAGTAACCTCTACCCTTATGGTAAACCTTAGAAGAAGAGTCTTTGGGCTTAGGTACTGGATGCTCTGCTCCTAGGCATGTGCTTGGAGGGGGACTGCTTGTTATTTGAGGCGGATGTATGGACTGGGGATCTCCCTGGCCCAGGTCAGAAAGGGGCCTCATAGCCTTTTCCATCAGGTGTTTTCTCAAGCAAAGCTCACAGGCTTCTTAGGTTCTGGGTGGGAATGAGAGACAAATACTGGACTTTGCAGAGATATGCGCCTCTGATGTTCGTCACTGATGGAGGAGGAGTGAGGGCAAGAGATGCAATTCTTGAAACCCAGGGCATAGTCCCAGACACAGGGAAGGATTCTCCAACCAGGGGGAAAAACCTCACACTATACTAACTGAACGTTAATTAATTAGTAAGCTAAGAAAAATAAACTATTTACAAATGTCTTTATACGTGGTATAAAGAGTTGAAGGATGAGAAGTCATAGGATTCTAACTCAGGTCATGCAGTGATAAGAAAGGACTGGAGAGGTGTTGGCCTGCACTGTCTCTTATATGCTCAGTCAGGAAGATGAGGAGACCTACAGCATGTGCGGGCCAGCAGACACTGCTTGGAAGAATTTCTGGACTCGGGAGCATGGTATACATGTGTATCCCCATGTGGAATGCACATAGGTACATCACTTGAAGAGTAAACTCTGTTTTCTCCTTAATGTGCTTGTCACACCTGCAGCTAACCATTAAAACAATGGATGGATACATTCTTCCATTGCTTCAACAGGTGAGTGTTCTGCTAGTTTTGACTTGAGTTCTGGGTTTATTTGTTTTTATGGCTTCTCACATGGAAAATGAGTCCAATCCTGGATTTGCAAATGTGGTTGCATGTCTTGCAAGTGTAGTTGTTGGAGGGAGAGCTTGAGGCGCTGGACTTATGACATGCTCTCTTCTCCTGCAGAGACTTCACACACCACTCTTCAAAAGTAGACATGGCCGCATGGCACAGACCTCTCCATCTGGGTGTCTCCAGTGCAACGAGTTCCCAGGTTTTAATGTCCATCTTGCATGCATTGAGATTGGCCTTCAAAGAGTCTTTATATCTGAGGATGGGTCAACCCTTAGAGTTGTTTCCTGTGCTCAGCTGACTGTAAAGCACCACTTTTGCATACAGGAAACCTCCATATAGACTGCATGTCCGACCCAACAAAGTTGAGCCCTGATGAGCATGCTCTCAATACCAGGGATTTGGCAACTCTCAAGCACTTCGGTGTTGGGGATCCTATACTGCCACTTAACACTGAAGGTTTAAGCTCTCCAGCTTTTTGATGTGGTATTAGTAGAGCATCCATGTCTCACAGCTGTAGAATAAGAATAAGGTGAGTACAATAGTGCAGAGGATTTTTATCTTAGTTCTGAGGCAGACTCCATGCTCCCTCCAGGGCCCGTGGGTGAGGCTGCCAAATGCCAAGCTGTCTTTGCCAGGCACTGAGTGATCTCATCATTCAACATGGTGTTCCTGGAAAGTATGCTACGCAGGTAGCAGAATTTTCTGACCAAGTTGAGGGGTGTGTTGTCAATTGTGATGATAGGATCATGGTGCTGGCGATACTGGTGGTCTGCTGCTGGCTGTCTTTTTTCAGGCTGATTGTGAAACTGAAGCACTTCGAGGCATAGGCAAAGTGGTCCACAATAAGCTGGATGTCCTCAAGCATGTGTGCAATGAAGACACAGTCATATTAAAACAATGACTATAATAAAATCTCATGTTTCTTGGCTTCAGTTGGTCATCTGTAGGGGTCTGAAAGGAATTTATTCCTCTTCAATACACAATACGCCAAATCCATTCTGGATTTTTTTTTGCCTTCCTCTGAAGCATCAGAAATTGACCATAGCTGGCGGCAGGACACCGGGCAAAATGGAACAATGTTCTAAAGTGGTACCTTGAATCCTTTGTTCCTAGATGCTTAGCTGTTGACTCTTGCTCATGTGCTCAGGGTCAAACTGATTGCCAGATTTGGGGAAGAAGAAGGCAACTAAAATTGCTGTAGGCTGTGCAAATTGCAGGCTGTTATTTCAGAGACTCAAAGGGAGTTTGAAGGAGACTGTGGGACTATCACTTGTTTCCCAGACTTTAAAGAGCTTGCTTTCATGCTCTACAGAGGGTTTGGACATCATTCTGCAGAGACTGAGAGGGGTAAAATTTCCCAGAAAAGGACCCTAGAGGAGTGTATGTATGTATGTGCACATAATTATATTTTGCACTGAGACCTGCAAAAGTAATAAGTACTAAAACTTGGGGGGAAAACCCTTAAGAGTTGTTGACATTGTTCACAGTTACTTCAAGAGTTGTAGGAAAACTGTTATGCATTCATAGATGGATAGATATTTAGTTCATAAATTTTCCTTTAGAGATTGTGTCATTCTCCTTCTATCTGTACAAACCCTGAAAAAACTAAACTTTGGTCTGTACTACAGCAGAAAGGTAAGCTGAAGTACTGAACAGAAAAGAAATACAATACCTGATCTTAGTATGTTGCCTTCCCCAAACTTGTTATACATAAACATTTAAGCTAAGCAAGATATTATTCCATTCAGAAAAAGTCAGTGTTTAAAAGTACATCGACAAATAAAATCCGCAGCACACTTTATATATGAAGGAGTGAAATGGTACTGAAAAGCTGTTAAAGCAGTAGCCCTCGTCGACATCATCTCACATAGGGAATTATCCTTGAGCTGATGCTAGTATGTTTAAGAGCTCTGCAGTTCATGTACTAGCAATTGCTACTAGTATTCATTTATATATAGATCCCTACCAAATTCACGGCCATGAAAAATGCATCATGGACCGTGAAATCCGGTCTCCCCCATGAAATCTGGCCATTGTAGAGGGGGTCATGGTATTGCCACCCTTACTTCTGCACTACTGCTGGCGGCGGCACTGCCTTCAGAACTGGGCAGCTGGAGAGCGTTGGCTGGGAGCCCAACTCTGAAGGCAGCACTGCCACCAGCAGCAGTACAAAAGCAAGAATGGCATGATATAGTATTGCCATCCTTACTTCTGTGCTACTGCCTTCAGAGCTGGATGCTGGAGAGTGGCGGCTGCTGGCCGGGCACTCAGCTGTGAAGGCTGCACTGCTATCAGCAGCAGTGCAGAAGTAAGGGTGCCAATACCGTGACCCCCCTACAGAGCCTGGCCAACCCCGCACTCCAACCCCTTTTTGGATTGGGACTCCCATGGTTACACCACCATGAAATTTCATTAAATCTTATGACCATGAAATTTACCAAAAGGGACCATGAATTTGGTACAGCCCAGTGCTTAATTTGTGCCAGGGCTTGCCAGGACTGAGCCCTGTCACCTCTAAGCTTGCCACGCCAATTATGAAAGTAAATAATTGCTTGAGCCCTGGCACCTAATTGCTTGAGCCCCAGCATCTCTTTCGTTACAAGTAGGGCCCTATTTATATACAGTAACTAGATTTCTTCCTGGTGAGAACTAGCTTGTGGGTCTCCAGTCACCTTGCAACAGTCAGGTCAGGGGCGGCTCTAGGCACCAGCAAAACAAGCTGGTGCCTAGGGCGGCAAAATCTAGGGGGCGTCCCCTGCGGCCGGGGGGGCGGCAGGCTGGGCCGGGGGACCTGCCGCAGTCATGCCTGCGGGAGGTCCACTGGAGCCCGGGACGACTGGACCTGCCACAGGCATGACTGCGGGGGGGCGCTCGTCCCGCGGCTTGGCTGGACCTCCCGCAGGCATGACTGCGGCAGCTCAAGCGGAGCCGCCGGACCCGCGAACCGTCCGCAGCCGCGGGAGGTCCAGCCGAGCCACGCGGGACCAGCGGACCCTCTGCAGTCATGACTGCGGGAGGTCCGCTGCTCCCGCGGCTCCGGGGCGCCTCCCGCGCATGACTGCTTGGGGGGGCCAAAAACGTAGAGCCGCCCCTGAGTCAGGTGCATCTGCCTAGGGTTTTCAGTGATGGTCAGCAGTACATGATGTTAGTGTGAAAATGAATGTAAGGCAAACCCTCAGCTGGACCAGGGCTGCTCACTCAGCTATGACTCACCCCTCCAGCAGAGCCTGCAGTGACTAATCTCTCAGGCATGCTGCAACAGCCTATCCAGGGGCAGGGGCTGATGACCCCCCAGACACAGGTATTTCACACTCCCCACCAGAGCCACAACTTGGTCTGTGCAACAGCACCATTTAGCTAGGAATCTTCCTGCTGCCTCATGGTGTTACAGATTCCCTAGGCTTCCAGCCTGCCCTTGATCCTATCCCTGTTCCTGCTCCAGCCTTGCCTAAGCCTTGTTCTAGCCCGCTTCAGCTGCTCCAGCCCTGGTCCTGACCAGTTCCAGCCCTGCACCCAGATCCTGACCCCCCAGACTCTTGGACTGACTCCAGCCCAGTTGCGACTTCATCCTGCTTCCAAATTCTGACTACGATCCTGAGTTGGCACATCTATGGACTCTGACCCTGGTTCTTACCCACGGCTCGTCCCTGGACCTCAGTTTCAGTGCTGCCCTCGGCCTGGTCCCAACTCTTCCTCCTGCTTCAACCCTTGATATCTGTTCTCGGACACTGCTTTAACCACCAGGCATGACTGTCTAGAACTCAGAGTCTGAAAATGAGACCAGGAATGGGAACTGAATTGATGCCTGACTTTATCTGGTGCAGACCCAGTACCTTAGGCTGGCCCAAAGTAGTCCATTTGGTAAGGTGGAAGGGGAGAAGTAACAAGGTTCAATCAGAATAATCTAACATTGGAATTCTTTGTAACATTTGGAATTACCTTTCAATTTTTACTATTTAAGGTCAACTATGCAATATCTAAATGAACAGAATGATCATACTAATTTAGTATGACAAATCCTATGTTTCCAGAATTATTAATTCTACAATAACTCAAGAAAAAAATTTTTTTTACCTGGATCTACTCCAATTAGGCTTTCTAGCTCTCTTATCTTTTGCACAGCTGTTTCTGATGCAATGCTATAATGCAAAGGATTTTGAGAAATGCAGTGGACCTTGGGGATTTCTTTAGAGTTATGAACTGGAGCATCTTCATTCTTCAGGTCAGTAATAAACATGCACCCAGGAGAATGTGTAAAAGCCAGTGGAGACTCTACAATAGATGGAAAAACTTCAACTCAATAAACTAATACAATATACTAATAACAAAAATATTATTGATAAAGCACTGGAACAATAAGAAAAATAGAAAAGTTGCATCCTAAAACATATACATGTTCCCTACCACAAAGAGCTTACAATATAAGATGACAAGTGACACGTGAAGGGAGCTAATCAAATATATACATAAGTAACATTGTAAGTTTGTGTGTGTATGTGTGTATATATACACACACACACACACTAACACATCTGGAGGAAAGAACGGTGGGCTTATGAATCAGTTGAACGCATTTTCACTTAAGAAAAAGACTATATGAAAATGGATTTAGATGATCGGGCTTATATTTTCAGAAGTGTCCCCATTTTTGTTACCCAGCTTGAACGATTTAGAACCTGATTTTGGAGGCACTGAGCACTTGCAGCTCCTAATGGAGTTAATCTGAAAATCAGATCTTAGATGTCTCAAGTTGGGCACCCTAAATCAGTGATAATTTTGACAATTTAGGTACAGGTGACTTGCCTACAGTCATACAATGAGTCAGTGGTACAGCTGGGATTAAAAATATAATCAGTCACCCACTTCTGTAGTACAAACACTAAACAACATTGCCTTTCTTTAGTATCTGTATTTGCTGTATAGTAAATGTGTGTGTGAGGCAGCCTGCCCACTGTAAGCACTGCTCTAGTCCATGTTACTAAACTCACTTTGCAGAAGCACTAAAAAAATACACTGGGCCTCATTCTCCATTGCTTTTGCCTTGTGTAATCATTTAGACCCAATGTAAAACACTGCCACTTTGATTTGCAAGCATTTCACATCCACTGTGCCCTCACTTCGCATTAAATATAAATGACTGCATAAGGTGCAGTGTAGAGCTGTGTGGAGAATGGAAATGCTGTTTCACAAAGAATCCTGAAGTTTGTTTTTGTTGTGATTTGGAACAAACCCCTAAATTTTTGAAATTCTCTGTGAAAGAAAATTCAGGAAAAATTTTTTTTTGGATCAGTCAAAAAAAAATTTTATTTTATTTTTTTTTTAGAAAATCAAAATGTTTTGTTTCAGTTGACTTTATTTTATATTGTAAAATATAATTAGGCTTGGCAAAATTAGATTTTTAAAGTAATTTTGACATGTAATATTGATGTTTATTTTTAAGCATTTTGTTATTGTTAGTGAATTAAATGTTTATAGTAGTGTAAAATTATGGTTTTAAAGAACAGGAAAAGCTGTGTTATCCGGCCCTGTACCAACCAGAGAGCTCTATAAACTGGCATTTCTAATCTTCATAGAAAGTCTGCTTTATAGTCCCGGTTGGTGCGAGGCCAGCAGACTCCCTATGTGGCTTCCTGGCAGTGGCGACATGTTCCTGCTGCTCCTAGGCGGAGGAAAGGCCACGAGGGGTTCAGAGTGTGGGAGGGGGGTGCAGGGCTGGGGTGCGGGGGGAGATGAGGAGCACAGGCTCTCGGACGGAGTTTGGGTGCAGGGGGGGGATTGGGGCGCGGGCTCTAGGAGGGGGGAGGGGATGCGGGGTGCTGGATCCGGGCAGGGTGCTCACCTTGGATGGCTCCGCGCAAGCAGCGACCAGTCCCTGTGGCCCTTAGATGGAAGTGCAGCTAGGTGGCTCTGCGCACGCTGCCCCCGCCCCAGCGCTAGCTCTGCAGTTCCCATTGGCTGGGAACCACAGCCAATGGGATCTGCGGGGGTGGCGCCTGTGAATGGGGGCAGCGTTTGCAGAGCTGTCTAGCTGCACCTCTGCCTAGGGGCCGCAGGGACTCATCGCTGCTTGCGGGGAGCCACCTGAGGGGAGCAACCCCAGATTCGGCACTCCGCGCACCCCAACCCTCTGCCCCGCACTCTCCCCCACACTCAAACTCCCTCCCAGAGCCTGCGCCCTGCGTGCCCCCACTCCCTCACTCTTAGTTAATCAGAAGTTTTTACTTACCAGCACCCCCCATTCTCCCAACATGCCAGATAAAAAAGCTTTTACTGTATTCTCACCTTATTTTTAATCAATTAAATTTTTTTACAGTTGCTGGAAATTATGGGGAGGGTCAGGCAATAATTATTTAAGACAGTATATGTTGAGGTTCACAAAGTTAAAGCTATATAACTATCAAAACAAAAATTGTCAATGTTACATGTCCAAATGTACAAAGTAAATATCCTTAAATCAAACTAAAGTTCTCAAGCAGCATTTTTCTTACTCTGTCTATCTGTAAATTCAATTATTATTGATGGAAAGATTTTTTAAATCATTTTATGTATGTATGGTGAAATCTATGTTTACTGACGGTTAGCAATTAAAATCTAATCCTTCCAAGTGTATATATACACAATATAATATAAAATCTGAAAAAAATGTGAAAGAAAGCAGTTTCAAAATGAAAAATGAAAATGGTTCTTTACCAAAATGCTGAAACGCAACATTTCTACATAACACTTTTTCTCCAGTTTTCCTCCTAAACAAAATTTTGGTGATATTAACAAGATTTTGCATTTAATTTTGATTCTGATGGAAGAAGAGGTTACTTATCATCTTATACAGTAACCTGAGTTCAAGTTGTTTTGTCCCTGTGGGTGCTCCATTTGAGGATGTGCGTGAGCTTGTGCACTCTCCATCAGAGATTCTTCTGCTAGTATATCCCACAGGTCCGCACCTGTATTGTATGCTGCCTTATGCTCTGGTAAGAGGGCATATAGATAAAAGCAGACCCACACCTCTCCAGTTCCTTCTCAACCTCAGAGCATAGTAAAAGTCCGAAGCAAAGGGGAAAGGAAGATGAACAGTGGAGCACCCATACAGAGGAAACATCTCAAAGAATTCCAGTTACTGTACAAGGTAAGTAACCTCTCCTTCTTTGAGTGTTGTCCATTTGGGTTTCTCATGAGGAGACTACCAAGCAGTACCTTAATGTGGAAGAGGATGCTGAGGAGGTGGATCCAGTACAGAGTGCAGAACAGCTTCACCGAATATCATGTCCACTTTGGTGGCATGGAGTAAGGGATAATGCTGTGAAAAATATGTGAATGCAGGACCAGATGGTGGCCTTGCAAATGTCCTTGAGGCATACCTTCCTAAGGAGGGCATTGGAAGTAGATTGAGCCTGCATGAAGTGAGTAGTGACTCTAGGAGGGTGGGTACAATCAGGGCTGGCTCCAGGTTTTCTGCCACCCCAAGCAGGAAAAAAAAAAAGCAGTGGCAGCGCAATCGTGCTGCTCCACTCTTCGGCGGCAATTCGGCAGGAGGTCCTTCACTCCAAGAGAGACTGAGGGACCCGCCTCCGAATTGCTGCCGAAGACCCGGACATGCCGCCCATTGGTATTGGCCGCCCCGAGCACCTGCTTCTTTAGCTGGTGCCTGGAGCCAGCCCTGGGTACAATCTATAAGTCTCATAGCATGCCAAAATGCATCCTGATACCTACCCACACAGTCTCTGAGAGGAGATTGAGTGACCCATCATCGGCTCTGCAAAGCAAACTAAGAGCCTGGGAAAAACCCTGAAGGGCTTAGTTATGCCTGCTTGAAGTTAAAATATGTTGATATGTAGTGACAACTTTCGAGGAGTCCATTTGCCTTGGGCTTTAGGATTTTGCAGTTGAGCACTGGAGGCTATAAGGGAGGCAACCGTGGTGATGATGTGTGTGGGAGATGGACATGAGAAGGGGGTTCCCATACAGACTTTTAAAGGGTCCTTCCAGCAATTGAGGGAGTCGAGTACCATCTGAGGGCCTGACACCTCCCTGGGAGTGTAGGTTGTCTTGTGCCTGCTGGGAGTGTAGGTTGTCTTGAGCCAGGCTTGAAGACACCAGGAGTTCAGCCTTGCATGAAGGATTACAGAAGTTCAGACTGCCTTGTGTCCCAGAAGCTGAAGACAAGTTCTCACTGTGGTTCGTGGGCTCTGCTGTAAGAATGAAGATCAGGTTGGACCTCTTGGCAAGCCTGTCCACAGGTAGGTATGTTTTGGCTGTCTCCGAGTCTATGCAGTGCATGGGTGTCAGGGTTCATATGTTGAGGCGAAGGCTTTGGGGGTGGAACAGAGCTAGGGCCTTCTTAGTGGCCAACTGGACTTCCAGGAAAGTATAGTCCTTGAGGAGCCAGTTATCCAGATACGCAACAAGGACTATTCCTAACTATTGAAGGTGGGTTTCGAAGCCGGAGAGAAGCCACAGCCCGGCACCTGCCAGGGACAGAGAACGCCGGCGCCCGCAGCCTGCAGCCCTGGAGTACTCTGTCCCCAGCAGGCGCGGGGCCCCGGCTTCTCTCCCCTGCTGGACACTAGGCGGGCCTCGCGCCTGCTGGGGACAGAGAACACCGGCGCCCGCAGCCTGCAGCCCCGGAGTTCTCTGTCTCCAGCAGGCGCAGGGCCATGGCTTCTCTCCGGCTTAAGCCGCGGCCCCGTGCCTGCCGGGGACCTAGAACACCGGTGCCCGCAGCCTGCAGCCCCGGAGTTCTCTGTCCCCGGCAGGCGCGGGGCCCCGGTTTCTCTCCCATGCTGGGCATTAGGTGGGGACCGAGAACACTGGCGCCCGGAGAAGCCGGAGAGAAGCCGCAGCCCCACGCCTGCCAGGGACAGAGAACACCGGCGCCCGCAGCCTGCAGCCCCAGAGTTCTCTGTCCCCGGCAGGCGTGGAGCCCTGGTTTCTCTCCCATGCTGGGCACTAGGTGGGGACCGAGAACACTGGCGCCCGGAGAAGCCGGAGAGAAGCCGCAGCCCCACGCCTGCCAGGGACAGAGAACACCGGCGCCCGCAGCCTGCAGCCCCGGAGTTCTCTGTCCCCGGCAGGCGTGGAGCCCTGGTTTCTCTCCCATGCTGGGCACTAGGCGGGCCCGGTGCCTGCGGGGACCGAGAACACCGGCGCCCGGAGAAGCCGGAGAGAAGCCACAGCCCCACGCCTGCCAGGGAAAGAGAACACCGGCACCCGCAGCCTGCGGGCCCTGGAGTTCTCTGTCCCCGGCAGGCGCAGGGCCACGGCTTCTCTCCCCTGCTGGGCACTAGGCGGGCGCACATAAATGCCCCAGCGGGCACCATGGCGCCCACAGGCACCACGTTAGGGACCACTCAGCTACGCTATTCACATAGCTGAAGTATCGTATCTTAGATCGACCCCGCACAGTAGTGTAGACAAGCTCCAATACAGGAGAGGCAGCTGGAATGCCTATCACAGAAGGGAGAAAGACCTGTGTCAGGATTGAAAGGGCTTGAATCCTGGGGTCTTGGGCATACCCTGCCAGGAAATCTGCTACTCAAGAAGGCCTGAGAGAAAAGGGGGCTCTCAAAGAAAGAAGGAACAGATGGGGGAACCCACCTTCAAAGAACATCTGTGCTATAAAATGTAAATTAATAACAGCAAAAACAAAACAAATATCAACAACTAAAAATTAATTATAAAACAAAAATAAAGAGTAAAAGGGCAGAAGAATAACTGTGTCAACTAGATAGCTGGTACCACAGAACTCCATCTCAAGCTGCAGGCAGTTAAGAATGAACTGGAGTAGCATGGGTCCACTCCTCCCTACATATTTGCATACTGGAGCACAAGGAGGTGTACAGCGCAGGTGCGGCCGTGCAGGCACTACTAGCAGAAAGGTCTCCAAGAGTGCATGGGCATGTGCACAACCACATGTGGAGCACCCATAGG
This sequence comes from Mauremys mutica, assembly GCF_020497125.1. Classification (NCBI taxonomy): domain Eukaryota; kingdom Metazoa; phylum Chordata; order Testudines; family Geoemydidae; genus Mauremys; species Mauremys mutica. The sequence continues at coordinate 31,168,723 of NC_059075.1, forward strand.
GAAAATAACTCAATGAACTGTTCCAACAGAAAATGAGTCCATCAAAGATTTTTCATCCTGCTCTAGTTCAGGGCAATGAAGATCAGACCCACTAACCACATCCTGCCAATAAGAACTCTCTCAGTGTACAGTGAGCAACATAAAAATGAAACCACTGTTATCTCAAACATAAAAAGTCCATCATACTGCAGTTGCTGACTGCTTCCACCCCTGTTACTCCGCAGGCCCAAAACACTGGAACATCCTGAGGGTGAGGCTGAACTGGATCTCCATAGTCTGGGCTGGAAAGGTTTTGGATTCCTAATAGGCCTATGATTGACAAACAGTAAAAACGACATTAAATTCCAGCAAAGCAGTAATGGTATAAAGCTGAGCTCATGCAGTGACACTGTGTTAAAACTGCAGCATGAAAAACAGTAATAGCAAGGCCAACCTATGACTCAACTGGCCTGTTAGGTTCCCTTAGCATGCATGTATGTGTCCTCGATTCCTGTCCTAATATTACACGCCTTACATTTTTTTTGTATATTAGTAAAACATGGATGATGACATTTTATTACATATTATATCTGGCTATATCTGAGACAAATGAAAACCTGCTGAGCACTCTCTGAATTTTACAGTTCCTAGGAAACATTCTTACAATATCTGATCTATTCACTCAAGAGATACTTTCATAAGAGTAGTGGTGGGTTATTCCTATTTGCCCATGCAGGCATGTTCCTATCCAGTGCTTTGTCCAGCCTATTTTCATTAACTAAAGATATGGGCCTTAACTACTTCCCTTTGGCAGTTATTCCACAGCCTATTAGATCTCACTATCAAACTTTTCCTGTTCTTTGGCCTAAATCCTTTGCTTGATTTAATTCAATTATTTCTAGTTATACTGTCCTGGATCATCCTCAACAATTGCTCTCTCCCCTTTGTGTTTACATTCTTCAGACACTTGCAGCTGGTTTTCTTATTTCCCCCCCACCTGCCTTAGACTTCATTTGAGTAAGCCACATGTGATTATTTAAAACACTCCTCAGGGACCAACAAAAATAGCCTCTTAATCATTTTTGTTGCTCTTCTCTGAACTCACTCCAATTTGTAGTTTGCCTTCTAGAAGTTAAATACCCAGACCTGTATGCATTATTCTAGGTGCAGTGTCACTAGTGCCATATAGACCTCCCTCCATGCTCCGTGATTTGATATAGCCAATAACTTCACTGGTTTTTTTTATTACTGCCATATCATAATAAAAGGTCATTTCTAATATGTTTTCCACTGTTGCCCTTTGATATTTTGCTTTCCAAACATAATCTTCCTATTGAATAGCTGTATTCCATTTTCCCCTACATGAATGAGCTTACATTTTTCTATGCTGGACTTCATTTTGCTTGTTCCTGTCTATATTTTTAAACTCTTCAATTCAATTATATTATTTTCTCTGTCCTCACAGTTGTTTTTAACACATCTTAGTTCAATATTATTTTTAAATACAATGTGATGTTTACTTTCAAGTTCATTAATGAAGATGCTAAATAATACCAGACTTACAACTGATCCCGTCTTGAAACTGACATCCTCCAACACTGCCATGTATTGTTACCCTTTCCAATGACGGGACAGTGCACATATTCAAGCCAAACCACATGTATTTTTCAAATAAGATTTAATCAAATACTTTACTGAAATCCAAATAGACTACAATGAGGAGTCCTTGTGGCACCTGAGAGACTAACAAATTTATTTGGGCATAAGCTTTCATGGGATATAACCCACTTCATCAGATGTATGGAGTGGAAAATACAGTAAGCAGGCCAATTCAATTAGGCTGGACGTGTCCCATTGGCCTCATTAGCACCAAGCCCTCACTTGGTAAGGCAACTCCCATCTTTTCATGTGCTGTATATTTATACCTGCTTACTGTATTTTCCACTCCATGCAGCTGATGAAGTGGGTTATATCTCACGAAAGCTTATGCCCAAATAAATTTGTTAATCTCTAAGGTACCACAAGGACTCCTCATTGTTTTTACTGATACAGACTAACACGGTTACCACTCTGAAACCTGTCACCAAATAGACTACATTACTTCTTTCCCTGTTTCACACATCCATCTTCTTATCCAACACATTTTCTCTGTTCAGTCACATCAAACCTTCACTTCCAGCTAAACTAAATTGTAAACAAATCAGTACCTATGTACCTATAAAAAGGTTTAGGTTTTCATGTAGCCACTTGAAATTTAGGCTGAAGCTTATTGTCCCCCATACTTTTTGTCAATTTTTTTCCTTAGCTTTATGGCCAGTGTAATACACTCTTAGAGTGAAATGTATGGAAAGTACACTGACCAGGGTTACCAATGTGAACTGGTGCTCCATGTGAGTCTTTCAATGGATAAGTAGCTTCCACAACTGCTTCTAACTTGTCTTCAGGAATCGGTCTCATTGTGACCACTAAATTGCAGCAAAAACTAGCAACTCTGCAGCAAGGCATATCTGTCTGACAAAATTTAAAAAATAACCAAGGCATTAGCAGGAATTGAAGAACTATCAAGGCTTATTTTCAGTTCTGAAATGACTATGCACCCTTGAATTTACAAGGGGCACATTTTAACATACATTTTTAAAGGATTTTGAGTAATATTGTAACTAGCATCCAATGAAAATAATCCATTTCCTATAACAATCAATGAATAAACCAGACAGTCTACCCTTTAGCTCTTGTAATTAACATGTTTTACAGTGACTATCTTCTGCACCATTAATTTTATATTCTAAGAGCTAAATCCTTAATTTGGCATATGCAGCACAAATCTTGGTAAACCCAGATATACTGTGGACCCCAGGTGCTGCCGGTTTCTCTCCTTTTGGGGGGTGGGGCGGGGAAGCACAAAGAAACAGATCTATTGGCCACAACCCTCCATGCATGCTAAAATGCAGAAACTGCATATAGCAGAGTTTGCAAAGATCCTACAGATCCTTATCGCAGTACACCCCAAAACTGGCAATCTTCCATTTACATTGCAGAAATACTCAAGTTCCATTGGGCCAGGGCCTTTCCTGCCCATGGAAGAGGAGCCACAGATTGGTCCTAAGAAATTTTAATGTGGAGTCATTTCCACTTAGAAACACACATCTAGGTTATAAAGACAAAATGTCATTCCAAGTTAATTTGTCATTTGAGATATAGTAAGCAAACCAACAAATAATACTGTCTGCACAGGAAATTTTTAATAAAAGGTATTTGATTTCAATTAAAGTATAGAGAAATAATAGTTAAGGATCATTCATAGGTCTACATTCAAAAGGTAGCATTTATTTTACCTTGATATTGCCATTATTGCAATAAATAATGATATTTTTAAATTCTAGAATGTAATAAACACAATTAGACCAATTCTTCTTTGTAAACAACTTCATGTATTTTCTCCAACCTGAAGACTAACATAGGCTCTCACTGTGAGAGTGATTTTTTTCTTCTCATTGAGACCAAGAAAACAGAAACAAACATGTTGAATGATAACCCAAGGTGAAACAAAAATCCATTGCATAGTACAGTCAACCTTTTAACTAAACAGCAAATCCATGCGGAGATACTAAAAGTGGTTTAATAATAGTCAATATTGTGTGTATTGGAGATGGTCTGCAGTACAGGTTTCAGTGTACAAAAATGTGCTGATGTAACCCTATCTGAACCTCGATGTAATTTAACAATTATTGTGTTCTTACCTTGTACATGCTTACGTTGCATTTCTGCTCAACGTTCCTTAGAGGAACACCAACCTTGTGGGCTGCCTTTTCAAATGAGTCGCTGCAGCCTAAGTAAAAAGTCACCATGTCTTTAAGCTGATCAAAATAATCCTTTAGACTTGTCAAAGTGCCAGTACAAGCTCCATACTCATATATCCTGTATTGCAGGCAATCAGTTCTAATGAAATAAAGAAAGACCTATACTGTCACAATTATCACAATTTTTTTAAGCAAAATGAATTAGAATAATTCAAGAAATGTTGACTAAATTGACATTCATGAAGTGTTAAAGCTCAGGATTTTTCCTGTTCTGTCCATTTCTTTTTCTTCTTGGTGATAGTGTAACCAACACAAAAAAAGTGGTTGATCTACCTTGCTGTAACAGTTGACCTTTAATATGGGTTGCACATGTCTGTTCCACCGTGGGTGTGAGTGCACCCTGTCCACAGATGTTAGAGATTTTTTTCCCCTCAGCGGCACCAGTCGGTGTGGCTTGAGCAGGGCCGGCTCTGGCTTTTTTGCCGCCCCAAGCAAAAAAAAAAAAACAAAACAAAAAAACCACCTGCGGCGTGGCTGGAGCGGCAAAGCAGGAAAAAAACAAAAACCTGCGGGGCGGCCGGAGCCAGGGTGCCAGGGTCTTCAGACCACTGCAGACGTGCCTCGGCTAGCGGGGGAGGGTGGGAGGGTGAGGGAGCGGGGGGAGAGAGAGAAGGGGAGCAGCCAGGGCTTCAGCAGGGCACTCACCACGTGGCCCCGACCACCGCACCGCCTGCCGGGAGGGCTCTGCGCCGCTCCGGTCGGCGGGCAGGGAAGAACGCGGGCTGCCCTGCCGGGCTTGTTACAGACCTGGCATCAGCTGGGGCAGACGGAGCGTGCAGCCCGCTCCCAGCAGGGCACTCCCCTCCTCCACGCCGCTGCCCCCTACAGGGCGGCCGGATCGGCAAACAAAACAAAAAAAAGCGGCTGTGCTGCCCTAGGATTGGGCGGAATGCCGCCCCGTAGAATCTGCCATCCCAAGCACAAGCTTGGGCTTGAGAGCCCTCTGTCGCCATGCACCACTGCGTGCTGGTATAAGAGAGCAGAGCAGCCACTGACTCGCCATAGTTCCTTTGTACCAGACAAACTCCAATAGAGAGGGGATTGTGCGAGGGTTGTGGAGTGGACATATGGAACACATCTTGAAGAATAACAATTAAAGAAAGGAAGGTAACTGGTTTTTATTCTTTGAGTGATTGCACATGTCCATGCCACTGTAGGTGACTCAAAAGCAAACATGCAAGGAGGTGGATTTGGAGTCTACCTGAACAGTGATTTTAAGAGAGCCTGTCCAAAACTGGCATTGTCTCTGGACCAGTGGTTCTCAACCTATTTACCACTGTGGGCCACATATGCAGCTCTCTCTATGTGTTATGTGGGCCGAATCCACACAATATATATACTACCTCTATGGTCCTGAGGATGTCACACGGGCAACAGCTGTGGGTTTGAGAAAAACTGCTCTTGACTGACAGAAATGGCATAATGAGATGCAAAAGTGTGGACTGATGACCAAGTGGCTGCTTTACAAATGTCTATAATCGGCACTTGCACTAAGAAAGCTGCAGAAACTGCCTGCGCACTAGGAGAATGCACCAGCTCTCTAGTTGGTGGGATTATATTAACCAGTTGGTAGCATAAATGAATGCATGAAGAGATCCAGGAGGAGATTCTCTGAATGGAAACTGGTTGGCCCATAGCTCTGTCTGCAACTGCTACAAACAACTTCATACGGGATCTAAAAGATTTAGTTTGTGCCAGGTAGAAAGCTAAAGCCCTTCTTCTCACATCCAAGAGTGAAGCTTTTCTTCATCCATATGTGCATCGTGTTTCAGACAGAACATGGACAAATAGATTGCTTGATTAACATGAAAATTAGAGATTACTTTTGTGAGAAATTTTGGGTGAGGGTGAAGATAAACTTTATCCTTATGGAAAACTGTATGGGTGGCTCTGACATCAGAGTTTTCAGCTCACCCATCCTTCTGACTGAGGTAACTGCCACCAGAAATGCTATCTTCATGGAAAGGTGAAGGAGGGAGCAAGTTGCAAGGGGCTCAAAGGGTGGTCCCATCAATTTTGCTAGGACTAAGTTCAAAAGATCCCAAGATGGGATGGGGTCTCATACGTGTGGGTGTAATCTGACCAAGCCCTTTAAGAATCAGGTGATGATGGGGTTAGAGAAAAGGGATCTATTATCCACCAAGACAAGGAAGGCTGAAATAGATGCCAGATGCACCCTTTTTAAGGTTTTTTTTTTTATTAATGGAGATATCCTATCTCCAAGAACTGGAAGGGACCTTGAAAGGACATTGAGTCCAGCCCCCTGCCTTCACTAGCAGGACCAAGTACTGATTTTGCCCCAGATCCCTAAGTGGCCCCCTCAAGGATTAAACTCATAACCCTGGGTTTAGCAGGCCAATGCTCAAACCACTGAGCTATCCCTCCCCCTAAAACCCTTATAGAACTAATTGCAATACTCTGTTTTAAATCTAGAAGATAGTCCAGCACGAGGTTCAGGGGCCTGTCTCTGGAAATACACCTTTCCTATAAGATCAAATGGAGAAGTGCTGCCATTTAGCCGGTAAATGTTCCTAGTTGAGGGTTTTCTGCTACTCTGAAGCACTTTCTGCATGTCCCTTGACCAGGACTTTTCAAAAGTTGTCAGCCATAAAGCATCCATGCTGTCTGATGGAAAGTTTGGATGTTGGGATGGAGTAGGTGCCCATGGTCCTGGGAAATGATGTCTGGATCCAATAGGAGAGACAGAGGAGGCTTCACTGACAAGGATCGTAGGATTGAGTACCCAGTGTTGAGGAGGCTATGCTGGTGCTATGAGGATGAGGTGAGCATGGTCTTGTTCTCTTTGAAGATGACCCTGGGAAGTAAAGGAATCAGAAGGAAAGCATACACAAGGGATTCCTTCCAGGGCAGGAGAAAAGCATCTATCAGTGAGCCTGGACTGAGCCTCCCCAGGAACAGAACTGATGGCATTTTCTGTTGGTTCTCATTGCAAACAGGTCCACTTGGTGAGTCTCCCAGAGTTGGAAGATGGACCTGGCCATGTCTGGACATAGTGATCACTAATGATGAGCAGAGAAGGATCCGCTCAGCTGATTCGCTAACATGTTCTGTTTCCCTGGAAAGTAGGCAGCTCTGAGATAAACTGAGGCTATAAAGAAGTTCAAAAGCAAATTGCCGCCTGGCACTGTTGGTTTGACCATGTTCCTCCTTGTCTGTTTATGTAAGGCATGGGCACCAAATTGTCTGTCAGAATTAATAATTTTTTCCCCACTACGTGGGAGAGGAAGGCCAAGCAGGCTAGACGTATCACTCTTAACTCCCTAACATTTATGAGAGTCTCTAGATCTTGGGGTGACCAAAGACCTTGAATCTGCAGGAACCCCATATGAGCTCTTCAGACCACTGAAGACACATCTGTGACCAGACTGAGGTTTGATAGCAGGGGGAGAAAGGGAATCCTCAGGCAAACTTTCAGAGGGTCCATCTATCAATCCAGTGATGACAAAACTAACGTAGAGACTTGAACTAACGTAGAGACTTGAACCACTAGCCATGCCTGCAGCTTTCTGAGATGTAGTCTGGTGTGTCAAACTACACAGGTACATACTACCATGTGGCCTGGAAAACTGAGGCAGCTATGTACTGTTACGAGAAGGTATGTTCTCAGTTGCAGTACTAGGTCTTGTAAAGTTGTAAACTTGTGAAGTTTTGAACCTGGCTTGTGATAGAAAGGCCTTGGCCTTTGTGGAGTCTAAGACTGCCGCAATGAACTCTATTGTCTATACTGAGTTCAGGGTTGATTTGTCTCAATTTAGTAGGAGCACAGTGCAAAGAATGTGGACAGGACAATGTGTATAGTGGGCAAGACTTGAGCCTTGGACCGACCTTTGATCAACCAGTCATCTAGGTACAGGGACGCCCGATGTTCATAGATGAGCTGCCGCAACTGCCACGCACTTCATGAATGCCCAAGAACAGCTGACAGCCCCAATGTAAGCACCGTGAACTGATAATTGCAACCATTCGCCACGAATCAGAGAAGCTTCTGATGGTCATGGCATATTGCAATATGGAAGCAAGCATCCTTTAAGTCAAGGGCAGAGTACCAGTCCCGCTGTTCCAGGGAAGGAATAATTGAAGCTAGTGTCATGATACAGAATTTTATTTTCTTCAGGAATTTGTTCAACTCTCCTAGATCTAAAATAGGCCTGAGTCCCCCATTTGTCCTGGGGGATGATGAAGTAGCAGAAATAGATGCCCTTCCTCATGAGGTACAATGAGACTTCCTCTATGGCCTCTGCCTGAAGAAAACATTAGACTTCCTATTGAAGGGCAATTTTGAGAGCGTGGTCTCTGAAGAGGCATTGGGAAGGGGCCATGCTTAAGCACTAAAACTGTCTAAAACTAAGTATAACTAACAAAATACTAATTTACAACAGTATCTATATGCAGAAAAGAATGAGGGAAGCACTTATTACTTTAAGTCTGGATCACTCTGACAACCGTCACTGGTGGTAAGAAGAAACTGAGCAGGTCAGGGAAGACTGCGCTCTCTTATACCAGCATGCAGTGGCGCCTGGCAACAGAGGGCACTTGAGCCACCCTGCTGGGTACCACTGAGGGGAAAAAAAATCTCTGACATCTGTGCGTGGGGCATGTGCACAACCATAGTGGAATGTGGAATCACTTGAAGAAGAACAGTAAAAGCCTGCTTGTCCTACACAACTGCATATTAAGCCAGAAACCCCGTGCACACATTCAAGCCATCTACACATTTTATTCTTACTAGGCAAATGCCCCTGAGACTGAACTCCTTCTCATGAGCATTTCAAAATTATGTTCTTCAGAGTTCTGACTGTTGCTCTGACTGCTTGCTCCAGAAGTCAGTCTCCTAACCGCCTCTGAGCAATGTAGAGCAACCATGTCAGTGCTGCTATTGGATAAACCAGAAATGGGGAAAAATACTGTAGGCTAACTCTTAGGTTTACTATTAAGAGATCTTTGCAACTAAACATAACTTAATTTTTTGGATCACTGAAACAATTGAAATGTTGAGAACATGGATTGTAAAGGGGTGTTTTGTAAAAAAACAAGGGCCAAATTCTATGCCACTGCATCAGTCCATTTACTTCAGTTGCAAAGGTATAACAGAAAGCAAGTTGGGCTCGCTGTGCACAAAGCTATGGATGGTTTGCACTCTGGAAAATGTTATCTTCCAATAATGTCCAGTATCAATATCAGACCTGTGTGACAGCTGGAAAGACTTCCACACTTACTTGATATTAGAATTGCTGCTCAGAGAAGGACATTTCCATTCACCTGGTTTACTTCTGTACAGCAGCGGGAGAGGTCCATCATTTGCATGGCAAAACTTTTCAAAGTCATCAGCAAGGGATTTGTGCAAAATCACAACATTTGCCTGTTTATAGCCTTAAAGCATTTAAGGGAACAATTATCAGCAACTCGTTCAATTGTTAATATATGTGACAGTAATATTGCTGTATGGATCTTATCTAGAGAAGAGATTCTTGTCCCTTGAAAAAGAGAATTTTTAAATATAATACAGACTACGATAGTTAAATAAAATTTCAATATTTTTGGAAAGACTGTTTATAAAATCACTCCTAGATATGCTCTTCATAGTCAATGTCTACTGCAATCATTTTAGTAGTGAAAGTACTTGGCATTCACCGGTTTGAGTGGGTTGCTTCTCTCTAATAAGCTATTTTATGGGGAAACCAGAAGCCTAAAATGACTTGAATTAAATAGTCTGGCAAATTGATATGTTATAGAATAGATTATTTTATTTGATGTAAATATTGGCATGGAAATAAAAAGAGTACAATACTTTGTGCATACATCATTTTATGTTTCTTGTGTTAATGCAAAACTGCAACTCAAAACAAGTCTAATAAGTAAAGATCTTTCATTACACAGCCCATTTTTCAATGGCATTTGAAACTTAGCCTTGGAAATGTACTTTGGGTTGCAATTTAGCATACAGGGTTTTCTCCTAGGAATGAAATTTTGTCTGTTAGGTTAGATTCAAGTCATTACAACTATTTCTAAAATATAGGAGGGAAAATAATAAAATTGTTACAGATTCAGACACGTCTGCAATCGACTCAGAACCAATTTTAATTTAAAATATGTCATTTTTGCAACCTGCTATTCTGTAATAGGCCTCTAGCATCTTTGAGATTTTTCAAAATGAGAACAAATGAAAAAAGCAGATATTCATCTTTAAGCAGCAACTACTAAAATCTACTAAACTACTATGTGATGCTCATTGACTACAACAGGGATGCAGTCAAAGGAGCCGGTCTGGTCTACAGTGTAAAATACACAAATTAATAGTCCCTAAAGCCCACATTTTTAAAGGTATTTATGTGTTGCTGTACTCCAGGGGTCGGCAAACTTCAGCACACAGCTCATCAGGGTAATCTGCTGGCAGGCCGCGAGACAGTTTGTTTACGTTGACCATCCGCAGGCATGGCTCCCCGCAGCTCCCAGTGGCCGCAGTTTGCTGTTCCTGGCCAATGGGAGCTGCAGGAACTGTACTCAGTGCTGCAACACCTAACTGATTAAGGAGCCTGTGAAGGGATTGACTCACCACTAGCATCTCCTTGTGGCCAGCCAGGCCTGGTATAGCAGCTCTTTCCCCATCAGATACCTTCTGTGGTAGTCTGCCTCTTCCTGTGACTTGGCCCCAGGTCATTTTAAAGTCTCCCTCCCTTCCCCCTTCCAGGATAGTCAACAAACAGAAACAAAGGGAATTAACACAAATGAATCATCCCAAAATTGGGTTAAGGCTCTCTTCCTTCAGAGGGCGCTTGTTATGCTGTGGTCCTAAATTGAGTTTACAAGTAATAGAAGGGAATGGTTATATCTCAAGATGAGTCAACATCTGACACTCCCTTCCTTCATGGAGGGTCCATCAGGCAGTGGTCATCTGGGGAGTTTCTGCCATCAGTCAGCCCTTTCTACAGGAGCGGAGGACTGAAGCTCTGCTTTCCTTCCTGATCTGTCATCAACTGAGATATATTTTTCCCTCTTAAGCTACTTACTCCAGTCCTGACATCTCTCACATATATAAGGGGGAACAGCCACCCTGAGCTCACATGAGCTCATTAACCCTGTGTTGCCCCATTATTGAGTCTAAATCTCAGTTTTAAAAAGTGACTTACGCACTTCAGAGCTTAAATCCTATTGACAATCAACAGGCTCCTAAATCAGTCAGGCATTGCAATGTTGAACACAGCAATGCCTAAATACCTTTCAAAATCTGGGACGAACTGTGCCATTAGTACAGGTGATCTCTGACCTGAGGGTACACCCTTCCCAGGCCTTTGAGAAATCGGACAACCATCTCGTGGGAGAAGACTGATCAGTTGTCCACCTTGGGATGGAAGGCAGAAATGGCCATTAGGTGGACCTTGATTGATGAGAGGGCTAGGCCTTGTTGTTCCAGGAGCAGCAGGTACCCCAAGATAAGCTGTATAGATGATTGTAAAGATGGGATCTGTCATTGGGAGCACCAGATGGAGAATCGCTTCCATTTTACAAGGTAGGTGATTCAGGTGCAGGGCTTCCTATTATTCAGGAGGACCTCATGGACCTGCTCAGAGCATGCCTGCTCCTTCTGGTTCAACCAGGGAGCTTACAGGCAGTCAGATAGAGAGAGACAAGATTTGGATGTAGCAGCTGACCATGGTCCTGGGAGATCAAGTCCAGGTGCAATGGAAGCTGAATTGGCGCCTCAACAGACATACTGAGGAGAGTGGTGAACCAATGCTGTCTGGGCCATGCCGGGTTTATGAGAATGACTCAAGCTTGCTCTTGCTTGATTTTCACCAGAACCTGTGAATCAATGAAATAGGAGGAAAGGCGCAGAACAGGTGATTCGTCCATTGCAACAGGAACGTGTCTGTCAGGGAGCCTGGGCTATGGCCTCACAGAGAGCAGAACTGATTACATTTCTTCTTGATGTGGGTGGCAAACAGGTCTATAAGTGGAAAACTCCACCATTGGAACATGTGCCTCACAATGTCCGGTCAGAGAGAACACTTGTGGTGAGAGGAGAAGAAACTGCTGAGGCAATCCGCTAGCCAGTTCTGGGTTCCCTGGTCTTGACCTTTTGGGGATCCCAGTAGTGGTAGGGTGAGATGGTCCCTGGCCATTGTGAACACCTCAGGAGTTGATGGCATTGCAAACTGGCTGGTGCATTGTCTGCTCTGAGGTTGCTCCTCTGTAGGTGTCCAAGGAGCTTGCTGTGGAACCGGAGTTGACGACACTTTATATTGTGATGCCAAGGGAGACGAGTGGTCCAGTGCAGATCTCGCTCTCTCCCTGTCTCCTTTGGTTTCAGCACCAGAGACCTGGACTTCTCTTGGTGCTTGTGGTGCTTCTACTTAGGCACCAGGGAGGGCGATCAGTGCCAAGACTCCCCGGTCGATGGATGAGTGCTTTGCACAGAAACTAAGGTGCTTGGTGCTGAGTTTGAGTGCGGTTCCAAAGCCTGTCTTAAGGCTGCTTCCATGAGGAGGACCTTCAGTCGAGCCTCTCAGTCCTTCTTGCTCCAGAGTCTGAAGTCCCTGCAGATTTGGCAGCAGTCTTTCCTCTGAGCTTCCCCCAGGTACTTGAGACAGCTCAAGTTGGGGTTGCTCCAAGGCATAGGCTTACTGCAGGCAGCCCAGGGCCTAAAACCCGGCGACCAAGGCATGCCCCAGCACCGGGAAGGAAGACAACCCCGAAAATTAAGTGCAGAAGTGTCTGAGCTATTTAAAACCTAAAACTACTCTAACTACTAACCATAATAACTACTTACACTAAAATTGGTATGAAAAAACCACTAGGAGAGAATTGCCTAAGTAATGAAGGATTCAAGCCAACCGTCACAGGTGGTAAGAAGGAACTGAAGGGGAACAGGGCTGGCAGGGCCCTTTATACCGGTGCCATGTGCACACGGCACCAGAGGGCACTAGAGCAAACCCGATGGATATCATTAGGGGAAAAATGGGGCGTGCACATACCTATGTGGGAATGGACATGTGCAAGCACTTGAAGAATAAATAGTGCACTCGGCCCATCAGAGGACTGCAGGTTACTGTCACTCTGGGTGGTATTTCCTGTGGTGCCTATTCTCCACAGTGGTCCCTGGACATGGCACTGCATGCTGTCCCAGTGGCACTCTGGGAACTTCAGCTGTCCCAAGTTCTGCAGACCTGGGTTCTGGTTCATGGATCCTTATACAAACTGCAATTGAAATACCTGAGATGTGATAGAAGTGAATGTTCTTTACATAAAGGAAAAAATATCAATATTAACTTAACATCCTAGGTCTGACCTAAACTGACAAAAGACAGGAAACCAAGAGACAAGGCTACCTACCCTGCTCTTAAAGGAAAATTGCCAAGCAAAGATGAGAACTGAGGTATGCACAAATTTATGTAATGAATGCTCCCCCACCCCAATCCAATCTCTAGGGAGTATTCAGCACAGAAATAAAATTTTATTTCTAAATATACATACTAACTACAGAAATAAATTTATTACCAAATAAATGTACTAAATTTTATACTAAGCATATTTAATACTAAATGTAAATAAATATATTACATTTAATACTAAATTTAAACAATTCCCCCCTCTGAAGTCCACTGATATGCCCTGCTTTGCTGAAGATATTCCAGAAAGCATTAATTCATGCTTTTATTGAGCAGAGATGTAGAACACATGAGGTTAAAAACACCAATCAAACCATCTGACATCATGCATCCATAGCTTACAAATCTACTACAAATTCAGGAAATGAAGGTTACTAGAATTCTTCAAGAAGGATTCTGCATATTAACACTCTTGGGAAGTGCCAACCGGTGTAGCATGAACAGTGGAACTTGCTGGTAGTAATGCCTATTAAAGGCTCACGCGTCCCTCCTACAACCTATTAGTGTTCAAGCACATTTGGAGGGTGTGGCTATAAAAGGGGGCATGTTGCCAGCTGCCCTCTCAGTTCCTTCCACTGCTAGGGCAGAGTATAACAGTATTACTTAATTAGGACTACAACAGAAGAGGGGAAGGTGGGCAGGGAGTGTGAATATGCTGAGTCCATCTTGAAGAACTCTGGTTACACGTAAGTAACCTTCATTTCTTCTTTGAGTGTCCTCTGCATATTTCCATTCTTGGGATAGCTTGGCAAGCAGTTATTTCAAGAATGGATAGAGGGTTGCAGAGTCCTAATTAACAAGGTGTAGTGAGGCAGCCTGGCTCCCAGCCGCCCCAGAGAGGGACAAGCCCCTCCGGATGCCAAAGTGGGCGGAGCCACTGGAGCCTGCACCCGCCCCCCAGAGGTCAAGGTGCAGGATAGGAAGTATAAAAGCCCAACCCCAGGGCTCAGAAGCTGGCTGGAGAAGCCGGATGCTGGTGCTCTAGCTCCCGGTGGGGAGACTCCTGCTGCCTGTGACTGCCCCAAGGACTGGCCATACCCATGGAGGCCGGACGGCGACCAGACACCGGAGAAGCCAGGAAGCCTACCAGTGAGAAGGGACCCAGAGGAGCTGCCCAGCTTGCCGCTTGCTGAGTACCCTGAGGAGCCCATGGTGCTTGATGCCGTGGAAGACGCAGACCAGACGCAGGTACTGCTGGAGGGGGAGGTTGGAAGTAGCCCGGAGGCAGTCGACTCTAGTCTGGCTGTGGCACACCCAGAGCTGATGTCAGTGTGTTGTGGCCAGAATCCCCACTGACACAGCAGCAGGTCGCCTGCCGCTGTCAGGGCCCCAGGCTGGGACGCAGTGGAGTGGGCGGGCCTGCGTCCCCCTTGCCCCCCACTCACGGGTGGCAGTCTGCCCCGACGCTCAGGACCAGGAGCCTGGGTTTTGCTGCCCTGCCCTGACCCAGGGCCTGGCCTTACTATTGAACTCTGTGCTCAGCCCCTGCCTGAGGGTCTGAGCCCTGAACTGTTTGTTTGCTGCCCCGCCCTGACCCAGGGCCTGGGCTTGTTATTGAATTCTGTGCTCAGCCCCTGTTTAAGGTCCTGAGCTCCCGACCGGGCACTTGCAGCCTGCCCTTATCCAGGGCCAGGCCAGTCATGAAACTATTTGCTCAGCCCCTGCCTGAGCCCTTGACTGTTTCCTGCCCCACCAGGCTAACCCCCCCTGACTCACTGGACTTGTGTAGTGAGGTGGCCTTGTTCCCAGCCGCCCCAGAGGGGCGACCCCAACAGCACGTGCCTACACAAAGATTGAAGTACTGCTCTGCTAAATGGAGCATTAGGTCTGGCTGTCAAATCTAACACATGATGTTTAGTGAAAATGTGAATTGAATCCCAAGTGACAGCTTTGCAATATTTTAATAAGGGGAACATGCCTAGCACATGTTTCAGATGTAGCAACCGCTCTTGTAAAGTGAGTCCTAATACCAGCAGAAGGAAAGAAGGAAGAAATGTTATAAGACTCATCTAGACATTGACTAATCCATCTAGACTAGGACTGGGCAGAAATAGCTTGACCCTTACAGTGTCCAGCATGGGAAATAAACAATTTTGGAGACGCACTAAAAGCCTTAGTCCTGTCCAGATAATATGATAAAACACTCTTTGTAGCTAAATAATGCAATCTGGATTCAACTTTATGTGCATGGGGTCAAGGCATGAAAACTGATAAATCAATATACTGAATAACATGAAAATCTGAACATATTTTAGGAAAAAATCTGAGGTGAGGTCTAAGAACCACAAAGTCTTTTTGAAAAACGGTATAAGGAGGAAGATATTGCATTGCACATAATGCATTGCTGACCTTTTGTCCGTCGCAACTTGAACCACTGAGTTGTGCACTTGTGGAAGGAATGACTTGAGAGCTAGGCACGGTTCAAACATATTTATGTGTAAATTTGAGTCTTGGTGATTCCAAATGACTCAAATAAATTATTGAGACATGGTACGCATCCCATTTTGAAAAGTATCTGATGTAACTATTACAGTAGAAGATGGGAGTTCAACAAAACTCCTTTGAGAACATTTTCTGGTCTCAGCCACCACATTAGAGATATTTGGATATTTCTTGGAAGAGTGACTACCTTGAACATACTGTCCATAATGGGTTTGAAATTCCTTGATTCCCAGTATTGAAGTGTCTTCATTCTGAGCCTGGCGTATGGTGTCACATATATTATTGAGGCTATGAGACCTAATAAAGTCAAGTATATCATTTTTTGAGAGAGCTCCTGAAGTAATCTCTGAATACTGGAATGCAACTTCATGATTGGAATGTTAAAATCAGTGGTTATAACCTATTTAGGAAGGATCCAGTGAGCAAAAACGGAGAGAGAGTGGCACCCTGCGTCAAAAATGGCATAACCTGTTTCCAAGTCACTGATAACTCAGACAAAAATGATCATGAATGCTTGTGGATCAATGTCCTAACAGACTAAGGACAAGATAGGTACAAATAAGGTATTAGCTGATGTTTGATACAGGCCACAAAATCACACAAGGGAACAGGATGACCAGCTCCTTATGCACCTATCTATAATACGTGTGTGCGTGGGGGGAAGCTACATGATCATGGGGAAATTCAGATTGAATGACTGATGCTGGAGGTCTCATGCTGCCAATAATAAAACATCCCTGACTGTCTAAATATTATAGATGACAATTTTCTAACTCAAAATATTTTCTACCCAACATGGGGAACTTCTATATTAGACCTCATCTTGACATAAAGAGGAATTGATCACAGACCTAAAAATTAATGATAGCTTAGGTTCAAGTGATCATGACTTGATCACATTTATAATGTGCAAACAGAATAAAGTCCAGACCAGTAATTAATATACACTTGGTGCTTTAAAAGGGCCAATTCCACTGACATTACAGGGAGCTTCTGGGTGCTCTGCAGTTTTAAAAATGAAGCCATTTAAGTGAGTTAAGATTAGGGTGACCATAGCGTGACCAGATGTCCTGATTTTATAGGGACAGTCCCGATTTTTGGGTCTTTTTCTTATATAGGCTCCTATTACCCCCACCCCGTCCCGATTTTTCACATTTGCTGTCTGGTCACCCTAGTTAAGATGGATTTGGGAGCCTAACTTTAGACACCCAGAATTTAAAAAAGAACCCAAGTGAAATAGATACAAATGTCCAGTTGATTTTCCGTTGGACTTCTGTATCTATTTCACTTATATGCTTTTGAAAAATCCTGGCCATTTACTATCTAGGAATGGGACTTATGTGTCTACCTACAGCTGTTGTATTCACTTACCCTCAGCCATTCCAGAAGTATTACTTATATTGAGTTTGTTGAATCGAATTAGACTTCTGACTGCAAGGGGAAGAAGAGATCTCAAGCCTCCTGTAAAAACCATCTCTTCATCCTTGAACAGAAGAATGCTACAATTACTATATTATAAACTTAAAAATACAGCAAATGCATTTTACTATTGCTTTAAAATCTAATGTGTCAGTTTCAAGGTTTGTGTTTCCTCTTAATGTTCTGCCATGTTTCCTCTCTATTTGCAATTCTCTGTCTCAAAACAAAATGCAAATCACAAACTCAAAGGGTTGATTCACTGATGGTTAGTGACTAAGCAGAGGCTGAATCTCGTAATGAATTAGCTACTGAGGTTTAGTTTATCAGTCTGGCTGCAATGTAAAATCTAGTTAGCTATAGGGAGTCAACATATAGACTTTATTCATTTTGGTAAGTGTTTAACTTCTGAAGTTTTTGGTTCCCAAAATCTTTTTGAGACTCACAAATTCACAGCTAGATTAGTCCATCAGATTTTGACACGTAGAACTGATTTACTAACTGAAAATACCTTTGTAGATAGATTAGAAATTTAACTCTTTGATAATCAGAGAATATATTTTCTGAATATAATTGTAACCTTAATACTTCCCGTTCATATAGTACGATGGATACTCTCGGGTCAAGTTTTCTGTTGGGGAAATTTAGGCACAGAGATGTTTAAGTGACTCATCCAAGGTCATGTTACCTAACCCTGACCTTTTGTAGATGCAAGTTAACACCTTTTATTTTGATTTAGTTAATCAGAGTCTACCCTAAATTCCCCACTCAACCTCAACCTGCTAAGCAGACATAAAAGTTGTTAACTTGAATCTACATTAGGAAAACATTTAAGTATAGGTCAGGATAAGGTAATGTGTTAGCTAGCCTGACTTAACTTTGGACATTTGTCTTAGTCCAGACAAACCCCAGTGCAGCAATTTTTATTTTTAGCATGCTAGCTTGAACTCTGCTAGTGAGAGTCTGTGTACCCAGGCTTGAAGGCTCACTCCCAGCTGCAGTGTAGACGTACCCAAAGAGAGAGGAAACTAGAAGCCAAGTCTCCTGGTTCCCAGCTCTCTGTTCTAACAACTAACCTATGCCACCTCAGGACTATGCTCAATTCCTTGTTAGTAAGAAAACACCCTCCAAGTAGTCAAATTACTTTACCATTGAAGTTATTTTTAATTCTGGAGAAGCCAGTATTGTTGATGTAATTCCTAAAGAAGCAATAATGGTTTTAAACATAGAAAATTCAGTGCTGTTCTTTTAAAAGTTCATGAGTTAATGTTCCACATGTTATGGGTTTCTAGAAAATGGTAACTTCTGTTAAAAATCTACAATGTTTTGTGTTATTACCATGACAATGCAAGATTCCAGTCCTAAGAGGTCATACATGAACCACTTTACTTTAATAATTTACATTTCTGAGCAACTTTATTATTAATTAACTTGCACTAAGAGAGCAGATGGGTTTTGATGGTGAAATTCTGATCTGATCTTGAGTCCAAATTTCAAAACCCCTCCCAAAGTTTGAGGTATTCTGAAGTGGGGTTTTGATTTGGTCCACTGTGAAATTCAGATCAAGTTTTGGATCTGGATTTTGCACACTGTACCTCATATGTTTATAATAGGTTGGCAGCCCAAAGGAAGGAAGGTCTGAATTTTTTTCTTGTCTTTTAGGGATTCAAACAAACAAAAAATAACTCTGTCACATCTCCTTTGCAGTTTATTCTGTCTTCTCTGATTTTATATATCTGACTGTGAACTGAATGGAAGGACGTTCCTCGTTATGTTTCTTTGTACAGCACTAAGCACACTGTCAAAAGGTACCCTCCCAGGCCTGATGAAAATGACTGAGTGAGTGAGGGTAGAAGGAGAGCGACAGAGGGCAGGGAGATGGAGTGAGTGGGGTGGGGCCTCGGAGAAGGGGTGGGGCAAGGGTGTTCTGTTTTGTGCAATTAGAAAATTGGCAACCTCAAGTTTGGATTCACAGATGTGAACCCCCTCCTGATGTTAGGCATTCAAGTTAGGCCAGTCCTTTTTCAAGAAAAACTGAGGAGCTGGTGGTGATGTGACTTACATTTTGCCCATAATGTGGGAAACCCAGGTTCAGATCCCAACTATGCCTAATATGAAGCAAGGACTTAAACCCAGGTCTTCCATTTCCCAGGTGAGTGCCCTAATCACTCAGCTCTGGGTGGATCAATACCTTCTGTTGAAGCTGTTCCACTTTGTATAAAATATTTAAATAGGCATTGGAGTAAGGGACTTGAACTCCTTCTAGATGTGTACCCTAAACACTGGGCTATAGAGTCAATCTCTTGCTGGACCAGGCAATAGGTAGGGGAACCCTATGTAAGAATATAAATTCACATAGATTTGTACGAACTATGGTTTTAAATTGAGTTTGGATATTAGCATGAGCAATAGGCCAAAGCACATGACCAAAAATAATGAGGTGATCAGAAAGAAGAGTTGTGTTAAACTTGAAATGAGCTTTTGAAATACCAGTGTTATTTAAGGTTTTGATTGAAGTAATAGCTGTTAATAGGGTCCCAGGTGCAGTAAATTGACTATATAAAAACTGCTTCTTCTGGCCTTAGTTAAGGTTACACAACTGGCAATGATGTCTTTTCTTTGTTAAAGGGTAAAAAGAGTAAACTCTTAAAAGAGTTCATTGCTAATACCTGCCTGACCAAGTTGGAACCAACTTCTTATGGGTCCCAACACCTCTGGGTCTAGCCCTTTTATGATATCTTGATCAAATGCTTATAAATGTATTACTATTTTGGATGTAGTAAATTGCTTAGTTAGGCTCTTTAGGTATGTTTAGAGCAATTTGTATAAATACCATCTGGCCTTTGATCTTAATAAAAGAATTTATGGTTGAGATATACCTATCTCTTAGAATTGGAAAGGTTATTGAGTCCAGCCTCATGCTTTCACTAGTGGGACCAAGTACTGATTTTGACCCAGATCCCCTTAAGTGGCCCCTTCAAGGATTGAACTCACAACCCTGGGTTTAGCAGGCCAATGCTCAAACCACTGAGCTATCCCTTATGTCCCTGTAAGTAAGATCCTGCGTAAATAATAATTCCAACTCCCACTGGGGCTTAAGTGTGAGTTAGGTATTCAGCTGCTTGGTGGTGCCAGGTCTGAGGAGGCTATGCATGTCCACAAGCAGAAATCTAGGTGCTACAGGGACTTTACCAGTGAAAACTTAAGTGCTTAGGAAATGTAGGTTAGGCAACAGTGAGCAGGGATTTTGAGAATCTAAATTAGGACTTAAGTGCCTGAGGTCCTCCTTCTGAATCCAACCCCAACTGGATTCACAAAAGCACCTAAGCAGGTTAGGTGCCTAATTCCCATTAAAATATAAAAAATCCTATGTATGAGATTGGGAGTGTTTAGCAGTCAGGGTTCTTGATATTAGGAAGTAATGGGAGAGTATTCTTATCTGAAGGAAGATTGATTTGCGACCTTCTTGTTATAAGAAAGACAGGAGGTCAGAGGAATTTAATCAGATGAAAATAAACATGTATGTGTATAGGCCTCTAGGGCTTGGTGCAGGGTTTAAATTTAAATCACTAGTCAGGACGACTCAATTTAATAATGGATTTCTACATAAAAGTGCATTTTTGTGGGTTGTTATAACCTTAATACATATTCTTCACAACTCATAGATGTAAGTTTCATTTTTAGAAGGTACACATTATACATTTGTAAAGGGATTTATTTTGAAAACTTTTCATATTAGTTTTACAGTTATATCAGAAAATGAATGATTGTTTGGTTATTTCATTTACCAAAGGTAATTGAAGCAGATATTTAGGAAGTCATTGGGAGTTGAACTATCTCCAATTCAACAGATTAATCATTAATATTTGGAGGATTTTCTTACTGTGCTGTATTAGGAGGAGAACATCACCAGACAGGCATTTAAATTGTTTTATTTAACTAAAACAACAACGTTATGTATTCTGGATTTTTTTTCTTCAACAGCAAATATATAATATTTTAACAAAACAAGCATATGAATTTTTGAACTTAAACATTCAAGTTTTTTAAAATTAGGTTTGTTTTTCTTAAAGTTGTTTTTAACTAAAATAGTTAAATGAAATATTAAAAAAAAATTAAATTGACTATGTCAGCCAGGTCAACATGAGAAACTTAAAATATTGGCTTCTGAAGCTAACTCAGTTGTCTTCACCTTCATTTCCTGTTTTGTTCATAATCTGGAAAAGAAAAACAAGCTTTCCTGCTTTTTCAGGTCTCAAACGATTTCTCAATTTGGGACAAATTAGTCCAAAGGAAGAAAATATTTTTTCTACACCAGCAGAAGAAGCTACTGCTGTTAAAAGTGAGATTATCACTTCAACAGTCTCTGAATCCAAGTGCTTAAGTGGCTTCCACCAGTTCACTGGTGTGACTTTCTTTAAAACATCATCAGCAAACATATATTTCTTGAATGGTTTACCCTTAGCGCCGACGTTTATTATAGTTGGCATTATGGAGGGATGATTGCTGGATGTCCATATCATAACTGCTGAAGAAGAGGAGTTGGCTAAGGTTTGACTCTGGCACTTAGTATTGAGAATATTTACAAGAAAATGAGCTGGAGATAGTGCTTGTCCCATTCGTTTTTTAATGCTTGTAATTTAACTCTGTCATTGCATATTTCTCTTTTTAAGATCTCACTAAGTTCCTTCCAAATTTCAACAGTATTAGCAAAAAACCCGCTATTTCCCAGCATTTTGTTCCAGCCTACAGAAATAGGCTTCAGGGTACTCAGCATGTGTTCAACATTTCTCTTAAGCCCAATGTTGAGAACTTTGGCTGTGGCAGTACCATCTATTTTTTCACATTTTTGTTCCCCATCTGTCATCAGATTTAGTGCTCAAAACAGTCCACTACTGAGTTCCATCACATGTCTTGTGGGAGAATTAGCTTGGTTCCTCCCACTTTTTTCAAAGCAGCTGCTGTAGAGTGGTTGTTACGGAAGTATTTTGCAATTTCAACAACATTAGCCTTTATTTTTGGAACACTGAAGTCTTTGGCTAGGAGGTGCATCAAATGAGCACTACAACCATATATGATTAGCTTGGGACTCTCTTCTAAATAATTTCTTCTCATCTTGGATACATTTGCAGCATTGTGTGTGACCAAGCTGCATATTAGACATTTAATTTTTTTTTCAGTTTGTTATAGCTTTTACTGCTACTTGTAAGTATTTTTCTGTGTGTGCATTTCCTGATGTATCAATTGTTTCTGTAAGACAGACATTGCCTTCTTCTGTTGTCACATAAGCACATACAACAGGATCATTGTGGACACTGCTCCACCTATCAAGACCCAGGTCATCAATTTTACCCTTTAGACCTTTTGCACACTGCTCAATTTCTCTTTCAGACACTTTATCCAGCAATTTGCCTGTGACATCTGTTCTGTTGGGTGGACTGTATCCTGGTCTTAATGACTGAACCATGTTAATGAAGCGTGGGTTCTCAATCATACGGAAAGGAGAGTTTGTTGCATAAACAAACAGGGCACTTTTTTCATCAATTATCTCTTTTTGTAATCTGCTGGTTCTTATCACAAATTTATCTATGGTTGTTTCTGGATGATGGAGATTTTTTTTTCTTTTTGCTACAGGTGATATACTGTGGCTAAGTGACATATATGATGTGACCGAAACACTATCATTGGCAGATAACTCTGAAACTATAGAAAATCATGGTGATCTTGAAGGTGGATAGTCTTCAGAATCCTGTATGTTGAGGATGGATTCTCCTAAACAAAATAAATCAATGCAGTTATATAATTATTACCATACTGCTCATTTAGTATTACTCATTGCATTCACTGACACTCAGTACTACTTTAAAGGTGAAATTGTAAACAGAAGATCTGCCTATTTCAGCTATTTATTTTTTATCACAACTGCATCTAAAATGATACTACCATAGAGTAATAACTATGTTTTTTGCTCAAACGAGAGAATTTAAGAATAATCCAGAAGAAAGATAGGCAGTCCTTAAGAAAGAAGTATGAAATAAAAAAAGATTACCAACCTGAATATCCTGTATGTTCAGACATGTTCCTTTCATCATCTTCAATGCAGCTTCCTCCTGAGAAGGAACACTTCTCATGATGTTGTTTCATTCGGGCAATCAGGACTTGCATTTCTTTCTTGCACTCCTTGGATTTTGCATGCATGCCTGTCTTACCCACAGGTAGAGGAACGTCATTAAAATATTTCCAAACTGGGTCTCTTCTACGGCCTGCTGCCATTATAGGTTTTTCCTTCTAGTGAAAGAATGGGATGGTAGATCTTAAACCAATGAAGACTACCCTCAGAAAGCCCTCAAGACTTCTGGAATATGCTGCTAAAACAATTTCCTTTTTGTTTCTACTGCCTGTCCCTCCCTTCTCACATTTATCTCCAGATTTCTCCTTGTCCAGATCTAATCCGCCTCCAACAATCTTCTATTCATTGAACTTTCTGAAATTTGCACTTTTAGAGAGTGTTAAGGGATTGACTCTATGTACACAAATTTGCAGAGGGACAATAGAGTTAAGGTCTGTTATTTCTTACCTCTATATATTATTTATTTAAAACCATTTTTGCTGTTAAGAAGCATGTTATCTCTGGAGACACAAATCCACAGTTCGAGTACTGCAAAACTAAGCATCTCTGATGGTATCTTCTAGACTGAGCACTGAGTCCCATTGGATACATAGAAAGATTAACCTAAATAATCTATGCAGAAGCCTCTGAAACCCCATAAAATTGGGTCCCTAATCCATGAACTATGGGAACTCATTTAGAAGACTTTTCTTAAACATTACAGGAATATATTGTCTTATACTATAGAATTAAAATTTATAATCCCTATCTCATCATGAAATATCTTTGAGCTATAATGTATCTTAATTAAAACTATCTTTAGATAGGTTTTTCCTCAAAGAGCATTTTATCAAAAAAAATCCGATTTAAATAAAAAAAAATCTGATTATTTTTATTTAAAAAATAAATCATTGATTTTTATCCACCCTGGCTTGGTGTGATTCTCAGGTCGTCTGACTGGGAAATAGGAGGAGGAAGGCTTGTCGAAAGAAAGATACAACTTTTTTTATTATAAACCATTTTAAAAGTTCATAGTGACTAATGGCTTTCAAACTCAGTTCATACTATGTGTGGGGTGGTCAAATACTAATGCCTGGGTTTCAGTATAAAACCTGTAGAAATATACTCTTGCTGTTTATTTGGTTTTGCTTGCTAAATGTAGAACAGTAACACAGAACTTTGCTTTATAAGGCGAGTTTTGAACCTAGAAAATCCCTCAAACTACAGTCATATGCACTACCATCAAACCCTAGATGGACCCACAAAAGCAGCTGGGAACTCGTGAAGAGCAAGGCATTAGTTCTCTGTTAATAATACATCAAAGTTCACTCAGGCAGATGTCAGAAAGTTTAGGTGTTTCTCTTCAAAGTTTTAGAAATATTTAAGTAAACATGTAACTTTTCCTCTCTAAGGACTAGAATGGATGGCATGACGAGTTTCCTGAAGTTTGCTCACTAAACATAAAAATTGTTAGATTGGCAGGATGTATATAAAGAGATTAGCCTCTCTTTCTCTGTCCCCCTTCCAGTCAAATATAGTACTAGCTTTTTCAGGTATCAGGAAGATCAAATTAACTATAGGTATTTTGAGTTTAGCCAACTTCACTCTGGAAAATATTGTACAAAATGTTCCATTCACTCTGAAAAAGTAAACTGTACTATACCCAGTATTTCATTTTGGACTCCAGGAAAAATACTTCATATTCAGTGGCAGACTGTGTTAAAGTGAGCTGTTCTCAGTTACAACGGAATTACTCCAGAATTATATTAGTATAACAGATCACAATTTTGCCCCAAATGAACAGCTTCTTATATTTCAAGATATAATATATACCATATGGAATAGATTAAAAATTTGACCTAAAGTATGATTTATATGTTTTTCTAATCTTATCTAGTATACAAGGGGACACAAATCAGTGTGCTGAAAAAATATGAATAGGGTTGTCTAGGGAGTAGTTTGTGTGTATATTTAAAATTAAACAGTGACTAGTTGAAAATATTAACAAGAAAATGCACTTACAGTTTATATACACTGTGTAGGAATGACACGTCTGAAATGGTTTCCTTAAAAGAAGAGAGAAATTGGTGTACTTCAGTGCTTCATGTCCTGTTTCTAGTTGACATGCATTCCCAACAGAAACACCACCACAACTGGGGTTCCCACTGGCAGTCTCAGTAAGAAAGTCAAGCGTGGATATGAAGATCGTCCTATCCCTTCACTAAGGGAGAGATAGCTCAGTGGTTTGAGCATTGGCCTGCTAAACCCATGGTTATGAATTCAATCCTTGATGTGGCCACTTAGGGATGTGGGGCAAAAACCAGTACTTAGTCCTGCCTATTGAAGGCAGGGGGCTGGACTCAATGACCCTTCTCTTATGTATGTATATCTCCATTTAAAAAAAAATCCTCTTGCTCTTAGAGTTGGGCCCTGCAGGTTTTCATCAAGGCATATTAATAAGAAGCTCTTTGAGAGCAGAGACCGTCTTTCTGTTCTGTCTCTGTACACCAGAGGTGGGCAAACTACGGCCCACATCTGGCCTGTGGGACCATCCTGCCTGGCCCCCAAGCTCCTGGCCTGGGAGGCTATCCCCGGCTCCTCCCCCGCAGCCTCAGCTTGCTTGCTCTGCCACCGGTGCAATGCTTTAGGCAGCGGGCCTGTGAGCTCCTGGGGCAGCGCAGCTGCAGAGCCTGGTCTCTGTGCTGCATGGTGGTAGTGGCGGTGTGGCCCGGCTCAAGCCAGGTGGCATGGCTGTAGCGCTGCCAGCCACTGGTGCTCCAGACAGCACAGTAAGGGGGCAGGGAGGGTTGGATAGAGGGCAGGGAGAATAGGGTGGTGGTCAGGCGGCGATAGGGGTCGGGGTGGGAACAGGGGGTTGAATGGGGGTAAGGGTACCAGGGGGTAGTCAGGAAGGAGTGGGGGGTTGGATGGGGCAGTCAGGGGACAGGGAGAAGGGGTGGTTGGATAGGGCAGGGATCCCAGGAGGGGCTGTCAGGAATGAGAGGAGGGGTTGGATGGGGTGGCGGGGGTCAGAGGCGGTCAGGGAACGGGGGGATTGGACAGGGCAGGAGTCCTGGGGGGGAACAGATAGGAGGTGGGGGCTATGCCACAACCCCCTCCCCTAACCGGCCCTCCATACAATTTACAAAACCGGATGCAGCCCTCAGGCCAAAAAGTTTGCCCGCCCCTGCTGCACAGTGTCTAGCACAATGGGGTCCTGGTCCATGACAGGGGCTCCTATGTGCTAATAATACAAATAATAGTGTGAAGAAACCGGTTAACTGTACTGTACATCTGTTCTGTGACTGAAGCCACAAGCATATGCTTCTACTGAACCAAGGACAACCTCCAATATGCAATTACATGTTTTATGTGATCACGTTAAAGTATCTCTCTATTCCTGATTATAACTGTGATGGACATGTAAGAGAAAACAAAGGCACTCTGGTTGGAAATAATGTTTCTCTCCCTCTCTAAGAGGGAAGCTGTTAAGATTGCTCTTGGGGAACGGTTGAGAGAGAAAGAGAGAGAGCTGCCTGAGCTATGATTAAGGGGTACTAAGCCTATGGGTAAGATAGACGTCCATAGATGTTTCTCTGCAAGCTTTAGTCCTACTGTTAAGATTAAACCATATTTTGGTTTAAGAAGGCTATCTGGTCACTATATTCTACCACAGGAAAAATAAGGACACATGAGAGGGTGTACTCAGAGACCAAAGAAGGGTCAAATGCAGCTAGCCCTGTAACCAAGACAATAAATTTCTTCAGTCTTTAAAGACCATCTCATCTAAAAATCTGTGGCCTGATTTACAGAAATGCTGATACACCCTTCACCATTCACTGACCTCTGAAAATCAGTTCCATAACTCAAATTAATGTGAAGATCACTTCGAGCTGGCTCTTGCATTAAGCCTAAACTTTTTTTTTAAAAAAGGCAAACCCTATTGGATGTTTTAAAAGCTTCACATATTGCTTAGCTGTGGGGCTGTTATTTAGGGCATGATACAAAGCAATTATTAGAGGGCTTATTCCTTCACCTGCTTACTTCCCTGGTCCTTCTTGCATGAACAGAGAGCAACAATACCTGAAGTCCAAAGGTACAAACAATTTTTTGTTTATTGGAGTGAACTTCCAGCAAGCAATGATTCCAATTTCCTTCCTTAGTGTTCCCCTTCTCAGCTCGGACAGCACAGAGCCTTGCCTGTGTCCCTGTTTCCATTCCCCCCCCTTAGCAAAACAGGATTCCAATTCCCCCTCCCATTCCCATTCCCCCCCTTAGCAAAACAGGATTCCAATTCCCTCCCATCCTCCCCTCACTTCCTGATTATGGACTATATAGTAAAACTTGAGTTCTGCTTAGCTATATCTTAACCAATCATTTTACTGAAATTTAACTAATCAATTATATCCCACCACCTTAATTGGTTTACACCCAACAAAATTAATTATACAGCAGACAGAAACAATCACAAAACTAGACAAGAGATTATACAGACAAACAATAGGGAAGTGGAGACTACAATGAAAAAACAACAAAGAAATGAGGATTTCACACCCCTGCTATTGATAAGTGAGTTCTTGCCAGACAGGATGCTATCAAACTAAGTTTTCTTTAAATCTTCTAGGCTCTTCCCTTTCTCTGGAGGTGATAGGCATTATCAGGGCAGGATTGTATTCCTAAGCGCCAAATAGCACCTTATTTCAATGTGACTAGTTTGGAATGTAAGGATGTGACCATACACTTCACAGCTTATAGATGCCTCTGCTGCTTAGCCAGGGCCTCAGAGTGTCACAGTAAGAGAAGGCCCTTACACCAGCAGATGGTGATTTTGATTCTTTCTTTTATACCTCTATAATTAACTAAGTGATAAGAATACACCTAAATTCTTAAAGTATAGGCCTTTGCAGACAGGCCTGAATAGCATATCCTAACAGCCATGATAGGCAATCAAAGGCTTTTCATTGACTTCAGAGAGAGTTGGAACAGCTTCTCAACCAGGTGTCTTTAGTTGTACAGCCAGTTTTTTATAAGAGAGGCTAACCAATTGAAATCTGAATTTTGGCATGTAAGTGATGTTCCTTAGGGGTCAGGTTACTAGCTACAAGTATCTTTCCCTTTCCACAGAAAGTTATTACAGAATTAACTTCTGAAGGTTCTGTATAGTCCCAACCCCAATGGCAGAATTTTCTTCTTCACTCCATGCTGGTGGCTCTTTTACATCCTAAAGGATTACTTTCCCCCTCCCCATCTTCTATCACCATTCCTTCCTCTGACCCACAATGCAGCCATCCATTTAATGACTAGATGAAACATTGAAGATTGTTAGTGTTGCTACTCAGATGGATTAAGAGGCCACATAGGTGATTAACAAATGTGTTTGCCCCATTCCTGTCCATGCAGAGATCGAATGCTTCCCCTTCACAGCAATCCTACACTCTACTGGCCAAGAGAATCAGGATCTTATTCTTATTTACATTACATTTGAAGAAATATTTAAATCCTAAACTAATTTTAGGAACATAAAATCTACCATACTAGATCAGACCAGAAATTTGTTTATCTCCTCTGCAATGTTGTTCTCTTCCTTCATTGTTCTTTTAGCTCTTTGGGAGTTTAGCAGATGCAACAATTCCCCCACAGGTATCTCGCTTTTGACATAATTAAGTTTTGTCTCTCCCCCCGGGGATTATTTGTTCTTCAAAACCTCCCCTTAGTTCTATTTTCATCTTACATTTTATTACCACTTCTGTTGGCTTAACTATCATTGGATTTCCATTTTCTGAAGGATCTTGGTTTGTCTAGAATAACCTCTTGAACTCTACCATTTAATTAATTTTCTTTCTGATCTTTTTGCTCCCTTTTTTGTTTAGGGATATATGTGCCACCTGTGACTCTTAAGATGTGCTCAAGTTGCCTCTCTGCTGAGTCAAAGGATTTTAATTTCCTCATTTTTTACTTTAGGATCACATTGACTAGCTTCCTCTTTTTTGGAAATCCCCTTTTTGGAGTTCGATGTCAAAATTGTGGCAATTATAGGTATGATTCCTCTGAAGAGGGTGTTGAATTTAATTATGTTCACTGTTACTCAGTGGCTCAACAGCAGTTACATTATGAACCCATTGCTGTCTATTTCTTAGGTCTAAGTTGAGAATCGCTTCGCTTCAGGTACTACTTGTTCCAAGACGCAATTGTTTAAGTTATTGAGAAATTCCTTCTATAAACCTTGACTGGTAATAACATTTGAGTAAGTTTTATAAGTGGATAGTTGAAATCACTCATTATTGCTTTATTAGAATGAGTTGCCTCTCTGCTCTCCTTTAATATTGTTCACTTATAGTGACTACTTAGCCTGGGAGGCTGGTAGTATAACACTAGTAAAATATTTGTACTTTTATCACTTGAGATTAATAACTATACAGATTTTAAAAAGCTGTATTTTAAGATTTTGTCTGAAGGGAGAAGCAATGTGTAAAAAGGACAACAGCAGTAAGACTAAAGTAAGGTTGGGGTGTGAAGATTTAACCCATAGTCAATAACAAATCTTTATTACTTAAACTAATTTTTTCAAGAAATGACCCATTTCCTGACAGAGTCCTACCATTTCCGTTAGAATTATTCAGGTTTGGATTAATTTCTTAGTAGTAACCTCTGCTTTCACAGTATTACGCTAAGTGGTTTTAGCAAGAAGAGAACTGTTGAGTATTAGGACAGATCAGCAAAAAAAATATGCTTTAAACAGCAAATTTACATACCCAGTCTGCTTTTGTGACAATCATAATGCAGTTTGGCTACAGACTCAAGAAATATGCACATACAAAGACTAGATAAGAATGGGGAAACGAATAGTATTAGGGAACTATTGTATAGTATTCACACAAACACACACAACTTCATTTATATGGAGCTAAGGTTGCAGGTTTTTGAGTCTGTTGTGTTGGAAATGTCACTTTAACTCTTAAAATCATATTGTGGGAAACCAGGAAATTATTTTTTTCTTGCAGCAGTAATGTTTGCATCCGGAGTAACGGGCCC
Organism: Mauremys mutica; assembly: GCF_020497125.1. Classification (NCBI taxonomy): domain Eukaryota; kingdom Metazoa; phylum Chordata; order Testudines; family Geoemydidae; genus Mauremys; species Mauremys mutica. The sequence goes on from NC_059075.1 coordinate 31,198,968, forward strand.
TTAGCAATATTTTCTGGTCTTCCAACTTTTGAGCTTTGGGAATTAAATGCATGTTCTGGAAGAACACAATGAACAAGGCAATATAGAATTTGTGTACCTTTAAATTTTCATTAGTGTGGAGGGCCATGTGGTGTGTTTTTGCCCCGCTTCCCACCCCACTCCAAGTAAACTTCTGCACTAGGAGCAAGGGGAGCCCTGGAACCCTTTTCCACCTTGCCCCCATAAGAAACCTCGGGAGTTGTGCAGCTGTGAGCAGTCTGCGGTGTGCAGCTGCAGCTTTCTCTCTGCTGTGTACCAGGTCTGGCAGGACTCTGTACACAATGTTAATATTCCATGTAGTGCTGACGGCAGCCTAGTATGCCTCCCCCTAGAACCAAACATAGTTTAACAACTCTTTAATATCTGGGGTCTGGAACTAGTTCTTGGGCTGGACGCTAGCTCTCAACAGAAATCCAGTGATAAGTTTCATGTGGATACTGCCCACGGTATTTTTTCCTACTGCTGTGCAAAAAAACAAAGTAAAATAAAAATTCTAATGCCAGGTAATTATCGGGTGGGAAAGGGAGAATTTTATAGCTTCATAACCCATTTTACCCAGATTTGCAGCACACAGTGAACACCAAGCCTTGCACTGCCATACCAATGTTCAGCTATACATGTGAATATTAAAACAGGTTGAAAATTGTTTTAAGGAATCCTATTGCCACCCCATACTGTTGCATAGAAAAAGGTTGGTTTTTACCAAACACATTTCTTCTTTTGCAACATTGTTCTATTGGTTTGCATATGTGATCATGCCACATATCACATAGGAAATATTGTAGCCAGTTGGATTATTTCACTGACTAAATTAATGCAAGAGCATAGCTTCCATTGCAAAGGCTGGCTTTTCCTTTCCAATTCACAAAAGAGACCTCTTAAGGGTTATTCTGTTCACCCTACAGATGTGGATTCCCTTCCTCTCTCCACCATCCATCCTTCCTGATTCTCAAAGGTAGGGTTGATTTCATGCATTTAGAGATAGCAGAGCAGCCTTGATTACATCTACCTTTGGCTTGGAGGTGAGATTCTAGCCCAGGGGTCTCAAACTCAATTTACCTTAGGGCCAGTGCCAGTCCTCAAATCCTCCCAGTGGGCCAATAATGTCACTGAAAAGAAAATATTATATTTTGAATTTTGAATTTCTTAGAAATAATAAAACTGTCATACAACTTTATACAATTCTTCGCCTGCCAGAGTGTTTTTAGTGTTTGCCAGACACCTGGCAATGCTTCAGTTCTGTCAGTTTGTTGATGTTTGGCCTCAATGACTGAGCAGTTGAAACCTTCAGGATTGCAGCAAGGTGTGCATCAGATAGTTGTGTTCGGTATTTTGACTTGTTTATATTCATTGTGGAAAAAAGTAATGCTGCCTCCGTGGCTGACTCTGCCCAGCAACTAATGATGCTGCTTCATGGCTGACTCTGCCCAGCGACTAGTGATGATATCTCTGTCCCTTTCCCCCAACCAATGGGAGCTGCGGGGGGGTGGCGCCACACTGCAGGCTGTATGCGTCTCTCCTCCACGGGCCGCAGTGGGGAGGTTTTGGGCTGCAGATGGCCCCTGGGCCGGGACTTTGAGACCCCTGTGCTAGCTCTAAACCTCCTGCTTTGTTAGTGTAGGGAAGGCTTTATTTCTAAAATAACTGAGCTGTTAGGCCACTTTTTCCAGGGTGTGATTGCTGCTTCCACTAATTGATCACACTGAATACTCAGCTTATATAAAAATGTTTGTGTGAGAACTGTTGTAGACTGCCCCTGAATCTGTTACTTTTTAATCTAAACTCTCTGGGGCAGGGACTGTCTCTTGCTATATGCATGTACAGCATCAATCACAATAGGGTGCTGATCTTAGTTGGGGCCTCTACAGTTACTGCAATACAAATATGTAACTATATACAAAACAAACCCGTCCCCCACTACACTAGAGGAATATTAAGGTTGCAAAGTCAAGCATTCAAAAATTAGGAAATGTCAGAATTAAGGTTGCCTAAATAGTCTTAATCCAGTCCCCTTATGCATATGTATTATGATTAAGGTTGCGTGTCTTTCATGGAGGTCACAGAAGTCATGGATTCCGTGACCTTCCGTGACTTCTGCAGTGGCCGGTGCATCTAGCTCAGGTGTTGTCTAAGCTGGGCAGCCCCTGGGCCAGCGGAGGCAGCAGTCTGGATGAGTGGGTGGGGGCTCAGTGCTAAGGCACAGCATACGGGTGCGGAGTGGCACTTACCTGGGGGGGGGTCCCCGGCTCACACCGGCATGTCCCTGCAGCTCCTAGGCGGAAGGGCCAGGGGGCTCCACATGGTGATGATTTCCTATGATGATGCATCATTTCTATGAACCATGTGACTGCAAGCACCGCCCCACAGTTCCCATTGGCTGCAGTTCCTAGCTAATGGTGCTTGTGGCGGGAGCAGCATGTGGAGCCCCCGTGACTGCCCCTCCCCCTAGGAGCTGCAGGGACATGCTGGTCCGAGCCGGGTAGGGAGCCTGCCAGCCCCCCCAGCACCAGTCCCAGGACCCATGCCACCGCCTGTCCCTCTCCCTCCACCCTGGGCTGCGTGCAGCTGCCTGCCCTCTACCCACCCACCCAGTGCCAGCAGGGGTCCTGAGCCATGCACCGCCACCCACCTCCCCACCCCCAGCACCAGCAGGGGTCCCAGGTCACCACTCCTAAGACCCATGGTGCCTGGGACCATCCCCCTAGAGCACCCCCGGCCCAAGTTTTAGTTAGGGGTGTATAGTAAAAGTCATGGACAGGTCATGGGCCGTGAATTTTTGTTTACGGCCTGTGACCTGTCCATGACTTTTACTGAAAATACCCGTGTCTAAAACTTAGCCTTAATTATGATCTGGTCTTTAATTATACAATCAAATAACTTCCTTTTTCTAGAGGACCCTTGCCTCATTCTCTGACATGGCTGAACCACTTTAGCTGATACTCTTTGCAAACTTTAACTGTTCAGACTGAAATTTTTTGAAATCTATAAACATCTGAAAACAAGATCTTGTAATTGAAAGTATTTTGCACCCGTCACTGTAAGACAGGAGTAGGCAACCTATGGCACGGGTGCCGAAGTCAGCATGCGAGCTGATTTTCAGTGGCACTTACTGCCCGGGTCCTGGCCACCAGTCCGGGGGGCTCTGCATTTTAATTTAATTTTAAATGAAACTTCTTAAACATTTTAAAAGCCTTATTTATTTTACATACAACAATCGTTTAGTTATATATTATAGAAAGAGACCTTCTAAAAATGTTAAAATGTATTACTGGCACGCCAATCCTTACATTAGAGTGAATAAATGAAGACTTGGCACACCACTTCTGAAAGGTTACCGACTCCTGCTGTAAGAGGTGCTACTAGTTCTGCCTATAATTTTGCCAGTGTAGGGACAGAGGGGAGGTGGCTTGCAACTTTTTTCTTTGGGGCTGCCAGGGACCAGTTTAGCCCACGTGCAGGCTAGACCAGCTATCACATTGCCTTTCTTGTGCTCCTTTTACAAGGGCCAAATAGGCCATTGCAGGGCAAAATACAACCTGGTTGCAGTTATGCCACCACAATGCCTCCTGCAGCTGGGACTGCTGCAGAAGCACTACAGAGCAAGCAGTATTCACTGGTAGTGAAAAGGGGCCTACTAAAGTTACAGACTCAGAATTATAGATGGCTTCAATTTTAATGTAAAATATTTTCTAAGCAGATTAAAAAATATAGCTCTCTATATTGAATGTATGTATATAACAGATTTGCTGATACAAAACTCACTGTCTCTGCATCAGAAACTTCCTTGGTATTTTCCAAGCTGTTCAGGCAAAGCCCTCTAATATTAAGGCACACCAACTTGAAAACGACATCTTTGTCAGAAAATTATGTACTTTAAGATTTAGTGAAAGACAATCTTGTTTTTCAGTTTATAAACTGTGTATTTGACAGGACTTCGTATACTGTTTCACTCTTTCCAGTGTATAGCCAATAAGGCACTCATCCATTAGGTTGTTCTGTGTGGATAGACTCTTGCATCCATATGGAACCCCACTGACATTACTGGGGCTCCATGTGGGTGTGCCAGGATGCATCCAAGCAGAATAACTTTCAGGATTGGAGGCCTGAGTTGCTCTCTCTCCCTTGCTGAAAAAACCCTTATAAATATCCCCAGAGGAGCACAGTAACCCTTATGAATATTTTTCAGAAATTAAAAAAAAAATCCAACAAATGAGTGCATGCAATTTAAATAGGACTCTATTAGAAAACAGATTTAACTTGAACTTTTTTTAAAATTGACATTGTGCCTTTAAAAATGACAGTGGCTGCCTGTGTGTATTCATGTAAACTGTAAAGCAGCAAAATGTAGAGTTAGAGATGGACTACCAGAAGCAAGTTTATTTCATTGGAGTCTATCAGAACTGGGCTCTCTGCCTAAATTGAACAGAACTGTCAAACGTGATTAGTGCCATTGAAAGTAACTGCAAATTAGCATTTTATTATACATTCAATCTCTAACAGAGAAAGCGTGAACATGAGCCAGCAGCAGTCTGCAGGAAGAAACCAGGGGAGACTATACACAAGATTCAGAAGAAGGAAAGAAGTAACTTACTTATACCTGGTTTTAACAGTCAGGAAAGGAAAAGCAGGTAAGCAAGAGATATTATAATAATGGATAAGGGAAACCAGAAGATAGGAGTAGGGACAGCAAAAGGACTATGCCCAATCCAGCTAGGAAATTGGATGAAGTCAAGAAAAAAAATCATATTTGTAAACTAACATGAGGGGCCTTGGCACCAAAATGGAGGAATTAGACCCACCAATGCAGGTTGTTAAAGGGATAACAGAAATATGGCAGAAGAGCAGTCATGACTGGAATACAGGTACTAATGGGTACATAGTGTTCAGGAGAGAAAGAAGTAAAGATACTGGGATAGCATTGTAAAGAAACGAGAAGAGATAACAAATAAAACAGAATCCATTTGGGCCAAAATCTCTTTCGGGAAGGATTGTAAAAAGAGGTTCTATTGTGCTAGTGTTAGGGATTTGATACAGACCTCCAGGGTCAGTTTTGGATATGGCTAGAAGTCTCTTAATATTATTAAAGAGAGAACTAATGCAAATTGTCATTATGGGAGACTTTCTTCTCCAATCTATAGCTTGGAAGTTAATCTCTACTAAAATGGTAAGGCCCAGTGAGGCACTAGACAACAGGTTTCTTCACCAAATAATCACTGAACAATTAGAGGTGATGCTACATTAGACTTGGTTTGGGTAAACAGTGATGAGACTATAGAAGAAAGCCTTGGACTGAGTGATCATGAGGTAATCCAGTTAAATTTAAATGGAAAGAGGCTCAAAAACAGGTTAGAAATAGGTATTCAATTTCAAAATGGCAGAATTTGGGAAACTAAGGGAACTACTTAGTGAAGTCAAATGGATAGAAGAGCTCAGGGACTTAAATTTGTAGGAGGTTTTGAATTTCTTTAAGTCAGAGGAGCAAAAATTTACCTGCAAGTTGCATCCCAAATAAGGTGAAAAAACTTACAGGGAAAGGCTCCAGCTCTAACTTGCTGAATAGCCATCTCAAAAAGGACATTAGGAGTAAAAAGAGAGTATACAAGGAACAGAAAAAAGGGACACATCAGCAAAGAAAGCTACAGCTTGGAAGTCAAAAAGTATAGACATAAAGTGAGAATTGCCAAAAGTCAAGCTCAGTTTTGCTCATACACAGTGCTCCAACTGCACAATCAGTACTCAATAAATAATTATTATAGTTAGGTCCACCATCTTATCAAACTCTGATTAAGGAAATGAAGTAAAAAATTAGCAGACCTGTTATTCTAACCAGTAGATGGCATAGTAATACTCAAACACAACAGCAAATCTTTCAAATGGTACAGCAAGGACATAAACAAAGGACAACAAACAGCGTGACTGAAAACAAATGTTGCAATACATAACTGTAAATCTAATGCAGCTGTACCTTATCACTAAGGCTGCATGTGTGTCATGGAAGTCACAGATTCCATGATTTTCTGTGACTTCTGCAGCAGCTGGTGTGGCTGGCTCAGCAGTTTGGGTGTGGGAGAGGGTTGGGGCAGGGGATTGGAGTATTGGGCAGCGCTTACCGGGGCTCCCACCGGCATGTCCCTGTAGCTCCTAGGCAGAGGGGCCAGCGGGCTCCGCACACTGCCTGCAACTGCCACCCCAACTCAGCTCCCATTGGCTGCAGTTCCGGGCCACTGGGAGCTATGGAGCTGGTGCTTGTGGCGGGAGCAGCATGCGGAGCCCCCCGGCCACCCCTCCCCCTAGGAGCTGCAGGGACATGCAGGTTGGAGCCAGGTAGGGAGCCTGCCCCCCTCCCCCCAGGACCAGCAGGGGTCCCGGGGCTGTGCGCCGCCACCGTGCCCCCCAGCACCAGCAGGAGTCCCAGGCCACATGCCCCTGCCACCGGGACCTCCCCCTGCAGCGCACCTCTGGCCCAAGTTTTAGTTGGGGGTATATAGTAAAAGTCATGGACAGGTCATGGGCCGTGAATTTTTGTTTACGGCCTGTGACCTGCCCATGACTTTTACTGAAAATACCCGTGTCTAAAACTTAGCCTTAATTATGATCTGGTCTTTAATTATACAATCAAATAACTTCCTTTTTCTAGAGGACCCTTGCCTCATTCTCTGACATGGCTGAACCACTTTAGCTGATACTCTTTGCAAACTTTAACTGTTCAGACTGAAATTTTTTGAAATCTATAAACATCTGAAAACAAGATCTTGTAATTGAAAGTATTTTGCACCCGTCACTGTAAGACAGGAGTAGGCAACCTATGGCACGGGTGCCGAAGTCAGCATGCGAGCTGATTTTCAGTGGCACTTACTGCCCGGGTCCTGGCCACCAGTCCGGGGGGCTCTGCATTTTAATTTAATTTTAAATGAAACTTCTTAAACATTTTAAAAGCCTTATTTATTTTACATACAACAATCGTTTAGTTATATATTATAGAAAGAGACCTTCTAAAAATGTTAAAATGTATTACTGGCACGCCAATCCTTACATTAGAGTGAATAAATGAAGACTTGGCACACCACTTCTGAAAGGTTACCGACTCCTGCTGTAAGAGGTGCTACTAGTTCTGCCTATAATTTTGCCAGTGTAGGGACAGAGGGGAGGTGGCTTGCAACTTTTTTCTTTGGGGCTGCCAGGGACCAGTTTAGCCCACGTGCAGGCTAGACCAGCTATCACATTGCCTTTCTTGTGCTCCTTTTACAAGGGCCAAATAGGCCATTGCAGGGCAAAATACAACCTGGTTGCAGTTATGCCACCACAATGCCTCCTGCAGCTGGGACTGCTGCAGAAGCACTACAGAGCAAGCAGTATTCACTGGTAGTGAAAAGGGGCCTACTAAAGTTACAGACTCAGAATTATAGATGGCTTCAATTTTAATGTAAAATATTTTCTAAGCAGATTAAAAAATATAGCTCTCTATATTGAATGTATGTATATAACAGATTTGCTGATACAAAACTCACTGTCTCTGCATCAGAAACTTCCTTGGTATTTTCCAAGCTGTTCAGGCAAAGCCCTCTAATATTAAGGCACACCAACTTGAAAACGACATCTTTGTCAGAAAATTATGTACTTTAAGATTTAGTGAAAGACAATCTTGTTTTTCAGTTTATAAACTGTGTATTTGACAGGACTTCGTATACTGTTTCACTCTTTCCAGTGTATAGCCAATAAGGCACTCATCCATTAGGTTGTTCTGTGTGGATAGACTCTTGCATCCATATGGAACCCCACTGACATTACTGGGGCTCCATGTGGGTGTGCCAGGATGCATCCAAGCAGAATAACTTTCAGGATTGGAGGCCTGAGTTGCTCTCTCTCCCTTGCTGAAAAAACCCTTATAAATATCCCCAGAGGAGCACAGTAACCCTTATGAATATTTTTCAGAAATTAAAAAAAAATCCAACAAATGAGTGCATGCAATTTAAATAGGACTCTATTAGAAAACAGATTTAACTTGAACTTTTTTTAAAATTGACATTGTGCCTTTAAAAATGACAGTGGCTGCCTGTGTGTATTCATGTAAACTGTAAAGCAGCAAAATGTAGAGTAAGAGATGGACTACCAGAAGCAAGTTTATTTCATTGGAGTCTATCAGAACTGGGCTCTCTGCCTAAATTGAACAGAACTGTCAAACGTGATTAGTGCCATTGAAAGTAACTGCAAATTAGCATTTTATTATACATTCAATCTCTAACAGAGAAAGCGTGAACATTAGCCAGCAGCAGTCTGCAGGAAGAAACCAGGGGAGACTATACACAAGATTCAGAAGAAGGAAAGAAGTAACTTACTTATACCTGGTTTTAACAGTCAGGAAAGGAAAAGCAGGTAAGCAAGAGATATTATAATAATGGATAAGGGAAACCAGAAGATAGGAGTAGGGACAGCAAAAGGACTATGCCCAATCCAGCTAGGAAATTGGATGAAGTCAAGAAAAAAAATCATATTTGTAAACTAACATGAGGGGCCTTGGCACCAAAATGGAGGAATTAGACCCACCAATGCAGGTTGTTAAAGGGATAACAGAAATATGGCAGAAGAGCAGTCATGACTGGAATACAGGTACTAATGGGTACATAGTGTTCAGGAGAGAAAGAAGTAAAGATACTGGGATAGCATTGTAAAGAAACGAGAAGAGATAACAAATAAAACAGAATCCATTTGGGCCAAAATCTCTTTCGGGAAGGATTGTAAAAAGAGGTTCTATTGTGCTAGTGTTAGGGATTTGATACAGACCTCCAGGGTCAGTTTTGGATATGGCTAGAAGTCTCTTAATATTATTAAAGAGAGAACTAATGCAAATTGTCATTATGGGAGACTTTCTTCTCCAATCTATAGCTTGGAAGTTAATCTCTACTAAAATGGTAAGGCCCAGTGAGGCACTAGACAACAGGTTTCTTCACCAAATAATCACTGAACAATTAGAGGTGATGCTACATTAGACTTGGTTTGGGTAAACAGTGATGAGACTATAGAAGAAAGCCTTGGACTGAGTGATCATGAGGTAATCCAGTTAAATTTAAATGGAAAGAGGCTCAAAAACAGGTTAGAAATAGGTATTCAATTTCAAAATGGCAGAATTTGGGAAACTAAGGGAACTACTTAGTGAAGTCAAATGGATAGAAGAGCTCAGGGACTTAAATTTGTAGGAGGTTTTGAATTTCTTTAAGTCAGAGGAGCAAAAATGTACCTGCAAGTTGCATCCCAAATAAGGTGAAAAAACTTACAGGGAAAGGCTCCAGCTCTAACTTGCTGAATAGCCATCTCAAAAAGGACATTAGGAGTAAAAAGAGAGTATACAAGGAACAGAAAAAAGGGACACATCAGCAAAGAAAGCTACAGCTTGGAAGTCAAAAAGTATAGACATAAAGTGAGAATTGCCAAAAGTCAAGCTCAGTTTTGCTCATACACAGTGCTCCAACTGCACAATCAGTACTCAATAAATAATTATTATAGTTAGGTCCACCATCTTATCAAACTCTGATTAGGGAAATGAAGTAAAAAATTAGCAGACCTGTTATTCTAACCAGTAGATGGCATAGTAATACTCAAACACAACAGCAAATCTTTCAAATGGTACAGCAAGGACATAAACAAAGGACAACAAACAGCGTGACTGAAAACAAATGTTGCAATACATAACTGTAAATCTAATGCAGCTGTACCTTATCACTAAGGCTGCATGTGTGTCATGGAAGTCACAGATTCCATGATTTTCTGTGACTTCTGCAGCAGCTGGTGTGGCTGGCTCAGCAGTTTGGGTGTGGGAGAGGGTTGGGGCAGGGGATTGGAGTATTGGGCAGCGCTTACCGGGGCTCCCACCGGCATGTCCCTGTAGCTCCTAGGCAGAGGGGCCAGCGGGCTCCGCACACTGCCTGCAACTGCCACCCCAACTCAGCTCCCATTGGCTGCAGTTCCGGGCCACTGGGAGCTATGGAGCTGGTGCTTGTGGCGGGAGCAGCATGCGGAGCCCCCCGGCCACCCCTCCCCCTAGGAGCTGCAGGGACATGCAGGTTGGAGCCAGGTAGGGAGCCTGCCCCCCTCCCCCCAGGACCAGCAGGGGTCCCGGGGCTGTGCACCGCCACCGTGCCCCCCAGCACCAGCAGGAGTCCCAGGCCACATGCCCCTGCCACCGGGACCTCCCCCTGCAGCGCACCTCTGGCCCAAGTTTTAGTTGGGGGTATATAGTAAAAGTCATGGACAGGTCACAGGCCGTGAATTTTTGTTTACTGCCTGTGACCTGCCCATGACTTTTACTAAAAATACCTCTGACTAAAACTTAGACTTACTTATCACTAACAGAATTATCTCTGGGTCAGAGGGAAACATAGGAATCTGCCTAACAAGTGGCATATTATTTCCACAATGTAAAAGCTGTGGAGACCTAAGTGAGGGTGAAGGCCTAATATGATTCTAAACACACAGTTCTTGTTTTCTTAAAAATTAACCAAAAATCAGTTTCCTATTAATATATCTCCCAGCCCACTTCATATGAAAATAAACCAAATTACATAACTCAAATACCTATTCATGAATTGATGTATTTCTATAATAGGTTCTCCTTTCCTCATACCACAAAATATTCAGTGTGTAATAACAGCACATAACACTCCCCATCACATTTAACAATTATCTGGTAACAGTCTAACATAGTGTAAATAAGCAATCTTACTGTTAGTTTGGCCTTTCACCTATTGCAAAGGCTTTTTTATCTTCAAGTAAACACAATCTTGGTCTTCCATATTACCCTGTCTCTTATTGCTCCCCAGAAAATAATCTAATGCTCTTTTGCATTTGCTGCAATTCTAAGGAAAGACAACTTTGCTCTGACACCATGCAGCCCTAGTCTCTTCCTGCTTCCTCCTTCTACATTAAGGTTACATGCAAACAGGAAACACTAAGCCACACATGTATTTAAAGACATATACACACTCTTTCCAAAACTATATCCATCATTCTTCCCTTACCTCCCCATCCCCTTTAAACAGGGATATTCTAACAGCCTGTCCAATTAAGGCCTGCACTGACAATTTGCCAGGAGACAGTTCTGCACCTAATCTGTATGCAACTAAACAGACTGAAGATACCATTGTGTTTAATATTAGGTGCATCTCACTGATACTATAGATCATAACACCATAGGCAATGAGAATGCCTGATTCAGCAGAAATGCCTCATGTTTTGAGCCCAAGTGTTAAAAAAATCATGAGTTAGACCCCAAAGTATCATGACTGGCTTAAAAATTGAGGTTTTTTAAAAATAATATATTTTGGGTTCTCTTTATTTGCCTTTTAGTTTTCAAGACTTTAAAGTACATATGCTTCACATTTTCAAGCTTTTCTCCATAACCATGAGGACAAGAAACTATTTTAAAAAATTAAAGCTGACATCTTGATTCTTGTAGCATGATCTTTAAGAAAAGCACCACGTTGTGTGAGACTCTTAGTAAAACCAGAAGAGGTGCCAACACTGTCTTAGTGTAAAGGCTGATTGTATTGAAACTGAATCTTAATCTGTTTGCAACATAAGACTGGGCCAGATGATTTTCTCTTCTGTCCCTGAGCCTGGCACCATACAGGAGTGCCTACTCTAGCTGCATCCTAGAAGCTGCATTCCCCAATCCTAAGTACATCTCTGCTGTTTTCAGTAGAAGGATCAGCATCTGCTTCTGCTGACGTGCCAAAGATCTGGGAGAAGCAGTTTCAATTCATATGCTGTTTGGATTGGCTTACCTCCTGACTTATGTGCTCTTCAGGAAAGCCAAATGAGGTGACGTGGAATATGTGCCACTTCTAAGCATATGTGCAATGTGCATTTGCTACCACAGTGGTTAGATCATTAGCTTTCCCAGCCCGGGCTGGGCACAGATGGGGAGCCGGACATGAATGCTGATCATGCCTCCCATATGTGCCACTACCTGTTGTCTCCAGTCACCATACTGCTCATATTGATGTGGCAAATTGTATACTGGGAGCTTGAAGTCTCTTTGCTACAGTATATGCACCTAAATAAATAGATATGGGCTGTGGTGCTGTGAGAGAGAGGATGCATTGCATGCTGGGGGACTTGGCTTTGCTGTGGGTTGTGTTATCAGGATCAAGATAGAGCACTGGGTTTTGCTGCATCGCTGGAATGGAGCTAGGATATCTAACATCTAATGTTGTTGCAGGATGTGTCATTGGGACTGATATAGTACATTGCATATTGGAATTTCCCTTTGCTGCAGGTCATGCTGCTGGGACCGAGTGGTCTCCTTAAAATTCACCTCTGCCAAAGAACCTACAAAGCACTTGATTTTGAAAGGCTAGTCAGCTGGTGTGCTGTGACCGCTGTTTATTACACTTACCGTTATCCTTTAACTGTTACCATGTGTTTCTCCAACCTCCTCGTTGCACCCAGCTTTTGGATCTCGGTATGTAGATATTAAGGACTTTGGGACGGGGCCCACCGTTTTGTTGCAGATGCACAGAAGTTACCTCGAGGGGTCCTCACTCCCTGAGGGGTAATACTACTGAGTAGCTAGCGCACGGTGCTGTGCTCCGGGCAGCCACTCCAATGCTCCTGTCTCTCTCATTACTATTCCCATCTCCGAGAGCCGGGAACCCGCTTCCCCCTCAGCAACAGGGGGCGGGGCGACCCCTCCCCTTTCTTCTCCCACTTCCCCCATTAGGGGGTTGGCGGACCCGATGGCGCCAGGAGCCATGTCCGCTTTTCGGGGTTAGGCGAGTCAGGGACGCCTCGGGGGGGTAACATCTTCTTCCCTTCCCCCACTACCGCGCCCCACTTTTCCCCAGAAGTATGAGAGGTCCGAGCCGGAGGGGGCACTCCTCCCTCTCTCAGCCTAGAATGACTGGCAGTCCCAAGGAGCCAGTCAGCGTCGTCCCTTCATCTCCAGGCGACCTAGCACCCGCCCACTTCAGGAGGCGGGAGGGAATGTTTACAAATAAAACGGCGGGTGGGCGGGGGAAACGGCAGAAGGGAAGGGGGAGGAGCAAGCGATTAGCGCAACCTGTGAACCAATAGGGCAGCGCGCCACTCGGCGGCTAGGGGGTGGGGACCGAATGTCCAACGCTCTCTGACCAACCGTCGCCCGTTGTGAGGGCGCGCGCGCCAATGAGCTCTCAGCTCTCCACCGTTCCTCTCTGAGGTCTAGAGAAATGAGGGGCGGGGGAACAGTGAGTAGAGTCTCCTCTTCCTCGTATAGCCCCCCCCCATCCCGCCGCCGGGGCTGGGTCCCCACCCCACTGCTGTTGGGTAGGGAGGGGAGCCGGAGCCAGGGGGGAGCTACAGGGACTGGATTTTGGGGAGGCGGAATTTTAATGTTTCTTTTATTATTTTTTTGTTTAATGTTATGGCTTTTAACCCGCAAATACGTCTCTGAACAATAAAATCCTGCCAAACACGGTGACCCTACACGCACACCCCAGGCGGGAGGCAGAGAGAGGGGCGGGGGGTGGCGAGCCTGTGAGAAAATGGAGGGACCCTCCGGCTCCGCAGAGGAAGGGGAGCTGCCCCTCCTCACTGTCAAGCACGAGCTGAAGAACGGTGAGTGACCGCACAGCGCCCCGGGGCGGAGAGGGGGTGACGGCCAGGCGGGGGTGGGGGTGCCTTGTAAGGGCCGAGGTGGGCGGGGGTGAGCCATGAACGGGGCCGGTGGAAGCGGAGTGAGCAGAGGGCACGGGTGTCAGTCAGAGAACGGTTACGAGGGCAACGCGAGGGTGGGATGGGGGTCGTGGCGTGCGGGGGGTAGCCGGGCTGGGGACGTTAGCGTGGGGCGGTAGGGTAGGGCCATCGATGGAGAGAAATGGGGACATCGGGCGAGAGGTGGGATGGGGGAGACGGAGGCTGAGCGGAGAAGGGAGTATGGGGGACAGAGACACCGAGAAGACAGGTGGAATGGGGAGCGCGGGGTGGCGGCTCCAAGGAGAGGCCGGAGAGAAGGGGGTTGGTGACTGGAGAGAAGCGCTGACCATGGACGGTGAGGGGGGAAGAGAAGGGAGATTCGAGGGAGCTGTGGCGCTTGGGAAAGAACTGGGGAAAAGAGAAGGCGAAACGGCCTGGCATGGGAAGGTGAAACAGGGAAAGGGGCCTTTTAAAAATATGTATATATATATTAGTATTGAGTTTTGGTGATCTTTAATTTTCCCTAACGTGTAGTGTCTGATGGTTTTGAAGGGCATAAATGGCTGGAGACTGCCTGTTGCCTACCATAAATTCACCATATCTTCCCATATGTGGACTTGAGTTCTAGTTCTTGTATATGTATTTTAAAAGGTGTTTTTTAAGAAGTAATGATCCAAAACACTGCAACTTACTATAGTATTCACCAGTTTCCCTTCCACCCACTCAAAATTCCATGCTTTCTTTTTCTAAAGCATCATTAAGTGTCCTCAGCTGTGACAAGTACAGCTTTTTTTGGTATGCTGTTAGATGCTCTGACTTTTCTGCCTGGGTCTTCAAACCTCCTCATAATTAGGTAGCTGTTTGAAAACCCTGTGTGGAAATATTTGCACAAACAATGTACTATATAGTGTTAAAAAACACAGTAGGAATGCTGTTTGTAAGTTGTGGTTTTATGGATGATTTTGGTATCTTGTTTTCGAAGCGGTCTTCAAGTAACTTGAATGTTACAGGAAGTTTTGGGCTTATTTTAAGTTTACAAAATGCACACAAGGACATAGACAAAATGCATGCACAGTATTTTAAAACAATCCATGTCCTGTGACCTATGCCATCCAGAAAAACAACAGCCCTCTCTCCTTTCCCCTTCAGCCCCAAAATAAAGTAAAATTAGCTGCACCACAAAACAATAACATGGTACTTCTGTTAAGAAAAAGGAAGAGAGAGGTCTTACACTTTGTCTTGTAGGTTAACAGATTCAGTCTTTAGACCACTTGTGAAAGCAAATTCAATAGTCAAGGACAGGCCACTGAGAAAGTGCAGATTCCCACCCCCAGACATTCAGATCTAGGGACTGTGTACAAAAGCTCCCCAGTTGACCTTAACTATCACTGCAGCACAGAGAGAGAAGCAGTTTTTTTTGACAGCTAGATCCATACCACCTTATATAGGGGTTGCAGGTTTTTTTTGTTTTTTTGTTTTTTTTTAAAAGAGTGTAGATACAGAACAAATTCACCTTCAGTTTTGAGATAGGGTGGTGTGTGAGGTCGTGTGGTAGGCGTAAACACAATACAACTTTATTTTATAGTTTTCAGACTGCTTCACAACACTAAAAAATAAGACTGTATCTGACCAGCACAGTTGTACAAAGATGGTATAGGGAATAAAGAAATGTTTTGAAATGTGAGAGTGTGGTTTCTTTAGCATCACTCTTGATTTTGATCAACTCTTACTTTAAACTCTTTCTAGCTCTGAAAAGTTTATATAAAAGCCTTCTGTTAAAAATAAATATATGGACTTCTTTTTAGTATCTTCAGTATAATGGAATTCAGTTGCATGCTGCTTTTTCCGTGTGTGTGTATATATTTTTGAGTTTTACTCCCTACCAAGTATCCAGGGTTTTCTTTCTTTCAAATGCTTTCGGGAAGGATTCAGGCTACTTTTGGAAATATTTGGAGTGCATGGATGAGGGAAGAATTACATCATATCTGCCTGGAATTAAGTGTCAACAATATAATCATTATTCAGGGCACAGATTCAAAGACCCTACCTCTGAATTTACAATCTAGATGATGCATGGAAAGATGAGACACATTGGAAGAACTAAAGAAGGGAATTGCACTAATTTTTCTGTTTAAAAAAATGTTAATCCCTTGATCTTACTACTCCTTTTTGTTGGTGGCTTTCTTGGGTGTCTTTGTTCCCTGCCACCCCTCCCAGTTATTTTTTTGAGTTTGCTGTCTGTGTGGTTCACTGAATGATTTACTAACTACACACTGAAAGTATCAGTAAGCAGAGGAAAATGATGGTCAGTCTCAACAGCATTTTTAAAAAATCATACTATGATTACTAAAATAGGAGTTGCTTTGAGAAGAGCGTGACTTCTTATTTACACATTTTGGAAGATGCTGCTTAGATCTTTGTAAGGGTGTTTTGGTAACTGTGTTTCTATTGTCAAAAGCACTATACCACATTCAGCGAACAGAGTCTTGGATTTAAATTGAGCAATATACTGGCGGACACATGGTCATACTTGAGTTTATTTTCTCTGTTATCATAAGAACCTCACATGGGATTGCTCTAAAAAATAGACACTGATTACAGTATATGCTTGTTTACCTAACTGCCACATAAGAAAATGGTTAAATTAGTGTTCAGGTTGAGAGTACATATCAGTAATTTAGGGTGAAGTACATTATGGGGGCTGTTATAGTTATTTCCCTAAAAATAAATTAAGGAAATATACTGTTAGGGTGTATAAACAATGTTAAATCTATCTTGTAGTAACCCCTTACAATGCTCATATGATTATTGACTATACCTTAACATGTTTACATTTCTTTCAAGTTTAACCTTAACTCTGAATTTATAATGCTTGTTTATGGGATAATTACAAGGACCTTAAAAGAATGGCTCAGGTGTGGGAATCTCCCTCACATCCGCTGCAGTGAAGACCAATGCAAATAATTCATATTGCTTCTCCTCAATGGCCTTTATCTTCCTTGAGTGCTCCTTTAGCACCTCAATTATCCAGTGGTCCCATTTATTACGTGGCAGGCTTCCTGCTTCTTATGTCCTTAAAATTATTTTTGCTGTTAGTTTTTGTGTCTTTTGCTAGTTGCTCTTCAAATTCTTTTTTGGCCTGCCTAATTATACTTTTACACTTGACTTGCCAAAGTTTATGCTCCTTTCTGTATTCCACAGTAGGATATGACTTCCAGTTTTTAAACAATGTCTTTTTGTCTGTAACCGCTTCTTTTACTTTATTGTTTAGCCATGGTGGCACTCTTTTGGTCCTGTTACTATGTTTTTTAATTTGGGGTGTACAATCAATTTGAGCCTCTATTACAGTGTTTTTAAAGAGCTTTTAGGCATTTCACTTTTGTGACTATATCTTTTAATTTTTGTTTAACTAGCTTCCTCATTTTTGTGTGGTTCCCCTTTTTGGAGTTTAATGCTACTGTGATGGGCTTCTTTGGTGTTCCCCTCCATAGGATGTTAAATTTAATAATATTATTGTAGCTGTTACCTAGCAGTTCAGATATATTCACCTTGTGGAGCAGACCCTGTTTTCCACTTCGGACTAAATCAAGAATTGCCTCTCCCCTTGTGTATTTCAGGATTGGCTGCTCTAAGAAGCAGTCATTTTAGGGTGTATAGAAGCTTTATCTCTGCATCTTGTCCTGAGGAGACAAGTACCCAGTCAATGTGGGGATAATTGAAATCTCCCATTATTACTGAAGTTTGTGTTTTTTAGCCTCTAATCTCAGAGCATTTCACAGTCACCATCAACATCCTGGTCAGGTGGTGGGTAGTATGGCCATATTCACTGGTATGATATGGTAGCTTTGTTCTGCCCTGGAGCAGCACTAAGCAGTCAGAACATACTAATTGGTTGGGCTAGTTTTACAACTGCTTTGAGTCATCAAAACAATCATAGTATACACCTCAGTTTTCCCCTTCATCTTGTGCTCCATGTTCCCCTACACATAAACACATCCCTCAATAGTTCCCTCCCATCTCTTGAATAGGTCTGGCACAGCTGGTAGAGCAGTGGACTGGGATTCTGCAAGGAGTTGTTTGAATCAGTTTTCCTAAATGCTTTGTTTCTTTTGGCAAATAAATGTTATCTTTTTTTTTTTAAAGTTGTTGTTTTTGAATCACTTTAAACACCCACGGTCACAAGCTCCTGATGGAAAAGGATAGAGGTGCCAAAGCTGGGCGTATCAGGTTAACACCGTTGAGAAATAGGGTGCTGCAGCTTAGAGATCTGGTCGAAGAGTGGTTGGACTGCAGGGCTCCACCCAGACAGAGGTGGAGGAAGCCAGGCCTATCATTCAGAGGGATGCACTTGAGAGTGACAAAAGGAGTCTGATTTGCAGCTTGCCCTTTAACTGTGCCAATCTTAAATTTAAAAAAAAAATCTTCAAATGAAGCCTACTTGGAAGATATTACAAAAGTTTAGAGGTATTGAATTAAAAAAAAAAATGTTGACCAGAATGCCTCAATCCCCGCTTAAACCTTTCTTTTCCACCCCACACCAATATTGGGTCAACCTTCGGGCTAAGGAAAGCTAGATATGGATCTCTTCAGGACCAGTTAGTATAACTTGAATTGGCTGAAAAAGTTATGAAAGAACTTAGTATTCCCTGCCATCTTTCTGTCATGCTTATAACTACTTGTAATAGAGTTTAGAGTCCCCAACCTCTGAACCCTTAGTGCAGTGCACTGCCTTCTCTTCTGGAGACTATAAGTGTTTTAAAGGAGATCAAACTTTGAACTTGAACTAGTTAGCAGTGTCTCTTTCAACAACGTTTTGTAGTCACAGTGATTCTCATGAACTAATGCTGAAATGAAGACTTTCAGTTTGAACGAGAAATAGAAAGGCAAAAGGTTGATAAAAATTCATTCTCAAAATAAAATTAAAAGTAGGGATGACAGTAGAATTGAAAAAAAATTAGATTAGTGCCTTAGAAGGACTAAAGCATTGATATACTTTTCATATGTAATTAAACCATAATGACTGGCAAACATCCGAATGTAGAAAATCTTTATCATAGGGTTTGCAGGGTTTTTTTTTACAGTTCTAAAATAGATACAATTTTATAGCTCAACCCAGCGTGGCTTGCAAATTTGAGAAATGTAGGTTAAGGTACCATACTGTTGACTTGTTCCTAATGTGCTTATTTGCCGTATTAACCCAGGATTGACTTCAGAACTACATAGTAGTTATGTTTGAGTGCCTTCTGGGAGTTGCAGAATGCCTTCATTTTCCACTGAAGTTAATAGGAGTTGAGGGTGCTCAGCACCTCACAAGGGGCTAGATTTGATCACCTCTCCATATGGACTGGAGAGTATAGTGTGTCCCAATTTGCACCCCTCCCTGCTCCAGCCACGAGCTGTAAACTGCCTGTGGCACAATCTCCAGACCTTCAGGATGGAGTTCTGTAGGGTTGGGAACTATGTGGGGAATGGGTGAAAGAGTAGTAAATGTGTAGGTCAGGTGTGGGAAATGGAAAGCCCATGAATAGTTGGTACAGGGTTGGGGATGCACATTGTTCTACCACCCTCAAACTGGTCCTGCAGCAAGTACTTGGGGAAATGCTGGGGCAGCTCCTGAGTAGAGCCATGTTGCTAGCTTGGGTGGCCTTTTCCCTTTGTGGATGCTGAAAGATTTGCAAGGTTTGGGTCTGGTTTCACAGCCTATCTTTCCCTTCCAAAATGGAATGATTTGGAAGGAACTCAAGTAAGGAGATTCTTCTGGTATTTCTGCTGTAGCCTGTTCCCGCAGCCAAGGTAAGACCCTTGAGCATGTTGAAGGATTTCAGTGGTCTCCTATAAATCATCTCTTCTTAAATATTTAATAACCTATCTGGAAGAATTGTCCTTTCCCGCTAATTAAATACTACTTGTACACAAGTGCTTTGGTAGACTTCAGCTTCCCATTTCTAAAAAGGCAGACAGAAAATACCATGTCCCAGCACAAGGCTTTGTGCAATTCTTTATGCACTCAGTGCCAGTTTCCCTGGTTATTGCAGCAAATGAGAGGTCCAAGTAGATCCCAATAAAGTCTGCTCCTAAGGAGAAGGGCTTTAAATGACTAGATCTGTTTGCCAGAAAAGCCTTTTCCATAGTGAGCCTCCAAATGAGGATATCCAACTGTGAGGCATTGCTTGCAAAATATTCTTTTGTTAATTGGGACTCAGTCTTAGAATTCTCATCCAAACTGCCAGAAGACTATAGAGACCAGTTTGACGTTTTGTCTCAGAAGGTCATCTCATCAAAAAAGACATCCCTTCAGGCAGTCACTGATAAAGTGGATACAACTTCTTGCTTGGTGGCAAATGCCATAGCAATGTGACAGTCTGTGGCTGCAATCCTCAAGCATTTATTAAGAATTAACAGACCATGTTTGAGGATCTGCCTCTGAAGGACTTAAGCTGTTCCTTTCCCTCCCTCCCCCCCAAAGTCTCCCCCTCCACAAAAAACAAAACCCTAATGAGTGAGGTCTCTTAAAGATTCCACAGCCATACTCTGCTCTTTAGGAACATATGTGCTACCTCTAAATGGCATCAGTATAAACTTCAGCCAGCCTAGACAATCTTTGTACTAGCACTAACAAGCTGACATGTCTAGGAGGAAAGGGAAACCCTTCAAATACAGTCAGTCTGCATCAGTAACTGGAGCTTCTGCCCACCAAGGTTCAGCTTCTACCAAGCAAACCACTTAACAATCAGGGTGAGAGCGCTGTGCCATGTCTATCATCTGTTTTGGAACCTTGACTAGCCTTTGGAAGTTTGGTATTCCTTTTTCTTTGTATCTGGAAAGCAATAGCAATGGACGAGTGGCTTCTCAAAGCATTGAAGACAGGATATTCTATCCAATTCCTTTTACACCTTTTTCCAGTCTCTCTTTGTAAGCGCCCTCCCATGAGACTGTGTAGCTTTCACAAATGCAGTTTGTTAGATCGGGGAGCGGTATGAGAAGTTCCTCCACAACAAAGGCAAAATCTTTTCTATTCTCGTTACTTCCTCATCCCCAGGAAAAAAGATGGTATGTGATTCATCTTGGACTTAAGAAAGCAAAATGCCTTCATAAAGAAGGCAAAGCTTGGGATGAATCCTTTTGCTCCGTTATCCCTGCTTTGAATCATGGAGATTAGTATATTGCCCTCAATTTATAGGATGCATATTTCCATGTGGTGATCCATCCAAGCCCCAGGAAGTATTGAAAATTCATGATAAACAATACTCATTTACCAGTACATTGTGTTTCCATTCAATCTCTCATCTTCCCCCAGAGTGTTCACAAATGTATGGCAGTGATAGTGGCCTGTCTCAGAAAGACAGGCACACAGTTTCTCCTTATCTAGATGACTTGCTTGTCTGGGAACAGGACTTCTGACTTGCATCTCAGAACTTGTAGCAGATCCAGTCTCTGTTCAACAGTCTAGCTCTAAAAAGTTCTTGTCCAAAGGATCCAGTTAGTACATGATGGTACAACTAACTTGAGACCACCTTCTGCCCATCAAGTACATACCTGAGGATCTGAAGAATGATCCCAGAACCACAATGAGGTCTTGTCTTTGCCTTCTGAGGCACATGGTATTACGCATGTGTGTGTCAGCATGCCAGACTTCACCTCATGAATGTAGACCTGGCTTAGCTCAGTTTACAAACCAACCATCATCTGATCATGCTGATTTATGTGAGTGCTGTCATCCCCTGATTGGTGAATGGAGCTAGACAATGGATGTTCCATTCTCCTCTCCACAGCCATCTCTGACTTTGGTTATAGATGTATCCATGATTATCTGGGGTGCCCACTTGAGGCACCTTCAGTCTCTAGCCCTTTGATTGTCACAGGAGTCATCTCTCCACATAAACATACTGGAGTTAAATGCACATTCACTGGGTTGAAGTCTTCCTGAAGTCCATCAAACTATGTCAGGAGGGGGTCCAATTGTGCAATTTCTGTATGTGCAACAAAATCACCCTGAAAGCTTTTCATCTCCCTGGAGCAAAGAGTACATTAGTGGACTGGTTAAGCAGGAATTTCGCATTCCAGCCTGAATGGTGTCAGAAGGACACTGTAAGGTGCTGGCTTGTCCCACACCTCTGAAGAACCCAGAGTCACACCCAGAACCTCTTTCCAGGCAGTCTTATTTTTCAGACATAAGCAAAACTCAAAAACAATTACTCAGTTCATCCTGGACTACAGGGGATTTCCCACTTTTCATTTCTCAGTACTGGTATGTGGATCTTCAAGAGCTGTTCATCCAGCCACCAATAACCCTTCTGTACCAGAAGGTCTCCTGACACAGAACCAGGAACAATTCTTTAATCACAGTCCTCACACTCTACACCTAACAGCATGGCTCATCAGTGGCTGAACCCGATTGAAAGATCTTAGTCTGAACTTTCTTATAGCGTCTTGATATCCAGCAGAAAGGAGTCTACAAGATGCACTTTCCTTGCCATGCGGAAGAGGTTTTCAGTTTGTGCATTATCCTATTAATCATCTCTTAGTACAACTCACATTCAAGATATTCTGTGATGCTTATTGCAGCTCAAACAATCAAACCTTTTGATTTGTACAGTTAAATACACTTCGCTGTTATATCTGCCATGCATCCACCTACCGAGGCTCTTCAGTGTTCTCTCACACTACAACCTTCAGTTTTCTTAAAGATCTTATCAGAACTTTATTTACTTACTAAGAGCCAGATTCCTCCTTGAGATCTGAATGTTGTCCTTTACTGTTTGACAGATCCTCCCTTTGAGTTAATGGCTTCATGTTGTACAAGACTGTCTTCTTGATGGCGATCACTTCTGTTAAAAGTGTATTAGAGCTTCAGGCTTTAATGATCGACCCACTCTGCACCATTTTTCACAAGGCCAGTGTATCTTTAAGACCTCCCCCGAAGTTTATGTCCAAAGCGTTTAGGATTTTCATTTGAATCAAACAGTGCATCTGTGTTTATTTTTCCCCAGAACTCATTCTTACAAAGATGAGCAGAAACTTCATGCCCTACATGGTAGAAGGGCTTAGTCCTTTTACATTTGTAGAATTAAGTTTTAGATCTTGACCCAAATGCTTTATAGCATTTGCAAAGGAGTTAAATAACAGTCACTTTCAGCTCAACAAATGTCAACCTGGATTATTGCATGTATTTGGATTTTCTATGAAATCGTCAGTTTAGGCCCTCTGGCTATAACACCACCACATTCAACCAGAGCACAAGCGAGTACCTGAGTCAGAAATATGCAGAACAGCTGCATGGTTTTCAGTGCATGCCGTCATTCAGGCATTTTGGGCTGACACAGACTGAGACTGGAGGACAGATCTTCCAGTGTTTTGCTAGACTCTGAAGCCCTACTGTCATCAATGAATTGCTTGGAAATCACCTGTAATGGGATGGATATGTGCACGAGCATTCCAAGGAGAAAAAAAATACTTGTGTATCTTTAGAATAACTATTTCCCCACTCTGGCATTTTGAGGCAGAAGGTGGGGGCCTGCAAGTATTCTAAAAGTTAATACTGGCCCCTCCAGGCTGGTATTAAACTCCCAAGGTCACAGCTTCTGTCTGACCTCGGATGGGTAGATGCTGCCACCACCCAAATGCAAAACCCCTTGGAACCTAGGAAGGCGCACTTGGGAATTCCTTCCTGTGGGGTACCCTCAAGCCCTTTCACCCTTCCTCCTCTCCCCCCGGGAAGAGCTGATAAAGGAAAGCAAAGAAATCAGGTGTTGCCACCAGCTAACTAAAAAACATGTGCACAAACCTCTTAAAGACACAAAAACCCAAATCCTGTTCTTAAAAAACATAAATTTTATTAAAATCAATAAGAAAAAAAATACATCTGAAAACTCAAGACTATTGCTAAATTTTTTTTAAAAGAGCAATTCCAAAAATTAAGCACCCAAAATAGTTTTGTAGGAATTCAGCTTAAAGGTTACAAGCAACAAATGCATCTGGGGTTAGCACAGAGGAGTCCACAAGTCAAAATAAACCTAATCGCATCTTCCTACACGTTTTCTGGTTTACTTACATATCTGGGTTCAAATGAGGCGTTTTAGATATGATCTGATGATTTCCATACCTGACAAAAAGCTTTTTACAGCATAGTCTCAGCCCTGTCTCTGCTCTGTTCTCTCTCTCCAGAGAACAATAACAGACAAAGGGAAAGTTTTTTTCCCTATTTTAAAAAGTTCTAGCCCTCCCATTGGCTTTTTTGGTCAGGTGCCCACTCCTTTCCTTTTACCTATGGACTTGCTAACCCTTTACAGGTAAAGCAAGTAGAGAACTACCACCAACTCGATGCCAACTCTGCCCACATATCTACACCAGCAACACCATCACAGGACCAAACCAGATCAGCCACAACATCACCGGTTCATTCACCTGCACTTCCACCAATGTAATATATGCCATCATATGCCAGCAATGCCCCTCTGCTATGTACATCGGCCAAACTGGACAGTCTCTAAGGAAAAGGATAAATGGACACAAATCAGACATTAGGAATGGCAATATACAAAAACCTGTAGGAGAACACTTCAACCTCCCTGGCCACACAATAGCAGATCTTAAGGTGGCCATCCTACAGCAAAAAAACTTTAGGACCAGACTTCAAAGAGAAACTGCTGAGCTCCAGTTCATCTGCAAATTTGTCACCATCAGCTCAGGACTAAACAAAGACTGTGAATGGCTTGCCAATTACAGAACCAGTTTCTCCTCCCTTGGTTTTCACACCTCAACTGCTAGAACAGGGCCTCATCCACCCTGATTGATCTAACCTCGTTATCTCTAGCTTGCTTCTTGCTTGCTTATATATACCTGCCCCAGGAAATTTCCACCACTTGCATCCGAAGAAGTGGGTATTCACCCACGAAAGCTCATGCTGCAAAACGTCTTTTAGTCTATAAGGTGCCACAGGATTCTTTGCTGCTTCTACAGAACCAGACTAACACGGCTACCCCTCTGATACTTACCACCAACAGGGATTCTATAACTAATTGGCTGGCTGGGTGTCCACAAAAGGGAACTATACCTTCCCCTTCATTTATCACATGCCCCCCAAATCACAGATGGTGCTGGCCAGCCTGGTTTAGGTTGGATCCACACCGGCTGGGATTTCTTCCTGGAGGTTTAGGAAACAGAGTTAATAAGATACATGCACCTCTAATTTTACTACTAATTACATGAAGAACTAAACAGTATTTTTCACATTTCAAGTGACTTAGAATACAGGGACATTTTCACCTGTCTGATTCTGGGAAACCTTCCCGGGTTCTTCAAGATGTATTGTGTACATATACATTCCACACCCTCAGTTACCATCTTACTTTCTCTGGTGCAAAGAAACAGAGAGATGGGGCAACTGTGCTCTTCATGCCCTTGGCACAAGGATGTGCAGGCCACATTCTTTGCTGTATCAGTACTGCTGTCAAGTCTCCAACCTAAGTGCACTGGGTGGGCAGACACTTATAGTGAAATGTGTACTTGCACAACAAATCTCAAAGAACAACATTTACTGTACAAGTAAGTAACCATTTTTTATGCTTCACCAAGGCTGAATAATTTTCTCCTTCATAAATTTTGAAAAGAATTGGCCTTTCAAAATAGCTGCCATATCCTATTTTTTTTTTTGCAATGCGACTGAGACCACTGCTTCCACTCACCTGCTCCTCGCATTGTTGCTTCGCTCTTAGTCCCCCCCCCCCCCCATGATTACAGGAATATCTTCTTTGGGGGCCAAAAAATAGTAGTTGCTATTTTGAAACTAAACTCAGGGCAGTCTGTATCCTCCTTGCCATTGATAACAGTGGGAGAGGGCAGGCACTTTTGAAATGCGCAGTTCTTTGAGTTTTTTCAAAGGAGACTATTTTGAGCCAGTTTCTGAAGCAGAAACTTCCAGTTATGAAAATTGTTGTTAAAAATGATCTGTGATACTTAATATTTCTTTTTAAAAAATCTATCCATTGCACACAAGCTCTGTTCAGCAGGAGTGAGGGAAACTAAAGAATGCGTGCAAGGGAATGTAGAGTACCAGAACTAAGGAAAAAATGGGGTGTGCCCTCTGGTTGCTTTGCACTTTCTTAGCTATGCAAAGAAGTTGTGAACAGCTTAACTGGCCATTAAACTATGGCTGTATGGCACTTTTCCACAACAGCGTAAAGCAACCTGAGTGTACTTGCTGAATCTAGCCTAAAAGTTAAAATAAATATTGTTAAGGTTGATAATACGTATCTTGGAATCATTACAAACATCACATTTTAATAGTCTCTTCAGCTTTCTTTTTAGGGTTGGCTTATGATTTTTTTTTAATAAAAAAACCTAAGGAAATTACTAGGAAAAAAAACAAACTGAAGATGGAATTATGGTTGAAGGAACATGTCAGTAATTTAGAGTAAAAAAACAGTTGGGATGATGTAATTATCTCAGAAACAAGCATTATAAACTCAGGAAGTTTGGAGTTAAGGCTACATTTAAAATATAGCTAAACGTGTTAAGATGTGGAAATGCATATTTATGGCACAGCCTTGTGATGACACTTGTTATGACACTATGAAAGGGTGAGAGTTTCACTTAATCTAGGACTGCAAACATATTAAAAGACAAGTATCAGAGGGGTAGCCGTGTTAGTCTGGATCTGTAAAAGCAGCAGAGAGTCATGTGGCATCTTATAGACTAACAGACGTTTTGGAGCATGGGCTTTCGTGGGTGAATACCCACTTCGTCGGATGCATGTGACATATTCACCCATGAAAGCTCATGCTCTGAAATGTCTGTTAGTCTATAAGGTGCCACAGGACTCTTTGCTGATATTAAAAGACCTTAACCATGTGGTTTTTGCATAGGATCTGGGTTCAGTTCCCAGCTCTGCCACAGGCTTCCTGTGTGATCATGGGCTGGTCACTGGTCCAAGACCTGCTGAAGTTTATGAGAAAACTCTCCTTGACTGCAAAGGTTCAGAACCTTAATCTCTCTGTGCCTCTATAACTTCATCTGTAAAAATGGGACAATAATCCTTTGTTCCCCTCATTTATATTATATTGTAAACTCTTCTGGGCAGAGGCATCTCCTGTTGTAGGTATGTAGACAGACTTGATAGAATTCAATTATTATTTTTATAATTTTGATGGATAATAATGTTTTATTTTTAAGCTTTTTCTATTTTTAATCTATCTAAATTTTCACAGTTATGGGAAATTATGGAGGATGGGGTCAGTTTAATGACAGACTGAGATTTAAAAAGTTAGATTTATAACCGCTCAAACACTTATTGTCAACATCACATGTCAAAATATACAAAGCAGATAATGCTTAAATCAAAGTAATTTCTCAAGCAGCATTTTTTTCTTTGCTAATTCATAAATTTCAGTTATTATCAATGGAAATATTCTTTTGTTGGGTTGTGTGTATGGTTTAATTGACATTTATCAACGTTTACAGATAAAAATCTAATCCTTCCAAGCCTACATATAAGGCATCTAGTAGAATGGTGCCCTAATCTGTATTGGATCCTCTAGGCCAGGGATCGGCAACCTTTGGCACACGTCCCGCCAGGGTAAGCACCCTGGTGGGCCGGGCCAGTTTGTTTACCTGCCGCGTCTGCAGATTCGGATAATCAAGGCTCCCACTGGCTGCAGTTCACTGCTCCAGGCTAATGGGGGCTGCGGGAAGCAGAGTGGGCCGAGGGATGTGCCAAAGGTTGCTGATCCCTGCTCTAGGCAGTACTGTAATACAAATAATGTCAGAATATTTCTTGAAGAGTCTCTTTCACTCTAATTCTGCCTCAGATGATATTTTTATTTGAATTATACACTCATTCTTTCAAGAGGAATGTCTAGCTTTGCTCTACATGCTTGAAATATTTAAAAAAATACTCTAGTAAGGCTCTTCTGCTAATAATGAACATACATAAATAACCTAGCACCTGAAAACACATTATATTCTTAGGTCTCCCTCTAAAGTCCTCCCAGTATCTTATCTCCATCCATGGGGAGGTGATCAGATAAGTAGGTCACAGACTGTTTAGAACGATGTAGCTCAAAACTGTCCCCTTAATTTCTGAGTGGTATATAATAGCGAACCAGAGCAGATCCAATAGCACTGTTATGTTCTACAAAGATGTAACCTGTGACTTTTCTTTTCTTTAAGGAAAGATGATGACTACCGTGCCAGCTTCAGTTTCTGGATAGATTTAAGATCTAGCATCATGTGGAACATATTGCGGTAGTGTAATCTGGAGGTGATAAGGACATGGGTAACAGTTGCAAGGTCTGCATCCAGAAGATATGATCTTAACCTTTTGGCTGTATGTAGATGTGAAAAAGTTGATCTGGCTGTAGCTGTTTCCACTGTCCTAGTGGTTCACTCAGATACCTAGATTTTGCACTTGCCATACAAACAAATGATTGGTGAACCCTCTGAAAGGGGATAATTATTATAGTAATGAAACTGAGTCATTTTGTTGTCTTCTTCCTCAAGACACTGAGATTCATCTAATCTAAGTAGGTTTATCTCCGATAGTTCTGATATTCTTTTACTGCATGAAAAATCATATAGGAGTCTTAGTCATGCATATTAGTGCATGTGAATTGCATTAAGTAATAGCAGGTCATACAAATACTTGACAGTAAAAACAGGAGTTGGGCTTCATAAGTATCCCTCCCAAAAGCTTTGTTTCATTAGTCTGTGCCCTAAGATTCTATAGCTCCTTTGTATTCAAGCTAGTTTGATAACACTTTTGTTTTCTTTGTGTCTTTATCTTTCATTTGTCTAATTCTTTCTGCTTAGTTGTCTGGAATCCAGATACTTTTGATATGCCATGGCACTTGAGAGAGACTTCAGTTAAAAAAAAGAAAAGAAAAGAAAGATTGGCAAGATTCCAGTCTGTTTAGATTGAGTTGCAACTTTCACTTCTTGCTGAGGATAAGGAACAGAAAGAAACTGTGTTACTGCTCAAGTGGAAGCAGAATCAGGTGAAGAATATCTGTCTTGGAGACATAAAATATCTCACTTGAGAGGTAGTAAATTTTGATTCATGTTAAGAAATGTTATGACTATAATTCCTGAATTCCAAAACTTTATATAGGAACCTCTGTGTGTCGTGTGCTGTTATCCTTCTACCCCTTTCTTGATAAGTACAACTGGTTGTTCTAATCTGCTGCTAATTTTGTTATCATAAACAGGCTGTCCTGTGACTCTTCAGAGTTACATATTTCATTAGGTTTGGGTTTTTTAAATTTTTGTTCTTCCTCAAGAGCTTATGTCTTGGATATGGTGCCCTAGCCACTGAGCTGTGGAACTGCCTTGAAAATTGGAAAGTGCATTAGCGGTCTGGTGTGAGGGTGACACAGTTGTCCTACCTTATAAGGGAGTGCATCCCTGACTGCCTCAGTTCCTTTGCCATTGTCACAGAGAGCTAACAAAACTCACTTTTCATGTCCTCTGGATATTCCTAGTATTCTAATTCTTTTCTTGTACATAGTTTAATTAGTTCAGTGAAGTGTTAGCATAGTTTTTTAAGTGGCTACTTGCCTTAGGTAGCCCCTACAGTCATGTTGGTCCCGGAGTCCTTGAAGAAGTGTGTGCCTTACTCAGTGATGATTCCTGAAAACACCTATGTTAGATATCTCATATGCCTGGGAGAGACCTACTTTCTGTCCCAGTGTGTGATGTGTCATGCTTTTACTCCTTGGGCAGCTGTAAAAAAAACATTCTGAGGCTTTGGATGTACGTGGCTTCTTGGCACCTATAGATGGCTTCTTCAGCTATTCCTTTGGGAGTAGCAAGGCCAGCCTCTGTGTCAAGGTCTTCCAATAAAGAGCTATGACACACCTCATCACCCCAGCTTCAGCACCACCCTCCATATTATGCCCAAGGTCTGTGTCTCCAAGACCACATTCTGAGGTGGAATTTGCTGTCTCTCCATTCTGGATATTTGACTGTCTACTGTCTTTTCACCACCAGTATGGAAGAGAGTTTAATAGGATGTACCCAGTACCTACTAAGGATTACAGTTCCTACTAAGGATTATCAGTTTTTACTCCAGTGCCTTCTGAGAAATTCTGTGATGGTATCTGCAATACAGAACATTTCTAGAGGTGGTAAGGCATCTCAGTCTGCTCCCTCAGATGCGGAAAGCCATAAATTGGATACTTTTGTCAGAAAGACATAATCTCCCGGTTCTTGGGTTTTCATGTAGCCAGTTATCAGGCCATCATATCCCGTTATAACTATGTTCTATGGGATGCCATGAGGGTAAGGAGTCTAGAATACAAGTAAGAAGTCTGGACTCCTAGATGATGTTCTGGCTGTATACTTTGTGGTTCTGATAATTGGGCCCTATGAAATCCTTTTTTTTATTATGGATTTTTGGATTTATTATTTTCTGATAATTTTTCCATTTATTAAAAAACAAATTCTATCTTTTTTTAATCAAAATCATGTGCTATGTTGACAATTAAATAGCCTTACTATATAAATGCATACAAATGTTCAGAATTGGACTGCAATGGGAAAAGCTGATTTTTTTTACAAAAAACCCCTACAATTTAAACAAAACGTCCTGCTCATACACGGTATATGTTAAAAGTAACACAATTTAAATCACTTTTTAAAGTAACACTCGGTAATATGACCAAATTGACATTGCTGAACTGTGTGTGTGTGTGTGTGTGTGTGTGTGAGTGTGTGATATATATATATATATAGTATTGTGTGTGTGTGTGTGTATGAGACACTATATGTCTTAAATGTTGTTAAGGAAATTTGCCCTCTAAAAATGTCATTTCAAGGGCATACTCCTATATTAAGGAAGTTAGTAAGAAACCTATTTCAAGGCTGTAACAACCTGGGAGAATTAAGAACCCTCCAGGAATTGTAATAAATAAGTAAAAAACAATGTCCCTGGGGTCCATAGTCTAACTGAAAATTTTTTTTTTCTGATTAAGATGTAGAGGAATGTACAATAACTTGCTCTGATTTCCATCAGGAGCAACTGAAATGTACAAGGGACGCACTGACTTTCACACTGAAAATAAAACTGATCAGCTTTATGGGAGAGACTTAAGGAGATCAGCACTCAACAGGTCTCTTCTCTCAGCCAAGGCTAACCAGAAACTGTTCTCTCCTGGATCTCATCCTATCAGTTGGGTAACGAGGAGCTATTTACCCACATGAAGTGCTTTGAGTACCCCTCTGGTCCCGTGGCTGCTGCTGCTGCCGCCTGTGGGGGCTGGCAAGAGTGTAAGCTCTCCGGCTCCTGGGCACGGAGCAGCCAACACAACCAGGGAAACATGAGCTGGGAGGGGAGAGGAGAGGGGTGCTGCTGGTCTACCTCCTCAGGGACAGCCCTGCAGCAACTTCTCAGACCACAGCTAAGGGCATCTGGTTCCTCCAGTGAGAGTGAAAGCAGCAGTTCCTTTTCCTGTTTGCACTCCACTGTGATGCAAAACTCAGAGGGATGGGCACGTGCCCCCTCCCTGAATGGGGAGTTGCTCAGCTGCAACTCCCAATATGAAACTGACATAATGAGGAACTTAGTTCTCAGAAGCTGCTCTTAAATTCCAGATGCTAGCACTTCTCCACTAATCCCTGCACTCTCTCATGGCTTTAGCCCCCTGCACCTCCCTCCTCATGCCCACTAGTCTCTTACCTCCAGTGGCTACACATAGCTCAGCCATGCAGCCTGTCTGCTGCTGCAGTTCTCTTGCTGGGGAGAACCTGGATTCCATGTTATTTCGATTCTGTAATTCCGTCCATGTTTTCGTTAATGCAGATTTCATAGGGCCCTATGATAGTGCATGCCACTGCCCAGATTGGAGGCATCAGTGACGACTGTAATAGTGGTGTAGAGAGGAACAAATGGTACTCCTTTGTATTTGTTCTCTTACCAATGGTGTTGCTGGAGTAGTCAGGGAGTTATGGTTATGTAACTGTGGCCGTTGAGTGTGGTGAGATGCTACCCTGTGTTGTAAGGATCTCCTTTGGATACAAGTAGAAGGCGGGATTTGGGTTGATGAGGCCATCAGGTCTTAGAGCTTTAAGAAAAACTGCATAGTTTGTCCTGGTTTGTATCATTAGAGTTCTCAGAAAGCATCACCTGGGAGAAAGGGCCTGGCTTGACGGGTGCCTGGGGCTGCTCTCATGAAAATGATTCTCTGTGTAGGTGCAGCGAAGAACTCTCCTAGTTAATTAGCAGTCCCAGAGATTTCAGGAGGGTGCACATGTAGTGAATCACAACAGAGAGATCCTTTCTGAGAACTGTTCATGTGGGTATCCTGTATTTGAATAATCTGTTGAGATTTCTGTGGGCCACAATGGGTTTAAGACAGTTGCTCTTCTTGGGTATTAGAAAGCAACATGACCTAGAACTCCTTTCCCTGATTTTCTTATGGAACCTCCTGTATGGCTCCCTTTTTTACGGAGGGAATCTAGTTCTTCTAATACAGTGGTTCTCAAACTGGGGTTTCGCACGCCTCAGGGGGTTGCGAGGTTATTACATGGGGGCCGAGAACTGTCAGCCTCCACCCCAAATCCCGCTTTGCCTCCAGCATTTATAATGGTGTTAAATATATAAAAAAGTGTTTTTAATCTATAAGGGGTGTCGCACTCAGAGGCTTGCTATGTGAAAGGGGTCATCCGTACAAAAGTTTGAAAACCACTGCTCTAATAGGATGCTCATAAGATGAGTCCCTGAAGCATGAGGGAGGAAAGCGAGGTGGCTTGGTGGAGAATTAGATGGAATAACTGTCACGGATGGTTTCCAGTATCCTGCTATGGGAAGTAATTCTGCACCAAGAGACATAGGTGTGCAGTAATCCACCATCTTGTCAAAACTGTTGCTTGGAGGCCAAAGCTATTGGCTGAAATGCACAACAGAGAATTCTGTTTCTGTATAGAGATCTCTTATTGGACACAGGCTTAGCTGAGGAAAAAGTGGTCCCATCTCTAAGGCTGCATCTTTTGTTGTAGACTCGAGAGACACTGTCTCTGGAAGTGGAATGTTAGATAAAAAGGGTTTTGTTCTTGTAGAGGATGTGGACTGAGTAAGTCTTAAGGGTCAAACTCACCTTTTTGAGGTTTTGATATTATCCAAAGTCTGATCAGTCTTGACATTAAGAAGATCTATGCTTTCAAAAGGAAGATCTTTGTTCTGTAGTGTTCTGAGGATCTTAACCATGAGTATTTTCTTAGGGCTATATCTGTGGCTGTAGCTCTCATGCTAGCATCTGAGGCATCATAATGTCTTTTGTTCATAGATTCCATGCCCAGAAGGGATCATTTAGTCTGACCTCCTGTATAACACAGGCCATAGAACCTTTCCAAAATAATTCCTGGAGTATATCTTTTAGAAAAACATCCAGTCTGGCAGTTTTTTAAATCAAGTGATGGAGAATTCACCATGACCAATTGTTCCAATGGCTAATTGCTCACTGTTAAAAATTTATACTTTATTTCCAGTCTGAATTTGTCTAGCTTCAGCTTCCAACCACTAGATCGTGTTATACCTTTCTCTGCTAGATTGAAGAGCCCGTTATTAAATATTTGTTCCCCAGGTAAGTACTTGTAAACTGTAATCAAGTCAATCCTTTAATCTCTGTTAAGATAGATTGAACGCCTTAAGTCTATTTATCACTGTAAGGCAGGTTTTCTAATCCTTTGATGATTTTTATGGGTTTTCTCTGAACCCTGTCCAATTTATCAACATCCTTTTTGAACTGTGGGCATGAGAACTGGACACAGTATTCCAGCAGCAGTGACACCAGTAAAATATATAGAGGTAAAATAACTTCTCTACTCCTACTCAAGATTGCCCTGTTTATTCATCTGAGGATTGCATTAGCTCTTTTTGTCACAGTGGGAGCTCATGTTCAGCTGAATGTCCACCATGACACCCAAATCTTTTTCAGAGTCACTGCTTCCTAGGGTAGAGTTCGCAATCTTGTAGGTATGGCCTATGTTCTTTGTTCCTAGGTGTATACATTTGCATTTATCTGTATTAAATGCATGATGTTTGCTTGCGCCCAGTTTAACAAGAGATCCAGATTGCTCTGAATATAAGAACGTCAATACTAGGTCAGACCAATAGTCCATCCAACCTGGTATCCTGTCTCTGGACAGTGGCCAATGCCAAGTGCTTCAGAGGGAATGAACAGAACAGATAATCATCAAGTGATCCATCCTGTTGCCCATTCCCAGCTTCTGGCAAACAGAGACTAGGGACACTTCGGAGCATGGTTTTGTATCCCTGCCCATTCTGGCTAATAGTCATTGATGGACCTGTCCTTCACGAATTTATCTAGGTTTTTTTTTTTAAACCCTATTATGGTCTTGGCCTTCACAACATCCTCTGGCAAAGAGTTCCACAGACTGACTGTGTGTTGTGTGAAGAAATACGCCTTTTGTTTTTTTTGTTAATCCTGATGCCTATGAATTTCACTTGGTGACCCCTAGTTCTTGTGTTATGTTACTTTCTCCATACCAGTCATGATTTTATAGACCTCATTTCATATCCCCCATTAGTTACCTCTTTTTCCAAGATGAGCAGTCCCAGTCTTTTTAATCTCTCCTCATATGGAAGCTATTCCATACCCCTAATCATTTTTGTTGCCCTTTCCTGTACCGTTTCCAATTCCAATTTATCTTTTTTGAGATGTCATGCAGTATTCAAGATGTGGGCATACCATAGATTTATATAGAGGCAATATGATATTTTCTGTCTTATTATCTATTCCTTTCATAATGATTCTGTTAGCTTTCTTGACTGCCACTGCACATTAAATGGGTGTTTTCAGAGAACTATCCCAAATGACTCCAAGAGCTCTTTCTTGAGTGGTAACAGCTAATTTAGACTTCATCATTTTATATGTAGAGTTGGGACCTGTCTTCTCTATTTACCACACCAGTTTTTGTCAACTTGTAGTCCATAGAGCTAACTTAGTTATTTTATGCAGCAGTTATGCAAGAAACCTATGAGCATACATCCTTAAGATATTAGCTGAAGTAGTTAGCATAAGGTTTTGAGGCCTGTGAGCTGTTGCATAAGTGAGTTACCCACCAGTACCCTGAGCTATTGGGGAACTGGGAATACTACATTTATTTGGGTTGGAACATTTGTGTTTTTACTAATTATGCTAATAAAAGTATTTAAAGAGTTCTTTTGCCCTGAATGTGAGTGTTGTGACTGTGCATGTTGGGGTTCCCATCTGCATATTGAATTTACTTCTGTTGTGCCTAATTCTGGGACTGTAACCCTTTAAACCTCAGAAATTTTACTAAGTAACTAATTGGAAATTCTTAATAATAAGTATCCACTCAACAAATCAGGCAACAATCTGTAAACTTTATCATTTACGATTTTGTTTTCTTCTGGTCATTGATAAAAATGTTAACTACCATAGGGCCAGATACTGATCTCTATGGCATCCCTCTGGAAGCAGACCTGTTCAATGATGATTCCCCATTTACAATTACATTTTTAGACCCTTCAGTTAGCCAGATTTTAATCCACTTAATATGTGGCATGTGTGACAGGTTGGATTACAGAACCCCCCTTGGGAGCTGCCAACTGGTGTGCCAAGACTACTTCTGCCCCTGCTTTCCCTGCCAGCTTGGGACCCCAGCACCCTGTCTTGCTGAGCCAGACACGCCCGACTGCTTCAGCACAGACCCAGGGTCTGAATTACTTGCCCCAAAGCTGCAGACTTAACTGAAAGCAGCTTACAGAAGTATTCTTGTCTTTAACACTTAGATGCCCAAATTCCAATGGGGTCTAAAACCCAGATAAATCCGTTTTACCCTGTATAAAGCTTATACAGGGTAAACTCATAAATTATTTGCCCTCTATAACACTGATAGAGAGGTATGCACAGCTGTTTGTGCTCCCCCCTCCTGGTATTGATGCATACTCTGGGTTAATTAATAGGTAAAAAGTGATTTTATTAAATACAGAAAGTAGGATTCAAGTGGTTCCAAGTAGTAGCAGACAGAACAGAGTGAATTACTAAGTGAAATAAAATAAAACACGCAAATCTAAGCCTAATACAGTAATACAATTGAGTACAGATAAAATCTCACCCTGAGAGATGTTTCAATACGTTTCTTTCACAGACTGGACGCCTTCCTAGTTTGGGCACAGTTTTTTCCCCTGGTACAGGCCTTGTTCCAGCTCAGGTGGTAGCTAGGGGATTCCTCATGAGGACTGCTTTCTCTTGTTTTCTTCAACCCACTTATATCTGACTTCTAACCAGGAAAAATCTGAAGAGGTCGTATTTTAAAATCGCACCAATCTTATTTCTAGAAAAGCTGGTTTAGTTATAACACTGCTAAGAAATGGAATAGTTTTAAATCTCCTCTACAAGGTCTGTACGATTTAACTCGTATTTATGGTGCCTAACTTTACAAGGTAGAAGGATACAAGAACACTTGCAGTACAGTTTTTAAAAACCTTCCTAAAACATTCTTAATTTTTGTTATGTAATATGTGGCATATTCAGAATGCATGATGATGTAATATGGAGTGAAGGTTTTATTAGCATCTATTTAGGATGACGTGCATGATTCACTTGTAGCTTCGCCACTCATGAGTAACGTGGGCATTCCAATAAAATCTGTATGTCTCATTACTGTAATGTATTAATGAATAATCAAATATATCACTTACTTTCGTAGGCATGATGTGCCCTTAAACAGGTGTAAAAGACTTTTAATCCCTTAATTACTGGAAATGTTTTTTGAAAAATATTCAGGATTGGGTTACACCTTGTAGGTGTGTTGTTTGGGTATATAACAACAGTGGGGGACAGGTGGGCAGAGCAATCCAGGAGAAGCAGCCATGGAGTAATCCTGGAAAGGCACAACCTGGGGAGAGGAAGAGCAGTGAGATGTATGGAGTGCAGCAAGTGAGAGAAAGTAGGAGATGAGCAAGAGAATGTGGAGGAGTGTGTTTTTTTATTTTTTTAAACTCTACACCAAAATAAGCATTGTAGTGTCAGTAGGGACAGCAGCTAGTCCATGGCTATCTTTGAAAGCAGTGGTGGGGGGTGGGGTGTAATATTCCATGATTACTTGGAGATGAGTTCTGGCATACTGTTATGTTCTATTCAGTATTGTTTCAGATTCATTTTAAGAGGCAAAAGCAAAGAGGGCCAGAGTTTTGCCTGAAGTGTTTGGTGGTATAGTTTTTAGTGATAACTTATTATTGGGATAAGAATACCCTGCATAAGTGGCTTAACTATATATATATATATATATATATCTCCTTTTTAGTGTTTTTGTCAGCACAGCTGAATAACACTTAAACTGCATCTGCTTATGGGTATCAGATTGTAATTGCTCTTCTCCAATATAGAAAAAATTTCTTTTCTCTCAAGCTCATTATTGGCAGATATTTTGAGAATGTGTGCCCATATTAAGGAGTGAGGATTAGCTATCCTCACTGTTAAAAATATTTTGCAGCTGTTTTGGGTCTAGACTTATAAAAATAAATTCTGGACTATAATTGTGGAGAGGATGCAAGTACTAATATACTGCCTTTTGCTATAATGGTTTGAGAAGAATTATTCTCTTACATAATGTTATAGAAAACAGGAATATTTGGAATTCATCAAAGAATATTACCATAAGAACTTAAAAATGCTTCTGCAACAGAATAGTTATGGATTTACTAATACTACTGACGATCCATCCTGTCTTTTGGTTGAGACAAACTATTTCAGAAATGATCAACTTTTCTGAGATGTGCTGGTGAGGAAGAGAAACTGGGTTCCTGATATAGCTGAGCTTTTAACTTGATTTTTGCATTTCTGGGAGATGTCTGCAATGAGTACTTGAGTGGCTTAACCAAGTAAATGAATAAATGAAGTTAAGGTCTTGATCTTACAAACATTTAGGCATATCATTTTATTCATGTAAGCAATCCCATCAAGATAGTTTCTGATGGTTAGCTCAATAAAGGATATTACAGATTTCTAAAAACTGCATAGACTGAATTGCCACATTGTCCTTTGCTACCTCATAATGATAGCTTCTTTGTTTCTCTTACTGTGCAGATAGTTTTTCTTCTTCGGGTGATTGCACATGTGCATTCCACTTTAAGTGCGCACTGCCCTGAGCACAGTTTCTGGAAACTTTTCCATCAGTGGTACCCATTGGGGCAGCTCTAATGCCCTCTGCAGCCTTGCACCTATTGCACTGGTATAAAGCGCCCAGCCGACCCCACGTCTCCTCAGTTCCTTCTAATAGCCCGTAACGGTTGCTAGAACTGCTATCCTTGCTTTGGCAAGCTCTCTGTGGTATTTTTTTCTTATCTGTACATAGTTATTTGTAGTCAGTTTTAGCTCGTTTTAGTTAAGTTCTGTCATTTTGTGTGTTAATGGAGTTTTTGTCTGTTCTCTGGTGCCAAGGCATGCCTCAGTCACTGGACTTTAAGCCCTGCGCCTCTTGCAACAAAGCTATGCACCTGGGCAACCCGCATTCAAGCTGCCTGAAGTGCCTGGAAGAAGCTGACATTGGGGACTGTTGTCAGCAGTTTTTCCGTAGTGGAGTAGTTTTTAGGATTTTAAGGATTTGTGGATGCCGTTTTCCCGATCTCCCATCCCCCTTCCCCCAGCACCCATGCTTGGGTTCAAGATCTGTTCCTCTTGGCCTCATTCATTCTTGGTTAGCAACAAGCACCAAAACTGCCTTTACTGCTTGGGGGAAGCCCATGTCGCATCCAGGTGCAGTATCTGCCTCATTTTCCCAAGCTATACCTGGGAAGGCTCTCCACCTCAAGAAGCACCTCATGGAGATTGCCATGAGGCCGCAGTCAGATCCAGACTGAAAAACACCCCCAGTTTGGGCCTGTGGACTCGGGGAGCACACCTCCTACTGTGAAGCCCCAGTCCGGTTCCACTGGTACTAGTGCCACAGACCCCAAGCATGACAGTAAATCTTCCTCAAGGCCCAAGAAGAACGTTGTACCCTTCATGAGCTCCAGCCATGGAGAAGCAGCACATTCCAAGGCTCTCACACACACAACAAGAAGTTGCACAGGACACGGGGCCTACTGGTCCCGGTCACTGAGCAGTGTACCCTTTCCGGATCCACACCACCAAAATCAAGGGACTTTTGGTTCTGAGACAGTCCTCTGCTCCAGTTCTGGCTCTGGTTCCAACTTTGGAACATGTACTGCTGATGCTGGGGAGGCTTGAATTGGCTCCCGGGCCTCATAAACACTTTGCCCTGGAAAAGGTGAGGTCTCCATCTCCTGGTGCACTCACCTTCTAAAAGAGGCTGCTCTCCTAACTTGGACTTATCTCTTTCAGGTCATGTTCCTGATCGTTTCTCTGTGGCTTACATGGTTCTGCCAGCACTGCTGTTCAAGCAGGGCTCTGACTTCTCAGCATGGGAGGACTCGGATGGAACGCAGAGTCCACCCCCTCATACTATTGGCATGACTTCCTGAAGATACTGCCAGCTCAGTGGCAATACCTTCCCTTTCTCGGCACAGGAGTCGTTAGTACATAGCTCCATGGGGCCCCCCACAACAACTGCTGTTTGGCCATACTGGGGGTCTTGGGCACAATATCCACCTTTTCAACCTTCCCGATCCACCCAAGAGGAGTCTCCCATCACACCACTCCACCTTTCATCAAGTAGATGTTCAAAACCAGGACTGGAGGATGCACCGATTAGCCTGACTCTGATACTACTCCCAGAACCAGAGTGTTTCCCCTCATTGTCTCTGTATCCAGCAGTGTCGTCTACTCCTTCATCCCCTCTGGATGACTGGATCTGGTGGTAAAGAGTAGCTGATGCCCTCCACTGGAGAAAGTACAGGACAGCCTACATCAGTTACTTGATACCTTCCATCCATCAGTACTGGCCAGGGTGGTGCTACCAATGAACAGTGCCATTTTCCAGCTGTCCCAAACTGTCTGTCAATCTCAGGCCACTTATGTTCCCACCCCAAACGGGGTGGACAAGAAGTATTATGTAGTGGCAAAGAGGGTTGAGTTTCTGTTTTCTCACCCTCCACTGAATTCTCTGGTTATACAAGCAGCAACAGAACTGGCCAGGCAGCAACATCCACATTCTACTCCAGTAGACGAGGGTACGAGATTGGACTTCCTAGGTAGTAAGGTCTCTTTTTTTTTGGCCAGCCTTCAGTTTTGGATCTCCAATTACCTGGCGTTATTAGCTAAATATGACTCTCTAAATTACAACCAGTTAGCAGATATTGCGGACAAGCTTCCCCAGCAGGATCATGCCTGCCTCCAGACTGTCTTAGAGGAGGGCAAGCTGGGTGCCAGGACAACGCTCCAGGCTGCTGTGATTCAGCAGACACATCTTTGTGCACTGTGGC
Source organism: Mauremys mutica (assembly GCF_020497125.1). NCBI lineage: Eukaryota > Metazoa > Chordata > Testudines > Geoemydidae > Mauremys > Mauremys mutica. Next base: position 31,239,037 of record NC_059075.1, read on the forward strand.
CACCGGCATCATCATGCAGAGGAAATCCTGGTTGTACTCTTCTGGTTCCCCCAGGGAAGAGCAGAATACCATTGAAGATCTCCCTTTCAGTGAATCTCACCTTTTCAGCTAGAACCCCAACAAGTCCCTACACTCCCTCAACGACTCCAGAGCCACTCTGTGATCACTGGGTATCTGTACACCTGCACCCAAGCGCAAGTTCTACTACCCGCCTCCTGCACAACAGTTCAGAGTTCCTCAATTCTTTCATCAGCAATCATAGGAGCCTCCTCGTAAGCATCAGAAGACCCAGTGGTCCTGTCCACCTGGTCAGTCTGTACAGCCTTTGACACCACACACTCAGCCTTTGCATAAGCGATTAATTCTCAGTGAATTTAGAGAACCATCAACTTCCTTGGATCCTACCATACTTATGACCCACCTCTTCTTTGGGGGAAGCCTAGCACTCTTTCTGCCAGCTTGAAGTGTGATAATAATGGACAGGTGGGTCTTGGATGTCACTCGACATGGCTATATGATTGAGATCACGATGCTACCTCATCCACATGTCCCATCCCGATCCTGCCTCTGGGACCACTTTCATGACTGTATTCTTGCCCTAAAGGTGGACTCCTTACTGCAAAAGGGAACAATAGAGGCTGTTCCTATTGCCTTGCAAGACACAGGGTTCTAGTCCACATATTTCCTGGTACTCAAGAAGAAGAGAGGATGGAGACCAATCTTAGATCTCTGTCTCAACCGCTTCATATGTAAACCAAAGTTCTTCCAATTAGGGGTGTGTGCACTGCGTGCATGTTCGTCGGAAGATTTTTACCCTAGCAACACTCGGTGGGTCGGCTGAGGTGCCCCCTGGAACGGCACCACTTTGGTGCCGGATATATACCCCTGCTGCCCCCCTCAGTTCCTTCTTACCGCCTGTGACGGTCATTGGAACTGTGGAGCGCAGCATAGCTGATCTCCACCTCCCTAGCTTTCCTCGTGTTTTCTCTACAGGTAGTTGTAGATAGTTGAATAGTTTTACAATTATAGTTAGTTATTAGTGTTTTGTATATAGATAGTGTATATAGTATTTGGAGGGATCGGGGATCATCCCCCTTCCTCCACCCTGGTACCAGGGCCCATGCCCAGGTCACCGGGTTTCAAACCATGCTCGGCGTGTCTCAAGCCGATGCCGACGGGAGATCGCCACGACTCCTGTCTGAAGTGCCTCGGGGAATCCCATCTACCTGATAAGTGCCGCATTTGCAAGGCTTTTAAGCCTAGAACGAAGAAGGAGCGGGACTTTCATTTGAAGCAGCTCCTAATGGAGGCGGCACTTAGCCCGGCGTCCTCAGTACCGAGCACGGAGCAGACTCCTTCGGTTCGAAACGCTCCTTCGGCACCGGAACGATCCGGCACCGCTAAAGAACCTCAGCACCGACCTTCTCTGGCACCGATAACATCATGGCACCATTCGCTGTCTCTGCGGCCTAGGAAGCAGCACAAACCACCTGCTGCTTCGGCACCGCCCGTGCCACCACCGGAGCAACAGCCCAGACTGGATCGCCCTACCAAGGCATCTACTGCGGCTACACAGGCTTCGGCACTGTTGATTCCGGCTCCACAAGGGCCGTCGAGTCCGGTGCTCCAAAGCTCCCCAGTGCGCACCGTGGTTGAGCTTGGTCTCCCGTCCACTCCGGAGACCTTCTCCACCGCCCGCGACCTGATCGTGCTAACGGAACCTGGACCACCTCAGCCCCCGGCACTGCCGGTGCGGGCAATTCAGTCAATAGGTAAGCCTGCCTTGATGAGGCCTGCCTCCGTGGGAGTGACTGATAAACATCGGTCCTGATCTCGGTCCCGCCGACAGTCCCGATCCCACCGACGGTCCTGGCGCCGCTCGCAGTCCCGTCACCGCTCTCCATCGCGGCACCGGTCGTACTCTCGGCACTGCTCTACCTCCCATACACCCGCCCAGTACGGTCGGTACTGATCCCGGCACTGGTCATCTCAGAGCCGATCTCGATGCCGCAGTTCATTGTCAGGATCCAGGTCGGCCTCCCGGCACCGCTATAGTCGTTGGTCCCGGTCTCAATCGCGGTACCGCCGAAGATCCCGGCATCGGTCTCCTGTTCCAACCCGCGACTTAACAGTTTGGGACGGCGCAGCCTCTCAGGGACGCTTGTCCCCCCCCTTGGCCTTCGAGGCACAATTCGTCATCTTCTCAGGCGAGGAGCGGCTACTATGTCCAAGGTCGTGACACAGAGGGCGCTAGTCAGACCTACGTTGAGAGTCAAGATCCGGATCAGGGACCACCACAATGGTCCTTCTGGACACCTTGGGCATACCATCAAGCCCAAGGTGCCCCCTCAGGTGCCTCCCGGTCAGCCCATTCTGACCATCGCATTCCTGAGGCCACCGTTAGCCGTCGTCCTCCTATGGACACAGATGACACTGTTGTCCCACCAACCGACACTCAGGCCCCGGCTGTACCTGACCCCGAACACCAGGACCCACAATACAGGAGCTTCCTCAGGATCACCTGGTTCCTGGTCTTTCCTCCTCGCCAGATGAGGCAGTGGCAGGCACATCCTCCTCTGGTCCTCCACCAATAGATCTGCGAGCTCACCAAAATCTCCTGCGTAGGGTGGCGCAGAATATGAACCTCCAGGTGGAGGAGGTTCCAGAAATAGAGGACCCGGTGGTTGACATTTTGTCGGCAGATACACCTACCAGGGTTGCCCTGCCATTTATCAGGACCATTCAGGCGAATGCGGATACGATCTGGCAGTCCCCAGCATCTATTCCTCCCATGGCCAGAGGGGTGGAGAGGAAATATACGGTGCCATCCAAGGGCTATGAATATCTGTATGTACACCCTCACCCTTGCTCCTTGGTCGTACAGTCGGTTAATGAGAGAGAGTGGCATGGCCAGCAAGCTCCTGCCCCAAGTCCAGGGAAGCCAGGCCCCTGGACTTATTCGGTCGTAAGATCTACTTAGCAGGGGGCCTTCAACTTAGGGTAGCTAATCAACAAGCTCTCCTAAGCTGTTATAATTATAACACGTGGACCTCCATGGGGAAGTTTAAAGAACTTGTTCCCCAAGAGTTCCGACAGGAGTTTGCGGCCTTACTAGAAGAAGGCAAAAAGGTGGCAAGGACTTCCCTTCAGGCGTCCTTGGATGCGGCGGACTCTGCAGCCAGAACTCTAGCCTCTGGAGTGGCCATGCGGCGCATCTCCTGGCTTCAGGTGTCCGGCCTTCCGCCTGAGTTTCAGCAAACGATTCAAGACTTGCCCTTCGAAGGCCAGGGCTTATTCTCGGTCAAAACTGATCCCAGGCTCCAAAGCCTAAAAGATAACCGAGTGATCATGCACTCGCTGGGGATGCACATCCCAGTAACCCAGCGCAGACCCTTCTGCCCCCAGTCTCAACGCACCTATCCTAATCCTCGGCCATGGCAGGACTTCACTAGAAGACGTGGCTGGGGTAACCGTAGGAGGCAATCTGGTCCCCAAGGGGGTCAGAATTGGGGCCCCCCAAAACCACCGGCGGGGCCCATACAAAAATTTTGAAGATACGTTCGAGGACGGAGCACCAGTTTCTTTCCCGGATCCTTCTCCACCCTTCCGCAACCGCCTTTCCTATTTCCTCCCTGCGTGGTCCCGCCTGACCTCAGATCGTTGGGTCCTGCGCACGGTGGAATTGGGTACCAATTTCAGTTTTTGCGCCCCCTTCCCACCCTCCCTCCCCGTCCCTCTTCAGGGACTCCTCTCACGAGCAATTCCTCCTACAGGAGGTACAGATGCTCCTGGATATCGGAGCAATAGAAGAGGTCCCGAAGGACCTGAGGGGCAAGGGGTTTTACTCCCGCTACTTCCTAATTCCCAAGGCAAAGGGGGATCTAAGGCCCATCCTGGACCTGCGTGGACTCAACAAATTCATGGTCAAGTTGAAGTTCCGCATGGTATCCTTGGGAACCATTATCCCTTCCCTGGATCCAGGAGATTGGTATGCCGCCCTCGATATGAAGGATGCGTACTTCCACATAGCGATTTACCCACCGTACAGACGATACCTTCGCTTTGTGGTCAACCAGCAGCACTTTCAATTTGCGGTCCTTCCATTCGGTCTCTCCACAGCACCAAGAGTATTTACAAAATGTATGGCTGTCGTCGCGGCCTCAGTCCGTCGACGTCGTATACAAGTCTTCCCGTACCTTGACGATTGGCTCGTTCGAGGCTCCTCTGAGACGCAAGTGTGGTATCATGTGCATCTCGTTAGAGAACTGTTCAGGCAACTCAGCCTTATGCTCAACATCGAAAAGTCACTCTGGTACCCACACAGAGGACAGACTTCATTGGAGCGATCTTGGACTCCAGTCTCGCCAGGGCTTGCTTACCACAGCCCCGCTTTCAGGCAATGGTAGCCATAATTCAAGGCCTCCACAACTTTCCGACCTCATCGGTTCGCACGTGTCTCTGTCTCCTAGGTCACATGGCCGCCTGCACTTTCGTGACCAGACATGCCAGACTACGCCTCCGCCCACTTCAGACCTGGCTTTCCTTGGTGCACCAGCCGGGCCGCAACAGCCTGGACACGATTCTCACTGTACCCAAGGACGTCTTAGCCTCCTTGACTTGGTGGCTGAACCCCTCCCTGGTCTGCGCAGGGATGCCTTTCCAGGCCCCACAACCTTCGATGGCCCTGACCACAGATGCGTCATCTCTAGGTTGGGGTGCCCACCTTGCGGGACTCCGTACGCAAGGCCTCTGGTCTGCACAGGAAGTGACCCTGCACATCAATGTGAGGGAACTAAGGGCAGTATGTCTTGCGTGTCAAGTGTTTTGTGAACACCTCCAAGGCCGTTGTGTTACAGTATTCACAGACAACACAACGGCCATGTTTTACATTGTCATAGGTTTATTCCCCAATTTGAACTTTAGCGTTCACAAGATGGGGACCTGCATGGACTTCTCAAAACTTGACTGGTGGCAGCAAGAACCAGATCTAAACTAGGATTTTAATTTAAAGTGTCTGACACACTCCCTGTTCCCCCAAAACTCTCCCTGGGGAACACAGATTCAAACTTGAATCTCAACACAAAGGGAAACAACCCATTTCCCCCCACCTTCTTCCCCCTCCCCTTGTCCTTGGGAGAGATACCTGGATTCAAACTCCTTGAATCAAAACAAAGGGATTCACTTTTCCCCCTCCCCTTCCCCTGAAAATCCAAACAAGGGAAGAAATCACTCGGGTTCTAAAAGAAAAGATTTTATTAAAGAGAGAAAAAAAAGTACACTCTCTCTGTATTACCAGGATGCAAAAATACAGGGTCTAACTTATAAACCTGGAGAGGCTCTCCCCCCTCCCCACTCCTTTCTCAGAACAATCAAAGTAACAGCAAACAGAAATAAAGATATTTCTCCAGCAAACACACAATTGCAAATGCAGAAATTAATTAAAAGATTAATTCGCCTTTCTAATACTCACTATACTGAATAGTAGGAACTACTCCAGGAGAACTTGGAGACATGTCTGGCCTCTCTTAGATCCAAAGAGAGCACGGAGAACAAAACAAAGGACTCATTCAAAGCCTTCCCTCCACAGAGATTTGAAACTATCTTGTCCCTTGATTGGTCCTCTGGTCAGGTGTTCATCAGGTTACTGAGCTTGTTAACTCTTTACAGGTAAAAGAGACTTTAACCCTTAACTATCTGTTTATGACATACATCAACAAGCAAGGCGGAGCACGCTCCTCCCTCCTTTGTCAGGAAGCCATACACCTCTGGGAGTTTTGTATAGCCCATTCGATCGATATGGTGGCGTCCTTTCTCCCATGAGTCCAGAACACCCTGGCAGATCACCTCAGCAGATCTTTCCTAGCTCACGAGTGGTCGATTCGTCCAGACGTCATCCATTCTGTTCTCCAGAAGTGGGGATTTCCCCACATAGACCTCTTCGCCTCTCGCGAGAATCAGAAGTGCCACGTGTTCTGGTCCCTCCAGGGGCGCTCTCCGGGCTCCCTCTCGGACGCATTCCTGATAACTTGGAAAGACCATCTGCTCTATGCCTTTCCTCCATTCCCACTGGTCCACAGGGTCCTGCTCAAGCTGCGCAGAGACAAGGCCCGTTTAATCCTGATTGCTCCAGCGTGGCCAAGGCAGCACTGGTACACCACATTGCTCGACCTGTCGTTGACCGACCCAATTCCTCTACCGCTCTGGCCTTATCTCATAACTCAAGAACACGGCAGGCTACACCACCCAGACCTGCAGTCCCTCCATCTCACAGCATGGATGCTGCATGGTTAAATCAATCCGAGCTGCGTTGCTCCGCCTCGGTACAACAGGTGCCCCTGACAGCAGGAAACCTTCCACTAGGTCCACATACCTGGCCAAGTGGAAGCGTTTTTCCTGCTGGTGTGCCCAGAATGATACTGCCCCCATGCAGGTACCAGTCCCTACCATCCTGGAGTATCTCTGGCCCCTGAAGCAGCACGGCCTAGCGGTTTCGTCCATCAAGGTACACCTGGCAGCCATCTCAGCCTTTCATCCAGGGGAGAACGGACGTTCAGTCTTTTCTGACCCTATGGTTACCAGATTCCTTAAAGGCCTGGAGCGCTTGTACCCACAGATCCATCGTCCGGCCCCTACATGGGATCTCAATCTAGTTCTAACTAGGCTCATGGGTGCTCCCTTTGAGCCGATGGCCACCTGCTCGCTGCTGCACCTTTCCTGGAAGACAACCTTCCTAGTCGCTATTACATCGGCGAGGCGAGTGTCGGAACTTCAGGCCCTCACAGCGGACCCCCGTATACAGTATTCCATAAGGATAAGGTACAGCTGCGACCACACCCTGCCTTCCTCCCTAAGGTGGTGTCTGCCTTTCACATCAACCAGGACATCTTCCTCCCGGTCTTCTTCCCGAAACCACACTCCTCATATAGGGAGCAATAGCTGCATTTCCTGGACGTTCGTAGGGCTCTCGCCTTTTACGTCGAGAGAACAAAGCCCTTTCGAAAGACACCTCAACTCTTCATAGCGGTGTCAGACCGGATGAAGGGCTTACCGGTCTCCTTGCAGCGAATTTCATCTTGGGTGACGTCTTACATCTGTGCCTGTTATGACTTGGCTCACGTTTCAACTAGCCATCTCACCGCCCATTCTACTCTGGCTCAGGCTTCATCTGCCACCTTCCTGGCCCATATACCCATCCAGGAGATCTGTAGGGCAGCGACCTGGTCATCCGTGCACACCTTCGCTTCACACTATGCGTTAGTGCAGCAGTCCAGAGATGATGCGGCGTTTGGTTCAGCGGTACTTCAGTCCGCGACATCTTACTCCGACCCCACCGCCTAGGTAAGGCTTGGGAGTCACCTAATTGGAATCGATATGAGCAAGCACTCGAAGAAGAAAAGACGGTTACTCACCTTTGTAACTGTTGTTCTTCGAGATGTGTTGCTCATAACCATTTCAAACCCGCCCTCCTTCCCCTCTGTCGGAGTAGCCGCCAAGAAGGAACTGAGGGGGGTGATGGGTCGGCAGGGGTATATATCCAGCACCATAGTGGCGCCACTCCAGGGGGTGCCTCAGCCGACCCACTGAGTGTTGCTAGGGTAAAAATCTTCCGACCAACGTGCACGCAGCGCGCACACACCTTATTGGAATGGATAATAATAATAATAATAATTGGAGATAGGTATATCTCCTAGAACTGGAAGGGACCTTGACAGGTCATCGAGTCCAGCCCCCTGCCTTCACTAGCAGGACTAAGTATTGATTTTTGCCCCAGATCCCTAGGTGGCCCCCTCAAGGATTGAACTCACAACCTTGGGTTTAGCAGGCTGTCATGAATAGTTAGTAAAGGGTTAAAGCATAGTACCTGGTGGGCACCTGACCTGAGGACCAATCAGGGAAGAGAATTTGAAACTCCTAGGAGGGAACTTTTTCCCTCTGTTTGGGGGGGGTGTTGTTCTTAGCCGTCTGGAGTTACAAGAGTCCAGATGTTTTAATCAAGTCTACCAGCTTCCACCTTTCTGAACTAATTTCTTCTAGTCAAGATAGTGAGTATTAGAAAGATACTTTGTGTCCTCACCTAATAATCCTATGCTTGCAATTCTGTGTGTTTGTTATTGATTATTCTTAATTCTACCTGTATCGTTGTACTGAGAAAGAGAGAGGATTCTCTCCAGAACTTCGCAAGGTTATACCCTATGAGTGGCCAGCTTGGACTCATAGAGATTCTGTATTTTCTTGTTTTTCTTTTAATAAATTCTTTCTATAAAGATTTGATTAAATCCCTTCTACTGTGGATAGGGGGAGGGGCTAAGACACTCTCTCGGTGGTGAGACAGGCTTATCTCCGGGCAGAGAAGGGAGGGGGAAGAGAGAGTTCCTCCGGGGTTTGATTCAAGCAGTTGAATCAGGTATCTCTTTCCAGTGGCTAGGAGAGAGGGAGGGGGGGAGGTTTCCCTCCTGTGAGTGGATCTGTATTTCCCCAGGGAACGTCTTTGAAGGGAGACAGGGGGAAAACAGGGGTGTCCCGGCCCACGTAATTGACCGAGGTGGTGGCAGCGACAAGGAGACCTACCCTAGGATTTTAGGGTGGGGGAATACATGCTGGTCCTCACTTTGAAACCCCCCAGTTTCAAGTGAGGGTGCAGACCAGGACAGTCCAGCCCCCTGCCTTCACTAGCAGGACTAAGTATTGATTTTTGCCCCAGATCCCTAGGTGGCCCCCTCAAGGATTGAACTCACAACCTTGGGTTTAGCAGGCCAATGCTCAAACCACTGAGCTATCCCTCCCCCCCCCCCCCCCTATGAGCAACGCATCTCGAAGAACAGTTACAAAGGTGAGTAACCGTCTTTTTTGTATGGTCAGCCTTGCAGCCATTATATCCTCACTAGAAAAAAGGCATGTGCTTTATGACTCTCCATATGCAAGATGCTTATTTCCACGTAGATATTAGTCCTACCCATAGGCAGTTCTTGAGATTCACCGTAGGCCCTCGACACTTCCGATACAAGGTTCTACTGTTGGGACTCACCACCGCTCTGTGGTTTTTCACCAAATATTTTTCTATAGTGGTGGTCCATCTCCGGCATCAAGGAATCCTCATATTCCCTTAGCTTGATGACTGGCTGCTAGCAGCGCAATCCAGACAAGAAGCTCGAGCCTCGACCGCCCTGCTGGGGTTGCTCATAAACATAAAAAAATTGGTATTAGCTCCCACAAGCCTAAGAGTTCATGGGGGCATGAATTAATGTGATCTCTGTGTGTGCCTGTCTACCAGAGGACAGGTTCCAGATCCTGCAAGAACTGATTGCCATGGTGATTTCCAGTCATTCTGTTCCAGCCAGAACCAGCCTTTCCCTTCTTGGCCACATGGCAGCATACACGTAGATCACTACCTTTGCTCATATCACTTCTGCTATCTACAGCTCTATTCTCTTATGAACCATTCTGTGGACCTCTTCTTGACAGTTCCCCCTGAGGTTCTCTCCTACCTTTGATGGTAGACAGACCCAGTTCAGGTTTACACCGGGATACCCTTTCTTCCATCCTCCTCATGATCATCACAGATGTATCACTCAATTGATGGGGTGCCAACATAGGCGAGCACATGACATAGGGAACTTGGACTGCTCAGGAATCCAGGATGCACATCAACCTCCAAGAACTTAGGACGGTAAGAAAAGTATGTCATGCATTTCTCCCATCCATTCTCTCCCATGATGTTCTCATCATGGCAGACAACACCACCACTGTTTACTACATAAACAAACAAGGGAGCGCGAGGTCATCAGCACTTTGTGCAGAAGCGGTTCGTCTCTGAGACTAGTGCATCGCACACAAGATACTGTTGTTAGCAGCCTATCTTCTGGGGAATCAGAATGTGATTGCAGACTCTCTCAGCAGGAAATTCATGGCTGATCACGAATGGGAGCTATGTGACTCTGTTGACATTTTTGACCTCTGGGGACTCTGACCAGAGACCTTTTTCCCTCCTGCACCAACAGCAAATGCATCCTGTACTGCTTCATGGGGGGGCTCGGCAGCCTTTCCCAAGGTGATGCCCTGGTCTTCTACTGGCCGGACCAGATCAGTTTTTTCTTTTCTCCTCTACTGTTCTTGCCATGGGTCCTCACAAGATGAGACGGGAAAGAGCTATGGTCATCCTGATCACCCCATTCTGGCCTCGCTAATTCTGGTTTCCCCTCCTTGTCTGTATGTTGGCGCATCCCCCTGCTTCCGCTGCCGGTTTCTCCAGAGCTGCTCACACAACACAGTGGCAGAATCAGATGTCCCAATCTGCGGAAATAGATTCAATTAGTGTAATGACCCAACCATTCCCAGTCTCTGTTTAAACCTAAGTTAATTGTATCTAATTTGCATATTAATTTGAGTTCAGCAGTCTCTTTGGAGTCTGTTTTTGAAGTTTTCTTTGTTGCAAAATTGCCACCTTCAAGTCTGTCACTGAGTGGTTAGAGAGGTTGAAGTGTTCTCCCACTGGTTTTTGAATGTTATGATTCCTGATGTCAGATTTGTGTCCATTTATTCTTTTGCGTAGAGACTGTCCGGTTTGGCCAATGTACATGGCAGAAGGGCATTGCTGGCACATGATGGCATATATCACGTTGGTAGATGTGCAGGTGAACGAGCCCCTGATGGCGTGGCTGATGTGATTAGGTCCTATGATGGTGTCACTTGCATAGATATGTGGACAGAGCTGACATCGGGCTTTGTTGCAAGGATAGGTTCTTGGGTTAGTGTTTATGTTGTATGGTATGCGGTTGCTGGTGAATATTTGCTTCAGGTTGGGAGGCTGTCTGTAAGCGAGGACTGGCCTGTCTCCCAAGATCTGTGAGAGTGAGGGATCATCTTTCAGGATAGGTTGTAGATCTTTGATGGTGCGCTGGAGAGGTTTTAGTTGGGGGCTGTAGGTGATGGCTAGTGGCGTTCTGTTATTTTCTTTGTTGGGCCTGTCCTGTAGTAGGTGGCTTCTGGGTACTCTTCTGGCTCTGTCAATCTGTTTTTTCACTTCAGCAGGTGGGTATTGTAGTTTTAAAAATGCTTGATAGAGATCTTGTAGGTGTTTATCTCTGTCTGAGGGATTGGAGCAAATACGGTTGTATCTTAGAGCTTGGCTGTAGACAATGGATCATGTGGTGTGTCCTGGATGGAAGCTGGAGGCATGTAGGTAAGTATAGTGGTCAGTGCGTTTCTGGTATAGGGTGGTGTTTATGTGACCATCGCTTATTAGCACAGTAGTGTCTAGGAAATGGACCGCTTGTGTGGATTGGACTAGGCTGAGGTGGATGGTGGGATGGAAATTGTTGAAATCATGGTGGAATTCCTCGAAGGCTTCTTTTCCATGGGTCGAGATGATGAAGATGTCATCAATATAGCGCAAGTAGAGTAGGGGCGTTAGGGGACGAGAGCTAGGGAAGCGTTGTTCTAAGTCAGCCATAAAGATATTGGCATACTGTGGGGCCATGCGGGTACCCATAGCAGTGTGTTCCATTCTGTGCATCTGAAGAAGCGAGCTGTAGCCCACGAAAACTCATGCTGAAATAAATTTGTTAGTCTCTAAGGTGCCACAAGTACTCCTGTTCTTTTCACTTTGTACAAAAAATCCTATCACAGACTGATCTCCTTTACCAACACCTCTGTTCCCGAGTACTTAGTTCTCAAAACCTTTTGTTTTTTGAATGACCTGGAAGATCCCTGTGGACAACTGGTAGTCGAAAGACAATAGATTGAGAGTTACTACCCTGGACTAATTTGGTTTTATTTTAAATGTACAAAAATGTGGGTTTTTTTTTTTAAAGTTTCAAATTGAAATGGTACAGTGTTCTTTTAGGGTTCCTTTTTTTCCCTTCTATACATTTAAATGTTCTCAAAGTGCAGAAACGTGTCAGAATATCTGATATATCAATGCGTTACATCTCTGAAGATTTTGACGTGGAAATTTTTTCTTTTTTCTCAGCAAATTTGACAGGCCATGCAGAGAAGGTTGGCATTGAAAACTTCGAACTCTTGAAAGTTCTTGGAACAGGAGGTAAGACTTTTTTCTTCTGAGATGACCTTTTGGAAGTAATGATCTTTTAGTGCAGTTCTGTTTCCTAGTTCAGTTTTTGGAAGAAATTATCTAGAGAGTAATTGGAACAAATTATTTAGGGGGATTTGTCTTATAAAATAAGGCAAAGACAACCTGGGATATGTAAAGAACAAATATGCACAATTATATCATATCAATTTTTTTCACATAAAAGAAGCATCCTTTTGAAAAGATGGTCAAATAGAACAACATTGACTGGTGACTCACATGACAGTATAACAAAACATTTAAAATCTGGTACTAAGTTATAAGGCATACGCTTGAAGTTTTCATTAAATTCTTCAGACCACTACAGTTGATGAAGATCATAGTTTGTGGAAAAACAGGAACGTCTGCCTCTTCATCAACTGGAATCTTCATTCTTTTTAACTACACTTTTTCACAGAAGTATTGTTGGTGGCTATATCTCTTTTGTCATGCAAGCAGAATAGCACTACTTTTTAAGAAGATAAATGAAAGCACTAAGTATTGGATTTTGAATTTTATTATGGTAGGGGGAGCTTTGCGTGTGTGTGCGTGCATGCACTTTTTAAAGAACATTTAGAGCTAGAGAAAGATGGTGGGTTGATCTTTCAGGAGACAAGATTCCCTCTCTGTACGTAGAAAATGTACAGTAAGAGTAACAGCAGTATATACTTCCTCTCACTGTTTTTGCCGCTGTTCTTCAGCACTAACTTGGAGGAACAAGGGTTGCAGTGGTAAGAAGGGATTTCATATCTGTGGCTGTTCAATGATTGTGCTCTGTGTGATTGCCAGAGAATTCCAATTATGAGAATAGATTTTAATGTGGTGGGCACTTAACTGCTGAGATCACTGAGTTCTCAGTTTAACTGAGATCACCAATTCCTTTTATATAAGCCATCAAATAATCCGGAGTAGGATAGTGAGGACCAAGGGCGGCTTCAGGCATCAGCACGCCAAGCGCGTGCCTGGGGCGGCAAGCCACGGGGGGCACTCTGCTGGTCGCTGCGAAGGCGGCAGGCAGGTTGCCTTTGGCGGCATGCCTGTGGAGGGTCCGCTGGTCCCGCGGCTTTGACGGACCTTCCGCAGGCGTGCCGCCGAATCCGCGGGACGGGGGACCTCCCACAGGCAAGCCGCCGAAGGCAGCCTGCCTGCCGTGCTTGGGGCGGCAAAATACCTAGAGCCACCCCTGGTGAGGACTCATTGTGACTACCAAATTTGAACTAATTAGCAAGAGATGCAATATGGAATTTTGCTATCAGTCAAAAGCAGTTGCCAAATTGCTTATTCTCCTCAGAGAAATCAAAATGTCCTACATTCCTGTTTATGTCAAAATCAGAGAAGGAAGTGTAAATGGGAGAAAAATAAATTGGGGCAATGCCTTGTGCAGAAGCAGGGAAAGATCTCATGATGCTCCCTGCCCACATGGCGGGGGGAAACACCTCGCACACGAAGCATCTCAGAGCAGGTGGAAGAACATTCTCCAGAGAAAATTAACAATCCTAGTATCCATGAGAAACATGGACAAATGTCAGAGGATACCCTTCCACATTCCACTCATCTTGCTGTGGAGTTTCTGTAGCTAGATTTTCAAAGTTTTTAGGAACAAAGAGGGGTGGGGGGAATCCACCAAGATCTAAGCAGGTGCTAGCTGACTTCTTTTCCAGTGAAGAAGGAGCCTTAGGAGGCTGTGATGCACAAATTTTATATTTTAAGGTAGATGGAATTAGTGTGATCATCTAGTGTCTGACCTGAATAAAACAGGTCATAGGACTTCCCTGAATTATTTCCTGTTTGAACTAAAGCATATCTTTTAGAAAAGTATCCAACCTTCATTTTAAAGTTGACAGTGATGGAGAATCCTCCATAATCCTTGGTAATTTGTTCCAATGGATAATTACCCTCATTCTTAAAAATTTGTCCCTGATTCCTAGTCTGAACTTGTCTAGCTTTGAAGTTCAAACGTTGTATCTTGTTATATGTTTCCCTGCTAGATTGAAGAGCCCTTTCTTATCACATTTCTTTTCCCATGTAGGTACTTAAAAACTGTGGTGAAGTCACAGTTAACCTTTCCTTTGTTAAACTAAGCAGATTGAGCTACTTATGTCTATTCCTATAAGGGAGGGGTTCCCAAACTTTTTCTCCTGACGCCTACCTGTGCAGTTACAATAGGCATTATGGCCCACTATTAACACTTCTTCTTGAGGAAAAATATTAATTTTGTTACATACGTATAAACTAACACTAAATAAACAATGTACGTTTACTTTTCATTTTAATGTAAATGATTGTAATAATAGAAAGCCTTAGCAATATGCAGTCAAAGAAATGCTTCAAGATGTTTGAAACCAAGCAGTTTTAGTAAAACTAGACTTGAAAAAAATGTGTTCAAACAGGGAAAACACAATTTGTATAAAACTGAACATAAGCAATGCAACAAAATTTTTAAGAAAAAGTTGTTTGATTTTAAAACAAAATAGTTGTCCAACTTTGAAAACTATATTGTTTTCTGTTTTTTGTGTAAAATCTGAATTTCTGTGCTGGGTAAGTAAAGACCCAACCCTATTCTCTACTAATTAGAAAAGAGTCAAATACTTTATATTTTTAGTTATAATAACTTACAGTCCAGGAGTCGTCTTAGTGGGATGGATTTGCCTGCTTCTCCTTGCACTGGGTTTCAAGCTGGTAACATCTGTTAGTGAGGCTCAACCTGATCTCATTTTCAATTTTTAGCCTTTCAGCCAGCTCAGGGTGCAGGCAGGAGGTAGTTAGGAGCTTTGTCTCTGGGGGAGTATAACTCAGGGTGCATGAAGAGGTGATGGCTACAGGTTGTGTTAAGGCAGGGTGGTAGCTCAAAGTGCAGGCAGGGGCTATGTCCGAAGAGGTGCTGCTGTGTCCGAAGAGGCCCGGCCTTGCACTTGATCCCTCATTAGCACAGTGGGGGGCAGCTCTGCTCCTTGTGGCTCTGTGAGTCCTGTACTGTCCTGCACATTCACTATGGCTGTGGACACTGAGGACTACAGTTACTTGAGCCTGGCGGGTGCGGCATCCATTATTCAGCCCACATGGGGAAGCTGATCTGGTTGCTGTGCTCCCCCGCAGGGAGCTCGGGGCTGGAGGGCGAGTGTTGATGCCAGGTGCTCTGTGCGTCCAGGTCAGTTTCTCCATGAGGACTGTGCTTTGAGGCGTCAGAAGCTGTTCTCCCACCCTCCCCTTACCCAGCCCAAGTGGGGAAACTGACCTGGATGAACAGAGCACCTGGTATTGCTACTTGCCCCCACCCCCAAAATGCCACCCATGATGGCAGACCACACGGGACAGTGCACAGCCTACCTTTGGGCTGCGGCCCACAGTTTGGAAACCCTTGCCTATAAGGCATACTTTCTCATCCTGTAATCTTTCTCATGACTTCTCTCTGAACCCTCTTCAATATATCAACATCCTTCTTGAATTGTGGACACAAGAACTGGACATAATATTCCAGTAGCTGTCAATCCAGTGAAAAATACAGAGGTAATATCACCTCCCTACTGCTACTCAAATTTCCTGTTTATGCATCCAAGGATCACATTAGTCCTTTTTGCCACAGTGTCATGCTAGCCACCATAACCTCAGAATCATTGCTTCCCAGGATAGAGTCCCCCACTCTGTAAATATGGGCTACGTTCTTTGTTTTTAAATGTATGGCTGTTACATTAGGCAATAGTAAACTGCTCTGTATCAGTGACCTGTCCTCATTATTTGACTCCCTCAGTCTTTTGTTATATGCAAACTTTATCAATTATGATTTTAATTTTTTTTCCCCAGGACACTGGTAAAAATGTTAAATTGTGTTGGGCCGAGAATGATCAAGTCATAATTACTTGTACCTATGCTACCACTAATTTTTAGTTCTTCAAGGGAGTGTGCATGTCCGTTTCACTTCGGGGTATGTGTATTGTTGCCTGATTTTAGGAAGCGAATATTATTAATTTGATAGTATTGATTATAGGCTCGCCAATTAATCTGATCAGAAGATAATAAAGTTCTTGTCCCAGAATCAGGCTATACAGAGTTGGCAAGGATCCTTGGGATGTATGACAGGACGCTCACACTGAGACAAATGTAGCCTTAAAGACTTTTATTGAGAGAAATGGAATAATAATCAAATAGTAATCAAATGGTAAAATAGTCAGAGTTATAAATGCAATAATATTGTTCTAGAGATACATGTGATGGTATATACTATAAAGCTTTTGATTAATATACTCACACCCTTCCTTGATAACGTGGTGGTAAGAGACAAAGGACTAGCCTCGCCTCTGGCATGCCAAGAGAGTTCAGATCCAGGTTCCTCAATTCTTGAGTGGGAGTGTAGAGCTTAGGAGAAGCTTAAGAGCTATCAAAGCTAATTTAGAGTTTTACTTAACTAACTGACTTAAAACTTACAATTAGGAACTAACAGACTAATAAACAAAGAAGCCTGAAAACTTGAAACTTGAAGCTTCGAAATCCTGAAGCTTAGAAGCTTCCTTGGCATGGTGGGTCACCTCTCTTATAGAGCTAGAGTACTTGAGCCCTCCTTCTATGTCCAAACTTAGTTTCCTCCTCCACAAAATGTTAGGGTACACTTACTCCATAAGCTGGTATTGATGACATATACATACATATTAATGACATTAGATCATTCTCGGATTTATTTCTGTACTACCGGTTCTTTTGGTTCTTTCCATGTGGTGTACCTGTTACGTTTACAGAGGCTATGAACTTAGGAAGCCTCCTGTGCGAGCCTGATGCTTTAGCTCATCATCACCTATCTAGGTGAAAGGTCCCAAACATATGTGTACTAACTTTGCCTTAGCTCAACATACAAGTATGACCTATAGTAGGGATGTACATAATATGTAAAAACAATAACCGTGTAACCGATTAAAATTCTGTCAGTTACACAGTTAAATGTTTGACCAGGGAATTAAGGGTGTGGGGGGTGCTGCAGCATTCCCACCTTTTAGGGGGGATTCCCGCTGCCGGCCCTGCCCCCTCAACTCCATTCAGGCAAAAGCGCTCTTCCGACACAGATTTCTTAGTTTCTCCTCATTGATACAGTACAATCCAGCCCTCAGATTTCGGCCAAACGTTGTCTCCAGCTCCTGAGGCACAAGGCTGTGGGCACATCAGTTCTTGCTCACGCCAGACTACGCATGAGGTGCCTCCCAAGCATGGTGTGGTTTGATTTACAGGCTGCACAGAGACAACATAAGCAAAGTATTATCAGTGTTCACCAGGGTCAAGCAATCCTTGGCAGGGTGGATTTGATTTAAATCAAATTGATTTTAAATCATGATTTACATCACTAGTCAGGAAGATTCGATTTAGTCATGGATTTCTACATAACAGTGCATTCTTGTTGGTTGTTATAACCTTAATACATATTCTTCACAATTCAGAGATAGATGTAGGTTTCATTTTTAGAAGGTACACACTATACTTTTTTAAAGTGATTTATTTTGAAAACTTTTCAGATTAGTTTTACAGCTATATCAGAAAATGAATGATTAGTTATTTCATTTACTAAAGGTAATTGAAATAGATAGTTCACCTCCCAATGACTTCATAAATATCTCCAATTCAAAAGGTTAATCATTAATATTTGGAGGATTTTCTTGCCATGCTGTATTAGGAGGAGAACATCACCAGACAGGCATTTAAATTGTTTTATTTAACTAAAACAACGTTATGTATTCTGGATTTTTTTTCTTCAACAGCAAATATATATTTTAACAACACAAGCATATGAATTTTTGAATTTAGTTAAACATTCAAGTCTCTTAAAATCAGCTTTGTTTTTGTTAAAATTGTTTTTAACTAAAATAGTTAAATGAAATATATTTAAAAAAAAACCCCAAAATTAAATCGACTATGTCAACCAGGTCAACATGAGAAACTTAAGATATTGGCTTCTGAAGCTAACTCAGTCGTCTTCACCTTCATTTTCCTGTTTGTTCATAATCTGGAAAAGAAAAACAAGCTTTCCTGCTTTTTCAGGTTCCAAACCATTTCTCAATTTGAAATGAATTAGTCCAAAGGTAGAAAATAGTCTTTCTACACCGGCAGAAGAAGCTACTGCTGTTAAAAGTGAGATTATCACTTCAACAGTCTCTGAATCCAAGTACTTAAGAGACTTCCACCAGTTCATTGGTGTGATTTTCTTTAAAACATCATCAGCAAACATATATTTCTTGAATGGTTCACCCTTAGCTCTGAAGTTTATTATAGTTGGCATTATGGAGGGATGATTGCTGGATGTCCATGTCATAGCCAACTCCTCTTCTTCAGCAGTTAAGGTGTGACCCTGGTACCGAGTATTGAGAATATTTGCAAGAAAATGAGCTGAAGACGGTGCTTGTCCCATTTGTTTTTTTAATGCTTGTAATTTAACTCTGTCATTGCATGTTTCTCTTTTTAAGATCTTTCAGTTCCTTCCAAATGTCAACAGCGTCAGCAGTAAAATAGCTGTTTCCCATCATTTTGTTCCAGGCTACAGAAATAGGCTTCAGGGTACTCAGAGTGTGTTCAACATTTCTCTTAAGCCCAATGTTCAGAACTTTGGCTGTGACAGTACTATCTATTTTTTCACAATTTTGTTCACAAACTATCATCCAATTAGGCCAGTTCTTGATACAATGCTCAAAACAGTCCACTGAGTTCCATCGCATGTCTTGTGGGAGAGTTAGCTTGGTTCCTCACACTTTTTTTCGAGCAGCTGCTGTAGAGTGGTTGTTACGGAAGTGTTTTGCAATTTCAACAACATTAGCCTTTATTCTGGAACACTGAAGGCTTTGGCTCGGAGGTGCATCAAATGAGCACTGCAACTGTATGTTATTCACTTGGGACTCTCTTCTCGTCCTGGATACATTTGCAGCATTGTCTGTGACCAAGCTGCAGTCTAGACATTTGAAATTTTTTTTTCAGTTTGTTATAGATTTTATTGCTACTTCTTGTAAGTATTCAGCTGTGTGTGCATTTCCTGATGTATCAGTTGTTCCACCCATCAAGACACAGCGGGCCTGAGCACAGGTGGCACAGCGAGCTGAGGCTGTGGGGGAGGTGGACAACAGGGGAGGGGTCGGGGGCTAGTCTTCCCGGCTGGGAGCTCAAGGGCTGGGCAGGACAGTCCCGCGGGCCAGATGTGGCCCGTGGGCTGTAGTTTGCCCCCCTCTGCTTCAGACCTTTTGCACACTGCTCAATTTCTCTTTCAGACACTTTATCCAGCAATTTGCCTGCAACATCTGCTCTGTTGGGTGGACTGTATCCTGGTCTTAATGACTGAACCATGTTAATGAAGTGTGGGTTCTCAATCATACGGCAAGGAGAGTTCGTTGCATAAACAAACCGGGCCATTTTTTCATCAATTATCTTTTTGTAATCTGTTGGTTCTTATCACAAACTTATCTATGGTCATTTCTGGATGATGGAGATTTTTTTTCTCTTTTTGGGACAGATGATATACTGTGGCTAAGTGACATACATGATGTGACCGAAACACTATCATTGTCAGATAACTCTGAAACTATAGAAAATGATGGTGATCTTGAGGGAAGACTGAAAAAATTAGGTTGGTTTAGCCTGGAGAAGAGAAGACGAGAGGAGACATAACAGTTTTCAAGTACATAAAAGGTTGTTACAAGGAGGAGGGAGAAAAAAATGTTCTCCTTGCTTCTTGTCCTAACCTCAGACGATAATCAGCTTAAATTGCAGCAAGAGCAGTTTAGGTTGGATAGTAGGTGCAGATATTTCATGATAATCCGTGTGTGTTTGTGCTTCTCTTATGTTGGTGGATCCCAAGCCAAATGTTTCTGCTTCAGAAATAATTTCGTACAGATCTGTATTGAGATCTACACAATAGACTCTAAGGACAGAATTTGGATCTTGATCATGAAATTGAACTTCAGAAAATATAACTAAAATATATTTCTGTATAATGAAAATAAATTGGATTGAAATCAGAGATTATCGAGTGGCGAGACTCTTATGGTGAGCTTCATCTTTGTCAGGGAAGGAATTATAGGTCTACAGCCCTGATTCAAGGTAGTAGTTCCAATGGATTTTAGGAACCTGTGGTGGTAGAGAAAGGATTCTAATTTTAGTCAGTCTGGTGTACATCAGGAGTAACTTCATTGATTTAAATGGTGTTACTCTGGATTTACACTGCTGTAACTCATATCAGAATTCGGCCCAGTGTCTTCAATCTTATGTCTGCCTCTGTCTGGTTACTAAAGAATCAGGTTTATTCGCCAATGAATCTTTATATTGATGTTTGTTTAACATGACATAAGTGCAATTTGGAAACAATTTCTAAAATTTATATTTACTTATCAGCTAACTTTTTTATAAGATGCATTCATAATCATAATTGCTGCTATTCCTATTTTTACTGCAAGCATTAATTTATAGGAAATGCATTAACATTTCTTGTAATAAGGCGTGCTTCAGTTAAGTAGACTATAAAATGTATAGGTTTTCAATCTTAACTTTCAATTTGAAATAACTTTTTATTAGTCTGTTTACAATGAATGTGGAGTATTAAATTAACTTCTATTTAATAGTTAGGATGCACTTTTCAAAAGGATCTAATGTAGTTATGTTTCCTACTCTCACTGAAAATCAATAAGAGTTGGGAGCCTGACTCTTTTTGGACCTTTAGAAAATCTCATTCTTTATTGACACCTCGCTTCTCAAAGCTCTGTTATTCTTATGTCTAAGGAGACTTTTATGGAACACTTTAACTGTGGGTGATATTGATCGGTTCTGTATTGAGGAGGACTGTTCAGAAATTAACAGGCAGGAAGTCAATATGCCTCTGGCCTGGGAAGCAGGTCATATGTGTTTTTATTTATTACAAATACTTTCTTGATTGCCTCTTTAGTATCTTAAGCAGCAGAGAGAGGGACCATATTGAAAAAAACATTTGCAACATTGAAAACACTGGTAAAATACATTACACATAAAATGGTGTTAAAATAAAATTGCTAGGGTTGCTAAGTCAAGCACTCAAGCTTTAGGAAATGCCAAAATTAAGGTTGCCTGTGCAACCTTAATTCATCTCTGTTGTGTATATGCATTATGACGAAGTCTTTAATTTCCTGATCACATACTATTTTTTTCCACAGTACCGCTGCGTCATTCAGTGCACAGGCCTATTTGCTCCCCTGGTTAGTCATTGATTCCTTTCCATCCATTAAAACAGAAGGGTCGCCTTCTCTTCACATGGGAAGAGAGAGAAAGGAAAAAAAAACGGGAAGCACCTAAATTTGGGTGACCTAAATTCCCTGAAAGAGTCCAGGGAGATAGTGGACGCTGCCTACAGGTACTCCGCCTGGAGACGTGAATAGATGAATGTTCAAAAATGAGCCCCACAGGTCACGAGGACCCCCTCTTCCCCATTTAACCCCCCTGCCTTGATTGATATTTGGCTAGCACCAGGAAGAGGTTGATGAGGAGGTCTCATGACTTTGTGGGGTAATGAAGGGAGAGTGTATAAATAAAAAGATGCAGGGAAAACTGCATCCAGAGCCTCAACAAAAATTTCTGATGAGGAGGAAAAAGGGCTGCAGTCTGGTACACTGCAATATGCATGTGCCAGGGTGTGTCTCTTACCATAGGAAAAACAAGAGTTGGGGCATCCAAAAACTGTCAGTGATGCACCTGTGCTCATGGCTCCATGAAGGAGCTGCCATCTTATAACCCTGGTGTGCCATGGACCCAAGGTGAAATACTGGCTGGCCCACCGGGGTTCGTTGCCCTCCCTGGAGTGTGAAAATATCCATGCTCCTGAGCGTCATAGTTGACCCTGGTGTAGACACAAGTAGGTTGACAGAAGAATTCTTCCATTGACATGGCTACCATTACTGAATGAGGTGGTGTTCCTACAGTGATGGAAAAATCCCTTTTGTCACTCTAGGCTGCATCTAGAATATGTGGTTATGTCAACATAGCTATGGTGCTGTAGCTATGCCACTAGAGTCCCTGTAGTGTGGAGGTGGTCACTAACTGTGTACAGCTCATTTTCTGCATACCTGTACCCTGTGGTTTGATTTACAGAAGTGCTGAGCTCACAGGACTCATAGTAATAAATGAGGCAAGGGTCCTGTGGAAAAAACCAGCATGTGATCTTGTAATTAAAGTTTGTATTATAATGCATATGCAACTTTAATTCTGGTATTTCCTAAGTTCGGAATCCTTGACTTTGCAATAGTAACAATGTTCTTTTAACATAGGTTTTGTGCGTGTATGTAATTTTCTTGGTTTTTAAAAAAGCAAACTGAACAAATAAATTCTGTCATGTGTCATCAAATTGAATCCTTCCTGCTTCATCAGTTGTGTTGGAACCTTTAGATTCACGACACAGACCTCTGTTACCTGAGATAAATAGAGTAACTGAAGGCAGTAGCAGGTTGTCATCCTCTGTGTAGACAAGCACTAGAGAGGGATGAGACCCGCTTGCCAGTGAGCAAGTTGGATAAAAAAATCTATTTAAAAATACCAGATTTTTATATTTATATTAAATACACTTTCTTTCTTAAAAAATAAACCTATTTAAATTTGAAATTATGACCTAAATTTAATATAATTTATTACAATTATTTAAATAATATTCAGATAGTATTTGCTACCAAAGTTTTAGAGAGTTAAGCCACTGAACCTGGTGCAAGTCCCTAGCTGAGCACCTGGAGCCTGAGTTTGTTGAAGTGCTAAACCCACTTTTTGACAACAGTAGCCTCTTGTGCAGGGGACAGAATGAATGAATTAGTCAAACTGAAATAAAGAAAATAGTCTAAGTTGAGAAATCAATTGGGAGTTGAAAAAACAGGGAAGTTTGTTTTCCCTACCAATCTATGAATAAAAAAAGAAGCATGAGAGGATGAGATCTAGTAGCTCTAAAATCTTGAAGGACATGGTGACCCAAAACAATCAGTTTAGTTCACTAACTATGATCATACTTCCTTTGTTTAATAAATCAGTTTTAAATGCCAAACATGTTTTGATAAATTTATTTTTATTCCCCTTATGTATCCAGCGCATTCAAAGTAGTTTTATTTAACTAATGAAAACATTTTAAAATGTTTCTGTGCATTTTTAATGAATTCCAGTTTCTATCCAGATGTAGCTTGACACGAATCACAAGTAAAAAAACCCTTAATCATCTAATACATGTCATTCACAGTTTTCTAACATAATGAAAAAGAATAAAAGTTAAGAATCTGTATAAATATATGTTGAGCTATATACTTTAATAAATGTGTATAGATACAGCATATCCTCTTGGTTAGCAAAAAGTACCAAATTTAGTGTAATGGATGTAGTCTGTTTGCCATCCAACATTTGAATAAGTTGATTTCCATGAGAAACAACTTTTCCTTAGAAAAATACTAAAAAACACAAATGCAAAACAAAATTAAAATCCATTTAGATGAAAATTGGAATTCAACTAAAATTTCACAAAAACATAATTTCAAATATGTTTTTCAGTAGTTAAATAAAAATACCTGTTCAAAGAAAATGTTGACAGATTCTTTTACTGTAGGAAGAACAATGTATTTATTCCCTAGCCGCCTTCTCTGAAAAAGCTGAACCATTTTGACTGAAATGTTCAGAAATATCTAGCCTGAGACAGGCACCTGACTTGGAAAATTTCGTCCCAAATGGTTAAAGTTTGGCAAAGTTATTAGCCAATGAAAACAAGTGTTGTTATACGACGTGTGGGGCAACCTTCCTAGGTTGTACTACCCAGCCCTATCCATGAGAGAGAGGGTTTGACTATTCTCTCTGATATACTTGTTTTCTGCTGGTATAATTCCATTGATTTAAAAGGAATTATGTAAGAGAAGGCAGAATCTGGCTCAAAGCATTTTTGCATTTATACAGTTTTTAATGTGGAAATGAAGAAACCTATTAAAGTGCTTTGCAAGAAACAGCACTGAAAACTGTGTGTGCTTTTTTAAAAACATATTTTTGTAGAACATACATATATTTGACCATATGATCAGTTTAATCTCTTGCTATTTCTCTTTGATTAATTGTACATCTCAATTTCCCTTCTTCCCCCCCCCCTTTTTTTTTTAAGCTTATGGAAAAGTATTTCTTGTGAGGAAAATAAGTGGCCATGATAATGGAAAGCTGTATGCCATGAAAGTATTGAAAAAAGCAACAATAATTCAAAAAGCCAAAACAACAGAGCACACAAGGACGGAACGACAAGTACTGGAACATATTAGGCAATCACCATTTTTGGTCACATTGCACTATGCTTTCCAGACAGACACAAAACTTCATCTCATTTTAGGTAAGTGGTTGTCATGATTGAAGTTGATTATTAATTTTTATTTATTGTTTCCCATTATTTAATATTCTGTATTCTCCCCCCACCACCACCTTTTGTTAAGTTCACTTATATGGCCTGATCCACTATGTGAAGTCTGAGCACACTTACCAGATTGGGTCCCAAAGGTGACTTAGGTAGAGGAATGCCTATCTTACCCTGGTTTGTGCATTGCAGTGGGGCTTAGGTACCCAGAACCTGGTGCAGAGCAACAGTCTGCATGCACATAGGCAGAAACATGGGTGCCGAGGGAACTTTTACCACATTCAGGCACCAAGTGAGTTTAGGTGCCTATAAGGTTTGGCCGCAGCTAAATAGGGTTTTGTGAATCTCACTGGGCCCTGATTCTGGGATTTAGGTGCCTAAAAAGGCAGTTAGGCACCTAAAGTTTTTGTGAAGCTAGCACTTGTTTGTTGTGTTTCAGTGTCAGTACTCTGCTCATATATGGTTTGTTTTTGTTTGTTTTTATCAATGACTCCCTTGTGTCATAATTCTGTATGGCTATGAGAAACCTGAGAAGACGGACAAATAATGGAAATACATTTTCTTGAACTTTTAGGGAATTTTCACTCACTTCTTGATTTGACCATGATTGAATTTCATCTGTTTGCTGTTCTGAAAAATTTCAAGCAAAGTGTTTTTGCTTCCTTGAATATTTGGGAAGGACCTCTTATTTATGTGAATAAGATACAATAATATGAATGAACATATTCACTTTGGAAATGTTCCTTGCATCCTCACTCCCAAACATGCAAAGATAGTACACCATATTTGCGTACTTTTGTCTTTGCATATTTGGGAGTGAGGAACCAGGGAGTGTTTTTAAATCACTGACTTTATTGTGAGCTGTGAATAAAAGAGAAAGGGAAACCAGGGAAAAGGAGGATGTTCAAATAGCAGAAAGGTTGCTTGTTGAGAGAGACTGCACATGTTCCAGCTTAACTACATGGAATAAGGTGTCTGCAGTGTGGTCAGACATTTTCACAATATTTAAATAGGAAAATTAGGACTCCTACGATGGAATTTAAAAAACATGATTAAAGGTATAACACACAAGAGTTCTCTGAAGTATATTAGAAGCAGGAATCTTGCATGAATTGGTGGGTCTATTGGACCACCAGAGGGAGCAAACAGAAAAGAGTGCTGTAAAAGAAGCAATTAAGGAAGATAAAGACATTGCTGAAAAGCTAAATGATTTCTTTGCATCAGTCTTCATGACATAGGATTTTGGGGAGATATCTAACTTGGATCAACTCTTTTCTGATTTTAAAAAAAAAGATTAAGTACTGTCAGGGACTGAGATGTCAAAAGAAAAAAAAGTTGCATTTACCAATCAGGTCCCGATGGTGCATACCCAAAAATTCTGAAATAATTAAGTGATGAGTTGCTTGCAAAAATATCAGAGGGGTAGCCGTGTTAGTCTGGTTCTGTAGAAGCAGCAAAGAGTCCTGTGGCACCTTATAGACTAACAGACGTTTTACAGCATGAGCTTTCGTGGGTGAATACCCACTTCTTCAGATGCAAGTGGTGGAAATTTCCAGGGGCAGGTTTATATGTGCATGAGGTTGATGGATTTCCACTCCATACGGCTAAATGCAGTGCCTTGCATGGTGTCAAGTATCAGAGGGGTAGCCGTGTTAGTCTGGTTCTGTAGAAGCAGCAAAGAGTCCTGTGGCACCTTATAGACTAACAGACGTTTTACAGCATGAGCTTTCGTGGGTGAATACATGCATTTAGCCGTATGGAGTGGAAATCCATCAACCTCATGCACATATAAACCTGCCCCTGGAAATTTCCACCACTTGCATCTGAAGAAGTGGGTATTCACCCACGAAAGCTCATGCTGTAAAACGTCTGTTAGTCTATAAGGTGCACAGGACTCTTTGTTGCAAAAATATGGAGTCTCTCTTTTAAAATCAGCTATTAAACCAGAGGGATAAAGGGTAGCAAATATTGCCTGTAGTTAAAGAAGACTTATTGGTGATCTGGAATTACAAGCCTTTAACCCTTACTTCTGTACTGGGTAAATTGGTTGAAGCAGTAATGAAAAATAGAATAATAGAACACCTAGCAGATCATGATACAAATAGGGTTGAACCAGCAAGGTTTCTGAAGAGGATGATGGTGCCTTACTGATCTATTAGAAATATTTATATGTATCAATAAAAGAGTGGCTAAAGAAAAACTCATTTGGAGTTTATTTTTGGTAAAATAAGTTATGTAAGTCCTTTGAAAAATTTTACTCTTAGACTCTCAAAAGGCCATTGTCAAAGTCCCTCACAAGGGTAGGAGAGTAAAATATTGTCATACATCAGAAACTGTCCAAGAAAAACAAAGACTAGAAATAAATGGACAAATTTAATGATCACAGAACGGTAAGAGCAGGGTGTCAGAAGGTTCAGTACTACGGTGTTTCCCAGCCAGTGTGCCGTCAGGTATGAACAGGTGTGTCATGGAATTTTGGAAAAGTCACTTGTGAGGAGAAAAAAAATTCTCATTTATTTTAATTAGTGTCATAACCAAATGCATTTTGTGCTGTTGCTCTTCGGGTGTTTGTGTGTGAGACAAGCGTTACACACAGTGTGATTAAATTACCTTGCTGTTCGCATGGTATCACGTGGTAGCCATGTTTTCTTATCAACCGTTAAGTTACAGTGGTGAATTTTAAATTGAAGACTTGAAAATGGACAAATATTTGAAGAAAAGAGTCTGACACCTACACATCTATTTTCAGTGATGAAGCTGAACATGAACAGAAAGTCAAAGTTGTGAGCCAACACTATTGTGAGAGCATTTGCAATTTGGATTTTTGTTCACAGGTGAACCATCTTACTCTCTTCATCAGTATTATGTGTGGAGCAAAAGTCTCAAACCGTGCAAGTTTGCCAAGTAAGTTTAAAATGACACCTTACAAGCAAACATCTATCCCTTGCCAACAAGGGTATTTTTCTTTTTGAGCGTTTGAAGGATCAAAATGAAAAACAAGTGCAAATGATGAAATGCTGTGTCACAGTTTCTGATTAAACCATTGGAAGCAAGCTGCTTGGTTGCTGAGCTTGTAGTGAAGGCGAAAAAGCCGCATACAGTCGCAGAAACATTAGCATGCCAAGAAATGGTGAGAGTAGTGTTAGGGGCAAATGCAGTCAATGAAATTGCAAAAGTTCCCCTTTCAGATAATATAAGTTGCTGCATTGGTGAGATCAGCTGATGCTGAAACTGTACTCTGAGGAAAAAAATTAGATCAAGTGGAAAATTTGCGCTGTAGCTTGATGAATCAGCAGATATCAGGCACGTTGATGGAAATAGTATAAAATAAATTGTTTTTATTTTTCAGACACGTGCCAGTTCACGTGTCTGAGGGGGTACCTTGAGGAGGGAGAATTGCAATGGAAAAATTATCTTAGTGTTTGCACAGACAGGACTGCCCCCATGACTGGCAAAGTGAAGGGGTTTGTGTAAACAAGGCTAAAGAACAAAACCCAGTTGTGCTGGTGACCCACTTTTTCCTGCACCGTGAAGCTCTTATGGCCAAAACACTGCCAGAAGAAATTTCCTTAGTGTTAGTTGGAGCAGTACAGATCGTCAACTTAATAAAATCATGGTTCTTAAAATGTTGCCTTTTCTCACTGTTGTGTGAGGAAATGGGATCAGAACACCAGAGTTTACTTTTGCACACAGAAATACCCTGGCTTTTCCATGGAAAAGTTCTATGTTTTTATGAGCTGAGAGAAGAGTTAAAAATGTTCTTGGCTTTGGAGGAATCAGCATACACGGACCTAATTGTTGGTCTGGCATGGTGTGTAAAACATACTTACCTGGCTGATATATTTCACCACCTCAATGAACTGAGCAGGAACATGCAAGGTAGAAATGAGAATCGTGTCGCCTTCATGGATAAACTGCATGGGTTTAGATCTAAGTTAGCCCTCTGACATGAAAAAAGTAGCAAGACCCAATATCAATGTTCCCTCTGGAAAACGTGACAGATCCTACTGATAGTATTTTGGTCAATGTCATTTCTGAGCATTTAAATAGTCTGGAAGAATAATTGAGCTTATATTTTCTGTCAACCTATATAGACGATTTTGACTGGTTCTGGGATCCTTGGCTTTCCTCTGCAATGGAAAGTGCTAAGAATCTTACAATAATGACTCAAGAGAATTAAAGGATGGACCTTCCTTTTAAAATTAAATTTGGTGATATGCCTTTGGACTTATTCTGGTTGACAGTGGTAACTGAATATTCAGTAATCTCAGACCTTGCTATCTCCATTTTGTTGCCATTTTCAACAACATACCTGTGCATGTTACGTTTCTTCAAGCCTGACTTGCATCAAAACCAAACAAAGAGAGCATCTGAGATTGGTGGAGTAAGAGCTCTGAGTTGCATTCTCAATATTTCCTGCCAGGAAGGACTCTGTATATCAAGGCAAGCTCAGATTTCTTATTAAAAGTATGTTTTGTTATAATAATTGTAATGCAGGGCAGGAGTGCGCCGCACAAATCTTTTACTGAGGTAATTGTGCCTTAGACTGGAAAAGGTTGGGAAATACTGCTGTACTAAAATGGGTGGTGTTTAATATAGTAATGATCTGGAAAAGGGGGTGATAGTAAGAATAAAATGTTCAGGTTAGTCAAGACAAGAAAAGACAGATGGCTTGGCTACACTTACAATTTGCAGCGCTGGGAGTTACAGCACTGGTCATGCAGCTGTGTAGGGCCAGCGCTGGAGTGTGGCCACACTGACAGCTACCAGCGCTCCAGTGTGGCCACACTTGCAGCACTTTCCAGCGCTGTATTGAGAGGTGCATTGTGGGCAGCTATCCCACAGAGCACCTCGTCCCGTTTTGGCGCCGTTTTGGCGCTGAGTATTGTGGGAAGGGGAAGGAAGTGTGCGGGTCATTCCGCTTCCTGTTTGCCAGCGCCCCGTGGTGCATCGCTTCACATCCCAGCATTCACTCTTTCCGGCAGCGTTTGGTGCCATTGTGAGTGTCTTTCTGTTACTCTCTGTGTGAATCGCGATTTCTGTGGCAAATGGAGCCCGATCTGCTGAGGACTCTGCTGATGAGTGTCACCAGCACAACACGTTTGGCAGTCGAGCTATTCCTTCAGCTCCAAAGTGACAGTGAGGAGTCCGACGATGATATCAATATGGATTTGCCTGCCGCGTGTGACACTACAGTGCTCGTGGCATTCACGGAAATGCTCAGCACCGTTGAACGCCGCTTTTGGGCTCGGGAAACAAGCACTGAGTGGTGGGATCACATCGTCATGGAAGTCTGGGATGACGAGCAGTGGCTGCAGAACTTTCGTATGAGAAAAGCCACTTTCATGGGACTGTGTGCTGAGCTCGCCCCCACTCTGCGGCGCAAGGACACAAGATTGAGAGCTGCCCTGACGGTGGAAAAGCGGGTGGCTATTGCAATCTGGAAGCTGGCAACTCCAGACAGCTACCGGTCGGTCGGGAACCAGTTTGGTGTGGGAAAGTCGACCGTGGGAATCGTTTTGATGCAAGTTTGCAAGGCAATTAATCGCATCCTGCTAAGAAAGACCGTGACTCTGGGGACCGTGCAGGACATTGTGGATGGCTTTGCACAAATGGGTTTCCCTAACTGTGGAGGGGCGATAGATGGGACGCATATTCCTATTCTGGCCCCCCCCCACCTGGCATCAGAGTACGTTAATCGTAAGGGGTATTTCTCTATGGTTCTCCAGGCGCTTGTGGATCACCGCGGGCGTTTCATTGACATTTACACAGGCTGGCCTGGAAAGGTGCATGATGCACGCATCTTTCGTAACAGTGGCCTGTTCAGGAAGATGCAGGCAGGGACTTTTTTCCCAGACAGGAAGATCACAGTAGGGGATGTCGAAATGCCCACTGTGATCCTTGGAGACCCCGCGTACCCGTTACTGCCTTGGCTCATGAAACCCTATACAGGGAAGCTTGACAGGAGCAAGGACCGGTTCAACTACAGGCTGAGCCGGTGCAGAATGACTGTGGAGTGTGCTTTTGGGCGTTTAAAAGCTCGCTGGAGATGTTTGTATGGGAAGCTAGACTTGGGGGAAAGCAGCATCCCCGCGGTTATAAGCGCTTGCTGTACCCTCCATAATATTTGTGAAGGGAAGGGTGAAACATTCAGTGAGGCATGGACCACCGAGGTTCAAGTCCTGGAGGCTGAATATGCACAGCCAGAGAGCAGGGCTAATAGGCCCAGCACAGGGCTACAAGGATTAGGGATGCCTTGAGGGAAGAATTTGAGGCTGAAAGCCAACAGTAATGTTTGCTGCCTTGCATGGGAGTGAATTGCACTGCTTACACTGTTATTCTATTATCCATAATAATAATATGATTTGTAGTGCCTCTTTCTTTACTGGGCTAAGGTATCTTTCACTATCTGCTATAATAAAGACTGTTTTCAAAGCCAAGAATTGTTTTATTGAAAAGAAAAAAAATTCCTTGACTGACAGACAGACAGACACACAACATTTCATGAACACAAGAGGGCAGGGGTGTGGGTTGGTGAACTGTACAGTCACAAGTTTGCATATGCCCTGTCTGGATTGCTGTTTAATGAATCCTGCACTTCAGGGTTCATATACGGCATGGTGATGGGGGTTGAATGCAGAGGGTAAGGGTGGTGGTAGGTATCAGGGCTGGTTGGGGAACGTACAGGTGTTGGAGGCAGCTGGTGGTGGTAAGAACCTGGATGCTGGGGAAAGGTGGTTTGAGCTGACATTGGGGCACAAGGCACAAAGGACGGGGCGGGTGGGGGAGTAGCACGGTAGTGCTCTGCTTGCATGGCAACGAGTGACTCTATAGACTCCGCTTGGCGCTCCAGGATGCTTAGCAGCCGCTCCGTGCTTTTCCTCTTGGCCACTGCATTTCTCTTGCGTGTCCTGCTTTCTTTCTCTCGCCAATCCTTCAATTCCTTACTCTCTCGAGCAGACTGATTAAGAACAGTTTTCAGCATGTCTTCTTTGCTCTTTCGGGGATTTTTTCTCAAATTTTGAAGCCTCTGTGATGTTGAACATCTGGGCAGTCCAGTAGTCAAGGTCACTGTAGAAACAGAAATGACAACATTTAACACGGGCAGCATTGTATCCACTATCTCCAGACATGAATTGTTACACTGAGGGAGTGAGTTCTCATTTAAGCATTCTTTTCCCCACACGCATAACACAACAGAAGCCACGACATGGTGAGTGAGGAGTGCTTACTTATATGGGGAGAAGTGGGGCTTGGGTGATAGAGGGGAGCTGGTTGCTTCGGGTAATCTGGAGTGCTAGAGGGGTTGAGTGAAGATGCAGATGCAGGGGTGATCTTATCTCCCTATCTCTTCACTAAAGAGTCTCCCAACATTTTTCACAGGACTTAATCCTGGAAGATGTTTCCCTACTGCGAGTCACTAGGGAACAGCGGGGGGCTCTTTTAGAGCAATGTGGATTCCGCCCGGGACCCTATGCGGCTTGCCTGTGTTCAGAAATGGTCCCCCCACCACTGGCAGAAGAGTGGCGCGGACGCGTCACCGTCACTGGGACAAGGGACACAGTGGCTCTGCCTATAAACCTGCGCAGGCATATTGCCCATGCTCTGGATGAAGCTTTTGCTGATATAACTGAAGCAGATTACCGCGACGTGATAGACCACATCAACGGGCTATTCCACATCTAGAGGCTGGCATGCATGCATCCATAACCCCCCCTCCTCTCCAGAAACATTTCACCCAGAAAATAAAAGCCGCTTACCGGTAACACGCTCCTCTGCTTGTCCTTCTGCAACTGCTGGCTGCTGCGATTGGGTACTTTCCTCCTGGCTTGAGAAGAGCTCCTGGCTGCATGCCTCCAGGGAATCTGCGGTTTCTTCCCCCATCCCAGGAGCTTCACTCGCGGTTTCCTCTCCCACCCCCGCCGCCTCCTCCGCCTCCTCCTCCTGTCCCCCAGCCTGCTCAGAAGTGTCCATCGTTATCCTGGGATTGGCAGTGGGGTCACCCCCAAGTATCTCATCCATCTCCCTGTAAAAACGGCAGGTCGTGGGAGCAGCTCCGGATCGTCGATTCCCCTCTCGGGCTTTGTAATAGGCACTCCGCAGCTCTTTAACTTTCACCCTGCATTGTACTGCGTCCCGATCATGGCCCCGATCCAGCATGGCCCTTGATATCTGATCAAAGATATCGTAATTCCTACGGCCGGAGCGCAGCTGTGCCTGAACAGATGCCTCACCCCAAACACTGATGAGGTCCTGCAATTCACCAGTGCTCCATGCTGGGGGTCGTTTGCCGCGTGGAGGCATGGTCACCTGTAACTGATTAAAACTGATTGCACTCCACACCTGGCTGCAGCAAACAGGAAGGGGGAGATTTTTAAATTTCCCGGGGCATTTAAAGGGCGGGTCACCTGAGGCAAGAGCAGTAGAGTGCAAACTGATGTGCAGAGTGGCTGAACAGGAATTCTGGGATAACTCCTTATTCCCTGGAGGACAGGTAAAGCGCTGGTGAGTGTCCACACCTGCTGAGCAGCGCTGGATCACCAGCGCTGCACTCCTTATACCCCTGCCGGGATGGGTTTTCAGCCAGCGCTGCAACCAGGGAGTTGCAGCGCTGGTTGTGCCCTGCAAGTGTGGACGGGGTGTTGTTGCAGCGCTGGAAAGCCTCCACCAGCGCTGCAACTTGTAAGTGTAGCCAAGCCCAGAGAAAAATCAGAGGGACCTACACAAGCTCAGAGAATGGGCAACATTATGGCAGATGAAGTTCAATGTTGGTAAGTACAAAGTTATTCATATTGGAGGGAGCAGTCTGAACTACTCATGCACCTTACAGAATTCTATATTAATTTTATCAACTTGGGAAAAAGACTGTTCATCATTGCTGATAACTCACTGAAGATCTCTGCTCAATGTACAGCAGAAGTCTAAGAAGCAAACAAAATGTTAAAATGCATAATGTGAAAAAAATTACAATGGCCTTCAGAGGTGAACACAGTGACCTGGAATATTGTTTTTAGTTTTGTTCACAGTATCTCAAAATTATATATAAAAAGCGAGGGTTCGGAGACTGGTGACAAGAATGGTTAGAGGCAAGGGGAAATCTTTCCTACACAGAGAGATTGAAAAGATTAGGATTATATTATGTGTTACGTTATAGAAGAGGTGAGTAAGAATGGACATGATAAAGATACCAAAACAATAAATGGTATAGAGTAGACAGATTGAGTAGATTTATTCATATCCCATTATGATACAGGAACAAGAGGACTTCCAATGAAATTGAAAGGTGGCAAATTCAAAACTAATCATGAACAATACTTTTTCACACAATCTGTAGTAGTTTGTGGAATTCATTGCCAGAATATTGTGGCCTGGAGTTGAGCAACATACAAAAAGTGATTAGATACTTATATGGATAACAAGACTATACCAATTGGTTCATAGTAAATATTTAAAAAATGGAAGGAATATAGACCCCTCATCCTTCATGGCTTAAAAAGACAATTTTCTAATTACTGGGTGTTTTTTTTTAATTACCCTGTGCCTAATTCTGGTGCTGGCTGCTGCTAGTAACAGGCTTAGGTCTGGCCAAGCCCACTTGACTCCTGCAGACAGAGAGAGGAAGATCAATGCCACTTGGAGAAAGATTCCCCTCCCCCCTCCCTTTCTCTTACTGTTAGGATGACCAATTACCAGGTGGTGATGGCTGGTAATCAATTCCATCTATGGGAAAAGACGGCTGTGTATGTTCAGGATTTGCCAGATGACAACAGAAGGCTGGTAAAAGCTATTTTGATAGGAGAACAGAATGTTGTGAAGCATGCTCATCCTTTGTTTGATGCGTTCGACTCTTCTGTCAGAGCATTGGCATCTGCAGTTGCATTAAGGAGTCAGGACTAGCCTTGTTCCTTGTCACTGGCTATGGATACTAGAATTAAAGTGAAAGATCTTCCCTTCGAAGGGGATGGGCTTTTCAGCAACAAGACTGATGAACTGTTTAAAAATAAAATTGAAAGAAACTAGCTCCATCACTAGGTCTTTATTCTTTGGTCAGAAGCAGGCCTTCTTACCCATTCTTTTCGGTAAGACAGTTTTACCCTTGTTAGTCTACTTATTTTTCCTTAAATCAGAGATGTCAGCAACAGCATCTGCAAGCTTAGTCTTTTTTTCAGAGCCAGCACAAAAAAGAGGTCTTTCAGATCCAGACCTAAGACAAAACAGCCTGCTCCCTCCTTTTGAACACAAGATCTCAGATCTGATGTGAAGATTGAGAATCACGAGCCAATAAGTGAGGATCTGTCCCTTCTTTTATGAACAATTGGAGGCTTATTACGTCGGACAAGTGGGCCATAGAAATTGTTTAAAAAAAAAAAAAAGGCTATGCCATTCATTTTGAAAACTTACCTCTTTTCAGTTCCCTCTATTCTTCCTTTTTTCAAGGGACTTACAAGGCTAGTATACTTTCAGAAACACAGAAACTGCTCTTGAGGAGGTACCCAAACATCTGTAGGGTTGGGAATTTTATCCAGGATATTTCTTGGCACAGAAAAAAGATGAGGGTTTTTGTACCATTCTAGATTTAAGAAAGTTGACCAGATAAATTGTCTTCATATGTGAACCATAAGCACCCATAATTCTTCTTCGAGTGAATTGATCATGTGTATTCCTAATAGATGTGCGTGCTTGCCATGTGCACTGGTGCTGGAAGTTTTTCCCCTAGCAGTACCCGTAGGGGAGCGCCCCTAGGGACCGCTAGAGTGGCGCGTCCATGGCGAGGTATAAGGGGCGCTGCACGCTCCCCCATCCTCAGTTCCTT
This sequence comes from Mauremys mutica, assembly GCF_020497125.1. NCBI lineage: Eukaryota > Metazoa > Chordata > Testudines > Geoemydidae > Mauremys > Mauremys mutica. The sequence continues at coordinate 31,274,254 of NC_059075.1, forward strand.
CTTGCCACCAGTGAAGGTGCTTTGGCACTGCTCTGCTCCAGCCTTGCTACAGCTCTCCTGCAGACCTCTTGTTCATTCAGTGTACTAGTATCTATAGTTAAGTAGTTTGATTAGTTTAGTTTAGTGCGCCTAGGCCAGTACCCCAGGTTTTAAGTCATGTGACACTTGTAGGCAACTGATGCCAGTAAGTGAGCTGCACACGGATTGTTTACGCTGTTTGGGTGAAACCCATCTCAGCAATTGCTGCAAGATTTGCAAGTCGTTCAAGCCTCAGACCAAGAGAGAAGGAGACATTCGTCTCCAGGCCATCCTGATGGAGTCAGTGTTGATCTCACTCCGGCACACTGCTCTGAGTCAGCACTGGGTACCACGGTGTCTGTGCGCTGCGACCCTCCAGTGCCATCTACCAGTCTGCACTGCTCCCCATCCACGTGCACACCAAGAAGGCTAAGAAGAGGCCTTCTCCGCTGTGGCACTGGAGCAAGATTGAGGGAGAGACTAGACCCATGTTGTGCAGTCTTCGGTCCCCATTGGCCTCTAAGCCTCTGACTCAGGTTGAGTGGAATAGCCCGGCCCATTCGGAGCAGGCTTCCCCAGATGTCCAGATGCTCTCCATGCCAGAGGCCCTGCAAGCAGCCCGGGACGTTATGGCCATGTCAGTACCAGGGGCACTGCAAATGTTGGCTCCACGATCCAGAGGCAAGCCGCCGCTGGGATCTCCGCAGTCACCCCTGACTCGGTACTGGTCGCGGTCTAGGGAATGTTCCTGACGCTGTTCGCTGCTCAGTGACCTTCCCGTGTTTAGTCCTCGTGGGTCGCCGTCGACCCCCACCAGGTTGTCTGGCTGGGTTCCGACTGACAGAGACTCCAGGCACCGCTCTGCCTCGAGGAGTGGACACAGAAGGGACTGAGGCAGATGTTGCCAAAGGTCCTCGTCTCTGAGGGGCTATTGTAGCCAGTCGCGACACAAACGTTGACGCCATTCCTGTTCGTCGTCTCGCTCCAAGACCCTGCCACGGCACCACTCCTGCAGCCCTGGGTGTTGATCACCGCCGTCGTGGATCCACCCACCAGAGCTGATCGCGGAGCAGCTGCTACTGGCGGTACCGTTCCTCTACATTGGGATCACGGTCTCGTGGTCGGCACCGCTCCCAGCACCGCCGCTCCTACTGGTCCAGGGACAGCAGCAGGTCGTACATCAGCCCGGCCTCCCTTCATAGTCATCAATCGATGGGACAGGCCAGTCAGGGCGAACAGCCTGCTCTGCTGGTGCCACAGCAGGTGCAGTGGCACCAGGCCCCGTGGCTCGCAAAGTGGTACCAGTGGGCACCGTGGCCAGAGCCTTGGAACGGCCGTCGTCCTCCCTCTCTCAGCTTCCGAGGAAGGAGTCGGTGGGATGTACATCTTCGGCGCCGTGCCCGGAGAATGACCAAGTGATGGATCCTCCGGTGCCAGTGGACTTGCAAAGTATTGCACCCGCCTCCTCAGCCTCCCCTGATGTGGCGACTACGGCCCTCTGTCCTGCAGGAGGACTCTAAAGCCCACCAGGAACTATTGAAAAGGGTGGCATCAAACCTCAACCTTCAGGCAGAGGAGGTGGAGGAGCCCTCAGACTCCCTCTTTAACATCCTGTCTGCCTCGGTACCGGGCAGGGTGGTCTTGTCACTCCACGAAGGGGTGGCAAAAATTTCAAATGCCTTATGGCAAACCCCGGTCTCCTTGCCCGCCATCTCAAAGAGAGTGGAATGCAAGTATTTTGTGCCTGCCAAGGGACATGAATACCTATACACCCACCCTGCCCCTAACTCCCTGGTGGTCAAGTCGGTCAACCACAGGGAGCGGCAGGGCCAACCAGCCCCTACTCTGAAAAATAAAGACTCAAGGAGGCTGGATTCATTTGGGAGAAATATTTATTTGTCCTCGAGCTTCCAGTTACGGGTGGCAAACCATCAGGCTCTCCTGGGCCGGTATGAGTTCAATCTGTGGGACTCTCTGCCCAAATTCGAGGACTTCCTCCAGGAGCGTGACAGGAAGGAGTTCAGAGCTTTGGTGGAGGAGGGTACAGTGGCTGTCAAGGCAACCCTGCAGGCAGCGTTGTATGTGGTGGACACGGCTGCGCAGTTCATGGCCTCCGCGGTATCCATGAGAAGGGCGTTGTGGCTCCTGCTGTCAGGGCTGTCCAGTGAGGCGCAGAACTCCTTGCAGGACCTCCTGTTTGACGGCAAAGCTGTTTGCAGAACAGATGGACATAAAACTACATGGCCTGAGACTCCCACGCACCGCCGCTTAAGACTCTTGGTCTCTATGTTCCGGCTCTGGCTAGACCTAAGTTTAAGCCGCAGCAGGCTCCCACCCAGGCCACCCACTCTAAATACGAGCCCCCTTATAAAAAGTCGTGGGACTATAAGAAACGCCCACAGAGGCAGTCCTGGTCTGCCCCCCAGCCTGGGTCCTCCAAGGGCAAACAGTCAGGGAAATGACAGTTTTGACAGGACTCCTGGGGGTGACCTACCAGTTCACATCAGGGATACACCCACAATAAAGCTTCCCTTCTCCAACTGGTGTGTGCTTTTTTCCCGGAGTGGTCACGGCTGACCTCGGAACGATGGGTCTTCAGCAACATCTCCCAGGGCTACACCCTCCAGTTTACCTCTACCCTGCCAACCACCCTCCAACCCGTCCTTCCTGAGGGACCCCTCTCACCTGAGCGGGAGGTGGTGCGGCTCCTTGGCCTAGGAGTGGTGGAAGTGGTGCCAGCGGAGTTCAAATGCAAGGGGTACCACTCTTGCTATTTCCTTATCCCGAAGACCAAAGGGGGGGGCTCAGGCCCATCCTGGACCTGCAAGGCCTGAACCAGTATATGGTGAAGCTCAAGCTCCGCATGGTCTCCCTGGCCTCCATCATTCCCTCCCCGGATCCTGGGGACTGGTACGCCGCCCTCGATCTGCAGGACGCATACTTCCACATCCACATATTTGAGGGGCACAGGCGTTTCCTCCATTTCACGGTTGGACAGGAACACTACCAATTTACGGTCCTCCCATTTGGCCTGTCCACTGCCCCCAGGATATTTACAAAGTGTGTGTTTGTGGTGGCACCTGTCTCAGGTGCCATGGGGTCCAGATCTTCCTCTATCTGGACGACTGGCTGGTCAAGGACAGCTCCCGGTTGCAGGTGTGGCATCATGTGGCGCTCCTTCTGTCCACATGGACCACTCTGGGCCTGTTGGTGAATGACACCATGTCCACATTAGTCCCGGTACAGTGCATAGAGTTTATCGGGGCAGTCCTGGATGCCACGTCGGCAAGAGCATCCCTCCCACCGGACAGGTTCAAGACCCTGAAAGGGCTCATCGACACAGTCACAAGATTTCCAGTGACAACAGCCAGAACGTGTCTCCAGCTGTTGGGTCACATGTTGGTGTGCATATATGTGGTTCGCCACACCATACTCAGGATTTTAACTTCAGATGCACCACACAATGGACGAGGAGTGCATTTGGGTCATTTTACAATTCAGGGCCACTTGGCTTCTCAGGAAAAGAGCTTGCTTTTAAATGCGTTGAAGTTAAGAGTCATGTGTTTGATCTTTCCTTCCTCAGGCAATGAACAATACAGCCACTATATGTTATATCAACAAGGAAAGGGGTGTTGACTGTTCGCAGTTATGTGCTGAAGCTGTCATTATGGGACTCATGCATTCTTCACATCTGTCGAGCGGCCCTGCCTTTAGCAGGGGAGAGCAATGTGCTGGCAGAATGTCTCAGCAGGGACAGTTCTTAGATGCATAAAAAGAGTTCTAACCTATTATTTAAATAAATGATTTCCTAAAATGTAGTTTTAAGTTGGATTATTATGCTAAGAATCATATGGTCATAGTATGTTTGCTCACGTATTTCCAGATAGGTTAAACAGTGTATCATTGAAAGTTACAAGTTAATGACAGTTTGTGTGCATTCTGTTGTAAGTTCTCATTCTGCTAGAGCAGTAGCAGCATCTTTTGCTTGCTTTACACTAGGTCTGTCAAGCGATTAAAAAATCGCGATTAATTGCTCAATTAAAAAAATTAATCACGATTAATTGTGCGATTAATCACATTGTTAATAGAATACCATTAATTTAAATATTTTTGGATGTTTTCTACATTTTCAAATATATTGAGTAATTAGAATACAGAATACAAAATGTACAGTGCTCACTTTATATTTTTATTACAAATATTTGCACTGTAAAAATCAAAAGAAACAGTATTTTCAATTCACCTAATACAAGAAGTGTAGTGTAATCTCTTTATCATGAAAGTTGAACTTACAAATGTAGAATTATGTACAAAAAATAACTGCATTCAAAAATAAAACACTGTAAAACTTTAGAGTCTAGAAGTCCACTCAGTCCTATTTCTTGATCAGACAGTCGCTCAGACAAACAAGTTTGTTTACATTTGCAGGAGATAAATGCTGCCTGCTTCTTGTTCGCAATGTCACCTGAAAGTGAGAATAGTTGTTCTCATGGCATTGTTGTAGCTGGCGTGGCAAGATATTTACGTACCAGATGCACTAAAGATTCATATATCCCTTCATGCTTCAACCACCATTCCAGAGGACATGTGTCCATGCTGATGATGGGTTCTGCTCAATAACAATCCAAAGCAGTGCAGACCAACTCATGTTAATTTTCATCATCTCAGTCAGATGCCACCAGCAGATTTTCTTTTTTGGTGGTTCGGGTTCTGTAGTGTTTGATCCAGTAGCATTCTCAGAGCACACCTAAACCCATGAGGAGGATGAGGCGGTGATGGTTCCTCAGGGAGCCTTACGCCTGTGGAGAACTCTGCTACTACACCCTTTCCTTCCCTTCCCTTCCCTTCCCTTCCCAGTTTTGGAACACTTCCTGCCCAAAATACCATCTTCCATGCCTGGACAGTGCAAAAGGGAGGGGAGGGGAGGGGTGATGACACATGAGGTATCAGTTCCTTTGATACTTCCTGCCAGCAGAGAGTTCTCCTGCATAGGGGGAATACTTCACTGGCTGTTTCCAGACTCTTTAAGCCCACTTTGTGCTACATAATTTTGCACTGCTTATGTTGTACAAAGTTAACTGAAGATTCCGCTTCCTTGTTGTTCTTCCCTCTTTTATAAGTGTGCACAAATGTGATGTTTGTAGGTCTTATATTCCTTTTCTAAGCCTCTTGGTAAATAAATGAAAGACTGACTCTTTAAAAAGAAAATTCTTGGCAATTTGCCTTTCATACGTTTGAGATAAATAGGTTTTTGCTGTTACGGAGCTGCTGTGTGAAAAATCTATCTAAGGGAAACTTTAATTCTGGGCCTTGGATTTGAAACTTTATAAAGATTCTCATATTCCTTCCTCAAGGGATTTCAAGTGCTGTATATGTATGTATAAAAAGCTGTATACATATATGTAAAATATTATTAAAATACAATAAAAGCATCTAGTTCAGAACATTTTTTTTCAAGAAATGGTAATATGTCAAAATAATTTTTAAAAAAGCTTTCAAAAGAAAGTGAAATTACTAGATTTTCTGTTTTAATTTATAGATTATATAAATGGAGGAGAACTTTTTACTCACCTTTCTCAAAGAGAAAGATTTACAGAAAATGAGGTGCAGATATACATTGGAGAAATTGTACTGGCTCTTGAACACCTGCACAAGGTAAGACAGTTTTTTCCATCAATGTTTTCTTGTGAGTTACATCTTCATGATTATATACAAAATAAAAAGGACTTAATTTTTTTTGTTTAGAAATATAGCTCATGATTATATACACCAATTTTAAATATTTAATGAATTATAAATAGATGTCCCTTTATTAGGTATTCATCTGTAGTATCTGTGCACAGATTAAGACTAGAGTCTACGCTCTGCCTCTGGAGTCAGTATTTGTTATTTTGCCAATTGGTTGTTACTTTCTGAATATCTCCATTTCCAAAAGTATCTTCTTTTCACACATGAAATGTCATTGTGACTCTTATTTTCTTTCAACATAAAGAACAGAGATGTCTGCAGTCAGTTTTTATAACTGTGTCCTCTCATTAAAATTATAGGTTAAAATTTTCAAAGCTGAGGCGTAAAATTAGACACCTAATTTCCTATTTAGGCACCTAAGAGAGGCATAATTTACAAAGATGTCCCATTGAATTTACTGGGATTTGAGAGTCATAGACTTTACGGCCAGAAGAGACCGCCAGATTGTTTAATCTGACCTTGTATATATTACAGGACACCAACACTACCCAGCACCCGCACACTAAATCCAACAACTGAAATTAGACTAAAGTATTACAGCCCACAGAAGACTAGACTATTATGTGCCATAGGCAGAGAATAGAATGGAGAAAGGTGCACCAGTGCTTGAGGGCTCCGGAATGTCTGATTAAGCAAGATATACCCAGATCATCCTGGCAAATAACCTGCACCCACATCCTGAAGAGGAAAGTGGGGGGAAAAAAACCAAGATCACTGCCCATATGATCTGGGGGGAAAGTCCTTCCTCAACCTATATGTGGCAATCAGTGAGACCCTAAACATATGAGCAAGAACCAGCCAGCCACACACCTGAGAGAGAGAATGTTTGGTGTCACCACAGAGCCCTGTACCTCCCTATCTAATGTCCCATCTTCAGCTGTGTCCATCCTGATATTTCAGAGGAAGGAGATAAAAAACAACAACCAAAAACCATTGTGGGGGAGGGAAATCCCTTCCTGATCCCTCCAGGTGTCTGGCTGAAACCCTGAAGCATAAGCTTTTAAGAACATATGGCATAAACCAGAAGTGAGACCCAGGGCTGCTGAGCCCTGCCTCCTACCCATCGTAAGCTACCCCCCTCATACAATCACACTCATAAATTTGTTTAATTGTCTTAAAGTTAATTTAAGTTGTTTACCCCTATGACTCCTATTGGGAAGCTATTCCAGAAACTCGCCCCTCTGATGGTTGGAAACCTTCTAATTTCCCATCCTAAATTTGTTCATGACCAGTTTATATCCATTTGCTCTTGTGCCAACATTGTCCTTGAGCTTAAATAGTTTTTCACTCTCCCTTGTATTTACCATCTAATGTATTTATAAAGAGCTGTCATATCCCCTCTCAGCCTTTGATAGACTAAACAAGCTAAACTCTTCAATCTCCTATCAAAAGATAGGAGTACTTGTGGCACCTTAGAGACTAACAAATTTGTTAGTCTCTAAGGTGCCACAAGTACTCCTGTTCTTTTTGCAGATACAGACTAACACGGCTGCTACTCTGAAACCTATCAAAAGATAGGCCCTCCATTCCTCAGATCATCTTAGCAGCTCTTCTCTGCACCTGTTTTGGTTTAAATTAATCTTTCTTGAACACGGGTGACCAGAACTGTACACAGTATTCCAAATGAGGTCTTACCAGTACCTTGTATGATGGCATTAATTCTTCTCTATCTCTACTAGAAATGCCTTGCGTGAAACATACTAAGATCGCCTTTGCCTTTTTCACAGCTGCATTTCACAGCTGAATTATGAAGTGGCTCATAGTTATATTGTGACTGACACTCGTAGTTAGGTCTCTCTTTGTCACTTCAAGCTGATGAGGTGGCAGCAGAAATTCTTATTAGATCCTAAGCACAATAATTTTGCACTTTCTACTATGGAGTTTTATCCCATTTCTGCCACTCCAGTCTTCAAGAACATCCAGATCCCCGTGTATAATATTCCTGTTCTCCTCTGTATTGACAATGCCTCCCAACTTTGTATCATCAGCAAATTTCATTAGCACACTTCTACTTTTTGTGCCAAAGTCATGAATAAAATTGGTCTCAAGACTGATATTTGAGGAATTCCACAAGTAACCTCCTTTCAGTCTGGTAATTCATCTTTCAGGATAACCTGTTGCTTTCTCCCCTTTAGCCAGTTCCTTATCCACCTTACAATTCTTGTACTGATCCCCATTTTCCCTAATTTAACTAATAATTTCCCATGTGATACCACATTAAATGATGAGTTGAAGTCCAAGTATATTAGATCTACTGCGTTTCCATTATCTAAAAAAATCAGTTATTTTTTCTCAAAATAGTAAATTGGTTTAGTTTGGCATGATCTATGTTTGGTAAACCTGTGAGGCGTTATATTCCCTTTACCATTTATTTATGTTAATTTAATTATTCTTTTCTTTACAATTTGTTATAAAGCCTGACATACTCCTAAGGTTAATTTAACAGGTCTGTAATTGTCCAAATCACTTAAAAAAAAAATATAAGTATGACATTAACTATTCTCCCGTCAATATGGTACTCCCCCCGAATAGATAGATTTATGAAAAATATTTGCGACTAGATTAGCAATCTCATGTGCCAGTTCTTTGTGTTCTGGGATGGAAATTATCCAGTGCCTTCTATTTGAGCGCATTAAGCTGTTCAAGGTTTTTTTTTTTTTTTCCCATGTCAGATGTGGTAATTTCCAGTTCTAGACCCTAATTTCCATCAGCCATACTGCCTTCATGCACATGTTTCATATGATCATCCTTATTGAAAACCAAGGCAAAATATTCATTGTGGGGACTCAGCACTTCTAAAAATCAGGCCACTTTCATTTAGATTCTAAATATAAATTTAGGAGCCTCTGAATGAACTCCCCCTTTGGCTCCTGGAAACCATGGCTGGTAAGCCCGCATTGTGAACTAAGCAGCATGCTTAATTCCAGCAAGTACCTCAACCAGGTGTCTTTATTGCTGTTTATGCTGCAAATACATCACAGCATAGCCACAGTGATGTAGAACCCCTTTCCTGCTCTCTGGCCCTAGCCTTTTATATGGCTGGCTTTCTTCTGAGAGCTATTAAGCTGTTGAGCTAATTACCTTCATAAGGCTCCCTACAGGTGCAAGCTGAATTTTCTACTCTTCCAACCCAAACTACCTAAGTCCTTCCTACTCTTAACTACACCTGGTGACCTGGGTGTTGTAAGTGACCAGTTAGCTTAAAGCTACTAACAGTGCCCTGTCACAGAGCCTAGCTCTAGACAGCCAAGTTTGAAAATTTTGATATTAGTGAACAATATATATGTTCACGGTCTTCAGTAAAACAGCCCACCTGCTCTTCCCAGCAGAGAGGCTATAATGAAAAGGTTTGCACTTTCAGCTCCTTATTTTGGCTATGTGATAGAGAAGAGGCTAAGACTGTAGTTTTTTTGTACATGTAGAGTTTAGAGTCAGAGAGCTTGAGGCCAGAAGGGACCATGAGATCATCTAGTCTGCCCTCCTGTACATCACAGTCCATCACCCCCAACAACCGAAATTAGATCACAGTGTTATAACCTAGAGAAGACTAGACTATTATGTGCCATAGGCAGAGGCTAGGAGAGACTGAGGTGCACCAGTGTTTTAGGCCCCTGCAATGGTTTGTAAGTGATTAAGCAAGCAAGTGACACACATTAACACTAGCAGTGATCTTGGGGGTTTTTCGACTTCCTTTGCAATCTGACCTGGTGGAAGATTCCTTCCCAACCCCACATACGGCAATCAGTTAGACCCTGAGCATTTGAACAAGAATCCGCCAGCCCAAGTACCTGAGAGAGAGAATGCTCAGTGCCTCCTTGGGGCCCTGGCCTATCCTGCTTAATGTCCCATCGACAGTCATGGTCATCCCTGATACTTCAGAAAAAGATTAAAAACAAAACAAAACCCAAACCTCCAAGAATACATTGGGGGAGAGGGGGAATCCCTTCCTGATCCCTACAGGTGTCCTGCTGAAACTCTGAAGCATGAGCTTTAGGAACGTAAGACATAGTAATACTAATAGTATGGTCTCTGATGAATTGTTATTTTAATGATGCAAAGAGAGTGGAAATTTATGTGAGCAAAATTGCCATGCAGCCTACTGTAACATAACTGGCTCCTGCATTGTGTTTATGGACTCTTACATAATCTGCAGAGACCAGCCAGGAACCTATATTCTTATGAATATAGTTGCTGGTGGTTCCATTATTAAGGTTGAATTCAGTTTTGCACTTAAGTAGGGATTCAGCCACTTTCTTGTATTTGAAGAATACAGTTTATACTCCCCTAAATTACAACACTTCTTTAGTTTCTGATAATCTACAAGTAAGTAATTTAATTAGTTTACAATTAAATTTAAAATGGGTCCTTTAAGAATCTTAGCTTTGGTTTTTTTAGGTGTCCTGAATAGTCTTAATCATGGAGTAACATACTCTTGAAACCTCCCATATAGTTAAAATGTTGAAATCTCATGCATTGCCTACTGTCGGAGAAAAACAGAGTTCTCACTCTCAGGTTGGGTGCAGCAAGTCAGATACTTCATTATCTCTAGCAGTTGCGTAAAAGGATAGGGTAAAACAGGACTCTCACAGGTAAACAATTACAGCAAGCATTTATACCTTTTGTTACATACAATAATAGGCGACAGCTGCATTTTGTTTATACATATGTCATCCTGATATCTTATTTTCCTCTGCAATTTAGACTATAGTCTACATTCCATACTTACCTAACACAAGGTCGCAACAACTTCTCACACAGTTCTTTCCCACTCGCCTCACACAATCCTCTCCTACAAATCTCGTGTTATTAGGATTACAGCTAGCCTGACGGTTGCTCACATAAGGAGACTGCGTGGATTTGAAATCCCCTTCAAATCCCTGTCAGTTCTTTCTCTACTTCCACACTACATTTGAAGAATTTTATGTAGGAGTAAGTCATTTCTTGTTTGTTTTTTTCATAACTGAAAGATTTTTCTTCAGCAGAGGCTGAAAATCACTATTCTTCTACAGAGAATTCCATGAAGATCTGTGTCACAGTTACCTTCTTAACTGCACCTGGAACCCCTTTCTAGTCTCTCCAAGTGCACAGCCCTCTCAGATGAGAGGCTTCCTGCCTATACCTCTATCTGGGTGGAATCTCACACTTCTCTTACTTGTAGACCAGGGACCTGGTCTATATCCCTTGCATACTTCCCTCGTTCACTCGGCAGGCCCAATTTACTGAGCCCTGCAGGTCTTTCCTTCAGGGCTTTGATGAGCAGTTACTATACAGGTTTCAGAGTAGTAGCCGTGTTAGTCTGTATCCGCAAAAAGAACAGGAGTATTTGTAGCACCTTAAAGACTAACAAATTTATTTTAGCATGAGCTTTCGTGAGCTGCAGCTCACTTCTTCGGATGCATAGAATGGAACACACAGACAGGAGAAATTTATACATAATGTACATTGGCCAAACCGGACAGTCTCTACGCAAAAGAATAAATGGACACAAATCTGACATCAGGAATCATAACATTCAAAAACCTTCAACCTCTCTAACCACTCAGTGACAGACTTGAAGGTGGCAATTTTGCAACAAAAAAACTTCAAAAACAGACTCCAAAGAGAAACTGCTGAACTTGAATTAATATGCAAACTAGACACAATTAACTGTGGCCTAAACAGAGACTGGGAATGGTTGGGTCATTACACTAATTGAATCTATTTCCCTATGTTAAGTTCTCCTCACACCTTCTATGGGCCATCTTAATTATCACTTCAAAAAGTTTTTTTCCTCCTGCTGACGATAGCTCATCTCAATTGATTAGACTCTTCCTGTTGGTATGCATACTTCCACCTTTTCATGTTCTCTGTATGTATAAATTTCTCCTGTCTGTGTATTCCATTCTATGCATCCGAAGAAGTGAGCTGCAGCTCACGAAAGCTCATGCTAAAATAAATTTGTTAGTCTTTAAGGTGCCACAAATACTCCTGTTCTTTTTGCAGTTACTATATAGTGATCTTCTCAAAAACAGTGTGTGTTTCTTATCTTTAACAGTAGGAACACTGCTCTGCATAAGAGAGAGAGAGAGAATTTGAGCCCACTAAACAGTCCAAATGCCTGTCTAGACTACTATTCCCCTGATAGTAGCCAGATAGCACAACTTAGACCCTCCCACAGAATCTGTCTCTGTTTTGGACTGCTCTGTGTAAGCATCCCCAACAACTCTCACCTCTTTCTCAGTAGAGAGTCACTTTAACTGTTCAGTATCCTTTTGATCTTTAGGTTCCAGCCTTGGCAGAACAGTAATGTAACTCTTGGCTGGAGCTTGTAAGTGGAATATTTACAATTAATTGCTCAGCCTTCTTGTGCTTTTGTAGCTTATTTGCACTCATTGTCTAGTGTTCCTGACTGTTTTTTGAACAGCCTAGTATTAAAATGAACTAACCTGTGTGTTCAGTTCCCATTAACCCAATATAGCTACTAAGTACCTATTTAATTCAACGATCAGACAATCATATAAAACATACAGTTTTCATGGATTAATACAAATTAGCCTTGTGTCCTTCACAATCCATCCTCTTTCAAAATGGGGGTTGCCGTCTCTTACTGTTCTCAATGGATGTGAAGCTGCGGGTTGCTATCAGAAAGATGCTCTCTTTCAAATGTTTACTGCCTGCCATTGTTTCCATTGAGGGTGAAGCCAAGATGCCCTCAGGGAGGATGGTGGCTACCAACTCACAGAGCCACCATTCTTCTTGATGGCAGTTTGACTTCATGCTCATTGGGGACAGTGGGAAGTAATGGCCATTTTGAAACAAGGGATCTTTGCTAATGGTAACTTGTAGCTTCACACCCATTGAGAACAGTCAGAGATGGCAGCCATTTTGAGATGGAAGGTCTTCATGGAATTCTCTGTAAAAGAACATTAATTGTCAGCCTCCACTGAAGAAAAAATAAATAGCTATTAATCCTAAACACTTATTTTCAAAATCTCTTCTTTGCACTGGATCACTCAACTTTTGTGAACTTTTCACAAGGGGGAAATGCTGGGGTGCTGTGCAAGGGAATTTGTAGCACAGGATAGACAAAGGAAACTGGTGTGTGTAAATAAAAGCAGGGGAATGTGGAGGTTAGGAGATGGTGGGGCGTGGGAGCTGGCCAATACACTCTGAATGCTTTGTGTTGCTCCTCAATGGATGAAGCACCCAAAGCATATTGGTCAATCTAAAAGCCAAAATCATTAGATTGCATGGTAATGTTTTCTCGACCTTTCTTGTTAGTGACCATATACAAAAATTTTAATTGCAAAAATAAAAAAGGAAATTCCCAGGATAAAAACTTAAACTGAAGCGAAGAGTGCATGGCAGTAATTTCAAGGGTAAAAACAAAAAGAATGCTGTAATGATCCCCAAAAGAACTGTTACAAACTAAGGAAATTCAGAGCTAAATTTTAAATTTAAAAGAAATCTAGAAGTGTTAAGCTGTGGTAATGCACAGTTAAGCATCCAAATAATCATTACTCTGCCCTGTAATGATACCATGAACAAAAATATAAAAATAAAATCTCTCCTAAAAATCAGTTTATTATATCTGGGACTGCAACCCCTATTTTGGATTTATCATATTTGTATGTTATAATGTGACTACAGAGTGGAGTTTAGGTTTGGGTTCCATAACTGTGTATTTCCATACCTTAACATATTTGGATTCGTTTTAAATTTGACCATAACTCTGAATCTTACTGGGTTTGTGGTGATTATTTTTGGGATAATTAAAACATTTTTGTAACATATTTTACCCTTAAATTACTGATAAATTTAGTGAAGGTTGAGAGAATTTAACATAGTTTTGTATCTGGGATTTTTAATCACTTTTGCTAGATTCAGATTTAGAAACATTCTTTTAACATATCTGTTTAGTATTTCCAAATCAATGTTATATTACTGTTTTTGTGTTTATTTGCAGTTGGGGATTATATATCGAGATATAAAACTTGAGAATATTCTACTTGATTCTAATGGCCACGTTGTGCTGACAGACTTTGGTCTGAGTAAGGAGTTTCTTACAGATGAAGTGAGTATTTGAATATTCAGTGATTGTGGACACAATCCAGAAAGAATTTGGTTAGAAGAAAATAATTGTTTTCTATCCTATTGCTTTATTAAGGGGAACAGCTGAAACAATCTTAAACAAATAACATTCCCCAAAAATTAGGCTTATATTTAACTATATTAAAATCAGAAATTTATCAGAAGCGAGACAGAGTATACATTTTAAAATAAAAATATAGTTTAATAATTTGGCATTATACTGGTTAATTTACATCTCATGGAAGCACTGAACAAGACTTTTTTTAAAATTTATTTCAGAAGTTTCCTTTTTCTAGTGTAGTACGTTCTTGATTTCCTTGTATAGCACCTGTCTTGAACTCCAAATCTGAATCTACAAATGTAAACCTGACTTGTGACATATCTGCTTATTTAAACACACTTCTTTGAAGGACCTATCATAATCTCTCCAAAAAGTGCTAGAACCTTGAAGGATAAGGGGTGAACAGTGTTGCTTGGCCTAATCACATGTGCTTTCATAATTATCAAGACACAGCATTACCTTGTTGCCCACAAAAGTAAATGGCTATTAACAAAGAATGGTACAGTGATCTGTGAAAACAGCTCAGATTGAACACACCCAAAACAAATACCTTGTGTGTAGTCTAAAATGAAAACAATTTGCTCCCAAGAAGAGAGGGGGGTTGTTTTTTGCACACTGTATATTATGGAAAGAGATTTTTTTAAATAAAGGTCAGTATAGCTTCATGAATATGGGAGCCAGAGGGTGTGATATAACATCAAGTTTAGCCAAATTGCAAAGACCTTTATAAAACTATATCATTGTATTTACCTACACATTTTATCATGTTATTTAGAGCATTAGTAATGTACCTGGCAGAGATCATATAAATCATATATTGGAGAATGTCCTGTAACATCTAATTGGTTATACTCTATTTTAAGTCTAGATGACATTTTTGTTTTAAATACCAAAGATTGTTTCATGTGCTTATGTTAAATCTGCCCCACAAATTCATAATATTGTAGTGCTTGCCTAAGAGGTAGTGAATAGTCTCAAGGGTTCTGGGTTAATTCTCTGTATAATGGAAGGTGATTTGTCTATGCAGTTCTGAATTGTTTGGATGATAGCTGTGGGTCACCAGCTGTTAGTTATATATAGCCCTTATTCACTGTAATCATTTGATACCAATATGTGTGTCATTTTTAGAATGAGAGAGCATATTCTTTTTGCGGAACTATAGAATACATGGCTCCAGATATTGTCAGAGGAGGAGACACCGGACATGACAAGGTGTGTTTCATCTCAGCTTTCTTTTGTCACTGCCTGTTTACATTCCTGATTAAAATGAATCCGACTGTGTAGTTTTTTTATGTGATTATTTGCCTGCCCTCCAAAACTTCCTCACTCCATTTCACAACTCAAGCTTTCCCAACTAAGGCCCAGAAAGAAGTGAGAATCAGACATGTTGAAAGTCTCTGGGTGAAGATAAAAGAAGGAAAAGGTGGGGAGGCGGTAGGATGTCTACTGTAGACCACCAAATAAGGAGGAGGAGGAGATGACATTTTTAGAACGAATAACAGAAGCAGTCAAAATATGAACCATAGTAGTAATGGGGGACTTTAACTTCCCAGATACTTGTTGGAAAAATAATTCAGGAAAACAGACTGTCAACAAGTTCTTGGAATGTATTTGGGACAACTTTTTATTTCAGAAGGTGGAGGAGGTAACAAGAGGAGCAGCTATTTTAGATTTGATTCTGATTAATAGAGAGGAAGTAGTTGTGAGAAAGCAAAAGGCAACTTCAGTGAAGATCACAAAATGATAGAATTTATTATTCTAAGGAAAAGGAATGAGAGCAGCAGAATAAGGACAATGGACTTCACAAAAGCAGACTTCGACAAACTTAAAGAACTGTTATGTATGATATCTTTGAAAAGAGAGTGTAAGGCAAATGGAAATAGTACAGGAGAGCTGGCAGTTTCTCTGAGACAATATTAAAAGCAAAACAGCAAACTATATCCTGAGGCAGAAGAAAAATGGGAAGACTAATAAGAGGCCAATATGATTGTTTCAGGAGTTCTTTAATAACGTGAAAATCAAAAAGGAATTGTACAAAATGGAAACAAGGACAAAATTGCTAAGGATGAGTGTGAAAGAATAGCACAAACAAGCAGGAACAAAATCAGAAAGACCAAGGCCTGGTCTACACGGGGGGCGGGGAGGGGGAGGAATTGATCTAAGTTATGCAACTTCAGCTATTTGAATAGCGTAGCAGAAGTTGACGTACTTAGATCTACTTACTGTGGTGTCTTTACTGCAGTAAGTCGACGGCTGATGCTCTCCCATCAACTCCATCTAGACTAGACACGATAAATTGACCCCCGCTGGATCAATCACTGCCTGTCAATCCAGCAGATAATGTAGACAAGCCCTAAGGCACCAAATGAGGTATACCTAATGAAAGGCAAAAGGCAGTAAGAAGAGGTTCTATAAATACATTGGGGCAAGAGAAAGATAAAGGAAAGTGTAGGTCCATTACTTACTAGGGAAGAAAAGCTTATAACAGATGACACAAAGAGGACACGTGTTTAATGCCTATTTTGCTTCAGTTTCACTAAAACAATTAATTCACTAGATGCTTCACCCAATATTAACAACAAGGAGGAAGGAACACAGGACAGAATAGGGAATTAACAGATTAAAGAATAATTAGGTAAATTAAATATTGTATTCAAGTTGACAGGGCCTGATGAAATTCATCCTAGAGCTAGCCAAAGCAATCGTTTTCAAGAACTCATGGAGGATGGGGAAGGTCCCAAAGGATTAGAGAAGGGGGAACATGATACCTATCTTCAAAAAGGGGAACAAAGAGGACCTGGGAAATTATAGACTAATCAGCCTAACTTAATAATAATAGGCAACATGGATTTTGCAAGAATAAATCATGCCAAACCAATTACTTTCCTTCTTTGACAGGGTAACTGGCCTAGTGGATAGTGGGGAAGCAGTAGACTTTAATAAGGTTTTTGACACAGTCCCACATGACATTCTCATAAGCAAACTAGGAAAATGTAGTCTACCATAAGGTGGATGCAGGACTGATTTGAAAAAGTGTACTCAATGGTGATTCTTTGAGTGAAAGTCCCTATGTGTATTCCACAGGTGGGTTTGCGTTGGCTGCATGTGCCCAAGTCCAGAAATTCTTCAAAGGAGTGTCCATTGACCTGCACATGTGTGGTAGATCCCCTCATGCTTCAGACCCAGGGTGTAAAAGCAGTGTAGGTCAATGCCAGTCTAGTTACTTCTTACCACCATATGGCTTGAGTTGGAATAGTGTCCTGTTTCACTCTGTGTATAAACTATAACATGCAATATTTGTAAATAGTTTTTCTATATTTGTTTAAGAAGTTTGTTGTTATAGTATAGAATCATTTCTCAACCCACTCTCTGGTCTAAGACTATGCCCAGAGTCCCGAGCTTCAAGAATTGTGTCTTGTGCACTTCTTCTGCATCAGTGACAAGTATCAACTGTGCTTCTACTGTATGGGTGAAGCACATATCTCTGCACAGAGCAGTATCTGTAGATCCTTTTCCACCTAGAACTCGAGAGGCCCAGGAGCTCCAACTTAGCCTCCTCTATCAGGAACTTTGTGTGAGGTCCTGCTCTGATCTGGGCCTGGGAGACCCCCCTGTACATTGGCCTCCACCAACCAGAAGTGCCTCTCCAAAATACGCCTTAGAGCAGAGTCATCAACCCCAAAGCCAAAGGACTCTTTTTCCAGGCCGCCTCTTGAGAGTAGAGAGCCACTCTCAGGGTGCAAGGACAGAGGATGGTCCATAAGAAATGCATTCTGTTCCTGAGCTGGTCCAGTTCGGGTGACACACTGTGTTTGGAACCATGGAACCGGCTCCACTAACACCCCTAGGAGGAGGGCAAGGCATGCAAAAAGAAGGATCAGTCAGTTCCGACTGTGACTGTGGTACCAAAATGGAAGAACAGATGCTCACCAGTTCCATATACATGTGCGAGTCTGGACTCATTGTTGGTATCACCTTGTTCATCTAAAGACTGTTCAGCTGCAACAGATGAGCCAAGTTCTTCAGGCATATCTGCTGAAACTCCCTGGGCAATACAGACTTATGTAACACCAGAGGATATTTTCCTCCCCTACCTACAGTCTCCACTCCTTTCTGGCCCTGATCTTGTGAGGCATGTCCTTGTTTTGGAGGAAGAATCTTTACTAATGTCTCAGAATTCAGCAGTTCCATCTTCAACCATCGGGCAGGAGTCTTCCAGTACCAATGGCATTGCTGCTACCAACAGAACAGTCCTCAGAATTGGAAGAGGAGATAGCTGCATCAGTATTTCCACAGAAGGACAGGAGACCCAATAGACAGTTGAGAGGCTATACCAGGGGTCGGCAACCTTTCAGAAGTGGTATGCCGAGTCTTCATTTATTCACTCTAAGGTTTTGCATGCCAGTAATACATTTTAATGTTTTTAGAAGGTCTCTTTCTATAAGTATATAATAATATATAACTAAACTATTGTTGTATGTAAAGTAAATAAGGTTTTTTAAATGTTTAAGAAGCTTCATTTAAAATTAAATTAAAATGCAGAACCCCCCAGACCGGTGGCCAGGACCCAGGCAGCGGGAGTGCCACTGAAAATCAGCTCGTGTGCTGCCTTTGGCACGCGTGCCATAGGTTGCCTACCCCTGGGCTATACTTATCATCCCTCCCGGTATGACCCCCTTCGCTCCCAGCACCACTGGTACCAATTCCTCTGGGAGCCATTGCGACTGATGGATCCCTCCTTCTGGCCTTATTGGGGACCACAGGATTCCTATGGCAGGAGTCTGGACCCCTCTTATGAGTTGTACCACTTCTCCTCTTCTTGATGGCCGGATCCATTGGTGTATGAGGAGGAGGAGCCAGAACCAGTTCTGCTGATTTGATAGGAGCTTTGTGATAGAACACTGAGCAACAACAGTTGAGCCAGCGCTCTGGTCACTGCAGCTTCAGTTAAGCACTGCAGAAGAGACCTTATTAAGAACTGTGTTTTACTGATGGGTGGAGACGAACTGGAAGGCTAATTAAGCTATTAGGCAGAGGATATAAAAAGGCACAGGGTGGAAGTGGTGGGGAGGAGCAGACAGGAGCTGAGGGCTCCCTAAAACTGTAGGAGTTAAGACTGTATAGTGTACAAGGGTGGTGGGAACCAACATTATAAATAAGCTGCACTGGCTGTTTTACTAGCATAAAGGTCTCTGTGCAGTTTTTTGACTTGAGCAGAGGCCCTGCCACAGGCTGCTGCTTCATCATCTCTGGACAATGCTGTCACTTAGTCATTGCCTTCTCCACCAGATGACAGTCAGTACTAGGAGCTGTTACATAGGGTTGCAAACGATCTACAGATCCCAGTAAATTAGATCCCCAGTACTGGTGCCTGGACATTTTGCAACCAAAGGGACTGAGTAAGGTGGCCTTTCCAATTAACAAGGCTATACTAGA
This sequence comes from Mauremys mutica, assembly GCF_020497125.1. Lineage (NCBI taxonomy): Eukaryota > Metazoa > Chordata > Testudines > Geoemydidae > Mauremys > Mauremys mutica. The sequence goes on from NC_059075.1 coordinate 31,293,587, forward strand.
GCTAGCCAGAGTGGTATGGCACACACCAGCATCTTGTGTCCCTACACCAAAAAAGGCTGAGCGAGAGGGGGTAGCTCAGTGGTTTGAGCATTGGCTGCTAAACCCAGGGTTGTGAGTTCAATCCTTGAGGGGGCCACCTAGGGATCTGGGGCAAAAATCAGTACTTGGTCCTGCTAGTGAAGACAGGGGACTGGACTCAATGACCTTTCAAGGTCCCTTTCAGTTCTAGGAGATAGGTATATCTCCAATAAACTAAAATAAAATGTGATTTTGTTTCTCCCAAAGAAACTGACTTTTTATTTTCTCATCCTGCCCCCAACTCATTGATGGTACAGGCAGCTCTGGAAAGAGTTAAGTCGCATTACCAGAAATCCATCCTGGGAGTCAGAGACTGGACTTTCTGGGAAGGAAGGTGTTCTCCACAGATCTGCAATTTCATATGACTAACTACCAAGCATTGTTAGTGAAATATGATTTTAACAGCTATGCCAGGCTTGCAGACTTTAAAGATAAACTTCCCATAGAGGACAGAACCCAGTTCCAGTCCCTTGTAGGTGAAGTGAAGTTAGTAGCAAAGGTGGCCCTCCAGGCTGCAGTAGCTACCGCAGACATGATGTCCAGGACTTTGGCCACAGAACTTGCTATGGTGAAGGACCTGTGGCTACAGTTGTCAGGATTTCCTAGGGAGGTCCAAAACACCTTGCAGGACCTTCCCTTCAGTGAGTCCAACTTTTTAAATGAAGAGACATATAAATCCCTGTACTCACTAAAGGACTCAAGATCTACTCTGAGGTCCCTGGGGATTTTCACTTCAGTCCCCAAAAGGAAACACCACAGACATTCCTTTAGAGCAAAACCTTCTCTGCATGCTCTGTATTACCAGTGTCTACCTGAGCCTGTACGCAAATGCCAGAGGACTCAGAGGTTCAATTTCTCACCTCTCTCTACTGCCACAGCTTCCACTCACTGTCAACCGCAGGCCAAGGGCCACTTTTGACATACAGCTTGAGACCCGCATGCCACATAGATGCTACCCACTTCTCCTGTCACCTTTGGCAGTTGTCTCATTCTGTTTGCCTACAGCTGGAACAAGATCACCATAGACAGTTGGGTCCTGGAGATTATCAGGGCTATTCCATCAAGTTTCTCTCCTTCCCTCATCACAAACCTCCTTCCCAATCCCCCTTCAGGGACCACTCTCACCTCTGCTGTTGTGAACTCCCAGGGTATACGTAGCTTTATTGTGATGTGGTTTCTGATACACCAGTTCCAAAGTCTGACTGCTTTATCAAGAGAATATTATGGGGGGCAATAGAGCGCATCCAGCCTCAGTACCAACGGAGGGTTTTTTTTCCTCTCCATATTTCCTAATCCCCCAAAAAGATGGAGAGTGGAGACCCATCCTGGACTTTCGGCAGCTTTATCAACATCTTTATCCAAAAACTGAAATTTAGGATGATTACACTGGCATCTATAATTCCCTCCCTTCATGTAGTTTGTGGCTCTCAAAATGGATGATACATATTTCCACATGGACATTTACCCATCCCACAAGAAGTCCTTGTGTTTTATGGTATGACAGGAATGTTGCCAGTTTTGGGTACTCTCCTTTGGACCCACTACAGCACCCAGGGTATTCATGAAAGTTTTCTCTGTGGTACCAGCCCAGATCAGACGCTAGGGCTATACTCTGTTTCCATACATGGACGACTGGCTCCTGGTAGGCCAGACTCATCAGGAAATCATGTCAGCAATAGGATCTCTTCCACAGCTTCTTGCTACCTTAGGCATTTGTATAAACAAAGAAAATTCCATTTTGTTATCCACAAGGACAACAAACTTTATAGGAGCATGGCACAGTCTCTGTGAGAGCATTTCTCTCTCAAGACAGATTTCATGTGATGAGCAACCTGATTTCCTGCATCACCCGTAAACCATGAACTACGGTACACCCATCTCTCTTGCTGTTGCGTCACGTGCCCTACATGTCTCTGTTCACCAGACTCCATATATGCTGTCTGCAAGCCTGGTTCCACTCAACTTACTGGCCAAACAGGGACCATATTGATTCCATGGTGACTGTTCCCGCCAGAGTTCTCGACTCCTCACTTGATGGTCAAACTCAAGTCATGGTGTGGATTTCTTTCAATCCTCCCGCACTAAGAGCCACCATTTTTGAGAGACACCTCCCTTACAGGGTGAGGTCCTCACGTGGACTACCACACTGCTCAGGGTACCTGGACCTCACGAGACCAGGCTGCATATAAAATTATTGGAACTGAAGGCGGTTCACCTTGCATGCAAGGCCTTCTTTCCCCTCATAAGCTCACTCCATGTACAGATAATGTTGGACATTATCCTCACGGTGGTGTATATAAGCAAAGAGGGAGGAGCGAGATCTCATCCCCTCTGCCTGGAAGCAGTCAGACTTTGGAACTGGTGTACCAGAAGCCACATCCATGGTACAAGGTGTGTATATCCTGGGATTTCTCAACTACCTGGCAGGCAAACTAAGTAGAAGTTTCTCTGCAGACCACGAATGGGAGCGCCACAGCAGTCTTAACTAAGATATTTACACAATTATGGGACCTCTTTGTGTCCCAGACGAACAGAAAACTTCCCCTTTTGTATTGTTCTGGGGGGACATATATCATGATTCCGAGGGTTATGCTTTCCTGGACAGACGGCCTCAGATACGCCTTTCTTCCTATCCACCTGCTACCTCAAGTTGGAGGGAAGATCCATCACCACAGAGCCACTATCCTCCTCCTAGCACCCTGCTGATCCAGACAGTTCTGATTCACAGAACTTCCACTGATGTCCATATTTCCACCTATCAGGATCTGCCTATTTCCAGATCTCCTAACTCAGGATTGAGGGTGGGAAATCAAGTACCCAAACCCGGGCTTACAACATCTCACAACTATTTTCTGTGTGATCCTTATTAGAATGTACATATCAAGTTACTACCCAGAATGTGTCAATGATGTGAAGACAGATTTTAGAGTGCTAAGTTAAAATGCATATAGAAGCTTTAATTTTAGGAAAACACTTACTAGTTTTTGCAAGCCATTATTCTAGCTTATCTTATAGAAATTAGATGTGCTCTAAAATTTTGTTACTATTAACTGTTTTTGAAAATCAAGTCTCACTATTGCAAGCATCTCTTTTTCTGTTTTGAAGAAAGCCTCCTCTGCATAGAAAGATGTTTGCGTATATTAAGAAACATGAACCACCAAGACAGTCAGCTTCCACCTTTCCCCATTATGATCACTGGACTCTCCATGAATATCAGGAAGCCTAATCTCTTCAGTTTAACTTGGAAGGATGCTGGAAATCGAATCACAGCCGTTAACACCATCTTTCCCTTTCCTGGCCCTTATGACCTGTCCTACTTCCCTCTTCTAGGATTTTATACAACCACCGCTGTTGATCAGCTACCCTCACCAAATAGTCCTGTAGGTATACTTGGGCCTCTCACAGTCTCTGCTGATTTTCTAGTATCTGTCCCTTTGTGGCATGGACCTGCTTCTGGTGCTTATCAGGTCCCCTCTGGGAGCAGCAACTCTGGCATCCACCCTGGTAGGGGATAATTTCTCTCAGCAAAATAAAAAACCTGTACTGTTGACATCTCCATTTTCACTTTCTCATAGGGGTCCTTTCTCGGCTATCGCCCCTCACCCTCCCCTTTGTCAAGATTTGACTGCCTTACAGTTTCTCTCTAACCCCTAATCTCTGGGTATTCATCATGCACAATCTATCACTGACGCCTTATACCAGAGGTATCATCATGCCCACATTCTCCAACATGCTGTCAGTGTCCTATACTCATTTCTTGATGATGCCCCCTTCTGGAGATTCTGGGGATAGCTCTGCCTTGTTCAGTGCTCCCTTTTTTCTCTTCCACCATTGCAGCTCTCCTCCATCTCAGAGTCGCAGTACAACTGCTTTGTGACTCAGCCCTCCGGCCAGGTCACACCATGGTAAGTCCCTCTGCAGCAGCAACATCAAGTAGTCCTCATGCCCACTGCCCTGAGTATGTCACTCCCACAGTGACTCATGCAGTCTTCCCATTCACTGCCCTAGCACTACCATTTTGCAGTGGATGGCAGGGGCACCCAGACCCGCCCCCAATTCTGTCTGTTTCAGTGTGGGGCATACAACCCATCACAATGACCTGTGAGGAAAGATTGAAAAAAAATGGGTTTGTTTAGTTTGGAGAAGAAAAGACTGAGAGGGGACATTATAGTCTTAATGTAAAAGGTTTTTATAAAGAGGAGGGTGATAAATTGTTCTCCATAGCCACTAAGGACAGGACAAGAAGCAATGGGTTTACGTTACAGCAAGGGAGATTTAGGTTAGACATTAGGAAAAACTTACTAACTGTAAGAGTAGTTAAGCACTGGAACAAATTACTTAGTAAGGTTGTGAAATCTTCATCATTAGAGGTTATTAAGAACAAGGGAGACAAAGACCTGTCGGGATGGTCTAGATAACATTTAGTCCTGCCTCAGTGTAGGGGATTGGAGCAGATGACCTATGATTTAGTATTTTCTCATAAATCCAAATAGGGAAATGTGCATATATATGTTTTTTATTTATATATAAAAATACAGTTAAACATTTTCTACGCTATCTCAACTTAATTACTCTAATATCTTAATTCTGTAATTTCACCATACCCTGCCTTTTGTGTGTTAAACTGCAACATAGTTCTCTTTTGTTAGCTATTTCCTAGGATTTTGTTTTATTTTTATATGCTTTTTAAAGTACCATATATATAATTTTTATTTTATAGGCTGTTGATTGGTGGAGTCTTGGTGTTCTTATGTATGAATTATTAACTGGAGCATCACCTTTTACAGTTGATGGAGAGAAAAATTCCCAAGCTGAGATTTCTAGGTAAGTTATGAAACAATAATGTGTGTGTGTTTTCTCATAGAAAATTATTACAGTGCCACCCTGTAAATTATTTTGATGACTTTTATCCTGATTTAGAAAAAAATGCAACGTAATCTGTTTCAGTTCAGTTAAATTACAGATGTTAGATTAAACACCTACCAAATCCTTATCAGAAATTCACTGAGCCATCAGGAAGCAGACTGGTTTCATTAATGTCTGCAGGTAGACCGTCAACAAGAGTCTGCCTAGTATTTATAATATTTAATTGTAATAGCACCGCAGCATGGTAGGTGGTTTCCAAGCATAGATGCACCTAAATGCATACAACCTTGCTCCAAACAGAAAGAGGCAATGGATGGTCTGTGGCAAGGATGTAATCTCCACCTGTACAACCTCCACTCCACATTCGAAATAGAGATCTTTGAGCAATTCAGAAGTCCTCATGTGCATAGACATTGAAGCTTTTGAGAACAATCAGTTGTAGCATTTTTAGTGCTGCTGCAGAGAGGAGCTCCATCAGCACAAATAGAAACTTTGTGTTGCGGCAAGATCATCTTTACACAAGTGCTAGCTTCATATTAAAGCTTTCCAAAATACTCATGCAAAATGAGGTGTAGTTGTAGAATGGAAGACTATCTACATTTGAAACCATATGCAAACAGAACAGCTGCCTGTCATATCTTGTGTCATCTAATGATGAACTGTATACTTTGCAGAAGGATAGCTTTGCCAACATATGAGCCCTTGAAGGTCATCCAAGTGGATCATATATGAAGAATTGGGGGTCTCGTTCTTAGTTTACATCATGGGTGTTAGTTACTTTATTAACTACCAAACAACACAAATAAAAGAACATGGTCTCTTTCTGCCAACATGATGCACTTTTGAGAGGAGACAGTGAAAACAGTGTGCACAAAACTGAACATCTCCTTTCAGATTGTTTAATATACAGTTTTTTCTTGTCTTATAAACCCTTATTCAAGAGATTTAAGAGGCCAGTCACCCTGAACTAAACCTTTGCTTGAGCACCCAGCATGTATCTGTATTGTTACATCGGGGTGGTACCTAGGTATCTAAATCTAAATCTCTGAGCAGGCTGTAGAGGCAATTTGAAGAATTGTTCCCAGATAAGATACCCAAAATGCATCCATACCCAAATGGATATTTCCCATTTCTAATTTGTTTCTTGACTTTATGGGTCTTACATCCCACAAGTTAAAAGTCCTCATTAAACCTTGCTCAAAGAAAGAGAGTATCTGGTTCCCATTGATCTTGCTCCCAATGGACAATGACAACTACAGTCCTCACCCCCAGACACCAATGCTATAATAATTGTTAGAGTATACATAAGTGAGACAAAGAAAGAGGACCTTTGATGCTATAAATTCAGGAAATACGTGTGTGTGTCTTTTCTGTTGTTTCACATTGTCTTCAAGAGCCTAGAATCTCCATGAGGCTTATCTTGAGTTTTTTAAAAAGAAACTTAGACCTCTTTCTTTTTGCAATCTGTAGTGGAGTGGGCACTGCTATAACTAGCAATTTGTATGTGTTGCCACTAGAGATGTGTGTCTCAATTTTTAGCTTATGTATTAATTATATTGATTACATAAGAATCCACAGGTATTACTTTAAGGGTTGACAGGTTCTTGTCCAAGATCAGACCCAGTATTATACAAATTATTATATAGTTAGGAACCCTGATGTGCAAAATTGCAACACTCACACTATGGGAACTCTTCTATATTTAAAAATATAATTTATTGATACATTTAGCACAGTCATAAACACCCCACTTAGTAAGATAGAGATTCTACAGAATGCACACTTGCACATCTATATACTCACACCATCCCTTGTAGAACAATCTGAAATGTTAGCCATCATCTTCCTCATCACCATCACTGTCACCATCATCACCAGTGGCCATCCCAAGGACTACATCTCCTTCTCCTACTGCCCCTAGACTGTGATGCAACTTTTATAATATGATATATTAGTGACACTATATTTGATGCATATTCAGTAGGGGTATTTCCCTTTTTCCTTATTTGTATGTCCTTACCTTACTAATTTTATAGGTTACTAATTCTATAGGTTAGTATATCAATGATCTCAACTTACTATCATATACATCAATTCATTACCATTGCCCTTTTGTGGTTAGGTATCTGCGGATGTAGCTTATGTATCTGTTATATATGACAATTCATTGCCATTACACTTGTGGTTGGATCATGTACCTGTGGTCAGAACTTTCCTTTAAATACTCTATTGTTAGCACCCCAACACAGTAACTCCTCACTTAATGTCGTCCCGGTTAACATTGTTCTGTTGCTGGTCTATTAGAGAACATGCTCGTTTAAAGTTGCGCAATGCTCCATTATAATGTTGTTTGGCAGCCGCCTGCTTTGTCCACCGCTTGCAGGAAGAGCAGCTTGTTGGAGCTAACTGGTGGGGGCTTGGAACCAGGGTGGGCCGGCAGCCCGTATCAGCTCCCCTAAGTTCCCTGTGAGGCATCTGCTCAGCAGGCTGTCAAGTGGCAGGCAGTTCAGGTGTCCCTCCCACCACTGCCGTGCGCTGCTCCTGCCTTCTGCCTTGGAGCTGCTCCGGGAGCCTCCTGCTTGCTGTGCAGGAGGTGTGGGGGGAAGAGAGGTGCTGATGTCAGGGTGTCCCCCTGCTCCTGTATCCCATCTCCACAGAGCAGGGTGGGGGACACCACGGGTTCAGGATGGAGGGAGCTTGCTGGCAGCTGATATACTTAAAAAGGCAGTGTACTTAGAGTGGTGTCAACGTACTTAAAGGGGCAATGCGTGTCTCTCTCTCTCTCTCTCTCTCACACTCTCTCTCTCTCTTTGAAAAGTGGAGGGAGTGGTTCACTCCAGTGGAATAATCATCACATTCAGTTTCCGTAGGGAATGTTTGCAGCCAGTGCCATGTATCTATTGTGTCTCTTCCCTTCATTCATGCTGCCTTGTAGAGTGTGAGCTTCCATTAACAACAATGTATTAATCCTTAAGGGCTCACCCGACTGCTAGTTCATCATTTAGCAGTAAGGCATTCCCTGGGAAATATCCCATCCTCTTCCACCCTCTGACTTCACCACCTCAACCAAGCTTTCACAATCATCATTGCTGTATACAGTATGAAATTATTTGTTTAAAACTTATACTGTGTGTATATATAATGTCTCTTGTCTGGCGAAAAAAATTTCCCTGGAACCTAATCCCCCCCCTATTTACATTAATTCATATGGGGAAATTGGATTCACTTAACACTTTCACTTAAAGTAGCATTTTTCAGGAACATAACTACAACATTAAGTGAGAAGTTACTGTACTTGTATCAGATACTGGCAGTGTATCTGTACAAAGTTTATCTGTTCCAAGTACATAGGCCTCAAGCCTTATGCCAACTTGCAGAAGATAAATGTCTTACAGGATATATAGGCCTTTAGGTTCCTTGTATTGCTGCTGAATATAATGCAGAGTAGAATATAATAAAGGCAAGCTAGCTCACTGGGCTACAGACTTGATTAAAGTGTTGGCCTAGATGATGGCAGGAAACATTGTGACTCACTTTCTACAGCTAAAACCATGAACAGGTGACTTAGAATCTAAGCTGCATCTTATTAACTTCTCCTGTTATGAAAAGAATAACGGTTTTGGGAATAGCCTGGGCTAGACTTTGAAAAACATTGGTCCAAAGACTTTGCTTCTTTCAGACAGACCCAAAAACTCAGGACTATCTCAACTAAGTACTTTAAGGACTGACTGTCCTTTGGCAAGTCCACAGGCGTATTTTTTTCAGGTTATTTTCCAGTTGCCCCAAGATCAACTTCAGAAATAATAAATCTCACAGACCTGTTAACCAACCCACACAGGCTATGCAGACCTCCAAGAACTGCTGCTGAGCCAGTTCCTCTTCTCTCTATCTATACTGACTAAAACTTGAACTGCAGGTAACTTTCAGTCAACTGCCAACAGTGAATAGATTAAATAGTTATCGCTGGCATAGACGTGAGTTGGCAGAAGCATAATTCTTTTTTGAGTAATGATCCGTATGTGGTTTCCAAACACGGGTGCGCATGCACGCCACATGCCGGAGCCGAAACTTCATAATATTATCCCTTGACCCGCACATGCATCATGCGTTGGCCATATGGCACGTCTGAGGTTTTAAGAGTCTGCTTTGATTGACAACTAAGAGTACTGCGTTTGCCTTTTACTGTACATAGTTTTTCTCTAGTTAGATAGTTGTCCGTTGGTTCATAGTAGTTAGTTAGGTTCTCCCTTGAACTTTATTCTTCTATTGGGGACTTCTCCTCCTCCCTGGCACCGGGACTATGCCCCTCAGGCCAGCTTCAAGAACTTTTCCTCGTGCTCTCACTCCTTTTCGGTGAGCAACGAACACGCTCATTGCCTTTACTGCCTGGGTGATGCCCACATAGTTTTCCACTGCTCCATCTGCTTCTTGTTTCCACTGCGGACCCGAGCAGCTTGAGAACTTTGCCTATATAATTTTCTAATGGAGGAGGCAATGCGCCCACGTGCACAACCTGATCCGGCTCCGACACAATCATTGGAGCAACATCCATCACCAGCGGTGAACACCTCACTGGATCCCTCACGTGCATCGCCTGCAGCACCGCCACACCCACCGAAGCCCCGCTGCATGCACAAGAAGCATAGGCACAAGGGCGGTTCTCCGAGAGGACCGTCTCAAAATGCAGCATTACCTCCCCAAGCTGTGATAGGTCGGGTGAGAAGTTGCACATCATGATGGAAGCTCCAGTTCCAAAGAGAGTGTGTACGGAGCACTGTTCCAAATGCTGTTGCTCACTGCCAGCTCCATCTTCCATTCTGGCCCTAGAGACTCCTACTTCACTCCCAGCACCAACTCCCCCGGGACCCTCATGTTAATTGCACTGAGTCCTGCACACTCCAGGCCATTTATCGCCCTTGACACCATCAGCAGAACTCATGTTGCTGTTTGTGGACACTTTGCCATGCTCTGGACCCCTGCCTGGCCCCAGACTCCCTTTTCCGGCCAATGAATCTCTTGTCCTCCACCATTCTCCACCAGCTCCGGTAGTGGACGAGCCACTTCTGCTCATTCACAATCCTCCCGCGCCATCTCTGGCACCATTGGTCCCACCAGCGCTGACGGCTCCTTCTCTCTTGGACCCTTCGAAGTTCAACTGGTTTTTCGACCTGGACACGGCCCTTTCCCTGGCCCGCTCCTACAGTCCAGACCCTTGACACTGGTCTTACCCTCTGGACTACGGTCCTGCATCTGACCCATGGTTCCATTACCTATGGGTGCTGTGGATGCATGGCGATCCCTAATCCTGACCTCCTGGGCCCCCTACCACCATCACGGTATGTATTGCCTGCACCGCTCATCTCCTTTCCTACTGCCACCTTCCAGGAGGAACCCCTGGGTGCTCCCACACCGTTGGCCCCAGCCGCACCATCTGAGCCACTGGTCCCTACAGGTGCTTCGTTGTCACTGGATGATGCCCTTATTCCACCTTCCCTCTCACCACCAGAGGACCACGCACAGTACCAGTCCCTGCTCCGTCACATGGCTGCTGCTCTGTCTCCTGCTGGAGAATGTTCAAGACTCCCCGCCAGGGCCAGTTCCTGGACATCTTTCAACCTCCCAGACCCTCTTGTACGGCCTTACCAATACATGACACCATCTTACAACCAGCCCAAATGGTTTGGCACACACCAGCATCCTGTGCCCCTACACTGACTTCCTTTTTACCCACTCACTCCCCAACTCTCTGTCCATGCCACCCCAAATGTGCCAGTCAGCAGCACTTCAAATCTGGCCCCCTGACCGTGCTGCCAAAAAACTAGATTTCCGGGCTGCAAAATTTATTCTCAGCAGGGTTACAGTTCCGCAATGCCAGCTACCAGGCTATTCTTGCTGAATACGGTTTCCTGTCCTAGTCCAAACTGGCAGACTTTCAGGACTCTCTTCCAGCAGCCAGGCAGCAAGAGTTCCAACATCTGTTAGACGAGGGCAAACTGGTAGCCAAAATGGCCCTCCAGGCTGTGGTTGATGCCATGAACACTGCATCTTGCTCCTTGGCATCCAGCGTGGTACTGTGCCCCAACTCTTGGGTCCAGTCTAGTGCATCTCCCAAAGAGGTCCAGACAACCCTTGTGGACCTCCCCTGCGAGGTGACAAAATGGACGAGTCCCATCACTCTCTTAAGGACTCCCGAATAACCATTCGTTTCCTGGACATTTATATTTTACCCCCCCCCCCCACACCGGCAACAACACCCATCCCTTCCGCCCTTGCCCATGGGTCACTTACCAGCCATACCCCCAGCGGCCACTTGATCCACCTCATCACTGCCCTGACTCCCAACGGTCTCGCCATTCTTCTTCTGCCGCCTCCTCCACCTCTCACTGACTGTCTAAACAACCCTTTTGACTCTTCCCTAGTGATCCATGAACCCTCCTTGGGCCTTCCAGCTACATCACAAATAATCTTCAGGGGCCGTCTTGCCTTCCTTGCCCACAACTGTGGCAGGATCCCTTCTGACTGTTGGGTGCTGGACATCATCCACCAGGGCTACATTGTCGAATTCCTTCCCTTTCCCTTCTCACTATCCACCTGGTGGCCGCCCTCCAGACCCTTCCCAAGACTCTGTTCTTCACTATGAAGGCACTGTCTTCCTCCAAAAGGGTACTCCTTCCCATCGGTGATCCTGGTCTCCAGTGCCTCAGAGCTGGGGTGCGGAGCCCATCTGGGCAATCTCAGCATGCAAGGTTGTTGGCAGCGAGATGATCTCTCCCTCTATGTAAACGTCTGAGAGCTCAGAGTGGTTCGCTTTGCCTGCCAGGGTTCCCAGCTCATCTGAGGAGCAGGGTGGTAAAGATACTGATGGACAACACCAATGTGATGTTTTACATCAACAAGCAAGGCGGAGCCTTGTCATCAGCCCTTTGCCAAGGAGCTCCTCCGGGGGTGGGGGGGAGTACTTCTCTGTGTAGCATGCCATTCATCTTGTGACTTCGCACCTCCCCAGGGCCAAGAATGTGTTGGCAGATCACTTCAGCAAGACTTTGTCTTGCAACGAGTGGTCACTCTGTCTGGAGGTGGTCAGCATGATCTTCCGGAGGTGGGGAACTCCCCAGATGGACTGCCTGCATCTGGTTTTGCTACAAAGGGGTGAAAGTGCCACTGCCGGCGATCATAACTGCCCATTCAACCAAGGTGCAAGCCTCATTGGCAACCTTCCTGGCCCAGGTACCGATTCAAGATATCTGCAGGGCCGCTACCTGGTTGGCCAGCCACATGTTTACGTCCCACTGTGCAATCACCCAGGAAACCCGGGACAGTGCTGGCTTTGGTAGAGCAGTGTTGCAAGCTGCACGCCTGTGAACTGTGATCCCACCTCTACGGTTACTGCTTGTGAGTCACCTAGAATGGAATTGATATGAGCAAGCACTTGAAGAAGAAAAAATGGTTACCTACCTTTTGTAACTGTTGCTCTTTGAGATATTTTGCTCATGTCCATTCCATTACCTTCTCTCCTACACCTCTGTTGGAGTTGCTGGCAAGAAGGAACTGAGAGGGCGTAGGGCCGGCAGCGCCTCATATACCAGTGCATGAGCATGGCACTCGAGAGGGCACCACAGCCGGCCCGACAAATACCACTAAGGCAAAAAATTCTGACAGCTGTGCACATGGGCACACACTCACTTAGAATGGAATGGACATGAGCAACACATCTTGAAGAACAAGTTACAAAAGATAGGTAACTATTTTTTTGTGTGCAGTAGTCCTTTCATGGAAAAATTTATCTCCAATTTGAGCCTGTAATTATCATTCCCCAGACATCCTCTTTTGTTTTAAAAACAACTTTAATCATTGTTATTACTTTGTCCTGATGAGTTTTTGACTTGAAAGATGTTTTCACCAGTAATTTGTTCAGGTAGTCCAGCTGAGGAGTTGTATTGCATTAATTGGCTTTCATATTTCTTCCCAAGCCAATTACTCAGAAGGTCATATTGTCCAGGTTAGCATATTGCACAGAGAACAAATGCAATAAGCTCACATACAAGAATACTGTATGTGACAAGAGTGGCAAGAAACTGTACATTTCTTATTGTAGAACTATCCAATATATACATAGCAGTTGTCTTTTGTTTTAATACCATAATGAAATGTTATTAAGTAATTAACATTTTTTCTACAGGAGAATATTAAAAAGTGAACCTCCGTATCCCCAAGAAATGAGTGCTTTAGCTAAAGATGTAATTCAGCGTCTTTTGATGAAAGATCCCAAGAAAAGGCTGGGCTGTGGTCCAGGTGGTGCTGATGAAATCAGACAACATCCCTTCTTTCAGGTGAAAGAAATAAAATTCTTCATAAATTATTCTTCTCTCCCTTCACCTCCTTTGGAAATCTGAATCAAACCAGTTCCCATTTTTCTATCATGAGCCCTGATTTAGCAATATAGCTTAGCAAGTACATAACTTTAACTGTATGAATAGTTGCATTGCACATGCTGAAGTGCCTTATTGAATCAATACCTTTACAATTACTTCAATATTTTAAATGTTATTGTTAAATAAAACAAAGGGACGCAGCTTGCAGTGTTGTAAAATAATCAAATTTCTTTGCTCCTAATATCTTAAATTATTAAAAATGAAAGACTGTTTAAAATCATTTTACTTTTCACTATTTATGCTGTCTGTTTTTTACATCTTCCTTAGCTTGGATAATCAAAATGGAAACTGGATTAATACATTGTATATATAGTCAAATTCAGATTTTAGTGCATTTGTGTTTGGCTTCCAAATACTGAAATAGAATGTTCTTGTGTAAAAACGGCTATACAACTGTTTCCCTTGGCATAAAAAAAACCAAAAACTTGGAAACATTCCTTTTAATCTTAAGCATAATCAAGAATTTTATTTTTAGAAAATTTCAATTTTAAACCAAATTTGAATTGTCAGTTATTCCTTTAAAATTAACTATTCTTTTAAAATAGGGGTAAATTTTAGTGCTGAGGAAAATCAGGGACTAATGGCACAAGTTAGTTTGGGAAAATATTATTTAAATTTTCCTTGAAAGCTCTATCTTGACTTTCAAATATCCAATATTAGTCACTTAAAACATCCAGTTCCTTCGTATTCCTTTGAATTTCCTGTTTAAATACTGAGAGTCCTGTGGCACCTTATAGACTAACAGACGTATTGGAGCATAAGCTTTCATGGGTGAATACCCACTTTGTCAGACGTCAGTTGTGTCTGACGAAGTGGGTATTTACCCACGAAAGCTTATGCTCCAATACGTCTGTTAGTCTATAAGGTGCCACAGAACTGTGTCGCTTTTTACAGATCCAGACTAACACAGCTACCCCCTCTGATGTTTAAATACTGTACAGGATAAATAAGCACTGACAAATAATTTTATGAAATCAGCTTCTGTTTTTCATTCTTTGGTGTTCATGTCTGAAGATACATTTTTCTGCAGTGAGTGTTGCACATTCCATTACACAAGTATTGAATGGAGCAGGAATTAACAGAGCAATTTTCTGTTAACATCTGCAATCATGGCCCCTAGTTCTGACAATATATTTGCATACAAGAATCCTCAGGTATGAATCTGTCACAGAACGCGATATAAAGGTTAGTTGTTAAGTGTTTCCATAGGCAAGAAAAGACACAACATTGGTTGTTTTGTTTTTGATCTGACTTATAAAATTGTGACTATTGTCTAATTTTTTTATTAGAAATGGAGAGAGAGATTTAAAAAAATGAAACACTATTTAGAATTCTATGGCTTGTTTTCACTCATGTTCTAGGAAACAGTTTGTGCCTAAACAGTAGGTATGTTCTTTTAAGGAAATTAAGTATAAGTTTGAGCAAACCTTTTCTTCTTTAAGCGATTGTACACAGATTCCATTCTTGGTATGCATATGTTTCATGCACACAAGATCCCATTCTTTTTTAATAGGAGTGGCCTTTAGGGCTGTGCCTGTGTCCTGAGAGCTGTGAGACCACCAGGAGAGCATAAGGGATGGATTAGCCTCAACGACCTCAATCCCTTCTTGCCACCCATGGCTGTGAGACTGAAACTTATGGTGCCCATGTCTTTTCAACCTGCAAGAAATGTATTAGTTATGGTGGTTCTACTTCCTATTCAGCAGTTGTAGGTGCATCCATTCTTTTTTTTTTTTTTAAATGAATTTAGATAGAAGTTCCTGTAGAAACATTGATAGGGTTTCTGTCCCCTCCCCCTCAGTACAGGGTTAAACTCCCATCCCCACTCCATACCTGAGGCCAAAATGACCAAAGACTGACGTCCAGGAATCAAGATCTGCCCCTCCTGTGACACAGCAATGCCCATCAGCTATGCTCATGCAAACTGCCCTCCATACTTAGTTGAGGGGCAGCTGCCTGAATGCTGTTTGGTGTACAAGACGTTCTCAAATTGCACCCTGAAAGCTAGATATGGCAGAAGATACATCTCCTTGAGACCGTGATGCAAATGTTGTCATACCTAGGCAAGCCTGCTGTGAGACCACATCCTCCTGGCCAGTCTCACTTCTCCAATGCCCTGTGAGCATTGTTGGACCCAGGCAAACCTGCTGACAGACCACATCCTGCTGGCCAGTCTTACTCCTCCAGTGCCCCTGTGAGCCTCAATGTCACACTGAGCTTGAAGGACACTTACAAATCTTGCTTTCTCAGGTGATTGCAGCAGACCATCCTTACCAGAATACAACCAACCCCTCCAAAGATGGCCCAGTGGTACATGGACAGTCAGTCCAGGGAGGAGTCCATAAGAGGCAATCGCATGTCACCAGGCTCCTCTAGAGAACCACCAAGCTGGTGTCCATCCATGTGCCTACTTCTTCGTCAGTACCCCACCAACCCAGGACCGACTGGGCCACTTGGGCGTAAACCCCTGCATTAGGAAAATGGCCACCTCAACTATCTCTAAACCAAAGTCGGCCTTGCTCAAACTGCTGCTACAGTTGGCACCGTCTCAACAACCCTTAGTAGAAGAAGAACAAGCGCTCAGTGGGGATGAACACCAGCAGCCACTGGCTATCCCTGCTCCTCATCCCCAGACAAAGCAACTGATCTACCATCCATACACTCTCTGAACAAGTTGAATGTTTCACAGGATTTGCTGAGGAGGCTAGTGGATACTCTCAATATTTCGCTCGAGATCATGTAAGAGAAGCAGCACAAACTATTAAACATTCTTCTGCCTCTCAATTGGTAGAATGGCCCTACTGATGAATGAGCTTAAGTTATATGGTACACACTTGCATCAATGCCCACTGCCTCCAGAAGGTCAGATAGAACATAAAAGGTTCTGGTGAAGAGATTTAGAGTATGTCTTTCCAGCACTGCATCCTGGATTCCTGCAAGCTGCATGGGAGGCCATAATGACAAACTAGGGTCTCCCCTACCCTGAGAAAGGGATCGAAAGAAGCTGGACCTTGTGGGACAGAAGGTGTACTGCTCTGAGAATCTTCAACTCAGAGTTACTAGCTATCAGGTGCTCCCAGCAAAGTATGACTTTTTTTGCCACGAGCAGGCTCCCCAGTGGATATTAAGAGGAACTAAGATCCAACATAACAAAAGAACAGTTCACCTCCAGAACAGTGCTCCAGACAGCCCTGGATGTGTCAGAAACTGCCACTAAAATGGTTCTGACAATGAAGTGGTCCCCCTAGCTGCAGCATCCCTTGCGAGGTCCAAGTTACCAGAGAGGACTTGCCATTTCTAGGAAATGACCTCTTCACAGCAGCATGGGGATGAAGCTCTGCGCCCTTCTAACAGATTGGAGAGCAACCTCCATTCACTGGGGCTGTACGTTCCAGCTCCTAAGTGTAAGAAGCACCACAGCAGCCTCAGTCTTCATTCAGAAACAGGCCCCAGCAGCATTTCCAACAACATCCCTCAGAACCACTGAGGAAGCTCCAACATTTCCATCAATGGCACTTTTCAACTACCTCCTTGATAACCTTGCAGCAGGGGCCGGTGCCCCGCAAACAGTTTTGATGGGACAATCGAGAGCTCAGCTGGATCATCTTTGAATCCATCCCCTATTTTTCTGTTAGGCAGCTGCCTCTGTTATTTCAAAGAAACTTGGTCTGGGATTACTGTGGACCGGTGGCTCCTTGAGATCATAAACAAGGAGTATCCCATCTAATTTCATACTGTTCCAACCTCCTCTCCTCCCTCCCAGTCCGTCTTTAGGGACCCAGCTCATGAGTCACAAATACAAGAAGAAGTCAACTTCCTATTGCATTTGAGAGCAGTAGAGGAGGTTTATTAAGCTGTCTGGAGTGGCTCACGAGCATGACTACCAACCTCAGGGCAGACTGCAAAGAAGCAGGGCACAAGCCCCAACCAGTTTGAGTTCTAAACTTAGATTTCACCAACCAGGTATCAAGTGTGAATTCCTCAAGCACTATAACAGCCTTAATATGGAGTCACAGACAGTTCCTTTGGGCACTCCAGTCTGTGTTACCACCCAGGCAAGCTTGCCTTTGTAATAGATAGTTCCTTGCACCAAAGATCACAGCAATATTCAGATTACTCTCACAGCCAGAAGACCAGTCACTTACCTCCGATCAATTACACCTTAGATCTTTTACCCAAGACAGT
The DNA here is from genome assembly GCF_020497125.1 of Mauremys mutica. Classification (NCBI taxonomy): domain Eukaryota; kingdom Metazoa; phylum Chordata; order Testudines; family Geoemydidae; genus Mauremys; species Mauremys mutica. The sequence continues at coordinate 31,311,148 of NC_059075.1, forward strand.
GCTTGTAGCTAGTCCTATAGTAAATTAACTACAGATTTCTTAATTACGAAAAAAAATATTTACAAGATTAAAGGTAAACATACACACACAAATGAGTTACAGTCTTAAGTTCCAAAAGATAATAGAGACTTTGATAATAATCAAGCTCTATATGTCCTTTAGGGCTAACCCAGGCCAAGCACTAGGGAACTCTTACTTATGCTTAGAAATCTTTGCCCTTCAGAGTTCAAGCAGTATTGACATAACAATTTCTTCTTGACAAGGATTTTTATTCCCTCAGAGTTCAAGCTGATGGGATGAGTGCTTGTGAACATCTCTTCTTCTTGGGTGTGGGGAAAGCAATCAACAAAATATTTTGTCCACTGATGTTCCACAGTGATGTCTGTGGTCCTTCTTTTGTTGGGCAGGAGATGACACTGTGACGTTATTGACATGAACTGTGACCATATAGATCATTGTGGCAACCAAGGTCTTATAGTTGCACCAAATCTTGTACAAAGGAGGTCAAGTAAGGGGGAGTGAGGGATAGCTTAGTGGTTTGAGCATTGGCCTGCTAAACCCAGGGTTGTGAGTTCAATCCTTGAGGGGGCCACTTAGGGATCTGGGACAAAAATCAGTACTTGGTCCTGCTAGTGAAGGCAGGGGGCTGGACTCAATGACCTTTCAAAGTCCCTTCCAGTTGTAGGAGATAGGGATATGTCTATGGAAAGGCTATAATTTGCTGGTTATGATTATGCTATCTGTATGTGTGTATCATTTTTGTATTTGAAGTTATAAATATTGGCTATGTATTTGTATCTCAATGTATATGATTCTAAGTAGCATCAGTGAAGCATTTGGTCAGCTTCTTGAGAAAGGACTATTCTCAGTAAGTGCCCAATCAAGAAACACTTAACTGACAGTTATCTTTGGGAGATGCCAATCCACATCTGAGCTTTCCTGGGAACATTTAAACTAACAAGTAAACAATGGCATCGGCCTGCAAAAAGCTGAATCATTTATGGACATGTGACTTGCCCAGGTGGCTACAAACTCCATCTTGTTGCTGTGACTTTGCACAGAAGAACAAAGGGGATGAGGATGAGATTTACCTATATTCAGTTTCATATTGTATTAGGCTTAGACTTGCATGTTTTGTTTTATTTTGCTTGGTAACTTACTTTCTTCTGTCTGTTATTACTTGGAACCACTTAAATACTACTTTTTATATTTAATAAAATCACTTTTGCCTACTAATTAACCCAGAGTAAGTAATTAATACCTAGGGGAGCAAACAGCTGTGCATATCTATCAGTGTTATAGAGGGCAGACAATTTATGAGTTTATCCTGTATAAGCTTTATACAAAGTAAAATGAATTAATTTGGGGTTTAGGCTCCGAGACAGACTGAATCCTGGGTGCTGGGAAAGTCCCTGTTAACTGAGAAACCCCTGGGCTAAGTGAATCTTAGTTTCTGTGCACTGCAGGGGAGCATGGCCCAACCTCTTGGTCTGTGCTGTAGCTGACTGGAGTGTCTAACTGAGCAAGATGGGAGTGGAGGAAAGCCTTCTCTGGCAGGGGGGTTGGCTCTCAGTGGTATCCTAGCACATCTAGTGTCAGTCTTGAGGGAGTTTGTGACTGAACCCGTCACAGATACCTCTTCTGGAGAACTAGTATTTCACACTTGGTAATGAATCTCTCTTTACTGGGGAGGTTTAGAGTTTCAGAGCAAACGTTTGATACTACTTTTATAACATGGGCTGTTGGATTAGTGCATGCAGCAACTCACAAGCATTTCATAAAGTCTAAACACTAAACATATTTTTATAAATCTAATACCTATTTTAACAAGACTAACACACAGGGTGAGCCAGACTGGTTTCCAGCTATATTGTATCAGGGGGTAACATCTGAAGAAGTGAGGTTTTTTACCCATGAAAGCTTATGCCCAAATAAATCTGTTAGTCTTTAAGGTGCCACCGGACTCCTTGTTGTTTTTGCAGCTATATAGTGTCAGTGTACAGTTGAGCCCTAGGGGCCTTGGCATGAGCTGGTACCTGGTCTGCCAGTGTCACACCTCGAGGATTCAGAGGGAAGGCTTCTACTCCCACTATTACTTGATCACAATGAAGAGATGTGGGTGGAGACCCATTCTAGACCTTAGACATCTCAATGCCTTCATTTGTCATTTCAAGTTCAGGATGGTCACCTAGTCTCTATCATCCCCTCACTGGATCCCATGGACTTGTTCATGGCTCTTCGACTGCATGATGCCTACTTCCACAGCTCAATACTTCTAGCACACAGAAAATTTCTACAGTTATCAGTAGGGACATCCAGGATGGATTGATTTAAATCAGGATTGATTTAAATCACTAAGTAGAAAGCCTTGATTTAAATAACCTATTTTAATCAAATTTTTCATTTATTCTTTTTATTTCCTAAAGAAAGGTGCATTCTTATTAGTTAAGACCATTAAAATGCATTGGTTTACAAGTAAATAGAACCTTTTACACTAGGTTTGATGCATCTTTTTTCTGCCTAGGAAAGTACACTATAATGATATACAGTTATTTAAGGAATTGTATAGCTTAATATTTTCAGATTCTTATTAATTGTATATTTTAATATGTTAGAAAATTGTGAATGATATATTGCTTAGTGAATTAACTTTTTGCTTATGATTTGTGTCAAACTGCATTAGGATGGTAAGTGGAATTTAATTAAACACACAAAACAGGATAGAATTTTTTTCATTAAACAAAACAATCTTAAATATTTGATGAGATGTTTATGTATCCAAAATTTATTTCACATTTGCAACTAAATGATTTATTAAACAGGGATTAACTGTAGTCAATAAATTTAACTGATTATTTCAGGTCACCCTGAAAATATCTTCAAATATGCCTAGGTGAAAGTGACAGGAGCGGTAAGTTCCTAGTTTCACCTAAGTCTCTTGAAAATGAGAAAGTTACTTAGGCTAACCTGTTGGGCCATATTTATAAAGCTTGACCTCAAAAGTAAGAATAGGGGGAAAATACCTTTCTTTATATAGAAAAGCAGTCTTTAACTCAAACATTTTGATAGAAGGGCTGTGGGTTCAGCATATTTATTTTTTTATTTAAATGTTTTTTAACTTTTGGCCTTAACATATGTTCTAGTACATTCAGATTTCATTTTAAACAGGTTTATTTTTAAAAAAGAAAAAAATGTAGCTTAAATAACAAAATAAAAAATAAGATTTAAATTTTAAAAAAATCTTTTTTTCTTCCAAAAAACCACACATTTTTAATCCACCCTGGAGGCATCTCACTATCTGTACAGTAGTCCTACCTTTTGGTCTTTCCACTATCTCAAGGATATTACCAAGTTCCTCACTGTGGTGGCAGCACACCTAAGACGACAAGGAGTCCAGGTTTACCTGTACGTAGACAAATGGCTGATATGAAGCTCTTCTCCATAGCAAGTCAAAGTGTCTAGTCAAGACCTCAGACCTCTTCATCTCTGTGGACCTGAAGGTCAGCAAAGACAAATCCACACGGACCCCAGCATAAAGCATCGAATTTTGTAGGAGCAGTGTTAGATACCAAATTGTTGAAGGCATACATACTGCAACAGATTCTAATGACAGACACCATATGGCAGCTTCATGTGCAAACACTATTACAACCAATAAAAACTATCCAAAGCTGCTTAGGCACATGTCAGTGTGTATGTACATGTCACAGTGCCAGATTTCACCTTTGTTCACTCCAGAAGTGGTTGAAATCAGTGTACACAACAGACAGCATAACAAGATGATCTCCCTTCCCAAGGAAAACTTGGTATTAGACTGGTAGATGCAACTGGAGGATTATGGAGGATAGGTCTATCAATGGCTATAACCAAGATGGTCTGGGATGCAACCCTGTGTTCTAAGTGTCCCTAAATCCCAACAGCTGGAAGCTGAGACTGGATTACAGGGAAGGATCACTTAATGATTATCCTGTTCTGTTCATTCCCTCTGAATCACCTGTCACTGTCAGAAGACAGAATACTGGGCTAGATGGACCATTGGTCTGCCCCAGTATGGACTATCCTTATGTTCTTATGGGGTGTGAATTTGTGACTCTAGCCTGCCACAGACTGTCCATATGGGCCCTGCTGATGCACATTAATAGTTAATGTACTTAGTTTAGTCCTGTTTCAAAGAGGTACATTAAGACTCAAGTACTGTATTAGTACAGCACTACTTAGACAGAAGCAGCAAAGAATCCTGTGGCACCTTATAGACTAACAGACGTTTTGCAGCATGAGCTTTCGTGGGTGAATACCCACTTCTTCGGCCCCATGAAAGCTCATGCTGCAAAACGTCTGTTAGTCTATAAGGTGCCACAGGATTCTTTGCTGCTTCTACAGAACCAGACTAACACGGCTACCCCTCTGATACTTAGACAGAAGTGCCAAAAATTGTCAGAAAAATTACTTTTAAAATTCTCATTATTTCTTTCCTTAATTTGGAGGGGGTGTTCCAGGTTATTCCTTATGCTTCTGCTGCTTCTTCCTTACCCCAAAGGCTTGTAGTATGCAGATATGTACTTTCAGCTGAGGTCTGAGCACAGCTACTTTTAATGTCTGTTAATGCTACGCTTTGGTTGAATGGACTGTTACTCAAGAACCTCACATAAAATTCCCTGCCTCGGGGATCCAGACTTACAGAACTCCTATCCCCTGCAAAACAGCTTGTTTTGTTGCCACTGTTTGTTTATTAATTTAATGTGTTATTTAATTTGTATTACGGTATCACCTAGTAGCCCCAACTGTCCGCTTCCAGGGTGCAGCACAGTGTCAGAACAGGTAGGGACTAGCCTGTCTTAGAGGAGCAGCACCGCCGACGGGACTTTAATGGCCCATTTGGCAGTGCTGACCAGAGCCACCACGACCCAGTGCCTTATATTCCACAACTCAGAATTTGAAAACCACTGATCTAGGGTGAGGTTTGCTAAGTCACTTGTAAGGGTCTCAGTATTTGTGATGTTGCGCAAATGAAAGCAAATCTTGTATTGCTGAGTCCCTCCTGGAGATCACAGTGTCATAACTCTCCATAAGACATGGAGCTCAACAAGTGTGGTGAAGAAGAGCAGTGGTGAGAAAGTTTTGTCAGAAATTATTTTGAGCAGGAGAGAAGGGGGGAAACAGATCATGTATAAAACACAAATTATATATCCAGTAATGTTTAATCATTAATTCAAAGCAGAATGTTGTGAATGAACTAAAGTTGTTGCTATTTATTGGCTATTCACTGAAATGATTATGGTGAATCTCATTATAGATTTTGGTGGGTAATCATCCACAGAACCACCTTTTCAGAAGGCACAAGTTACCCTGGTGTAATCTTTGACTATTATTTCCTTTTCTGCTGCATCTGCACCCAACATATCTAGTATCTTGTAAAAGTGTATCGATTGTCTTTTTCATATACCTCAAATCTGCTCTTTTTTCACTGTTCTCACCGTTAAAGTCTTTATATGCTGGTCATCTCCAGTGTTAGTTACTATATGTTTCTGTTGCCTGGTCTCTTATCCTCCCCAATCTATCCAAACTGAAACTTTGAAAGTCATTGTCCTACTATCACATGTTATAGAAACATAGTAAATTAAGTGTGGTTTCATTCTATAGCATTCCTTATCTGTGTATTTTATTATCTTTATTATTATTTATTGTGAACAAATCCTGTCCAGAATATAATGTGGGTGCGCAAAGTAGATTTTTTTTTTCTGTTTCACAGCTTCTCTTCTCATTCATTACTAATGGGCTAATTTCCTCCCTCTCTGGAATTTGGAGGCAGTCCACATTTGTTGCTGGAGACTCTGTGACTAAACTCCATCCTTCAGCCCACCAGGCCACCAGATTTTCTGCATCCAGCAGTAGAACAAGTTGGCGGTTCCGCTTTTCACAATCATTTTTGTTTTCAAACCTTTTGTTTTATTCATTTTCATGCAGTTGCAATTTATAATCATTCTCCTCATCATCTGGACTGGATAAATAGCAACATGGTGGTTTCAACCATCTCGATCAGCTGCAGTAGCTCCCTGCTGGACTCCTCTTCCCCCACTCAGGCATAGTAGAGCTCTCCTGCAAACACCTAGCTTAAATATAAGCAGTGCTCCCTAAGTGAGGCAGCATTTACAGGCTCTACAAAGAGTGAATTATGCCTTATCTGTTCCTACCCAGCTGGGGCTCAGAAAAAGACCAGTATGTCTGGTCCCCACCCTCCCCCAAGGAACCAGGACTCCAATGCAGAAGAGCTCAATTGGATTTCCTGAGCTTTTGTGGAGAGAGTCTAAGGATGAGAAGGAAACTATCCAGCCAGATCTGGGGGGATAAGTCCTGCAACAGACCTGGACTGGCAAGGGAAAACCCCTGAAAGGATCCATAGTCCTCCCCAAGCTGCCTCCTCACCACTGTCACAAGATACTGAAGTGGGTCTCTAGCTTCCTGGGGAAAGAAACATGGCTTCTACACAGCTCCCATTCCTTCCACTATGAATCAGGGAATTCTCATGATGCGTTGGTGGGGGGTGTGCGTGTGGAGGTGGGGGGTTGAGTCTTGCAAGCCCCAGAGACTCTGAATCCTAAAAAGGCAAAAGCAAGTGTGTCCTTTAAAAAGTAGTGATTACTATTGTTAAGGAACAAGTGTGGTGAAAATCAGGGGTTAAACTTCTTGTCCTGTGCCTTCTTCCCCCCCCAAGGGAGTGTTTGCTGTAGCTTTTCTCCCACACGGGGGCTCTCATATTTGGCAGCTGGTATCAAGCAGAGTGCCCCAGGAGTCAGTCCTGGGGCCAGTTTTGTTCAACATCTTCATTAATGATCCGGATGATGGGATGGATTGCATCCTCAGCAAGTTCGTGGATGACAAGTTTGACTTACCTGGCCGTCCTCAGGGGGGCAAATCGACCGCCGCAGCTTCCCCGTCAAGTCTTCTTACTCTTTCTGCCGAGGTGGAGTACGGGTGTTGATTCAGGGATTGATTTATCTCATCTAGATGAGACATGATAAATCGATCCCCGATAGATCGATTACTACCGCTGATCTGGCGGGTAGTGTACACGTGGCCTATTAGGCCACATCTGGAGTATTGCGTCCAGTTTTGGTCCCCCCAGTACAGAAAGGATGTAGACAAATTTGAGAGAGTCCAGTGGAGGGCAACGAAAATTATTAGGGAGCTAGAGGACATGACTTATGAGGAGAGGCTGAGGGAACTGGGATTATTCAGTCTGCTGAAGAGAAGAGTGAGGGGGAGATTTAATAGCAGCCTTCTGCTACCTGAAGGGGGTTCCAAAGAGGATGGATCTAGGGTGTTCTCAGTGGTGGCAGATGACAGAACAAGAAGCAATAGTCTCAAGTTGGGAGGAGGTCTGGGTTGGATATTAGGAAAAACTATTTCATTAGGAGTGTGGTGAAGCACTGGAATGGACTGTCTAGGGAGGTGGTAGAATCTCCATCTTTGGAGGTTTTTAAGGCCTGGCTTGACAAAGCCCTGGCTGGGATGATTTGGTTGGTCCTGCTTTGAGTAAGGGGTTGGACTAGATGATGACCTGAGGTCTCTTCCAACCCTAATCTTCTTTGATTCATAATTAGGGCCCTACCAAATTCACGGCCATGAAAAATGCATCATGGACTGTGAAACCTGGCCTCCCCCCTCCTGCGAAATCTGGTCTTTTGTATGCCTTTACCCTACACGATACAGTTTTCAGAGGGAGACCAGCATTTCTCAGATTGGGAATCCTGACCCAAAAGGGAGTTGCAGTGGGGGTATTGCCACCCTTCTGCGCTGTCTTCAGAGCTGGGTGTGTGGAGAGCGGCAGCTGTTGGCCAAACGCCCAGCTCTGAAGGCAACTCCCAGCCAGGAGCAGTGCAGAAGTAAGGGTGGCAATACCATGCCAGCAGCACTGAAAAAGTAAGGGTAGCAGTACACAACGCCCCCTACAACCTTGCAACCTCTCCCCTCCCCCCCAAACTCATTTTTGAGTCAGGACCCCTACACTTACAGCATTGTGAAATTTCAGATTTAAATACCTGAAATCAATGATTTTTAAATTGACAAATGGCACGTGACGTTGGTATGGCCCTACTCATAGTGCTCTGTATCATGCACATGGCCCTTCCCCATCCCAGCATGTGTGGACCTCCAGAAAAAGCCTGTATCCTTCTGTGCAGCTCTGCCTCAGGCTGCAGCCTAATGAGTTTGGGAACCCTCACCCTGCCAGGGAAAGGAGCTCAGGTTTCAGGCAACAGCAGAATGGGAATTGGGCCTTCTGATCATCAGCCATAAATCCTTGCTCTACCAGGGAAAGGAGTTCATAGTCTAAAAAGTTGACAAGGGTCTCTGTATCCCTCCAGCCCCGCTCTACAGCCAGGGGCCACATTAAAACCCTAAGAGCACTTCAGCCATTCTGTGACCAGAAAATGAGGATTCCACTCACTATGATACTGCACCATTGTGGGATTGCAGCGGGGTAAGTGAGAAATCCCTTTCCATGTTCAAAATGATCCTGATTTACCAAACAAAGCCCTGAGTGGTGGTAGGTTGCTCCTACAGTGTTTATTTGGGTGCTAACCAGCCTGCTGGAGCAGACAGGCAGCATTTGAGGCTTTTGGGGGCAATCTAGTGAGCCACTTCTACAATCGAGCTATGTACACCAGTATCCCTCCGAAGTTGTGTGGACCCCATGCCAGGATGAATAATAGACTACCTCCCCCTGTACACAGCCAAGGGAAAAAGTACTATACATGCAACATCAGGGAAAAAAGCCCAAACAAAACACAGGACTTTTTCCAGACAGAATGTCAGTCAGTGGCTTGCAAGGAACTAATTAATATTAGTGAACTATCTTCCATTTCAAGCATTATTAGATATATGGTTTCCTACTGATGCCTCTTTTGAGGGCATCATGAGATTCAAAAGAGCACATCTGATTAAACCAAATGTTAAAACAAAATTTGTATATAAAAACAAATTTTGTAAATATGGGGAGCCTAAAGGTGGTACAGCAGAAGTTCCCCCAGTGAAAGACAGAGTCACAACTTCAGAAGGGAAATTCCTTCCAAAAGGCCCTAGACCATAAGAGTGATGATTCACTGCACAGCAATTTCTAAGCCTGACTATAGCCATTCAGACCAAAGGTCTTTAATATATTTAGTGAGGAAATTCTGTTTTTGAAAAACAAGTAACTCATTGTCTAGGAGTGTGAACCTTGCTGGGACCCAGGTTCTGTCTTGGTCAAACCCTTGATGTGATTTGTGACAAAGAAGGAATTCTAACTTGTTGGTTACAAGGAAGTGATGTTATGCCCATGAATGGCCATCACACATCCTAAATGAATACCTTGTACATCTGGACTTAGACGTAAGGAGCTTTTTGGGGAAACATTAGAGAGATTAGTCGCTGAGATTATAGAGAGTCTTCAACCCTTGCAGTCAAAGCTATCATAGCCATTCATTGGTTGCTACCAACACCAAGGGGGGGGGGGGGAATCTGGAGCAGAAGCTTCAAAGGGAAGCCAGATTAATTTTCCTCTAAACCAAAAAAATCCTCAGCATGCCAGATAAAAAGAACCTTTGTGTCTGGAACCTCACAATTCCTGTGCAAGAGTCTTCCTTCTGATCCTCTCTCTACGCAGAGTCTTAAGTGTCTGGTGGTAGTCACAGCAAGGCACAGGTCTCACATTACACACTATACTCATGCATAAACAACATGCAAGCCCAAGTCAGCTATCTTGGACCAGTCTTGGGTTTTTAATGGCAGTGTAGACATACCGCCAGAGGTGAAAACAGAGCTGGTTCTTGCTGTAATTTTAACAAAAAGATACAGATTTGCAAAGAACCAAAACTTTATTGCATCAGTCATTTCCTGAAGGCTCATCCAAAGGCTAGGATTGCTAGTGCCATACATCAACTTCATCCCCTGAGTGGATTTCTCAAAATGCACCTACTGAAATTCCTTCTGGGGACATAGAACCATGCACTTGATGCAGTGCAAATTAGGTATCATTTTCAGATCCAAATTATCCTTTGTGGGCAGGTAAGTACAAACAACATGCTGAAAGCCAACCCTAATTTCATTGTAGACCCTTGCATACTCACTATGGAAGCAAGTATACTTGGAAGACAAATTTCTAAAATCTCATAATACACATCCTTTAAATTCATTACAACATCTCTATCGGTGTGTCTTAAAAAAACAACAAACATGGCAATATAGGATAGAACAAGTGGTCTGTTGAGTCCAGTATCCAGTGACTGATAGCTGAATCAATTGAAGATGCAAGATACCACATAGTGGGCAATTATGGTACTTGCAGAGGAAGCATCCCACCTCATTAGAGGTTGGCTTATGATTAAAGGTTTGTATACCTTCCAAAACCAGGGAATAACCAGAGGTCTGTGCCAATAGATTATTTTTGGCCCAGGACATTTTTTCTATCTTTGAAGACAATTCACATAAAGGACACAGAAAAGAGGAAAAGGGAGAGTTGTGGTGGTCTTCCTAGTGCTCCACTGACCCAGAAAGCACTTTAAACTTTCCAGATAACCAAAGACTTCATGTTTTTCATGCAGAAAACACAAGACTTTTTTTGTAGCAGTGACTCCATTCATACTGGTCACAGTTAACAGAATGAGCGTTGGAAGACAAGTGTAGTTCACCATGAATTGTCCATTAACTTCTGATTGTTTGGTATCCACACATAACTCAACCAGGATATTTCATCATTAATCTGGTCATATTTACATTTCTGGTGCAAGGGGAAATGGCAGACTCTTTGGGGCAGTGCTCAGCACAACGTGGCTTTGATTTCTAGATGCTATTGTAATACAAATAAACACAACGTTCTGGTGATCTCAGTTACGCTAGTGTTTCTCCAGGAGGTTTGGTTGGAGTCCAACAATCAAGCATCTTAAATGTGTGGTTACCAGCCATAGTCGTATTTTGTAGACAGGCACATCAGATTCTCTTTTTGAGTATCTGGTGCCCAGTTTAATCACAATGACAAATTAAAGAAGCCTGAGGCTGGTCTTTCTTGTTGCCATTACCTCTGAAAAGCAAGTTTTGAAATTAGTTCCCATATATGTACAAGAACCCCACTGCTTTTGTCATTAGGAAAAAGATTATTCTTATAACTTCAGATACCTTTCTGTTTAAAGTAAGTTCATCTTTTCACAATTCTGGGGAAATAGTTCTCCCATCATTTTGTTCTAACCCTTGGAAGGTTGTGGCATAAATGGGTATTCCTACAGCCCTAAAGATATATCTCAAGGATATGGCGTACATATGTCAATTGTATCCTGTCCATTTCATTCTGTCCAAAATGCCAAGGCCTTACATCCTCAAGGTTGCTGCAGGCAAGATATAAAATCCATGCACTAATTGGTGTATTAGGCATTTGGAAAACTATTCACAGAAGCCCCTAGAGGAAGGCTGAAGAAGATTTGCAGAGTAAATTTTAATTTCTCTTCAAAGATGTCTTTTAATAGGAAGGTGCTACTGAATTGGTTCCCACATAACTCCTTAGTTTATGAAGTCCTTGCCTGTTGTTTAATTATTATAGTATATCTGCCCTCCTGAGCCCCCACCCCCCCACACACACACTTCTGGAATTTACTGCTCACTACTTCCTAGAAGTAATGGATGAGGAGAAAAGCTGTGCAATAGAATGAGAAATTTCTTCCTTAATAATTTTTTTTCTGTTAGCAGCTTATCTCTGAATTCAACCCACCCTGGTAGTCTGGTAAATGATCAGAGTATAAATTGAAATTTTCTCTAAAGGGAGACTTAGACATATATTGTATTGAGGCCAATTTAATACATTATATCATGTTGTCTTAGTGCTAATAATGGGTTTCTGGACTGTTTCTGCAGCTGTGGAAGAAGCGTTCTGGTGGCCTGAGCTGAAGGGTGGATCTTAATTTTGGGCCTTCTAGCAACAACATCGGACCATCTCCAAATTCCACAGGTGTGGGGGTGGAGGGTGGGGCATTAGTCCATTAGTAATGAATTCAGAGAGAAGCTGCTAACAGAAAATTATCAGGTAAGAAATTTCCCTTTCAATGTGTCATAACTGAGTGAAATCAGAACCATTTTCACTGGAAGACTCAGGTGCCTTTTCTCATTGTGCATTATTTCCTTGCCATATTTCAATTTGCCATTTTTTGCATTAGGCTATAGATTTGTTCAAAACAATGGTGCGGGAATTATTTTTATAACTGATGGATGTTTACTTTTTTCAAACATTGTGTGGACAGATCCCTGCTCTAAGTGAAGTATTCATTCTCAGCACACAATCAGACTTTTTTTTTTTTTTGAGAGCAGTGTCCATATGACTATGCACAAATGCTGCTTATTCTTCTGCCTCCAACTTGAGGAATATATAAGGGGATGTAGCCTCAACAGTTCTTCCTGACTTCTATAGGCAGTGAACAGGGGCTGTTTCAATTTGGAAATATTAATCTCTCCTTTTAATATGTCTGTCTTGTTAAATTTACATTTTGATTCAAAGTTCATTTGTTATTTCTGGTTTAGAAAATAAACTGGAACGATTTAGCTGCCAAAAAAATACCAGCTCCGTTTAAACCAGTAATCCGGGATGAGTTGGATGTTAGTAACTTTGCAGAGGAGTTTACAGAAATGGATCCCACATACTCTCCTGCAGCCACACCACAGACTTCAGAGAGAATATTTCAGGTAATTATAGACTATTACAACTCTCTTAAAATATACATTTCCCACATGTATGGCCAGATTTTGTCCTTGCCATGTGTGTTTGTGATTGCTATTGAAGTTATTGGGAGTTGAATACAGAATCAATGGTCAGAATTGGATCATAAATGTAGTTTTAACATATAAATTATGCTATGTTACACCTTTTATAGAAATCTTCCTTGAGGATAGAAATTGTGACTTATTAGTAAAATTGATAGTTTAATAAACAGCCAGTGTTACACTCTTGTATACTTATTATTATATAATACATGTTTCTCACTTAAACACTGTGTTAGATTTTATTAGTATTATTTTTGTGCCCAATTCTACCCCTAGGAAGTGAATGTCAAATCTCTTGTTGATTTCAGTGGGACAGGATCAGGTCTATTATATAAGGAAATATCTTTGCTACCAGATTCTTTTAACCAAATACAGAAGCAAATTAATCTATTTGATAACAGGAATGCTGGTTTTGTCTGATTATTCATATGTACAAATTAGGGCTGTCGATTAATCACAGTTAAGTCACATGATTAGCTAAAAAAAATGAATCACGAATAATCACAGGTTTAATCGAGAATACCAATTGAAATTTATTAAATATTTTGGATGTTTTTCTGCATTTTCATATATATCTTGTATTCTGTGTTGTAACTGAAATCAAAGTATATATTTTGATTACAAATATTTGCACTGTAAAAATGATAAACTAAAGAAATAGTATTTTTCAATTCATCTCAGAAAAGTACTGTAGTGCAATCTCTTTGTCCTGAAAGTGCAACTTACAAACGGAATGTTTTTTGTTACATAACTGCACTCAAAAACAAAACAATGTAAACTTCAGAACCTACAAGTCCATTCAGCCCTACTTCTTTTTCAGCCAATCTCTACGACAAACAAATTTGTTTACATTTACAGGAGATAATGCTGTCCTCTTCTTATTTACAATGTCATCAGAAAGTGAGAACAGATATTTGCATAGCATTTTTGTAGCCAGCATGGCAAGGTATTTATGTGCCAGATATGCTAACCATTCGTATGCCCCTTCATGCTTCAGCCACCATTCCAGAGGACATGCTTCCGTACTGATGACGCTCATTAAAAAAAAGAATGAGTTAATTAAATTTCTGACTCAACTCCTTGGGGAGAATTGTACGTCCCCTGCTCTGGTTTACCCATATTCTGCCATATATTTCATGTTATGGCCGTCTTGGATGATGACCCAGTACATGTTGTTGTTCATTTTAAGAACACTTTCACTGCAGATTTGACAAAATGCAAAGAAGGTACCAATGTGAGATTTGTAAAGATAGCTTCAGCACTCAACCCAAGATTTAAGAATCTGAAGTGCCTTCCAAATCTGAGAGGGACAAGGTGTAGAGCATACTTTCAGAAGTCTTAAAAGAGCAACACTCCGATGCGAAAACTATAGAACCCGAACCACCAAAAAAGAAAATCAATCTTCTGCTGCTGGCATCTGACTCATGATTAAAATGAACATGCGTCGGTTCGTACTGCTTTGGATGGTTTTCGAGCAGAACCCATCATCAGCATGGATGCGTGTCCTCTGGAATAGTGGTTGAAACATGAAGGGACATGTGAATCTTCAGCGCATCTGGCATGTAAATATCTTACAACGCCAGCTACAATAGTGCCATGAGAATGCCTATTCTCACTTTCAGGTGACATTGTAAACAAGAAGCGGGCAGCATTATCTCCTGTAAATGTAAACAAACTTGTTTGTCTGAGCGATTGGCTGAACAAGAAGTAGGACTGAGTGGACTTGCAAGCTCTAAAATTTTACATTGTTCTATTTTTGAATGCAGTTTTTTGTACATAATTCTATATTTGTATGTTCATGATAGAGATTGCACTACAGTACTTGTATTAGGTGAATTGAAAAATACTATTTCTTTTGTCTTAGATATAGTGCAAACACTTGTAATAAAAAATAAATATAAAGTGAACACTGTACACTTTTTATTCTGTGTTGAAATTGAAATCAATATATTTGAAAATGTAGAAAACATAAAAAAAAATTAAACGGTATTTGATTATTGTTTAAGTATGATTAATCGCACAATTAACCTTTTTAACAGTGCGAATAATCACAATCAATTTTTTTAATTTCTTGATAGCCCTAGTACAAATTAGTCTTAATGATAATTGCTTTTGCCTTTCGTGTGGATCTCCCATTTCCTCGGGGGAGGGGAAGAGACTAAGGAGAAGGGGAGTGTCAGCTATCTTCAAGACACTGTACCTCTACCTCAGGCCATATGCCTCTGTGGATGCAGTGAGGAGAAGGTCAAGGTATAATCTTGCAGATTTTTGTCCCTCTGGCCCTGGGCCTATAGATATTTCCACAGAAATGGCAATCCACCAATATGCTGTCCAGACAGGTGAAAAATACATTCAAAAATTTCTTATTGTGCTTCTTGCAGTTGGAATTCTTTCTATATGTAATGATTTGGGCCCGTATAATATTTCAGGATGGGAATAATTTTCAGGATGACCTAAAACATGTTTTTAAAAATTCAATAAGATTTAGATGCATTTGAAAATTTTATCAGATACCCTGTAAATTCTTTTTGGTCGCATATTTCATTTATATCTTTGAATTTACTTTAAGTTGTGTTCTTTAAAGTATGTGTCTATTAGGAACATAAATGAATGCCATTTTCAACATGTAGTCCACTGGGAAATTGAAAAAAAAAATAGGTTGTGATATTTGAATGGTTTGTGTGGTATTAAATAACTTTCAATTTTTGTAGACTTAAATATCTGTTTTCTAAAAGATTACTGTCACTTATTTTCCAAATACACAAAATAAAATTACTTAAGAAAAAATATTGATCAAACAAGCACTTTAAATATATGCTGTGGGGAAATTAGACTTTTAAAATCATAAATAGTTAGGTCACTATTACACCTGTAGTCTTGGATATATTATTATTTACAGGGAATTAACCTTTCCTGTTTATGAAGTATCCATACTGTTTTATTTTAAGTGATTTTATTTGCTTAGTCACTTAGAGAAATCCAACTTATTTGGGTATACATCTACCAAAAATACATCAACATAATAATATTTCTGTGTGCTACAAATCACATTCAAGATAGTTACCTTAAATTTTAAATATTTTTTTGAATTTCGTGTGTGTGTGTGTGTGTATATATATATGTGTGTATATATATATATATATATAAAACATATTATCTGAAGATAATTACACTAACAATTCAGCACACCATTTTTGTTTGGCTATTTAAAGCAATTTTTAGACATATGCCCCATCATAATGTAAACTTATTTGATACCTTAACTATAGGTGTTTTGAGAAGCTAGCCAGTTTGAAGTATGAACCTTTGTCACCAGTGAAAAAGAACTGAATCTGTGAGTCAGATTTTCTGAGCATTTTTTGTACACAATCTCTTATTTTTATTTTTTAAAGAAAGAAGATTGTATAACCTCTTTTGGGAAGGCATTTTTCTATTGATTTAAAATGAAGTTGCATCTTTACCTTGACTATAATGACATTTACCCATTTTTCAGTTGATTACTTTTTACTGTCTGCATTATGATATGTTATATAGACAACCTCAAGGCTTTATATTTATCTTCTGTCTTTGTTCTGTAGGGATATTCTTTTGTTGCTCCTTCTATCTTGTTTAAACGCAATGCAGCCACAGTAGATCCTGTTCAATTTCATATGGGAGTTGAAAGACCTGGAGTTACAGCTATTGCCAGAAGTGCTATGACGAAGGTAATGATAATCTCTAAATAAACATAACCCGTGATAATTTGAAGATGCTTATGATTTATGAGGTAATAATCTTATTCTAGGCTAAATAAATTCTGAGCCCAGATGCTGAAGTACTAATTAATTGTTGAGAAGTAATTTACAGTCATTATGCAGTTAGCTGCTCTTTGTCTGCTAATGGATCTTCTGCCAGTTAGAGCATTCAATTTACATACCATATAGTTAAGAAATAACTTGAGTCCAGCCTTGAAAAACTGTTTTTAAAAATCACAACAGAGGCACCACCTTACCAGCAGAAGAGCAATGAAAATATTAACAATGCTTTTACTCAACTGTCAAAATGGTACTCTCCCTAGGTAAGTATATGTTTTCAAAGCTGCTGAGGTTATTAACTCACATCTCTCTTTCTATGATACATTCGCCTATATTTTCATAGATAGATCCAGCTAGAAATAGATTCTGTATGATAACCATCATTGTGGTATCTCCAAATAACCACACAGTTAGTGGATCAATATCTGTAAATCATCCCTGGCACTGTCTGAATATTTTTGTAGCTAAAGCTATTCTGATAGTAAATTTATTTCAGAATTTTTGTTTAAAGTATCTTAAATATGTGTGTACTCTCTGCACCATTTGAGAAGTTTATGTATATAATTGCACACTATTATTCTCAGACTCAATTTATACTATGTTGTTTACCAAAATGAGATCTCTTTTAAAACTGTATTTTTGGATCTTTAAACGCAGATGAATAATTATCACCAAAATTTATTATGTGTCTTTGACTACCAAAAGTATTCCACAGAACTAAATACAGTCAGTTTTATGACAGGACTCTCCATTTTATCACCACTATGAACTGGATCTGAAAGAGAAACCACTGGGAGAAGGAAGTTTTTCCATCTGTCGAAAGTGTTTACACAAGAAAACTAGCCAAGAATATGCAGTAAAAATAATTAGCAAAAGGTATAAATATTTACTAAGATAATAAAAACTTTTTTTTTTTGCTCAGTATCACCAATGAACTCGAATAATTTTCACTGAATTTTGCATGTGAAAAAAAAATGTTGGTTTAAAACATCAGTTTTCTTTTGAGAATTCAAAAGTCATCATACAGTAATATGAATTTTTTTAATTGGAAGATTTTGAAGTTTGGGGCTAATTGTGCCTCTTGCAGAATGGGATAAAGAGGAAAGAAACCGCCATAATACTTTTCTTGTGCAGATTTGTTCCCAGTTGTTTTGTGCCCCCATTACATTCCTCTCCCAGCAGAATAGTTTGTTGGGTCCTCTCACAGAGTCTCTGGATCCACTTGGGATCTTTAGAAGGTCAGGGCCATCTGAATGGCTGTCCATGGTAGCTTCCCCTGCACCCCAGCCAGCTTCCAGGCAGCATAAAGCCAGTAGCTGATCTGGGGATCACCAGCATGGATTCAGAGACAAGCACAAAGTTAATAGAATCTCAGGCTGTATTAACTTTCTGTGAGAAGCTCAACTGGGCCAATGAGGGATGATGTGTTTCCCTTTCCTGACTCACTGTGGGGCCCAGGACAAGGAAAACACTACTGTGGGGGCAGCTGTCCTACTTTCTGTGATCCTCTGATTCCAGAATGCCAGTGGCAGATGAATTAGAATGACTAGAATTCTAATTTTTTTTTCAATGTGTTGTTACCTTCCTTTCCTCAGTGGTCACTGAAACAATTGTGCTTATCAGTTTGTAGACTGCTGGCAAGGAAGGAGAGGGTTGGGGAAGTATGAATATTTAGTAACCAAATAGATAGATGATGACCACTTTGGGATCATGACTCCCCCCAGTCTAGGATATTTGGCTGTACCTCTTTCTGCAAATATTGGAGGCAGTTCAAACTTGTCCTTGAGGCTCTGGGATTTGACTACACCCCTTATGCCTTTATGCCAGATTCTCTGTATTGGTTGGTGCAAACAGAGCATGAGTTCAGTGCTCCTTATCCATTAATTTACTAGCTTTTAAAGTTGACTCTGGTGATAGTGAGCAACATCTTTTTCTCTACTCTTTCCTTTCCCTTACAGGACCAAATTTTCAGGGGCTTTGTCCCTAGATAGGATCACATAATAAGTTCCTTCTTGTTATTTCTCCCCCTACCCCCTGCCCCCCAAGTACGCCAGTGCAGGCTGGAGCAAGCTGAAGGTAAGAGTTGTTCCACCTGCAAAGATTTCTGCCAGCTTTTTATGGAGCTCAGAAACTGGAGAGCTTATTGGGACTTCTGTTTCTCCCATCACCACTTGCACACGCCACAACCCCCAACCACTCCCTCAGTCGAGACTCCCCTGAAATATGGGTCAGTCCTTTTCAGCTCTTGGGATTCAGCGAACTGCATTCCCCTCACAGGCTCATTATTCTTCAAGGGTAAGTCTGAAACTCTAAACTCCTTGATTCAGTCTCCTATAAAGGGAAAAGCTCCAGGGTCCTATATTAGGTCCACATGTGAATAATTGAGTCACATAGTAAAGACTTTGGCATCTTTTCAGATTTTCTTCCTAAAATGAAGATCTAGGTTCCCTTAGGGATGTTCTCCCTATGCTTCTTCTAGTTACATTTCAGATGATGAAGTGCACCATCATCCCCACTCTATCCCCCGCCCCTCCCAAAAAGTCAGACCTTTTAATCCATCCCTCAGCTCCCGCCGGGCAGCGGGGTCAGGGACTCCTCCTGCTCTGCGTGGCTCCTAGGATGACCCCCCTCCGGCTCCTATGTAGTATGTGGAGGCATGGCCAGGTGGCTCTGCATGCTGCCCCGTCCGCAGGCGCCGCCCCCTCAGCTCCCATTGGCCACAGTTCCCAGTCAGTGGGAGCTGCGGGGGCAGTGCCTGCAGACAGGGCAGCATGCAGAACTGCCTAGCTGTGCCTCTGCGTAGGAGCCAGAGAGGGGGACATGCTTCTGGGAGCTGCTTGAGGTAAGCACTGCCTGGAGCCTGCACCCCTGATTTCCCCACTCCTGCCCCTGTGCCCCAATCCCTTGACCCAGTCCTGATCCCCCTCCCACCCTCTGAACCCCTCAATCCCAGCCCAGCGCCACTTCTGGTACCCCAAACCCCTCATCCACGGCCCCACCCCAGAGCCAGCAGCCCCAGCCAGAGCCCTCATACACCCCCGTACCCCAGCCCTCTGTCCCACCCTGCTGCACCGCAAACCCTTCATCCCAGTCCCACCCCAGAGCCCGCAGCCCCAGCTGGAGCTCTCATCCCCACACACCCCAACTCTCTGCCCCAGCCCGGAGCCCTCTCCTGCACCCTGAACTTCTCATTTCTGGTCCCACCCCAGAGCCCTCACCCCCTTTCTGCATGCTTACCCCGAATTTCATGAGCATTCATGCCCCGCCATACAATTTCCATACCCCGATGTGGCCCTCAGGCCAAAAAGTTTGCCCGCCCCTGCACTAGCACCTCTCCCTAAAAAGGAGAAGTTTTGCCTTTGGTTCATAATAAACTGTAAAACCAGAGAATCGAAAGGTTTTTTCCCCCCAGGCATGTATGCAACTAAGGGGAAGAAAGTGGTAGCTAAAGGGAAAGGATGAGCAGGTTAAAGCCAGTAGCAAATATCTCCCAGTCTGAACTAAAACAGAATTTGCTATTCCCCTCCAACCTCCTCAGAAGAAATAATTAGGACGGAATGGAAAACGCCTGACAAAGGGAAAAGTCTCATTAGATAAGCCCAGGCTCTTAGAATCTATTTTTTTTTCTTTTTATGCTCCCTGAGATTGATGTAGAAGTGGCATTCCTGGCAGTGGACATGGTCATTCCTGCTGAGGGTGATTTCTTCCCAAACAATGCCACTCACAAGAAGATAGAAGCCACCCTTAGAAGGTGGCTCTTATCGCTTCACTGACTTTTTGTTAGAGCTAAAATCACAGACAGTCATGTACTTTGTTATTGCAAAGGCTTAAAAAGCCTTGAGCCTCAGAATCATGATGAATTCGATTCAGCACTAAAGAAAATATCTCTAGTTATTGCATTCATGATGGACAGATCCATACTCTACATAAAGCAGGCAGCAAAAGTTGTGGCAGAAAACTCAGAGGTCAGGTGCGAACTCTGGTTTAAATCCTACAGTAGATAAGTAAATCATCTATGCCACACAATTCTGAAGGATTTTTATTCAGGGAGAAGATTGGTAAGGTGGTAGTTGCACACACATCAGCCCAGGCATTTACTCTCCACTCCGGTTAAGTCTGAGAAGGACTACAAGTGCTGATACAAAGGCAGATGCTCTTTTCGCTCCTACCCATAGCAAATGTACCAGAAAAGTGACTCCAATTCCTGGCTAAAATCTGGACCTGAAACACTAGATGAAAGCCCAGATCAGGAAAGTGGTTCAATCCCTGCTTCTAGCCCAAATAGCCAGTATGTCAACAACTGGCTCACCTCCAACCAGTTGTTCTTTAAATGTATTATAAATCCAGGTATGAAGCACAGAGGGGGTTATCTGGGTTACTTCTTGCAAGCTTCCCAATTCCTTATCACACTATTGTCTACCTAAGAGTCTAAGATAGGTGCAAAGAGAGCCAGAGTCTTCGTATTGCTGGAAAGGGTCAACAAAATCCAGACACTGATCTCTGAGGTGTTATGAAGCTGCATGTCATTGATCCATCTTTACTGTGACTCCTAAGTCTTCTCGTCTCATGCCTAGAGATTCCTCTAATGACAAGACAATATAAGACAACATAAGGTATTCTTCTTAAGAGCCTGGAATCACTTTCAACAGCAAATGAAAAGTAAAATGAAAAGACCATCCAAAGTGGTTCAGTTTGTCCCTTTTGGTTACAGGAAACCCACATGATAATACGGTCTTTCCTCCACAATTCATATCTCAAAATCCTGGCCATAAGTGACACCCTTTCATTTTGAGCACAACTTGAGAACTGCAATATATAGGGGACATGTTCAAGGTCAAAAAGGATGCAACTGGTGATCCATCAACTCCTTTATAAATCAGTACAGACCTGACCTTCCCTCTGCAGAAGCCTTTGGCGGGAATGTTCTTCAAGCAGTTGCCCCAAGATAGATTAACATTAATTTTGAGGAAAGAATCCCTACAAATTTTTTTTTCATGCTGCTAGCTATGTCCCACATGTCTTGGATTCAGGGAGATGTCGGTATAGACTGAAAAAAAATGTTACCTGATGATTCTTCTTCAAGAATGGGTGCTCCATTTCAGATGTCAGTGTGTTCAACCATGTTAGTGTGATCAACCACTGTTGATCAGAGATTTTCAGTAGCAATGTCCATCTGGGATGCGTGTGTGCAGTAGTCATCTCGCGGTGCTGTTGGTACCTCATCTAGTACGCACAGAGTCCAACCCCCTCAGTTCCTTCTCAATTGTCCTTGGCCTGAGATAGAACTCCATGGCGATATGCCAACATCTCTCTCAAACCTAGAGAAATATAATTAGAAATAGTTTTAGCTTTTTCCTAGTATAGTTAGTTTAGTTTAGTTTGTTTTAATCAGTTCAATCTTTTTTTCTTTTTATTTTCCTCAGAGTGGGGAACACTTAACCTGATTCTAAATGCCTGGTTCCCAGGCTTTAAGAGATGTGGGTCTTGCCACGAAGCTATGCCCATCTCAGACAGCCATTCTCTCTGTGTTGACTGCCTCAGTGATTTGCATGTTCCCCAGAAGTGCACCCACTGAAGCAATTTGAAAGCGAGGGCCAGGCATGATCGAGACCACCATCTAAAACTTATTCTGATGGGAAATTTCTCCAACCATCCTCCAATCCAGGATAACAGACTCCTTCCACAGGGGACTCTGTGGGCACATCCACTTCAACCAAGGACAACACTCAGTCCTCTAAAAGATCGAGGAAAAGAGCCATGACCTCTCTGCAAAGAGAGCTGCATAAACAGAAACTGTCTGTTGCCAGGTCGCTGTCCTCAGTGCCTGTCAACCCCTGGATAAGCACCTTGAGGCATGGGGAACCTCCGGCACCATCTGCACCGGGACCTCTGCTGAGCCCCATCAGCAGGACAAGGAGTCGAGGCACAGATCTAAGACTGCATCCTCTCCTATGGCACTGACCACACAGGTGAGAGACATGGTGCCAAGACCCTCACTAGTGGCTATGCCTCCACCACCAGCTCCAACAACCCCATCGGTACCAACAGACAGTGCAAAGACGGCACTGTCCATACCAAGTAAGTCGAGCTACAAGTCATCAGCACGGTCCATGGTACCGCCTAAAATAGCGACATGGGTACTTATGGCGCCGAAACCAACACCACCGCAGAAATTCCTGCAACAAAAAGACTTCATGGTCTTTTCAATTCAATTCCACAGTCCCCGCTCTTCGGCACTGATGGCTCCCCTGAGCATACAGTACTGGAATCTCTACAGTGGTGGACAAGACTGGATCCACCATCAGTAATAATCACAACAAATGCCTCGATAGGCTGGGGCACCCACCTGAACTAGCATATGATCCAAGGGAGGTAGTCATCTACCAAGAGCCAACTACACATCAACCTATAGAATTATGCACTGTGTACAATGCCTATCTTCACTTTCTCCCACTGATAAATTACGAAACAGTATGCGTGATGACCGACAACATTGCCTGCATGTTCTATATAAATTGACAAGGAGGAGCCCACTGTCTCTCACTATGCATCGAGACCATGAGGCTATGGAACTAGTGCGTAAATGACAATATAAATGTCACAGTCTCCTACCTCCCTGGGTGCTAGAACATGACAGTGGACACACTGAGCAGACAGTTTTTCCAGGACCAGGAATGGTAAATGAACAGCAAAGTCGTACTAGCCATATTTCAATGATGGGGCTTCCCTCTCATCAATGTATTCACAAAATCACAAATGCCCAATCTTTTTCTCGAGAGCAGGAATGGGACCCCAATTACTGGGGGATGCCTTCCTAATCACCTGGGACAAATCACTCTTTATGCATTCCCCCCGATACCACTGCCCTTGCAGGTAATACACAAGATACATGTTGACAAAGCCAAGGTCATACTGATAGCCCTGACATGAGCCAGACAGAACTGGTACCCTTACCTAATGCACATGGCGGTATGTGCTGCATGAACTCTCCCACTTCGGATGGACCTGCTATCACTTATAGTTGAGTATAGTGCTATTATTTAAAGCAATATTATTTTATCCAAAATGGATTTAATGTTTCCATACAGCTTTGGAAGTACTTCTCTGGCATGAGGGTGGAACAGGTAGTGCCAATGTTTCAAGCCTAATGGGCAAGTCTGAATTGCTTATGGTGTTTGTAAAATAACAGTTTTTATTCTTAACATGCCAAGACATGACTGAATCATAAATGTGTTTTGTTTTATTTATTTACCCCCACTCTGCAGGACTTCCTTGTTTGGTTCAGTTTGCTTGTTTGAAGGTGCTGACTTCTAATTGTGTATATCAAAAGGGCAACTGTTCTAATATTCCAAAATCTGGATTAGGAAGAATTTAAAAAAATAGATGTAACAATTTTGACTTGAAATTTGCTTTGTTAAACTTGGTAATTTTCCAGAATGGAAGCCAACACCCAGAGGGAAATAACAGCTTTGAAACTCTGTGAAGGACACCCCAATGTAGTGAAGTTGCATGAAGTTTATCATGATCAGGTATTTTGAAGAAACTATAATAAGCATTTTCCAAACACATTTTGTTGTGCATAGCATTAACTGTTGTGATAAAGCTTACTGACACTCTGTATAGGCAGCTTTTTCCAACTAATTGAGTCTTGTCTACCTAGGAAAATTATAGCAAAAGCATTAAAACCAAAGGAGATTACATTTTTATTTATATACAACAAAAACGTATTTGTTGGAACTCAGGTATACTTACCTTCCTTCAGAGGTATTGTGACGTTTAAATGATATTTGTAACACGCTTGGAAATCCTTGAATTAATGGTGCTACATAAGTACCAAAGATTATTTCATAATTTTGTAGAAGCAGCAAAGAATCCTGTGGCACCTTATAGACTAACAGACGTTTTGCAGCATGAGCTTTCGTGGGTGAATACCCACTTCTTCATAATTTTGTTTGTTTTGTTTGTTTTCAAATGAGGCAACCCAAATAATTTAATAAATTACCAGATTTAAAAGCAGTTCCTTTAAAAAAAATAGACTAGAATGTGCTTGAGTTTTATTTAGTTATAGAAACCTCAGTTATCTGCTGTATCCGAGCATAGCTCAAATGTAATGGACAGTGGTGGCCTCAGGGAAACCAGAGCAGCTGGGGGCCTACTCTGTCTTCCTCTGTTGGTGTAAGCTCCCCAGCAGAAGATCAGGTGTAATGAAGCCAAGCTCCTCTCCACCCCTGACGTGCCCCCAGCCCCTTCCCAAAATGTTTCCTATGCCCTTATGAAAGTGTCTAAGGGAACAGCTGGTAGTCATATGCAGCACAAAAATGCGCCTAGCAAACTGAAGAATCTTAACCCACAATCTTTACGGATGGAGGAGATTTACATTTTCACTATTTATATTTTATGTACTAAAACATGTTCAGAATGTATTATCAATGTACTTTTTTGAGTCCTTAAGCAGAAGAATCTGTTTAAATTAGCTCTTTGTGGCAAGGTGCTATCTTTATTTTCTTCTTTTGAGCACAATCAATACTTAATAAACAAGATATAACAATAAATGTACCCTTAGATTACTGTGAATCTGATTAGCCTACCTTCAACCAGCCACTCAACCTGCTTTTCATCCTTCTGCAACATGTATATAGTCACCACTCGAGGCTTCCGCAGACTAGAGCTGGTCAATTTTTTCCAAATTTTGAAATTAAAAAAAAAAAATTACCATTTTTTTTCTGAAAATTTTTCCTTATTTTTTACTAGCTCTACTACAAATTTAATCAGGTTCTCCATTGGGAATCCTACTCCGACTGGACTTGCCAATGTTAGTCAGGCTATGACTCTTTTTTGGCAAATCCTGGGACATTTACCATTGAGAGAATATTTTTTATCCTTTTTCCCTGCCCCTTCCGCTGTGTTCAAGGATGGGGGAGAGAATTGCAGAAAAAGTAGCCTGACAAGCCGTATCTTAGCTTAACTAATGAGAGATAGTCTCTGTTCCAAAAAAATGCCCACCCATCTTCACAATTCTGTTCCTCCTAATGCTGCCCTCCACCATGGTTAGGGGACAGACAAAAGCTGATATCTCTGTTCCCCTCACATCTTTTCATACTTGTCTCACCTGCCCCAGATTATATCCTTAGAAATTTTTGTTGGGAGATAGGACTGTGTAACGGGGTTTACAAATCCCAAATTTACAAATCACAAATCCCCAGAAGGGAGAGGAGAGTCTTCCCTGCTTAAAGGCTATCAGGCTGATCACACCCCTGCGTAGCTACCAGAACTGCCAGTCTTGGACACATGCAGCCACAGTTGTGACCAATGCAGTAAATAAGACCAGCTATGAAAGAGGGAGAACAAAGAGGGAAAGGGAGGCAGAAAGGCTTGGGATAGCAGAGGGCAACAGCCCATGCCATGCTGCTTCTGAGAAACTAACAGAGACAAAAGGAGACTGCAAGCCTTGGAGTTTAAGGGCTGATAGACTCAATTTAAGTTAAGAATTCATGGACTGGTCTAATTGTAGATGAAGAGGACCAGTTAAGACAAACCTAGGATCGCTAGACAGACTGAATCAAGAGCAGTGGACACAGTGACAATGGCCATCTCAGATACTCATACCTCATTGTTTTTCAAGGCTGGCTGGCTAACTAGCCCCATCTTACTTAAGGGAACTACTGAGTTCTCAATTCCAAGGTACCAAAATCTTTGTGAGGAAGGGCTGGTGAGGTCACAGCCCATCTGACAAAGTGAAGAAAGTGTGGGCTATAGTTCTCCCCCTTTTATAGAAGCAAAGCCTATATAACAGTCTCCACAATGAGTGGGATTTCCCTGTGCTGGGGAATTCCTATGTAAAGAGGACAGAGACTTCCCAACTGTGGAAACACCACCTACCCTTTATTTCTACAGTCTCTGGGCAGGATTCCCTTAGCATAGGGAAACCCTGATCCAAAACACCCTGCTGGCCTCCTGTCTGTGAGTCTTCTGCCCTTCTGCTACCCACAACAACCTCATGCCCTACATTACTTCCCTAAATATACTTTTCCCACTGCTCCCACTTTTACATCTCCATAGCCTTTCTGTTTTTCCTAGATCCCCAAACCTGACTGCTGTCTCGTTGATTTTCTATAACTCATCCCACAGCCCCACCAGTCTCATATTTCCAGCTGTCTCCCACAAATCTTATGTCTCTCCATCCAGTATTCTTTATGCCTCCCTGTCCTTGCCTCCCCCCATCAGCCCTCTTCAGTCTCTTTGTACTCTTCCTCTACTCACCAACCATGCTGTCCTTCCCTTCTCCCATTATGATCATCTGCCTTCAAAATGGCCCCCTCCTCAAAACCCTTTAATGCTACCTCTTCCCCAGTACCCCACTAACCTGCTGCTAACAGTTAACAGGTTTTAAAAAAACAAGGTAATTCCCACAAAAAAACCTGTCGTTTCTCCCAATCACAAACAAACATACGACATTTACTCCAAATTCAGACTTTGTAACAGTACCAAAAAAAGACTTCTCAAAATGAGTTTTAAGGGGTTAATCTTGTTGAAGTTGTAATAAAGTTTGTGCATTTGAGCATAATTCCATGTATTACGGATGGTTGTATGTTGGAAGAAAAAAGGAGTTTGTTGTGAAGTTGTGGAGTCTTGGGTGCGTTGGTGACAAGGCATGTAAATTAAGATTGGTCTTTATGTCAATGTTTGCCTTAAGTGGTGACTTCCTTGATATAAAAAAAAATTTGTCTTAAAGGAAATACACTGGCACAACCTTCACTTTTAGTAACAAAGTTTACTGTTGGGAATATTAAATATATATTGTGGTTCTAGTAATGGTACAGAAGCAGCATGTATCCTTCTATGTGGGAGATGGGATATGAAGCAGCTGAGGATAATTAAAGACTTGGAAGTAAACTTTCAGGAGGCTGTGCAAGGAATTAGCAACTTTTTCTGCTATTACCTTGATGTCTGTGATTAATTCTTCATGCATAATGATAAAAATGTACCCTTATGTGGAAGTAGGCAATGTTCACCACTCTTTGAGCTAGATCCTACCCACTAATGTATGTAAGTGAATCCCATAGATGTCAGTGGTAGCCGTGAGCACCAGACATCTCTAAGAGTAGAATTTGGTTCTTCATATTTTTGTACTCATAAAACAGCATTATAAACAGAAGCTTTACTCATCCTGACCTCCGGAAAGAGAGATCCTACTGCAGTATAGCATGTAGCTGGTGGAAGGTAAATGTGTTGTGATGCAGAACAAAGAACCAGACAAAAGAACTGATGAGAAAAAAGTGATGTTATGCTTTGCAGTTTAAAAGGCTATATTTTCCCACCATTTTCTGTCTTAAATGATACAGGGTTTGTTTTTTCCCCCTAAATACAGTTGTATAGTATTTTTAATAATAAACAGTAAAAAGTTAAGACTTAATTATTAATATTTAAAATCCACAAAGTGTTGGTATATAATCTAATTTTTCTAAGGTCTCAGATTAAACTGTTTTTTTTGTTTTCTAGCTTCACACATTTCTAGTAATGGAACTACTGAAGGGAGGAGAATTGCTTGAACGCATTCAGAAAAAGAAACACTTCAGTGAGACAGAAGCCAGTTATATTATGCGCAAACTTGTTTCAGCTGTGAGCCACATGCATGATGTAGGAGTCGTCCATAGAGATCTGAAACCTGAGGTATAGTGTGGTATGATTGTGTATATTATTGTTCTAATACCTTACTTACACATTCTTTAACAAAGCAGTGTATCCCTACATTAAAGTGCATGGTTACTTTAATGGAAAAATACTGTAGTTCGTGTGGTTTTCATACCTTTTTTTGTTATTAGGAAATGAAAGTTTCACACATTTACTGTCTAATTTTATTTTATTCCATTATGCTATGCAATCAATAGTAAAAACAATAAAATACTCAACTCAGATAAATAACTGATTTATAAACTTTGTTTATAAAATAAAAAATTCAATCTTACCCCACTATGTAGTAATATGATGAGAAAAAAAATCTGTTATCAAAATTCAATTTTGTCTACTCAGGGACTAACATTCTATTCTGTTCTTATCATAAATGTATGATTATTGCATAGCATAGCTACAAAGTGGCATTAAGGTTGTTTCAGTGCCTTTACTGTGCATTTTCATGCCTCCTTTTACTTCACTGTGAATTCCTGTGAAGTCGTTGTTTTTGATGGAATTACAGTGTCCTTGTACAGTTTTTACTCTCAATCTCACTCTAGTTTAATACAGTTTTCACCTGAGAAATAAGGTAGGTGAGAAGGTAGTGGGGCTGTTAGTTTAAAAAAAAAAAAAAAGAGGGTTGTGGGGATCAGCAGTAGTCAGAACTAAAATGGCTGCCTGAAGCCAGAGCTCTGAGAGGATAAGAAAGTAATCTGCCTCCATCAACCCACTAACGCTACTAAACTCCACCAAAAAACAGAGCACTGCGTTGCAGACGATGGAGTCTCAAAAAAAATAATTAAAAATTAAAAATACAGTGTGGAGAGGCCCCTGACAGAAATGTGAAGGCTGAAGAAAATCAGTCTCCAAGGCAGACATTTGGGAGTTGATCTCCAAGGCCATGAGAAATGATCTGATGACTGATTCTAGCAGTAAAGAAGGAAGTAACTGATTTGAAAGGTTGAGTCACTGTCTGTACCGGAGATTGGCCTAAAGGAAGCTAGTGAGAGACAGACAGCCATTGCTGCAGAGCTGCATGACACTTCTGGAACACAGAGAGAAGCAGCTTAAATTGGATGATATAGAAAATAGAGTGCGAAGGAACAACATCAGAATTAAGAGACTGTCTGAAAATCCTGAAGGAAGAAATACAATCCGGTATGTAAAACTTCGGATAGAAATCAAAATCTCAGAAAGGCAAGAGGATACTCTGGAGGTGGCAACTAAGTATAAAATGCTGGAAATATCTTGACAGATGGTCAAATTCAAGAACATTAGGATAGGAAAAGAAAAAGACTCTAGAGAATGTTCTGTCAATGGCAAAAAATGAAGCTGTACAAGAGGACTCAGATACATGAATAGTTACCAAAAGATTACCCTGAAAGAACTTCTTGAGAGTCATCAAGAATGAACAGTTTAACAGCAACTATGTTAATGTTATAAAGAAAATAGTATGAAGTTTGTTTTAATTGGGATAATTATAACTCTGTATTTTAGAGTGTAGAGCATATATAGGACAATAAGATGAGCGTCCCAGGGATGGGGAGATTGGAGAAAATAGAAAGGGGTTGTTGAGGAGGTTCTGTGTAAATCCTCCCCATGTGACTCAAATAATCAGATGGCAATGTATCCCTAAGGTCTCATATGTGGAGAATGTAACTCCTTTGGATTACAAGAGAAACAGTTCATGGTGAAAGTACATGTGTTTAGGGTTCAAGAAAGCACAGTTGTTTGGGGGCTGAATTATATGCTATTTTGGTATTTTATTTTTAAAATAAGGGGAATAATGCAGGAGAGGGGAGGGAATCAGGGATGGGAGGGAGAATTAATACAAGACATAGCTATGGAAATTTACAAACAGAAATCATGCCAAATTCAGGCGCACAGTTCTGAATACAACATAATTTGCAACAAGGGACATTGGCCACTCAAGGGTTCATGCTATCAAACAGCTAAATAATCAGTTTCAAGTTTTTCAATAAGCTAAATAGTTATTCTCAATGGCTGTTCCTTTTAAAATAATACCTTTGAATTTTAAGGGGCTAAATAATGTTGTTAAGAGGGGAAAAAAGCCCTGGCTGAATTTTTTAAAAACCTCATTCTCAGATTATTTTACTTCAAGAAACTCATTTTCAGGAGTGGCATATTCTGGGCATGAAAGACGGTTGGTTTCAGTGAAATTTTTTGTTTCAGCCAAAGAAAAGAGGAATGGCCATAATATTTGCTAAACATGTAATTTTTTAGATTGAAGATCAAGTTAAGGATATGGAGGGATGGTTTATCTTATTGACAGGTACAGTTATTAGATTATTAGTAACAGTGGGCTGAGGATATGTTCCCAATCACAGGGGAAAAAAAAGACTTTAAAATACTGCAACACTTTGGGGAAGGGAAATTATACTTGGAGGAGACTTCAGTTGCACACCGATTCCTTATTCGACAGATCAGATAAAGAAGATGAAGTGTGTAGGGAAGCAAGTGCAGCATTTACTTCTCTGTGCCAAAACGTCAGTCTCTCAGTTTGCTGGAGAGCAATGCATTTAGGGGAATGAGATTACACATTTTATTCACATCCTCATCATTTACATGCTAGAATAGATTTCATGTTAATCTCGAAATCCTTAATGAAGTGAACAAGACCTTTTGTACAGAAGAAGAGGAACAATGGATTCTTCTTTGAGCTATTGCACATGTCCATTCCACTGTAGGGGTGTGTGTGCCTTATGCACAGATGTCAGAGATATTTTTTCCCCTCGGTGCTACCCATCACGGCAGCTCGAATGCCCCCTTTTGCTGCACCATGGCATGTTGATACAAGAGGGTGAAGCTGAGCACCCCCAGTTCCTTCTTGCCACCAGTGATGGTTTTCAAAGTGATCTTGTACTTGTTTACTCAAGTGCATCCCTCATTCATTTTAAATAGTTGCAGTTAATTATTATTTCTTATTAGATAGATAGATAGTTTCTCAAGTTAGTGTTACATTTCTGTTTTTGGTGTCCTTTCTTTTCTTTTGGTACCAGGCTTGGTACCACTATGATGCCCTGCTCCTCAGTATTTAAGTCCTGCAGGACATGTTCAAAGCCTATGCTGGTCAGTGATCCTCATCCATCCTGCCTGAAGTGTTTGGGTGGGACCCACATTAGTGACAAATACCACATTTGCAGGGGCTTCAATCCTCACTTGAAATGGTGAGACTTATGTGCTTGATTATGGAAGCAACATTTTGACCCCCAGTCAAGTCATTGCATGAGGAGAGCACCCCAAGTACTTCTCCATGGGTGTGGAGTGCTCCACCAGATTTTTTTTTGGCTTCTCCATCCTGATCCTGGTATTGAAGAAGAGACCCAGGCCTTCCTTGGTCTCAGCATCTTGTTCATCAGCCTTGGTACCCAGGCAAGATAGAGACAAGGACTCTACTAAACATGTGGCAGAGAGAGCTACCTCAGAAGCCTCACCTCCTAAGAGGTGTTTGCTGCCTCCAAAGCTCGTGCCAGGTTCAGTGAGGTTGTCCTGAGACACATTTCAGGAGCCAACAGTTGATGGAACTCCCATCTACCCCAGAGGCATATGCAGCCGCAAGAGACTTGGTTAGTGCCTCATTACAGGTTTCACCAGCATTGGAAACTGTCTGACTGGTTCTTCCTCAGGCAACTCACCCTTCACCACACCAAGAATCCCCAAGTACCACTACTTACACCTCCTCTCAAACCAGTCTTATCAAGAAGGAAACCTCTCATGATTTCTCTGCTACCACCCTCCAAGGGTTCAAGATAACTCTCTCTGGTACTGTCTGCATCAGCACCTCAATTATTGGAAGCCTCTGACTTGGAAGTGCAGTCCTTTGTATCCTGGACAGGACACAGCACTGTGGTAGGAATTTTGGGCATTTATCATGGAGGGCTGCTTGATTGCCAAGACATTGCTACAATCCGTGCTAGACATTGCAGACACTTTGGCCAGAGAAATGGCCTCGGCAGTGACCATGAGAAGGGCATCCGGCAGTAGAGTTTGGGCATTGCTCCCGATGTGCAGCAGACCACAGAGTACACCAGGAGGAATTCTGTGCCAAAAATTAAAAAATTCTGTGTACAATATTTAAAAATTCTGTGGAATTTTGCATATTTTATTTGTTGAAAATAAAATATAATCATGCCAGTTTCTATTGTTTTGGTAATTTATTTCAAAATCCCTGTCAGCAACGATGTCTGTAACAATACAGACAACAACAAAATATTCAGGAAATGTTTTTTTGATAAACAGATTCCTTACTCAGCATATTAATACAGAACTTTACATAATAATTCATTTAAAATACAGAAACGTATTTCCCGCACTCGTGAGAAAGAGTGCAAAGGCTTGGGGAGTCGGAGTAATGGAGGAGCGGAGGGGAAGGGAAGTAGTTGCTGGGCAGGAGTCTAGGTGTGAACCTGGATGATTGTTGGTTGTGGGTGGAAGAAGTAATATGGAACAGGTTTTCTTTTGGGAGGGAGGGATTATTAGGGAGCCTCCCCCATGCAGACACTAGATCCCTAGCCTCTCCCATTCAGTCAGGCATATCTGCCCCTGTTCCCATTTGTCCCTGCACACCCACTCCCATTCAGCCCCCACCCCAGTCTGTCCCTCAACTAGCCCTTCTGAACCCCAGTCCATGATCCAGCATCCCTGTGTGCCCTACTTTGTCCCTCACATAATGTGTCTCCTCACCTGGCTCTGCAGGAAGAGTGCTGTGAGGAATATAACCTATCCACATCCCTCTTTGGGGCTGGCTGAGCCGGCTGCCCTCTGTTCTGATGCCACAGCAGCCCCTGGTCGGTGAAAGGCATAATTGATGCACCTCTCTGGCAGAATGAATTTTCTGCAGAGAATGAGGGGGACATGAATTATGTGCATGTACAGTGGCACAGAATTCTTCCAGAACTAAGAGAGGACTTGGCCTTTGATGGTCAGCTACTTTTTTCTGACACAACAGACGAAACTCTGCACTCCTTCAAGGATTCTAGGGCTACCCTTTGTTCCTTGGGGGTGTATATACTGGCAGTGCAGAGGCATTCTTATGACGGACAACAGCAGCAGCAACAACGCCCCTTTGGACTGTCTGTCCCTCCCCCAAGAGAGCAGGACTACCCTAGCAATGGGCATAGGTCCCAAAGGTGGAGGCATTCTGGTCTTGGATTTGGCCAGTCCACTCTTCCTCCTCTGGTGCCCACAAGTGCTCATTTTGACTCGCTGGTCCAAAGCAGTGATCCAGTCATGACTTCTATTGGCCCTTCTACAAAACTTCGGGGACAGGATAGGCCATTTTCTCAGTGTTTGAGATGCAGTTACTACAGACAGCTGAGGCCTAAGCAATGTCAGTTTAGGTTATCCAGTTGCTCTCCACACCGTCTGTACCTGCCCCTCTTCAGGGCCTCTCTCATGAGATACTGCTCCTCAAGCAGGTCTGTTTTTTTCTGGCTTTGGTAGCAATGAAGGAGATTCCTTCGGATCACTGGGGTCAAAGTTTTATTCACAATATTTTCTGGTTTCCAAATTCAAATTTTTGTTTATTGCCCTTGAGCTGTCCATGACTTTTACTAAAAATAACCATGACAAAATTTGTAGCTTTACCGATGTATTATGTGAACAGGCAAGGAGGAGCACACTCCAAAGTGTTCTGCCAAGAGACTATTAGGCTGTGGCAGTTCTGCATTGAGGAGGGTGTCACTCCAATAGCTGGACACTTGCCCAGAGTCCAGAATCATCTCACAAATCGTCACAGTGGGAATTTTTCCCCAGATCACAAGTGGTCCCTGGAGCCCAGTGTTCTGCAAGTCATCTTCGTGGCTTGGGGCATCCCGACGATATTCCTGTTCACTACAACGGACAATAGGAAACATAGACTTCTTCGAGTGCTGTCCCTGTGGGTGGTCCACTCTAGGGAACGGTGTGTCCCAGTTGGCCATATGGTACTGTCTACTGTTGTCCCTCACAAAACTCCAAAATCCCACCAACCATAGTGGGTACTGCTTCACATTCACCTAGAGTGGAGGACGCACAGGGACAGCACTTGAAGAAGAAGAGAAAGTTACTCACCTTGCAATAACTGAGGTTCTTCGATATCTGTGTCCCTTTGGGTGCTCCACTCCCCATCCTCCTCCCCTCTACTTTGGAGTACTAGTATGATTTCTCCACGGTAGAGAAGGAACTGACGAGGGTGCGGGACACATGCTCTCAGGAAGATTCCAATGAAATGGGAGATATCAACTGAGCTCGTGCGTCCCAACGAGGCACTGCTACCGAAGATCTCCGATCAACGGCGCCGGGACGCACCGTCACCTAGAGTGGAGCACCCACTGGGACACACATTTTGAAGAATTTCAGTTACTTCAAGGTGAGTAACTTTCTCTTTTCTGCTCTCGAGTGGGCATCAGTCCAGTTTCCAACACCTTCCACCTCAGTTGGCAGTCAGCTCCCCTTTATGCTTTCCCTCAGATCTCGATCATTTCACTGGCTGAGACAGTGTTGGTTTTCTAAGCTTGCAGTGTCGTTTTAGCCTCCCATATCCTTTCCTCTCCATCCCAACCTGGTCACACTTTGAATCCTGGTTTCAGCTCCCTGCATCTTACGGTGTGGTTGTTCCATGGTTGAATGAGGAGGAAGAGCAATGTTTGGTGGCTGTTCAACAGGTCCTGCTTAGTACTAGAAAACCCCCTCCACCAGGATGGCCTATTCAGCAAAGTGGAAGTGTTTTTCAATGTGGTAATTGGCCCGTGGAGTTCAGCCAACACTGGGTAGTATCCAAGACATCTTGGAGTATTTACCGCATCTTCAGTCATCGGTGTTGTACTTAGCTCATTGATGGTGTATCTAGTGCTAACAGTCTTTCATCCATCCATTCATGGAAGATCGGTGTTTTTCAACCATGGCGAGATTCTTAAAAGAAATCCTTTGTCTCCATTCAATGGTCTGGGAACCGGTTTCCTTGTGGGACCTTAACACAGTCTTAGCAGTTCTGATGAGACCTATGTACGAACATCTAGCCCCTGTCCCTTTCCTCTCTCGTGTCAAAAAACTGTATTCCTTGTGGCAATAACATCTGCAAGGAGAGTGTGAGAGCTGCAGGCTTTGATAGCAGAGCCTCCTTACATGCAATTATCCCAAGACAAAGTGACATTGTGGTTGCACCTGAAATTTGTATCTAAAGTGGTCTCTGTTTCATTTAAACCCGGCGGTTCCATTTGCCTGTGTTTTTGTCCTAAGCTGCTTATCTCTGGAGGAGCAGCATCTTCACACATTAGACCTCAAACTGTGTCTGGCTTTTTACCTGGACAGGACTAAATTCTTTTGGGCTTCACCTTGTCTGTTTGTGTTGTAAGCAAACTGTATGAAGGGACAGGCAGCCTCCTCGCTGACTATCTGTAAATGGACAACTTCCTGCATCAAGACTGCATACAAAACCGCTTTGGCTACGCCTCCTCTATCGTAGCAAGCTCATTCTATGAGAGCACAAACTATGTCAATAGTGTTTGTATGTGATATCTCAA
Organism: Mauremys mutica; assembly: GCF_020497125.1. Classification (NCBI taxonomy): domain Eukaryota; kingdom Metazoa; phylum Chordata; order Testudines; family Geoemydidae; genus Mauremys; species Mauremys mutica. The sequence goes on from NC_059075.1 coordinate 31,346,915, forward strand.
TATTGTATATTTGCAGGGCTGCCATGTGGTCATCAATATGTATTTTTATGAACCATTATGCCATTACTGCAGCATCCAGATCAGATGCAAACTTTGGGAAGGTGGTTTGCAGTCCTTGTTTAAATAAAATCCGAGCCACACCCCCGGGTATAGCTAGTGAGTCATCCAAGTGGAATACTATGCTGCATCTACTTGAAGAAGAAGAAACAGTTACTTAATCTAACTGTGGTCCTTGGAGATGTGATGCAGATGTGTATTCCACGACCCACCCCCTGACCCATCCGCATCAGAAACTAGTCTCTGGGCAGCCACTGCAAAGGAACTGAGCGGGGTGCGGGCAGCGCTGCCTCATATAGACAGGGGAGGGGGAATAGCCATGAGGTGCAAGTGCTGCCCCTCTACAGGTACTTCTAGGCAAATTTCTTCAGCTCCAGTGAACGGGGGTACGCACACCTAAATGGAATACATACCTGCATCACATTTCATAGAACCACAGTTACAGTAAGTGACCATTTCTTTTCTACTAATAAAAGGTAATAGTAATGTGATGTGGATTAGTATCAAGTGCCTAGTGGTTACTGTCATATCTACCTATTAACTGTATTTGATTTAAAAATTAAAAATAATGAATCAACTGCAAACTAATACAGTAATGACTCATTCTGAACCTTGATGCCTTTCTGATCATGCAACCACACCTTCCTTTCAAAACAGTTCTTCTGCAGTGGTTAAACAAACAAAAACCCAACCAACAACTCTACTTTGCAAAACAAGAGACTCCACTGTACAGTCTTCTCCTTGTGAGTAGAGGATGAGAGGACAAACAAAACATGACAGAGGTATAGACATATGGCTTAATGCACTATTGGAAGGTGCTCAGCTACTGTAGTGATAATGATGGCATAAAAACCTGAATAGAACAGAATTTCTCCAGTAGGACTGACCCTCAAGGGATGGTTATAATATATCACCTAAGTGCAGATGATATAGCTGTTATCACAGAAGATTCCCAGCCACTTTCTGTCTGGAATTTAATATTCTCTCCCACTTACAACTGAGGCAACTGTTATTCTTTTTGCAGAATACTTTGTGTTATGGTTGCCTAGCATACAGTTGTTTATAACTGTTTCAAAGTTAAAGGCTAAAGAAGTCTGTGCGATAATGGTACTAAGGTACTTTTGAAAATCTCACCCAAAGACCTAAGTGACTTCAGAGCAAAAGGATTTGTGCAAGTCCCCAGGAGATTTGCTTTTGAAAATCCTACCCTTTGCTTTTAGGTACTATCTGTGAATTAGTGAACATAATAAATCATTCGGGATGTGTCATGAAATTCTAACAAGATAAGAAAATATATTACCAAAATGCTTAATGTAGAACTTAGATTGCTGGTTCTCTGTCCATCAGAGAAAAAGTAGCATTTGAGGTAGGTTTTTATAAATATGGAACCATCTGGAACTGAGCCCCCCCATTTACTCTTGTTACCATCTTAATTTAAAGACTGGTTCAGATGTTAGGTTTGTAAGGGAGTACTTCATTCTCTTAATAAACTGGGCACATTCTTCAACTCATCTCAATAGTGCTAATCTGTAAGAACGGAAATCTGAGAAATGAAGTAATAAAGGGTTACTTGTTAGTGAACAGTTTGCAGACTTTACTGCCTCCACAGTCGGACTAGCCCTTCCTCTCTTTTTCCTGCTTGTTGTTTTTAAAGTTACTATTTTAAGGCAGTCAGGAATTGAGGGTGGGATGCAGTTTTCCACATATAGATGTGGTCAGTGCACCTTTCTGCAAAAGCATGAGACCCCATTTAGGCTCAAACTACTTTTTTAACAGTACTGGTCAGGGTTGCTTGGTGTGACTATGTAGATTTAGTGAAATACTGATAAACTCTTTTTTACATGGCAGTTACATAAGTCATTAAAATAGAAGAGGGAGTTCTTAATTATGCAGCAGCCCTCCCTATCCATGCTACTATGCTATAGGCTTGAGATGTTTTGTTCTGCAAGGGACAGGAACCTATTGGATAGTAGCAAAATTTAGGGAATTCACTGTAGTAATGGAATAAGAAGAGGATGTGCATCTGCCCTCCTTGCCCTATAATCCTGATGTGCAGCCCCTTATCATGCTTGCCCTGGGCTCCTCCCCCCACAGCTGTGCTTGTGCTCCTCAGTACTGACCTGCTCCCCTGTCAAGACTCCTTCCCACTGACAACTCTGTAAGACAAAGATGAAGGAAAGTGTACATCCATTACTTCATGGAGAAGGGGAGAGTAAGTAACAGGTAATGCAGAGAAGGCTGAAGTATTTAATGCCTTTTTTGCTTCAGTCTTCACTAAAAAGTCTAATTGTGATGAGATGCTTAACACAATTAATATTAACAACAAGGGGGAAGGATCTTGGGCCAAAACAGGAAAGAACAGGCTAAATAATATTTAGATAAATTAGATGGATTTAATTCAGCCTATGAAAAACTAGAGTACCTATCCCGTGCTACCCTCGGTCGTTTCTTTTGTAAACTGAACAGTCCCAGTCCTTTTAATCTCTCCTCATATGGAAGTTGTTCAATATCCCTAATCTTTTCTGTTGCCCTTCTCTGTACTTTTTCCAATTCTAACACACTTTTTTTAGAAGGGGCAATCAGAACTGCACACAATATTCCAGGTGTGGGACTACTATGGATTTATATAGTGGTATGATGATATTGTTGGTTTTACAGGGAGTCCTCAGACTTATGACACAATTCCTTCCTCAGAATTGCGTTGTAAGTTGAAATGTAAGTCGAAAACGCTTTTCCCATAGGAATCAGTGATATGAAGGGGGGATTGGTTCCTGAACCAAGGTTTGATACACTATTTTCACCACAGTAACCCAGATTTTTGTACTAAATGAATTATAGTTAACTAAAGTTGCAACATCAATGTATTTTGTAAACAGCATTCAAATAAACACATAAACTCACATATGTTGCTCAGAATGCTGGCAACACAGCCAGGCTCAGAAAGCCAGGGAGAACAGCACACGTGCTGAGCCTCAGCTAATCACTGTTCAAGTTTTCTGATTGGCTCACGGCCCCGGGTTCAGCCAATCAAAAACAAGTGGCAACCCTACCTGGCAACGAGCTACCCTGCTGTCTCGAAGCCAATCAGAAGCGACCCCTTCCAGCTCTATACCAGTATAACACCACCAGAAAGTGATTTCAAGCTAACTTTATGCAAATCGAGCATCATAAGGGTGAAACAAACATCATGGGGTGGCATGAGACGTAAGTCGGGCGTCATAAGTCCAAGGACTCCCTGTATTATCTATGCCTTTCCAAATGGTTCCTAACATTCTGTTAGCTTTTTTGACTGCCACTGCAAGTTGAGTAGACGCTTTCAGAGAACTAGCCAAAATGACTCAAAATTCTCTTTCTTGTGTGGTAACAGCTAATTTAGACCCTATCATTTTGTATGTATAGTTGGGATGATGTTTTCCAGTATGCACTATTTTGCATTTATTATGAACATTGAATTTAATCTTCCATTTTGTTGTACAAGTCATCCAGTTTTATGAGATCCTTTTGTAACTCTTTGCAGTCTGCTTTGGATTTAACTATCCTTAAATAATTTTGTGCCATCTGAAATTTTGCCACCTGAATGTTTACTCCTTTTTCCAGGTTTCAGAGTAGCAGCCGTGTTAGTCTGTATCCGCAAAAAAAACAGGAGTACTTGTGGCACCTTAAAGACTAACAAATTTATTGTAGCATGAGCTTTCGTGAGCTAAAGCTTCTTCTTTAAAGCTTCTTCTTCTTCGAAGAAGTGAGCTTTAGCTCACGAAAGCTCATGCTACAATAAATTTGTTAGTCTTTAAGGTGCCACAAGTACTCCTGTCCTTTTTCCAGATCACTTATGAATATGTTGAATAGCACTGGTCCCCATACAGATCTTTAGGAGGCCTCTCTACATTCTAAAAACTGACCATTTCTCCCTACCCTCTGTTTCCTGTCTTTAACCAGTTACTGATCCATGAGAGGACCTTCCCTCTTATCCCCTGGCTGCTTACTTTGCGTAAGAGCCTGTGGTGAGGGACCTTGTCAAAGGCTTTTTGGAAGTCCAAGTTTACCATATCCACTGAATCACCCTTGTTCACATGCTTGTTGACCCCCTCAAAGAATGCTAATAGATTGGTGAGGAATGATTTCCCTTTACAAAACCCGTGTTGACTCTTCCCCAACATATTGTGTTCATCTGTTTGTCTGATAATTCTGTTCTTTACTATAGTTTCAACCAATTTGCCTGGTACTGAAGTTAGGCTTACTGGCCTGTAATTGCCAGGATTGCTTCTGGAGACTTTTTAAAAAATCAGCATTGCATTAGCTATCCTCCACTCACCTGATAGAGGCTGATTTAAGCGATATGTTACATAACCTAAAAAGAATAGTGTGACAGGGCCCAGTGTGTCAAGTTGGGGTGCCCACATCGACCCAGTGAGAGGTTTGTACACCCCATCACACAGTCATTGGGATTCCCTGTTGAGCAGGTGATTCCAGTCAAGTAGGGCCTGGCCCCCTGCCAGGATCATTTAGACGAATAGTCCATGGGTTCCTGGGCAGGCAAAACAAACAAGCAGTCTGAAGCCCTGCAGCCTCCTGGCTGGGGCAGGCAATAGGACTTGGGTAATTAGCCCCCTGGCCAGGGCAAAACATCATTCAGTCTATGGCCCTTGGGTGGGGAAAACAAACAGTCTATAGGCCTTACTTCCCTCTGGGCTGGGACATAGAGCAGGCAGCAGCCTCCTCGGCAGGCGGTGGCTTGGCTTCCCTGGCAGTCTTCGCCATCAGCGAGACTCCTAGAGCATAGTCTGGGTGTTTGGGCTCTACCACCAAGACTATCACAGGAATCAGCAGTGTACGTCCTTTCCCCTCTGTCATCCACTCCGACTGACCTGGGCTGCCTCCTTTTATCCAGCTTCTCCACCTGAAACATGCGCAGCAGGGGAAAGGGGGCATGGTTGCCTGGGCCCACAATGATAGGTCCGCCCCCGGTGGCCCATTGCGGGGTTGGTACACCCCGTCACAGGTGGCTCAAGTGTGGGAATCTTCCTCACATCCTCTGCAGTGATGAGCAATGCAAAGAATTCATTTAGCTTCTCTGCAACTGCCTTGTCTTTGTCTTAATCATCCAGTGGTCCTGCTAATTGTTTGGCAGGCTTCCTGCTTCTGATGTATTACATATTTTTTTTTCTGCTCCATTAGCTATCTTTAAGGACCCTCTCGAGGACAAGTGAGGTTCCATAGGAATGGAAAAGGACAAACATAGTATCCAGCTTTAAAAAAGGGAGAAAAGGAAGGACCTGGAGAATAATAGGCAAGCTAGCCTAACTTCAGTACCTGGAAAGATACTGGAACAAATTATTAAACAATAAATTAATAACAATAATAGAGGATAATAAGGTGATAAGCAGTAGCCAGTATGGATTTGTCAAGAACAAATTATCCCAAACCAATCTTATATCCTTCTTTGACAGGGTAACTAGCCTAATAAATAGAAACAGTAGACATGATATAGCTTTACTTTAGTAAGGCTTTTGACACAGTTCCATGTGATATTCTCATAAGCAAACTAGGGAAATATGGTCTACGTGCAATTACTATAAGGTGCTTATATAACTAGTTGAAAGACTACTCAAAAAGTAGTTATCAGTGGTTCACTGGGAGGATGTACCAAGTAGTATCCTCCAAGGGTCTGTTCTGGGTCTGATAGTATTCAGTATTTTCATTAATAACTTGAATGATGGAATGGAAAGTATCCTTATAAAATTTGCATACCAAGCTATGGAGGGGTTGCAAGCACTATGCAGGATGGGACTAGAATTCAAAATGATCTTGATAATTTAGAGAACTGGTCTGAAATCAATAAGACAATATTCAGTAAAGACACGTGCAAGGTACTGCACTTAGGAAGGAAACGTCAAATGCACAGATACAAAACGGAGAATAATTGAATAGGCATCATTACTGCAGAAGAGTCTGAGGGCTATAGTGGATCACAAATTTAATACGAGCCAACAGTATGATGGTATTGTGAAAAAAGCAAATAGTATTCTGAGCTGTATTACACAGGCATGTCATATGTAAGACATATGAGGTAATTGTTTTGCTATACCCAGCACTGCTGAGGCCTCAGCTGGAGTACTGTGTCCAGTTTTTGGCATCATACTTTAAGAAAGATGTGGATGAATTGGAGGGAGTCCAGAGGAGAGCAGTAAAAATGGTAAAAGGTTTAGAAAACATGTCCTATAAGGAAAGATTGAAAGAACTATGCATGTTTAGTGTAGAGAGGAGAAGGCTGAAGGGGGACCTGGTAAGTCTTCAAATAAGTAAATGGTTGTTATGAAGAGGACATTATTCAATTGTTTTTCATGTCCTCTGAGGATAAGACAAGATGTAATTGGCTTAGTTTGCAGTATGGGAGTTTTAAGTTGGCTATCTCTAAGTATAAGAATAATTAAGCAGTGGAACAGGGATTTTTCCCTGATGTCTTTAGCTTCCCTTATCAATTTTCTACACTTCATAGTTGGTAATTTATGATGTTCACAATCTACATCAAATTTTTTTTCCATTTGTTATATAGTGTGTGCTTGTTTCTAATTTCTGTCTTCACTTCCCTCTTAACTAGGATGGGCTTTTAACCCAGTTGTCCTCTTCTGTGACTGAGGAATTGTGGCTTTTGGGCTGTCTTGTAAACTCTTTTTAAACAATTTCAATGTTCATATTTTGCTCTCTAAATTCTTCCTTCCCATCAGTTCTGCTCATAATTCTAATTTTCTTCATCTCTGGAAAATTAGGTTCCAAGTGTATCTGTTATTTGTCTGGGATTATCCTCTGTTTGTCCATAATTAATGTAATGAAGTCTTGGTCACTGGTTCATTGACAAACACAACTTCCAGTCCAGTGATCAATTCATGATAATGAGGGTCCAAAATAGTTATCTTAGGTGTTTCGTCTTTTGTTTCAGAATATTATCACCTATGATAGAAACTCTGATGGTGTTTTACTACTGGCTGCATGAGACCTGCAGCATATATTTCACATAACACAATTTTTCCTAACACAAATTGCAGACAGGTGCTTTAAGGAGCAACTTTTCCTTTTGTCTAAATTGATTCAGTCATCTGTAACAGGCTCCTGTCAGTGTCCCCCTTGAGCTTTATTAGTTAGCAAATTGATCCACATGCATTCAAGATTCTGCTCTTCTGAACTATCAATAATTCTAAAACAGGTAATGGTTTGCTTAATGTAGAGTGCCAGTCCCCACCTCCTTTTACTCACTATATCTCTCCTAAATAAATTGTAGCCAGTGATGTTAACATTCCAGTAAAGGGAAGCATCCACCTAGAGGTCGGTAATACCAGTTGTGTCAAATTTCTTCTCACTAGTGAGAATTTCCAGTTCCTTCTGCTTATTACCCAGACTCCTAGCACCATTGTATAAGAAATTTAAAAAATTATTTTCTTTACGTTCTTTGCTACTTAGGTTCAATATGTTCCTAGCACCTGGAGTCTGAGTTTGTAATGCTTTCAACCCTTTAACATTATTCCCTTGTATAATATTTTTATATATATGAACCGAAGATGAAGCTGGGAATATGTTTGTGCGTGCGCACTCATGTGCACCGAGTGAAAATGCTTTATGTACTTAAATACGATGATTTTCATTCAGGAGGCAAAAGAATAAACTATGCATTAAAATTGAACAAGAAAAAATTCAAATGTACTTGGAAATAAGTACTCTTGCAGACTATATTGGGAGGGAAATGAAAAGATGCAGTAAAGGAGAAAGAAAAATGATTTAGGCTTAATGCGTTCACGTTCTTTGAGCATGCTATAAAAGTTTCGTTAATTACAAACTAAAAAAAAGTATATTTTTAAAGTAAAGAAATAGCTCTGGGTCAGAGGAAATGAAGAAGTGTTTTAAGAAGATGAAGTAGCCAAATGGAAATTTGATTCTAGCCATCATATGTGGGGGAAGACTCAAAATGAAGGCATTATTAGTAGAGTTTTGTGGGCAGACAAAGAAAGTAGATAAATGTGAGGTGTCAGAAACAGGTCATTTGAGCTCTATCAGATTTTCTTATCATTATCAGCACACCAGCTTGCTTTCTCCCCAAATTCTCACCAGGAACTTTTCTAATAACTAAACCAAATTATTTCTGCAGCCTATCAGAACTGTATTACCCATGTTGGTTGAATCTTAATAGTTTATAACCCATCTTTAATGTTGGAATCCAGTGATTATATGAATATTCCTTAAATTAGGGAAACTGGCACAGGAAAATACACATTTTCTCTCTCTGAATTTTCTCAGGTTTGGTTTTCCAAGTCTTTGTATTGGTAGCAAGAGACAATTTTAAAGCTCAATCCTGCAAGATGCAGAGCACTCTGACTCATATGGCAGTCTAGGTTACTTAGCACATTATAGAATAGAGCTTTAAATGATTTAAAAGACTGATGCACATTTGGTTAGTGCACTTAAATTGGAATAAACCAATTTAATTCTTTTAAAGTAGGTAGTGTTAAATAATATTCTTCAGTTACAGTAAGTACTCGTCCTGTAAAAATGAGGTTGCTAAGAAGTGTAATATTTGTACTAATTCAGTGTTTAAACATTTTCCATTTCCCTTTCTAAACATGCTAGTTTCTAATTTTTCTGCTTGTTAGTGATATAGTTGTGATATAGAATTTGATCTGATATGCTTGGCACTGTATCTTGGAAAAATCATCTCCTTAGCTGATTTTACAAGTTGCATAGTGGTAAACACATGCTTATCTCCAATCAGAGCTGATTTATAAATTTAACATTATTTAACTTCTCTTTCTAATTAAGCAGTATGAGGAAATAGGATATATTCACAAATAGGAGAAAAGCATATTGGTTTACATATTTGTTCTTAGAGACTAAATTCTTTTTTAAATTGTTGGTTCGAATCAGTTTCGTGTACATTTTAAAACTGCATCTTTTAAATTATCTTTAACTTAGTTATCTTTGCATTTGCTTTTCAGAATTTATTGTTCACAAATGAAAATGATGATTCAGAAATAAAAATAATTGATTTTGGATTTGCTCGGTTAAAACCACCTGATAATCAGCCTCTTAAAACTCCATGTTTTACTCTTCATTATGCTGCTCCAGAGCTCTTGAATCACAATGGTTATGATGAATCCTGTGATCTCTGGAGTTTGGGGGTTATTTTGGTGAGTGTTTGGTTGTGTGTCTTATTATTTTAATCATTCTATAACACAAGCAAAATTGATTCCTTGTTAAAACTAATGTCTGGAGAGGGCTTGACATTGTCCCAGATAAGCTAGAATTGGATAGACACTGCTTTGGATTGGAATGAGGATATCTTTTTCCTGCACATATTGTAGCAGCTGGGACGTGTATTGGAGGCATTTAAGAAGGTAGAACTAAAGCCATCTTTCAGTTTTTTTCTGAGCAATTTGATTAAATTATTTTTTCTTGGAATGTTCACCTGTTAAAACAGCTTGGATGTGTGAAGGAAATAATAAGTCGATTATGAGACCTCTATAAATTTATATTATGATCTTAAAACGGTTCTGGTTCAGATAAAGATCCAACCTACGTTCTGTTTTACAGAAAAATTTATTTTGAAAAATAAGTAAATGGTATAGGCTTTCCCACTGCATAAAATCTGTATGTTTTCAACATTCCTGAGACATGTAAGCCATGTTGCTTACAAGGTCTCTAAATAAAGACCTGTTGTGCTTTAGACCATGTACACCTTAAAGAGAAAATATAACTCTTGTTAAAGTACTATTTGTAGGAATATATACACTGTTGCTAACTCTGCAAGTAACAATATCTGAATATTGAGTTAGTTAGATTAATGTGTAATCAGTAATGTAGTAAGGTTGGTAATAAATATATGGTATTAATTAGTACAACTTTTGTTCTCCTGGTAGTATACAATGCTGTCAGGACAGGTACCCTTCCAGTCTCAAGACAAAGGTTTAACATGCATTAGTGCATTGGAAATTATGAAGAAAATTAAAAAAGGAGAATTCTCCTTTGAAAGAGAAGCCTGGAAGAATGTATCTCAAGAAGCCAAAGATTTGATACAAGGTAGGAATCCATAGATATTTCATATTTTTCTTTTAGCTGCAGTGACCAGAGTAAAGTACCATACTGTATACTTTTGTGTTCTTCAGTTTTTGGTGCTTTATTAATTTAAGTTTATAAGGAAACCAAAGTAGTCTTTTTGTTACAAGCAGTAATTATCAGCTCATCCAGAATAAATGTCTGTAATTTTTTAGGGATGTCAGTTATTGAATACGTGATTTATTATTGTTGATTTGATTTATGAATATTTTATAACAAGTACTTAGTTCATTTCTCTGTTAAAAAGTGTTTTGTACAACCCTGTGTCAACGTTGTATGAACTATATCTAAAATGATATATAATTATGACTCATCAAATGATTCAGGTTTTATGTTTTCAAATGATTACTTTATCCACAGTATTAAAAAGATAAATAATAGCTCCTGGATTAAGAATATATTTAATATATATAACATATTTCTGTTAGGACTTCTTACAGTGGATCCAAATAAAAGAATTAAAATGTCCAGCTTGAGATACAGTGAATGGCTTCAAGATGGGAGCCAGCTGTCATCCAATCCTCTAATGACTCCTGATAACTTAGGCTCTTCAGGAGCTGCTGTACATACATACGTCAAAGCAACCTTTCATGTAAGCTTGAAAACTCTTGTATTTTAATTATAAATATTAAATATTTGCTACATTATATCAGCCTAGAATTTGGATTTACATGAATTTGTTTATTTTAAAAATGTATTTACATTTAGAGTTCTATGATAGGTGTATAGGAAGTTACAGAAATATAAGGCCTATATAATATGTTGACTTGTATCAATGGCCAAAAACCTACATGAGAGAATATAATGAAACACATGTCAAAATGGGAAGTTGAGAGAGGAATATAGATTTTGACAGCATATTTATTTCACTGGGGAAAGTGATGATGGTGAAACAGCTACCATAAATACAAAGTTTAGAGAAAGTCCTTAAACAAAGCTTTCTAAGATATGTGTAACATTCTGGTTACACTTAGCACTTGCTTGACTTTCAGTTTAATTGCCCTTTTTGTGATTAGAAAGAAAGTAAACTACTGCTACAAAAATTTGAGGTAAAGCATTTAAAATATATTACGATTTGGAATGCTCTGTGGAAATACCTTAATTGTCTTAATGGACATTTTTGGATACCAACATTAATTCACTAAAAATATGTTTGTTATACAAATGCAGGCAAAGAGGAAAATGTTAGATTGATTTATTCAAAACTTTATATATGAAGAATGATCTAAAAACATAATATGTTAAATTGCAGTTTATGCTCAAACACATTGCATTTTATGGCTTCATTGCAAACAGGGACTGTGTTGTCCAAGAAGAAGAAGTGGGGGTAAATAGTTTTTCTTTATTTAGCAATTGCAGAGATCTAAGTTTTGAAAAAAAATATGAAATGTTTAAAACTAAAATTGTAATTTAAGTAAATATAAAATACTAAAATGTAATCTTGACTATATTTATGGCTTAGTAAAATATTTTAAAAACATGGAATATGTGGGGAGAAGGTTGCCAATTAGTGATTGTGTGTGTATATATAGGTTTAAAGTAGGGCCATTGATTAATCGCAGTTAACTCACGCGTTTAACTCAAAAAAATTAATCACGATTTAAAAAAATTAATCGTGATTAATTGCCATTTTAATTGCATTGTTAAATAACTACCAAATGAAATTTATTAAATATTTTTGGATGTTTTTCTATGTTTTCAAATATATTGATTTCAAATACAACACCGAATACAAAGTGTTCACTCCTCACTTTATATTACTATTTTTGATTACAAATATTTGCACTGTAAAAATGATAAACATAAGAAATAGTATTTTTCAATTCACCTCATACAAGTACTGTAGTGCAATCTCTTTATTGTGAAAGTGCAACTTACAAATGTAGAATTTTTTTTGTTACATAACTGCACTCAAAAACAAAACAATACAAAACTTCAGCGCCTACAAGTTCACACAATCCTACTTCTCTTTCAGGCGATTGCAAAGATAAACAAGTTTGTTTACATTTATGGGAGATAATGCTGCCCACTTCTTATTTACAATGTCACCAGAAAGTGAGAACAGGCGTTCACATGACACTTCTGTAGCCGGCATTACAAGGTATATACGTGCCAGATATGCTAAACATCTGTATGCCTTTTCATGCTTTGGCCACCATTCCAGAGGACATGCATCCATTCTGATGAAGCTCATTAAAAAAATAATGCGTTAAATTAAATTTGTGACTGAACTCCTTGGAGGAGAATTGTATGTCTCCAGCTCTATTTTACCTGCATTCTGCCATATATTTCATGTTATAGTAGTCTTGAATGATGACTCAGCACATGTTATTCATTTTAAGAACACTTTCACTGAAGATTTGACAAAACGCAAAGAAGGTACCAATGTGAGATTTCTAAAGATAGCTACAGCACTCAACCCCAGATTTAAGACTTTGAAGGGACTTCCAAAATCTGAGAGGGACAAGGTGTAGAGCATGCTTTCAGAAGTCTTAAAAGAGCAACACTCCGATGCGAAAACTATAGAACACGAACCACCAAAAAAGAAAATCAGCCTTCTGCTGGTTGCATCTTACTCGGATGATGAAAATGAAAATGCGTTGGTCTGCACTGCTTTGGATTGTTATCGAGCACAACCTGTCATCAGCATGTCCTCTGGAATAGTGGTTGAAGCATGAAGGGACATGTGAATCTTCAGCACATCTGGCATGTAAATATCTTGCGACACCAGCTACAACAGTGCCATGAAAACACCTGTTCTTACTTTCAGGTGACATTTTGAACAAGATGTGGGCAGCATTATCTTCTTCAAATGTAAACAAACTTGTTTGTCTGAGCAATTGGCTGAACAAGAAATAGGACTGAGTGGACTTATAGGCACTAAAGTTTTATATTGTTTTATTTTTGAATGCAGTTTTTTTTGGTATATAATTCTACATTTGTAAGTTCAGCTTTCCTGATAAAGAGATTACACTACAGTACTTGTATTAGGTGAATTGAAAAATGCTATTTCTTTTGTTTTTTACAGTGCAAATATTTGTAATAAAAATAAATATAAAGTTAGAATTGTACACTTTGTATTCTGTTGTAATTGAAATCAATGTATTTGAAAATGTAGAAAACATCCAAAAATATTTAAATAAATGGTATTCTATTAACAGTGCGATTTAATTGTGGGAGTAATATTTTTAATCGCTTGACAGCGCTAATTTAAAGGCTTGTAAAATTGTCATAAACTGCATGAAGACTGTATAGACATGACTCTTGAGAAATAATAAAACATAGAACTCATACCTTATTATACATGTTCTGACATTTCTTAAACCTTTTATAAATGCATAAATTGCCTTTTTATTTTTAAACAGGCCTTTAACAAGTACAAAAGGGAAGGATTTTGCCTCCAGAATGTTGACAAGGCACCTCTTGCTAAAAGAAGGAAGATGAAAAAGACAAGTACAAGCACAGAGACACGTAGCAGTTCCAGTGAAAGTTCACATTCTTCCTCCTCTCATTCTCATGGTAAAACTACACCAACAAAAACCCTGCAGCCAGCAAATCCTGCAGACAGCAATAACCCAGAAACCATCTTCCAGTTCTCTGACTGAAAAGCAGAGAAATATCCTCTCTCGAACAATTAAGAGGTGATAAGCCTGGTAGTACTTGTCCCTCCTTGGAACAGAGGGATTACAGGGATATGTTCATTGCTTTGAACAACTTGTTTCATTTCTGCCTTTTTAGCTTTTTGTTTCAAGACATTTGGTTTTAGTATTAGTTCAGAATCACTGGATGTGGTATAATATTGTGAATACAACCAACATTGAACTCTCATAGGGCTGGATTGGTATGCAGTCTAGTCCTGAGTAAGGGGTAATCACATTGTTGTTTTATCCCTGGAGGAAGAGTGTTACTGAGAGGCATAATCTCCTTTCAGTTTTCCCACTGTTCCAGGGAGGGAATATGCTGTAAAAGTCAATGTGTACTCCCAGAAATGCTGTGTAACTAGGCATGTTGTGGGGAGCAGAGTCAAGAGTCCTCCTGCCCATCTGCATAAGGAGGGTCATAGCAGCTCTGGTTTCCTCCGCACACAAGTAATGGCAGTACAGTGCACTAAAGCAAGAGGCCATTTTACATCACTTCTAACCCCCTTGTGTTGGTGCATAGGATGGGCTAGAACCTGGACCTTATTTTGGAATTTAAGAACAGAGATTAACATAAAAGGAGTACCATTATGCTGTTTTACAAATTTATTCCTTAAATTTGGTTTTACGCTACTCAGAATATAACAGTCTTATATTATCTAGATCGGGGTAGGCAACCTATGGCACGGGTGCCGAAGGCGGCACACGAGCTGATTTTCAGTGGCACTCCCACTGCCCAGGTCGTGACCACCAGTCCAGGGGGCTCTGCATTTTAATTTAATTTTAAATGAAGCTTCTTAAACATTTTAAAAACCTTATTTACTTTACATACAACAATAGTTTAGTTATATATTATAGAAAGAGACCTTCTAAAAACGTTAAAATGTATTACTGGCACGCGGAACCTTAAATTAGAGTGAATAAATGAAAACTCCACTTCTGAAAGGTTGCCGACCCCTGATCTAGATGAAAAAGGAATCTATGGCTAGCAAGCTGAGGTGACTTTGCACTGTAATGCTATTGTTTATTTGTATTTCTAGAAAATATAATTTTTTAAAAAACTTTTCAAGCTCCAAAACCCAATGATATACCAGAGAAAAGAAGTTGAAATTTAGTACTGAACATTTTTTTTAAAATGGTCATGTGTTCAAATATTTATTTCAAGGAACAGCTATAATGTAGTGTGTTTATCTTTTATATTTATATGATAACTTGAAGATACCAAGATGAATCTTTTTTTTAAAAGATGCAGAAACTCCAAATTCCATTTTTGTTATCATGGGGTCCATATTGAATGCATGCCAACCTATGTTTTTAATTTTGCATTGCACAAACGTGGCAGTTAGCTCAATACTGATTGTAAAATATTCAACTATATTTTTCTTATTTGTGCTTTATAAAACATCTGAATGATTTTGATGTTTTCTCATGGAGTGTATTTGGGATCCCACAAGGTGTTGCATGCTGCTCTGAGATGCTGAGTGTCCTTAAGTCTCACTGATTTCAGTGGGAGTTGTGGGCTCTTAGCATCTTTGGAGGAGTGCTCAGCACCTGGCAGGAATGAAACCCTGTATCTTTGCCATTTTTTTTCATTCCTTACATTACATTTCCTTCCTCACATCTTGCTTCTATCTTGTACATAATAAATAACTAGACTTGGGCATGTTGTATAGTGTAGTTGTAAAGCACTTATGCACTGGGAAAACTAAAGGGAAATTGTACTAAACACTGTGTTTCACAACTGTACACTGTTGTACTATAGTGAGGTATTTCCTGCTGTGGTAGTATATTATGTACATAACCTGTTTGGAATCATAAATATGTGACTTTTACTGAAACATTTCCATTGATACACTTTTAAATTGAATAGCATATTTTGTAAACTTATGCAGAGCACTTCTACTCCTCACCTTCTGAATGACTAGGGACAACTAACTATTAAGTGTTAAATAAGACCCCAATTCTGTAAACAGTTACACATGTGAGTCATCCCATTAAAGTCAATGAGACTACTGGTGTAAAGTACACGTGTAATTGTTAGCATGATTGGAACCTAGTTGACTAACAGATTTTATTAACAGCTTGCTGCATTTTGAAGTAAATTTAATCCAAACCCTATGCAAAAAGATATAGGAATTGTTTGTCAATTGTTTTATTTATTTAATTACATCAGATAACAGTGTTGAGAAATCTTATGCTGCCATGTTTACAAGGACTGTGTTTGACAAAACCAAGAGGTTTTGAGACCCAACATTTGTTCTGTATTGCTTTAATATTATTAATGACAGCATTTTGAGGATTTGAGAATTACTGATGTGAATTACTTAATTTACTACTTTTTTGACATGTGTCAGTAGTAATTGCAGCATTAATTTTAGGTTGATGTGAATATTGAGACATTTGCAATGTTTATGTAGAATTAGTATATTTAATCTTAAAAATCAGTATATATGCTGGTAACACAAACAATTTAAAGTGGCTGGTGTTAAAATATTTTAAACTAATATTAATATAATATTCAGATTTGCTTTTTGAATACTCTCTTGGGAGTAATCTCAGTAATAAATACAACTAATTTGTAAACAAATACATTCCCTCTCCCCAGTAAACCTACAGTAAATACAAAGAAACCATAGTAACAATTAATATTTATTATGCAAACAGCACTAACAAATTGCAGTGCTGATTGTTTGTAATGTTCAGTAAACCGCACTTTGAGATATTTTTGCTGTACAGTTTTTCAAGTACTTTTTCAACAAAACCAAAAAGGTTTCTAAATGGAAAAAAAATTGGAATTAAATGACCCTGCTGAATTTAACTTTTTAAAATTAAGGAGATAATAAAATGTGTTCCCTTGCTTTGGAAACTTGAAGAAATAACTTTTTATGGACTTTTTGGACAATTGCTAAAATTGACTAAAAGAGTGATCATTTCATTCTGAGGAAAGTGCAGTTGTATTTTCATTGTTTTATCGCACAGGCATTTATGAAATACTTCATTATGCCATTTTTAGACTATATTGGGACTCTGAAATTATTACAGCTCACAGTAATGGATACACATCTCTTGCATAAAAGACATTTTCTTTTATGTAAGGATATTTGGATGCAAAGTCTGCTTTTCTTTTGTGCTATACTGGTATAGTGTTTTGCCTGTCACCTATTTAATATGAGGACGAACAGTACTCAGTCACATATAAATATCATGGACCTGATTCTTCGTTGCCCTGTGCCTGTGCAGTCATTTATGCCTGTGCAAAGTGGGTGTAAAATTTTGCCACACCATAATGTTAGGACTAGATTCTCATTTATGCTAAGACTACGTTACACCACTCTATTAGTGTAAAAGGGCACTAAGTGGATGTAAATTACATTTATAGTTAGGTTAAGGTACTTTTAAACCACTGCACAAGGTGGAATCAAGCCGCATATTTCTAATTGTATGTATACTTCTAGATTTCTCTCTAACATAAAATACTAAATTCAGCCACATTTATTAAGAGGAAGTATGGGATATGTTACTGACAGATTCTAATTTAATTTGAATGTATATCTCTCCATTCCTTCCAGATTATTTGGTGCAGTCAACAGTACTAGGAAGAGCAGTAGATTAGTTTCTTGAAAACCCAGTTCTTTAACAGTATAGCTCTAAGTAACTATTTACTTATTTATATTAATGTATTTTTAAAAAAAAATCAAAATATTTAGTTGTACAAAAACTATTTATTTGTTCTGAGAACTTACTGTTTTTAAAAATACAAACGGTAACAATTTAGGGGTAGATATGAAAAAAGTGGAAGGCTTGGAGCACGAAAAGCACAAAACCAGAGTTTTACTTGACTTTCTAATTAAATTCCTCCTTCTCACACAAAGAGCAATCTATCCTTAATTTAGAGGATTGTTTCTTCATAGAAGGTCAGACAAAGTACTCAGTACACTTATCCCACATGTACAGTATTATAAAAGAAGATTTTACTACAATGGATAATTGTTACTGTTCTTCAGAAGAGCATAAAAATACAGTATACCATCAAGATGGCTGACATTTCCCATCTTCCAGACTGACATTACTGATGCACCTCTTTTCGCTGCCCTTCTAAACAAAATAATTTATACCAGCACAGCCACATTCCCCTGCTGCTTCTTCCAGAATATACTTAAAGGAATAGATTCACACAACTGTCATGTATGTGTTTTATCAGTATTCTAAAGAATTGTTACTATATAAGTATCATTCTCAATTTTTAACAAGAAGTGTGTATATATTTTATTTTTTTAATAGTTATTTGGTCTTCAGTTATAATTTTTTGTTGTGGTATTATGCCTTAAGCATCATACCTAGGGCACTACCAAATTCATGGTCCATTTTGGTCAATTTCACGGTCATAGGATTTTAAAAATCATAAATTTCATTATTTCAGCTATTTAAATCTAAAATTCCACAGTGTTGTAATTGTAGGGGTCCTGACCCAAAAAGGAGTGGGGGGCGTCACAAGGTTATTGTAGGGGGAATTGCGGTAGTGCTACCCCTTACTTCTAAGCTTCCTCTGGCAGCGACGCTGCCTTCAGAGCTGGGCAGCTGGAGAGCGGTGGCTGCTGGCCAGTGTCATAGCTCTGAAGGCAGCGTCACTGCCAGCAGCAGTGCAGAAGTAAGGATGGCATGGTACAGTATTGCCACCCTTATTTATGCACTGCTGCCTGCAGAACTGGACCCTCAGTCAGCAGCCACCACTCTCTGGCCCCCCAGCTCTGAAGGCAGCAGTGCAGAAGTAAGGATGGCATGGTATGGTATTGCCACCCTTACTTCTGCACTGCTGCTTGCGGGGCATTGCCTTCAGAGCTGGGCATCTGGTCAAAAGCTGCTGCTCTCTGGCTGCCCAGCTCTGAAGGCAGCACAGAAGTAAGGGTGGCAATACCTCCACCCAACTAAAATAACCTTGCAACCCCCCTGCAACTCCTTTTTGGGTCAGGACCCCCAATTTGAGAAACGCTGGTCTCCTCCATTAAATCTATATATTATAATGGACCATTATAATATACAACAAAAGACCAGATTTCACGGGCTGTGAATTTGATAGGGCCCTAATCATACCAGAGGCTTTGGCTCAGTCTTCCTGATCATGGTCCATATCTTTTCTTTGCATGCCCCCCGCACCCCAATACACATAACACACACACACACACCCTCACTGTCTTTTACTGTGACCACCACTGTATTTCCTTCCTTCCTTCTGAGGAATCCTAATGTTTGAATCTTCTAGGTAGTGGAAACTGGAAATAGTGGGGCTACTACTGTTCCAGAGACCAAAGTGCCTTGATCTTTCAGTCTTTGTCAACCTGTAAAAAATATCTTCAGTTTACTCCCCAGACATCAGTCTCTTGTAAGTTGGTAAAAATGACAACTGTACAGCTCCAAGCCAGCTTTCCCCTACCACCTTCCATTTTTATAAGTCACTTATTTGTCTGTTGAGTTAAGAGTTCTGAATTGTTATTTAGCAACAAAAACTTAGGAGTGAGCCAATGCATCCTACACTCCAGATGGGTGGACAAAACTGAGAGTCTACATTGCATAGACTGATGTGGGCAGTCTGATGTATTTACTGACTGTATATGTTTGCATCCAAAAATAGTAAGAAAAAAATAAGAAAAGTGAAATGATTATTGAAGAAAAAAGTTAACAAGGTATAGCTTGAGAATATATATAAGCTACCAGTTGTTTTCCAGAGCTGTTCACTGAGCTAACTACAAAAATTGATGGATGGGAAGGTATGGGTCTCCTCTCCTTGTGCTTCGAGATAAACATTTTTCCTTCTTCTGTTCTATCTAGAAATTTATATAGCATTCATCAGTGTAGCATATAAGTGACTAGTATATTTATTCAGGAAGATTGTGAAATTGCATGACACAAGAATGGGAAAGCTTATTTTTATGTTAGCACTTTTTTTTAAAGTAGAAATTGGAATTTTTGTGTGTTGAACAAAAGTTAACTATTTGCTGTTTTTTAAAAATTCTTTACAAACTGCTAAAAAAAGAAATATCTATAGTGACAGTGAAGTCCATTTTAGAAATCTATGCTTAAAAACTGCTTAAGAGTAAACAAAATACGCAACCTTGTCCTGACTTTTATACCATTAGTTTTAGGAAATATGATTCAAAGTAAAATGCATTATAGATAAGTTTTATATTTTAACCAAATATACTGTAAAGTGAGATACATATTTTTGTTTTGGGGGGTTTATTGAGGCCTGCTATATTAGACCTTATTCCTTTTTATAGCACCCCTATACATATGCTTATTTTAGTTGTTTGTATAATTCTTCTTTTTTTTTAAAAAAAAGGGTGTGTGTGGTGTGTAACATTTGGTCATGTAGTTTGCTAAATTCATGATCTAATATAGTTCTTAACTTCAGTATCCTCTTTTTCAAAGGGTATTGCAAATGCTGTAGATATGTACACTTTACATGTAATATAGAATAAAGCTGATAAAAATTGGATAAAAATATATAATTCTACACCCCTATCCTGGAAACATGTTTATGAGTAACTTGTGTATCTGCAAGTTTGAGCCTAGTTGAGAAATCAAGAGGAAAAAATACATGCTCTTTGCTATTCCAAGAAAGTAATGTTACCTTTTAAATAATACTAATACTATAATTAAGGCTAAGACTTTGTCATGGATATTTTTAGTAAAAGTCAAGGACAAGTCATGGGCTCCTGTGATTTTGTCTTTATTACCCATGACCTGTCCGTGACTTTTACTAAAAATATCCATGATTAAATGGGAAGGGGCTAGGCAGCTGCGGGGTAGCTGGAAGTCCAGGGTCTCCACTGCCCTTGGGGGCTCAGAGCTTCAGGGATCCCCCTACCCTCCCATGGCAGCCGGGGGCTGTGTGAGTCCCTCTGCCCTCCTGCAGCAGCTGGGGTCTGTGGGGTTCCCCGTGCCCCCCACAGTGATGGGGAGCTGTGGGGGTCCCTCTGCCCCACCATGGGGTGCTGCAGAGATTCCCCTCCCCCGCCACCATGGTGGGGCTCTGTGGGGGTCCCCTGTGGTGGGTGGGGAGCTGCCGGGGTCCCCTGCCCCCCCGTGGTGGCCAGGGAGCTGCAGGGGTCCACCTGCCCTCCCCCCATGGTGGCCAGAAGCTGCAGGGTACCCCCACTGCCCATGATGGCTCGGAGCTTGGAGGCCCGCTGCCTCAGACGGTGGGGGGTAACTCACAGCTCCCTGCCACTGCAGAAATTGGCGGGATCCTGTAGTTCCCAGCCACCAGGGCTGAAGTCACAGAGGTCTTTGGAAGTCACGGATTCTGTGACTTCCATAATCTCTGTGACAATATTGTAGCCTTAACTATAATACACACACAAAGCTTGTTTGAACCATATATTCCAAAGTTCTTTACAAAAATAGATAATATTAAGTAAGGCTGGTTGGAAAACAAAAGCATTTCCTGCAAGAAATTTTAAGCAAAAAATCTTTGTTCAAAATTGCAGTAAAATTATTTTTTAGTTTTTGCACATGTAGTTTTGAACAGATTAAAAATGAAAATTATATTTTGTTTTGACTTAAATTTTTATTTCATTTTTAAAATGAAGCAACTTTTTAATTGAAAATGAAAATTTGTGTCAAAATGTCAATTTGAATTAAAATATTTTGTTTCTGGTTTTTAAACCAAAATAAAATTATAATTTAAGTCTAAATTAAATATAAAATTTACTTTATTTTCAAAATGTCCATTTGAAATAATTTTCATTTTGAAATTTTCTACAGGGAAACTGATAATATTAATCAGAATTGACATGTTCCATTTTTTCATTAGAATTTCCCACACAAATTTTAAGCAACTCTAGAATTAGGCCCATTTTATAAAGGGGAACTGAAGCACAGGAAGGCTGTGACTTGCCAAAGGCAACATGGTGGCAGAGACAGAAATAGAACCAGAATTTATGCCTTCTGAGTCTCTCTCTGTTAGTAGTCTCTACAGTGGTAAAAGTCACCTTTGTTTAAAATGCAGACGACCCCAGGTTACACAAACCTGACTTACGCAAATCCGCACTTACGGAAAAAGTTCTGTAAGCTAGAAATAGAAGGGTTGTTTTTTGTTTGTTTTTTTGTGTGTGTAATGGTCGGGTATATGTTTCCGACTTATGCAAAATTCGAGTTACGCAAGGTGTTCTGGAATGGATCACTTGCGTAAGTCGGAGAGCATCTGTGTTGACATTTAAGAACGAAAGAGAGCAATTGACTTAAAAATTAACCAGACTAAAAGTATCAATTAAGTATTACAAAAGCTAATGTGTGTTAGTTGCCTTAATTCAACTAGGAAAATAATTTAAATTAGTGGCTTAGTTTAGAAAAATTTTGGAATCTGATGTTTATTTGGAAGTAAAGTGGAGTTCAAAAATGAGCAAAGGTAGAGAGGGTAAATACTGTGGATTTTTTTATAAAGTTAAGGGCCAAGCCTGTTAATAGCTGCACCCACAAAATTCTTATTGAAATCCATTGACTTCTTTTTTAAATTTGTCTGAGATAAAGATGGAAAAACAGCTTTTCTTCCTCCTATCTCCCGCAAAGGCAAAGGAACCACTAAAAAAAAAAAATCACAGATTAAAGTGCAGACTGGATGCAGAGGTACAATGTATTATACTTCTTAATAGAAAGTCATCTTTAATTTTTGGCAACACATTTGGGGCGTTTAGAATATTCTAAGCTTCGGTTCTCCCTAAAATATTTACTCTCATAAATACTCATTTTTGCTGGATTCTTGACCAGTTGTTAATTATGTAATTAGTTCTCTTAATAGCAAGATGTTTGGATGTTTAATGAAGGGTAGAGGAGAAAATATAAGAATTTTGATTGTGACCTTGTCTATATTAGAAAGGGTTTGCCAATGTAGCTGCATTTCATAACCTCAAAATTGTTCTTTTGTCAGTATAGCTTATATCAGTTCCCCGAATGAAATAAGATCTCTACAATAGCAAATGGTCTTTTTTTGTTCATATAACTGAGACTACATTTGGACTCTTGCCAGCATAGCTGTGTCAGTTAGGGGTTGCTTTTTTTCAGATTGCCAACTAGCATAGTTATGCCAGCAAAACTTTTAAGTACAAACCAGGCCTTAGAATTAGGGAACAGGAACAAGGAGAGAAGAGGGAGAAGGGGTGGAGCACAGAATTAATGCTAAAGGCAGCAGAGGGTAAAGAAATCTCAGGGTTGGTGTTTGTGTTGTTTAAAGTTATGCCTAAGGGATAGAGAGAGGACTAGAGGATAAAGAAAACTATTATTTTGTTGAGAGCAGCTTGCCAGTCCTGTTTAAACAAAAATGACAAATCATTTCCCATTTTCTGTGAATGTAATGCAAGGGGAAAGAGCTGCACTGACAACCTAGGTTAAGTTACAGAACAGATACAGAATGTACTGCTGTTCAGTACAAATGTCTGCTCATTGACTGGCGGGGGAGCGGCGGACGTCGATCCCACCCCACGAGGACGTGAAGTAAGTGATTCTAAGTTGATCTAAGATATGTCAACTTCAGCAACGCTATTCTTGTAGCTGAAGTTGCATATCTTAGATCGATACCCTCCCCCCGCCAGTGTAGACCAGGCCTAAGTCTACTGTTGAATCACCAGAGTAACCAGTGTAGATTTGTACAACATCTTGTCAGTCATTTTGTTGTGAGAATAACATATATATCTAAGTTGCATGTTATTCATATGTTATTCTCACAGCAGAATGACTGACCAAGTATTATCATTTTATCAATTACAATTGAGTAATAACACAGTAAAAGCATCCTGATTTTGTTGTTTGTTAAATCACACACATAAGGTATGTCTGTACTGCCCATGTTACAGTGCGACCATGGCAGCACTGTGACATGGGCAGGGTAGTCATGCTTTATCGCTGGAGAACTGTCCCTGCGATTTAAAAAAAAAAAAACCACCACGAACAGGACATGGTCGCTCTCTTGCCGGGAGTGTGGCTCTTGGCGATAAAGCTCTGTCTGTATTGGTGTTTTTCAGCGCTAAAACTTTTGTCGCTCAGGGGTGTGTTTTTTCACACCCCTGAACGACTAAAGTTTTAGCGCTGAAAGTGGCAGTGTAGATACAGCCTTAGTATCATGTGTTGCAAAGAGCCACAGAAGACACATTAAAGACACATTGCGGCTCGTGAGCCTCAGGATGAGTATCACTGTTTTAGATGTATAAATTTGCATTTGGTTATATTAAAATGTATTTAGTTTCAATGGGTCTAAATTACCCAGTGATCCATATCGCTCTGTACGAGTGCCCTGTCCTCATCATTATTTACCATTCCACACATCTTTGTGTCATCTGGAGATTTTATCAGTAGTGATTTTATATTTCCAGTTCATTGATGAAAATGTTGAACAGTGTCAGGCCTAGTATTGATGCCTGGGGAACTGCACTAAAATCAGACGCATTCAGTGAGGATTCCCCATTGACAACTACTTTTTGATATCTGTTAATTAGCCTGTTCTTAGTCCATTTAATGTGTTGTTTATTGATATTGTGTAGTTCTGTTTTTTAATAAGAATGCAGTATTAAGTCAAATGCCTTACAAAAGTCTAAATATACAACATCTATGCATCAGCGGTGTAGCCCTGTTAGTCTGGATCTGTAAAAGCAGCAAAGAGTCCTGTGGCACCTTATGGACTAACAGACGTATTGGAACATGAGCTTTCGTGGGTGAATACCCGCTTCGTCGGATGCATGTCAACATCTATGCAGTTATCTTTGTCAACCAACCTTGTAATCTCACCAAAAAATAAATTGGTCTAGTTTGAGAAGATCTGTTTTCTATAAAGGCATGTTGACTGGGATTAATTGTATTCCTATCCTTTAGTTCTTTATCAGCTGAATTAGTTTTTCCGTAATTTTGCACAGAATTGATGTCAGGCTAACCTGCCTATAGTTACTCAGGTCATCCTGCTTGCTCTTTTTGAATATTGGCACAACGATAGCACTGTTTCTGTCTTCTGGAATTTCTTTGGTATTCTAAGATTTATTACAAATTAACATCAGCGAGCCTGAGATCTCCTTGTAGGAGTCTTGAGTTGCAAGTTATTGAGGCCTGCTGATTTAAAAATATTTATTCATAGTAGATGTTCTCTAACATCCTCCTCAGTTACTAATGGAATGGGAACTTACTTGATCAGTATGTATGATACAAGTACATCATTCTACTTCTTTCCAATTACAGAACAGAAATACTTACGGAACAGTTTTGCATTTGTGCATCATTATTAACAATGTTACTATCTCTGTCTAATAAAGGGTCATTACCATTGCTAGGATTTCTTTTCTTTGTAATATATTTAAAAACATAGAACTTAATACTACTGTTCACCTTGCAGTTGGGAACTTGGATTATGCAAATTCTGTAAGGCAGGGACTCTCTGTATTTTGTCTTGTGCATTGCCAAGCACATTATCAATGCTCAAGAAGTAATAAAACTAATTATTATGGAGGTAGTCCTCTTAATTTTAAATATCTAGGTCATATAAAAGTGCTCTGCCACTTTGTTGCATATGTTTTTATTTTCTATGTGTGACAATATTAGACTGTGTAATACAGGTTATTTTTCTAAAACAATAAAAATTCCCTCTTTCTGCATATTTTTATTTACAAAACCATTGAAAGAATTTCTGGGGACTGTTAGCTTAAATGAGGTAAAAAATTAACAGGATGGATTTCCAAGTTAGAACTAATGGTCTGTGTCAGTGGTGTCCAACCTGAGGCCTTCAGAGCACTAAACTGTGGCTTTCAAGGGTAATTGTGTAAAGAAGAAATATTATATTGATTATGAATTGAAAATATATTTACTGAGCCATGCTCTGCAATTTTTAAACTGAACTACTTGAATCAGCCATGTTGCTATGGGGAGGCAATATGGAGCATCCTTCCCCAACTGCCTCATTATTTCTTCTGCAGCCCCATGAGCAGTTTCTGGCATGAACCAGGAGCGTTCTGAGCAGCTACTTGCTGTTCTTTCCCTGCTGCAGCTGCTCAGCAGCATCCCCAGTGGCAGTCTGTTTTATTGCAGGGGAGAGAAAAGACTGACTAGTTTCTCCGCTGCCTGCTTCCTTGCCAGGCTGTGGGAGGCCCACGGTTAGAGGCTTAGTTGGCTCTGCCTGAGCCTAGGAAAATAGTTAAAGTATTGATTGTGATCCCTTGAAAGAGGTTGGACATCAGCCTTATCCCTTGCTAGTGTTGACCTTGACATGCTAACATGTGAAAACTATAAAATGCCTTGTGTTCATCGCATGTTACCTCATGTTATTTACCACACATTAGCTTATGTGGTAAGAAAATGGTTTGATGCTTCTGAATACAATTTTTTGGTAAGTTCATCTTTTTTCTTAAAAGGGTACAGTCATGTTTAAAACCTCTATTATACTTTCATTTTAGAAGATGAAAATAAAATATCTTTCTCTAGCAGTTCTGATCTTTTCCATTTAGAAAACTGCTTTTGCTTGTTTTTTTGGTGTTGAAATTAATGGCTCTTTTTATCTTGTTCTTTGATAGTGCAGCAAAACTATTGATGATGTGACTATAGCTCTGGAATAGTATTTAACTGCTATAGAGCTAGCAGAGTCTGCAGAGATAGCAGAATCTGAAACATTTTTTATTGGCCCATTAGTAATAATGGCTATTTGGGTTTTTCTAAATGTCTTGAAGGTGTATTTTATATTTTTATATATATAATATATATTTAGAATCTCAAGGGCATTTCCCACCATATTATGACAAGCTTAAGATACTGTAGGACAAATATTCTGCCTAAACTATGGAATGTTGACTTTTAATGTATGCTTTTTATTAACTAGTCATTGTTGTAGCCTAACCATTAGTACAGTCTTATTCCCATTTGGTATGGTTGGCTATGAAAAGGATCTCAATATGATTGTCTTTTGTGTCTGCTACTCCAGTTTAAGAAAAATGACATGAGTACAGCGGGTAAGGTCCCACTTGAAATAGAATATTAAAGAATATATGCTATAGTTGAGATTTTACTGGATTATCTGGCAGTCATTAAAGAGCTAATCATATTTTTCATTCTTTGGGACCTATTTCTAATGAGTTTTACTTTGTTAACATCTGAGCTGTGCTTCCTACTTACATGAGCTATAACTAGCTGTTATAAGAAGTGCACATTTTTTAAACATATCAGAGAATTGGTATGGGAAAGGTAAGTCATGCAGCAGAACTGCAGTAGCGTAGGTAGGGGGGGAGTGGGGCAGCAGCCGCTCTCCCACTGAGCACAAGTGGCGCCTTTTAAATTTCTTGGCACCTTTTTAATTTTTACTCATCCAGCGGCGCTCCAGGTCTTCAGCGGCACTTCAGTGGCAGGCCCTTCGCTAGCTCCGGGTGTCTTCGGTGGCACTGAAGGACCCGCCGCCGAAATGCTGCTGAAGACCCATGGAGCGAGTGAAGGTCCCGCTGCCGAGGTGCTGCTGAGGATCCGAAGTGCCGCCCCATGAGTAAAAGCACCGCCGGGTGAGTAAAAGCGCTGCAGTGGATGGTGCCTTTCTTTGAGATCGCTCCCCCTGTTCCCTCCACCTGGCTACGCCACTGAGCAGAAGTATTGGGTGAGCTAGAGCCTACGGACTGAGGATTCTATTGTGAGCAGGTATTTTACATTTTGAAGAGGAGGAAAGATTTTTATGTAAATGTTAATTGTTCAAATTCAAGAAAATCTTTATCTCCTTTTGCAAGGACTTTAGTTGCTTAGCCCATTTACTCAATCTATGGTGAGGTCAGTTACTAGTGTGTGACTTGTATTTCATTTGTATGTTATCTCTCTAGATCTGTGAAGATTTTTTTTAAGAACATAAGATATTCTGGGGAATGAATAAAAGATATCTGACCATCAAAGTTCACTTTCTTTTATATTCTAACCTCACAGGATGCCATTTTTTAAAATTATTTCAGAGATTATCAAAGGGGATTTAGATATTTTTAGGTAGCATTACAAAATTTAATATATTATAATAGCTTTTACTGAAATAATATCTTTGTGTAATATTATACAGTTTATATGCAAAGATTTAGTTAATGATAGTAAACAATACCTTGTTTGGCTTGTTTAATTCTAGCTGGGCTAGAACTTAAAAGTGTTAACTTATTGTGTAATGTGGAACTTTGGTTCCTTTGGAATTATTAAGACAGAAAAATGTCAGTCTGTTTTCCTTCTGTTGCTGTATATATGCTAAGCAATGTTAATTTCTCTTAAATGCTTTATTACGGTGATGGTTGGCACTGCCATTCATTAAAGATGAAATATACAAATCAAGGGGGTTTATACTATGGATTATTTATTGAGAATTGTAAGAAATCAACAGATACTTGTCTAAAAGTTGTAAAGACGTGTATTCTTTTCCAAGTCTTGAAGTTTGTTTTTCCTGTATTAGGCAAGTACTGAATGAGTTGTATCAACTTGACAGCAACAACAGAGTTGAACATTGATTGTGTAGGAACGTGCTATCTTGCTTTTTGGATTTCTTTGAAGTGTTTTGTGTGTGAATTTAACTTTAAAAAAGCAGTAAGGGCTTACATTTACCTAATTGTGTGTATGTTCACAGATGTGTTTGTTTTACCTTTAAAAATAAACTTGTCTAAGTGCAAAATCTTGAATTCGGAAGTACATCATTACAGTTCATTTCACTTCTGGTTTATTTGAACTGTGCTCATCATTACTTCAGATCTTCAAGGGTCTGGCTCTTTTAATATAATATGCACATTGCCAAAGTCTTGATTTTATAGTACTGCTAACTCTCACTATGATCTGAATTTCCTTTAAACTGTATTTTGACTCTAAAAAACCTGACTGTAAAAATGGTGTTGTGGCATCATGTTTGTCTTTCAGTAATTTCTATATCAGCTTTACTTAGTTAAGAGGAAAGATACTGCTTCAGTAGGAGTTGAGGGTGCCCAGAACATCACTGGATCATACGTCAACATTCAGTACCATGCTTACTAGAAAAATTACTCTGACTTCAGTGAGACTTTTGCCTGCATATAATGAGTGTGGGATCGGTGCCTGCACAGTAAAGGAGCTATTCAGCACTTCAGATCAGGGGCGGCTCTAGGAATTTGGCCGCCCCAAGCACGGCGGCATGCAGCAGGGGGTGCGCTGCCGGTCGCCGGTCCCGCAGCTCCGGGGGACCTCTTGGAGACGTGTCTGCGGAGGGTGTGCTGGTCCCGTGGCTCCGGTGGAGCGTCCGCAGGCAGCCTACGGGAGGTCCACCCGAGCCGCCGGACGACCGAACCCTCCACAGTCATGCCTGTGGGAGGTCCACCCGAGCCGCGGGACCAGCGGATCCTCCGCAGTCATGCCTGCGGGAGGTCCGCTGGTCCCGCGGCTCCGGTGTACCTCCCGCAGGCATGACTGCGGAAGGTCCGCCGGAGCCGCCTGCCACCCTGCCGGCAAAATGCCGCCCCAAGCGCGCGCTTGGTGCGCTGGGGTCTGGAGCCGGCCCTGCTTCAGATGTTCTAGCTGGCCACAAAACAGCTTTTAAAATGATAATCAAAAATTAGGTACAGAGTGGCAGATATTAGCAGAAATTTGACATAGAGTGGAAGGTAAGGAACTGGGTAGGGGCAGGATTTGTGCTGGAGTTGACGTACCTTAGGTTGAGTTACCGTGGGGTCTATACCACGGGGGGTGACAGGAGAAACTCTTTCGTTGACTTACCCCCGACGAGAAGGGGTCAACTGGAGAACGATCTGGTGTCGATTTGACGGGTCTTCACTAGACCCACGAAATCGACTGCTGGTGGATAGATCTCAGAGTGTCGATCCTGGCTGTAGTGTAGATGTAGCATGAGCCACAGAAGAGTTAAATAACTTGCCCAAGGCCACACAATGCCTCATTGACAGAACAAGGATTAAAATTCTGGAGTGCCTGGCTTCAGGGCCTGTGCTCAGTGCATTACAATTAGACCATGCTTTGTCTCATTATAAACTCCCAACTGTATTGCTAATGGGCCTTAGTTCTATTGTGGGGGGAGGAAGATGGCAGAGTGGGAGAAGAAGGGGTTTCTGGCACATTCAGTACTTGGTTTTTCTGCTAAGACTAAATGGAGGTTACTGTTGAGTGGTGGTGATGTTTTTGTGTTATGGATGCATTTATGTGGAATTGGACTGAGACCACTGATTCACTTTGCATTGGCCACAGAGAGACCTAAGGCATTGTACTGGGGCTCAAAAGATCTGAGTGTGATTTCCAGCTCTTCCACAGACTTCCTGTGTCACCTCTGGAAAATCACTTTAGATCAAATCACTTTAGATCAACTTTTCAGATGTAGCTACTGTGTTTAGATAACTCCATTTATGGGTTCACAGACCTTGCTCTCATTTTCAGAAGGCTGAGCACTTATAACTGACTTAATTAAGGGCTAGAAGTATTCTGCACCTCTGAAAATGAGGACAGGATGTCCAAGTTGAGCATCCTACAAAGGGAGTCACCTGACAGTCAGAGGCCATTTTTTTAAATTTAGCTGTCAATCTGTGTGTTAGAACTGGGCAAAATGTTTTGGACAAATTATCTCCCCCCCCCCCATAGTAGTTTCAGGTTGAGAAACTATTCTCAAACTTGTCAAATTTTGACTGAATTGAATTTTGTTTTTAATGTTTTGACATGTTAAAAAAAAACCTCTTGACATTTAGTTTCAAAGTGTAATCTTGTTTTAAAATTTAATTTATTTGAAGAACCCAAAAAAGTAAATACCTGACTTTAGGCTAAGGGCTAGGAAAGATTTGAAGTCGTGCCTACTCCTATTTCAGATTCCTCCAACAATTTACATAATTCCAAGACTCATTGCTCTAATTCATAAATTATTGGCCGCCTTTTTTATTAGCCCGTTTTCCCCGAATAATCTATAATTTCAAGACCAGCCCCTTTTCCACTTGATCAGCTGAGGCATTCCTCTCCCGTCCTCTCACTCAGTTCACTTTGGTGGTTCGCCTCCGTTCCCCAACCCGCAATTCTTAGACCCCTTCCCTCCTACGGCTGAGCAGCCTCCTCCTCCTCCTCGGGGCTGCCTGCTAAGCAAATCCCCGGCCCGATGGCTCCTCTGCAAAGTTGCCCCGCGCCCCAACTCTTCTCTCTACGGCTGCTGCCCTGTACCCAAGCGCGCGCTCCGCCTTCCAGGGCCTCCTGCACCGCTGCGGTAACGAGCGGCAAAGCAGGAGCAGAGCCGGTTTGTGCCACTACACGGGGCGCGGGGAGACGCTTCAGCCTGGGCAGCAGGCACGTTCGGCGGGGGAGGCTCGTTCCTGTTGGCTGCACGGGGAAGAAGGGGGCACTAAGGACAGGGGCGGGCTCGCACACTCGGGGGCGGGGCCCAGCAAAGGGTCGGGGTGGCTCTGCGGCGGGAAGAGGCGTTAGCCGCGGCGCGGGCCGGGCTGGAGGAGGAGGGGGCTCTGGTGCAAGGACACGGTTCGAGCCCGGCGGGCCGCCATTTCCCCGGCCCGGGGGCCGGCGGGGCGGGCTGTAACGCTCTCTGCCCACCCGCCGCTTTCCCCTCCCCCGCCTGACTCCGCCCCCGCCCCTGCAGTGCCGCGGCGGCCCGCCAGGGGGCGCTGCTCCCGGCGTTCGGCGCCCTGCGCTCGGGCCGCGCAGCCCTCACGTTCCCCTCCCTCACTGCCGCCGCCGCCGCCGCCCCCCGGGGACTCCGGCCATGGCCACGAAGAAGGCGGGCTCGCGGCTGGAGACGGAGATCGAGCGGTGCCGCTCCGAGTGCCAATGGGAGCGGATCCCCGAGCTCGTCAAGCAGCTGTCGGCCAAGCTCATCGCCAACGGTGCGGGGCCGCGCTGGGCCGAGGGGTCGGCGTGGGACGGACTGAACGCGGGCGGGAGGAGAGGACGGGAAGCTGGTGGGCACCGGCGCGGCCTCGCCTGGGGGTGTGGCGCGGCGCCCGGGGCCGGCAGGTGCAGCGGGAGGGGAGCCGCGGGCGGGGCGGGGCGGAGCGGGCAGAGGGAATGAATGAGGGAAGGGGTCGGGGGTGCTTCGCTCGCGCGCTGTCGTGGGGTGGGGGGGTCCCTCGCTCGCTCGCTCCCTGCCCCGGGTGTGTGTGTGTGTGTGTGTGCGCGGGGGTCCTGCACGCGTTGACGCTGTTGTTTTCACGAGTCCTTGAGCCCTGGTTCCCGACGAGAGATTGTTGCGCGTGTTTATAGCGCTAGAGCCATGTAGATGTACAAGGAGCCGCTGCAAAGATGCGTGTCTTCTATATGCTTGTGACTATAGAGTCATGGAAGAATGGGGTTGGAAGGGACCTCAGGAGGTCATCTAGTCCAACCCCCTGCTCAAAGCAGGACCAACCCCAACTAAATCATCCCAGCCAGGGCTTTGTCAAGCCTGACCTTAAAAACCTCTAAGGAAGGAGATTCTACCACCTCCCTAGATAAACCATTCCAGTGCTTCACTACCCTACTAGTGAAATAGTTTTTCCTAATATCCAACCTAAACCTCCCCCACTGCAACTTGAGACCATTGCTGCTTGTTCTGTCACCTGCTACCACTGAGAACAGCCTAACTCCATCCTCTTTGAAACCCCCCTTCAGGTAGTTAAAGGCTGCTATCTGATTCCTCCCCCCACTCTTATCCCTTGGGTAGAAGGTGAGTTGTGGCCTCAGGAAGAAATGAAGTCTGTAGCTGTAATGAGATTAGAATGGTGGGTAGAGGACTCAGTTTATGTTTATAAGGTGTAACTGACTTTTCAAGGGAGAGCAGATATTTCTCTGTGTATAAATTAGGCAAATACACTTTGTAGTGGGAGCCCTTTTCCCAAAGCGGTGTTTGCTTGTGTTGGAAATATGACAGGCTATCTTACAGTTTGAACTGTTGGTGAGACCCATTATTTTGAATCATGAATGTTGTATTTTAAGCTGGTGTTACATCTTGTGGGATATGCAAGTTGATAATGTACATGACATTATTAAAACACTTCAGTTTATAATTCATGCAGTACTTGGACAAGTTTGGGTTATTGGTAGAAATACAGTATTTTTAATTAACTTTTGTTAAAAATTACTGAGAAATGTAACATTACACATAAGACATTTTTACATAGTATCTTGTGCAAACTATCATTCTAAGAAATATGTTGGAGTTAAGTGGTTACAAAATACAATTTAAAAATTAGAGATGAGAACTTAAGCGATGAAGAGAGAAATAATGTATCATCTGATTTAAAAATAGCCCATGAGATATCAAGACCTAGGAAAGCTGTTTCAGTTTTCAAGAGATGTAGAGACCAGGTTCCTGCACCAACAAAGATAAGATGCCTGTGTTTTGAAACAGGTGTGCATGTAGTGAACTTGGAGGGGATAGACAAATATGGTCTGTATGGTAGACTGGAGCTGTTTTGTGGAGGACTTGAAGAACGGTGATGTGGAACTTGAGGTGGCTATAGAAAAGGTAGTTAAAATAGTGAAGGTGAGCAGTGATAAAGGCATGGTTATGAGGATTTCAGTTGCTCACATAGAGAAAAAAACCCCAACAACCTCTTTCCCATCATCTGCGGGTGAACACTTTTTGCAAAACAATCACTCCATATCTGACCTCTCAGTCCTCATCCTTTAAGGAAAACTGCAAAAAAACCTTCAAAAAGATGAGCCTGGGAACTTAAATTCATAACTGTGCGGGTCACTAAAAAGGATAGACTTCACAGACACTCTGGCTTTGTGAAAGCAGCAGAGAGTCCTATGGCACCTTATAGACTAACAGCCGTATTTAAGCATGAGCTTTCGTGGGTGAAATGCTCCAATACATCTGTTAGTCTATAAGGTGCCACAGGACTCTTTGCTGCTTTTACAGATCCAGACTAACACGGCTACCCCACTGATATCTGGCTTTGTGGTCCATTAGGACAACTTGTAACACACCCAGCTACCTACTGACCCTCCATTGTCATGACTGCAGAAGTGTTAATTGTCCACTGCATTTTAAGTCCTACAACATGTGTGAACCCATGCTTAACAGTCTGTACCACACCACATTGTATTTAGTTTGAATGCTCTTATTTCCCTCTTCAGACTTGAAAAAGGGCTCTGTAAAGCTCATTAACTTGTCCCTTCCACCAACAGAAGTTGGTCCAGTCAAAGATATTATCTCACCCCCCTTGTGTGTGTCATATCCTGGGACCATCATGGCTACAACAACACTGCAAACAACAAATGTAAGGGGCAGTGTTGCAGAAGTGATGATAGGCAGCTTTGCACACCACAGGAAATATGGGAAGAGGGAGAAATTTCAGGATCAAGGATGACAGAAATACACACAGTGAAAGCACTAAGTCTGATTCAAAGGGGGAGAGAGAGAAGAAAGATGGAGTTGGATGTTGATTGTTGTTTCTCTTATTCAAGAGAAGCAATTCATTTTGAAGATATTTAAGTGACTGAACCTGATACTAAGCCATAAATTAACTAATTAAAAGATAAACACAGGTGGAAAGTGAAGGAGTCATTAAAGGTGTTAGGTCAGTGGTTCTCAAACTTCTGTACTGGTGATGACTTTCATGCAGCAAGCCTCTGAGTGCGACTCCCCCCTTACAAATTAAAAACACTTTTTTATAGATTGAACACCATTATAAATACTGGATGCAAAGCAGGGTTTGGGGTGCAGGCTGACAGCTTGTGACCCCCCATATAATAACCCCGTGGCCCCCTGAGGGGTCACGACCCCCAGTTTGAGAAACCTCTGTGTTAGGTGATGGTGATGTTCTGTTGAGTATCTTTGCAATAAAAGCAGATGTTAAAGATACAGTAAAAAGAAAGGATGGTAGGGAAAATAAAGCTTACAGGTGAACCTTATGGGACTCCATAGAGAAGGAATCATCATTAGGTGTACAGAGAGGAGTGTAATAGGAGCCTTCACAGGAGAAAAGGTAACTTGTACATGCTGCTGGGCTTTGATTGAAGATACAAACACTTTTGGGACCTGGGTTTACTAAACTCAGAATATAGGAGCTTTCTCTGTTTTGTTAATTGCCCAATCTTTAATAATCTTGTAAATGTATAGTCTGTGTGCAGCTGTAACTCTATTTTAATTAAGCTCTTGTTTTGGAATTTCTTTTGTTGCTTTAGACAACTTTTATGTGTGAAAAATTGATGTAGATAGTAGTTTGCTACTTTTTGATCTAGATTATATTTATATAAAACCATAGGTGTGTATGATGTTTATGGAGATGATTATAGGAGATGTGTTAGAGGAGGACAAAGAATCGGTTCCCATCCCTGTTGGCGTGGTGGAACTGATGGAGATAGAGAAACCTGCAGGGCCAATTACTAGAATTTGGGCGAGAGAGTTAGTTCAGGCTGATACAGGACCTTTAGAAGCAAAGTTGGAGATTAAATCTCAGGAGCCACAGGAAGAGTGAAAAGAGGAATTTAGCAGTGCAGAAGCTACTAGCAGTCTGCAGATAGGAAAAGGAAGACCCAGGATGGCATCACAGAAGGTGAAATTAAGTGTCATCATAGAGGAGGCAACTAGTGATGTAAAGAATAAAATGAGCAAAGGGGAAGAAGATATCCTCTCCTCTGTTTGTGTGCGCCCTTGATAGTAAAGAGGAAGTGCTTTTAAAAACTGTAATTGTTCAGGGACTAAAAAATGCGGTGTCACAAGTGACACAAGTAGCTAGTGCCTGGGATGTAGTAATCTCTAGGTTACAACAGAGAGAGATACAACAACCAATGAATGCAGTTCCTACTCCTCCACCCAATGTTACATTGGCATCATATAAATCAGAAGACTCAGCCCTTTTGGGTGAACACTTATTGGCATTTGGGCAATCATCAACATTGCCTAGGTCCCTAGAATTTCGTGGACCCTCTACACTGCCTTGGTATATGCTGGTATCACCTGGTGTACTAGTAACACCCTGTTGCACCTGATCTTAATGGACTGAAAAATGTCCCGCGTCAGTGTGGAAATGCCTTAAGTGTAAAATGTAAAGGTTTTATGGAAAGTTACCCTGCTCATCCAGGATTATTTCGAGAGAAAAGTTCTAATAGCTCTAATAAGAAAAATGTAAATTTGGGTAGAAGAAGTCAAAACATAAAAATTATAAATTCAAGCTCAGACAAAAGCCCAGATCCCAATCTGGAAAGACAATCCTCAGATTCTAATTCTAATTACCTATACCTGTTGTTACAAATATTAAGAGCCTAGATCTGGTAGCTAAGCAAGTAGGAATGATGGAGGATTCTTTGGTTGCAATGCATGCACAATGTGTACAAGAAACAGCAAAAGTGTTTGGCTTACCAAGGAAAGATTGGGTTAAAATCTTACAACTCACAGTGAATCGAGCTTTATAAAGTACTTTGCCACCTGAGTTTAGGGTAGGAAAGAGATTTTTTTAAAGACACAGTAGCCCTATTAAAACATAATCAACATCCGGGGCAAGCTGGAGTGGCCATCCTTTTTAACCTAAAGCAGAAACTTAATAAGTCCCCACATCAATTTCACCTCCGGTTAAGTGCAGCATGGCACAGTCACATAAAAGAGAAAACAAATGAGCCATCATACGTTAGTTTGTTGATCAATAACTCTCTTCCCCGTTTGCAGGAAAAGATTAACATGCATATAAGTAATGGAACTTCTTTAAAGGAGGCATTAGCCTTACTGGCCAAGGCATATTCTCAGGGAGGCCCTAAAATAGGTTGGCGTGAAGCCCCTGTTGCAATACTTCAGGAACCATGAGGTAATCCCACTGTGAGGATTAAGGGATTCCCAGGGTTAGGCTGCGGTGTTCCTAAATTCCCTAGGTACCAGCGTTGGCAAAATGACCCTAACCCACATCATAATACTGGCCCTTCGAGTGGGCGTGCCGCTTGACAGGGTTATGTGTTTGCACCCCATGTAGTGGCCCGGGACTGTGTTCCTTTCTTTTCAGATGTCACCCAAAACAATTCACACCTGCAGAGATCCACCTCACCACCTCCCCACAGAAATGAGGACTCAGTTGTAATAAGCTTTAAGACACTGCAGCAAATGGTTAAGGCTCAACAATGGAATATCTGGGAACTCCGAGCACGCGTGAATGAGCTAATAACAGAAGGCCAAGGCCCAGCACCCTCAAACCGTGCAGTGCTCTCCGTTGACCCATTTTCTTCTCTCCGGTGGACAGCCTCTCCTCCTCCAGAGTTGGCTGCCTCTGAAGAGACAGAAGAAAAACCCATAGATTATTTATCTGCATGCTCAACAGTTACTCGGCATAACGCCATCCAGCCCCAAGCGTAGTCATAGCCCCTTTAGGCTGGGATGCAAGCAGGAAACCCACAGTATCTGCCGTGATAGGGGGCCTCCACAGGAATTTTATTATAAATACTGGGGCAGCAATTAGGATTATCCATATCAAGGATCCTAGACCCTCTTCTCTGTCATCAGAGCGTACAAAAACACTTTCAGCTTTTGCAAGCAATCAAGTTACCACCACACTTTCTAAACCTATTAAAGTACAGATAGGTCACCTAAGAAAGGTTCATACCTTTGTGTTAATGAACTTAGGAAACCTAGTAAATTGCCTATTAGGAACTAATTTCCTATACAAACTGGAATGTGTTCTTAATTTGGTTAACCAGTTGTTGTGTCTTACTGTATAACAGGCAAAGGATAACTCACCAGTTATCATACCTGAGTGTGGCATGGTGTCTCCAGTGGGGAACTCTGAACTTGAGGGGATAATTTGAACAAAATAGTAACTAATCATGCAGACCAACCTGAGTTACAGGCTTTACTTGGCAAGTATGCGGATGCCTTTGCTAAACACAAACATAATTCTGGATGTATGGCAGTCACTATTGTTGTGGAAGAAAGGGAGATATCAGCCCCAAAACAATATCCTTACCCAAACTATCCAAACCCATACATAGGAAAGACTGTCAAGTCTTTACTGACACAGGGAGTACTACGTAAATGTACTTCCACTGCCAATTCCTCTATTTGACCTGTAAAAAACCCAAATGGTTCTTGGCATCTCACAATTAATTACAGACGCCTGAATCAGGTCACACCCACTTGTGCCTCTACAGTGGCCAAGATGCCAGATCTAATCAAGTCCTTTAATCCAGAGGCTGTGTGGTTTACTGTCCTTAACATCAGTAACAGCTTTTGGACATTACCATTGGCCCGCATTTCACAGCACTGTTTTGCATTTAGTTTCCAGGGGGGTCCAATATTCCTGGACACGTTTACCCCAGGGGTATAAAAATTCTCCAGCTTTATTCCATGCACAAATAAGGTGGGTACTGTCGCAATTTTCTAAACAAACTGTTCTGTTTCAATACATAAATAACCTTTGTTTGGCAGCATGGACCAAAAAGGAGCATTTGAAAAGGCTTGATGAGCTCCTGCAGATCCTAAAGCAGGGCTAAAATGCAGTCCGGCCAAGGCACAGCTAATGGCCAACCGTGTCTCTTAGGCCTCACCTTGACAAAATGGGGTAGAACCCCAGCACAACACAAAGTGAATGCAATCCAAACATTGCCTTTACCATAGGACCCAATGGCTTTAAAATCCTTTTAACTGGGTACCACAGGGTTTAACTGGGTACCACAGGGATTTCATCTCAATTTTGTTTCCATTGCAGGTCCCTTGTACCAACTGTCTTAAAAAAAACGTGTTCAGTGGAAATAGACTGAGCAACACACGGAAGCAGTATCCCAGCTAAAACAGGCCATTGTCAAGGCTCCGGTGTTGATCACTCTATATCCTAAGATACCCTATCATCTGAAGCTAGCGGTGAGTGTTAATGCGTTAGCGGCAGTGGCTTCACAAAAAAAAAAAACATGGAAAAATCAAACCTGTGGTCTATACCTCACGTTTAATGTCATCAATTAAACTTAAGTATGACAATTGTAAAAAGTACCTATTGGCCACCAGTTGGGTCATACAACACTTTTCTTTTCTGATTGGCTTCAGCCCGGTCATATTACACTCATCGCGTACTCCCCTTCAGTTCTTACTGTCTAATAGGGTAAAAGATGGGCAAGTTTCAAATGCTCGCCTAGCCCACTGGGCATTGCTGCTGCAAGAAAAAAATATTGCAGTAAAATCTGTTAGAACACCATCTTTGTTACCAACTTCCCTACTGTACCAAGGGAAGCTGCATGTGTATCCCAATCTTAATTAAAACTAAGGGGGGAGGAAAAACAAAAGCTTTTCCAACCATTAATCCAGGAAACAGATTCCGTTAAAGGTATCATTTCTTT
Source organism: Mauremys mutica (assembly GCF_020497125.1). Lineage (NCBI taxonomy): Eukaryota > Metazoa > Chordata > Testudines > Geoemydidae > Mauremys > Mauremys mutica. The sequence goes on from NC_059075.1 coordinate 31,385,938, forward strand.
GCTAACAGTTCTAGTTATTACCATCAAGGCAACCTTATATCAGGTTTGGAATCTGTGCAGTTCCTCCCGAGAAAAAAGAAGAGCCTTGGAAGAAGGCATAATCATGCATTCCACATTTTGCTCAATATGCTAAATTAGCAGCGGTGGCTTGTGTGTTGGAGTACTGTGTGCAGTTCTCCATCACCACCACATACCAAAGTATCTATCTGTTTTCAGACTCCACATGGGTATGCAATTCTCTCACAAAATTTCTACCACGTTGGGAAACAAATGTGTTCACATCTTCTGATGGCTCGCCTGTTAGCTATGCATCACTGGTTAAATACATCCACTAGTTAGCAGGAACAATCATTGTTCCAGGGTGGCCAATTAAAGTAAATAAAAAGAAAAGCTCACTAAAAATTAGAACCCTATGCTACAAAAAATGGAAAGGCTAATAAATTAGCCCCCAAAAAAGCCCAATCAGGAAAATTGTTAAAAAAAAAAAAATCAGAAATATTCTGTTACTACCTCTAGTCCCAAATGCCCTATTGCCGCTACTATTGTTGTTTAGGCTAACATACCAGATTTTAAAAAATGCAAAAATCGAATAAAAACATAGTGAAAGTAATCCAAAACAAAAGAAAAAGAGTCACTAACAGTAAATCCTTTTGTACAAAAAATATAAGCAGCATTTTCAGGTAGTAAATGAAGTTCTCATGTATACAGGAGGTCCTTTCCCTGTATGGGTAGTTCCAGCTCACTTATGGAGGAAAATAATGTACTCGGACCCTTCTGAGTCATCAGTAAACTCAGTTCAGCAGTGTATAAAATTAGGATAACAAAAGGCAAGCGTAATAAAAATAAAATCTACCATGCTAATCAGTTAAAGCTGTATCAATCATTCAGGTTGCAAAAGCAACTTCCTCTTCAGAACTTAAGTGAACAGCATCCAACAAAATCGCAACAGCTAAAGTCCAGCAAATTGTAACCATAAAATGAACATTAATATTTCTAATGTACTACACCCTTATTATTGCTCTAAGGGTAAAACTAAGTCAAAATCACAAATTTGAAACTGAACTGTTACAACCCCATAAAACCAGACGACATGGTCGTGCTTAATTGCCTGAGCATGTAAAACAAAACATACCAACGTCAAAAAAATGGACTATTATACTCTACCCAAAACTTATCCACAGTCCTATCCACCAGGTTAAGGAAATTAAAGGGAAAGATGTCACCTTTAAATATCAGGTGGTTAAAGTAATCTTGTTGCCATCCAGTGGCTGGAAAAAAATTTGGCCCTTAAATAATAACTCAAAGGGGGAAGGATGTAAAACCTATACCTCCTCACCAACAAATTCAACTTCCCTAAAACACAAAATACCTTTTAAAACTTAAAAAAAGCCATTTGTAATAATCTAATAACGGGGGGTTGGAGGGAGTTTAACCTTACATAAACTTAAATATAAGAATAAAAAACAATATAAAAAGCTCATTATAACTACTTTTCAAACCAAATCAAAAAGCAAAAAATATGTACTAAATGTAAAATTTATACATAAGGTTCAGAATCCAATTATTAACAATAATTATAACAATCCAATACTAAATAATGTAACTTGTCCAATGAATAACTCAGAACCTGCTAGTGGTCTCACCACAACGCCCATAATAGGGAAAGTAATTAATCAGGTTTGGTTTATGCATACTCCTGTAGTGTTAAATTTGTCTAATTAGCATCTAGAAAAATTTAGCTATTGTCAGCATACCAAAGAGGCTTCCTTTTTCTCAGTACAACTTGTGGATAGGATTGCAGTCTATCAACAACAAGTGCAAAATATTGTTCTGTTGGGGATGGATAATAAAATTCATAAACAATATACCTTGAGAAGAAAGCGTAGCTTAAATTTTTTTGAAAGTTTAGGATCCCTAGCAGAACTATTTGGTTCAAAAGTGTCAATTTGAAACCAAGCGAATATGTAAAAATTCACAAACATATAAATTATGTGTTACAAAAGGAAGCCAATCAAGTAGTCAATTCAGTGTTACAGGAAATAAAGGGATTGTCACAGAAAAAGCAATTTACTGTTAATAATATGCATGACATAGCCCAACTATTTGATAAGACCCAATGTAAAATTAATCAGCTAATTGCTTTAAACAATAATCAGCACAGGAATCAAATTTAAAAAAATTTGCTCTGCATATTGGAAAAACATTGTAAATGTAATCACTAATACGTTACAATCCTTAAGATTGAAAAAAGTTCCTAACCTAATTAAAAATAAGCAACTATTAAGTTGGTACTGTCCCAAATGTTTTCAAAGGCCAAAAAAACCCCAGTCCAAATGTTTGAATTCATGCCAGCATTTATCAGGGGGTGTTATTAAAAATAAATGAAATATGACACCTCACCCCACCGAAACGGTTGTTCTCTTTCTAAAAATTGTATAATGGCATGATCCTTGTATGTCTCATTCAAAGTCTTGTTAAACCCAAACAAGAATGTGTACAGGGAATTGATAGCTGTTCATTCTATAGGTCACTTAAAAGGCGACATCTATAGGGAACACATTAATGCACCTCCCCTGGTGGTCTATCACACTCCAACTCAGACCTGAAAAGTACCACAAATGGCCTGTTGCTCTAAAAAAGGGCCTCAGTATATCTGTAGGTGTAACGTGTTTAAACAAACACTGTTTTGTGTGAATTGCAGGAAAAAAATTACAAAATTCATCATTGTCATGCTTGGTAAGGCAGACCAAGTGAAAAACTCCAATGAAAAGGGTCACCTATTTTGAAAATAGCCAGTTTTGCATGGTTACCAGTCAAAAAAGGTACCAATATGGTCCCTTAAAGTGTCCTTCACAGAGCCAAATTTTTGTTTTACTCCAAAGCGACCCACTTTAATAGAGAATCAAGCTATTTCCCCTATTCCCACTTACAAAAACATCACTATTATCCAGTCCGACCCAGCCTATCAGGATTTAACTATCCAAAGTACACCCACCTTTCTTGTCTACATGCCCCCACTTGGGTTCCAGTGAAAGTCATTATTGGCTCATTAAAAAACCCCACCTCATACAAATTACTAACGATATGGACAAAGCCAAACAAGCTATTACCCAGTTAATAAATAAGGGTAATAAGTCTGCAGCAACTGCCGGGGAAAATTTTGAATGAAAAGAATGGGTTATTATCCAAGGAATTGCAATTGAAATTTATTTTCTTGTTTTAGGGTGCCTGCGGTATAAATCCAACAGGCCCAAGCAGAAACCTAAACTGGCACCAAATGTTAAGAATAATAAAAATGTATACATGGTGCCCACTCCAAAAATGTGCCAGGATCCAAAATACCATCTTTATAATGCCCTTCCTCCACCCTAACCGAGGGAAAATAGCGTTAAAACTGTCCCCACAGATACCTAACCACCTACATCTGTAGCTATGTGACAGAGTTCATTGTTGCAAACCATCTCCTCAAAGGGGGGCATGTAGCCTATAGATTTAACCTGCTTGCTTGCATATATATATCTTTTCGTATAGTTTAAGTATTTGGTTTATTGTTATAAATTTATATTAAAGTAAGTTCGGCTGTAATGCAAGCAACTTACACACCAAATCCTGTATGTTAAGCTAAGGCAAAGTTAGTGTATCTATTTCTGAAACCTTTCACCCAAATAGTAAAATCAATGCATACATATGTCTGAGACCTTTCACCTAAATAAATAAATAATGGTAGAATGGCATAGTGGGTTTCCAAGTCTGTACCCTCAAACTTAACAGGTATACCACAAGGAAAGAATCAAAATAACCAGGAAAACAAAAACATGTGTGTATAAGCTAATGTAATTAATATGTATGTACATGTCATCAATATGTACAAACATACTAGCCTATGGAGTAAGTGTACCCCAACATTTTTGTGGGTAAAAAATAAAGTATGAGCATAAAAGAGAAAATTTCAGGCACCTGTGCCCTATAAAAAAAAAAGTAACCCACCTTGCTAGGGGAAGCCTGTACTACTTGTTCTTAAACTTTCTAAGCTTGGTTTCCCTAAGCTTTTGTTCTTAGTTTTGTTTATTAGGTTTTAATTTTAAGTTTAAGTTACAAACTCTCTAAGTTAGCTTCAATAGCTCTTAGCTCTAGCTTCTTCTAAGCTTTTCACCTCTCACTCAAGAATTAAGGAACCTAAATGGCCAAAGGCGAGGCTGGTTCTGTCTCTCACCACCAGATTATCAAGAGAGGGTGTAAGTATATTAATCAATACTTTGTAGCATATAATACCGTATGTGTCTTTTAAATAGTAGTAATACAATTGTAACTTTGTAACTCTAATTATTTTACCATTTAATTACTACTTCATTTATCTTAATAACAAGTCTTTAAGGCTATATCTGTCTCAGTGTAAACTTCCTCTCATACCCCCAAGGGTCCTTTGTAAATTCTGTAGAGCCTGATTCAGGACAAGAACTTTTATCTTCTGATCAAACAGATTGGCAAGCCTAAACTTCATACTATCCAAATTAATATTATTAACCTCCTAAATCAAGCAACATAAAGGTCAGGATCTCTATCCCATAGAGCTTACCACCTAAATTAATCAAGAACACAGAGAAACGACTGATTGTGGGGGCGAAGCAGTGTGTGCAAGTGTGAGACAGTGGCAAATGCTTTGAGGAAAGTACTGCTCTTGAGAGAGTCTACTTTTCTGTGATGAGCAAATGGATTAGCATGTTTTGTTTAGATTTGTTTATTTAATATTTAGTAGTGAACTCTGTTTTTATGGCTGGCTTGGAACATCTAAAACCTTCATAGAATTGGGGATTTGTAAAAAATGATTTTTGAATACTAGCTCAAATATGAATTAGTGATAATAAAGAGATTTGAATTCAAACTAGCAGTTACCAGCATTTAATTTCTGTATTTGGGAGATTGCATTTGGAAGGCTTCATAGAGAAATTGGACAGAAGAGAGACGATTTACTTGCCCTCAAAATGGGAAAGAAACCATAGTTACAATTTGGAGCACAATGTGTGTCTCAAGGCTCCGGCCCTTAGTATTATCTTTGAGTACAAGAGGTCATATGGGTGCAAGAAGATCTTTGCGTATAATGTAAGATCATTATGGGTCAATACAGTCTGATTTAGACTTCTCTCCGAGACCCACAGATGATGGGTAGTGGAAAGAGTCTGTTGTACAGTTTACAACAAGATCCACAGGAATGGCTGAGGTTTTACCAGGCCTTCTCTCTCGCTTCTCAAAGTCCTCACTTCATCAAGACTCCTCATGTTTTGATTCCATCTTGTACCAGAGTTTATGAACTTTTGTAATATTATCTGTTTCATTTTTCACAGAGAATCATCACACCAGTACATGCAACCTTGTGGAATTCTCAAAGATTAACAGAAACTGTACTAAATAACTTACAAGCCAAGTGTCACAAATACTCAAAGGCACCAGTCATCAAAATGCTGTGGTTGTGAGTGTGTCTAAATTAAATAGAACAAAAATAATAAAACAAATTGGGAATTACTGACCACGTCTTTGTATTTAAAAAAAAAAGTGTTACCAAAATAAATATGCATCATTTTGTAAAATTAAATACCTTTGATTTCTCTAGCTGTGATATCTCAATTGCACTTTGGCTAACTGAAAAGAATATCTTCTCTGTCAAATAAATATTTGAAGATTTTCAGTCCCATTAGTCTAGTTTTGGCTAACTAGAGAATGAACAGGGAGGTATGAGTCAGATTTTTTCTTGTGAGAGAAAGCTAGCAAGATTCTTACCTATGGAGATAAGTTCTGTTTGTACATAATACCCAGAGCCATAATATCCAGAGCCTTGAAATGTAAAGCTAAATATTATTAAATGTTAAGAGTGAGATCATGCTTTTCGTTTTTCCACTTCAAGGTGGTACAGAAGTTGGATTTTCTCTATTTTGAGCCAGTCTGAGTTGGCTGGCATTCTTAATTATTATTTGCAAATTGGCAGGAAACGTGCTCCTAGCTTACAGAACTAGTGTGAAGCCTGTGTGGGCAAAAGTTAGTTTGAAAATAGGCTTCTACCCTCAGCAGTATGTGTAAAAGTGACCTGTCCATGGCTGCAGAAGGATCTAGTTTGAAAGTTGGAATTAGAGGTTAGGACCTTCTCACTGATAGTATTCTACTGAGACCTATAGATTGGGATACTGTAGTAGCAACTACCAATGGCTAGAACACTATTGATTAACAATTGCATGTAGACAAAACTTGTCTCTGAAGTTTTCTTTTTGATTGGAGAGTTGTTTTTAATGCTGACAGTCAACAATATTAAAAAATGTCAGACCCTCCAAAATTGTGAGTTTGTCTTTAAAATCATGAGATTTTTAAAATATATTTTGGGTGCTTTTGATTTTACTTCTGTGAGTTTTGAGCCTCTAATATTCACACTTTCAAGCTTTTCTCTGCAATTATGAGGGCTGGACATTTTTTTTAAAAGCTGAGATTCTCACATCAAATGACTCCTGGAACTGGGGCTCTAGCAAAAACACTGAATATCATGATAGTCAAGGCCACTGGTAAGTTGCAAATTCATGATGTTCTGTAGTGATGAAACAGAAGGTAGCTCAAAATAAATTGTTACAATGGAACTTTATATCATGATTCTAGTTGCTCAAAAAAATCAGACCACACTTCCTCCAAGCAGAAGTTTTTACAATTCTTTTTTATTGTTAATATTTTGGAAACAAGATCCATATAGTGTCAGTTTGGGAATACAACTGAGTGGATGAAGTGGGTACAGCTCATGGATTTCCCTTCATTTGCAGACCTGCTTCCAGCCCCATGTCACTGCTACCAAGAATGTGACTCTCCTGAATTGCACTGGGATCTGTGGGTCTTGCTGAAAAACCAAAAGGTACCAAAGGTACCAAAGAGGCAACCCTCTGTAGTTCAGATGAGAGGAAATGACATATGTTATCTATCCATTTTCTAGACACCTTAGTTGATGTGAAATGTTCACTATATACAAAAGAGAGAACACCTTCCACTGACCCCTCTCTAATGAAGTTGCATCCACATGCCACAGATACAAAGTAAACATTTTGACACATTGTAGCTCAAAAGAAACATTGCTTGCAGTTCTGAAGTTTGACACTGCAAATATACAAAACATTTAACACATTTTTAATTTTCTAATCTATTTCTTTTAAATTTCTTGCCTCCTCTTTGCCTCATTTTGTTTTTATCTGTCTGCCTTATTTCTTAGTTCGTGTGTGTTTGGGTTTTTTGGGTTGCTTTCCCTCGCTGCCACCACCACCTCCTCCTAATACTTTGTTTCATGTTAATCCTACTTTTCCTTATGTTTACCCTGCTTCATGTGGGAGCAGAGCAGTAAATTTGAAGTGGACAGGATATTTGTTATTTTCACTGTGTTGCTTCCATTGCACCTGGAGATTAGTAGGAAGTAAGGCTCCCGATTAAACGCAGTTAACTCATGCGATTTTAAAAAATCGTGATTAAAAAATTAATCGTGATTAATCGCTGTTTTAATTGCATTGTTAAACAATAGACTACCAATTGAAATTTATTAAATATTTTGGATGTTTCTACATTTTCATATTTATCATATTCTGTGTTGTAATTGAAATCAGTGTATTTGAAAATGTAGACAACATCCAAAATATTTAAATAAATGGTATTCTGTTATTTAACAGTGTGATTATCGTGATTCATTTTTTTAATCGCTTGACAGCCCTAGTAGGAAGGAAGAACTGATCTTGTCAATTTCAGTTTGTTTTGCTCCCACATGGAGTAAAAACCAAGAGAGTCTGGGATCAGGGACTTTTTGTGTGTCAGGAGCTGCCTACTCTGTTATAAACTAATTCTTTATTAGCTTTCCACACAAATGAGGTGCAGATCTTTTTTACTTATTTTGACTTTGTTTTGGAACATAACTGATGTAATAAGATATGGAACAGAATTGCTGTTCTCAATAAATATCTTCTGCCTAAGAGAGATGATGGTGGTACTATTCAGATTATGGCATCTTGATTTTGATAACTGGAGGGGACTATTGTGACTTGTGACAAGATATCTGTGCTTCCAAACAAACTGTGGAAGTAGTGGATGACTTCATCTATCTAGTATCAGAGGGGTAACCGTGTTAGTCTAGTTCTGTAAAAGCAGCAAAGAATCCTGTGGCACCTTATAGACTAACAGACGTTTTGCAGCATGAGCTTTCGTGGGAAAATACCCACTTCTTCGGATGCAAGACTTGACTTCGGATGTCTTGCATCCGAAGTGGTGGGTATTCACCCACGAAAGCTCATGCTGCAAAACGTCTGTTAAGCCTGGTCTACACTAGGCGTTTAAATCGGTTTTAGGAGCGTAAAACCGATTTAACGCCACAACCGTCCACACTAGGAGGCACCTTATATCGATTTTAATGGCTCTTTAAACCGGTTTCTGTACTCCTCCCTAACGAGAGGAGTAGCGCTAGTATCGGTATTACCATATCGGATTAGGGTTAGTGTGGCCGCTGATCGACGGTATTGGCCTCCGGGCGGTATCCCACAGTGCACCACTGACTGCTCTGGACAGCAATTTGAACTCGGATGCAGTGGCCAGGTAGACAGGAAAAGCCCCGCGAACTTTTGAATATTTCCTGTTTGCCCAGCATGGAGCTCCGATCAGCACGTGTGGCGATGCAGTTAAAAATCAAAATAAAGAAAGCGCTCCCGCATGGACCATGCGGACGTGATCGCTGTAAGGGCAGGCAAATCTGTTCTATCAGCGCTCCGTTACAGAAGACGAAATTCAAAATCATTTTTTTAAAATCTCCAGACAGAGCTCCAAATGCTTCTAGGGTCAAACACCGTGTCCGCAGTGGGTCAGGGCATAGCTCGGCAATTTTTGCCCCATCAGGCACTGGGATCTCAACCCGGAAGTTCCAAGGGGCGGGGGAGGCTGCGGGAACTATGGGATAGCTACGGAATAGCTACCCACAGTGCAACGCTCCAGAAATCGACACTAGCCTCAAACCGTGGACGCACACCACCGATTTAATGTGTTTAGTGTGGCCGCGCGCACTCGATTTTATAAAATCTGTTTTACAAAACCGGTTTATGCAAATTCAGAATAGTCCCGTAGTGTAGACGTACCCTTAGTCTATAAGGTGCCACAGGATTCTTTGCTGCTTTTTCATCTATGTAGGCACTAAACCAGGGGTGGGCAAACTCTTTGGGGCGAGGGCCACATCTGGGTGAGGAAATTGTATGCAGGGCCGGGGCAGGGGGGGGTGGAGTGCGGGATGTGGAGGAAGGGGCTCAGGACAAGGGATTGGGGCAGAGAAGGGGTGCAGAGTGTAAGAGGGGGCTCAGGGAAGGGGGTTGGGGTACAGGAGGGGTGCGGAGTGCAGGATGGGGCTCAGGGCAGGGAGTTGGGGTGCACGGGGTGCAGGGTGCAGCAGGGAGCTCAGGGCAGGTGGTTGGAAAGCACAGGAGTGCAGAAAGGAGCTCAGGGCAGGGAGTTGGGTGCAGGAGGGGTGCGAGGTACAGGCAGAGGGCTTAGGGCAGGAAGTTGGGGGGTGGGGGGCAGGAGGGGTTTGAGCTCCAGCCCGGTGCCGCTTACCTAAAGTGGCTCCGGGGTGGCAGTGGCGCACACCAGGGCCAGGGCAGGCTCCCTGCATACCTGCCCTGTCCCCACGCCACTCCAGGAAGTGCTGCGGCCCCTGGGGGGGGGGGCAGAGGGCTCTGCGTGCGCAGATGGAGCCCTTTGCCTCCCAGCCCGGGGGCTGCTTCTGAGAGCAGCGCAGGGCCCGCAGCACCACCAGGGGTAATCCCGCGGGCCGGATCCAAAGCCCTGAAGGGCCGGATCCGGCCCGCGGGCCATAGTTTGCCCATCCCTGCACTAAACTGTTATCTAATTGGCGCAGCCAGTCAGACTCCTAAGGAGAAATGGTTTAGCAGCCTCATACATGAAGGACTTACATAAATAAGGTCTGAAGTCAAAAGAGGTGAAACTTTATACAAAAGTGTGGATTTATCAGACCAATTCTTGCAGTCCTCTTATATGGATCTGAAACATGTACATTGCCTAAACAAGGTATCAGGAGGCTGGAGGCATTTCATGTGCATTGCCAGTAGCGACTACTGGGTATAAGATGGATTGACTTTATCAGAAATAGGGATGCATCCTTGAAAACTGACCTCGAAATAACTGAAACTCTCATTGGCTAACACCAGCTGGCCCTTTTTGGTCATGTTGCCTGCTTCTGAAACAGTCTGAGCATATCAAGCTTTGAAGATGGAACTAAAGGCCAGGAGATGAATCTGGCTGTAATAAACTTGTGGAGCAATTACATACCTGGAATAAAGATGTATAGTGTGATCATGGCTGCTCAGTGCTAGGGACCTCTGCTGTGTAAGCATGTTGTTGTTGAGGAGGATATTGTGAAGACCTTGTTTCTGAAGATTTCCCCACTGTTGCATTTGCAAAAACTAGTCTCCCAACAAATATTAAATTTGTTTGTTACATTATGTGTTTTCCACTTATAGACAGAGGTTTTAATGCCACATACAGTCGTTTGCCCCACATTTGTCTTTATAAAACTTCATTTTCAGTTGCTTGTAAACTTTAAACTTTAAACATTCAGGCTGAAACTTTCCATGTCTGTCACAGATTGATTTTAATTTTTGATTTTTGTAACGTTTCTGCAAAAATGATCCAGCTGTTTTTGAGAATAAGATTACGCAAAATACATTGTGTTGTCCATGTTTTAAAAAATTTCTGCCAATCTGTTCTTTGAAAAGTTGTACTGCTCCCAAGCTTTGGAGCAGGGACTTGAAATTTGGCAGAGGGTTGCTTCTCTGTCAAGGATGTGCCTTTTGGTATTCCCATGAAAAAGTGCCCAAATTTGACCAAACTGTAAACCTTTGAAAAATCTCAATTTGCACCTGCTCAGTAGAGATTTGCTAGAATTTGGCAGCTAAATTCTCTAAAGACTCTGTACATGCTGAGAATGCTCCAACCTGAAATTCAAGGGGTGAGGGAGACTGGGAACAAGGAACTGGAGTGTGGAAAGAGAGGGTAGGACAGAGAGATAAGTGGTCAGGATTGAGGGGAACAGGAGCAGTAGGGTCTTTGATCACTAGCAAATGTTCCCCTCCAGAGCCTCAAATGGAATCAAAGATTCCTGAATCTCAGCATACCTCTACTACTAGTGTGTGGCTGTGAAACTCACTGGCAAAGAGTATAGTGGCTCTTTGACCTCAAGGATGAGCCTACTACAACAGCTATCATTTACTTTGTTAGCTAAAGTGGCAGGGATCTGTGCTATGCATCTAAAGGTTCCAGCTCTGGTGATGACCCATGTGGATGTCAGTATGAGTGTACATGATGGAATATCTATTTTTGCAGTTTTTTTTTAAAAAAACAAACAAACCTAGGAAATTGCTTTTAAAAACACCTACATTAAAAGAACATTAAGGTTGACTGTTCAGTCTTACTTCAGCCTTCTTGTGTATTTGCAAATCATGATCATATATTGTGTTTCCCCACAGGACCCCTTCTTTATTCCATATACAGGATGAACTGCTGGGGGATGAATTCATAAATTTTTAAGGCCAAAAGGAACAGTTGGATGATCTAATTCTGTGTAATTTCACTGGGTTACCCTTCTGTTGAGCCCAGTAACTTGTGTTTGACTAAAGAGACTTTAAAGACAGAAGGGACCATCATGATCATTTAGTCTGACCTTCTGCACATCACAGGCCACAGAACCTCATCCACTCACTCCTGTAAGGTTTCAGAGTAGCAGCCGTGTTAGTCTGTATCCGCAAAAAGAACAGGAGTATTTGTGGCACCTAGTCTTTAAGGTGCCACAAATACTCCTGTTCTTTTCACTCCTGTAAGAGGCCCATGATCTCTAGCTGAATTGACATCTTGATTTAAAGACTTCAAGAGCCCCCAGGGTCTCTGCCAACCTGACCTGGGGGGAATTCCTTTCCGATTCCAATTATGGTGATCTTCTAAAAAGGCATCCAGACTTAACTTGAAGACATCTTCACTTAAAAGTTTTTGCTTGTTTCTAATTTGGATTTGTCTAGATTTAAATTCTAGCCATTGGTTCTTGTTATGCCTTTCTCAGCTCTAGTATTGCTCTTTTCTTCCTGTGAAGGTAGAGGTACACTATAATCAAGTAATCTGTTGATCTTTTTCTGATTGCACTCTTTGTTTCTCACTGTAGGGTATTTTTTTCACTACTCTAATCATTTTTGTGACTCTTTTCTGCATCTCTCTCCATTGCTTGCTCTCCCCCACCCTCACTTTCACCAGGCTGAAGCAGGGGCTTGGGGTGCAGAGTGTGGGCTCTGGGAGGGAGTTTGGATGCGGGCTCTGGGCTGGGGCAGAGGGTTGGGGTGCGGGATGGGGAGAGGGGTGCAGACGCCGTCTGGGTGGCGCTTACCTCGGGTGACTCCCAAAAGTGACTGGCACATCTCTCTGGCAGTGGCTCTTAGGCTGGGGGAAGAGGGGTCAGGAGGTGTCAATGTGCTGCCCCTGCCTGCAAGCACTGCCCCTGCAGCTCCCATTGTCCGCAGTTCCCGGCTAATGGGAGCTGCGGAGTTGGCTCTGGGAGCGCGGGTAGCGCATGGAGACCCCTTGCCCCGCAATTCCCCAGGGACTGCAGGGACATGCCAGCTGCTTCCGGAAGTGGCAGGGGGCCAGGGCAGGCAGGGAGCCTGTCTTAGCCCCGCTATGCTGCTGGAGTTTTAGCACCTAAAATCTCCCTGTTTGGCTTCAGTAGCCTATGGGAAATGGAGGAGGAGGAGTTGATCAGCGGGGTCTGTGGACCCCACGGAGTACCTCGGGGACTGCCAGGGGTCCATGGACCCTAGTTTGAGAAACGCTGCTCTAAGCCATTCATGAACCATACACAGGAGAACACCTGCAAATCCCCCCAGCTTTGCACCCCAGAAATGTACCACTTAACACTACTCAAGACCCTGTTGAATAGGGTGGATTTGATTTAAATCAAATTGATTTAAATCAGTAGTCAGAAACTCTCGATTTAATCATGGATTTCTACATAAAAGTGCATTCTTTTTCGAGTGCTTGTTCATGTCGATTCCAATCAGGTGTGTGCACGTGCACGTTGGCCGGAAGATTTTTCCCTTAGCAGCATCCGTCAGGTTGGCCTGGGTGCTCCCTGGAGTCATGCCCCTATGGCGCCTAATATAGAGCCCTGCCGACCTGCCACCCCTTCAGTTCCTTCTTACCGCCAGTGACGGTGGATGGAACTTCCCTTGGCTCTTGCACAGCAAGTTCTCTTCATTATTCTGTGTATATAGTTTAGTTGTTTGTAGTACCAGTTAAAAGTTTACTTTAGTATAGTAATTGGGGGTGTCCCCCCAACTCCGGCCCCAGTGCTGTGGCATGCTGCGGTCCCTGGGATTTAAGAACTGTGTGGCTTGCGCTTAGCGCGTGCCTAAGAGTGACCCACACTCATCGTGTCTTAGGTGCCTGGTGGAGACCCATCAGAAAGATTGTTGCAAGATCTGCTGCGAGTTCCGCCTGAGAACACTTAAAGAATGGGAACAGCGGCTGAAGGTGATCCTCATGGAGGCAGCCTTGCACCCCCAATCCGACCCAGGCTCGAGAGACCCGACCCCGACGGCGTCGTCCGCAACTTCAGCGCTGAGGAAGGCTTTCTCCAGGGATGCTCGGCACCACCATGGCTCCTCACGGGGCCTGTCTGATAGTAGGCACCGCTCCCATTAGCCAGTGCCTCAAAAGAAGAAAAAGTTGGATGGCCGTTCTCCTCTAGCTAAGCCTCGAGAAGTGCGACCACAGCTGGGCCGCTCCTCGGCATCTCCTTCCAGGGCTGTGTCAACTCCTGCCCAGGTGAGGCAGTCGAGTCTGGCCCCACCTTGATCTCAGATGCCTATGCAGCAGCTTGAGCTCCCATCCACGCCGGAAGCGTATCAGGCTACCAGGGATCTCCTCCACCTGATGGCACCGTTCTTGCCTCTCGGGAGGAACGCTCAGCGCCGACGGAGCCCCGTCCTCTGGTGCATTCCAAGGGAAAGCCCGCTATGGTGTCCAGGCACTCCCCTTCGCCTTGTCCATCTGCACCTACACACTCCGACAGAGAGCGTTCCCGCTCCCTGAGCTCTTGACGTTCGAAGCACCGAGGATCGGCTCCTCTGTGGTCTTCAGTGTCTGAGACCTCAGAGTTGAAGCCCGACTCGTACCGCTCAAGTAGGAGCAGAAGCCATAGAGCGAGGTCGGGCAGAGACAGAAGGGAGCAGCCGGCGTGGCCTCCGCAGTCGCAGAACCCGCCTCAGTGGCCCTTCTGGACTCCCTGGGCTTATCACCAGGGCCAGGGAGGAACTCAGGGCCCACGGTCAGCGATGTCTTCAGTTGCCTTCGCCATTTTTGTGTCGCCTTCAGCCGTGCACCCGCACCAGCACCTACTGTTCCGACGCCTTTCCCTCTGGCACCGTCGTTGACTCCGGCACTGTGCTCGGCCCTGACTTCGGCACCGGCCTTTACGACATCGACACACGCGTCTCCGACGCCTGCACTGTTGTCGATATCGACCTCGATGCAGGCACCTCTGGCCCTGGTGCCTATGTCGGCACTGGGCCCCCCGACACTGGCAGCTGCTGTGAGTGTGCTGATGCAGCTCCCTCCTGTGAGGTTGATGTCGATGTTGGCTATGATGCCTGCGTCCCCGGCACTGTCATTGTTACCACCTCCTCTAATGCTGACCTGGGAGTCATGTGACCTGTCTGGGGCAGGCAGTAGGGAGCTTCTGGAACACGCTTCTTCCTCCTCGTGTCCAGAAGAGATGCTGCCAGGGTTGTCCATAGCTCCTGCTTTAGAGGGCAACAGAGTTCTACAACAGTTACTCCACAGGGCTGCTCAAGGCTTGGGTATCAAGACCGAGGCGGTGGTTGAGGACGTGGATCCCATGGTGGACATCCTAGCACCCTTGGGGCTCTCACGGGTAGCATTACCCCTCATAAAGACGGTGGTGGACACCACCAAAACTCTGTGGCAGACGTTGGCATCTCTGCCACCTACTGCTAAATGCAATGAGCACTGGTATTTTGTCCCCTCCAGAGGCTTTGAGCATTTCTACTCTCATCTGCCTCTGGACTCATTGGTTGTTGATGCGGTTAACCCAGCGGGAGAGACAAGGTTTCCAAGGTCCTTCCCCAAAGAATAGGGATGCTAAACGCCTGGACCTCGCGGGTAGAAAAATTTACTCCATTGGTGAGTTACAACTCCGTATTGCTAACCAGCACGCCATTATGAGCAGGTACTCCTATAATATCTGTGCTTCCATGGCTAATTTTATGGAGCTCGTCCCTTCGGCCTTTCGGTCTGAGTTCACCGCCTTGGTGGAAGAAAGGAAATTAGTTTCCCGCGCTTCACTGCAGGCAACCTTAGATGCTGCAGATGCTGCCACAAGAGTCATGGAGACAAGAGTGGCTACGCAACGGGGGACCTGGTTGCAAGTCTCAGTGTTGCAAGACCTACGAAATTCAGGAGCTTCCGTTTGAGGGTGAGACTCTCAGAGAAGATGGACAAACGGCTCCACAGCCTAAAAGACTCCTGAGCCACCCTAAGATCCTTGGGCTTGCATACCGCCACCACTCAGCGGAGACACTTCCACCCACAACCTCCTCAAAGGTTCCAGCAGCAGAACCACCAGGACTAGGAGGAGGAGGAACCGGAGCAGTAGGAGAAGACAACATCCCTCCGCTAATCAAGGCCAGCCCAAACCACCCTCTGGCCCTAAACCAGCATTTTGAAGGTGTGATCGAGGATGGCGCACCAGCCCAGAGGCTGGATTCACTCCGCCTTACCTTTTCCTCCCGACTATCCCCTTTTTACTGTGCATGGTCCCGTATAACTTCGGACTGCTGAGTGCTTCGCATAGTAGAGAGGGGATACTCCATCCAATTTTGTGCCCTCCCGCCCTTCCACCCCCGTTCCCTGTCCCTCTTCAGGGACCTTTCTCATGAGCAACTTCTCATTCAGGAGGTACAATGGCTCCTAGAGCTGGGGGTTTTGGAGGAGGTTCCACTGGAGCACAGGGACGAGGGTTTCTACTCCCGCTATTTCCTAATGCCAAAGGGGGCCTAAGGCCTATCCTGGACCTGTGCAACCTCAACAAGTTTGTGAGGAAACTCGGGTTCTGCATGGTCTCCATCATCCCTTCACTGGATCCAGCAGACTGGTTGCCGCCCTTCGCTTGAAGGATGCGTATTTTCACATAGCAATAGCACAAAACCACAGAAAGTACCTCAGGTTTGTGGTCAACGGTTCCCATTACCAATTTAATGTTCTCCCTTTCGGCCTGTCAGCAGCACCTCGAGTCTTCACAAAGTGCATGGTAGTCATCGCCACCCTTCTGCGGAAACATCAGGTACAGGTGTTCTATACCTCGACGACTGGCTGATCAAAGGTCAATCTAGGGCTCAGGTGGAAGCTCAGGTGGCATTCATCAGAGCAACCTTGGAGAATCTGGGCCTCCTACTGAATGAGGAGAAATAGACTCTTTCCCCTGTCCAGAGGAATAGAGTTCATAGGGGCAATTCTGGACTCAACCCAAGCCAGAGCGTGCCTCCCACAGGTGAGATTCCAGGCCCTCGATGCCATGATCCAGGGACTCAGGCAGTTCCCCACCACCACTGTGAGACATTCTCAGGCTGCGCAGCCATATGGCAGCCTGTACGCACATGGTTCAGCACGCCAGACTGGCTTTGTCCACTGCAGGGACAGCTTGGACAGAATCGTGAACCTACCTTGCCCCATCCTTGACTCGCTCCTGGGGTGGACAGATGCTCAGCAGGTGTGCTCAGGAGTCCCCTTCCCTGCCCCACAGCCATCCCTGATGCTAGTGATGGACGTGTCAGATTTGGGGTGAGGAGCTCATCTGGGGGACCAAAAGACTCAGGGCCTCTGGTCACAGATGGATCTCCGTCTTCATATCAGTGTCTGGGAGCTCAGGGCGGTATGCCTAGCGTGTCAGTCATTCCACCCGTATCTAGCAGGTCGATGTGTATCGGTCGCAATGGACAATACGACCGCGATGTTCTATATCAACAAACGGGGGATGCACGCTCCTCTCCTCTCATTCACATAGCACCAGCCTGGCCCTGCCAGCATTGATACATCTCTCTCCTGGGCATGTCAGTGGGAGCCCCGATTACCCTGCCGCTCTTCCTGGACCTTCTCACGCAGGATCACAGGTGGCTCCAGCACCCGAACCTGCAGTCACTGCATCTCACAGCCTGGAGACTCCATTGCTGAATCCGTTCGAGCTCTCCTGTTCAGAACAAGTTAGACAGGTTCTCTTGGGCAGTAGGAAACCCTCCACTAGGGCCACGTACCTGGTCAAGTGGAAGAGATTTTCAATCTGGTCAGCTCAGCGCGACTTTCCCCCAGTGCTAGCCTCAGTGCCACAGATTTTGGATGATCTTTTCCACCTAAAGCAGGAAGGTCTCTCCTTGTCTTCTATAAGAGTACACCTGGCTGCCATCTTGGCTTTCCACCCGGGGGCGCAGGGCCGCTCAGTTTTTGCGAACCCCGGTCAGTCACTTCCTGAAGGGCCTCAACAGGTTGTACCCACACGTCTGCCAACCAATTCCTGCTTGGGACCTTAATTTGGTTCTCTCTAGGCTCATGGGGCATCCGTTTGAGCCTCTAGCAACATGCTTCTTGCTGAACCTCTCCTACAAGGTCGTGTTCCTAGTGGCGATCACTTCAGCCGAGAGGGTGTCTGAACTCAGGGCTCTAACGTCCAAAATGCCCTACACTGTGTTTAAGGACAAGATTCAGCTCAGGCCCCATCCGGCCTTTCTCCTGAAGGTTGTGTCGCAGTTCCACATCAACCAGGACATTTTCCTCCCGGTTTTCTACCCTGAGCCTCATGTGAGTAACAAGGAGCAGAGACTCCACACTCTCGACGTCTATTAAGCGCTGGCCTTTTACATAGAAAGGACCAAACTGTTCAGAAAGTCGGTACAGCTTTTTGTCGCAGTAGCGGACAGGAGGAAGGGCCAGTCTCTTTTGACTCAGCATATTTCATCATGGATTGTGGCATTACCAAGTGCTACTGGCTCAGGTCCCCACCCAGGAAATCTGAAGGGCAGCGATGTCGTCATCAATACACTTTTTTGCCACACACTGTGCAATTATTAGGCAGGCCAGAGATGATATGGCCTTTGGTAGGGCATTACTCCAGTCAGTGGACAGCTTCAACCCCACCTCCTAATTTTGCTTGGGAGTCACCTGATTGGAATCGACATGAACAAGCACTCGAAGAAGAAAAAAAAAGTTACCTTCTCGTAACTGTTGCTCTTTGAGATGTGTTGTTCATGTCCATTCCAATACCCACCCTCCTACTCCTCTGTTGGAATAGCCGGCAAAAAGGAACTGAAGGGGTGGCGAGTCGGCAGGGCTATATTAGGTGCCATGGGGACACAACTCCAGGGGGTGCCCAGGCCGATCCGACGGATGCTGCTAAGGGAAAAATCTTCTGGCCTACATGCATGTGTGCGCTCACACACCTGATTGAAATGGATATGAACACCACATCTCGAAGAACAACAGTTATGAGAAGGTGAGTAACCGTTTTTCTTGTTGGTTGTTATAACCTTAATACATATTCTTCACAACTCAGAGATAGATGTAGGTTTCATTTGTAGAAGGTACACACTATACATTTTTAAAGTGATTTATTTTGAAAACTTTTCAGATTGATTTTCTGATATAGCTGTAAAACTAATGATTGTTTAGTTATTTCATTTACCAAAGGTAATTGAAGCAGATATTTATGAAGTCATTGGGAGGTCAACGATCTCCAATCCAATTGGTTAATCATTAATATTTGGAGGATTTTCTTGCCATGCTGAATTAGGAGGAGAACATAATC
Organism: Mauremys mutica; assembly: GCF_020497125.1. Taxonomy (NCBI): domain Eukaryota; kingdom Metazoa; phylum Chordata; order Testudines; family Geoemydidae; genus Mauremys; species Mauremys mutica. The sequence goes on from NC_059075.1 coordinate 31,404,854, forward strand.
AGACAGACATTTACATTGTTTTATTTAACTAAAACAACAACATTATGTATTCTAGATTTTTTCTTCAACAGCAAACATATCCTATTTTAACAAAACAAGCATGTGAAATTTTGAATTTAAACATTCAAGTTTTTTTAAAATCAGGTTTGTTTTTGTTAAAATTGTTTTTAAAATAGTTAAATTAAATATTAAAAAAAAACAAATTAAATCGACTATGTCAGCCAGGTCAACATGAGAAACTTAAAATATTGGCCTCTGCAGCTAACTCAATCATTTTCACCTTCATTTTCCTGTTTATTCATAATCTAGAAAAGAAAACAAGCTTTCCTGCTTTTTCAGGTCCCAAAGGATTTCTCAATTTGGAATGAATTAGTCCAAAGGAAGAAAATATTCTTTCAATACCATCAGAAGAAGCTACTGCTGTTAAAAGTGAGATTATCACTTCAACAGTCTCTGAATCCAAGTGCTTAAGTGACTTCCACCAGTTCACTGGTGTGACTTTCTTTAAAACATCATCAGCAAACATATATTTCTTGAATGGTTCACTCTTAGTTCTGAAGTTTATTATAGTTGGCATTATGGAGGGATGATTGCTGGATGTCCATGTCATAGCCAACTCCTCTTCTTCAGCAGTCCTTAAGAAAAGTATGAAATAAAAAAGTTTACCAACTTTAAGATCCTGCATGTTCGGACACGTTCCTTTCATCATCTTCAATGCCGCTTCCTCCTGAGAAGGAACACTTCTCATGATGTTGTTTCATTCGGACAACCAGGCCTTGCATTTCTTTGTTGCACTCTTTGCATTTTGCTCGCATGCCTGTCTTACCCACAGGTAGAGGAACTTCATTAAAATATTTCCAAACTGGGTCTCTTTTACGGCCTGCTGGCATTATAGGTTTTCCCTTCTAGTGAGAGAATGGGATGGTAGTTCTCAAATCAATGAAGGCTACACTCAGAAAGCCCTCAAGACTTCTGGAATATGCTGCTCAAATAATTTCCCTTTTGTTTCTACTGCCTGTCTCTCCCTTCTCACCTTTTATCTCCAGATTTCTTCTCCTTGTCCAGATCTATTCCGCCCCCAACAATCTTCTGTTCATTGAACTTTTGAAACATTGCACTTTTAGAGAGTGGTAAGGGATTGACTCTGTGTACACAAATTTGCAGAGGGACAATAGGGTTGAGGTCTGTTATTTCTCACCTCAATATATTATTTATTTGTTTATTTAAACCATTTTTGCTGTTAAGAAGCATGTTATCTCTGGAGACACAAATCCACAGTTTGAGAACTGCAAAACTAAGCATTTCTGATGGTATCTTCTAGACTGAGCACTGAATCCCATTAGATAGATAGAAAGATTAACCTAAAGAATCTGTACAGAAGGCCCTGGAGCTCCCTAAGATTGGGTCCCTAATCCATGAACTATTGGAACTCATTTACAAAACTTTTCATAAACATTACATAAATATATTGTCTCATACTATAGAATTAGAATTTATAATCCTTATTCCATGATGAGATATCTTTGAGCTATAATGTATCTGATTTAAATTAAAAAAAAAATCAAGCCCTCCTTTTCTGATATGACTTCGGTATGTGATAAGCCATGGCCTTGTTTGAGGATTTGCTTCCCGTGGATGCCAGGAAGGAGTTCTGGCCGATCTTCAATGAGGGCAAGGCTGCGGCCAGAGTGGCCCTGCAAGTAGCCTTGGACACGGTGGACTCCGCGGCATGCACCATGGCCTTGGTCATCTCCATGAGGAAAGCATCCTGGTTCCTTCTCTCAGGCTTTTCGACAGAGGCCCAGCAGTCGATACACAGCCTTCCCTTCAACAGCCAGGCACTGTTTGCTGAGCAGACAGACAATAAATTTCACAGGTTGAAGGGCTCCTGTACTACATTGAAAACCCTAGGGCTCTACATCCCGGGTCTGGCCCGTAAGTGGTTCAAGCCGCAATAGCCAGAGGTCAAGGGAGCCAACCCAGGCAGAAGATGGCTCATAAGAAGAGCAGAGGCTACAAACATTGCCAAAGCCACTAACCTCCACACTTTATCCAGTCAGGCGCCTCCCTCAATAGGCAGGGTGGCAAGCGAGTGTTTTGAGGGTGCTCCCCAGGGCAACCTATCAGACTGTACCTTGGATCCATCCTCCCTGTGTTTCTGAAACCACCTTTCTTTTTTCCTCCCTGCATAGACCGCTGGGTCCTCAGCACAGTGGCCCAGGGCTATATCCTCCAGTTTCTTTCTAACACCCACCCACCCACCTTCCCTGTTCCTCTTCAGGGATCCTTCTCACGAAAGTCTCCTCGTGCAGGAGGTGAAGGTCCTGCTGCAGCTGGGAGCGGTGGAGGAAGTTCCTTGCGAGTATAGGAACAAGGAATTCTATTCCCGGTACTTTCTAATCCCAAAGGCGGTCTAAGACTCATCCTGGACCTGTGAGACCTCAACAAATACCTAAAGAAGTTGAAGTTGCTCATGGTCTCCATCATATCCTCCCTGGATCCGGGAGACTGGCATGCCGCCCTCCACTTGAAGGACGTGTAGTGTCATATAACGATCTTCCAAGGACACAGATGCTTCCTGCGCTTCATGGTGGGATCAGACCACTACCAGTTTGCTGTCCTCCCTTTCTGCCTAGCGACAGCACTAAGGGTGTTTACCAAATGCATGTTGGTGGTAGCAGCTTACCTCAGGTGTCGGGGCATTCAAATATACCTATATCTCGATGACTGATCAAAGGCCGCTCCAGGTCTCAAGTCCAACGGGACATTGCGGTGCTGCAGGTCAAGTGCTGGTCTCTGGTCCTGTTGAACGACAAGAAGTCAACATTCTATCCGGTGCAAAGGATAGAATGAATCAGAGCAGTGCTTGACTCCACCTGTGCCAGAGCATTCCTGCCACAGGATTGGTTCCGGACGATGGTGGACCTCATTGCGGGGGGTCTCTGCGTTCCCTCTACCCACGGTCCGGGTATGTCTGCATCTGCTGGGCCACATGGCAGCATGTACGTATGTTGTCCACCATGCAAGGCTGCTGCAAGGGTCGCATTCTGAAGAGGCTGGCGGCAGTTTATTCGCAGTCCAGAGATCACTTACACAAGGTCGTTACTGTCCCACCAGTGATACTTATCTCCCTGCAATGGTGGACCTACCCCAAGGCTGTTCTGGAAGAAGTTTCATTCGACAGCCCGCACCAGTCGGTCAAACTGATACCGGATGCTTCGGTCATCATCTGGGGAGTGCATCTAGACAAGTTACAGACCCAAGAGACATGGTCCCCAGAGGAAATGACGTTGCACATAAATGTCAAGGAGCTCAGAGCGGTATGTTTGGCCTGCAGGGTCTTCCCACTGCATCTGTCAGCAAAGTGGTAAGAGTGTTTACGGACAATACGGCCTCAATGTTCTACATCAACAGGCAAGGAGGAGCACAGACTCCATGAACTCCTACCCGCCTCTCTACTGCTTAGGAGTCACCTAATATGGAATGGACATGAGCAAGTACTTGAAGAAGAAAAGACAGTTACGTTTTCCCTTACTGGTGTTCTTCAAGATTGTCATAAACATACAGATAAGGGTAGCATAAAAAATACTTTCAGATTGGGGGTGGGGGGAGAAGGCTTTGTTTTGTGCTTTGTGGGTGTTCTCTTGGGAAACAAAGGGAGAGACCATGCAAGTAATCCAGCCCTTACTGAAATGATGCCTCTAATATTACAAAAATAGTAAGTAATAGCAAGGAAATGCGTTAGAGAATCTTTTGTTTTAGTTTGTAAATTTTCCCTATGCTAAGAGGGAGGTTTATTCCTGTTTTGTGGTAACTTTAAAGTTTTGCCTAGAGGGAAATCCTCTGATTTTTAACTCTTATTACTCTGTAAAGTTACCTTCCATCCTAATTTTACAGAGGTTGTTTTTTACTTTTTTTCCCTTATAATAAAAGTTCTGTTTTTAAGAATCTGATTGGGGTTTTAGTGTCCCAGAAACTGAAGGGTCTGGTCTGTGCTCACCTTGGTTACTCTCAAGCCACCCCAGGAAAGGGGGTGAATGGGTTTGGGGGGATATTTGGGGAAAACAGGAACTCCAAGTGGTCCTTTTCCTGAATCTTTGGCTAACTCACTTGATGGTGGCAGCATACTCTCCAAGGACAAGGAAGAATTTGTGCCTTGGGGAAGTTTTTAACCTAAGCTGGTAGAAAGCTTAAGGGGTCTTTCATAAGGGTCACCACATCTGTACCCAAAAGTTCAAAGTGGGGAGGGAACCCTGTGTTGCTCATGTCCATTCCATGACACACCCTCCTTCACCACTGTCGGAGTTTCCAGCAAGAAGAAAATGAGCTTTGGAGGAGCCGGCGGCACCCCTTATACTGAGGCATGTGCATGCCACTCCAGAGGGTTCCAGAGCTGGTCCCCTACGAATACCACCGAGGGAAAAGCTTCCAGCACCGGTGCATGTGGCGAGCACACACACATAATATGGAATGGATTGAGCAACACATCTTGAACACCAGTTACGGAAACGGTAACTATCTTTTTCCCAAATGCTTTAGACAAACTCACTGGTAAAGATAAAACATTAAAAGAAGTTTATTAATTACAGAAAGATAGATTTAAAGTGATTGTAAGTAGTAGGCATAAAGGTCAGAGATGTTACCTAATACTCATTCTACATCCTAAACTTTATCATTCTTAGTAAGATTTGAATCAAACAGTTTTTCTCACTCCATTGGTTGTTGCAGGCAGGTTACAGTTCTTAATACACAGTCTGAATTCCCTTCTCAGCCTGAGACCAATCTCCCCAGTTCAAAGTCCTTGTCTTCCCAGTGTTCTTGTTGCCTTCAGAGTAGGTGGTCTCATGATTTCAGTGTCTCTTCTTTTATACTCTCAATTCATGTTCCTGGAAAAACAATGGCCCAGACGTCCTGGTGGGCTTTGCTGAGTCAGAGTTGAGCAGTCCCTATTGTGTGGTGCTTGCGCAACTGTCTCTTATTGAATTGTAAATCTCTTGTTTACAATTCCCCTGCTGGTCCATGGTTGGTGATAGTCATTTAACGCCCGCCTGGGTGTGGGTCACCTTCTTTGTTGTCCCTGGAGAGCTGGCTGTGGGCGTCTCCCAGACTCGCAACATATTTCAATAACAGCCATAGAGCAGAATCTCATAACTTCATACACAATAACGATGTACATATTTTAACAGAACAGTGAATTTCAGCAGATTATGATCTTTAATATAATAGCTTACAAGACATGGTTTGGAAGAAATATCACAACCATATACAAATGATGATTAGGGAAGTTAAAGGGTGCTACTTTGAGTTACAGCCCCCCTCATGTCACACCCCCAAAGCCTCAGACTCTATCTGGTTTTGAGCTTTGGCGCATATCTGAACTCCGACTTTGGTATCAGGTTGGCTTGTCTTTGGACTCTGACCTCCCAGATTCGACTTCTGTTCTGCCCCTGGCCTCTGGCTATGGTTCTGATCCTGGTTTATCTACAGACTCTGATCTTGGTTTTGATCCTGTCCTGCCCCCGGATCTCAATTTCAGGGCCACCCTTGGCCCAGACCCAAACCTGTGCCTCGCCGTGACCCATGCTGTAGCCATTAGGCCTAATTATTGAAGTCAGTGCCTGATAGTATGTGGCTGTATTAAAGTGTATTTTGTTTGAAGGGGCCCAGCTTACCAAACGATCCAGATTGTTCTCTGTGATTGACCTGTCCTCCTCATTATTTACCTCTCCACCAGTGTTTGTATCATCTGCAAATTTTATTAGCAATAATTTTGTTTACTTCCAGATAATTGATAAAAAATAGCCTACCCCCTCATGGGGTCCCTGAGCTTGAGCTCCAGCTTGAGCCCCAAAGCTGTACATCAGAATTTTATAGCCCCGTAGCCCGAGCCCTTCATATGGGTCAGCCGTGGGTGTTTAATTGCAGTATAGACATACCCTCAGTAATCTTTCCTCTGAAAGGCAGGTGACAGAATCCTGGGGGGTCTGTGAACATGTTTGAAGTGCAGTTTTATTGTAAGCTTGTGTCCGATTCTGTTACCTGTTTTTCAAATTGATATTGGAATGGTTATTTCAATGAAATTTGAAATGAGGATGTATCCATGGGGATGGAATATGACCTATAATGTTAGATACAGATCTCTTCTTTTGTATCCCAAGTATTTTGTGAGTAGTGTCCTTCATTAGATTCAAACTGTTTGCACTCATCTAGTCCGTTACAGTTTAAGCCATGTTTGAAGAAAAATAGAAAATACATAATTAGCTGCTATAGCAAAGTGAAAAGGTACCATTCCATATCAAGTATTTTAAAAATATGCTTCCATTCTAGAGTTCTGGTACCTTTGAAAATGGTGCCTTATTGTATTGTAAATTTTATACATTTCAGTATATGTTCACTGTCATATCAGCACTTGCAGCAGGCCTATTGGTATTGATGCAGATTACTTTGTGCTGGAATGCCTGTGAATCATTATCTGTAAAATATTTATTGGATCAATGATACAAGGTTACTTTCTTCCACTTGCTGTTGCTATATGGCTTGTCCTCTTTTTCTCATTTTCAGCATTGAATCATCCCTTATGCCATTATTTTCTATTCTTTCCTTCTGAGCAGACTGTTACAGTTAAATGATTTTGTTGCAGTGTCGCTTAAGCTGCTTCAGTATGTGAAGTGGTAGTGAAGTTAACCTTTCCTGAAAGGGGCAAGTGTCAGCACTGCGTAATGTTTGGGAGCATATTGGTCTGCCATATCTTTATTTCTTCAGATACTGTACAATAAAAATTTACCTGTAAAGTATTAGAATCTGCTTCAGACTTTGTAACTGATGTCCTAATTTTGAGAGTCTGCCCTTAAAAAGCTGTAATGACCTTTTTGATTACAAATTGCAGCTATTAAAGTCACAGTTTAAAATATCTTGATAATTGTAGAAAAACTCATGCCACTGGGAAAGATTTCCTTGCTTTGTAAACACAAGGAGTACTTTGTAAGCATTATTTAGTCTTGTGAATTTCATAAAAATGCTCAGTCCTTATGAGTGATGAAGCAAATACTAAAAGCCTCCTTAACCTGCTGGTTTCCTGCAGCAGTTAACAATGGGTTCCTTGTCTTTTACTAAATCAAAAGATCTTCTTTGCTATGAGACCCTTTCATTCGAGGTTTATTTAAGAGTTGAAACATTTAATTCAAGGTTATCAAATTCAGTGCATAAGGTGATTAATTTGGTTGTAAGAGCTTCAATGAGTACATTGTATTGAAAGTCATCTCTAGCCTATTTTTCAAAATATGTAAGTGGAAAATATTGGCATTTATTTCACAACTCTAGTTTGGCTTGTTAGTCTAACTAAACCTAAACTAACTCTAGTGTCACTGACACACTATGGATATGTCTACACTATGAAATTAGGTCGAATTTATAGAAGTTGGTCTTTTAGAAATCGTTTTTATACAGTCGATTGTGTGTGTCCCCACACAAAATGCTCTGAGTGCATCAAGTCGACGGACTGTGTCCACAGTACCAAGGCTATCATCAACTTTCGGAGCGTTGCACTGTGGGTAGCTATCCCACAGTTCTCGCAGTCTCCGTTGCCCATTGGAATTCCAATGCCTGATGGGGCAAAAACTGTGTCACGGGTGGTTCTGGATACGTGTCGTCAGGCCCCCTTCTCCCTCCCTGCCTCCGTGAAAGCAACGGCAGACAATCGTTTCGCGCCTTTTTTCCTGGGTTACCTGAGCAGACGCCATACCATGGCAAGCATGGAGCCCGCTCAGCTCACTGTCACCGTATGTCTCCTGGGTGCTGGCAGACGTGAGACTGCATTGCAACACAGCGGCAGCTCATTGCCTTTTGGCAGCAGACGGTGCATTACAATTGGTAGCCATCGTCTTCGTATTCCTGGTTGCTCTTTTAGCCGACCTCAGTGAGGTCGGTAAGGGGCACCTGGGCAGACATGGGAGTGACTCAGCCAGGTCATTCCCATCTTCTGCCGAGCAGCCAGGAGATGACGATGGCTAGCACTCGTACTGCACTGTCTTCTGGCAAGCAGCCAGGAGATGAAGATGGCTAGCAATCATAATGTAGCATCTTCTGCCGAGCACCCAGGAGATGACTATTGCTAGAGTTGTACTGCACTGTCTGCTGCCAGCCTCAGCTGTAAAAGACAGATGGATCAAAACAAGAAATTGACCCGTTTTGTTTTGTGAAATCAACAGCCTGCTAAATCCAGGGTTTTGAGTTCAGTCCTTGAGGGGGCCATTTTGTGTGACAGTTGTTTGTGTTTCTCTGTGATGCAAAGCCTCCCCTTTTGTTGATTTTAATTCCCTGTAAGCCATGTTGTTAGTTGCCCCAGCAAATCAAAAATATAACAGTGAAACCAACAACTGCTTCTCTTGGCTCCAAGATGTGTTGCTCACATGTTGGCCAAACAGGAAATGAAATTCAAAAGTTTGCGGGCCTTTTCCTGTCTACCTGGCCAGTGCATCTGAGTTGAGAGTGCTGTCCAGAGTGGTCACAATGGAGCACTCTGGGATAGCTCCCGGAGGCCAATACCATCGAATTGCGTCCACACTATCCCAAATTCAACCTGGCAAGGCTGATTTCAGAACTAATCCCCTCGTCGGAGGTGGAGTAAAGAAATCGATTTAAAGAGCCCTTTAAGTCGAAAAAAGGGCTTTGTTATGTGGCTTAAATCGAGGTAACGTTGTGTCCAGGCTTAAATCAAGGTAACGCTGCTAAATTCAACCTAAAGTCGTAGCGTAGACTAGGCCTATGAAATGAAAACACTTCTTCTGAGAACTTTGGGCTAATTGTTCTAGGAGTAAAATAATCAAATGTCAGTTTGCCTTTTGACAAAGGCATGTATAGATTTCAACACAGGAATAGTTCTAACTCAAACCATTTCCCCATATTGCTGATGCCTACAGAACAGTGGCGCTTGCCTGCTAGTATATATAATTCAATACGTTGGTGAATATTCAGAACAGGAGTTAAGAGCTGGCAACTCAGCACTGACTTATTTTTGAGAGGCTGGGTGCTCTACAAATCAGTAAGAGGAAGATTTTTATCTTTATTGAAATTATTTGGATACATACTGAGCAAAATTACTATTTTTTCTGTTTTGAAATGGGAAATGTACACCATTGATATGTGGACTGAAAGATTGTCCAGAGTTGTTGCTGCTTCTGTCAGGTCAAATGAAATGGTATCTGGCATCCTTTTGTCCTTTAGACATCTCCCTGTCACATTTAAGATCAGGATATGATACAGAAACAGCATTACTCACTCTGACTTCATAATTTCAGTGTACACAGGCCAGATGCGCTAATCAGCTAGATCTTTTAGCAGTCTTAATAATGTCAAACATAAGGTGCTGATGATGTGTTTGTGAGACCTGGCACAGTGGAAGGAATCTGTTTAGAATGGTATCAGAATCGCAAAGCCCAGTCTTATTACCTGTTTTGTTTAACATGTAGGTGAAGGCACTTGGGAAGCTGATAAGGGTTACAGTGTTCTCAACCTCCTGAGTTTCATAGCTCTGTCACCTTTTTATCAGACCAAGATTGAGCCATTGTCTTGTTTTTCCAAGGTCTGGCAAAAATGGGAAACTGAATGACAGTCAGTTTTCCAAGATGGAAGTGCTAGTGCTGGCTGCTGGTTAACCTCCAGATAAAATTCAAGTAGCTGGTCACCATCTGTAATGCCCTAATTGACCAGGAAATCCTGAGGGACATCTCCGTCTCTGAGCTGCCACATAATCTGTATTCAGGTAGAAATCTTAATCTAGCTATTGCAAGTATGATGTTTGTGAGATGGAGTAGGGCATTCTTGGTATCAGGTGCTTGCCTCTGGAATTCACCACTGCCAGAAATTCATCAAATGCTGAGTTTACCCATATTTGGAAAGCCTTGAGAGCTGCACCTCTTGTCAATGGTTTTTTATTTAAAAAACCAAAAGGTCATAGAGTATTAGATCCCAATTAATGGGAAATAGATTTGCCTTAATCTCTGTGACTATAATGCTGTAGTACTCCTATAATGCTATGATAAGTATTTAAATGATAAATTGAAAAATCAAATAATAAACACTTTTATAACACTGAGTTAAATCTGGGTCAGTGGCCCTTAATGTGTCTAGTTCTGCATTTAAAGTCCAGACCTAAAAATAATTACCTCCCCTGCTGTATGCTTCCACTGTAATCTGTGTGAAATATCAGCTGGATAGAATGGCTATTACTGTTGTGAAGACTTTTTCCCTTTGACGCTGTTTTTTCTCTTTATAGATGACATGGCAGAACTTCTCCTTGGGGAGTCCAAACTAGAACAGTTTTTGAAGGAAAATCCTTTTAAACAGGGCACTAGTCCCTGGGGTCCCCGGCCAAAGCTGACCGAGGTCAGGAAACATCTCACTGCAGCACTTGACAGAGGAAACCTAAAGGTATTCACATAAGTCTGGAGGAGGGGTTAGAAAATTAAGGATATAGTTGGAAGTTATTTGAGAAGAAAAGCTTTATGAGAGCTCAGATAATTCTCTGGTTACAGTGTTCTTGTTAAGCAATTTTATTACTTCCAGAATATCTTCAGTATTTTGGGATTTGATCCCTTTAATTTGCTTATGGAATTTTGTTCAGACCATTTTTTCATTCTAATATTGAAAGATAACATTTGAAAGAAAGCTGTTGTCCCCAGGGATGCTTAAAAATTCAAAAGAATTTTCAAGATGTCTTGTGAACAGCTTATTTACACAGTAACATGATACTTGACACAGATAATGCATTTCAAGGAATAATAACACTTTGCATTCCCATAGTACCTTGCATTTGGTTATGTCAAAGTGCATCACAAACATTACTGAAATAGTCTCAGAGCATTCCTACATCAATAAAGATCCCCTTCTATTAAGAAAACAAAATCAATGTAAATATTCAGCACTGTAGTGAAACTGCAAATTTGTTCCATGTTTTGAGGAAAACCATACAAGACGTTTTTATCCTCGATTCTACTTGGAGCTCATTCTGGCCCACCTTTAGATATTCATCATCAAACTATAATGCTTGGTGTTGGATGTGAAATATATATGTCCTCCCCTTCAAGGCACTTCACAATGCTCTCACTCCATATTTATCCACTACTGCATATTACTGTGTCTCCCTGTTCCCCTTTGCCCCACCAGTGATGCTATTTCAACACCCTATTTGTCATCTTCCACAGCCATCTTTGAGATTTCGTCCATGCCCTCCTTAAACTGATCTGTGGGGGTACTGACCTCTCTTCATGTGAATTCTTTTTCAAGACCTTCCTCTCCACTTACAAGAAATCAACCAAATTAAAATGACTAGGCTGAGGAGCAGTTGGGAAAAGCCAGTGCATAATTACTAAACTTAAAATAATAGTGATAAATTTATAATTCATCATCTCCTACTTCTACCTTCATGTATTGGTTGTCATGTTAAACTTTAAACTTCCTGGGTGGCAAGGGTGTGTCATCTTAAACGTTTGTACACCACCTGGCGCGCTAGGATCCTAATACAGATTCAAGGATGCTTACATAATGCAGATATGAAATAATATATATTTATATGTGTTTAAAAATGACTGGTAGGAATAAAATCACTGTTCTGTAGCTTGGTGAGGGACTCAATATGTGTTTTTCTGTAGTAGCCTCCCAAATATTATCTGAAAATTTAACTACAGAATAAAAATAATAAACTGTAATCTGGGAATGAAATATCTGCTGGAAAGGCTTTCAGAATATGGTGGAAATTACTAGGGTGCAGCTAACTTTTTTTGTCGTTTTTTTAAAAGTGTTTTACCTCAGAAAATATAGTTTATCTTCTTCCTCTTTCTTCTAGCCAGAATTCTTACAAGAAGCCAACTTAATTATGGCCAAGTTAAACTATGTGGAAGGTGATTACAAAGAAGGTCTTAACACTTATGCCAGGGTTGAAGTTGATGACTTGCATCTTGTTGCTGTGCCTCCTTATAGGCTGAGGATGATAGCTGAAGCATATTCTACCAAAGGTAAGATTGCTCATATCTATTTATTAATTGTGGTTGATTCTTTCAGATGAAATATTTCTACTTTTATTATTTTTGACTGAAGGAAAATTTGTTCATACTATATCAGTTGACACTGAGCTTAGATACCAAAGTGATGGGTGCTTTAGAAATATCTGAAAGAAACGTTCATCCCTTTAGATTAATTTAAATACGTGCTAAGTTGGTAGGACTGTTATTTCTGTCAACATTTCTGTTCTAGTCCTTCCCCCTCCATCCACCCATCCAAAACACATTTAAGTGTTTACATCTTAACTGTTAAACCCCCTTCTGGCAAATATGTATTAGTAGTTTTTCAGCACAGATTCAAATGTTAAAATTGCACCCTCAGCCTGAATGTTACATTTGTCTGAAATTTTTATTTCCTGTAGTTAAAACGTAGCACCTGCTATTACTATAATTAAAAGGCATTAGAGAAAAAAAATATTTGTCTTTATTTCCCCCTCAGTTTACTTAGTGCATTTGACAACTTTTTGTGTATAGTTAGTTTCACTGTTTCCTTTGTGGAGTCAGTCGCTTTTATTTGCTTAGATCTTTCACCCACAACCTGCTGCCCTTAGATCAGTAATCAAGTTGGCTTTTTATCAACTACACTTGGCCAGGCGGTTCCATAATAATAATAGTAATAATCATAATAATTATAAAATAAAATAACTGGTATGAATGAGAGGGTTTTCTTCTGTGGGATTTTATTTTGGGTGTGTACTGATGTGGATTTTTTTACAAATGTATCCAAAAATTCAAATGACTTGTCTTAATTTTCCTATCTAAGTGGTATCATATCAGTGAAAGTTGTAATGCTTGTGTTGTGTCTAAGGATGGCAGTGCCACTTCAGTTTAGAGGCATCTTTTATGAGCTACGTACACACAGCCTGTAGCTGTGTCAGTGTTTTGAGAATGCGGCAGTTTATGTGGCATAGCTTATGGAATTCACTATGTCTGGATGTTTTTGCTTGACTGGTGTATTAAACCTGGGTTTTGGAATGCATTTAAAATTTCTTGCTATGGCTCGATGAGTGCACAGTGTCATAAGTTATGTTTGCTGTCTTTCAGGAGATGGCTCAGTTGCATTTGCTGACAACTGATCAAAGAATTTTTCTAACATTAGTCTCGGAAAAGGCTGACTGTTTTCCATCAACTCAGTTCCCTGCTGAGTGTTGACGAGTATTAGGTGTACTGTAGACAAAGGTGTGGGAAATAGCAGCCTTGATTCCTAGAAGAGAGAAAAATATACTTCCTAAATCATTGCAATATTTAGATTAAAGGAAGTGGTAGGAAATTGAGGATATTCTTAATGTACTTTTAAAAAGAAATCTAGAAACATACATTGGATACTCAGCAAATCAAAAATATAACAGTGAAGCCTTCAACTGCTTCTCTTGGCTCCCCTCCCTTTTCTGCAGTCCAGCATCTCCCACAATTCTAGATGCCTGGGCTGCGCTCTCTCTCTCTCTCTCTCTGCAGCTTACAGAGGCAGATCACCTTTTTGGAGCCACAGGGTCTGGCCACCTCCCCTCTGCTCCTGCTTGCTGTCAGTTTTCTCTGCTTCTTGAAGCAGCGAACAGTGGCAGTTTCTTTTACTCTTGTCCTTACTCTTTCTATTTTAACTTTTCTTCCCAGTTTTTTGGCAGTGCTTCTCCAGGTGCACAGTTTCATCACCAGTGCCAAGAAAAGTTCTCTAGTTTCATCCAGGAATTTATTTTCATGCTTCAGAGCCGCAGGAAGCCTACCATAGCGCTATGCTTCCAACTGCTAGGATTCCTGGTGTCATGCTTAGGGATCACTCCATGGGCACAATCACACATCAGAAGTCTTCAGGCCGTCATACAAAACATGTGGGACCACTCCCTGGAACACATGAAAGATCAAGTATGGGTTCCAACATAGGTATTCAACTCTTTGCAGTGGTCGTCAGCCCATGATAACGTCTGTAAAGACTTGCTTATCTGCCTTCCAGATCCTTTAGTTCTTGAAAGCAGGTCTGGGGAGCTCACTTGGAAACTCAAACAGCCTAGGATCTCTGGAGCAAGAAGGAACAGGCTTGCAGCATAAATCTCCTATAACTGAGATTGGTCAAGTTAGCTCCGTGAAGGTTCCAGCCCACCCTAAGGGGAAACCACATCCTGATTCAATCAAACAATACAACTGTGATTGCATATTTAAACAGCTAAGGGGGAACAAGGAGTTGGGCACTACACACAGAAGCAGTGAAAATAGTGAGGTGAGTGGGACCATTCCTCTTTTCCCTTAAAGTGATCCACATCAAAGGGGACCTGAACCAAAAGACAGACTGGCGCAGCAGGCTCAGGGTCAACCATTCTGAGTGGTACCTGAATCAGGAGTTTTTCTATCTCATTGTTCAGATGCTTGGCCTCCCTTCAGCCAACCCGTTTGTGAATCATATGAACACAGAGGCCAAAATACTTCACAAGGGAGGCAGATCCCAGATCCCTGCGGGACAGTTGCCTTATTGCAGTTGGCTGCAGGGCCTACATGTTCTTCTTCAAGTGCATGCATATTTCCATTCCAGTTTAGGTGTATGTGCGCCCCGAGCACATCTGCAGTGTCCTATGATACCCACTTAAGACCATTGTACCTTGCAGTTTGTGGTCCTGTTGCTCCCCCCAAAGCCTTTGTGGCTGCAAGGTATCTTCTAACCCTGCTGGTACCGAGCTCCCCAGAGGGTCAGGGCTTGGACTGCCAGTGCCCCCAAGCAATAGGAAATCAATGCCAGTGCCTCATCCAGCACTGTGTCAGCTGTCCAAGGGGAAATCGTCTCTGACAGTCTGAAGGTCCTCTAGGTGGCCTTCACTGGCACCCAGTGGCACGGCATCCTCTGGTCTCCACAGTGCACTTCTTCCTCCTCATCAGACTCGGACACAGAAGTGTACTCACTCTGCCAAAGCAGCCAACCCTGCTGCTCTCCATGCTATTCCTACTCCATTACAGCATTGAGTTCATCGGGACCTCTGGGTGCCTGGCCACTGTACCCATGGGGCCCAACCACCATGCAGTGTCCCTTTTGGAACCCTTGGGGGTTTCCCCAACCTCAAGGGACGTCTTTGAGATGCTCTTATTTGGTCATTTCAGACACTAGAGCACCCACGGTACTTCACAGGGATACCGCGGAACCAGATTCCTGTAACGAACAAGGCACTGAACCCCAAGAAGCCCTGTAGGCTCCTGCGGACACTGAGATACCAATTGAGGCTCCCCATCAGGCTTTAGCCACCTCCTCATCCTTGCCGAATAAGGCCACAGTGGCACCCGGGGTATCTCCACCTCCAGATGACCATAAGGCACATCAGGACCTACTCAAATGGGTAGCCTCAAATCTAGGGGTCCAAGCAGAAGTGGTTAAGGAGGTGACACATGACCTCCTGGATATTCTGTCGCCAGCAGAGTCCAGAGTGGTCCTGGTGCTGCACGATGCCATCATGGACCCTATTAAAGCCCTCTAGCATACCCCTGCCTCACTTCCACTGATGGTGAAATGCTCGGAGCATAAATACTCTGTTCCAGCCCAGGTACAAGTTCCTCTTCACACACACCTCCCGCCCTTCGGATCATGGGTGGTTGCGGTGGCCAATGAGGGAGCCCTCCAGGGACAACCAAGCTCTATGCCCAAGTCAAAGGACCCTAAAAAGCTAAACCTCTTTGGGTGCAACACTTACTCTTCAGTGGGCCTGCAACTTTGTATAGCAAACCAGCAGGCCCTGCTGGGGTGCTACAACTTCAACATGTGGCAATTCTTGATTAAATTCAAGGATCTTCTCCCGCAGGACTCCAGATAGGAGTTTTAATCCGTAACTGAGGAAGGGAAAACTGTATCTCGGACCTCCCTGCAAGCAACCCCGGATGCCACTGTCTCTGCGGCCGGATCAATGGCGACTGCGGTGACGATGCATAGGAGTTCCTGGTTGCAATCCTCAGAGCTCCCTCAGGAGGTATAACAGACCATCCAGGACCTCTCATTTGAGGGATCTTCTCATAGCAGATGGATCCTAGGCTGCATGACCTCCAAGACTCCTAGGTGACTTTGAAATTCCTGGGGCTCTGCATACCAGCAGGGGCAAAGAAGCAATACAGTCTGCAGCAGCCAAGCCATTACTTTTTTCAGACAGCCAGGCAGGACCAACAGACGTGAAGGAACAGAAGTTTAGGCGCAGGCCCCCTTCCCAGTCATCCTCAACAGGCCCTACGCAGTCTGACTCCAGGCATCCTGGCTTGTCAAAGCACTCATTTTGACAAGATAATTGAGGTTGATATATCAATCCCTTCTACATTGAATCCAGCTACCCACTTGTTTTCCAATCACCTTTCCTATTTCTTGGATGCCTGGACCCAGATTACTTCAGACCGATGGGTCCTCAACACCATAGAACTGGGTTACGCCTTCCAATTCCTATCCACTCCACCTTGTCCTGCCCTCCTTCCCTCCGTCCCTCTTCTCACAAGCTCCTGTTGGAACAAGAAGTCCAATCTCTCCTTCGGGTGAGAGGTGTGGAGCAAGTGCTCTCCCATTTGAGAGGAAGGGGGTTCTAATCCCACTACTTCGTGCTCCTGAAAATCAAGAGGGGTGTGTGTGTGTGTGTGATCTCAGACCCATTTTAGACCTGCACAGTCTCAACTGATATCTCAAGAACCTGAAGTTCTGCATGTTCTCCTTGGCCTCCATCATCCCTTTGCTGGATCCCAGGAATTGGTATGCCACCCTCAATCTAAAGGACGATTACTTCCACATTTCGTTCTTCCCTGGTCACAGACATTTCCCAAGGTTTGTAATAAACCAAAGTCACTAATAGTTCATGGTGCTCCTGTTTGGCTTGTTGGCTGCCACACAGGTTTTCACAAAATATATGCCAGTAGTAGCAGCCTGACTAAGGAAAAGGGGCATCCACGTATTTCCATACCTCGATGACAGGCTGATAAAGGTCTGGTCCAGAGCTTGAGTTGAGGCCGACATCTGTCTCATTCAATCAACCTTCAATGCATTGGGCCTTCTGTTAAATTTTCAGAAGTCCACCCTGATCCCAGTCCAGAAGATAGAGTTCATAGTGTCAGTACTTGACTTGGTGCAAGTGAGAGCTCTGCTTCCAAATGACTGGTTCCTCGCTATTGCATCCCTGATAACAATCTCTCTGAAGTCATCCGATCACGACCCCATGAAAGTGCCTGAGCCTCCTGGACTATGTGGTATCGTGCACATACGTAGTGCAACATGCAAGGCTACAACTCAGACCTCTGCAAACCTGGCTAGCCATGGTCTACTCTCCCTCTCGCCATCACCTGGACTCAGTTCTCATGGTACTGGCCCATGTCCTAGACTCACTGCAATGGTGGCTGGACAGCCACATGGTATGTGCGGGGGTACCCTTTTCAAGATCTCTCTCATCCCTGTCCCTGGTATGCAACGCATCAGCCCTCGGTTGGGGAGCCCACTTAGGACCTATCCGAATCCAAGGCCTTTGAATCCAAGAGCTCTCCTTGCACATCAGGTCAGGGAACTCAGGTCTAGCATGCCGGGCATTTCTACTTCACTTGACAGGCAAATCTATTTCAGTCCTCACAGACAATACGACGGCTACGTTCTACATAAACAGTCAGGACGGTGCGCGTTCTTCCCCCCATTCCAGGAAGCAATCCTACATTTGTTCACTGCTTCCTACTTCCCAGTCAACCAGAATTGTGGGAGATGCTGGGATGGAGAACAGAAAATTTGTACTGATAATTTTCTTTCTTCTAGCAGCATCTCTAACAGTTCTACCCACTTGATGACTCATGAGTCTAGGGTCAGGTATTAAGTGGAATCATTACCAGATGGTGGTCTTCCTGATCTAATATACATATTTTTTTCATTATCTCTGGAATATTTGTTAATGATGTTATACAAGTTTTACAGCTTGGGAATAGCTCATCAGACAGCAAGCAGGAGCAGAAGGGGTGTGGCCGGACCACTAAAATGCTGATCCACCTCTGTGAGCTGCAGAGAGACAGGAAAGCAGCCCAGATGTCCAGCATTATGGGAGATGCTGCTAACAGAAAGGAAATTATCAGTAAGAAATTTTCCATTCTTATAATGGTGGAGGAAATGGCCCGGAAGCCTTTATGAAGACTGTTCTTGCCCTGAGAGTTAGTAGAGTCTCCCTTCATCTAAAAAGATGTGCATGGAGATCTGTGGTCCCTAACCTTAGAAGAAAAGCTTTGGTTGGTTGGTTGGTTGGTTGGTCGGTCAGATTGGTTGGTGCCTGTTGGCTTTTGTGGGTTTATTAGAATGTGTGTTTCTGGTTGAACTGGAGGTTCAGGGATAATGGGAATGTAGGTTGAGGCAAGGATATTAAATACATTATTTTCTTAGTGCTTAGTAGGATAGTGATATCAGCTACAGAAAAGCCTAAGGAAATGATGAATGGCCATTTGGTGTTTTAATCAGAATTAAAATAGGACAAAAGAACTTGGAGCTGAGTTGTGCAGTTAGAATTTGATGTGTGATGGTTGAAAACTTGGATGTAT
Organism: Mauremys mutica; assembly: GCF_020497125.1. Lineage (NCBI taxonomy): Eukaryota > Metazoa > Chordata > Testudines > Geoemydidae > Mauremys > Mauremys mutica. The sequence continues at coordinate 31,423,414 of NC_059075.1, forward strand.
GAGGAAATGCAGTGGAAGCTCAGCACTTGCTTGGGGGTAGTGTTTCTGAGGGACGGTAGACTGATATTTGTGATGGCGCTTAAATAGCCAAGTTAATAATGGAAGAAAATCTGTTTTTCATATTTGCTTGTGGAGCACCCAAAGTGTTCCTGGTGCTCTGTAGAACACCAAGGAAGACAATTCTTGCTCCAGGGAACCTAGGGTCTAAGCAATATGAAATATACCATAATGCGTCACTGTCAAATAAGACTCTACATTCCTTAAAAGAAAAAGGAAGCTCCTGCATGAGTTTTCGTAGAGCAGGTGTCTAAAAGCAGTCTCCGTCAAATTGGTTGTTATCAAAACACAGTGCAAAAGTTCATTAAAAAGTATTTAAATACAATAGCCTGTATCAGAAAATCTTAGCTCCTTCTTTCTTTCTTTCTCTCAAACTTGAAGATTCAGTGTCTTCACACCCCCGCAATGCTCAATTTAGAATAATTCTGTCATCAAACTAGAGAACAAAAATCATCTGCGGGCTGCATTGCATTTGCAAAGAGAGTCTGAAAATCATTGTTATATAACGAAGGGATCTTCATTCCTCTTAACCCTCCAGTAAAAGTGCAACTTAGATCATGGTACTGCTTTTATCTCTAGCTGAGGAGATACATGACTGTACGAGGACTCAAATGGAGGACCATGCCTGTGTAGTATGGGATTTATTGATAGTAAATAAGTTATAGAGGTTAAAAGAAACATCTGTTCCATTTTATTATGTATGGGCTCTTATACTTCACTCATCACCGTAGTATCTGAGCACCTTCCAGTAGTGCATTAAACAATGTGACTAATATTTCTCGCATTTTTGTTCTCTCATTCTCTCTCCAGGGGGAGAAATGTGTGCCGAGGAGTGTTTTTGTTTTGGAATTAAAAATATATATATAATACATATGTATTTTGCTCTGTTTGCTAGAGAAGGCATGGTCAAAGAAATACTACTTGCACTTACAGCAGAAGGTGGTGAAGTTTGTGATGATCCTTAGTTCTTGTTGTGAGTTCATTCCACAGTCTTGGGTTGGTGCCCAAGGAAGCTTTGTCTCCTGTACAGATGAGCTTTACCCTGGGACAGAGAGTTCCATTGTGCCAGGGGAGTGAAATTGTCAATCAGTCTTAATCAAATGTAAGATTGCTGTTGTATATTACTATTTTGTCTTGAATTTGTATTTTTTTACCCATGTGTGAAAGCATGGACAAAAATTAACAAGTAAACCTGACCTTGACATAATACTTCCATTTCTAAAGCATCCTTCATAGGAGGTTCTCAGAGTGCCTTAGAGTCATAAATGAAATTAGCCTCACAACAGCAATGTGTGATAAATATTAACAACCCAATTTTACAGAGGGGGAAACTGAGCAATAGAGAGATTAAGTGACTTGTCTAAAGTGATGCTGGAGGTCTGAAGCAAAGTTGTGACTTGGCCATAGGTCTCCAGACTCCTGGTTGTGTGCTCTGAACCACAAAATCAACCTGTTTTTCCTCTATGTAGAATCTTAATTGCACTAATACAAGCAAGTCTGTTTAAAATGAAGGTTTGAAACCAGTTCAATAAAAGTGCTATTTGGATTATGCTGGACCCTCAGATGAATGAAAAAGTTTGAATAATAACACCTAACTTGCGTAGTTAAATTGAAAATATTTCAAGTATCTGCAGGAAGTTTTAGTTAGTAAATGTCAAAGACAGAAAATCTGTTCATTACCAGTTTTGGTAACTACCGAGCAGCCAATCTCTGGAGCTCCTTCATGTTAGAGGGTGGTGCCACTGTAAAGAGTGAGCTGTCACAGCGAATGTGGAAACCCAAGGAGTAGCAATATTTTTGGCAGAGGTTTCTGTTACCAGGAGAAGCCACGGTATTTGCTGGTAGCTATTGGTCTCCATTTTAGGTCATGTGAAAGAGGGTTTAAAAGTTATTTATTCACTCCTTTACACAACATCATCTGGTGCCAGGAGTATAGTATTGCAAGCAAGGCAGCACTGGTGCCATGGAAGACTGCCAAAAAATCTGTTAGTTTAATCTACAGCTGGTTTGTTTTGGCTGGTTGGTGTTGGTGGCCCCTATTTCCTCTTGGCCAGAGAAAGTAAGGTGGAAAATGATTTAATATAAAAATACGAAGAACACACACACCTACCAAAAAGAGAGGAGAGAAATCAAGGGATTATAAAGCTGGTCTCCAGCTTCAGCAGGTCACAGCAAGACTCAGTTACTGGTTAGACCTCAGCTCAGAAGTTTGAGCCAGAGTGACTTTTTGCCCTTTTTGCAGGATTGGTTGCTTTATGACTTACTACTGGAACTTTTAAATGCAGATAAATGTACTTTTTAATGGGGCCGTAAACAAAAATTTTATTTTTGATATCTACAGTGGCATCTTTTGACTTCTTCTGCCTTTCTTCTCTTCATGGTTTCCATAGGTTTACAGCTCATATCTTCCCCATTTCAAATGGAGTGTGACTGCCATTTTTAAATGTGATGGTAGGGCATTTCTCTACCACACTTTACTTTGCTGTCCTTTTATCTTATGTTGTGCTGTTGCTTGCAGCCTGTGTTCCCTTTCCAGTCTCACTTATGGGTCATGACAAGACCAGGATGGGACCAGCAAGGGATTTTGGAGCCTGTAAAAATATTGGGTTAGTCATGAATGTTGTTGCTGTTATCCTGGAAAAATATAACATTGCTAGCAGAATTCCGCTTCGGATTAGAGCTGGTTGGAAAAATTCCAAAGAAATTTGTCAAAATTGAAATGGCTTGCAAAATGGTTTGACCAGGAGTACTTGTGGCGCCTTAAAGACTAACAAATTTATTTTAGCATGAGCTTTCGTGAGCTACAGCTCACTTCTTCGGATGCATAGAATGGAACACACAGACAGGAGATATTTATACATACAGAGAACATGAAAAGATGGAAGTATGCATACCAACAGGAAAAGTGATAATTAAGATGGCCAATAGAAGGTGTGGAGAACTTCTATGGGCCATCTTAATTATCACTTCAAAAAGTTTTTTTTCCTACTGCTGATGATAGCTCATCTCAATTGATTAGACTTTTCCTGTTGTTATGCATACTTCCACCTTTTCATGTTCTCTGTATGTATAAATATCTCCTGTCTGTGTGTTCCATTCTATGCATCCGAAGAAGTGAGCTGTAGCTCACGAAAGCTCATACTAAAATAAATTTGTTAGTCTTTAAGGTGCCACAAGTACTCCTGTTCTTTTTACGGATACAGACTAACACGGCTGCTACTCTGAAAATGGTTTGAGTTTTCTGAAGCTTCGACAGAGCCCAGGCAGGATTCTGTTGGAAACCTGGCTGGTTTCCTGCCATCTCATCTGTTTGGCGCCTTGCAGCCTGCCAGGCAGACTGCCTTGAAGTCAGGGATCCTAGGGCTTTCTGAGTTTATGGCTCTGGGACAGCTCACCAGGTCAACTGTCCTGGAGCTGGGACTCCATTCCCTTTTGTGGGGACTTTTGAAACGTTTGGTTTTCATTCCAAATCAGAATGAAACCAAATTTCAACATATCAAAATCATCTGCAAAATGGAATAATGTTTCTTTGCCCAGCTCTGCTTCAAATGTTGTTGGCGTGTGCATCACATATGCCAGAAACAGGGTGGATTTGATTTAATCATGGATTTCAGGAAGACTCAATTTAATCATGGATTTCTACATAAAAGTGCATTCTTGTTGGTTGTTAAAACTTTAATACATATTCTTCACAACTCAGAGATAGATGTAGGTTTCATTTTTAGAAGGTACACACTATACATTTTTAAAGAGATTTATTTTTTGAAAACTTTTCAGATTAGTTTTACAGCTATATCAGAAAATGAATGATTGTTTGGTTATTTGATTTACCAAAGGTAATTGAAGCAGATATTTATGAAGTCATTGGGAGTTGAACTATCTCCAATTCAACAGGTTAATCATTAACATTTGAAGGATTTTCTTGCCATGCTGTATTAGGAGGAGAATATCACCAGACAGACATTTACACAGTTTTATTTAACTATTTCTCACATCTATATATTATTTATTTATTTAAAAACATTTTTGCTGTTAAACAAGCATGTTATCTCTGGAGAACTCCAAATTTGAGAACTCCAAAACTAAGCATCTCTGATTATATCTTCTAGACTGAGCACTGAGTCCTATTGGGTGGATAGAAAGAGTAACCTAAATAATCTATACAGAAGCCCCTGCAGCCCCATAAGATTGGGTCCCTAATCCATGAACTATTAGAACTCATTTACAAAACTTTTCTTAAATGTTACATGAATATATTTTGTCATACTATAGAATTAGAATTTATAATCCCTATTCCATGATGAGATATATTTGAGCTATAATGTATCTTAATTAATATTATCTTTCGGTAGGTTTTTTCCTTAAAAAGCATTTTATAAAAAAAAATCTGATTTAAATAAAAATCCAATTTTTTTTTAATTTTAAAAAATCATTGATTTTTATCCACCCTGGCCAGAAATTCTGGTGTTCAAATGATTTAGGGGAGAAACATGCCTAGAGCTCCCTGGATTTTTGTATTCGGATGTGTAACTTTTTAATTTCTGTAAGAATTGAATTGTAAGAATCAGTGTTAAATTGGCACTTTTGTACCAGGTATTTTTATGAGGATATTTAGAGTTATATCTAAACAGTGAAAGCCTCTTTAATACCAGGTCATAGTTGCCATTACTAGCATTGATTTGCCATAGCAGTTAGTTTTTCTATTTTGTACTTCAAACTTTGGCAGTTCTGAGATGTTGTGACACTGGGCATATTTATAGATCATTCAGACTCGTACTTTATTCCTCGTTTTACAGTGTTCATCTATTCTATGCTTTCATTTGAGTGATGACTAGTAGTTATAGTAGTGATATATAGTAGTTAAAGCATTAGCAAACCACAGTTTTGATGATAAATGTAGGATTGTTTTGATTAAATGAATGAGTTGAGTATCAAGAAGAGTTATTTGAGATGTTTTTTAAAATTCAGAAACAGATATGAACTTTGCCAACTTTTGTTAAAAGAGAAATTTTATATTATTCTTAATTGGAATAAGAAATGGGTCCAACTCATACTCCTCTCCTTGATAAACTGCTTCCGAGACTCACTTTTTGAGATCTTCAAGCTTTAATTTAAAAATACTTTAAATACTGTTTATCATTTTAAAATTTGTTTTCCATTCAGTCCCTTTCATAGGTTTAAAATTACATTTATTTAAATACTGTTTTTGTCATTTGGCATTTTAAAACCTGCAGTTTCATATGGACTACCCGTCAACACAACTTGTACTTTCTTGGTGTAGTTGCAATCATCAGTTATGTTATCTCAGCTCTAGGAAAAACCTGTTTGATTAGTTTGTGCTCCCTCTGCTGGTTGGTCTTGAAAGTAGAAGTATTACACAGGGTCACTCATAAATACAGTAGTGGCATATTTGCAGACAGAGGTGGATTTAAAATCAAATTGTACTTGGGAACAGTTGTTGTGGGTTCGTTGTGTCTTCATAATTGCATTTGATGCTTAGCCATCAGGATGATAGGCATCTTTTAACAATACCTTAACTTGTTGTTTTCCATCCTGGAGACATGTCAGTCTAGTCCAGAAAGGACATGAGCAGAAGAGGGTGAGGGACAGTGAGGGGTGGGGACCTGCATGGCCCTGTATCCAATCCGTTATGGCAAACATTTTGCTTTAAATATAGCAGTAGGTAGATCCTTGAAATTTGCCTTCTCATCCTGCAGCAAAGCAGTGTCCAATATAGCTAGCCACAGGAGCAGCTAGTATGTATGCTCTAAAGGGTCAGGAAACAGTTCACCAGCTCAGATCTTGTGTGTACGCTCTCAGCATGCAACTCAGCTGTAACAACATGTGTCCCTGGCCATATTACACAAGGGAGCAAAAGTATGTGTCACTGGCCGTATTATACAAGGGAGCAAAAGCAAGAAAATGCTCAAATTAATACAAATATGAGAAGAAACAAAATGAGATGGAGGAAAAATGAGAGAGACAAAGTGAGGGAAGGTACTGTACAGAAAAAAAAATAGAGATCAGTTAACTGTGCCTGGGCATGGCTTGAGGAAATATGGGGAGGGGACTCCGACCCCCCAGTCTATTGTAAGCAGGGAGGCCAGCAACAGAGATTGAGAACTGCCATCTTTGGCAGACCAGTGTTTTAAGATGAGTTTAATTTTGGATCTTAAGTATCCATTTAATTTGTTTATATTTACTTTCTTGAATAAATCCTTTTAATCAGAAATGTCTAGTATACCGTGGGGAGGGGATGTTGAGGGAACTTGACACATTTTATGGTGTCTGAAATGAGATAAACAAACATTATGAATCCATACCAGAATAACTGAAGACCTTGAGAGGGTTTTATTATATAGTTTGTGCCTGATGTCTGCCCAGTTCTGAACTTCCCTTGTATCTTATTCCCTGTAATTGTAAAGGAAATTGAGGCAGACAAGACTGCAAAGTTAGGATGGAAAAAAGTGATGCTGTTACCATACAGTAATTATTTTAGAAGGCTATATTAGGAGTCTGCTTTAATAAAGGTTCAAGCTGATATTTAGTCTCCAATAATAAAAGTTCTACAGGCTTCAATGATAAATTAATTAAATAAATTTAGTGAAAAATAAATAAAAGTTGTAATGTGGACCATTTTGAAAATCTGTTTTCTGTTTTTCCTGGCAAATGTTTGTTTCTTTGTGAAAGAAGTGATGAGATTTTTGCAAGTAGAATATCTTTTCCAATGGAACACTCAAGATAAACTGTTCTTTAGAGGAGAGTAACACTTATCTGTAAGATGCTTAAATATCAAACATTTAGTTAACTGGCAAATAAGTTTATTGAAACCTTATGTACCATGACTGATTCTGCTTCGGTAGTTCAGAAGACAGAGTAGGAGTATGAATTTCTGGTGCTGCCCCTGGCCCTTGAATTAGTGAGTCTCCTGAAAGGGCTTGCAAATGACAATTAGGACGCAAGGTGGGTGAGGTAATATATTTTATTAGATCAACTACTGCTGGTGAGAGGCGCAAGTTTGTCAGCTACACAGAGCTCTTCTTCAGGTCTGGGAAAGATACTAAGAATGTCACAGCTAAATATAAGTTTGAGCAGATAGCACATGTTCTAAGGGACCATTCAAGAGGAAGTGGTTCATTAATACCCCTGTATTTATAGGACAAAAAAGGGGGTTAGTGGTTTACAGATTGTAGTAAGCCATAATATTAATTATAATATTGATTGATTAATTATTAGTAGACACTGGATTATGGCTTATTACAACAATCTGTAACGCACTAGCCCTCCTTTTCCTTCTATGACTTAGGGTATGTCTACACTACAAGACTATTTCGAATCAACTTAATTCGAATTTGTGGAATCGACCTTATGAAGTCGAAGTTGTGTATCCACACTAAATACACTAATTCGACTGTGTGAGTCCACAGTAACGGGGCCAGCGTCGACTTTGGAAGCGGTGCACTGTGGGAAGCTATCCCACAGTTCCCGCACTCCCCGCTGCCCATTGGAATTCTGGGATTTCCCCCCAATGCATGCTGGGGGAAAAATGTGTCGAGGGTGGTTTTGGGTAACTGTCATCATTGAACCGTCAATCACGCCCTCCCTCCCTCCCCGAAAGGGCCTGTGGGCACTCTGTTCGTGCACTTTTCTGCTCAGTGACAGCGCGGGCGCCACAGCACTGCGAGCACGGAGCCCGCTGCAGTTATGGCCGTTGTCAACTCCTCGCACCTTATCGTCCACCTCTTCCACAGTCAGCTGCTGAGAAATAGGGCTACTTTTCAATGGTGCTGCGAGCACTGGTGGACCATGGGGGACGTTTTACCAACATCAACGTCGGGTGGCCAGGCAAAGTTCATGACGCGCGTGTTTTCAGGAACTCTGCTCTGTTTAGACGCCTGCAGGAAGGTAGTTTCTTCCCGGACCACAAAATAACTCTTGGGGATGTGCAGATGCCTACAGAGATCCTCGGGGACCCAGCCTACCCGCTAATGCCCTGGCTCATGAAGCCCTATGCAGGCGCCTTGCACAGCGACAAGGAACTCTTCAGGTACCAGCGAGCAGCGTAACCTGTGACTGTTCAGTTTCTTTACAGAGTCAGAGTCCACGGTCACTGGTGGGGCAGTGGTGGCAGGCTCCGTAGCGTCCGTTTGCCGCTTTGATTTTTTGGTAGCCTTGTTTGGGGTCCTTGATTTTCACGTGGCGCTGCGTTGCATCCCGCCTGTATCCTCTGTCTCTCGTGGCTTTGGAGACATTCCCGTAGGTCTTTGCATTCCGTTTGTTGGAGCGCAGCTCCGAAAGCACAGACTTCTCGCCCCACACACCGATCAGATCCAAGACTTCCCGGTCAGTCTATGCTGGGTCCCTCTTTCTATTCAGAGATTACATGAACTCCTCTGCTGGAGAGCTCTGCATTGCTGCCGGTGCTGCTGAGCTCGCCCCGATGTCCAACCACGAAATGAGATTCTAACTGTCCAGACAGGAAAAGGAATTCAAATTTTCCCAGGACTTTTCCTGTGTGGCTGGTCAGAGCATCCAAGCTCGGACTGCTGTCCAGAGCGTCAACAGAGTGGTGCAGTGTGGGATAGCTCCCGGAGCTACTAAGTTCGATTTGCATCCACACCTAGCCTAATTCGACATAGCCATGTTGAATTTAGCGCTACTCCCCTCGTCGGGGAGGAGTACAGAATTTGAACTAAAGAGCCCTCTATGTCGAATTAAATGGCTTCCTGGTGTGGACGGGTGCGCGGTTAATTCGAATTAACGCTGCTAAATTCGAATTAAAGTCCTAGTGTAGACCAGGCCTTACTGGGGCATTAATTGGCCTCTTAACAGTGAATGGTCCATTAGAATATGTAACTACTTATGTTAAACAGTTTATTCTATCTTAGTACTCTCTTAGTACTTTTTCCCAAACCTGAAGAAGGGCCCTATGCAGTGATGAGCTGCCAAAATCTTAACAACGGGTTCCCTATAAAAAGTTCTGATTTAACAACGGGTTCCCTATAAAAAGTTCTGATTTAAGGGATGTGCGACAGCATGTATTTTTTGTACCAATAGGGTTACCATATGTCCATATTTTCCCAGGAGGTGATTAAGAACCGAAAAGCCTGACATGTCCAGGAAAATACAGATGTATTTTAACCCTACCTAAAGTTCTTTTTTAAAAAGATGGGGCTGAACTAGAAATGAGCTCCGTTTCACATGTGTGGGTGGTGATCAGGGACAGTCTCAATTTTTGGGTCTTTTTCTTATATAGGCTCCTATTACCTCTCACCCCCGTCCCAATTTTTCACACTTGCTGTCTGGTCACTCTAGGGTGTGCACATGTGTGGGTCCCAGCTGCTCCCTGCCCCCCCCCTCATTAAAGCAGGTGTGCAGGGTTACTGCCCTGGGAACTGCAGGGCACCAGTGGATGTGGGGCTGGCTGCAGATAGGGGCGTGGGGCAGGGCTAGCTGGAGGCAGGGAGTGACACGGGCTGGCTGTGGGCAGGTGATGCAGATGGGCGGGCTGCGGGTGGCTGTGGGCAGGGGTGGCTGCGGGCAGCTGTGGGCAGAGGCTGGCTGCAGGCAGGGGGTGGCTGTGGCAAGGGCTGGCTGCGGGCAGAGGGCGGCTGTGGGCAGGGGCTGGCTGCAGGTGGCTGTGGGCAGGGGGTGGGGCAGGGGCTGGCTGGGGGCAGAGGGTGGCTGTGGGCAGGGGCTGGCTGTGGGCTGGGGGCAGGGGGGTGGCTGGGGGTGGCTGGGGGCAGGGGCTGGCTGAGGGCAGAGGGCAGCTGTGGGCAGGGGCTGGCTGGGGGTGGCTGTGGGCAGGGGCTGGCTGCGGCTGGCTGTGGGCAGGGGCTGGCTGTGGGCAGGGGCTGGCTGGGAGCAGGGGGTGGCTGGGGGCAGGGGGTGGCAGAGGGTGGCTGGGGGCAGAGGGTGGCTGTGGGTAGCTGGGGGCAGGGGCTGGCTGGGGGCAGGGGGTGGGGCAGGGGGCGGCTGGGGGCAGGGGGTGGCTGGGGCTGGCTGGGGGCAGGGGGTGGCTGCGGGCAGGGGCTGGCTGGGGGGTGGCTGCGGGCAGGGGCTGGCTGGGGGCAGGGGGTGGGGCAGGGGGGTGGCTGCGGGCAGGGGCTGGCTGGGGGTGGCTGTGGCAGGGAAGGCGGGGGAGGGGCGCAGATACTCACGCGGGGGGGGGGCTGGGAGCAGCCGGACGCAGCCGGGGACTCACCGGGCAGCAGCAGGAGCCCCAGGGCCAGAGGTCCAAAGAGCAGGAGCAGCAACAGGGCCAGGAGGCAGCTCACATGGCTCTCGCAGCACAGCGCAGCACCCCCCGGCGGCCGGGAGGAGGAATTACAGGCTTCCCAGGCAGAGCCCATCAAAGCTTCCCTCGCAGGGAAGCTAGTTAACAAGCGGTTCTAAAACCGCTTCTAAATTTAACAACGGGTTCGTGCGAACCGGCTCCAGCTCACCCCTGGCCCTATGTAACTCAAAAGCTTGTCTCTCTCATTAGCAACAGTTGGTCCAGTAAGAGATCCTACCTCACCCATCTTGTCTCTCTAATATCCTGGGACCAATATGACTACAGCAACACTGCATGCAAATGAAAATTGCAGTTTAAAGGTAAATCTCTTCTGCCAAAACTCATACATTTTCATTTTATTAGAGGAGACTATTTTTGTTAACATTACTTATTACATTACAGTAAATGAAAAGACAAATTGTGGCCCCCTAACCAGAAGGTTGTGTGTTGTGTTATGGTGGCAAAATTCTGTCATGAATGTGAGGGATGTCATATCCAGTGTTGTTGTAGCCATGTTGGTCCCAAGATATTAGAGAGACAAGATGGGTGAGGGTGGATGGTGTTTTATTGGACCAACTGCTGTTAGTGAGAGTGACAAGCTTTTGAGCTATACAGAGCTCTTCTTCGGGTCACTAATCAGGGCTTTTGCTGGCTGGAGCCCAGGCTCTAGGATCCTGTGAGGTGGGAGGATTCCAGAGCTTGGGTTGCAGCTGGAACCAGAATGTTTACACCTCAGTTAAACAGCCCCTCAGCCCAAGCAACGCAAGCCCAACTCATCTGGCACGGGCCAGCTGCGGGTGTCTAATTGCATTGTAGACATAACCTCTCTCACCAACAGAAGTTGGTCCAATAAAAGATATTACCTCACCCTCCTTGTCTCTAGAGATGTCATATGTAAGTTAGACCCTTTCATTACACAGATTGCACCCATATTGCTGCAGACTGGTTCATGTCTCAAGTTGCCTGGTCAAATGTCTCTGTTTATATTTAGAGGGTGTAAGATGAGTAAGGTAAAACTCTTTTGACTGCTGCTGACCCCATATTCAAATTTAATGTTGTATTTGATGAGCTAAGTGATTGGCTATTAATTAGTTCTATTTGCAGAAACAGGCAAACACTCATTAGGTTCAGTGAAAGTGTCAGGTGAAACAGTTGAGTTACTCCTTTTGCAGTTCACAAAAGATGCTGCCATTTAACTTTAAGCTCGCTGGATTGTAATCAGATCTGTTTGTTCAGCAGCAGTAAGAAAAGCCATGAGTAGCCTGTGGCAAGGGTCATCAAAGTAGATCTTCAGAGAAAAATGTTAAAGGAATACTTAGTTACCTATACTTAGTTATCTTAGTTGCTAATAAGGTCATAGATGTTTAGTTCTCAACCTGTTCCATACCATGATCCTGTGTTACTACAGAAAACAGTTTCAAGATCATCCTCCTATCTAACCATAAAAAGAAAGTGGTTGCAGCTGCCTTGGATCTGTTCACAACCCCCAGGTTGAGTACCTATGTAGTATATTTTTAAAGGTGAAACTATTTAAAAATCCATTTTTACCGGTAATGAAGCTCCTATTGTTTTTTTTCTTTGTTTGGACTTGAAAAAACAATGGAGTTAGTTTCACTTTCAGGATCTTAGTAGGTCTGGCTGGAAAACAGGAATTCTGCTTTGTCAAAAAAATTGAGGTTTAGATATTTAGATTTGTTCTGCATTGGGATGAAAGTGAGACCTTTTGAATTTTTTTGTGCAAAAAGAGTGACCTACCCTAAAACAGCCAGTAGTCCAATGGTTGGGAGAGACCCAAGTTCAAGTCCTTGCTCTGAATCAGGCAGAGCAGGGACTTGAAGCTGACTTTTCCATAACCCAGGTAAGTGCCCGAACCACTGGGCTATTGGCTATTCTGCTCTCTTCCCTCTCCCCAACTTCTATCCTGGACCTAAGACACCCTCCTGGCAAAAGTTTTGTCAAAACTCGTATGCTTTTGTGAAAAGTTTTAGTTTCAACGAAGTGGCATTTTCCCACCAAAAAAAAAACTATGAAAATTACTCAACCAGCATTAGTTCTTAGTGTTGCAGGGTTGGCATATCAAATACTGCATGAAAATGTCTAGTTGCTTAAAAACTAATTTCTTTGGGACTTTTATTAAGTACTGAAACTCTAATTTTTTGGTTGCAAGCTTTGTAGAGGATTGATTTTTACAAAAAAAAATTTTTTTTGGCCAAATTCTAATTGACTGTGTAACTGTTGAGCTGCTGGCCTTGTCTACCCAGCCCAGGAGTCAGCTCAGAGTTTGGATCTGGCCCTCTTTCTCGGGGCTTCATTTACTGGTGGCACTGACAATCTTCAGCAACACTCACAAAATAAATAGTGCAACATAAATGCAGCAGCTAAACTAGGTCCTTTCCCCAGATGCAGGGGCTTCCTTGCTAGAGTCTCCCTGTTCCTGGCAGCTCTTCCATTTGCCTGGGAGTCTCCCTGCTCCAGGGCCTGCCATATGAGCCAACTTGCTTCCTGTAGCTCTCCTTCCTCAGCTAAGCTCTTTCAGCATTCGTGGAGTCAGGTGCTCATCAGGCAATCACCTGACCCCTTGAAAACCATCAGGCCCCAATCATTTCTTAACAGGGCACTGCTGCAGAACCAGGCTGGCTGACTGTCCCCAAGTCTTGTCGCCCTTAAAAGGATGGACATCCCTGTTTTACAGTACAGTTAAACTAAGTAAACTTTTTTTATGAGCACAATAAGAGCAGCTGAACATGATTATATTTAAAATAACATAGTATATGTTTGACACAGTTGTTTTATTACAGTTGCTAAAGATGATGTTCAAAGGAACAAAAAAAGGGGGGTTGTGCCTTTATTCACAAATTCCAGTGCCAGAAGGGACCATTATGATCATCTAATCTAGACTTACCTCCTGTATAACACAGGCCATAGAACCTCCCCAAAATAATTCCTAGAGTGTATGTTTTAGAGTAACATCCAATCTTGATTAATAATTGTCAGTAATGGAGACTCTACCATGGTCCTTGGTAAATTGTTTCACTGGTTAATTACTCTCATTGTTAAAAATGTAAGCCTTATTTCCACTTTGAATTTGTCTAGCTTCATCTTTCAGACATTGGGTGGTGTTATACCTTTCTCTGCTAGATTGATGAGCCCATTATTAAATATTTCTTCCCTGTATAGATACTTATAAACTGTGATAAAGTCACCCCTTAACCTTTTATTAAGCTAAATAGACTCAGAGCTCAATTAACAATTTTCTAATCTGTTAATCATTCTCTTGGCTCTTCTCTGAACCATTGTCTTTTTTTCTGTGTTCCCCTCCCTTGCTAGAAAGGTATTTTATAAATACCAGCAAGGAAACAGGAGAAGTCTTTAATTTTTTAGAAGGCATTTTTAAAAAATAATTAAGACAGAGTATTTGACGGTTGCACTATTAGAAACTGAATTTGTTGAAATAAGTTGCTTTAATAAAATCAGATTGGCAGTATCATTTTAAGTGTAGACACCTTCTGTAGAAGTTCCTGGGTAGCATAAAATCAGTGTAAAACTTTTAATGTTTTTTTTAACATGTCTGGTAACATATTGGCAAATGGAGATATTTCAACCTAAATGTAGGTAGAATATTTAGCTTAGTTTTTACAAAAATTACTCTATGGGAACAATTACTATATAAGTCAACTTGAACATTTGTCAGTATTCCCTTGCACATCTATTGAAAGCTTGCGTGTTGTGCATAGGAACACACTTACAAAGATGCACTTTTATAGTAGTTTGGACAAGAAATTCTGAATATTAGAACTGAAAAACTTTTGAGAGATCAGGCATCTTTTTGATGCTTGTTAAATAATTCACCTTTTAAAAAATTGTCACATGTTCATTTACTGATGTGTAAAATGGAGTATTTTTCTGTCCATTTCTTTGGGCTTATTAAATGAGTGTATTGCAATAATTCCCAAAGTGGGGTCCATGGAACATTTGATAGCAGTGCGTAGAGTGGACAGGTTGGTCGCATGGTACTGGCTTTCCTAATTTGCTGCTGCTTCCATGTCTTCCATTACAAAAATAAAGCCTAGAAAGGCAGCTGCAAACTAAGAGGAGAAACCAGTTTTGCTGACTCTGCTTGTGGCTACTGCTACATTGCACGAGAAGAGGCAATGGAAGCCACTGTCAGAAGCTAGAGCTGCCACTCATGTGCAGAGAGGAAATTCCAGAGGAGAAGAGCATGAGATGTCATGGCAGTATGTTTAGAGGAATAGAACGAAGTTACTGGGCAGTTTATCTGGCTACAAAAAAAGGTGGCAGGGAAGCACATGTGGAGGGAGCGGAAAAAGTGGGCTAGGCATCAGAGACTGGTAGTGTATAATTTAAAACATGCTAAACTGGCCAAGATTAAAGTATATACCACCGTCTACACTAGTTATAAAATGTGCATATTGGAAGGCATTAGCCTAGCAACTTCTAATGGCTTTTTAAATTCTAGTATCTATAAAACCTGTGTTAGCAATAGTTGAAAACTGTTTTTTGGTTGAAGGATTTTTATCTTAGCTACTTGGATTGTTTAGCTAACAAACTGCAGTAGAAAATGAGGGTTGCATACTGATTAGAGCAGAGGTTCTCAAACGGGGAGTTGGAACCCCTGAGGGGGGGTCACAGGGTTATTACATAAGTGTCGTGAGCTGTTAGCCTCCACCTCAAACCCCGCTTTGCCTCCAGCATTTATAATGGTGTTAAATATATAAAAAAGTGTTTTTAATTTGTAAGGGAGTGGTCGCACTCAGAGGCTTGCTATGTGAAAGGGTTCACCAGTACAAAAGTTTGAGAACCACTGGATTAGAGTATTGCACTGAGTCCTGGACATGTTCTCTATCTCTGAACAGACGTACTCTATAGTCTTGAATAAGTTACTTTATTCAATTTCCTCCTCTATAACCTAAGTATAATGATACGTGCCTCACAAGAGTGTTAGCTTAATACATGTTTGTAAAGCATTTTGAGCTCCTTAACTAAAAGGACATGCAAAGAATAACATTTTATGTATATTCATGTTAAGTCAATATGTGTGAATAAACGTATTTTGGTAGGTATGGATATAACGCTCTGGTCTGTGTGTGTTATTAGTCCCCTTTGATGTTTGACCCATAGAGGATGCATGTCTGTTACAGTCTCCGGTTTGGCACTGTAGCTCAATCTGTAGAAACATGAACATTTTGTTGTAGAAATCTTCAGTTCAATCCCAATGTGCTGACCAAGATGGCAGTTGTCAGATTGGCATTAGTAAAATATCAAAAGCTGACTCTTGGCTATGTAGCAATATTTTTCCATGTATGCAGCTTTTTAAAAATGGTATTGATAATGATGATGGTGTAAGTGAGGCATCTAATTGCACTAAAAAGGACGCTATTAGATAGTTGTTCATATAATGTAACAATGCCCATCTCTGGATACTGCAGGATCCAATCACTTCATCTAATCTGAATGATGTGGCTAGTGAATTAATAGAAACCCTGTACTCTTATATGATGTAAATAGATGGTGGTAGCATTGTTCAGCTCTAAACATGGCCCAAATAATACTTTAAAAATGCAGCATAGCATTTAGATCTGTTATATCATGAAAATAATTATAATGGATATTATTTGTCTAGCAAATGGTATCTGATTATAGCAGGCGGTATTCAATTGCTCTCCCACATGTGGTGAGAGTTAGATGTTAAAAAAAGTCTTAATGAATCTCTCATGTATCTGGCATTGAGTTCCAGATAACTGTTAAAATCCATTGTATATCTGATATTCTTTGTGGAACAGGGCTTCTGTTTGCCTCTGGCAGTTTTTATATTTCTTAAAAAGAGAGATTCTGTAGTGTGCCTGTGAGGTGCAGTACAGAACTCCTAGCCACGGTGGAGGGAAGGGTTAAGGTGGCTTTAAACCACCTTTGCACCCTCCTCACCCTGCGCTGCTCTGCAGGTCCTGTCATAATTTCAACAGTCCTGGGGTATGTCTGGTAGATCAGTCCAGGGAAACTGCCCTATGGACCACAGAACTGACTAGAATCTCCACACTGAGGGTGCTGCCCTCAATGCCATGCCTTGTGAAAGGGTGCTTGAAAAGTTAGTTTTATGGCTGTCTTCCTCTGTTCCTGTGCTAAGGGAATCCTTCCCAGCCAGATCTGGGTTTTTTAGAGTCCCTTTATGTCTATCCTGCCCTCATACCCTATGTAAAGGAGTCAGAGCAGGGCTAAGGATCTTGCCCAAACTGTGTTATGCTATGTAAGCTGTTATATTGATTTTCAATATGTTGTTCCTGAAGATGCTTAATTCAGTCCTGTGTATCATTAACAATATATTTCAATACATGGAACTATATAGTGAGACTAATAAAATTATTTAACAAGTTACTTGTTGCTCCACTGTGTGTATGTGCGCGCATGCGTGTGTGTGTGTATTGTTGGTATCTGTCCTTCTAATACCTACCCACCCATCAATGACCACTACTTTCTGTAGGATGGAATGTCATGATCAGATGTGCTCCAGCATGTTACTGGCTGCACACTATGATTACAGCCTCCAGAGCACATCTGCCCACATTTGTGATTAAAAAATGTGTTGAACTACAAGAAAAAATACAAACATTATAACTTCCTAAACTCTCTTCTTCAAAATACTTTGCTACTTTCTTCTAACACATGCTCCTGCCTTGCTCAGACATTTAAATCAAGGAACCATTAGCTTGAGCATTTCACCTTACTTTGGCTAGTGTGGTGGCTTCTGGGCAGAGGATATATCTGTTGAATAATTTAAACACTGGAAAAAGATGCTTTTGCACTAGGCTGTCATGATACATTATATATTTACAAAAATACTGCAACTTGCTTCCGCTGAGTTAGTTACTGCAGTAGATGCTACAGTATACTTATAAAAGGGTGGTGTGTCCTTGGGTTGGAGAGCCTGAGGCTAATCCAGCCCTCATTACAAGATGAGCCCACCTGAGAGGAATCAAGAGCTTCATGTATAAAAGGCAGCAGGAAGCTGCAGGGTGTGCAATAGAGAGAAGTAGGTAGGACTGCCAGAGGCATGAGTCCTGGCAATAATCAAAGGGAAGCCCAGAAAACAGGAGGCTATGGAGCTGGAACTGAGGGAAATCTTTTGTGTTTGTTTTGAAACTTTTGAGTTGTTTTTGTGACAAACTCTACTGCCTGCTGGGTAAAGATTCAATTAAAGGATTTTGGTCTGAGAAGGGGACTGGAAACTGAGTTCTTGAAGGGGAAATTGAGGCAGGATGGTAGTCTTGGTGCTATACCAGATTGTCAGCGGGATCTCTGAACCCTCTGCTACCAAGGAGAGAAGTAGTCCTAGAAGGAGCAACCCAAAAAAAGGGGAGATGGAAGAGTTTGTACTCCTATTAGCAAAGCAGCAATAGAAAACTCAGGTTCTCCTCCTGCACCTGTACAAAACCAACAGGAATAGCAGGAAGTACAGTTTGCCATCCAACAGTGGCAGGAGATGCAGTGGCTCTGGCTGGGGGTGCAGGCACTGGGGTGGGGCCGGGGATGAGGGGTTTGGGTGTGGGAGGGGACTCTGGGCTAGGGCAGAGGGGTAGGGTGTTGGGGGTGAGGGCTCTGTCTGGGGGTGCTGGCACTGGGGTGGTGTTGGGGATGAGGGGTTTGGGATGCAGGCTGCCCCAGGGCTGCAGCAGGGAGAGAGGACTCCCTCTAACCCACTCTCACCATAGAAGCCCGGTCCTGGGGGAAGAGGCGCTTCTCCCCAGCTGTGGCAGCTCCAGGGCAGAGGGGTAGGGTGTTGGGGGTGAGGGCTCTGTCTGGGGGTGCTGGCACTGGGGTGGCGTTGGGGATGAGGGGTTTGGGATGCAGGCTGCCCCAGGGCTGCAGCAGGGAGAGAGGACTCCCTCTAACCCACTCTCACCATAGAAGCCCGGTCCTGGGGGAAGAGGCGCTTCTCCCCAGCTGTGGCAGCTCCAGGGCTGGGGCCGGAGGAGGAGGTTCCTCTCCCAAGCCATGGCAGCTCCAGAGCTAGGGCCGGAGGAGGAGGTTCCTCTCCCTAGCCGTGGCAGCTCTGGGGCCGGGGGAGGAGGCGCCTCTCCCCGGCCGTGACACCTCCGGGGCTGGGGCCGGGGGAGGAGGTGCCTCTCCCCTCCTGCCTGGCCTTTGATAGCCTGCTGCATGGCCGCGCAGCTTAGAGGGAACTTAGGTCTGGGGGATGATGTGGAAGATTCTCTGCACTTTTTAGTGGGTTGCTGGTTGGGGAGAATCCACCTAGGCTACCAGACCACCCTTTTTTAACAGGGGCGTCCCAAGTGTCTTATAGAGCCGTGAGTGATATCCTGTCAAGCTCATACCCTGATCTAAAAGCAGCCATCTTAGATCAGCTTGGGTTACTAATAGAAGTTGCGGATAGAGCTGTTTCTGCAAGAGGCCCAGCCCCATGCAGTAATCCAGACACTGTGGGATGTAACTGGCTAATGGCTGAACTTGGAAATGAATTTGTTAGTCGGAATAATGGACTTAGTTGTCTTAGAGCAGCTCCTGCATGTTCTGCATAGGGGGACACAATCCTGGGTAAAAAAGATTTCAACCCTGAATATAGTGATGGAGATGGTAGAGAATGCAGAGGCCTATTTGGAGGCAGAGGGACTGGAGCACATAGGCATGCTGAGTCTAGCCCAGCATTCTGATATTGAAAGAAAGCCAGCACCAAGGATACCCCAAGGGCAGAGAAGTCAACAGAGGAAAGAAGGGGGGCTAACCTCGACCATCATGCCATAAAAGAACAGCTACTAATCCCTTATTGTCACCAAGCGGCAAAGTTTCAGAGGGGTGATAATAGAGTTACCAGTGATGTGCTGCTGCTGCAGGCAAGTGGGACACATCCAGAAAAAAACTGCCCCCTCATGGAATGTGACTTTGTGGGCTGCTATTTTAGTCAGACAAAGTAGTTGAGGTCCTCTCCAAAAAGGCTATTTCTGCTAAGGGGAGGGACAAGCCCTACAGACGTTTGTTTTCAGTGTGGGAGAAGAGGGCATAAACAGAAGACTTACCCTCATATGGATTGGTATGGGGGGTAGGGGGAAAGGGACGGGGCGACCACAATTTGAGGATAGTAAGGAAGAACAGTATTCATCAGGACTGGGAATTAGCATCCCAGGCAGTCCAGAGAGGGGCAGCATAGTACACAATTTGCCAGCAGGGATTGGTGAACTCTCGATATTGGGAGGAGGACCACTAGAGGAGGAGGTTCTGACCCACTCTGTAGAGCAGGTAGAAGCTTCAGGCCTCGTATCTGAAACGGTGAAACAAAGGAAGCGAAGGATGGGCGAACCTTGGAGCTGCATTTGTTCCAGACAGAAAGGAGTCTTGGGGGTTGGGTGCTGGTCTGGGATGTAAGGGAAATCCAAGTAGGGTCCAGAATGGAGGAAGTAGGAACGCAGACCTTGTCATAGTGCATAGGTGGTAATTGCTGGACTATACCCTTCGGAGAGGTGGTAGGCACCCAAATGATGACCCGTGGGATAAGAAGGGAAACAGGGTAGCCCAAGCTCCTTCATAGGGTATATGGTAGCAGTTAATTAATAAACACCAGGTAGCCTTTGAGGAGCAAGATCGCCTGCATGTCATGGTTCGTGATCTCAGGATGGTGGAGAGCTGGAAACTGTACAGACCTGGACATGACAGGGCTGGTGACATAAGGAAAAGTGGGGGAAATAGAGAGGGGGGAATTTTTTCAGGTAGAGCCTGCCCTGGGAAGTGCAGCCTGGTTCTGAGGGTGGTGGGGTGGGGGTATGTAACAGGATGGCTTGCCCTTGTGTGCCTGAGGCTTAGCCAGTCCTGGTTACAAGATGACCCCACATGAGAGGAATCAGGTGATTCATATAAAAGGCAACAGGGAGTGTGGAGTTGAGAGATGTAGCTGGGGACTGCTGGTGCATGAGGCCTGGTAGTAAGAAAAGAGAAGCCCAGGAAACCAGAATCTGTGGGGGAGCTGGAACCCAGGGGAATCTTTGTGTTTGTTTTGGGACTTCTGAGTTCTTTTTGTGACAAACTCTGGTGCCATCTTGGTGAAGAGTGAATTAAAGGATTTTGGGCTGAGAAGGCAACTAGAAACTGAATGAGTACTTAAAGGGACCATGGTAAATGGGAATAGGTGTGGGTGGTGGTCTCAATGCTATATACTGTTCAAGACCACCATGCCTTAGTCGTTTTTGTTCTTCTCCTCCTCTAACGTTGCCAGAGGCTAGCTTAGCATGGTTCCCAAACAGGACTATTGTTTTAACCTAAGTGTCCCTTTTAAAACTGTGTTTTATTTTCAGGTCTTTGTCTAGAGAAGTTGCCAATTTCCTCTTCAACTAGTAACCTCCACACGGACCGTGAACAAGAAATCATTACGTGCTACGAGAAAGCTGGAGATATTGCCCTCCTGTACCTTCAGGAGATAGAAAGGGTAAGATGGGATAATTTGACCAGTTGAAACAACTGATCTTATTTATTACAGAACAGCTTGCAGTCATCCTTAGAACAGCAGCACCTATAGTGTTTCCACATGAAACCTTCTGAGGACTGAGAGAGACTAGATTACACGGTTTAGCTTTCATTGATGTGATCAGATAACTTGGTATTTAACCACAACGGAATGTTCCAAGCTCTGTTTTCTTATAGACATGATGGTGAAAAGGATACACAGAAAACCGTGTAGTCCCCATGATCCTACACATGGGTTTATTTGTTTAATTTAAAAAAACAACAAAAATGAAATAAACCTGTGCCTGTAAATACCAGAAGTGAAATCCTGGCTCAATGGAGGTCAGTAGCAGAATTTCCATTGACTTTGATGGAGCCAGGATTTCACCACAGTTCATTTCCCTTCCAATCCATAAAGTATACTGGTGGAAAAGAACCTAAAATAGTGTTGTACCTGTCAGCAAGGTGCATGTCATGCCCGTGGGAAGAGCCAGAATAACATTTGAAGACTATATATTCATTTCATTTTATAGACATAATTCAGGGACAATAAAAACATACCTGTAACTTCTGTTTTTCATCAATAATGTAGGACTGAAAAATTCTTCAAGCAAAATGAGGAACAAGTGAAAAAGCGTAAGGTTATTAAGGGCATGTCTACGCTTACAGCGCTGCAGAAGTGCAGCTGTACTGATGCAGCTGCACCACTGCAGTGTGTCTGGTGAAGACACTCCATGCTGATGGGAGAGGGCTCTCCTGTCGATATAATAAAACAGCTTCTGCCGTTCGTGGAGGTAATGTTGGCGGGAGAAGTTCTCCCACCAACTTAGCATTGTGCACACGAGCACTTATGTCGCTATAGCTTATTTCACTCTGGGGAGGTGGTTTATTCACACCCCTGAGCGACATAAGTTATGCCACCATAGGCTGTAGCATAGGTATATAATTCGTTAACCAATGATAAATTAAGAGCGAACTGTGGTTGATACACTGCAGGCAATAGTGTATCAGAACTGATACACTACACTCACTGTGCTGAGATGTAATCAAAATAAACTTTGGTCATTGCTAAAAA
This sequence comes from Mauremys mutica, assembly GCF_020497125.1. Classification (NCBI taxonomy): domain Eukaryota; kingdom Metazoa; phylum Chordata; order Testudines; family Geoemydidae; genus Mauremys; species Mauremys mutica. Next base: position 31,445,286 of record NC_059075.1, read on the forward strand.
TCTCTGACCCGGCTATTAAGTTAAATCATAATTATTTGCAGTAATTGCTGACAATTTCCTAATAAATGTACCTTGATTTGCTTTCAATAAATTAGGGTAATTTGTTAAAGAATTAGAATTCTGTTTAAATAGCAGATTTCTTTTGTAATGTAATTCTACCAGTCTTTGAACTTGAGTGCAGGTTATCGCTTTTAGCGAAGGAAAAATTAAACAGCTGGTGGAAATATTAAGAGTTAAAGTAAATTCATGTGTGTTTGACAGCAGAACTTTTTGAGTAAATGTAATAGGCTTATATAGATACCAGGACTGTTTAATTATAAGTGAAGTTTCTTCAGGCATTGCCTGCATGGATCCCACAGTTTGTGATGCACATAGCTGAACCGCTCAATAATAGTGTCCATACTATAAGTAAATTTAAAATCCTTGTGTGTGAGGGAATACCAAAGAAACCAACTACAGTAGCAGTAACTTCAGAAAGGGGAACTACACAAAAATGAGGAAGTGAGTTAAATGGAAATGTAAAAGGAACAGTCACAAAAGTAAAATGCTTGCAAGCTGCATGGAAACTTTTTAAAAACACCATAGTAGAGGCTTGTATTAAATGTATACCCCAAATAAAAAAACCTAGTAAGAGGACCAAAAAAGTGCAACCGTAGCTAAACAGCAAAGTAAAAGAAGCAGTTAGAGGCCAAAAGGCACCCTTTAAAAATTGGAAGTCAAATCCTACTGAAGAAAACAGAGAGGAGCATAAACTCTGGCAAGTCAAATGTAGAAGTATAATTGGGCAGGCTGAAAGAGAATTTGAAGGGCAAGTAGCAAAAGACTCAAAAACAGACAGCAAAAAAATGTAAGTACATCAGAAGCAGGAAGCCTGCCAAACAGTCAGTGGGTTCACTGGACAATCAAGGTGCTAAAGGAGCACTCAAGGAAGATAAGGCTATTGCAGAGAAGCAAAACAAATTATTTGCATTGGTCTTCACTGCAGAGGATGAGAGGGAGATTCTCACACCTGAGCCATTCTTTTTAGGTGGCAAATCTGAGGAACTGTCTCAGATTTAGGTGTCATTAGAGGAGGGTTTGGAACAAATTGGAAAATTAATTAATAAGAAGTTACCAGGACCAGATGGTGTTCACCCAAGAGTTCTGAATGAATTCAAATATGAAATTGCAGAGTTACTAATTGATATGTAACCTATCACTTAAGCTTCTGTACTGATGTCGGTGGGATATTTAATGTGATGCCAATTTTTAAAAAAGGCTCCAGAAGTGATGCTGGGAATTACAGGCCAGTAAACCTAACTTCAGTACCAGGCAAATTGGTTGAAACTATAGTAAAGAACAGAATTATCAGACACATAGATGAATGTGATTTGTTGGGGGAAGTGTCAACATGAGTTGACTAAACTAAGAGTCACTAAACTATTAGAATTCTTTGAGGGGGTCAACAGTCATGTGAACAAGGGTGATATAGTGTACTTGGACTTTCAGAAAGCCTTTGACGTGGTCCCTCACCAAAGACTCTTATCAAAGTAATCAGTCATGGGATAAAAGGGAAGGTCCGAAGTGTCCCCCAAGAATCTGTACCGAGGTCAGTACTGTTCAACATATTCATAAATGATCTGGAAAAAGCGGTAAACAGTCAAGTGGCAAAGTTTACAGACAATACAAAATTACTCAAGATAGTTAAGTCCAAAGCATATTGCGAAAAGTTCCAAAGGAATCTCACAAAACTGGGTGACTGGGCAACAAAATGGCAGATGAAATTCAGTGTTGATAAATTCAAAGTAATGCACATTGGAAAACACAATCCCCACTATACGTACAAAATGTTGGGTTCTAACGTAATTGATACTACTCAAGAAAGAGATCTTGGAGTTGTGGATAGTTCTCTAAAAATGTCCACTGAATGTGCAGCAGCAGTCAAAAAGGTTAACAAAGTTAGGAACCATTAGGAAAGGGATAGATAATAAGACAGTCATATCATAATGTCACTATATAAATCCATGGTAGACCCACATCTTGAATACTGTGTGCAGTTCTGAGCTACCTGTCTCGCGAGGGGGGGGGGAGATTGTATTGGAAAAGATACAGAGAAGGGCAACAAAAATAATTGGAACAGCTTCCCTCTGAGGTTATAAAGACTGACTTTTCAGACTGGAAAAGAGACGACTATGCGGGGATATGACACAGGTCTATAAAATCATGAATGTCATGGAAAAAGTGAATAAGGAAAAGTTACTCCTTCACATAACAGAAGAACCAGGGGCAATCCAATTAAATTAACAGGCAGCAAGTTTAAAAAAAATGAAAGGAAGTACTTCTTCACAGAACACACAGTCAACCTTTGGAACTCATTGCCAGGAGATGTTATGAAAGCCAAAATTATAATTGGGTTCAATAAAGAATTAGATAAGGTCATGGAGGATAGGTCCATCACTGGCTGTTAGCCAAGATGGTCAGAGGTTCAACTCCACACTCTGGGTGTCCCTAGCCTATGATTGCCAGAAGCTGGGACTGGACGGCAGGGGATGGATCACTTGATAATTACCTCTTCTATTCATTCCCTCTGAAACATCTGGCATTGGCCACTGTCAGAAGACAGGATACTGGGTAGATGACCCAGTATGACCATTCTTATGTTCTTATGAACTTTTGTGCAGAGTTCTCTGTTGGGGCCCTATGCACAACCTGCTTATGTCTTTGTGCTGTCCTACCTAAATGTTTATCTAAGGGTCGCAACCGTAATTGATTGTGAACCAACAGCATGCAATAGATATCAAGCTGGAAATTTTGGGAAGGCAGGATCCCTGCCTCTCTTGGTTCACTTTTGCAAAAATTTGCCATTTTTGTATGCAAGTATAGTTAGTGTTAGGAATTTTTAGCTCTGTTGGGCACTTTGTTTTCCCTAAACCTCTGTTGAACCCTTTCTGCACTGTTGTAGGCTTTAGTAAACTGGCCAAATTCCTAATCTGTTAGTTTCAAGCTGTGCCCCTCCTCCCCTCCCTCTGAACAACCATGATGTTTTGTTCAGAGTTGCGAATATTTCAGAGTTATGAACAACCTCCATTCCCAATGTGTTCATAACTGAGGTTCTACTGTATAGTTAAAACAGTATAACTTGTGTAGACAAGCCTTCAGAGTAACTGAGTGTCACTTTCTACAAAGATTACATAGCTATAGCCTGTCTGGTGCACCGTTTACAGATGAAGAGTGTTGTAGGTGATAGGCCAAAAATGTTACCAATAAAACTGGTTTATTGAATTTCACAAGTTCTTGCTGCATTAACAGACGTTTTGTTTCTTCTTCCATTGCTCAAGCAAAACCATCAAGAAATTAGCACTGTACCAGGCGTGATGTTACTGTTATCTTCTGTGATGATTTGGTGAATCTCTGTACCGTTCATGAATTCTGATTGATACGGATTCATTATGCATCCATATTAAACTACAAACTTCATGTTGATTGTAAGACTGGTTTGACTTTTCTGCTGTCTGTTTTTTACCTCCATCTTAGTCTGAAATTCAAGAGATGTTGACAAAGAACTAATAGTGGAGAATCATTAAACCTTGATGGCCTTTTGTGCAAATGGAGACATCCTATGTCAGCGAGCTGGCTACTGCCCAGAAGAACCTCCCAGATGTGCTATAACCAGACAACTGATCATCTGACTGGAGGGAGTTGAGGCTTTCATAGGGATCATATGACATCTCCAACCGTCTCGACTTTTGTCCTGCCATTGGAGCAAGATGGAGTCTGGGAAGAGAGAGTGAGGCTGACTATGCGCACCTCTCCCTCACTTTAATCCAATTTATGCGCAAGTCTTGACATCCCTCCAATTCCCGTAAACTTTAAAGTCCTGTGGCGATGGGCGAGTGACGAAGCAGCAGGTGTGGATACACTGGGAGCTGTAGCCGCGGACCTGCACACAGGCGGCTCAGGTCTAATGGTCGTCTTCTTGCTGACCGAAGCAACAGCTGGATTCGGCATCTACCTGAGTGACTGAGCAGCCCTCTTTAGGACCGCACTGCTCACTTCCGTAATAAGAGGAAGGGGCTAGAAAAGGTGCCCTAAACATTGTTTGCTTCATAGAACCTGGCCAGCTTACCGTGGCTGGAGGGGATCCCATCTTATGCGGTCGAATAACAAAATTTCAAACAACAAAATGCAAGGTGACACCACTCATTATTGGTACATGGAATGTACACACGCTTCAAGACAACCCCTCAGCAGATCAACCAGAAAGAAGAACAGCCCTGGTCGCCAGAGAGCTCGCAAGATTTAACATCAATATTGCGGCCCTGTGTGAAACTCGTCTAGCCAACGAAGGTCAGCTCACAGAAATAGAGGTGGTTACACATTCTTCTGGTGTGGACACAGCAGTGACGAACGTCGTGAATCTGGAGTTGGCTTCGTGGTTAAGAACCATCTTGTCCGCAAACTTGCCAGTCTTCCCTAAGGGCGTGAACGATCGACTCATGACACTGCATCTTCCACTACCGAGAGGAAAGCGAGTTATACTAATCAGCGCTTACGCACCCACAATGATGAATTCGGATGAAGTAAAGGACAAGTTTTATGAAGATCTCGATGCCCTACTTTCATCCGTGAAGCGCCCCGACATGCTGATTCTACTTGGCGATTTTAACGCGAGAGTAGGATCCGATCACTCTGCCTGGGATGGCATCATTGGAAAAAATGGAATCGGCAAATGCAACAGCAATGGCCTACTACTATTGAAGACATGCGCGGCTCATGATCTGATCATCACTAATACCATCTTCCGCCTGCCTACTCGCAAAAAGACGTCCTGGATGCACCCACGCTCCAAGCACTGGCATCTCATTGATTATGTCATCGTGCGGAGGAAAGACAGACAGGATGTAAGGGTGACCAAGGCCATGCCGAGTGCTGACTGTTGGACTGATCATAGACTTATCTCTAAATTAAGCCTTCACATGAAGCCAAAGAGACGTCCGGAGGGAAACAAAGCTGTGATGAAAAAGATCAACGTCAGTAAACTGAGGAACCCCAACACAGCCGCTTCACTAGTAGAAGATCTCCACAATCAACTCTCAGAGCTGCAATTAGAGGAAAATGTTGAGAGGAACTGGGAACGCTTCCGAAATATTGTGCACTCTTCTGCACTAAAGGTTCTTGGACCCTCACACAGGAAACAGCAGGACTGGTTTGATGAAAATGACGAAGAGATCAAGGCTTTACTTGCTGAAAAGCACCACCTTCACCGTGCTCATCAGAACGACCCGTCGTCAACAGCTATGAAAAATGCCTTCAACAACATTCGCAGGACCGTACAGAGCAAGCTTCGCAAGATGCATGACTCCTGGTTGAGTGCCAAAGCAGATGAAATCCAGAAGTTTGCTGATAGAAACGATGCCAAACGGTTCTACGAAGCCCTTAGATCCTTGTACAGACCTCGGCCTTCAGGGAGTTCCCCTCTACTGGACTTAGATGGTGTAACTCTCATTACTGAGAAGACTCTGATTCTACAGCGTTGGGCTGAGCATTTCCAATCTGTACTGAACCGCCCATCTTCCATCAATAACGAGGCGATTGACAGAATGCCCCAGGCGGATATTAACTACAGCCTGGATGTTCCACCATCAGAGACTGAAACCCTACAGGCCACCAGTCAGCTGTCCAGTGGCAAGGCCTCAGGATCTGATGCAATTCCAGCGGAAATCTATAAGGATGGTGGTGCAATGCTTGTTGACAAACTCACTCAGCTGTTCCAGTCCTTCTGGAATCAAGGGTCCATTCCTCAGGAATTGAAAGACGCGTCCATCGTACACCTCTACAAGAGGAAAGGAAATCGAAAAGTCTGCGATAATCATAGAGGAATCTCACTGCTTTCTAGCGCAGGTAAGATCCTTGCACGAGTGTTGCTGAATCGCCTGATTGACCACCTGGAACAGGGTCTACTACCCGAGACACAGTGCGGCTTCCGCAAAGAGCGTGGCACTGTGGACATGATCTTCACAGTCCGACAGCTCCAAGAGAAGTGTCAAGAGCAGAATCGTGAACTGTACACCATCTTCATGGATCTTACCAAGGCTTTTGACACTGTCAGTCGTGAAGGTCTGTGGCGCATCATGTCGAAGTTTGGGTGCCCTGACAGATTCATCCTGATGGTACGTCAGTTCCACGACGGCATGACGGCTCGTGTTCTGGACGACGGAGAAGCTTCAGAGGCCTTTCCCGTCACAAACGGCGTCAAGCAAGGATGTGTGTTGGCACCGACCCTGTTCAGCATAATGTTCTCAGCCATGCTGTCAGACGCCTTTCAGAACAGTTCCTTGGGAATCAGGCTGAGATACAGGACTGATGGGAAACTGTTCAACCTGCAAAGACTCCAGGCTGTCACCAAAATAAAGGAGACTGTGTTACGAGACCTCCTTTTTGCTGACGACTGTGCCCTGAATGCTGGATCAGAACAGGAAATGCAAGCTAGCATGGATAAATTCGCAGCAGCATGCGATAACTTCGGCCTCCTTATCAACATAAAGAAAACCGAAGCGATGCACCAGCCAGCTCCGAAAGCCCAACACCAAGAGCCCACCATCATAGTGAAGGGACAAAAGCTGCAAGCAGTGGACCAATTTACATACCTTGGCAGCACCCTTTCTCGCGCAGTGACAATTGACATCGAGGTCAACTGCAGAATCGCCAAGGCAAGTTCTGCATTTGGCGGACTGCTGACCAACGTGTGGGACCGCCGTGGAATAAGCCTTGCTACAAAGCTTAAAGTCTATCGAGCAGTAGTACTAACTACCCTGATGTATGCCAGTGAGACTTGGACTGTATACAGGAGGCACGCTAGGCAACTGAACCATTTCCACATGACTTGCCTCCGCAGATTTCTGAGGATCCGGTGGCAGGATAAGGTGCCAGATACAGAAGTCCTCTCTAGAGCAGGCCTACCGTCAGTTTACACTCTGCTTATGAAAGCCCAGACACGCTGGGCAGGCCATGTTGTAAGGATGCCAGACCACCGCATCCCCAAACAGCTCTTTTATGGTGAGCTGTCTCAAGGAAAGCGATCGCACGGGGGACAAAAGAAGCGATACAAAGACACGCTGAAAGCCTCTCTTAAGTCCCTGGATATTGACATCACCTCCTGGGAAACCCTGGCACAAGACCGATCGACATGGCGTACGCTGATCCACCAAGGTTGCCAGACATCTGAAGCCAGAAGGATAACCATAGCACAAGAGAAGCGAGCACTCCGTAAAGCCAGAGCTGTAAATGCTGTAACAGTGGTGCCCACACATGTCTGCCCGACATGTGGCAGAACATTCCGTGCCCGTATTGGCCTTACCAGCTACCTGCGGACGCACTGTGGACAGCTCACAACCTGCTAGATGTCAAGGTCTTCTTCGAATACGATGGACGAACATAATCATCATGACAAAGGGAGCTGGAAATTATAAAAGGAAGGTTCTCTTATTGGCCATTTTAGAGAGTAGAAAGATGGTGACTGCAGAGGTCAGAGATCAAGATTCCAAGTTCCTGTGGAGAAGCCATGTGCCAGAGGAAAAGTGAGAAAAGAGATCCTAGACACCCTTAGAATTTAGTCAGAGTATTCTGCTAAATATATTCCAAACTGGTAAGGAAAGTAAGGCAAGGAGTAGCCTACAGATATTTTATTGTTTGCCTAGATCTGTGTGTCTCTTTTGCTGTCTAAAGTAAAGCATGATGGTGTTTAGAAATCCTTTTGCAAAGTCTGTGCGCTTCAACTGTCAGATGTCCCTGAGGGGACAACTATAAACCAGAGTGCCCACAAAGTTGGCGTTATGAGAAAGAGTGTGTGTAAGCCACTGGGATGTCTTGGGGTGTGGGGAGTCATCACTGGTTCTGGGGGCCCTAGGACAGCTTTACCAGGACATCCCACTTCCAGAAGGGGGAACAGAGGAGCTATGCCCAGAATGTGTGCCAGAGAGGCTAAAGAAGAAACATTGCTGGAGCCTGCTCAGACCAAGGGAATCTTAAGATTACACAGGTCCAGGATTGGGATCAAAACTCAGTAGTCTGGTCAGTGTCCAGCCACATGACCAGGTCTGTAACGTCTTCATATATAATCATTAGGACATGAAGGAGGGCATTTAAAGGTGAACTACAAAGTTGAAATGAAAAAAATCCAGAATATATATTAACTTGCATTTTAAAAAAATATTTTCTTTTGTGCGAGGGACTAAAGGCATCAGTGAAATACCACTGGTTAGTAAATGGGTACTTGCCACAGGATTTCACATACTGGGAAAGGTGAAAGAAAAAGAAAAGCTTAAACTTTTCTGTGCTGAATGTTTCCTGCAGTCTTATTGATGAAGAACACAAAGCATGCAAGGTCCTGTGTAAATGTTACATTATTAATTTGGAATTAAAAGAGCCATATACTCTTTACCTAAATGTCTGTTTAATTTGCCCCAGGAATAGCTACAGCATTTCAAAAGTAAATAGTTGTCTGACCCAGAAAGAGCTCATAGTACTGTAGTGTTTTTGTATTACTAGAAGATTAATTTGTAGTTCTAAAATGTAACTCCCCATATGGTGCCTTTCTTTGTCACATGAAGCTATCCACTGTTTGTCCTGTGTGCGCAGTAACTAACAAACCGTACCTTCTTTATGCTGCATAGGCAGTGTCAGGATGGAAATTCTCATTATTTGCTTGAACTGAATTCTGTTATTGACGACTCATCTATTTGGTCATTCCAGTTGAAAAGTAATGTAACATTATTTTATGTACTAATCAGCACTTTTTCATTTGATGTTTTGGGAGTGCTGAGTCTCTAGAAGTAACACTAGGTCAAGGTTAAAGCTGTGCGACTTACATAATATACACTACAAATACACTTCCTAAAACTGGAAAGGGGCTGCACCACTTTGTTTAGCAATTGCCTTCTCTTTCTTCCTAATAGAGATTTTGCTTTCTTGTTGACAAACCTTCAGATACGGCTAATTTTGTTTGTTTGCTGCATGAAGAGATGTCCTTTGCGCTTGACAGATGTGAATTGATTGGTTGTTTTGGTCCATTGCTATATTTTATGATTTTTATGAAGTTAAAATGTTGCTTGGATTTTCACCCAAGAGACATCTGTACACAACTGAATTTAATCAACACCGCAACCTCAGAATTCATATGTTGAAAAGCACTTTTTCCTTGTTTGAGTAATAAAATGTGTTGGAAATTTTTTAATCAAAGCTGGAATTTTAGAGCCTCCTTAGTGGAAGAGAAAACATGAGCGAGCAAGTTGAAGCACAGGACCGAGAGTTCGGAAATCTGAGTTCTATTCCCAGATTTCCTCAGTGACCTGGGGCAAATCTCTGTGCCACAGTTTCCCAATTTTGAAATATGGGGAAAATCTTGAAGTTATAACTATTGTTTGTTTGTGTAAAGATTTGAGCTTCTGAATTAAAAAATAGTCTTCTCTTCACTTCAGCCTACACCTGCCCTTCATACCCTCCTCCTTCTCCCTTGCTTATTCTCACCTGCTCTGTCCCCCTTCCTCCCTTCAGTGGCCCCGCTACCTTCCTTTCTTTCTGTTTAGCAAATCCCCTCTTAAGTAAACCCATCCAAAGATTTTCTGTCTGTTAGCCTGTTTGTATAATGCTCTGTACCATGCCTCCCCCCGCCCTGTCTCAGTTGGCCCCTACCATAATAAATCTAATGGACAATAATAATCAGATATCTACTTTAATTGCACTCATTTTCTGTAGACATTGTTGCAAGAGGGGAAAAGGCTACGTGCTACCATAACGAATTTTTTCTGCAGAGCCAAAGCAATAATATTGATTGAAATTATTCATATTTTAGTTAAAACATTTATAAATTATGGGGTTTGCTAGAGATGACCCCTTTTTGTAATTGGATTTTTCTCTAAAATGTTTAAATCCATTCTCGGTAGTGTCTGGACTTTATCACCACTTAATGTCTGTTTGACTATTTTAATCAAGGTTTCCAATAGTCTCAGTCCAGTTCCTAGTAGACATATCTCCATACTGGAAGTGGCATTAACTGTCAGTCTTACAATGTGCCAGGATTTATCAGTGATCAAACTGGAATACCCTTTCTGCCCTAAAGGGTGACTCTTCTTGGTGAAAAATGAGGCATATTGGTGAGGCAGTACGTAAGGAATGTCTCCATAGCTACTGTCATGTTTTCCCTGTTCGGTGAAAAGAACATCTCTTCCCACAGTAGTCTATCACTTTATAGGAATACTTAACACTTCGCTGAAAATTTAAAAAAGAAAAGAGATCTATGAAATTACAACAGCCCCACAAAATGCTAAATAAAATGTATATATTGAGTCTGTTCTTTATAATTAATAAACATTGTATATTTGACTACTTACATTTCCTTTTGACAGGTGCACAAACCAGAATAGTCCCCTAAACTAGGGGGCACATACGTTTTATGAATAAGTTAATTGCATAATTCCCATTTACATATTTTAGTTTAGCACTTGTCTTCTCTTTCTTTGATTCCCATCCATCAGCTCAATAGCGATGATCAGGGTGAATGAAGTCTGTCAACTCTTTCTGTCTTTGTCATAGGTCTCATCCCCACTCTGAACTTTAGGGTACAGATGTGGGGACCTGCATGGACACTTCTAAGCGTAATTACCAGCTTAGATCTGGTATCGCTGCCACCATCCAGAATTCTCAGTGTCTGGATCACTCCCTTTCCCCCCAAAAACTTCCCCTCCCTGGATAGCCTTGAGAGACTCCTTCACCAATTCCCTGGTGAGTCCAGATCCAATCCCTTGGATCTTAACACAAGGAGAATTTAACCATCCCCCCTTCTTTCCCCCACCAATTCCTGGTGAGTCCAGATCCAATCCCCTTGGATCTTAAAACAAGGAAAAATCAATCAGGTTCTTAAAAAGAAGGCTTTTAATTAAAGAAAAGGAAGGTAAAAGAAAGAAAGGAAAAAAAAAACTCTGGGAGACAGCATATCAGCTAACCTCACAGACAATAACTTGAAAACACAGGATGTTCCCCTAGGCAAAAATCTTAATACACACAAGAATCCTCAAATTTGATAATTCCCTTAATTTGCACCAAGACAAGTACAAAAGAAAATAAACATAAACCTTTTTATTCCTTTCTAAAACTTACTACTCTGATAAGAGGCTGGTTCCTTGATCTTTTTCACTCAGCTGAAACTGAAAACTGACTAAACAAAGGAAACTTCCCTCCTTCTTTTTGAAACATCTTGTTCCCCCATTGGTTCCTCTGGGCAGGTGTCAGCTAGGCTAGGTGAACTTTTTAACCCTTTACAGGTAAGAGGCATTAACCCTTAGCTATCTATTTATGACAATCTTGTACCAGCTTTATGACTTTGTTCATCTTTAACCTTTTTGTTCTGTCATTTTTGACTGTGTCTATCCAACACATCCTCGGTCTTCTTCCATTTCTAGTTGTTTGGAATCTGGTATGTATCGCCATACATGGTATCTTTTTTCCAAGTCCATTCTTGCCATGTGTCCAAACCATTGAAGTTGTCTTCCTTGAATCTTCTGGAACAGCGTTATTTCTTGCCCTAACCTTTTTCTTATCTCTTCATTTTTAATTTTCTGCAGTCTTGAAACTCTCAGTATTCCTATCAGCCAGTTCATTTCTGCAGTCAAAATCTTACATTCGTCAGCTTTCCTCCTACTCCCTCATTCTGACCTACATAGCAGTACTTCCAAGACTGTTGTTTCATATACACTGATTTTTGTTTTTATCTAAATGTCTTGAGCCTTCCAGGTATTTCAGAGTTTTCCAAATGCAGTAGCAGCTAGTCTGATTTATTGTTCCTTTTTTGTCTTCACAGTTCCCATTCTTTGATACTAGTCCTCCAAGGATAAACAATTTTTTCCCACTTGTTGTAGTTCTTTGTCTCTGAGTTTGATCGTTACCTCTTTCTTTTGTTTTCCAAGTGCCATAATTTGTCTTCTCCGGGCTGATCTTCAATCCAAATTTTCTGCTTTCCCTGGCTACCTTTTCAGTTATTCTCGGTAAATACTGCTTAGTCAGGGCAGTGAGGTCAATATAATCTGTGAATCTAAAAAGTTATGCACTGTCATACCATGTAACATGACTCCTCCCATTTCATCTCTCTGCTACAGCCATTATTGCTTACAGCATCAAGTTGAAAAAGTCTGGTGATAGCATTTGTAGCATTGCTTTAACGAGGCAAAAATGTTAACCTTTTCCTTAATAGCAGTATTAATTTAAACCAGTTTTCTTCAGCAGAATTAAAGAGCTGCTTAGCAAGGATGAAATAGAAGTATTATTATATTACTTCTGTGATTCATATAAGCAATATGTCAAAATACCCACAGCATGTGTGTGAAAGGTTTCTTTCAGGCATTGAAGAAATTGTTCAGACCCATTTTGTGTTCAAAAGCACCCAAATGTTTTCTTTTTAAAACCTGAAACTGATCATGGACTTAGACATCAATGATATCAAGTGCTATTAACATGTTTTAAAGAAAATTGGTTTAGAAATAATTGTCAAGTGTTTGAAGATCTTTATGATGCTCACATATAGTCCGGTACATGCTTAAAATTTTAATGCTAAATTAAATACCAAGCTGCAAGTTCCAAGGTATATGTCTTTTTAGTTGCCCATGTTTTAATTTCATGTCACATGTTGAAATGAAACTGGATTTTTCTCTTGTTTTTTTCCTGTTTATAAATAACAAATAAGAGATCTCACTATTAAAAGTGTGTTTATGAACATTAATAGTTGAGATTTTAAATGCATAACATTCAGGAAATTAATTTATGGTTTACCAGGGAAGGTGGTGCACTCAATATCACTTGGAGTCTTTCACACAAGATTAGATATCTTTCAAAAAGACATGGTTTAATCCAGTTTCTAGGGAAAAATCTATGGCCTGTGTATGGAGGTGGTCAGACTATATGATTGTAGTGGTCCGTTCTGGTCTTAGACCTAGAAAGTCATTACTAAATCACGCTGTAACTGAACCAGCTCCTACAGATGAAAGGTCCTGATTTTGAAGCAGCACCACTAAAGTCATTTGAGTTACATCAGTGCAAAACCAGAGAAAGTGAGATCAGAATCATGCCCTTTATCCTATTGCCAATCTCCTTAGCAATTATCCTGTTATCAATCCCATCAGAGACCTGGTTTTCCTTTCTCCCTGAAATATATTTTGATAAGGAACTTGTTTTCTTTTCTGCTTTGAACTTGGATTATATGTATTTCCCTTAATCTTTTCTTTGTCTATCTTTGTTAAAATAAGAAACTACTTGTTCTTGTAAAATGTGTGTAATGAAGGAACCCTAGAGTGTGTGTTAAATCAGTTCAGTAGCCACAGGAAACCATACTTAAAAATTAGTCTTATATTAATAATGTGATGGATATTTGCCAAATTTGCAACCAGTTACAAAGTTAATGTGCAGTAAAATAGATCACTTTCTCAGAAACCCTCTGAAGTAGCTGAGAAGCTGCTCTTCTATCATCAAGCTACATTATAGGCACTTAGATACAATAATGGTGGACACAGTAAAATGCTTAAGATAGTATTTCACTTGCACACCGTTGCTTTGTAGGGTATGTCAGTGTTGACAGCTTGGTGCTGAAACTTGACACAGGGATAAGGAAGGCCTTCGTACTATCTTGCTAATAGATTGGCAGAAGGATGCACTTCTGGCATGTCTAAAGTGAACATTAGAGACACAAGGTGAGTGCGTTAATGTATTTTATTGGACCAACTTCTGTTGATGAAAGAGAGAAGCTTTCAAGCTGTATAGACCTCCTGAAGGAGAGCTCTGTGTTGCTCAAAAGCTTGTCTCTTACACCAACACAACTTGGTCCAAAAACAGATATTACTTCACCTTGTCTCTCTACTATCCTAGGACCAACACTGCAAACAACAGTGGAACAGAAAGTGAATGTTGTCAGTTAAAAATTACTGATACGAATTAGATGTCGTCAAGTCAGAAGGGCCTGACAAAGTACATCCTAGAACAGTGGACCCCAACCTTTTTGTGGCCAGTAGCACATTCATGTTTTCAGAAGTGTGTGGCAGGCGCCAACAATTTTTCAAGGCTTATTTTATATCTGTACATTAAATAATATGAAAAACATCATATTTAATATTACCTAATATATGAATCCATAAGATAAAAAGGGTAATTTTATATGTAAACGGTATTAATTAAATTATTCGGCAATTACTCTTTCACCTTACCATGTGAATTTGCTCTTTTTTTATCTACCTACAAGAAAAATTAAGGCGTTTTTACAAAATAAATATCATAAACAGTTTTCATCTTATTTATTTTTAAAAAGTAAAACATTGTTGAACTGTTGGTCCAAATATATTTATTATTCTTAGTTTAACATAGAATGAAGCCTGCAGCCCTGGAGTTCTCTGTCCCCGGCAGGGGTGGGGCTGCGGCTTCTCTCTGGCTTCAAAGCCGGAGAGAAGCTGCGGCCCGGTGCCTGCTGGGGACAGAGAACACCGACGCCAGCAGCCCCGGAGAAGCCGGAGAGAAGCCGCAGCCCTGCGCCTGCCAAGGACAGAGAACGCCGGCGCCTGCAGCCCCGGAGGTCTCTGTCCCCGGCAGGCACGGGGCCCCGGCTTCTCTCCCCTGCTGAGCACTAGGCGGGCGCACATAAATGCCCCGGCGGGCACCATATTTGGGACCTCTGTCCTAGAATATTTAAGGAACTGGCTGAAGAGTTATCTCAGCCATTTGAGATCATCTTTGAGAACTCATGGAGGACAGGAGTGATCCCAGAGGACGGGCAAACAGTAAATATAGTACCTATCTATAAAAAGGGGAATAAGAACAACCCAGGAAATTTGTAGACCAGTCACCTTAACTTTGGTACTGGGAAAGCTAATGGAGCAAATAATCAAACAATCAATTTCTAGGGACCTAGGAGATAAGAAGACGATAAGTAACAGTCAACATGGATTCTTCAAGTACAAGTCATGTCAAACCAACCTAATACCCTTCTTTGACAGGGTTACAAGCCTTATGGATGGGGGATGCAGTGCATGTGATATAGCTTGACTTTAGTACTGTCTCATGTGACCTTCTCATAAACAAACTAGAGAAATATAGTCTGATGAACCTACTATAAGATGGATGCACAGCTGGTTTGAAAAGCATACTCAGTGCAGTTATTAATGGTTCACAGTCAGCCTGGAAGGACAGATCCCACAGGGCCTGGGTTCTAGTCAGTATCTTCATAAATTATTTGGATATTGGCATAGAGAATGCAATTCCAAAGATTGCAGATGATACCAAGCTGAGAGGGGTTGCAGGTGTTTTGGAGGACAGGATTAGAATTCATCTGAAGCTTGATAAATTGGAGAAATGGTCTGAAATAAACAGGATGAAATTCAGTAAGGACAAATACAAAGTATTACATTTAAGAAGGAATAATCAGTTGCACAAATACAAAATGGGAAATGGCTTGCTAAGAAGGAGCACTGCAGAAGAAGTTCTGGGTGTTATAGTGGATCCCAAACTTAATATGAGTCATCAATGTAATGCTGTGCAAAACAAAAACAAACAACCAACCAACCCCAACCCTGAATATCATTCTGGGATATATTGGTGGTGGGGCTCAGGCTTTGGCTTTGGCCCTGGGCAGCTGGGCTCAGGTTACAGCCCCTCCCACGCCCAGTTGCTTCCCCACAGGGTGGAGGGGCTCAGGTTTTGGCTTCGCCTCTCCCCCTCCCCAAGGGCTTATGAAATATTTTTTGTTGTCAGAAGGGGGTCGTGGTGCAATGAAGTTTGAGAAACCCTGATCTAGATAATACTTCAGTGTAGGGTTCTGGACTAGATGAGCTATTGAGGTCCCTTTCAGGCCTACATTTTTGTGATTTTCTTCTTAAAAGCCAGCTGACCGTGGCTTGGCTAGGTCAGCACCTTTGGAGACAGCTCCTATCAGTCACTGATAGTACCACCATTGGAGATGAACAGCTTATCCCAAAGAGGTAGGAGACTTTGGAAACTCAAATACAAATTCCGTTCCTTGCCCTTCAATTTCTTAGGTCTTTGCTGAATATTGAAATGTTTTGTTTGGAGGTATCGCACTTTAGATCTAAATGTTGTGGCAACCAATCCTCAATTTAATACCATACCAAAAAAATAAAAGTTGAAAGGTGAAGAAGATAATGTTGCAGGCCCATGTCAATGTTGTGAGCATATATTGCCCTTCAAGCTGTTCGAATTAATAACATGTTAGAGACCTAGGAAATTCAATATATGATAAACTTGCAAGAAACTTGTATATTTAGATATGTGGAAATTAATAGTTATGGTGCCCAAATTACTTTACCTCTGCCCCATTAGTGATCCCACTCTCATCTTCCTTTCTTTGTTCCTTTTATAGCTATGTATGATTATTTACGTACATAGAAAACCCTCTAGTCTGGTTATGCTGGTCATGCTCATCAAATCAGAAAAGCAGCTGACTCCTCAAGGTTTCTGATGTTTGAAGCTGTTCCTTGTAAATCAGCCTGGAAGAGTGCCTCAACACTCTTCTCTGCTTTCCCTGTGAATCTTTGCTTTGAGCTCCTAGGGAAGGCCACAGTCCTGTCCAGCTTTTCTTCTCTGGCTCCATCTCTCTGCTCTTTCAGCAGCTCCAAACCCAGGCCTCAGTGTAGGAGGTGTTCTCTGTGATCAGTGCTGTTACCTCTGGAAGCTGGTGACTGTTACCTCAGGTTGGAGAGGCACTATTCCCAGGCCCGAACTGTGGTCAGCACAAACTAGGAAGAGTCTCTCACCCAGGATAGATTTGATTTAAATCAAATTGATTTAAATCACTAGTCAGGAATACTGAATTTAATCATGGATTTCTATGTAAAAGTGCATTCTTGTTGGTTGTTATAACCTTAATACATATTCTTCACAACTCAGCGATAGATGTAGGTTTCATTTTTAGAAGCTACACGCTCTACATTTTTTAAATGATTTATTTTGAAAAATTTTCAGATTAGTTTCACAGCAATATCAGAAAATGAATGATTGGTTATTTCATTTACCAAAGGTAATTGAAGCAGATATTTATGAAGTCACTGGGAGTTGAACTATCTCCAATTCAACAGGTTAATCATTAATATTTGGAGGATTTTCTTGCCATGCTGTATTAGGAGGAGAACATAATCAGACAGACATTTAAATTGTTTTATTTAACTAAAACAATGTTAATGTATTCTGGATTTTTTTTCTTCAACAGCAAACATATCCTATATTAACAACAAGCATATGACATTTTGAATTTAGTTAAACATTCAAGTCTCTTAAAATCAGCTTTGTTTTTGTTAAAATTGTTTTTAACTAAAATAGTTCAATGAAATATTTAAAAAAACTAAACAAAAATTAAATAGACTGTGTGAAACTTAAAATATTGGCTTCTGCAGCTAACTCAGTCGTCTTCACCTTTGTTTTCCTGTTTGTTCATAATCTGGAAAAGAAAAACAAGCTTTCCTGCTTTTTCAGGTTCCAAATAGTTTCTCAATTTGGAATGAATTAGTCCAAAGGAAGAAAATAGTCTTTCTACACCGGCAAAAGAAGCTACTGCTGTTAAGTGAGATTATCACTTCAACAGTCTCTGAATCCAAGTGCTTACATGACTTCCACCAGTTCACTGGTGTGACTGACTTTAAAACATCATCAGCAAACATATATTTCTTGAATGGTTCACTCTTAGCTCTGAAGTTTATTATAGTTGGCATTATGGAGGGATGATTGCTGGATGTCCATGTCATAGCCAACTCCTCTTCTTCAGCAGTACCCTGGTACCGAGTATTGAGAATATTTGCATGAAAAGGAGCTGGAGATAGTACTTGTCCCATTTGTTTTTTTTAATACTTGTAATTTAACTCTGTCATTGCATAGTCTCATTCAGTTCCTTCCATTTTTGCTGTTAACAAGCATGTTATCTCTGGAGACACAAATCTACAGTTTGAGAACTGCAAAACTGAGCATCTCAGATGGTATCTTCTAGACTGAGCCCCATTGGGTAGGTAGAAAGATTAACTTAAGTAATCTATGCAGAAGCCCCTGTAAACCCATAAAATTGGGTCCCTAATCCATGAACTATTGGAACTCATTTACAAAACTTTTCTTAAACATTACATGAATATATTGTCTCATACTATAGAATTAGAATTTATAATCCCTATTCCATGATGAGGTATCTTTGAGCTATAGTATATCTTAATTAAAACTATCTTTAGATAGTTTTTCTCAAAAATCCGATTTAAATAAAACAATTTTTAATTTATTTTTTTTTAAATCATTGATTTGTATCCACCCTGCTCACACCATGACTGAGCACATTGAAGGCAGTACCTCCCCTGAGATTCTCTATACTAAGGGAGATGAGTGACTAGCTCTTCCACAGTCCCTGGAGAGGAATAATTGAGCAAGGATAAAAGTGGGGCCTCTGGGCATGCAACAAGCAAAGGAGATCCATCCTGCACCTATGAATTTGCTGGGCTATTGAACCCCACTGAACCAGTCAACCAAAACTTGTGTATTCCTCTCCTGACCCATCTTATGAGTAGGGCCCTTCCAAATTTACAATCCAGTTTGGTCAATTTCACGGTCACATTAATTTAGAAATTGTAAATTTTAAAATTTAAATCTGAAATGTCATGGTGTGTTGTAATTGTACAGGTCCTGACCCAAAAAGGAGTGGGGGGGGGGTTGCAGTATGGCTACCGTTATCTCTGCCCTGCTACTGGCCAAGAGCCCAGCTCTGAAGGCAACACCGCTACCAGCTGTAGTACAGAAGTAAGGATGGCATGGAATGGTATGGCCACCCTTACTTCTGCGCTGCTGCCTTCAGAGTTGGGCCCTTGGTCAGCAGCTGCTACTCAGCTCTGAAGGCAGCAGTACAGAAGTAAGGGTGGTATTCAGAGCTGGCAACTGGCCAACATCTGCTGCTTTCTGGCCAACCAGCTCTGAAGACAGGACCCCCAATTTGAGAAATACCGCTCTTCCCTCATTAAATCTTTATAGTATAGTGTAAAAGCACACAAAAGACCAGATTTCACAGGTGGGCAACAGATTTCACAATCCATTACTTATTTTTCATGGCCGTAAATTTGGTTGGGCCCTACTTATGAGATCTGGAGTGTGTCTACCTGGCAACTTCCACATCCTTTTACCAGACATTACAAAGCACATGTGACATCCTCATCAGATGCTGCCTTTAGTCTCTGGCTCTCATAGTACGTGGGTCTCTAAGTCTTCACTGCTTTTCCTCCCCTTTTTCTGGTTGGACTGCTTGTGATTTCCCAGCAGTCCTGTTTCCAGACTAGATGAATTTCTTTGAATGACAACAGAGCATTGAAACATGCAATCTTTTCATAATAGGAAATCATCTCATCTAGATTCTTCCCCACTTTTGCACATATGTTTATAGTGTTTTATGGTTTAAGATTTTAAACAGGAGTTGTGATGGCCTTGCCAAGATGGTATAGGGGGAACAGCAGGAGCTTCCAATACTTCAATCAGTCAGTTACCTCTGTGGTTCTATGGGTGAGATTAACCAAATAGTCCTGTTTATAGCCTAGAGGAATACCTTTTGTAAGAAGACATATTTACAGTACGTTTTTAAATGACCTATCTTTAAAGTAGTTTTTTCTAACAGCTTTAGTCAGTCCATAGAGCATATCTTAAATACTTGTACAGTTAAACTGTTCATCACAGGGTATTGGTGTATAATTCGTTTCATATTGGCACATACATAAAGCCAATACAACCAGTGGACATAATGGTATTGAAATTAATAGTGGGTTTGCCAGTGGCTTCTGTGAGAGAGGATTGGGTCCGGTATTTGTATTGTGAGGGATGGTGAGGTTTCTCTTCATCTGACTTTTTTCCTTGTCTGGATGCTGCAAACTGTTCTGCTGATGAACAATTTTCTACCTTTTTGGAATGTACCAGATCTCATAGATGGCAGGTACGTTAGAAAACCTTTGCCCTGAACTTCCTGGTGAAGAGCACTCCCTAAAAATTATTAAATATGAATATGAGGGAAGAGATAAGTTACGAATCACATTCACAGTGCACTGAGTTAGAATCACAGCTGAACATTTTTTAATTTTAGACAGTTTCTGCTGTTTTATAGGGTCTAGTGTTTAGACTTCAGCATGCCTAATGAATTTATGATTGGACTGGACATAGGGATTGAGTTTTTGTAGAAAGCTAGCATTCTCTCAGATACAATAACTCTACTTAACAGCATTATAGAAGGTGTAATGTGGATGGAAAACTATAGTAAATAGGGTTCATTGTGTTGGATAAGATAGGGTATTTTCATTCAGATTCTACTAACATTTAAATGTTCATCCAATTTCATTATGATACATGAAATTGTAACCAGAGGACCAGTTAGTCAAACGAATGTTCTTTTGTGGATGTCTATAAAGAACTGTTCTGTTTTAAGAAAAGTCAATTCAGGATGCCAGATTGTCTACTTGAATGACAAGTATTTCATGCAAACTGCATTAAAGGAAGACAATAGTTACACCACAAATCTACTTCTAAAAATATTTTAATCTTGCTATAAGTGAAGGGAAAAGGAAACAAACACATTGTTAGCAATTGGAAAAGAGGGGCTATATTTTTGCCTATGATATTTTTAAAGCGAGCGTGCATATGGAATTGTCAGTGTTCATTTTCACATAATGGATTTATTGAAATAGTTTCCTCTAGAATGTCTTTCATTATTGGTTTTTCATGACTGATAAAATATAGACTGTATACATGAAAATCCAAGCCATACAGCAGTTTCAAAGAAGCTTTGGCTAAAAGGGCAATGTGAGCACAAATATTAAGGGACTCAAGTTCTGTATTTCATTCTTTCTGAACAACCTGGGGCCACTACTTTTGAGTATCTCACTAATCTCCATGCATTTTTACGTTAGTTTGTAATTCTGTGTACTTGACTCACTTATTTTAACTGAGCTTGGTAGTGCCTATGTATTCATTTTTGTAATTGGAACTAAACCATTTATGTGTAGGGGCTGATGCCAAGAGGAACTGAGCACTGCCATTTACTATTACTGAAGCATGTTTAACTATATATTTTATAAGCTATACATTATTTTGCTTTGAATACTTTTTTCATATATTGCATCCTAAAATGCATTAAAAATTAAATAATACAATTGCAGTCAGAATAATAGAAGAAGGAAGAATAAATTAAAAGTCACAATGAAGGAAGGTATTGAGAAGAGATTTGAAGAGCTGGAAAATCAGTGAGACAGATATAGAAATGCTCTCCTAGACAGCAGGAGAATGGAGTGAAGAAGACTCTCTCAACAACATTATCGAGCGCCAGCTTCTTTGTTCTACCCCACATGCTCTCAAATAATAAGAATAGAACGTTTCATCTGTATTTCATTTAATTTTATTTCACTTGTGTGTTTTCTTAGGTAATAATTACCAATATACAAAACAGAAGCCCTAAACCGGGGTCTACAGTCCATGAACAGGAACTGGGATTTTTCCTAGAAACAGGACTACAAAGAGCACATGTCTTGTATTTCAAAAATGGGTAAGATTTGAATTTAGGGTTTTTTTTGTTCTTGATCATAATGTCAAAAAAGTCAGAAAATGGAGCTGACGAGCATCTAATCTTTACTTTTTATTACTATAGTAGAGATATTTTGGTTGAAGATATTAATTTTTCTATCCAGATAGTATTTATTTTAACTTGCATTTAATTTTTTCCTCAAAATATATGTTTAGAATAAAATGAAATAGGGAATATTAAATAGAATGAGTGAAATATTTTCTTACAGCTCTTTATTAACTGTAAGAACTTAAAATATCAAACTTATAAATATCTGTGAAATGTCTGTCTTTTGTGTTGAAACTTTAATAATGCAGATTACAAGAAAAAGAGATAAATTGAAACATTTGATTTTATAATTCTTTTTTTAAATCTCTTCAGTTATCACTTATTTTAACATTATGCTGCAGGATAAATGTGCATGAAGATCAACAGTATGTATATGTATAATCTCCATTGTGCCTACTCTGTAGAACCTTTTAGACTGTGCATGGGAGATCATTCATAATTTTGTGAAGTAAAAATTCTACTGAATATAGGTGTACAAATGAATCTCAAACATTACAGAAAATGAACAAAGGAATTCATTTTTTAAGCTCTTGAAAACTTGGCACGCTAGGTTTAAAGTACACTTCTGGTATTTGTTGTTGAAACCGTAGTCATTTTAGACTACGTAGACTGGTTTTTGCTGGTTTTTGTTTTTTTCTGAGAAAATACTGTGTGAAATCCTACCCCCCTATCTGGCAAAACTCCCATTGACTTCAGTAAGCCCAGAATATCACTTCATTTCATTAATACCTTTGAAATCAAAATAAATAACTAAAATGGGTGGAGTCAGGCAGTGTCTGTAAAGGTGTGAGATTTTGATGTAATTTGAATAGTGAGGGTTGATGAAGATTTTCAAATTTATTATTTTGCCACCTGTCTCTTGATCCCATCTGTTTTTCTGCTGTATCTTTTTTTAACTTGGACTGACCAGAACTGAATATTGAATTATTAACTTTTTAAATAGTGACCAATGTTTTACTTTGTGCCCTTTTAATATTTCACTCCAAAATTACTTGAATGTATATTTTACTTTGCCCTGGCCTTGTCAAGTTTATAAGAATTCAGTCTAAGACCTTTTCACTTAAAAAGGTTTCAATAGTCATCATTTTCATGTTAGTGTTATATGAGCATCGATGCTAGTCAATTAGGAAAATTAGATGAATGTGCTTGTTTATCTTACAACAAGGCTTTGTTACTGATAAGACTATAGATGACAACAGGTCTCAAACTGAGGTGATGCAGAATCTGCAAAATTTGAGTGTTGCTGTCTTTGTAACACTTGTTTTGTGTTTTGTCTTTGCGTGTAGGCTTGGGCGAGAGTATGCTAATGTTGTAGTGTAAAGGGGTCCTTTGCCTTCTGCTTCTTCATGAAGCAAAGGTAATTACGAAATTGTATGAAATCTTTAAATTTCGGTTGTGTCACTAGCTTCTAATCTGGCATTGCTTCTGAGTTAGTTCCAATTAACATGTTATCAGAATTACCTGATGAAGCATATTCACTTAAAAACCTGAATAAATACATATGCATAATATTTTTAAGAAATCACTCCAGCTCCAATAAGTAATAGTAATCATGTAGCTCTGAAAATCTGTTGCATAAACAGAGAAGCTTGTTGCTTGATTCAGTCCTCTTCTCTGGAGTGTTTCTTCCTGCATATCTTGGAAACTCAAGGTCATGTTTTCTAATGTGCTGAGCATTACTGAGAATCAGGCTCTCACTTGTTTTTATATTTATTTATGTATGTGTCAGTCACAAACAGTTGGCAAATATAAAAAGACTTTTACAGCTATTGAAGGAGCTAGACCCTGTCCTCTGATACCTGGTGTGCATTGCTGCTTACTTAGGCAAAACACTCTTTTTTTAAATTAGATCAGTTGATCCAATTAACTGTCCCTTTGCTCAGCAGCTGTACCCACATTTTCTTTTAAAAAGAAAAGTGTATATTCTTGTACGGAAACCAGTGAAGATCTTATAGGCATGCATTTTCTTGTAAGAAAAAAGATAAAGTATTGAAACCTTAGAAGTCTAAATGCTAAGTGCTAGGATTTAGAAAATACATGGAAAAACCATTATCTACCAAAAATATATGAAACCGTATTTCATGAATGATTTTGCAATCTTTATTAAGACAGAAATTCCAAATTAATGTTTTCTTCCCAAAAGGTGTAGAAGAATTGAGTTAGGATGAGCAAACTATATTGACCAATGCAATCCTAGGATGCACCAGGCAAGATAATTCCACTACAGATAGAGAAGTGTGATTACCATTATACAAGGAACTTGTGAGACCTCATCCAGAATGCTGTGTGCAGATATTTAAGAAAGATGAATTCAGTGTGGAACAGGCACAGAGAAGTGCTGCTAAGATGATCAGAGGAATAGAAAATTATGTCTTAGGAGAAGAGACTCAAGGAGCTTGGCTTGTTTAGCCTAATCAAACTAAGGCTGAGGGGCGATATGATTGCTCTCTATACATCAGAGGGATGAATATCAGGAATTGGGCGAAGAGTTATTTAAGTTAAGCACCAATGTTGACATTGGAACAAATGGCTATAAACTGGCCACCCACAAATTTGGGGATTGAAATTACATGAAAATTTCTTATCATCAGAGGCATGAAGTTCTAGAACATCCTTCCAAAGTGTGCAGTGGGGCCAAAAAACCTAACTGGCTTCAAAACTGAGCTTGATAATTTTGTGGAGGGGATGATATGATGAAATTCCCTACAGTGGCATGTGGCCCATTAGCAACTGCTAGTAGCAAATATCCCCAATAGCCAGAGAGGGGCAGTAGATGGGAAGGGCTCTGAGTTACTATGAAGAATTCTTTCCCAGGTGTCTGGCTGATGAGTCTTGCTGACATGCTCAGAGTCCAACTGATCGCCATATTTGGGATCAGAAAGGAATTTTTCCCCAGGTCAAATTGGCAGAGACCCGAGGGGTTTTCCACCTTCCTCTTCTTCGTGGGGCATGGGTCACTTGCAGGTTTAATCTAGCGTAAATCATGGATTCTCTGTAACTTGAAGTCTTTAAAACATGATTAGAGTACTATTCAGCCAGAAGTTATGGGAGTGGGAGGATGAGGTTGTGTGGACTGCAGTATGCAGAAGGTCAGACTAGATGATCACAATGACCCCTTCCGGTCTTAAAATTTAAGTCTGTGTTTCAATCAGAGACAGAGAGGAGTTTCTACTGTGTGATAAGATGAGAAACAAGGGAGAAAGAAATAGTTATGAATTTAAACAGAAATGTTGTGGGGGATTTTTAGTATTTAAAAAATTTATTTAAAATAACTTTCTGGCTGGCTACACAACTTCCATTTGGTCTCCGGTTGCTCTATTGTAGTCTCAAATTGGAGAAAAAATGTAGTTCAGAGTCCTTTGCTATGAAGACAACAAAAGCTATGAATGTAGGTACTTTATCTGAAATCTTTAATATTAGTATTTTAATAAAGCAGTTATTTTCAAGTTAAATGCTTTTGGAAAGAAAATAAAACCTGAAGTTTTTCACGTATTCAATAGTTGTCTGACCAATGATTTGTTTTACTTAGCATTAATGTTTTGTGAGAAACATTCTTTCCAAGTCTCATACTGTAATAAATTTTACTTGTGAAAGAGATCCAAAATACATAGAAAAATACTAGCAAGGCGCATGCACACTCCAACAGATGTTTGTGGTTGGACTCCATCATTTATATACCCCACAAACACAATTGGTGAAACTAGGCTCATCTAATCAGTTAGTAGCATTACCCAGAGCCCAGAGAAAAGTCTTGTTGCACTGTCCAGAAGTAGTCCAGAAGGAAGGTTCAAACTCAATCAAAATCTCTGTCCCAGTTTCCCTGCTTCTTCAGGTAGTGAGTAAATTGTGCCAAGTCTGTATTCAGCACAGTGTATGTTTCCTACTATGCTGATGCAACAACACTGACGGCACTGGAGGCTGAGAAGCCAAATTCCATCCAGTCCCCATCCATTCCTGCCCAAGTGATGGGAAGAGCTGTCCAGAGCCTCCTGCAGTGTTACGTATGATGCATTCCCTTGTGCCACTGCACAAGCAGGTAACATTTTGGCCTTTAGTTAGAACTATTGATTATGCTATGTAATGTATAATACAATCATAAAATCAAATTAACATGATCACTAGCTAGTTGATTTTGGGAAGATGTTTCTCATTGCCTTATGCCACAGTTCAGCCAAATGTTTAAATGTATGCTTATTAGGGATGACAAATGATTAAAAAAATTATCGCGATTTATCATGTGATTAAATAATAACATAATACTATTTATTTAAATATTTTTCAATGTTTTCTACATTTTCAAATATATTGATTTCAATTACAATACAGAATACAAAGTGTACAGTGCTCACTTTATATTTATTTTTATTGCAAATATTTGCACTGTAAAAAACAAAAGAAATAGTATTTTTCAATTCACCTAATACAAGTACCATAGTTCAATCTGCTTAAAAAGTGTCAAATAGTGGATTTTTCTTGTAGTCCCCCTGGACTTGCCACTGAGTGAGATCCTACAAGAAAAGATCAGTTCTCTTTGATTTTTGGTTTCCTTACATTTCAGGATGAACACTATGGATTAACTTTTGTTTTAATTCTAAGTAGACCAAGCATCGGTGATGGGGGATGGTGTGAATAATTCAAAATCCATGTCCTACAATTGTATACTTAGCTAAAAATTCCAGTGATTTCAGTGGAAACTTTTCCTACAGTCTTTACTCTGGTACTTGCCCTATGCTTTTAATTCCTTTCCCCATCCATGCTTTATGGAATCATAGAAATGTAGGTCTTAACAGGACTTCGAAAGAACATCTAGTCCCACTGTTCATGCTGGGTGGGGCAGGACCAAGTATACCTAAACCATCACTGGCAGGTGTTTGTCTGACCTGTTCTTAAAAACCTCAAATGATTTCACAAACTCTCTTGGTAACTTGTTCCATTGCTTAATTATCCATATAGTTAGAAGGAACAGGAGTACTTGTGGCACCTTAGAGACTAACTCTAAGGTGCCACAAGTACTCTTGTTCCTTTTTGCGGTTACAGACTAACACGGCTGCTACTCTGAAACCTGTCATGTAGTTAGAAGTGTTTTTAAATATCTAATCTAAGGGTATGTCTACACTGGCGAGTTTCTGTGCCACAAGTTATACCATTTTTATTAAAACATTGGAATTAAACCGCTGTTGTGTGTCCACACTGTGCTCCTTGTGACGCTGGAGTGTATCCACATTAGCAGCTCTTGCAACGGCAAAGACAGCAGTGCATTGTGGTAGCTATCCCACTGTGCAACTGGCCGCAGGGTGCTTTGGGAAGGGGTTTAAATGACTCATGGGGCAGACACAGTGTCACATGGTGCAGGTTTCCCAGTCCCATTGTTCCAGGGGCATCCTTCTACATTGCCAGCAGCTTTTCAACTGAAGAGTGTGGGTATGGGATGGCGGGGGGAGATACACTATCACCCAAAACACACTGTATGTCAGCATGCTGTTTTTTAAGTTCAGACAGCAGCAGAAAGCAACCAGTCCTGAGGGGAGGGGGAAACTCTGATATCAACTCCCGTCTCCCTCCCTGGAGCCCCCTCCTGAACCTCTCATTTCTGGTCTCATTCCAGATCCCGTACCCCCTCCTACACCCCAACTCCCTGCCTCAGCCAAGAGCTCCCTCCCACACACTGAACCCCTCAGCACCATCCCCACCCTCCTCCACCCCAAACTCCTCATCCCCGGCTGCACCCGAGAGCCTGCATCCACAGCCAAAACCCCACACCCCTACCCCAGCCCAGTGAAAATGAGTGAGTGAGCGAGGGTGGAATGAGTGGGTGGTGGGGCCTCAGACAAGGGGCAGGCAGGGGCTTGGCTTTGGGGCAGGGGGCATGTGATAAATAAAGGGGGGGAGGGTAGCTCCCTTTGATGGACACCCAGCCAAACAGTTAGCTGTAAAATCCCTCTTGGTAGCTGTTCTTTACTTGCTTTACCTGTAAAGGGTTAAAAAGTCCCCCGTGTAAAGAAAAAAAAGTGAGTACCTGACCAAAAAAAGCCAATGGGAAGGCTAGAACTTTTTAAAATGGGAAAAGAAACTTTCCCTTTGTCTGTGGTTGCTCTCTCTGGGCTGCAGAGACACGGAGCAGCAATGCTATGTAAGGCTTGAACCAGGTATGAAAATTCATCTTCCATACCTAGAAGAAATTATTTGGATAGGGAATGTTTAGTTAGACACAATCAGGTTTATTTTTTATTTTGGCTTGTGGATCTCCTCTGTGCTAACCCCAGATGCTTTTGTTTGCTTATAACCTTTAAGCTGAACCCCCAAGAAAGCTATTTTGGGTGCTTAATTTTTGGAATTGCTCTTATCTATCAAAAGCCTAAGTTCCAAATGTATTTTCTTTCTTTTTATTGTTAATAAAATTTACCTTTTTTAAGAACAGGATTGGATTTTTTGGTGTCCTAAGAGGTTTGTGCATAACATAGTGAAAGCATCCTGATTGATTAGTAACTTAGATTGGTTAATAACTGAATCACACAGAGTTTTAATATCATGTGTTGCAAAGAGCCGCAAGAGACAGATTATAGAGTCACTTGTGGCTAGTGAGCCTTAGTCTAAGTATCACTGATCTAGACCATATTTCTCTAGTTGCTTATGAGAATGTTGTATGAAACTGTTAAAAGCATTACTAAAATCAAGATATATCATGTCTGCAGCTTCCCCCCATCCAGTTGGCCAGTAACCCTCTCAAAAAAGGAAATGAGATTAGTTAGGCATGATTTGTTCTTGACAAATCCATACTTCTTCGAGAGATGTCCCTGTGAGTGCTCCAGTCCAGGTGATGATGCATCCCTATGCCTTTGGTTAGAGAGTTTTGCAGCAGTGCCCATATGGGTCAGGCACACATGGTGCCTGCCTCGTGTGCCGTTGGCACTTTATCTAGCTCACATGCGACCTGGACTCCTCAGTTCCTTCTCAACTGTCCCCGGCCTGAGATGGCGCTCAGCAGTCCTGTTGAAAACTTTCATTTCTACTAGATAAGTTTAGATAAATTAGTGAGTTAGGATAGTTTAGATTCATTGTTTCAGTTATTAGAGTTACGTCCCCTACCGGGGGGGAGGACAAGAAGGGGGGAAAGATTTTATTTCTCCATCCCTTGGTACAGTTAGTGTTAGCTTAGGAAAATGCCTGGTTCACCAGGATTTAAAATACGCAGAGAGGCGATGCCTGTGTCAGATGGACACACTCAATGTGTTTTGTTATGTAGGGGAAGCTCACATTCCTCAGAAAAGTGACTATTGTAACAAACTGAAAGCTAGGACACACACGGATAGAGACCTGAGACTGAAACTCATTTCGATGGAGAAGTCATTAAGACCAGCCTCTGATCTGGGGCAAGAGCCCTCTTCCTGGTATAAGTCATCAGTCTCTTCACTGTCAAGGTCCTCAAAGACCAAAAAATCTGCAAAAAAAATGGCCATCCTCTTTGTCTCATAAAGAACAGACCAACACAAAATGGTCACCAACTAAATTGCTCTCATTGGTGCTGGCTGCACCACGGCTCAGTACTTATGACACTCTGGGCACCTCCTGCACCGTCTGCGTGGTGGCCACCGCCAGAACCCAGCGCTCCGATGCGACGTCTAATGGCTCTAAATTGTCCGTCTCCACCATGGTACCGTCGACAGCACTAAAGGAGATGGCACTGACAACCGCTCCTATTTCTGTGCCACAGCCCAATGCTGCTAGTGCAATGGCGCCAACACAAACTGCACCAGCACCGGCTCAGTACACCACACTCCCAACACAATTGGCACCTCACTCTTCAGCACTGAGGCTCTCGGCGCCACCCCACTTTATGCACCAGAGTATCTGTTGGGCTCCTCGACCCCAGAGTCCCCTCTCTTGGGCACTGATGTTTCACCGGGGCCAGCGGTACCACAGCAAATAGTTATCTCCAATAGCATCACAGTTCTTGTGTGATGACAATGAGGAGGTTGAAGGCGTATTCTCCCTTCACCATACCTCCCCGATCAGGATTCCTATGGCTACTGGACCACTACGATCACGGTCCACGTATGCGCACGACATGCCACCATGGTACGGTCACCCATGGATGGGACTTCCCTGGTCACTAGCCATACTGGAATCCCTGGGGGCTTACAGAAAGCACTGCAGCAGGTGCCCCAGCCCACGTTGAGAAGACACCAGATTCCCACCTCCACCCTCAGAGACCGTAGTCACCAAAAATGGGATGAATCCATGGCAGAGCAGGAAGAGGACACTGCTCTTGACACCTCACCCATCAACAACAATTCATCCTCCTCACCGGACGAGGCTATTATGCCTCCACCCCCAACCATTGCTGATTACTTTACCCACTTTAAAGATTTATTCAGACGAGTGGCCAATGAGCTCAAAATTGCTCTAGAGGAAGTGCCAGAAACTCAACGTGAGCTAACAGATATCTTACAGACATCTTCCTCCTCAAAGATAGCATTGCCAATCAATGGGGCTATCATGGAATCTGCCAAGACAGTATGGCAAACTCCAGCCACCATATCTCCAACATGCAAAAGGGAGGGCAGAAAATATTACATTCCCTCGAAGGGATTAGAATTTTTATTCACACACCCACCACCCAGCTCGCTGGTAGTGGAAGCAGCCAGCCAGAGGGGCAAACAGCACTTTTGGTCCACACCCTTCTATAAAGATAGTAAGAGGTTGGACCTGTTTGGCCACAAAGTATATTCTTCCACGCTTCAATTCAGCATGACAAATTACACGGCACTACTTGCCAAATACGACCACAGAAACTATGGAAAGTTTATGGACTTTATTAATGAGATTCTGGAGGAAAAGAGGCAACAATTTAAATCATTAGTCTCCAAAGGACAAATGATTGCACGCATGGCTCTACAGGCCTGACTAGACATTGCTGACATGGCCACCGTATCTACCGCTACAGCTGTGGTCATGCGACAAGTTTCGTGGTTTAATTCCTCAGCATTCCCATGGGAAATACAAAATATAGTCGAAGATCTCCCCTTCGAGTGAGAAAAATTGTTTGCAGCGAAAACCAGTGAGGGTACTGCACACTGTGAAGGACTCGCAGGCAACTGTCTAGTCCCTCTGCATTCATACTCCTGCCACAAAAAGGAGACAATACAGGTATCAACCATATCAGAGGAATAGATAGTATACACACAGCAACACTAGAGGCCTTATGAATAACACCAACAATGACAAAGATCACAGTGGCACCAACCTCCACCACCACCAGCATCTCAACCTCCTTCCTCTAAGCAACAAATGTGAAGGCTTGGTCAAGGGTCTGGAATACCTCTCCCACATTCCAGTGCCTATATAATCCATCCATCTATTTGGAAACCGTTTGCTCCCAGTCCCATGGACAAATGGGCCCTAGAAGTATCCACACGGGCTACACCCTTCCTTTACTGTCTACCCCCCCCATCCCTCTTCAGGGACCCCTCTCATGAACATTTGCTACACCAAGAGGTAGATCATCTACAATTAGGGGCAGTGGAAATTGTTCCTATGCAACATAGGGGGAAGGGGTTTTATTTCCACTACTTTTTAACACAAAAGAAAAATGTGGGATGGTGATCTATCCTCGATCTCGGGTGACTGAACCAGTTCGTAAGAAAGTAACTGTTCAAGATGGTCGCCTTAACAACAATAATACCAGCGCTGGAGCAGGGGGACTGGCTTTCAGCCCTCGGCCTGTGGGATGCTTATTTTCGTGTTACAATACACCCCACCTACAGGCGTTTTCTGAGACTTACGTTGGACACAGACCACTATCGATACAAGATTTTACCTTTCGGCCTGTGAACAGCGCCTTGCGTTTTCTCAAAGATCCTCACAGTAGTAATGGCACACCTGAGAAAACAAGAGAGAATAATTTTCCCTTACCTGGACAACTGTCTCTTAAAGTCACACACTCGATCAGACGCCATTTGCTCTATCCAAACGATGATAGATTGCTTCCAGAGTCTCGGTCTATAAATAAATGAAAATAAATCAACAATAGAACCAGCTCAACCGTTAGAATTCATCGGTGCTTACCTCGAGTCGGTGGCAGCAAAAGCATCACTTCCACAAGACAGATTCGACATGATAAAGACACTCATATCCACAGTGTGGTACAGCCCATGCATGCCTAAAACTTTTGGGCCACATGGCCGCATGCACATTTGTGGTCAAACATGCGCGCCTGCACATGCGTTGCCTACAAAGAGGGCTAGCAACTGTCTACAGACCAAACAAACACAGGTTAAACATATGATTAACGATGCACCCCAAGGTCAAGGACTTACTAACTGGTGAACTTAACCATACAACCTGTGCTCGGGGATCCCATTTACACAAGATCCTCCATCACTTCTGATCACAACAGATGCTGCCCTAATAAAGTGGGGCGCACACGTGCAACATTGCACAATTCGTGGATTATGGTCCACAGCCGAGACAAGGCTACACATAAACCTGCTAGACCTTCATTCCATCCGCAATGCCTACCTCCACTTCCTACCATTCATAAGAGACCAAAACATAAGAGTAGTGACCGACAACATCGCTTGCATGTTTTACATAATCAGGCAAGGAAGAGTCCGATTGCACTTGCTATGTACCTGAGACTATGAGACTCTGGAATTGGTGCATCCAGCACAGTATCCACATCTCGGCTTCCTGCCTACCTGGATGCCAGAACACCACAGCAGATGAACCCAGCAGACATTTTCCCCATGACCATAAATGGGAATTAAACAATGCGATACTGGAAGATATATTCCGAAAATGGGGCCACCCACAAATAGATCTATTCATGACTGCCTGCAACACCAAGTGTCCGAAATTCTGCTCCAGAGCATGTCTGGGAAGGCGATCAAAGGGGGACGTGTTCCGGACCACGTGGAACACAGACCTTCTCTATGCATTCCCACCAATACCATTACTACCCAGAATAATACAGAAAATAAGGACTGACAAAGCCAGAGTCATCCTAATAGCCCCCACGTGGCCAAGACAAGCGTGGTATCTGTACATAACAAGGATGTCGGCATGTGCCCCAATCACTCTTCTGCTCCAGACGGACCTGTTAACACAACAAGAGGTTGAAATGCAACATCCGAACATAGAGATGCTACACCTGAAAGCATGGCCTCTCTATGGTTCTCTCATGGCAAACTAAGTTCTGAACAGGTCCAGTGGGTGCTACTCCACAGTAGAAAACATACTACACATAACACCTACCTACAAAAGTGGAAGAGATTTACAGCGGGGTGCCCCACTGACAAACCACTGCAACATCTGCACCTCTTTCATTGATATTAGACTACCTCCTGGAATTAAAACAATCCAGTCTCTCCATCCATAAAGGTACACTTCCCGGGTATCACTGCCTTTCACCAAAAAAATCTGCGACACTACAATATTTGCTCACCCAATCACCAAGTGATTCCTCAGGGGCATTCAAACCATCTATCCGGATGTGAGACCACCCACACAACCCTGGGACTTAAACCCTGAGCAAACTGCTCCCTACTATACCTGTCCATGAAAGTGGTGTTCCTAATAGCGATCACATTCACTAGACATGTGGGAGAAATCAGGGCTCTCATGGCAGATCTTTTTTAAAGATAAAGTCACATTAAGAACCTACCCTAAATTTCTCCCCAGGGTAAACCTGTCCTTCCACGTTAACCAGCCTATACGCCTTCTAGCTTTTTTTCTCAAACCACACGAGAATGCATTTGAAGCTACGATGCGCACCCTAGACGTTAGAAGAGCACTAGCTTTCTATTTGGACAGAACCAACCGATTTAGGGCTTCACCAAAACTATTTATATTCATCGCAGAACAGTCTTAAAGGTACCACCATATCCACGCAGAAGCTCTCTAGGTGGATCTCTTGATGCATTCACCTGTGCTATCAATTAAAGGCGCACAACCTCCAGTGCGGACCAAGACGCACTCTGCTAGATCCATATCAGTGTCAATAGCATTTCTAATCAACGTTCCCCTTATAGACATATGCAAAGCTGCAACCTGAGACTCCAAACACACCTTTGCCAAACATGACACAATAACAGAAGGCCCTAAGGAGGATACTTATCACTTATTCTACCAACTCTGAAGCCCCTATCATCCTAAGAGGGCAGTGCTCTATAGTCACGTGGAGTGGAGCACTCACAGGGACATCTCTCTCGAAGAGGAGAAGGTTACTCCCATTGTGCAGTAACTGATGTTCTTTGAGTTCTGTGTCCCTGCGGGTGCTCCACTACCCACCCTCCTCCCCTCTATTTCGGAGTTTAAAACAGACTGTGGTAGAGAAGGAACTGAGGAGTTCAGGTTGAACACGCGCACTAGATGAAGCGCCAGTGGCGCATGAGGCAGGCACCGCACAAGCGTGACCCATACAGGCACTGCTGTAAAACTCTCCAAGCAAAGGTGCAGGGACGCACCATCACCTGGAGTAGAGCTCTCACCGGGGGAGACATCTTGAAAGAACCTCAGTTACTGCACAAGATGAGTAACCATCTCTTACTATTACTTATAACCAGGGATCCTAGAAATCTGTTTGGCACAGAAAAACATGAAATTTGTGTTTTTGAAGAGAATATTTAGATTTTACATTCTGTGAAAAAATAAAAACATTTTAACAAAACTAAATTTTACAGAAAGTACCAGTGTCACTTATTCAGTGTGCGCAGCCTCCCACTCTTGTGGTTGATTTATTAATGCATTTAAAATTTACAATGGAACCCGGTTTATCTGATCTAATTGGGACTGGGGCAAGATTGGAGAATCAGAAATTTGGACAATCAGGAGAATTGGTAAAGATCTTTCTATCTGGAGCCCCTGGCCGCTGTCAGCCCCAGGCAGCTGGTGGTTTGGTTAATACAGAGACGGATAATGGAGGGTTGGATAGTCAGTGTTCTGTTGTATATCGATAAATTGTGTTTGACTGATACCTATATATATATCGTGGCTAGGGAAACTAAAGTTCAGTGTTTCAATTGCTGAAAAATACGGATTTTTATGTTTTTTTATCATAGAATTTTGGGGATCCCTGCTTATAACCCTGTTATTTTTAGGTGCTTACAAATTGCATACTTAATAATTTGTTCCAGTTATCTTTCTAGATATCAAAGTTAGGATGAGTGGCCTGTAATTCCCCAGATCGTCTTTGTTCCTCTTTTTAAAGATAGGTACTATGCTTGCCCTTCTGCAGTTCTTTGTGACCTCACCTGTCTTCCATGAGTCCTCAGAGATAATCACTAATAGTTCTGAGATTGCTTCAGCTAGTTCCTTAAATACCCTGGGTGAATTTCATCAGGCCGTGCCAACTTGAATACATCTAATTTACTTAAATATTCTTTATCTTATTCTTCCTCTATTTTGTCTTGTGTTCCTTCCCCCTTGGTGTTAATGTTAATTGTGTTAAGCATCTGGTCACAATTAACCTTTTTAGTGAAAACTGAAGCAAAATAAGTATTAAATGCCTCCGACTTCTTGGTGTTGTCTGTTGTTAGCTCTCCTTCCTTGCTAAGTAGTGGACCCAGTCTTTCTCTTGCCCCTAATGTAATGTATATATTTAGCAACCTCTGGTGTTAAAAACTATGAAAGAGTTAGTG
Organism: Mauremys mutica; assembly: GCF_020497125.1. NCBI lineage: Eukaryota > Metazoa > Chordata > Testudines > Geoemydidae > Mauremys > Mauremys mutica. The sequence continues at coordinate 31,480,575 of NC_059075.1, forward strand.
TAAATCAGGCATTGGTGTTTTTGTCACCAAGTCTGTTAGACCAGTGGTTTTCAAACTGCGGGTTGCGACCCAGTACTGGGTCGCGGAATGTAAGGCACTGGGTTGCAGCGGCTCTGGTCAGCACTGCCAACTGGGCCATTAAAAGACCCCTCAACAGTGCTGCCTGGCTAAGACAGGCTAGTTCCTACCTGTTCTGACACTGCGCTGTGTCCCAGAAGCGGCCAGCAGCAGTTCCAACTTCTAGGCGGGGGGGGGCCACAGGGCTCCACAAACTGCTCAAGCACTGGCTCCGCACTCCCATTGGCTGGGAACTGGCCAATGGGAGCTGCTGGGCGGTACCTCTGGGTGAGAGCCATGTGGGGCTGTTTGTGCACCTCCGCCTAGGAGCCGGACCTGCTGCTGGCCACTTCTGGGGCACAGCATGGTCCGTGGTGCCAGGACTAGCAAGAAGCCTTAGCATCCCCACTGCACCGCTGACCGGGAGCCACCTGAGGTAAGCCCGTGCCCCAACCCACGCCCCAATCCCCTGCCCCAGCCCTGAGCCCCCGCCCAAACCAAGAGCCCCATCCTGCATCCCCAAGCCCTGACCCCCTCCTGCACCTCAACTCCCTGCCCCAGCCCAGAGCCCCCTCCCACACCCTGAACCCTCATTCCCGGCCCCACTCTGCCCCAGCCCTGAACCCCTCCCACACCCCAAACCTCCCTCATCCCCAGCTCTGTTGGGTCACGGGCATCAACAATTTTCTTCAACTGGTTCACCAGAAAAAAAGTTTGAAAACCACTGATCTAGACTATCTCTGAACAAGATTAGACAATATGTTGATAAAATCACATGTGTCTGTGTTCTGTAGTAAAACTGGTGGAGTTGTATGAGTGCTGTATCGGTAGAGGGAGAATTTCTGAAAATGCCTGTTTTAAATAGTCCCTTGGAGATACTCCTTTAATGTGCCAGACCGGTGAAGAATCCCACTCTTCTTTAAGGGGAGGCCTCAACGCCTCAGACATTGAGCCTCTGGGCTCCAACATTCCTTCTTCTCACTGTGAGCACTGTCTAGCAAGTGAATCTGGCACAGATTCCTATTCAGAGGCTTTGACTCTTGTCAGACCCAATGCACCTCAGCAAGAAAAGATACCAGGCCGTCTTTTCAAAACAGAGTAGGGTTTATTAGTTAGCTTCCTGTTCAGAGACTTTCACCCTCATCAGTGACCAATGCACCTCAGCAAGTATTTGCAATGACACCAGGCAGTCTTTTCAAAACAGAGTAGGGTTTATTAATCAGCTGGAACACAGCATCAGGAAGTTCTTAGGTTGGCATATAGAGAAGCAAAGGTTAAGACATAGTCCATATGGCTAAAGCCAGGTCTTCACCCAGTCAAGTGCTGAGTTTACATGTTATGCCTGCTGGAGTTTCCAATTGTTAGGGGTCAGTAGTTCAGTCCTTGGGGTTCCCATTGTCTTTCCCATTCTCCATTGATACGGGTTGGTTTCAGTCAGTCCTTAAGACCCATTCATATCACCCCAGACAGTTATGTGATCCAAACATCTCATGTCTCCTGCTCTTCCTGAGGAGTATTTAACCCTTCTGCACCCACTGCGTAGCAGTCCCTAGTCAAGAAAGTCACTGTCATTCATATCGTTAATACAAATATAATAGAAAAGTCCCACTTCATCACAACCCTCTTTAAGTTTAGTTACCTTGCCATTCCATCTATTGGACAGAACATGCTGTTAGACTATCACAGGTTTTTCTCAACTTGTGGGTTATGATCCAAAATTGGGTTGCCAGAATGTGTCAAAAGATCACATGGGATGGTGGGGTGGAAGTTGGGTCAATCCGTGGGGCTGGGGTGATTGCAGAGTGTGCTGTGCAGAGACCTCACAATGGTGCTCAACTTACTGGTCTGGACATTGCAACTTGTGCACCGGATCACTGTACTACTCAGGTTTGGCCCAGCTTCCCCTTCATCGCAATGAGAATGGGGGCAACCAGGCCAAATTTGAGCAAGTGGCACTGCAACCCCATGTGCCAGGTCTCAATGCCACACACAAATTTGGCCCATCTGGCTGCCAGGCTGAGCCTGAGCAGTGTTGTGACCCCCGAGGTTACTACAGGAGCCAAACCCAGCCAGCCCTGCAGATCAAGAGCCACCACTATTGTATAGAGTACTTATTTGGTACTTAAGTTAATGTGTATTTATCTGGGGTAAGTAATATTTAGTAAGTCAGATGTTTTTTGTACTAAAGCTATTTACTAGGTCGCAACAGGTCATCAAAGTTTACAAATGTGTCATGAGCCCAGAAAGGACTATGATATGTCTCACCTGTGCATCTATACAGGTCCCAAACCAAGTATGTCAGTAGATATGATGAGATGAGAAAGGGAAAAATTAATAATGTTACATATAGAATTCAGTGTTAAATGCTTATAAGTTAGCTCACTGTTGAAAGCCTCAAATTTCTGATGCATGAAACATTGATGTATTTAAACTAACAGTAATTTCCAGTTTGTAGTTTCAAGTTTTGTAAACAACTTTGTCATGGAGATAACTGTCATGTTATGCAGAAGCTAACCCAGAAAAAAATTCTTGGTTGAAACAAAGTAGTTTTTTTGTGATGAATAACAAAAAGTAGTTACAAAATCTGCTATAATATAATCTCTGTAAAATCAGCTTTTTCTGCCTTTTTATTTAAGTTTCTGTTCTTATCAGGCAAGTCTTCAGTGAAAAACACAATGTGTCTGAATGTGAGGGGAGTTAATTGTTCATTCAGATAAGATGATCTGTCAAGAACAGTTTGTTTTGGTTGTCTGAGGCTCCCTATGCCATGTTACATGTACTGAATTTTGTCTTAAGTTTAGACTTTCAAATGGAATACTAATGTGAGGTTTATATATTTAAAAGGTCATTCACTATAAAACTGTCACTAAACTGTATTTAAAACTGAACGAAGCTTTCCTGTTTAAATTAATTTTAGTAATAATTTTTTGTGATCTTTATAGTTGCATATAGTACAAAACTCTCCAAAAAGGTTAAAGATCAATGTGTAGTGGCAGCTTTAAATACATAAATAAATAAACAACCCTAACACAATGTTAGGAACCATTAGGAAAGAGATGGAATAAGACAGAAAATATCATAATGCCATTCTATAAGTCCATGGAATGCCAACACCTTGAATATTGTGTGCAGTTCTGATCACCCTATGTCCAAAAAGAAAATTAGAATTAGAAAAGGTAGAGAGAAGGACAACAAAAATGATTAAGGATGTGGAACAGCTTCCGTATGAGAGTGTGGGAGAGAAAAAAAGACTGGGATTGTTCAGCTTAGAAAAGAGATGGTGAAGGGGTGACGATAGAGATCTATAAAATCATGAATGGGGTGGAGAAAGTGAATAGGGAAATGGTATTTACCCCTTCACAATACAGTGGAGTCGCATCATAGGCGCATTTAACTTACATGATTTTAACTATACGCGCTTGGCAAAACAAAACATAAAAGAGAAAAATAACAATTTAAATACTGTACCTGTAGTGTGGGCGATTCCGCTCGCCAGTCCACTCAATGAGCATTTGACTATACGCGATTTTCGCCTTACGCGCTGACTTCAGAACCTAACCTCCGCGTAAGAGGCGACTCCCCTGTAACACAAGAACGAGGGGGTCACCCATTTAAATTAATAAGCAGCAAGTTTAAAACAAACATAAGGAAGTACTTCTTCACACAATGCAGAGTTAACTTGTGGAACTCATTGCTAGGAGATGTTGTGAAGGCCAAAACTATAACTGTGTTTCAAAAAGAATTAGATAAGCACATGGAGCATAAGTCTATCAATGGCTATTAGACTAGATGGTCAGAGATTGCACTCCATCCTCCAGGTGTCTCTAAATCTCTGACTACCAGAAACTGGGACTGGACAACAGGGGTGGATCACTCATCATTGCCCTGTTCTGTTCATTCCTCTGAAGCATTTGGCATTTGCTGCTGTCAGAAAACTGGATACTGGGCTAGATGGACAATTGGTCTGACCCAGTATGGCCATTCTCATGGTCAAAATTAATTGGATATTGAACACTCGTGTGTTTACTAGTTTGAAGCTGAAGTTCTGTCTTAACTCATCCTGTTATGTAGACTTCAGGTATATTTTTAGCTCCTGTACTGTAGTCCTTTAACAGTAGCTAATGTAGGCCTTATTCTTATTTTTATCTGCACAAAGTGGGAAGTTTCAGGTCTTGCGTGTGCTGCAATACAACACAGCAAGGCAAGCTAAAAGCAGCATGGTAGCATTAAGTCAGAGAGAGAACACTATTTAACAAAACGTTTATTGTATTTAATTTCCTTTCACCCATCCAGAAATCAGGGGTCTCTCAGCTTTTGGGGCAGTGATTCCAACTGGTTTGAACCCCCGTTACCCGCTGGTGGTTTTTTGGGTATTGTGTTGAACTATGTTGAGTTAAGTATCTGAGATGCTGCAACTGAGGTTGTAGTGGTCTTATTATGCAATTAACTGAAAAGTCTCTTTAGCTATTACATTAGAAGTAGTTCCTCTAACATTAGTTTAGCTCCAGTTTAATTGGCACGTTTAGATGATATTAAGTTCATATTGTCAACAGAATAAATGTTTTGTTTTATAAATAAAATATTTTGGTGACCTCTATTTCAAAATATCTCAATACTCTGTTTTATATGCTGCTAGCAGAGTTAGTTATTTACATTTAAATCTATAGTTCTAGTTGAAGAAAGCACCTGAAATTGGTTAAAATTGGTGGCATTAGCCAGTGTGTAACTGAAAACATTTCAATTCATTCACATCAGAGGTTTTTTAGGGGGAAGTAATTAGCGTGTGGGCTGACTAAATGGTGGTCCAGATTGCCTCACGGTAAGATTAGAAACTGTTGAATTAATAAACCTCCCCAGTCAGAGTTTGTCATGGAAACAGTGCAGTGTGTGTGATGTCAGTGTGCGTGATGTCAGTCATGAGCTGGTAACAAAGGACTGAATTTTGGAGAAACTAAGAGATTAATTAGGAGCCCAGGGCTGCAAAAAAGGCAATGTTAAAGGACCTTGCTCATCTTACTTTATATAGTAATACCGTTCTCCTACAATTTCCGTTAACAAGCTATATCAAAATACATTCCATTTTCTACTCTTTAAAATTTAAAACATTTAAAATTCCTATTCCAAAGTGTTTGTAAATGTACAAACTGGAGGGGATGCCATAGCAGTCAAGGCTTAAACCTAGGAATACATGGGTGTTCTGGAGCCAGGAGTTTAAATCCTAAGAGTTAACTCAGTCCATCTTTATTCTAAATTAGATAAAGTAAATCCCACGCAGTTGGCTATCTGTAGGTCTTGTCTTGTCTTCTTGGTCATTGAAGTTAATTTGATATTTTTTTCAGAAGAGTGGGTATTTGCCCAGTCTGCATGGCCAAAATTCTGTCTTCTACCACTGCTGTACAATCTCTTGGCTGGTACCATCTATCCCATGGGACTGCATGTAAGGGGTGTGCTGTATTTTCTTAAAATCTGAAGTGAAATAAACTGCAAGAAGGAAAGATACAAAGTACTTGCTGAAAAAACCTTGGAAAAAGAATAGGCAGCAGAAACTCTTAAGGTCACCTACTGAAAATGAAAGGGAGGCTCTCATTCTTTCCTGTGTGGACTCTTTTTGATAGTGGTTAGCTGTGTAGTTGCGAACATCATTTTCAGAGCTCTTCAGCAGCCATGTATGAGTAATGTGAATTGTATTTTTATCAGGGTGGATTTGATTTAAATCATTAGTCAGGAAGACTTGATTTAATCATGGATTTCTACATAAAAGTGCATTCTTGTTGGTTGTTATAACCTTAATACATATTCTTCACAACTCAGAGATAGATGTAGTTTTCATTTTTAGAAGGTACACATTATACATTTGTAAAGGGATTTATTTTGAAAACTTTTCAGATTAGTTTTACAGCTATATCAGAAAATAAATGATTGTTTGGTTATTTCATGTACCAAAGGTAATTGAAGCAGATATTTATGAAGTCATTGGGAGTTGAACTATCTCCAATTCAACAGGTTAATCATTAATATTTGGAGGATTTTCTTGCCATGCTGTATTAGGAGGAGGACATCACCAGACAGACATTTAAAATGTTTTATTTAACTAAAACAGCAACATTATATATTCTGGATTTTTTTCTTCAACAGCAAACACATCATATTTAACAAAGCAAGCATATCAATTTTTGAATTTAGTTAAACATTCAAGTTTTTTAAAATCAGGTTTCTTTTTGTTAAAATTGTTTTTAACTAAAATAGTTCAATGAAATATTAAAAAAAAACAAAAGCAAAAATTAAATCGACTGTGTCAACCAGGTCAACAGGAAAAACTTAAAATATTGGCTTCTGCAGCTAACTCAGTCGTCTTCACCTTCATGGGCAGATGGGAATGGAGTTGTTAAAGAAAATAGCTGTAAAACTTCACATTGGTTATGTGTACTGTGAAAGTGATGAATCATAATCTGAATAATAACTGCACAATTTCTGCAGCATCGTCTCCCAATTAATCCTTGAAAAAGTTATGTTCTTCTTCGAGTGCTTGCTCATATCGATTCCAATTAGGTGTGCGCGCGCCACGTGCACGTTCGTCGGAAGATTTTTATCCTAGCAACACTCGGTGGGTCGGCTGGGCGCCCCCTGGAGTGGCACCGCTATGGCACCGGATATATACTCCTGCCGACCCATCCGCCCCTCAGATCCTTCTTACCGCCCGTGTCGGTCGTTGGAACAGTGGAGCTGACCTCCACTTCCCTAGTTACTCGTAGTTCTCTCGTTAATTCTTGTATATATAGTTCAGATTTATATAGTTGTAGTTAACTTTATTCGTTTATAGTATAGTTAGTGTATATAGTTCAGAGGGGTTCGGGGATTATCCCCTTCCCCGCACCCAGTGCCGGGGCCTATGCCCGGTTCACCGGGTTTCAAACTGTGCTCGGCCTGCCACAAGCCGATGCCGACAGGAGATCCCCACCAGTGATTTTGTTCTAAAGTGCCTTACACACTTATGGTGCTTTACAAGTGGGTAGTGGAAAAGTATGCTATTGTTGCCGGCCCAGACGGCCCGAGGGGGGGCAACAGCGGAGTTCGTTGCCCGGTGTGCGTCGCACTAATTAACACACCAGGGTGGAGAAGCAAACCAAGTTTATTTGAGCTCAAATAAGGTGCAAGGGAGAAAAAACAATCTCAAATCCTGCACACCCGCACGCAGGCGGGGTCCCAGCATTTATACCCCCTTGTGAGGGTTTATCTGTACTTTTCCCACCGTGGGGGCTACTTTCTCATGCATATAACTTTAATTACAGCATCTGCTTTCCGCCTATCTTATCCAGTATTGGCTGCATCTAGTGCCAAGCGGCCTTGCAGCTGCCAGTAGTCAGCACATAACACAAGAGGTTACAAAAGTTTAGTAAGGCTAACAAAAGCACTTCACATAGAGGTACTTTGGTTCACATAGGCCCAGAGCCATCCTCCCAAGTTACCTAGATTTATGCCTAGTGACGCCAACACTATCATAAACGCATCTTGAGTAAACGGGGTAAATGAGCCAATGAACTCAGGAAAGGAGAGGTTATACTGGGTTTAATCAATTCAAAATATTTTTTTAAAATACACTAGGGATGTAAATTTTGACTGCTGTAGTGTTTCCTGTCTTATGAATAATATTTTTACTTATCCAGAAAAAAATATAGACACATAGTAGGGCAGCTCTACTCCAGATAAAACTCAGTTAAAATGCAATTGTGGGTATTAAAGGTTGGTGTTGATCTGACCAATTATAGTAGAGCATTCTCAACCAGCAAAGTGTCTGTATAGGGCTTGCTTAGAAAAGGAGAAAGAACGGCTGTTTATAAACTTGTTCTAAACACCCTTGCTATCTTAGTCTTGGATTTCATGTCCTCACTGAGTCCTGGGCATGTATGAGTGTGTGTGGAGCTATGGGGAGAGTGTTGGCATTCGGAACTGGAAAGAAAATGCTGCTGGAGTAAATTGTTTGACAAGCTAATTTCATTATTTACTTAATTTATTTAGTAATTTTACATTTTACCTCTTTTTAGTAAGGACATTTCAGACACCAAAATCTTAAAAGATTGCATATTCAGCATTAGGAAGTTTGACAAAGCAATGTAGAAACATTGCAAAAAAATCTAATCCCAGTCCTGACATTGTGCTAGAGTGCTGTGTGTTGCAATTCTTTAAACTAGCTGGAGCGTTAAGTAACTTTTAATGCAGTTTAATCTCGCATCATCGAGCTCTCTGGGTCACAGATGCTGTAATGTGATATACATTATTATTTATACAGGAATAGAATTAACTGAGCCAGTCGGCATGTGAGGGTTCTACACCATTACTGATAAAGAGCTATGCACTTTTTTCACAGTTATGCAAGTCCCTGCACGGTCTGTGGCTGGCTGATTTGCATAATCAATATACAGTTATTTCTCAGCTTTATAGTATGTGGATTCCTCTACTCTTATTGGCTGACAGCCGTTATCTAGTGTGGGGATTTGTTTGATCACTACATAGTTATTTCTCAGTAACTGCACAGTAAATGTGCAAATGTTTCTCCAGCTACTATAATCCTGGTACTCTGATTGGCTCATATATTCAGAAGTTTTAAGATGCTTGCCTGCAACATAGATGCTGCCTCAGTCTCTTCTCCCACTTCACGTGATGCAGAAAACAGCCCCCTCCCCACATACACACACACATACCGCTCCAAAAGAAAACAGGACTTTTAAATTCTTCTGGTAAATCTTATTGTTTGTTTTCGGTTAAAGTTTTTGAAACCATTTGGTTCCTTTCCCTGCTTTCTCTTGTCCCTTCCTCTCTTCCCATGGCAGCGAGGCTCTATCCCCAGAACAATTAATATATTTGTGTGTGTGTTTATATTGGGGTTTATCCCAGCCATGCCCTCTTAATTAAATTTTGAAACACAATCTAAACAAAATAGATTGTGGCTATTCTGGAGGACAGAGCCTTGCATACCTGTAATGAGGGAAGAAAAGTTGGGAAAGCAAAGATGGAGAGAATGAGGAAGAAGGGACCAAAAGGGGTTAACTTTTATTAAAGCAATTTGTCTTTCATAAATCTTTTGTTTTATAGTTTCTGTTCCTTCTGTGTAGAATATGAATATTTCATTTAATGTCGGTATAATGGTAACCTGTGTATGTGCCCTAGTAACTTGTTAATAGTAGATAGGCACTCAGTTATAAGTGTTGAGTGGAATAGAAATACCTTGGTTACCTTGAATGTTGTGTATGACCATAGTTGTAAAATCATATCTATTGGATATGAAAAAGACCTACAGTACTGAGTTAATCTAGTCCATACCTGGCCTTTGCAGGATTGTTTCAAATGCTTTGTCTAGTTTAGTTTTAAATTTAATGCTTTCAGACTCCCACCACTTCTTTAGGGATACTGTTCCTAACATGTGGCGATTAAGGAGTGTTTCCTGATATCCAATCACATTTTTTTTCTTTTCTCAATGATAATAGATTACTCCTCATTCTGTCTCTTATGACCACTCAGAACAGTTTCTCTCTCACTCTTCGATGCTTAAATTCTTAATACACTTGTAAATATTTCTCATCTCTTCTCTTTTTCCTACCCAAGTGTTGTTTAGCCTAGACACACATTTTTAGTTCTTTTAATAGTTCTTCAGAAGTTAGTCTCTCTGGCCCCTTAATAATTTTCCTTTTCTTCGGTATACATAGAATCTTTATTGTATTGATCTCTCCAAGACTGAACTGGTCTTTAGTCTTGTCAAATCTCACCAAGAACATAGAATCATAGAAGTATAGGACCGGAAGAGGCTGCAAGAGGTCATTTAGTTCAGTCCCCTGCCCTCAAACCAGGACTAAGTAGTAACTAGACCATTCCTGGTAGGTGTTTGTCTAACCTTTTCTTAAAAACCTCCAATGATGGAGATTCCACAACCTCCCTAGGCATTTTTTTCCAGTACTTAACAACTCTGACAGGAAGTTTTTCCTAATGTCCAATCTAAATCTCCCTTGCTGCAATTTAAGCCCATAGATTTGTGTTCAATCCTCAGCCATTAAGGAGAACCATTTTTCACCCTCCTGCTTGGAAAAATCTTTTATGTACTTGAAAACTGTTATGTCCCCTCTCAGCCTCCTCTTCTCCAGACTAAACAAACCCTTTCCCTCATAGGTCATGTTTTTTAGACTTTTAATCATTTTTGTTGCTCTTCTCTGGACTTTCTCCAATTTATCCACATCTTTCCTGAAGTGTGGTGCCCAGAACTGTATACAGTACTCTAGCTGAGGCCTTATCAGCACAGAGTGCAAGAATTACTTCTTGTGTCTTGTTTATAACACTCCTGCTAATACATCCCAGAATGATCGCCTTTTTTTTGCAACAGCACTACACTATTGACTCATAATTAGCTTGTGGGTCACTATGATCCCCAGATCCCTTTCCGCAGTACTCCTTCCTAGGCAGTCATTTCCCATTTTATGCGTGCAGTTGATTGTTCCTTCCAAAGTGGAGTATTTTGCATGTGTCCTTATTGAATTTCATTCTATTTCCTTTAGACCATTTCTCCAGTTTGTCCAGAACATTTTGAACTTTAATCTTATCCTCCAAAACACTTTCAACCTTCCCAGCTTGTTATCGTCCACAGACTTTATAAGTGTACTCTATGCCTTTATCAAAATCATTTATGAAGATATTAAACAGAACTGGACCCCGGGCAGATCCATGTGGGACCCCACGTGCTATGCTTTTTCAGCGTGACTGTGTACCATAGATAGCTACAGTGGAACCTCAGAGTTGTGAACCTCGGAGTTACAAACTGACCAATCAACCACACACCTCATTTGGAACTGGAAGTATGCAATCAGACAGCCGCAGAGTGCCTCCACCCCTTCCCCCGCCCCAAAAAAAGCAAATGCAGTCCAGTCCAGTACAGAGAAATTTAAAAAAAAAATTGACGAGGTAAGGAAACTGTTTCTGAGCTTGTCTCATTTAAATTAAGATGGTTAAAAGCAGTGTTCTTCTGAATTGTAAAGTTTCAATGCTGTATTAAGTCAATGGTAAGTTGTAATCTTTTGAAAGAACAGCCATAACGTTTTGTTCAGAGTTACGAACATTTCAGAGTTATGAACAACCTCCATTCCTGAGGTATTCATAACTCTGAGCTTTTACTGTACTCTCTGGGAATGGTTTTATAATGGTTCCCACATTATAGTAGCTCCATCTAGGCTGTATTTCCCTAGTTTGTTTATGAGAGCGTCATGCAAGACAATATCAAAAGTCTGACTAAAGTCAAAGATATACCAGATCTATCGTTTCCCCCCATCCACAAAGCTTGTTATCATGTATGGTAATACTGTGCTCTATTTGGAGACTCCTGCTATACATAGGTGAAATTGACATGTTCATGTAATTCTAAGGATTTGTCATTTTTTTGTATTTTTTTACAGTAGTGCACAGAGTATCTTTTGATTTCTTAATTTTTAATTTTGTTTTGTGAGCAGTAGAGGAATACTGCCTGGTGTTTTCAGAGGAACCTAAGGAGTGATCTACACACTAACTTGAGCTGCCCACACACAGATTTGAACCAAAATAACTCAATTGCTTGCATCTTTTGTTGTCTTGATGCGAGTTTTTGTCTTGATCAGCCCTCAGGGAGTTAGCTACCAATTCTGAGTTTCAGTGGGAGTCAGGTGCCTAATACCCTTAAACTCATTTGAAAATTCCAGTTACTGTTCTCAGTCATTCACAAGTACCAGTCCAGATGGAAGAGTCGAGCTTCCTTTACCTAGCAGCTTGAAAACAGAAAATAAAATTTGGAGCTATATTTTAAAAATGAATCTTGCACAATCATGCACTGACTCTTGTTCCCACATAGCTAATGTGCATATTGGGGTATGCATACACACACAACCAGAGACAGAACTGACTGTGCATGCTGATCTCCAAGTTGCCAATTCTTAAATTACTGAACATCTCTATCTATTGTGAGTGAATGTTAACAGTTGTGTTACTGCTCTGTATATTGAATGGTTGAATGGAATTTGCTTTTATAATGCATGTCATTCACACAGGATCTCAAAATTCTTTACAGACACTGTACAGACGTTACAATTAACAAGTAAATTGACCTTTGCCACTGCAACTCTACATCAATAAGGGTGGGGCTATTAAAATTAAACCGCGTCTTTTTGAAGTTGCTGGTGAAAGTATGTACCTGTTAACAGAAAAAATCTCTCCCTTTGAGCACCCAAGAAACTAGTAAAAACTGTTAACAAATATATGAAATGTACTTTACTAAAGGTGAAAACCTAAAACATTGTTAAAGATAAGTTTTGCTTCAAATTTTTTCCTCTCAAAGCATTTAGCTGAATTCTTGAGTTTTCTATCCCTTTGTACTTTGTAATAGTTTGTATAGAAGATGCTGTGCAAAGTTAAATTGTATTGTATTCCTGTGTTTTTGTGCTGTGAAACAATGTTAAATGCTTTATGAAGCAAAGATTAGTTATATATTTTTTCAGTTTTCTTACATAACCTTATAGTGTTTTCCATGAGACAGTAGAATCTGACTGTCACACACTCCATTCTAGTCTTTTCCTATTGGTTAGCAAAGATGTAATAGCAGGTAATTTAGTGAGGTCTCATGCCACTTCTCCAAGATTCTTTTTACAGAATATACTATACTATTATAACAATATAATAGATTTCATATATAAAGTTTTTATTAATGACATAAATGAACAAAGTTCATTTTGTGTTGTATTATCTGTTTTGGTTTTGTACACACATTTGCTAATTCTCAAAATTAACTAATTAGCAATAGGGTTTTCAATTAGTGTGAATTAGCTGAGATTCTGCTGTTTCCATATTTCATTTGTTGTAACAAGTCAGTCTTCCAGAGAGTTATATGTTTTGGATCATTTCTGCTGCTCTGTTGACAGATTCATAGAGAGTATTCCATTCTTAGGACTGTTTTCATCTTGATTTTTAGATTAACTAACATGCCCCCTACAACTACATATCTCCCCCACATGCTCATTTAGAACAGAAGACTGGGACTCAGAACTCCTGCATTCTGTTCCTGGCTCTGCTACTGATTTGGTGTGTGATCTTGGCAAAAATCATTTATGTTCTGATTTTAAAAAATTCTGAATAGCTGCAGTGCTTCCTGCTAACATGCTGTGCCTCATTTTCCTCAGATGTAAAATCAGTATAGTAATGCCTATTTCACACAGGTATCTTATGTGTTAATATATGTGAAGAACATTGGGACCTTTGGTGGTCAAAGTACAAACTATTATTTTTCTTAGAGGAGATGCTTACTGAACCAAAAACTGTGTAACCCATGATAAATCTTGTTACCTGTTTACCTAAAACCAGGCTCCAGCAATATCTGAAATTATTGATGCTCATAAATAGATCATTATTTCTCATATCATTGGTATATGGTTTTATCAGATACTGATCCACTTTGAGCAGCTGTTCATAGGTATGTATGGATATACTTGATATTAAACCCTTATACTTGCTGGTGAAGGGTGTCATATTGGTTACCCTAGAGCAGGGGTCTCATAACACATTTTTTGGTGGCCACAGAGTGCAGCCACCAATTCTTGCTGGTGGCTGCGCTGACAATTTTTCCTAAAATACTTAATTAACTTTAGGAAAAACAAATAAATATGCACACATTCATGTCCAGATCATTGTAATTTATTTATGTAGGGGTGGTTTTTTTTGTTTTTTTTTGCCAGACTTCAATAATAAAAATAATGTACAGTTGTCTCTATTATTTACTGGACCTAAACAGAATAGAAACACAAATAAAGTGCTTTTCATGTTTTGCTTTTTTGGTTGATTTTTTTTTTCAGATTTGCTAGCTAGTAAGTCTGCTACTATGAAAATTGATAGTTGTATATTTGTTAATATCACTTTTCACAGCAAGCTTACTCAGCCTTGGCAAGCTGTGGGACACATTAAGCTCTGGATGGAGGGGGGGCAGGATGATGGGCGGGGTGGGAGGTGAGCCTGGGGTCCCACTGCACAGCTGGGAGGAGGAGGACGCAGTGGGGTCAGGGGCGGTGTAGGGGGGGTGAGCTGGGGCTAAAGCCTAGTATCCCACTGCACCGCTAGGGACTGGAGGAGGCAGTGGGGTCAGGGGCAACATGGTGAGTCCGGGGCCAGAGTCTGAAGCCCGGAGGCTGGGGGATGGAGCCCCCACTGCTGCACGGCTAGTGCCTGCTGCCCACCCCAGGGCTGAAGCCCGAGCCCCGCCACCCCGGAAAGATGGAGAACTCACACCGGTTACCTGCTCCTACAGTGTGTGGGCCTCCAGAAGAGGGTAGGGATCAGCACCTGCTGGCGGCCCCGGGGGAGGGGCCACTGCTTCTCCCCACCCCTATTGTCATCCAGGAGTCTGTGGCGTCAAGAAAAGCCCGTGGTGGCCACATGCAGCCATGGTGGCCGCATTTGAGAGAAACTGCCCTAAAGACTGAAATCCTTGATGTACACAGAATGTGTGTGTTTGCTCATCCTTTTCCATACGGAGTCCAGATAGAACAGATACGCTTTACAGTGTAACCTAAAAGTAAAAAAATTCAGGTTCTGATGAAAGCGAGTCCCACAGTTGAAGACCCCTTGCTGAAAAAAACAATCTGACTCCAGTCACTGTGCAATTAAAATGGGGACTGTTTTGCACAAAATACATTTCAGATTTCAATATATCCAAAGAAAATTGTTCTCGTTATCCTGATGGGCTTATATTTGTTATCCCAAATACATTTAAACACTGTAATTTTCTGTACTTATATGTAATATTGCAAAACTTTTGTTGTGATTGTAATAAATGTTTGTGAAACATGTATATGATGCCTTCATCTATAAACAATGTAGGTGATGCATAATTATCTGTTTTTCCTTTAAAGTTCCATTATGTGATTTGTACACTGTCATATTGGTTTAAGATTCAATTCCATATCAGATGACCATGGCTCTGAGTTAATGCAAAGCACTTTTTTGATTGAATATCCATTATCTGATTTGAAACTTAATCAGAGCAAATAACAAAACAATTTTAGTATAGTATGTGCTAGAGACTGCAGAACTCAGCTGGTTGGGTCAGTAAATGCAGACCCAGTCTTTCACCAACTCATTTGGAAGTCAAGCTGTGTTGTAATAAATGGATTGTTAATATCATAAAAAATCTTAATATATTGAAAACAGGGAAAATAGTGGAGAAAACTGTCCAAATGATGAGAGAAGAGAAACATTTACAAGTTAGTTGGCATGGGTTCAGAATACTATGTTTCCAGACTGTATGGGGAAAAAGTGTGGATTAAGAATACGGCTACTCTGCATGTATATAGTGCTTTTCATCTCACGTTTTCACGTCTCTTGTCAAAAATGATTTAAGTATTAAGTGGAAGAAGTTAAGACACAAAGAAATTAAACGAGTTGTGCAGGGTCACACAGGAATCCATTTGCAGAGTCAAAAATGGAACTCTGATTTCCTGCCTCCCAGTCTTCTGCTCTAACCGTACAGCTCGGTCTCCTATGTCTATATTCTCTAGAAATATTTTTGTATATAAAAGGAGTTGGAAAATTTTACTATTTTGTGGGTTAAACAAAGGAAGAGAAGCTACTGAAATGGATTTTTCCAAGTATTAGTGTTCGAAGATTTGTGTAGTATATCAGTTTTGCTTTTAAATTATTTAAATCAGTTTTCCCTCTCATGTCCCCTCTATCGTACAATATCCTTAATTTTCTTACTCTCTCAAGCTAGCTAGCTATTTTTGCAAAGTTATGTTTTTTAATTTGGTTCTTTGCTGTGACCCACAGTGACAGGGCTACCTGCCAAATGAGATTCTTTTAGCTAATGAATGAGATATTACAGCAGGAAAAATTTTGCTTGTATGGGTTTGACTAACAAGTAAAACAACAGAAAATTTGTATATAAAATACTGCTAAGCACTGGATGGGAATACTGTCAAATTCTCTGTGTATGTGTGTGTACAGGAACTTGACAAGAGGAGTTGGTAGATTTAGAGAGATTCTAAGAGCTGTTGAAACAAGAACTACACAAAATCTACGAATGGTAAGTTTTACAAATTTACATTGCTTAAAATCTAAATGTTGTATAAATGATAAACATACATTTATTACAGAGGGAAACAAATCAGATTACACCACAGTAGTCTATTAGTTACTAAAACCTATCCAACTTTGGTTGCAAAATTTGGCGTTAAAATAATTAGTAAAAACAGAAGAGACTGTTTGATCAGCCGTCTTTCTTCCCCTCCCTCTATTCATCTGACTTACCTTCTTTATCTGGTTGTTGTGTAAAATTAATTAGGCTTGGAACCATGATCAATGTCTAATGAACATTACTGTATTTCAGTTCCGCAGAGGCATTGTTTAATTACTCTTAGGGTTCTGTACTGTCTGTTTTTGTTTTTCCAGAATACTGACTTTGACTTCCATTGTTATGTAAATTACCTCTTTCTTCTCTACCATAAAACTTTTTCAAAAAAGAGAAGCCATCAAGGAGATTCAGATCCATATCCATATAAAGTAAACATTCACTAAACAAGTGTTAACAAGTAGAAATCAAACGTTTTCAGATAAGAATAAGGGATATGCAACATTCATTACAACACGTTTTGTCTTTTGTTATTCTGAACCATTTCTACAGACGTCCTAAACAAGAGTTCTAGTATAGTTTCTCCAAAACTTTCAAAACACCATTAGAAAATCAGTTGATCAGTTAGCTTTTTTAATGAGATTTCAAAAACCACATTTTTCATAAATGGTGAAATATTAGACATTTAAAGGAGGCCAGTAATATTCCATGTACAGAGTGTAAATAGAACAATAAGAAATGGAAGGTAGGTTTCTTATATTACAAGGATCAAAAAATGATGTCACTTAGACAGTGACACTTCTGGCTCAGTTGCTAACTATCTGTTGCTGGGAAATGCTGACAACTCTTGTACAGATGCTGAGGTTGTCCCATTTCTATAGCAGTCCACTTTACCACTTCTAAGACTCAAAGTCAGAATTTTTCAACACTGTCATCCAGGGGTCATATGTAGCTAACGCACATATGTATAAAGCATTTAGAAAGGGATTAAGCTGATAGTTTTGGATCTAAGACAGTCTTTTTTTTATTTGAAGCTGGAGAAATAGAAATATACAGTACCCAGAACATTTTGGCCAAAAAGTAAAGCTTTTTTATGTTCTCTGTCTCTTATGAACTATTTCACTGATGTTCACTTGAACTTGTTTGGAGGTAGATTTTCATGTTAATATTTTATTTCTGACTTTCTTTAAAGATCAGAGAGAACAGAATTTTTAACAATTTTTAATAGTTTTGTGATACGTAGACAAATGAGAATCTGTAGTTTGGGGGGCTTTTTAAACAAATTTATTCTTCAAATGTTTTATTTTCAGTCTCCATAGAAATTACCAGGGGAAGAAATTAGTCATCTTTTTTTAAGTAAAATATAAATAACATAATGAAAGCTATTGCAAAAAGAGTTCAGTAAAGGCCATTTTGTTGAGCTCTTTAAAAATAACAATAGGATTAAAAATCTTTAGTCTACATATTGTGGTGGTGATGCAATTCGAGTTATATTTTTATAGATAGTAAAAGCCCACTGAGATTTTATTTGGGGAAGAATATAGGAAGTAATTTCCTTGCATGGTGATCATAATATGCTATCAGATTCCTTCTTTTACTGAAGCTCTATTAGAGTGTTTAGGATTTCTGGGGCGGGGGAGATGGAGATAAACATCTGATTCAAAGCTTTTAGTGTTTGTTGCTAGTGCTGCTGTCAAAATTCAAGGGTAACAACACTATATTCCCTCTCCATGGACCTTCAAGGGCACTCAAGCTTTCAGGATCCCAGCCATTGCTTCTGGGTGAAGACTTTTTCCCTCCTGACCATGGGTTATAAGGCTGCACTGCCCCCTGCCTTAGACTGTGATATCCCCAGCAAGTCAGTCTGCCTGAAGGCCAGTGCCTAGGCTGTGCGTTCTCTCCAAGGGCTCCGAGCAGTATATTGCCAGCAGTTAGACGTTAGCACACTGCTCCTTCTCAGCGGAGTGTATTTATTCTTAGGATAAAGCATCACAGAGGAAATATTTAAACAATATAAATTCTTTCACTCTACTGAATGTACCAGGAACTGCTCATCTTCCACATGGGGAGTCTCGTAGACCAATATCTCTTCAGTAAGAGTTGGGGTCTCCCTTGGACAGTCTTGTCCATTTTCTCACTCAAAACAAAGCCCCCAGTCAGTTTAAACTCAGGCTTTATATATCCTAAATTCTGTTTTTGTCTCTTTGTCTCAGAAAACCCAGCCTGAACCAGTATATGAAACCACCCCAGCGGGTGGTGCTTAATTGTTCACTATCCCAGGGGTAATTGCCCCCTAATATTTTTAGTTCTTGTAGGAGCTGTAGTAACTGTCCCCCATAGTGCAGAATAGAATCATATGTAAACCATAAATTTAATACAGTGGTCCCCAAAGATATTGCATGCGATATCTGTCACAGCTATTATTTGTATTGTGGCAGCAACGAGAGAGGCCGCAGCCAGGGTTGAGGCTGCATTGTGGCAGGCACCGTTTGAGCACATAGGGAGACATTGTCCCATCACAAAGAATTTACAGTCTAAGACCTTGATACTCATACATATGAATAATCAAATGGAGTTTAATGGAATTACTTGCATATGTAAAACTAAGTTGTGCATACACATTTGTAGAAGAGGACATAGAGAACAGAAAGAAAAGGGCAATGGTGGTAGCTAATCTTTGTAACCACTTGTTCCTATGTGCACAGCTTGATGGCAAAATTGTTGATATCATACAAAGGAACTAAAATTTCAAGTCCTGTGAACCAAAACATGTAATTTTAATAGAAAATTGCATTTTTACTGTGTTTGAATTGATGAAGTTAAGGATTCAAATTAAGCCTTCTTGGCAGCAATGACTGTAATGTAGAATAACAGAAAACACCTGAATTTAAGTGATTTTTAGGTATGTTAACATATTTTGATATGTTTCTTCAAATATCTGGGATTTACCCATTAAAGTTCTGTCAAACAGTTTTGAAAGCTTTTTGTTGCAGTCTTGTACAGAAGCAAACTGAACATTGTTCCTTTCATTCTTGGAGTGCAAGGTATTCTGAGTTTTTCAGGCCAATGGAAAAATATGTGGTGGTCACGTCATCTTGTTTGTTCATTTTTTGCACGAAGTGAAAAAATAAAGGAAGATGGGAATTCTCTATAATGAATAGACTGAGAATAGAAACCTTTTTGAGCAAAATCCTATTGAACGTGACTAGTCCTTATTTCCTGTTCAGCATTTCTAGGAGAAAATATTTTTCTGTTTTTCTTTCACAGACAATAGCCAGGCAGTTAGCTGAAATTTTGTTACGAGGTATGTGTGAACAGAGTTACTGGAATCCACTGGAAGACCCTCCTCATCAGTCACCTCTTGATGATCCACTTCGGAAAGGCTCAAATACTAAAAATTATGCACTCAGCAGAAGACCCCGGGTGTACACTGGAGAAAAGTATGGAATGAGTTCTTCATATCACTACTGGTTCTCTAATTATGATTGTTCTATCCATTAAATATCTTATTTATATTATTGACAAAGAAAGAGGCATTTCAAAAATGATAAGGGCACAGGCAGATTGGCAGAGGCCCTGGAGGTTTTTCGCCTTCCTCTGCAGCATGGGGCAAGGGTCACTTGCTGGAGGATTCTCTGCAGCTTGAGGTCTTCAAACCACAATTTGAGGACTTCAATAACTCAGACATAGGTTAGGGGTTTGTTACAGGAGTGGGTGGGTGAGATTCTGTGGCCTGCATTGTGCAGGAGGTCAGACTAGATGATCATAATGGTCCCTTCTGACCTTAAAGTCTATGTGTCTATGAGTCTTGTCTTATTCTGTTGGGGAGAAAGGTAGGGGATCAGAAAGCAGAAGAGTAGAACTTTTCCTAATGCTGCAGAGCCCACTATAGGAAGTGAGCCTGATTACCCAGCTAGCCAGCATATCTGTCAGGGCTGGGCCATGGGCAGTGAGTGTACACTGGTCAGTTACCAAGTTGCAGTCAGGTGATGGGTAGTGAAGTTGGGATTGAGCCAAGTCAGGATACCGCAAGTCAGGATCAGGCACTGAGTTGCAAGCAGGAGGGAAGTAGTGGTGACAGAGTTGAGTTGGGTCTGGATACCAATAAGAGAGGGTCGGGTTCCAGGTTACAGACAGGAGGTGAGTGCCTGAGTTGGAGGTTCACAGTAAGGCGAGGTCTGGAGCAGAAGCATCATTGCTCAGACAGCTCCCTGTAATAGGTTCTTGGTTTATATACCAGGATGGGCCAATCAGTGTACTACAGGGGTGAGGTGCCACTCAAGCCCCACTGGGCGGTACTTCCTGCAGTGTCTAGCTTCACAGGGTCCACCACCAGCAGCCTGGCCTGAGCTCTGATGGCGATATGGAAGTGACCATGGCCAAGAACCTTCCTGGTTCTAGTCCTGTGGTGCTTACAACATCATTTATCAGAAGAGTGGAGGTTTATGGGTTCAGTTTAACTAGTGCACATGCTGTGGTCAGTAGCACACGTTAGCTGGGGAACATAGATGATCACAGTGAGCCTGGCAATGTGTCTTCCCCCCCACCTTGAGCTATCTTGTCATGCACCACTCCACTGCTCTTGACATCCATAGTTTGAGCAGCTTCCTTGGGAAAGGCAGGATTTCTCTCTGGATGATTTGAAACTACACAATTGCTATTTGCTCCTTTTTAGAAAACAAAATTAAAGATGTGGAGGCAGGATTCTGTGTTTTTGTCATACAAACTGGATAACAAGTAAATCCCTTTAGATATTAAAGCTGTACAATTTTTGTGCTGTTTCTAGACCTCTATATTCTGTAGCACTAGAGAAAGCAATGATAGAGAAAGCAATAGGGAGATTCATTATGTCTCAGTGACAGATTTGAAAAACATTTGTAGCACTTTGCACAGGGAGTATATTTCCCAAGGCAGCTGCCTCTTAATCCTCTTAAGCCAGCCCTGGCATTTCTCTGCTGTGTCAGCTCGTTGTTGAGTTTGCTTTTCTTCCATTTAGTCAGGCTGGTGGTATGGTATTACATGGCTCTCTGTGCTGATTTGCGTTTAACTTTGATTTCTCCCCACCCCCAAGAACCCCCTACTTTCAGTGCTTGAAGTACATGATTTCCCCTTCCTCATGTCTCATTCCTTCTGTCCTGATCACAGCTAGTAATGTAATGAATGTGGGTAACTATTTTCTGGAACTTAATTTTTCTCTTCAAAGGTAACAGTTCTTCAAGTAGCATCCCTATGAGTGCTCCACTTTACTTCAGGAGTGCACATGCCCCAGGCACTTTTGATTGGAGATTTTAGGTAGCAGCTCCAGTTCGGCCTGTGCATGCATTCCAGACCTCCTTGTGCCCTATACTTAGGACATATAGGCCTGCATGGGGGAGCCACCCTCAGTTCCTTCTCAACCACTCTATAGCCTGACACAGAGCATTTGGTGTACCCCTTTTTAGCAGTAGCTAGCCTTCAGCCCCTTGGGTCGTCTAGGTCTAGTTTAGTTTTATTTTAGTTTACTTTAGTTTTTTATTTAGTTTAGTTGTATCATTACCTCATTTATTTTCTTGGGTTTATTTGGTTACATACCCCTTTCCTCTGGCTTCCCTTCTTCAGGGGTTCTCCCTCGGGGCTGTTTGGATAATAAGTAAATCCCTTTGGGTATTAAAGCAGGGGTCAGCTACTTACCAGCATAGAGACACCTCTTCTGATGCCTTCACCAAGAGTGAGGTTCTTAAGGTGAGGCAATCTCATGTTCCCTCTCATTCGATCTGGTATGAACAGCATTAGATACCACTGCTTCTACTTTTGTGATTCCCCCTCATTGACCATACTGGAACCTGTGGGCTGCCTGTAGCCAACAACTTTCGAGAGCTCCCAACTATTCACATGGGGATCATCCTGGAAGACAGTCTCCACCACATCTCTCCCTCCTCTAATGGGAATCTTTCGAGGAGCAGGAGGTTACAGCTGATGATGAGATAACACCACAAACTAATATCTTCTCACTTTCACCATGTGAGGCTGTGCTGCCTCCCTCACCTTCTTATGCAGATGATTTTAAATAGCTTCAAGAACTTAATAAATGGATTGACAATTCACTCCAAACCCCCCTGGAGGAGATCCAAGATGCTCACCACATGACAACTTTTGGTTGAGCGGCCTTGCTGGTGAACAAGGCTCTGCTTGAATCCACCAGACAATCTGTCAGACTCCTGCCACGGTACTGCTTACATGCAGACTAGCTGACAAAGTGTTACATCCCAGCAAAACAATGAGTTTTTATTTAAACATCTTCCGCCTAATTCTTTGTTTGTGGAAGCCATCAGCAAGCATGACAAACAGCACCTTACGATAAGAGCTAAAAGTGCTTGGACCTCTTTGATTGTAAGAGCTATTCCTCTGTGACACTGTGATTTAGGGTTATGAATTGCCCAGCTCTGATGGTAAAGTATAATTACAAATATAATGCTTTTATTGAGCATCTCCCTCTCGAACCATGGGAAGAATTTCAGGCAATCACAGGGGAATGTCAGCTCCTAGCAAGGACAAGATGCAGCCAACACTGCAGCCTGCTCTTTTTCCACTGCTGTTATCATGTGTCAAGCATCTTGGTTGCAACTATCAAGATTTCCCTGGGGATCCAACATACTGTAGAATACCTTCTTTTTGACAGATTTATGCTCTTCGGTGAGTCCACAGATGAATCCTTGCACACTTTGAAGAATTTAAGGGCTGTAATCCAATCTCTTGGGATCTACACATCTGTGAACAAAAGAAAATTGAGTGGATCACAGTTGGTTCATAGATCCCGCCAGGCCCAATTTCCTGTTTTCCATAAGTCTGCCAAGCCACCCAAAAAGAGACCAAGAAATCAAAAAGAGAGGCCGCCTACCATATCCACTACTACCACCCAGCCCTCCTCCTCATTGAAACAGCAATTTTGATGGTTCAGTTGAGGGTGCAGAAGGTCCCCTTTATCGGCAACTTCAACTGCATCAGTCTACTCACCCTTTGGAGACGATCTCTTCTGCTTTTGACCGTCATGGGAGCAGATAGTAGCCAACAAATGGATTTTGGAAGGTATAACATTGAGTTACTCCAGCCATTTTACCTCTGTTCCTCCATCCCACCCTCCTTTCCCGTTCCTTCTCAGGGACCCATCTCACATACAGGAATTGCTGAGACAGGAATTCCTCTCCCTCCTGTGCACAAGGGCCATAGAATCAGTTCTGGTCCAGCACAGAGGGAAGTGATTCTGTTCCAAGTATTTTCTGGTCCCCAAAAGAAATGGAGGATGGAGAACAATTTTACATCTCGGATACTAACAGTCACTTTTGTAAAAATGCAAAAATTCAGGATAGTAACTCTTGTAGCTATAATTCCATCATTAGATTCCAGGGATTGGTTTGTGGCACTGAACATTTAGGCCATTTCCTTTTAATTGCGATACATTCCTCTCAGAACAGGCACCTTCATTTTATGGTTGGCCAGGATGACTTCCAGTATCAAGTGCTCCTCTTCATCCTATTCTTTTCCTCAAGGATTATTCTTGAAAGTCCTTGTAGTGATGGCCATTCACCTAGGTTGAATGGGAATAATCATCTCCCCCAATCTCGATGATTGACTCCTTAAGGGCTAGTCATACAATGGGGTTTTCTTTGCAGTAAAGATAGCTGTGTCCCTGTTCCACAAGTAGGGACTACAACTCAATAGTGAAAAGTCCCTTTTGACTTGAGTTCAGCAGAGAGACTTCATATGGGCTTCTCTGCATGCCATCATGTCCAGAACTTAGCTTCCAGCTCACTGGTTTATGGGACTGACTAAACTTATTTCAAAGTTTCATAAAAGTCCTTGGATGTCTGCAAGAAATCCTCGGTTAGGCCATATTGCAGCTTATACTTTTGTAACACGTGCCAGGTTACATCTTCATTGCTTCCAGGGATAGCTCAGAACAGGCTACATTTTGAACACACACAGTCTTGATAAACTGGTGTCTGGTCCTGGTCAGGAGCTAGACTCGCTCAATTGGTGGAAGGACCCATACAAAGTTTGTGAAGGAGTTCCCTTTCACTACTATAACTAGAACTTCAGAAGCATCCCTTGTGGGATGTGGAGCACACCTCAGAGGACACACCAGTCAACGCAAATGGTCCTCTCAGGAGTCCCTTCTCCACATCAACCTCCTGGAAATAAGGGAAGTCAGGAATGCCTGTATCCACTTCCTTCACTTAATCAAGGGTCAGTCCACCAAAGTCATGACAGACAATGTAGTCTGTATGTTCTACATAAATCTTCAAGATGGGGGGTAAGATCCCTTCCCCCCCATTGTGCCAAAGCACTAAAGCGATGGAACTAGTGTATAGCCAATCACATCCTCATCTCAGCCTCTTGCATTCCAGGCACTCAAAACATGATAGCTGATGATTTAAGCAGGCACTGCTCCCAAGATTACAAGTGAGAGCTGAAATTACAGAAATATAGTTGCATACCTAGTTTGCAAACACAGTTATTTCAATTCCCCATACAAATTAGATTATTAGGTGAATACACAGTTGGTTAGTTATGCATATAACTAGTAATTTGTAAATACAAATACCCATGGTAATTGCATTTGCAACTCAGGCATTAGTTGCACACACTTTTGCAAACTCAGTTATGTATATTCTTGAAAATTAGGTCTTTAAATGTGTCTACCTCAGTTTCCCTATTTTAAAAATGAAGGTGAAACATGCTTCTTGGGGAATTCTGAGGATTGGTTAATATATAAATTGATGATTGAAATGTTCTTTGGAGATTATCAGTGCTGTGTAACTGCAAAATATTATTACTGATTCCTCTTTGACTTTGATATTCATGTGCTCCAAAACCAATTTTGAGGTTAGGAAAAGATGCAGGCTGCTTCAGTCAATGCCTTAGAGCAGTTTCCTGTACCAGTGCAATTTTTTTCAGCTCTACCTTGATTTTTCACCATTTTTTAAAATTGGTTCAAACTTTGACACTGCTGGTAAAGTAAGGTATTTTTATGAATCCTGGTATCACATTTGAACTGTCTATAATGACATACAATTCAGTCAGTCAGTTTGGTGCCTTGCAAGTCACAATAAACTTGCTTATTAAGCATTAAGAATAGCTTATATTCTAGAAAGGAAATGCTGAAGTAGGAGCTATGTGAAGACAAGGGTAACCATTTCTACAGAATGTGAATTCTGCTACTTTAAATATTTTCCCTAATATTCTGCGTGAGGAAGTTTTAAGAATATATCTTTGACACTGGTTTACTAACTCTCCCAAGTGATAATTCTGATGACTCCTTAGATCCACGCAATTCTTTCCCAGAAAGAGCCTCTGTTCCCTTCTTCACTGCTAAAACTTATTCATTAGGGGATTAATGTTTTCCATAATTTGTCTCCTTTTTAAGCATTGGGTTGAGAGTTATCTGCTACAATAGACCATTTGTTTATGGACTCTGACTCGGCTCTACCCTCAAGTTCTGAGCCACAAGTGCAGTTTTTTTCACAAATGTCAAACTTATTGACTGGACTTGACAGTGTATATATAGACTGTCATTTGAAGTACAGACAACCTCCAACTGCTTAGTCTAGACTTAAGATAGTGTTTTGTCCTCTACCTCATATTCAGACATAATTTATTAACTTTACAAGTTAAAAGGATCTAAAGCATAACCAGATCTAAATCTAGTACCAGGCTTTGGTTTTCCAGCTTCTGTCCTAAAAGACAGGTTTCAGAGTAGCAGCCGTGTTAGTCTGTATCCGCAAAAAGAACAGGAGTACTTGTGGCTGTAAGGTGCCACAAGTACTCCTGTTCTTTTTGTCCTAAAGTATTGCTGTTCCCATAAAGTATTAAGTTCCACACTACAAAGATGCAGTATATCATGAAAATGCAATTTGCAGCTTATTGTATTTTGAAAATGACTAGACTGTAAGGTCAGGTGGACAATTTAGACTACAAGGGAGTGTAAAAGGTTTTACTGTGTTCTAGCAAAATAAAAAATGAGTAGCTTCTAACAAGGTTAGTGTGTACTAGTATCTTTAAACGTCATCTCCTGGTGGTAGAAGGCCAATTTAAA